>NC_052147.1:137023884-138223884 GCF_902713615.1 Scyliorhinus canicula
GCTACATAAAAGGTTATTTCCCAATAATTCTCAGGAAGTATTCTAGATAGCATTTAATATATTCAATGGATGTCATCACCTTCTTCCTTCCCAAAATTACAATAGGTCACATTTGTCTCTCGAAATGGTCACCATCGAGTTTGATAGATTTTTAGAAAGATATGAATTTCCCAGTGACCAACTCAAAGGACCACATGTAATTTTTCACATTTTAAAATTTTTACTGTGCAAACAAACTAAAATCAATATCAACTAAACATTACTTAGTAGGCAACTGATATACTAAACTACAGTAAACACAAGTCAATACACAATCTAAAACTCCACACTACGTTTATGCATCACACCACACTCTCTGTAGATGTGTCGGATGCAATTTACTTTTTCTGGGTTACAAAGCCAGGGCTCAGAGTGTGGTCAGGGACGAACCCCTAATCCCACTCCTTGCCTGCTCCAGAAACCAATTCAAATTCAAATTGAATCCAATTCATGGTCCCCACAAGAGAGACATACCAGATCTGAGCCAAATCTTGATCTTTTTATAAATTTAGAGTCCCAATTATTTTTTCCAATTAAGGGGCAATTTAGCATGGCCAATCCGCCTACCCTGCACATCTTTGGGTTGTGGGGGTGAAACCCACGCAGACACAGGGAAAATGTGCAAACTCCACACGGACAGTGACCCAGGGCCGGGATTCGAACCCAGGTCCTCAGCGCCGTAGGCAGCAATGCTAACCACTGTGCCACCGTGCTGCCCTCAAATCTTGATCTTAGCCAGTTACTAAGCGAGCGGGAATTGTTGCGAGCTTGCCGACTCTCAACCCAGCAAGGCTGTGACGGGTATAAAATGTTAATTGGCCGCAAATTATGGTTCCGCCAGCTGATTCGCCGGGACCATGCTCACGACCTCAACATCAACAAGGGGGAGCAGCATTTAAACCGATCCTGCAGAGCAAACCCCACACAGCCCGCAGCAATGTCACCGGGGAGACCAGCCCCACAATTCGGAGATGCCAAACTGGCCAGATTGTTGGACAAGTTTGAGTGCAGATGGGCTGCTTTGTTACTCCGAGTAACATGGCAAGCAATGGTGCCTGAGAGGAAGTGGCAGCTGCGCAGCTTCGGGAACGTCACCAGGAGGACCGGCACCCAGTGCCGTAAAAGATTGATGGCATCCACTGGGCCACACGGGTGGGTTGGCACCGGGCCTCTGGTACTGGCACCAGCCCACCCATGTCCAGTGGTGCCGCCCGCGCTGGCCCCCACTCCCACATACTCCCCCTCCCTACGCAATGAACAAAGTCCCCTCTGTCCCCGCAGGAGAAGTTGGCCCACAACACACAGGAGACAGCTCAGACAGGCGGCGGGCGGGTGCCTGGATATCAGAGTTTTCATCCGCTATGAGAATTTGATTTGATTTATTATAGTTACATGTATTAGTCTACAATGAAAAGTATTGTTTCTTGCACGCTGTACAGACAATGCATACCGTACAAAGGGAAGGAAGGAGAGACTGCAGAATATAATGTTACAGTCATAGCAAGGTGTAGAGAAAAGATCAACTTAATATGAGGTAGATCCATTCAAAAGTCTGATGGCAGTAGGGAATAAGCTGTTCTTGAGTCGATTGGTGCGTGACCTGAAACTTTTGTATCTTTTACCTGACAGAAGAAGGTGGAAGAGAGAATGTCCGGGGTGTGAGGGGTCCTTAATTATGCTGGCTGCCTTTCCGAGGCAGTGGGAATTGTAGACAGAGTCAATGGATCGGAGACTGGTTTATGTGATGGATTGGGCTACATTCACGACCTTTTGTAGTTTCCTGTGATCTTGGGCAGAGCAGGAACCATACCAAGCTGTGATACAACCAAAAAGAATGCTTTCTATGGTGCATCTGCAAATGTTTGTGAGAGTTGTAACTGACATGCCAAATTTCCTTAGTCTTCTGAGAAAGTAGTCTTTGGTGGGCTTTCTTAACTATAGTGTCGGCATGGGGGGACCAGGACAGGTTGTTGGTGACCTGGACACCTAAAGACTTCAAGCTCATGACCCTTTCTGCTGCGTTCCCATTGATGTAGCCATGGGCATGTTCTTCACTACGCTTCCTGAAGTTGATGATAATCTCCTTTGTTTTGTTGACATTGAGGGAGAGATTATTGTTCTCGCACCAGTTCACCAGATTCTCTATTTAATTCCTTTGGGGCACCGGTGTTGAGGATGATCGTGGAGGAGGTGTTGATGCCTATCCTTACTGATGTGGCCTGTGGGTTAGAAAGTTCATGATCCAGTAGAGAGGAAGGAACTGAGGCCCAGGCCACGGAGTTTGGAAACGAGTTTTGTAGGAATAATGGTGTTGAAGGCTGAGCTGTAGTCGATAAATAGGAGTCTGACATAGGTGTCTTTGTTATCTAGATGTTCCAGGGTAGAGTGCAGGGCCATGGAGATGGCATCTGCTGTGGACCTGTTGCAGCAATAGGCGAACTGTCGTGGTTCAAGGCAATCTGGGAGGCTGGAGTTGATTTGTGCCATGACTAACCTTTCAAAGCACTTCAAAATGATGGATGTCAGAGCCACTGGATGATAGTTATTAAGGCACGCTGCTTGGTTTTTCTTTGGAACCGTAATGATGGTCGTCTTCTTGAAACAGATTGCGACCCCAGATTGTTTCAAAGAGAGGTTGAAGGTGTCTGCGAATACCCCCGCCAGCTGATCCGCGCAAGACCTGAGTGCTTGTCCAGGTACCCCATCCGGGCCAGTGGCTTTCTGTCGGTTGACCTTCGAGAAGGCTGATTTGACGTCTGCAATAATGATCTCAGATGCAAGTTCATCTGAGGCTTCTGGGGTGGAGGGCGTGCTCTTCGCTGACCTCTTGCTCAAAGCGTACATTGAACGCGTTGAGCTCATCAGGGAGGGGTGTGTTGGAGCCAGCGATTTTACATGCCTTCATCTTGTAGCCCGTTATGTCTTGCAGACCTTGCCATATTGCAGGGGGGATCCGTGTGGTCTGGGAACCCTTGGAGGTCGTGGGGTTGTCCAAGGACAGAACGGTCACTGCGTAGGGATTGGCATATGGCGCAGAGGTGAGGATCCACCAGCCCCCAGCCAGATGACCTGTCACATGAGATTTAATGCCATCCAGACTGACCCATCACTCCCACTGACCACACGCCCGATCTCCATCTGACGTTGTCGGCCCATCCGGGTTAATAACTCTCGCCCCCTCCCCCTCCAATGCGAACACCTCTGAGGGGATGTCTAAGGGGATCACTGTATTTGCAGGACAGCTTTCTTCCCCAGCATCCACCAGAACAGCGACACACACCTTGGCAGGCGACAATAGTGGTCAGGCTTCTGGGCACAGTCAGGTGAGCACCTCACCGTTGCTGATGGACATCAGGTGGAGACAGGAATGCCCAGGTGAGGCAGCAGTCAGAGGTGTGCTTGATCCAAAACTTGCTGAGTCCCAGTCAGATGCTGAGCATCAGGACCAGGAGTACCCAGAGCTGATGCAGTCGATAGGGTTTGGCTGTGATCTTCAGAGGGGGATGTCGGCGGGATGTCCAGTAGGTCCACAGCCCATTGGAGAAGTTCCAGAGGCTACGGGCACAGGAAATGCATGACATCGAGGCCGACACTGCTTGAGTGGCGGCTTCAGTGGAGAGCCTGGTGCTTGGCGTCAGCAGCGTGATTGGAGGTGTCCAAGTCAATAACAGCCACCGTGTCCAAGTCTCAGGTGGACTTGTATGAGGGAGCATGTCCCAGTCTTAGGTGGGCATTGCCTAGGCACTCCAGAGCATGTCCCTGTCACAGGTGGGCTTGTCGGGGCACTCCAGAGCATGCCCAGTCTCGGAGGACCATCACCGAGGCCGTCGACACCATGCAGCAGACTTTGGGGAGCCGCCAGGCCTTGCCGATCCAGATGACGCGTTGCTCAATCAAGTTGCCCCTCTGTTCCGAGGTAACTCCCAGGGTCCTATGCGCACCAACCAGGAGGAAGAGACACTGGGTGCCAACCCAGAGCCATCCAATGAAGTGGTGACAGCAGCAACCAATTCCCTCGAGTTTCCAACCCCTGACAATGACACGTCGTGGAGTCAGCACATGGAACAGGGTGGCACCGCGAAGCATGTGTCGCCGGCAAGTGGGCCGGGGCTCTCCAGCCTCAGTGGATGCCCGCAAGAGACATCGAAGACCATTTGACACAGCAAGCAGTGCATCCTGTGGACCCACACCTAGATGCAGCGGTAGAGCACAGAAGGCTAAGTAGGATGAGGATCCCTGAGAGGGCATGGGGGGGGGGGGGGGGGGGGGGGGGGTGAAGGGGGAATGGTGGGGTGAGGAGGTGGGAAGGGTGGGGCAATGGTTTGGGAAGGGTGGGGAGGTGGGGCAGTACCTTTTGGGGGATAGGGGCAGTTGGGGATACATATGCATAGCAATACAAAAGTTGCACCCAAAAATATGACACCACTGGCACTTTCTTCCGCAATGCGGGCCAATCACCAATCCCCTGCCCCAGTCCCCCGGGCACGGTGGTCCTGGATTTGGATGGGGTCGCATGAAAGGGGGGAAGGGCAGGAAAGGAAGGAGAAATGAGAAGGGTAGGATGGCAAACAAAGCGAGTATGAGGGCTTTCCTGGCCCCTCAAGCTTGCTGGACCCACGCCGCTATCGCCTGTCCTCCATTCTCCAGCTGATCCTGCGATTGCTCCAGGGCTCGTTCTTCAACCCCCCCTGGTCCATCGCCTCCTTGTCCCCATCCTCGGAGGTGGTCGCATGTGCAGATCACCGCAAAGTGGACAACCTTCTGGGAGGTGTACTGCAGTGCACCACTAGAGACATCGGAACCGCATTTTGAGGAGTCTGATACACCGCTCAATGACAGCCTGGATGGTTGCATGGGCCATGTTGTATCCGGTTTCCACATCGGTCTCCGGCCTTCGTACTGGCCTCATTAGCCAAGTCCTCAATGAGTACCCCTTGTCCCCCAAGATCGAACCAACCATCCTGGGGTGGTCCTCGAAGAGGCCGGGGATGTCTGACTGCCGCAGGATGTAGCTGTCATGCTCACTCCCTGGGAAGCATGCACACATGTGCATGATCTTCATGTGGTGGTTGCACAAGAGTTGGGCGTTCAGGGAGTGGAACCCCTTCCTGTTGATGTAGGGCACAACCTGATGGTTCGGTGCGTGCAAAGCGACATGCGTGCCATCTATTAGCCCCTGGAGTAGAAGCATCTCGAGATGGCAGACAATTCTGCTGCCTGGGCATCTTTTGTGACCTGGTGCATGCCAAAGTTTATATAGTTCGCTGCCAGGGCAAACAGGGCATCTGTGACCTCATGGGTGCATTTGAGGGCTATAGCTTATGAGATGGCACACAAGTCCCCAATTGAGCCTTGGGATGATACTGAGATGCAAAGGTTCAGGGCTGCAGTGACCTTGACGGCATCCTCCCCCTCACGTGGTGCCACATCCGCAAGGACATGGCACAGGCGCCGCACCGGCCCCTGGTTGAGACAGATTCTCCTGCGGCACACGCTGTCTGTCATCTGTTCGAAATACCAATGGCGCCTGTACAACGTGGGCCGTTGCGGGTCTCCCCCTCTGGGTTCCTCCCTGGCCTGATGGGTGGCTGGGTCTTCAGGTATGTGACGGGGCTCTACACGTGGGCTGCCGCTTCGAATCTTTGTCGTTGCCGCTGTCGCCGCCTCCTCCGGCTTGATGCACTTTGGAATGGAGGGAGTAATGTGACAAGGAAGTATTCAATGAGTGGCCTGACACTGAGAAGTTGTGAGGAACAAAGGGACCTTGGCGTCTTTGTCCAGAGATCCCAAAGGCAGAAAGGCAGGTTAATAGGGTGGTGAAAAAGGCATATGGGAAACTTGCCTTTATCAGTCAAGGCATAGATTAAAAAGCAGGGAAGTCACTTTCGGTGGCGGCTATGAAAGAGTAAGTCGCACATTTGGTGGCTCCCGCTCGGGTCGGTCTTTTGGACCTTTTCCCTTGATTTTCTACCGGACTTGAATTGTAAAACTGATGACAGAGGCAATTGTGTACTGAATTCCCACATCGGTGCATGGAGAGAAGGACTAAAATTGCTCATAAAGGCAGAAACAGAAAGACAGAGAAGGCTTGGGCTGAAGCTGCAGCAGGAGACATGGCAGAGGACCGGACCTCTGGTTTGTCGACCCAAGGGTCAACGGAGCAGCTGATGCAAGTTATTCAGGGAGGCTTTGCTACGCAGAAACGAGATTGCTTGGACCTGATAAAAGAGTCAATTGAGCGACTGGAGCTTAAATTGGATGCCCAAGATCGGGCGATCCAGAAGGTAGAAAAAGCGCTGGCTGAGCAGCAGGAACATCAATCTGCGGTGGAGTTGGAGGTGAGGATGCTGAGAGACCAGCAGAAGAAGCTCCGGGAGAAGGTGGAGGACCTAGAAAATAGGTCCTGCCGGCAGAACTTGAGAATCGTTGGGCTCCCAGAGGGGTCCAAATGAGTGGACGCTAGGGCATACATCGCAGACATGTTTGAGAAGCTGCTGGGGGATGGGGCATTCTCCCGGCCCTTGGAGGTGGACAGGGCTCACAGAGCACTTGCGAGGAAGGCACGAATGGGAGACACCCCCCCCCCCCACCCCCGAGGGTAATGGTGGTGGGATTCCACAGCTACTTGGATAAGGAGCGCATTCCACAGTGGGCCAAGCAGACATGGAGCTGTAAGTGGGACAAAAGTATCCTGCGGGTCTAGCATGACCGGAGTGTGGAGGTGGCCAGGAGAAGAGCAGGCTTCAACCAGATTAGGTTGATCCTTTTTCAAAAAAAGGTGAAGTTCGGACTGTTGTACCCGGCCGTCTCTGGGTCACGCACGAGGAACAGCACTTTTATTTTGAGTCGCCTGAGGACGCGTTGGACTTCGCAAAAAGGAAAGACTGGTGGTGGACTGAGAACTTTTGAACTTTGCTGCAACGTTCATGTTTTTATTCTTTTGTTTTGTTTTTCTGTTCTTTTACAAAAAGTTTCTCGTTTTTCGTTTTGTGGAAGCTGATTGTAATGCGTTTTGCATTGATTTGGGAACAGCGGTAGAGCTGAGTGAGTTAAGGTTTTCATTTGCACTGTTGGGAGATAGAGATGTGCTTGTTTAGATCTTGCTGTTTTTCTGTCGGGCAATTGTGTGGGGATTGTTTGATGTTGGAATATGTTTGCATGAGTGGGGGTGGGGTGGGGGGGGTGAGGTGGGGTGGGGGGGGAGGGAACAATAGGTGGGAGACTATCCGGCGCCAGGGATGGGGGCCACCAAGCTAGCTGGAGCAGAAGCGCAATGGGGGGTGTGCATATGTTTGGTTTATTAAAGGGGTTGGGTTACTAGGGAGGTAAGCAGGGGTAGATATTCTGCTGATGAGGGAGGGCCTTGGGCTAAGGGACAGAGAGGAGGTTGGTGGCAGAGGCTGCCTGAGGAGCGGAGCATGGGCTGGAGGCGGGCCCAAAAAAGGGATGGCTGATTGGCGAGGGGAGGGGGGCAATGAGCCCCCAACTCGGCTGATCACCTGGAATGTTCAAGGGTTAAATGGGCCGGTCAAGAGGGCACGTGTGTTCGCGAATCTTAGGGACTGAAGGCGGACGTGGTAATGTTGCAGGAGATGCACCTCAGAGTAATTGACCAGATTATATTGAGGAAAGGCTGGGTCAGTCAGATTTTTCACTCGGGACCAGACTCAAAGACTAGAAGGGTCGCGATCCTGATCAATTAGCGGGTGGAGTTTGAGGCAGGTAGAATAGTTTCGGATGTGGGAGGTCGGTATATTATGGTCAGTGGGAAACTGGAGGGGGTGCAGGTGCTATTAGTAAATGTGTATGCACCAAATTGGGATGATGTGGAGTTTATAAAGAGGATGCTGGGGAAGATACCGGACCTGGACTTCATAGATTTCATAGATTTTACAGTGCAGAAGGAGGCCATTCGGACCATCGAGTCTGCACCGGCTCCTGGAAAGAGCACCCTACCCAAGGTCAACACCTCCACCCCATCCCCATAACCCCATAACCCAGTAACCCCAACCAACACTAAGGGCGATTTTGGACACTAAGGGCAATTTATCATGGCCAATCCACCTAACCTGCACATCTTTGGACTGTGGGTGGAAGCCGGAGCACCCGGAGTAAACCCACGCACACACGGTGTGGATGTGCAGACTCCGCACAGACAGTGACCCAAGCCGGAATCGAACCTGGGACCCTGGAGCTGTGAAGCGATTGTGCTATCCAGAATGCTACCGTGCTGCCCTTGCAACTTACCGTGCAACTTGCACAGGTTGGTCATCGGAGGGGACTTCAACACAGGTATTGACCCTGGCTTGGACCGGTCAAGCTCGAAAAAGGGCAGGGTGCCAGCAATGGCAAAGGAACTAAAAGCATTCATGGAGCAGGTGGGGGGTTGGATCCATGGGGATTTGGGCAGCCGAGAGTGAAGGAGTTCTCCTTCTACTCACATGTGCATAAAGTGTACTCCCGGATTGATTTCTTTATTTTGAGTAGAGCCTTACTGGCAGGGGTGGTGGACACGGTGTACTCAGCAATCACCATCTCAGACCGTGCTCCGCACTGAGTTGACCTGCAGGGTAGTAAAGACAGTAACCAGCGCCCACACTGGCGGTTAGATGCGGGATGTTTGGATGACGAAGGGGTATGCGAGCGGCTGAGGAAAAGTATTCAGAACTACCTGCAGGTCAACGACACGGGGGAAATTTCAGCAGTGGTGGTCTGGGAAGCATTGAAGTTGGTGGTCAGAGGGGAGCTGATCTCGCTAGGGGCCCAGAGGGAGAAGGTGGACAGGGCAGAGACGGACCAACTGGCAAAGGAGATACCACAGATCGATAGAAGGTATGCGGAAACCTCAGAGGCAGGGCTTTTAAGGGAATGGCGGAGGCTACAGGTGGAGTTCGGCTTGTTAACCACAGGGAGAGCAGTGGAGCAGCTGAGAAAGGCGAGAGGGGCGATCTATGAGTATGGAGAGAAGGCCAGCAGAATGCTTGCACAGCAGCTTAGAAAGAAGGAGATAGGGATAATAAATTACCGAGATGGGAACCTGTTTGGAGATTCAGCAGGGGTGAATAAGGCATTTATGGATTTGTGCAGGTTAGCTGGATTGGCCATGATAAATTGCCCTTAGTGTCCAAAATTGCCCTTAGTGTTGGGTGGGGTTACTGGGTTATGGGGATAGGGTGGAGTTGTTGACCTTGGGTAGGGTGCTCTTTCCAAGAGCCGGGGCGGTATCGGTGGACCGAGTGGCCTCCTTCTGACTGTAAATTCTATGAACTTCCAACACCTCCTTTCTATACCCTACCAGCAATACTACTTGAGAAACTTCTGCATATGCAAAGGTCCCCATTTTCTCATCAAGACATCACTTTTACAGTAATAATACTCTGGTATACATGCAGATTCCTCTTTCGCATATGCTTTCTGATACATCCGTTTTATTTCTGCATCTTTTTGTTGTAACTCCGCCAATTTTCCTGAACTAAAAATATCCGCCTCATCCTCCACCTGTTCTTTTCCAACCATCTGATCGAAAATCGTTTCTGACAATTGCACTTCATCTTCATCTTCGCTCTCTGATTTCTCCTCTTGTCTTAACCTATGACTTTGCGACCTTGTTACTACACAATCCGGGAAAGTCCCAGGATATTCATCCTTCAACACTTCAGTTGTCTGATTTTCCACTGACTTATCAACCACAGTAGGCATCACTCCCACCTGCAATCCCGGTATATCATTACCCAAAATAAACTGTATTCCTGGATAAGATAGTCTCTCTATTACTCCTACTACTACTTCACCACTCTTCACTGGACCTTCCAACCTTACCTTATATAATTGAACACTACTTCTCTCACCCTTTTACCACCTTTTCTGGCAACATCTATACCCTATCTTAGAGACGCCGGCCCGACGATCGGTGGGCACCGATTGCGGGCCAGATATCTGATGAGCACACCCGTGGTGCTCGATCCTCTCTCCGCCCCCCACAGGCCCCAAACTTACCTGTCGCGCGATGTTCACGCCGGCAGCGACCAGTCCAAAGATGTGCAGGTTAGGTGGATTGGCCATGCTAAATTGCCCGTAGTGTAAGGTTAATGGGGGGATTGTTGGGTTACGGGTATACGGGTTATGTGGGTTTAAGTAGGGTGATCATTGCTCGGCACAACATCGAGGGCCGAAGGGCCTGTTCTGTGCTGTACTGTTAATAATAATAATAAACATTCTTCCCAAACTACATAACTCTTCATGTCTTACCATTAAAGGTTGACTAGCTCCCGTATCTCTTAAAATTGTGACTTCTTTACCTGCTCCTCCTGATACACATGAGTAAACTTTACCCACACAAGTAAATTCTTTCTGATCAATCACCTCTTGATTAGGCTGTACAATCTTTTGCACCTCCTTCGCTTCCCTTGAGCTTTCCTTTACAACTTTAACAAACCCCACTGTCTTAACCTCTTTTACCACATCAGCCTTCATAGTGTTTTTCTTCAACCACCAACACTGTGGGTGAAATTCTCCGCAATGGCCGACGCCGGAGTGAAGCTCGGAGTGTTTCACTCCGGCGTCGGAGGCCGCTCCTCGCCCCCTATTCTCCCCCCCTGGGGGGGCTAGGAGCGGCGTTGCGAGAAACTCGACCGCCGGGCCTTGACGCTCGCGTCAAAGCGGCGCGCCGAGATTGACGCGGCCGGCGGCACCTAAGTGACGTCAGCCGCGCATGAGCAGGTTGGCCGGCTCCAACCTGTGCATGCGCGTTTGCCATCTTCCCCTCCGCTGCCCCGCAAGACGTGGCGGCTTCACCTTGCGGGGCGACAGAGGGAAAAGAGTGCGTATCTTAGAGACGCCGGCCCGACGATCGGTGGGCACCGATTGCGGGCCAGATATCTGATGAGCACACCCGTGGTGCTCGATCCTCTCTCCGCCCCCCACAGGCCCCACACTTACCTGTCGCGCGATGTTCACGCCGGCAGCGACCAGGTGTGGTTGCTGCTGGCGTGAACCCGTCGGGGTCATCAGGCCGCTCGGCCCATCCGGGCCGGTCGCCGGGAAAAACGGCGAGCGGCGATTCTCCGAGCGGCATGTCGCAAAACGAGAATCGCGCCCTGTGACATTAAATGGCCTAATTTATTACAGTGAAAACATTTGAAACTTTTCATTTCTTTTCCACCCTCCTGGAATTATTTTTTTAATCTGAGGTACACACTCCTTATTATCTCCATCAGATCACCTTTACCTTTACCACTTCTCATCTCCCCAGTTTCTATCCTTCACAGGCTGAAACTGATGTCAGAAACCAAGCTTTGATTTATGAACTAATTCATAATCTTCTGCCATTTCTGTTGCTAACCTCGCCGTTTTAACCCTCTGCTCTTCCATATGAGTTGTCACTACATCAGGAATTGAATTTTTAAACTCCTCCAAAAGTATAATTTCTCTGAGATCTTCATACGTTTGGTCTATTTTCAAAGACCTTATCCACCTATCAAAATTACTCTGTTTGATCCTTTCAAACTCCATGTATGTTTGACCAAATTTGTTCCTTAAATTTCTAAACCTTTATCTGTAAGCTTCAGGCACTAGTTCATATGCACCGAAGATGGATTTTTTCACCACCTCACACATTCCAGATACCTCCTCCGGTAGTGATGTTTAACACTGCACTAGCCCTACCTACCAGTTTTGTTCAATCAGTAATACCCACATGTCCTGTGGCCATTTCATTTGTTTAGATACCTTCTCAAATGAAATGAAAAGGCTTCTACCTCCTTCGTGAAGCCTTGGCAATACTTGGGACATATTTAAATAGATCCCCACCAAGCCTTCGACTATGACACTCTTTCTCACTATCCTCATCACTATCATCCAACGGTATGTTTCCCTTTACATCTGCCAATTTTAGCTAACTGTCCTGTTTCATGGCCATTTTCTGAAGTTCAAACTCTTTCTCTTTAGCTTTTTCCCTGATCTGTAACTCCCTTTCTCTTTCTTTTTGTTCTGCTAAGGCTATTCTTTCTTGTCTTCTTTCTTCTCTCTCTCTTTCTTTTTCCTCGCTATCTCTTTCGTATTCAAGCTGCTTTAATTCTTTCTCATGTTCCATTTACTTAAGTTGTAATTGAATTTTTGCCATCTCCAATGAGTCAAACTGTGTCTCAGACAACCACCACCATCAGCCACCACCATAATTACCTCATCTTTTCGCATTTTGTCAGGTAATGTTAACTGCAATGTTTTGCCAAATCTAAGTCTGCTTTTAGTCTCTGTCCACAAGGTACTGCGTGTGACCGTCTCCACCCCCAAAAACGTCAGTTTCTGAAAGAACCATTGTCCAGAACACATTCCCCACTTAAACTATAATACAACACCTGAAAAGCAACCACAATGTGCTGACCCCTCACTGTCTTTAAGTTCACTAAGACAATCCAATAGATAGACTTTTATCCCCCTTGAGCTCCCAATTTGTTATGGGCCAGGGTTTAGAGAATCCCAAAGTGTGTAATGGAGTTCACCTGACCCACAACTTTTACTAGATTGTGGTTTGGGGAGCACACAGCCCACTCTACATTGTTGGTACAGCAGAAATGGAAATTTATTTTTTAAAGCAAAACAATGTTTATTCTATGAACTCAAGTTAAACTTTTTTTAAAAATACAGTGAACATCTTTGCAACCATTAATTCAAATACAACCCCCAAAGAATACAACACAAAATAATGCTAAATAACTTCCCAAACAACATCCAGAAGACAAAAGAAACACCTTTTAACAGAAGCACATCAGATTTACATTCACTACTGAAAACTTTTAAAATTCTGAATTCACCAAATGATCAAGAGATAGTCTTTTCATGGCAGAGATATCAACAGTACACCTGCTCTGTCTGGCTTCAGCTCCAACACTGAAAACAAAACTAAAACACACCCTGCAGCAAACAGCCTAAAACAAAAGTAAAAAGCTGACTGATGGCCCAGCTCCACCTGCACTCTGACATCACTGGTAAACATCCATTTCTTAAAGGTACATTTCTTAAAGGTACTCTCACATTACAGTGTCCGCAACATGTGCCAGGCTGAGCATGGTACAATTCAAGGTAATTCATCGGTCTCACATGACAGTGGCTCAGATGAGCAGATTCTTTGGGGTGGAAGACAGGTGTGCAAAATGTGCGGGAGGACCAGCGAACCATGTCCATATGTTCTGGATATGCCCGAAGCTCAGGGGATTTTTGCAGGGGTTGCAGATATCATGTCCACGGTGTTAAATACAAGGGTGGCACTGAGTCCAGAGGTACCGATTTTCGGGATGTCAGAAGATCCAGGAATCCAGCAGGAGAAAGAGGCAGACGTTCTGGCCTTCGCTTGCCTGGTAGCCCGGAGACGGATACTATTAGCTTGGAGGGACTCAAAGCCCCCGAAGTCGGAGACCTGGCTATCAGACATGGCTAGCATTCTCTGTTTGGAGAAAGTCAAGTTCGCCTCGAGAGGATCACTGTTAGGGTTCGCCCTGAGGTGCAACCGTTCATCGACTAATCGTCAGCAGAAGGGTGGGGGGGTTAGTTTAGCTTAGAGTAGGGGGTTAATAAAGGTGGGACCTGTAAGGGGGGGGGGAGACGGCTTTTGCACTATTTTTATAGTTTCATGTGCATTGTTTATTTTGTTGTTGTTATAATACCAAAAAGACTTCAATAAAATGTTTATTTAAAAAAAAGCAGGGAAGTCATGTTGGAGTTGTATAGAACTTTGGTGAGGAGTACTGTGTGACACATATTTGCAACGATGTGATTGCACTAGAGGGAATGCAGAGGCAATTCACCAGGATGTTGCCTGGGATTGAACATTTAAGTTATGAAGAGAGGTTGGACAGGCTTGGGTTGTTTTCACTGGAGCCGAGAAGTCTGAGGAGTGACATACAAGATTATGAGGGGCTGGGCAGTTTGAATAGGGAGCAGCTGTTCCCTTAGTTGAAGGGTCATTTACAAGGGGACACAAGTTCAAGGTGAGAGGCAGGAGGTTTAGGGGGATTTGACGAAAACTTTTAACTAGAGGGTGGCGACGATCTGGAATGCACTACCTAAAAAGTACCTGGATGAGCACTTGGCACGTCAGACCATTCAAGGCTATGGGCCAAGTGCTGCAAATGGGATTAGGATTGGCAGATCGGATGCCCTTCATGCGTAGGTGCAGACTCGATGGGCCGAAGAGCTTCCTCTGCACTGTATTATTCTGTGATTTTGTCTGGCTACTTGGCCAGTGAGCAGCACCGCGAGGGTCACCGGACCCCAAGTCTGTACCCTAGACATCCACCCGCAATGTTACCTGGGCCTGGCGGTAGGCCCCTCCCGGTGTACACAACTAACTTCCGGTCGTGGAAATGTCCCCGTACTGTGTACCAGCCGCTGAGTGCTCAGATGTTGGCCGTTGCGACTGTGGTCTTGATTCCTGCAGTGTTCAGGCGCAGTGTCCTGCCATCACTGTCTGATTGGGATGCCCAGCAATAAATCACACATGCGATATGGCACGCCTAACGACGGGAATCTAATTGGGAAATATGAAGTGTTCAGTTAACTATGATTGCCAATTCCTTATTAGAAATAGCCTTCTGCTGCGTGGCCGGAGGCCTCCACAGTAGTGGCTGTTATAGGTGGTCACTCAGACGGACAGGCAGGGCTAGAGTTGCCCCGATAATGGATGCACGTGATCCAGGGGTTGGCATGGTGGACCTGTGGGCGCTGAGACACCCACTCCCCTCCCAGCCCAGGGGTGAACCCCCCCCCTCCCCACCATCACTGATGGCAGCCGACCCTGACGGAGGCTGCCCCCCAAGGGTGCTCCCTTCCCCAAGCACCCGGGCAACAACCCCAATGCCCCCGGGCTCATTGTCTGAGAGCAAAGATGGCTACTCACCTCCGCGGATCCCCTGCTTCATCAGGGTGAATCTTCCAGTGTCCTGTGAAACAAATTTCCCCTCACTAAACCCTTGGAACATAATCAAATGGATTTTCCATTGCAAGGCTCCCTCTGGTCATTAATTCTTCACAAACCTTGTGTTCTTGAATCTGAGTCCTGCCATCATCAGTCTGTTCCTCAGTGATTAACCTGAAATCAGTCCTTCTCTTTTCCGTAGCAGCATCTGTGTGGGTTGTCTTCCCAAATCCTTCAATCTCACTGACTGAGAGTCTGGTGTCTGGATTTTGCTTCTGGATTGGGTCGCAGGCCTCAGTCCTTCATTCTAGGTGACTGCTTGAACTAAAGTCAGGCCCGCCACCACCAGATGCAGATTGGAGGTGGACACAGGAGCTGTCTAGTGCTGGTGTGCTGTTTAAACTGCCTGACTCAGTTCTCTGGGACATCCTCCCAGTTATTCTAAATATTAGGCTCTCTAATCCTCGACTCTCAAACCCCACACTCCCTATTCCATCTCCATGCTCATACATACCTGCTTATGCCAAACCATACCCAATGGCCCCTCACACCCTGTTGCCAAGCCATGCTTGCTCACCGTTGTGCCCCTCACAGTCTCTGAGCCAACTTAGTGCCACGCATGAATCACCATCCTTTGCCCTTACACCATTCAGACAAATTCACCCAGTATCCACATGGGCAGAGCTCAGTAGCTGATATTTTTTTTGTGTATAAAAATGCATTAAATCATGAAAACCCATATAATTACCTCAAGTATTTAATCTCTTATCAAAACTGACAAAATTGTATTCCTAACCTCTCATAAATGATATTTGATCATTTCATAACCTCTTTGAGCTGTCAATCAAACCATGAACTTTCAGGATTCTCCTCCCCACAGTGATAATTGACGGTTGTGGAAATCAGCCAAACATTCATTATATTATAATGGTCGCACTTACGGTTATGTCAATAGACAGCTTTTGAAAATGCTGGAACAGATTTCAAAACTCTCAAAGATACAGAAACCTGACAGCTTAACAGTTTTTCGTACCCGATCTACACTCCTGGAACATTTACTACTACTCTAAAGATTCCTAACTCTCTGGACCCTTGCTGCAATTAAAATAGAGTTTGTTCAAACTACTCAACACTTTACTTAATTTGTCCAAGTGAATAATCATAGAAAGTGAATGCTTAACTCAAGATTATGTCTTGAGTTGAAGAAAGTGATGAGTTTCAGGGAGATAAAGTGTTATGGACGATGGAAAAGGGGATGTTGTGACCATATATTTCAGGAACAGCTTATATTTTTAAAGCACCTTTAACATAATAAAACATCCAAAGGCATTTCACAGGAGCTTTAGAAAATGAAGGATGACACCCAGCCACATAAGGGGAAATCAGGTCAGATGACAAAATACATAATCAACGATGTAGATATTAAAGTCTTAAAGGCGACAAGGTGAAGAGTTGTATGGGGGAATTCTAACATTTCCGGCTGAGGCAACGGAAGGCATGATTACCTATAATTATGATGTTTGTAATCAGGAAAGCTGAAGACACCAGAATTAGAGGAGTGAAGATATCTATGAGAGTTGTAGTGCGGAAATGCTACAGAAATAGGAATAGGCAGGGGCGATTTGTCTGGTTAATTCCGATAATGAACAAGACTCCCACATGGTAAAGAGTTAAACTACTCTGAGCGGTCCGCGTCCAACCTCTTAGAAGGACAAGTGGCAGACAGCCACACGAGATTGAGCAAGGATCCCTCAAGGATCGAAGTTATAAAATCAAGATGTTTCTTGAGTGGTTGTGTAATGTAGGTCAGGCGAGCACAGGGGTGATAGGTGAATGGACCTAAGATCATAGAATCATAGAATTTACAGTGCAGAAGGAGGTCT
The DNA here is from genome assembly GCF_902713615.1 of Scyliorhinus canicula. Lineage (NCBI taxonomy): Eukaryota > Metazoa > Chordata > Chondrichthyes > Carcharhiniformes > Scyliorhinidae > Scyliorhinus > Scyliorhinus canicula. The sequence continues at coordinate 137,040,718 of NC_052147.1, forward strand.
TTCAGCCCATCAAGTATGCACCAGCCCTTACAAAGAGCACCCTACTGAAGCCTACATATCTACCCTATCCTCGTAACCCAGTAACCCCCACTTAACATTTTTTTTAGACACATAGGATAATTTAGCATGGCAATCCACCTAACCAGCAAATCTTTTGACTGTGGGAGGAAACCGGAGCACCCGGAGGAAACCCACGCAGACACGAGGAGAACGTGCAGACTCCACACTGATATTGTTATGATTTCCATGGAAACTGATTAAATTTCTTTTTAAAAGTTAACTTACAGTTACAAGCTGAATTGATTGGATGGCAAGAATTCAATGTTTAATTTTTTACTGTAACAAATTACGAAGAACTGTTATGGACAGGAAGGCTGTTAATTTAAACAGCCCTGATTTCTCCTCTCACCACCCCTCTATAAACAGAATGGTGTTTTGATTTGCTTCCTACTTTATAAGTGGTGGTGTAATTCCAAACCCTTCGGTTTTGCTGTGATCCAACTTCTATTAATAACGTCGCAACAAACTCAGGATGGTATGAACTCAAACGGTTAGTTTACTTGCACACATTTAAATGCTGGGATGGAGTTGCCACATAGTCCCTGTCGACTCATACAGGACAAGAGGGTTAGTGTAAAGAAAGGCTTACAGGTCAAAGACCACAGGGAAAAGCATCATTGGTTTACATGAGTCCAGAGAGCAGAATCAAAGTCTAATGAGTTATTTGTTCACGGAAATTACCAGGTTGAAAATCAATTATGCATAGTTAACTTTTCCGGTAGTCTTTACTTCACGCAATGTTGTAAGGGGGCAGAAATAGATCAATGTTGTAAGCGATAATATAGAAGTTCTCGTAGAAACAATGTAGAAGGGGCCAGATATTTTTGTTTGAGAATCACTGACAAGCAGAGCTTCAGCCATTTTGAAAGGTCTTTGTTCAGCTTAAATTTTTTTTAAATTAACCTTGAGGGTATCTATATACATTTTATAAAATATACGAAGTATGAGGTCTTAGTCCGCTGACAACGCCACATTCTTTTTGTCGGCAATTTATGCTTCAAACTACAAGAGCACATCCCCTTTCTTGCTTATCATCCAGTGCACTCTCTGCAAAATTACAGTCCTTGTCGCAAATAATGCATGGTTGTTCCTACCCTGCAGGATATTCCTGCAGTTCCTTTTAGCTGATATTAGCATCAAGTGAACATCTTGAAGTGCATTTTTCGGTTTTTTGAAAGTTTCTTATATCCACTTCCAGCAATAAAGTATGTTCCAATGATTCTTTCCTCCCTGGCCCCCTCCCAGAATCCTTAGAAGGCTGCATAATGTGTCTCTTCAACTCGAGACCATCTCCCATCCACATCCAGCTGTTATAACTTGCAAAGTCAAGAAGCCTGTTTTCTTTCCTGATCATATTGAACCTCTTGGTGTCTGTATGTGCTATTCATTGCTTTGTGGGGAAGCCTATAAGCTTATCCCAAAATGGCTTCCCCTTCCCTCTTCCCCACATGAAAAACATTGGCCGCGATTCTCCGCAACCACGATGGGTGGGAGAATAGCGGGAGGTCCGCTCCCGCACTTCCCGCTATTCTCCCACCCCCACCAAAATGGCGTGTCCGGTTTTCCGACACGCCACTCGGAGAAACATGGGCCGCCGTTTTTCTCCGACCCTGATGGGCCGAGTGGCCTGCCATTCCCGACCTGTTCACGACAGTGGCAACCACACCTGGTCGCTGCCGTCGTGAACATGGCGCGCCAGGTAAGTGTGGGGCCTACGGGGAGGCGGATCGGGGATCGAGCACCACGACCGTGCTCGGGAGGGAACTGGCCCGCGATCGGTGCCCACCGATCGTCGGGCCGGCGTCTCAGGGGGACGCACTCTTTCCCCTCCGCCGCCCGAAAGACGGCAACCGCGCATGCGCGGCTGATGTCATTAGGCTCTGCCGTGGCGTCATTCTTGGCGTGCCGGGCGTTGAAGCCAGGGACAAGGCCCGGCCGCCGGGTTTCCCGGTACGGCCCGCCTATCCCCCACGTGTAGGGGAGAATAGGGGGCCGGGAGAGGCTTCCGACGCCGTCGTGAACCTCTCCAGGTTTCACGACGGCGTCGGGCCTTGCGGAGAATTCCGCTCATAATCCTTGAATCCAGGTAGAATGCTAGCTAACTATCTTTGATCCAATCTCCCTTTTATCTGTAAATAAATGGACAGTTTATAGTACAATTGTTTATAAAACCATAAGACTATAAGAAATAGAAGCAGAAGTAGGCCATTTAGCCTTTTGAGTCTGCTCTGCCATTTAATAAGATCATGGCTGATCGAATACGCACTAAGACCATTTTCCTGCCTGATCTACCCTCAATTATGATACGAGAGAGCGTACTCGTAAAACAAAGGCTTTAATAAACAGAGAACTTTGCCAGCCGGAGAGATGAGTGCTCACTGAGCGCCACCCACAGGACGTCACCTTATATCCAGCCCCTGGGAGGTGGAGCCGGAGGTGATGTGTTGGGTAGGCTGGGTCTGCGAGCGCTGCGTTTACTGCAGCAGTGAGAGAGACAGGCTTCCAACACTTGAAGAAATGCAACTCGATTTTATTGAACTCTTAACTATCATACATACTTTAACTGTGGGTTGACACTATGCTGAGTTGACTGGAGACCTGAGGCTAACCTGACCAGACAATCTTACTAGCACATGGTGTAAGTTCCTGTTGTTTCTCATGGGCTCTGACTGTCTCAGAGGTTGGATCCGAAGAGAGAGGGAAAACTAGTGCCCTCTGGCTTTATACTGGTCGTGTCCTGTCTGGTGATTGGCTGCTGTGTTCTGTTTGTTCATTGGTCATCCTGTGTGTAAATCACTGCCTGTCTGTGCACCATCATATACCTGTGTGTATATTATGACACCGGGATTCCAAATCCGGTCTTAAAGGGACATTACATGCATGATCTTGAAGGCACATTATCCATTCATCACATTCACCCCCTGTTTAAGAAAAACACAGAGTCCTTCGGGGGTGAAGTGGGATTACATGACCATTCTCTTTGGAGGCCTGATCATCTTTGCCGACCTTCTCAGCTCGGGCGGTGGTGCGGCGGACACGGACGTCTTCGATGAGGGTACATCCGGGAGCACGGTGGTCGGAACTTTTGTGCAGTGTAGGTAGGGGGTTGGGGAGTAGGGAGGGTAGCTGGGGGGTGACAGTGACATCGCCGGCCAGGTGGAAGGAGGAGGAGGCGCGAGGGGTGGGGCGTGGAGGGTAGCTGGGGGTGGCGGTGACATCACCGGCGTGGAGGAAGGAGGAGGTGGTGCGAGGGGGGGGGGCGCGATTGATTGTGACAGGCGGTGTGGGGGTGCAAGGGGGAACACTGGCGAGGGGGGAGCGCCAGTAGGGGAACCAGCGGGTGCCAGTTCCCGCAGGGAAACCGTATATTGCCGTCCGTCCGAGTGCGCGACGTAGGCATACTGGGGGTTTGCATGTAGCAGCTGGACCCCCTCGGCCAGAGGATCCGTCTTATGGCTCCTCACATGCCTCCGGAGAAGGACAGGTCCCAAAGTCATCAGCCAAGGTGGAAGCAAGACCCCGGAGGTGGACTTCCTGGGGAAGACAGACAAGCAATTGTGAGGGGTCTTGTTCGTGGCCGTGCAGAGGAGCGACCTGATGGAGTGGACCAGCGGGTGGTTGGGAGACTTCATGACCGTAAGACCAAAAGGACAGCCTTCCAGACTGTTGCGCTCTCCCTCTCCACCTGCCCGTTTCCCCACGGGTTGTGGCTGGTCTTTCTGCTCGAGGCGATGCCCTTGCTGAGCAGGTACTGACGCAGCTCATTGTTCATGAACGATGTACCCTGGTCGCTGTGGATGTAAACGGGGAAACCGCACAGGGTGAAGATGCTGTGCAGTGCATTAATAACGGTGGCCGAGGTCATGTCGGGGCAGTGGACAGCGAATGGGAAGCGGGAGAACTCGTCGATGATGGTTAAAAAATAGGTATTGCGGTTGGTGGACGGGAGAGGCCATTTGAAGTCCATGCTTAGTCGCTCAAAGGGCCCAGAGGCCTGTACCAGGTGAGCCTTGCCTGGTCGGTAGAAGTGCAGTTTGCACTCCGCGCAGATTTGACAAGCCTTGGTCATGGCCCTGACCTCCTTAGTGGAGTAGGGTAGGTTGCGGGACTTAAGAAAATGGGCGAGCTGGGTGACCCCTGGGTGACAGAGGTCATTGTGGATAGCCCGTAGGCGACCCTCCTGCGCGTTGACAGGGAATTTGGGGGCTCGTTAATGCTCCCCTGGACAATACTTAATATCGTAAGTATAGGTGGAGAGCTCGATTCTCCACCTCAAGATCTTGTCATTTTTGATCTTGCCCCGCTGCGCGTTATCGAACATGAAGGTGACCGACCGTTGGTCAGTGATGAGGGTGAACCTGTGTGGTGGTATGAATGTGAGCACTGCCATTGGTGCAGAGCATGGGTTTCCCATTGGCTCTGGCTGGTCATGTGCCTCTCGTCCGATTGGCTGGGACTAGTCATGTGACTGCCCACAAATTGGTCGAGAGGCAAGTAGACCCCGCCTCCGAGGCGGGGTATAAGTACCCAGAGTTCCCGGCAGTCGGCCTTACTCTGTAGTCGACCACCGGGCTAACAACTAGCTGATTAAAGCCACAGTTCGGATCCTAATCGTGTCTTGAGTCCAATTGATGGTACATCAATTTAGTCAGCTAGAATTTTGGAATGGAGCTACGCATCAAGCCTGACTGCCTCCGTACCAGCCCCCATGCTTCAAATGCATCTGCAATCTTTAAACACTGGCAGGCGTGTTTTAATAGTTACCTGACGACTGCAGCCGGCAAGCCCACCAAGGAGCAGAAACTCCACATCCTCCACTCATGCGTGGGCACAGCGATATACTCAATGATTGAGGACGAAAGCGATTATGATGTGGCCATGGAGATTCTCAAAGGACACTTTCTCCGGCCGGTCAACGAAGTATACGCACGGCATCTCCTGACGACTAGACAACAGTTCCCTGGTGAGTCACTCGACGAGTTTTACCAGGCCCTCGCAGCTCTAGGGAGAACGTGCACGTGTCTCCAAGTTTCAGCGACTGAGCACATGGAACTTTTAATCAGAGACGCTTATGTTGCCGGCATGCAGTCCCCTTCTATCCGCCAACGATTGCTGGAGAAGAACACCCTCAGCCTAGCTGAGGCACGGACTCTTGCAACCTCCCTGGAGGTTGCTCACCTGAACGCCCGCACTTACGCCCCCGGCCGCGCAGCAACCCCCTGGACTTCATGGCACGCACCACCCCCGTCCTCCGTGGACCCCGACCCCCTCCCAAGCCTGCACTGCGGGTCGCTCCGACAAACTAGCGGGGCCCCGTTGCTATTTTCGTGGTCTCTCCAAGCACCCTCGCCCGCGCTGCCTGGCCCGCTCCGCTCTGTGCAGGAGTTGCGGGAAGAAGGGCCACTACGCGGTGGTCTGCCAGACCAGGTTGGTTGCTGCTGTTCCGCGCAGCGCCCCCCCCCCCCCCCCCCGCCGGGCCCCCCTAGGGCCCAGCGGCGCGCACCAACCTCTCCAGCCCGCCTCGAGCCCAAGTGCTGGTAGTTCGGACTGGGGAGAAAAACCGGATGGTCATCGACTACAGTCAGACCATCATGGACGCGTATCCTCTCCCCCGTATTTCCGACCTGGTTAACAGGATCGCGAAATACAAAGTCTTCTCCGCGGTGGACCTTAAGTCCGCCGACCACCAGCTCCCCATCCGCGCGAGTGACCGAAAGTACACCGCGTTTGAGGCAGATGGGCGCCTCTACCACTTCCTCAGGGTTCTATTCGGTGTCATAAATGGAGTCTCGGTCTTCCAACGGGAGATGGACCGAATGGTCGACAAGCACGGTCCACGGGCTACCTTCCCGTATCTCGATACCGTCACCATCTGCGGCCACAACTAGCAGGACCACGACATCAACCTCCAAAAATTCCTCCGAACCGCAAAACTCTTTAATTTAACTTACAATAAGGATAAGTGCGTGTTTAGCACTGACCGTCCAGCCATCCTTGGCTACGTAGTGCGTAACGGAGTGATAGGCCCCGATCCCGAACGCATGCGCCCCTGATGGAACTCCCCCTCCTCAACTCCCTCAAATCCTTCAAACGCTGCCTGGGCTTCTTCTCATATTATGCCCAGTGGGTCCCCAACTACGCCGACAAAGCCCGCCCCCTCATCCAGTCCACCTCCTTTCCTCTGTCGATGGAGGCCCGCCAGGCCCTTAGCCGCATTAAAGCGGATATCGCAAAGGCCACGATGCATGCTATCGACGAGTCCCTCCCATTCCAGGTCGAGAGTGACGCGTCTGACGTAGCTCTGGCGGCCACCCTGAACCAAGCGGGCAGACCCGTGGCCTTCTTTTCACGACCCCTCCACGCTTCCGAAATCCGCCATTCCTCGATGGAAAAGGAGGCACAGGCCATAGTTGAAGCGGTGCGATATTGGAGGCACTATCTGGCCGGCAGCAGGTTTACCCTCCTCACAGACCAACGGTCAGTAGCTTTCATGTTTGACAATGCACAGAGGGGCAAGATCAAGAACGACAAGATCTTGAAGGTGGCGGATTGAGTTGTCCACGTACAACTACGATATCTTGTATCGTCCTGGGAAGCTCAACGAGCCTTCCGATGCCCTATCCCGCGGTACCTGCGCCAGCGTGCAGATTGACCGCCTCCACTCCCTCCACACGGGCCTCTGCCATCCAGGGGTCACCCGTTTTTACCATTTTATTAAGACCCGCAACCTGCCCTACTCGGTTGAGGAAGTCAGGACCGTCACCAGGGACTGCCACGTCTGCGCCGAGTGCAAACCGCCATTCTACTGCCTCGAATGAGCGCATCTGATCAAGGCATACCGCCCCTTTGAACGTCTCAGTATTGATTTCAAGGGTCCCCTTCCCTCCAACAACCGTAACACATATTTCATGAGTGTTATCGACGAATACTCCCGCATCCCTTTCGCCATTCCCTGTCCCGACATGACCACAACAACTGTCATAAAGGCCCTCCAATAATCTTCTCCCTGTTCGGTTACCCCGCATACATCCTCAGCGACCGGGGGTCCTCCTTTATGAGTGACGAACTGCGTCAGTCCCTGCTCAGCAGGGACATAGCCTCTAGCAGGACGACCAGTTATAACCCCCGGGGTAACGGTCAGGTCGAGCGGGAGAATGGCACCATTTGGAAGACCATCCTGCTGGCCCTACGGTCCAGAGATCTCCCTATTCCCCGTTGGCAAGAAGTCATCCCCGACGCCCTGCATTCAATCCGGTCTCTCCTCTGTACTACCACTAATCAAACACCTCATGAACGTCTTCTTGTTTTCCCCAGGAAGTCGTCCTCAGGATCCCCTCTCCTGACCTGGCTGGCCACCCCTGGGCGCATCTTGCTCCGGAAGCATGTGCGGGTGCACAAGTCCGACCCGTTGGTTGAGCGAGTCCAGTTACTCCAACCCACAGTATGCGTACGTGGAGTATCCCGACGGTCGGCAGGATACGGTCTCGTTTTTAAAAAAAAAAAATTCCCCCCACGACCCAGCGCACATTATTACATAACCCCCGATTATAGCGTCTCCACCACCGGCCCGGGGTACGGAGACACATCTACGACCGACGCTCCCGGAGGCAAGGACGACCATCGGCCCGGCGTCACCGGCTCCACTGCAACGGTCCTCTAGAATACCACGGGCACTCGACAGGCTGATCGTGTCCATCTAATGCGGCCATGGGACATTTTGGACTTTGTTGTTATTCTGTTGCACCTTAAGTAGTAGTAGTATTGTTTTATTTGCCACGAGCCAGTGGGCAGCACACCTTTCTCGATTTTCGCTGTTCATACCACCAGTCCTTGGACCCCCCCTCCCCCCTCTTCTCTCTTCCACTTACACACCCCCCCGCCTTCTTTCTCCACAAGGGGTGAATGTGGTTGTATGAATGTGAGCACTGCCATTGGTGCAGAGCATGGGTTTGCCATTGGTGCAGAGCATGGGTTTCCCATTGGCTCTGGCTGGTCATGTGCCTCTCGTCCGATTGGCTGGGACTAGTCATGTGACTGCTCACCAATTGGTCGAGAGGCAAGTAGACCCCACCTCCGAGGCAACTAGCTGATTAAAGCCACAGTTCGGATCCTAATCGTGTCTTGAGTCTAATTGATGGTACATCAACCTCTTACCGGCTCGGTAGTGCCTCCAGTGCCGCACTGCCTCCACAATAGCTTGTGTCTCCTTCTTGACTGTAGAGTGCCGGATCTCGGAGGCGTTGAGGGGTCGGGAAAAGAATGCTACTGGCCTGCCTGCCTGGTTGAGGGTAGCAGCCAGGGCCACGTCTGACGCATCGCTCTCGACCAGAAAAGGGATGGCTTCATCCACCGCGTGCATAGCGGCCTTGATGATGTTGGCCTTGATACAGCTGAAGGCCGATCTGGCCTCAGCCGTGAAGGGAAAAATCGTGGTCTTTATGAGTTGACCGCATATTTGTGGACCCACTGGGCATAATAGGAGAAAGGCCCCAAGCACCCTTTAAGGGCCTTAAGACTATGGGGTAGGGGAGTTCCTTCAGGGGGTGCATGCGGTCGGGGTCAGGCCCTAGGACCCTGTTTTCCACGACGTAGTCGAGGATGGCTAGTCGGGTTGTGTGGAAACGCATTTTTCTTTGTTGTAGGTCAGGTTGAGAACCCGGGCGGTCTGGAGAAACTTTTCAAGGTTTGCGTCATGGTCCTGTTGATCATGGCCGCAGATGGTGACATTGTCCAAGTACGGGTAAGTAGCCCGCAGCCCGCAGCCCGTACTGATCCACCATTTGGTCCATCGTCCTCTGGAAGACGGAGACCCCATCAGTAACGCCGAAGGGGACCCGAAGGAAGTGGAAAAGCCGGCCGGCTGCTTCAAAAGCAGTATAGAGCCGGTCTTCCGGGCGAATAGGGAGATGGTGGTCGGCAGATTTCAGGTCAACCGTGGAGAATACCCGGTATTGCGCGATCTGGTTGACCATCTCTATTATGCGGCATCAAGCTGCGGGAAGCAGTTTATGGTCTGGCTGTAATCAACGACCATCCGTTTCTTTTCCCCGGCCGGACTACCACCACTTGTGCCCTCCAGGACTCTTGCTCGCCTCGATGACCCCCTCTTTCAGCAAATGCTGGACCTCAGACTTGATGAAAGTCATATGTTGGGCACTGTACCGCCGGCTCCTAGTGGCGACCGGCTTACAGTCGCGGGTGAGGTTCGCGAATAGTGAAGGGGCTGCAACTTTCAGTCTTGCGAGGCTGCATACCATGAGGGGGGTGGGGCAAGGGTCCACCGAACTTCAGGGTCAGGCTTCGGTGGCGACATTGGAAATCCAGGCCAAGCAGTAGGGGAGCACAGAGGTGAGGGAGGATGTACAGCTTAAAACGGGCGTATTCGGCGCCCTGGATCGCGAGATTCGCAATACAGTATCCCTTGATTACGACCAAATGGCACCTAGTGGCGAGGGCGATGGTTTGGGATAGGTGCGCAGGGAACAGCGCCTTACTATTTCTGGGTGCACGAAACCCTCCGTGCTCCCAGAGTCGAAAAGGTAGGGTGTGTCGTGCCCGTTGATCTGGAGTTCCGCAGGTGCTTTGGCTGCGACTGGTCGAGGGTGATTGGTCCCAGCTGTGGGTAGTCTGAGTCTTCTGTTGAATCGGAGTCAAAAAATGGCAGCCCTCGTTGATCGCATCTGTCAGGTTTAGGAGATGGCCGCCGCCAAGATGGCCGCCCCCACGACTCGCACGAGGCCAATGACGCATCAGAAAGGGATGAGACCGGCCGGCGCGCAGCTGCGTTGCACGGCCTGTGGGTGTGAGCTCAATTTTCGGGCCTGTTGGGCTTTTTGTTTCTGGGCCTTGGGCCTGGTCAGCCAGACCCTCGCGAAATGCCCCTTCTTTCCGCAGTCGCTACAGGTCGCGGAAAGGGCTGGGCAGTGCTGTCGTGGATGCTGGCCCTGCCTACAGAAAAAGCACGGTGTGCCCCCGATCTGGGCTGGTCACCTTGCGGCGCAGGCCCGTGACGTAGCCGAGCCTGGGGAAGGCCGCGAGGGGCTTGCAGGGTCCGCGGGATACGTGCCGAGGTTCTGGTAGGCCACATCCAGAGAGGTGGTGAGCGTTACCGTTTCCTGCAGATCTTTCGCCCCGTTTTCCAGGAGTCGCTGACTAATATAGTTCGATTGGATTCCAGACACATAGGCGTCGCGGATGTGGAGGTTCACGTGGACGTCCACGGTCAAATCTTGATGGTTACAGTTTCTAGTGAGCATGGTGAGCTTTTCCAAGTACTTGTCCAGCGATTCCCCTGAGCGCTGCCGGCGAGTAGAGAGCAGATGCCGTGCATGTACCTCATTGATGGGTTTTACAAAACTCTTCCTCAGAATCTCAATCGCCGCACTGTAGTTGGCGGCCTTCTCGATCAGGCCGGAGATTCTGTGGCTTACCTGGGCGTGGAGTAGGCGCAGCTTGCGAGGCTCGGTGACGGGGTCTGCCGAGGATTCCAGGTAGGCCTCAAAACACCGAAGCCAGTGTTCAAAAATTTCTTGGGCTTCCAGCGTACGTGCGTCCAGGTCGAGCTTTTCTGGCTTGAGACCAATATCCATCCTATCGTAATCTGTTTATTAAATTGATATACCCTCAATTATGACACGAGAGAGTGTACTCGTAAAACACAGGCTTTAATAAACAGAGAACTTTGCCAGCCGGAGAGATGAGTGCTCACTGAGCGCCACCCACAGGACGTCACCTTATATCTGGCCCCGGGTGGTGGAGCCGGAGGCAGAGACCCCCGGGGTTCCAAACCCGGCCTTAAAGGGACATAACATGGATGATCTTAAAGACACATTACCTATTCATCACGCTGCCGTATCTGTGTAATCCTTAATTCCCTGGCTGATTAAAAATCTCGATCTCAGTCTTGAAAATGTTCAAGGACTTGGCCTCCACAGCTTCCTGGGGTAAAGAATTTCAAAGGTTCATCCCTCTGAGAGGAGAAATTCTTCCTCAAATACATCTTAAATGAGCACCCCATGCTCTCTGGTCCTATACTCTCCCATGAGAGGGAGTGCCCTGATGAAGATTGGGCATGTCTCGGGTTACCCTGATGCCTCTATGCTATGAGGAGTGGTGACCCGACCATTGAGTGGTGCGAGGGAGGTTGGGCCTCTGTTTTGGAGGGATGAAGGTGTTCCCCTTGTCTGCCGGGGTCCTGATGGCCGGAGGGGGGTTTGCTGGTGCCTTTAACTTTGCTTTGATGTTTGGACACCCCAATCTCTGAATCCCAGCTTTTCCCCAACTCCCTCCCTCCCAAGCTAGATGTATAATCCTTACTTTGAAATTGCACAGCGTGCCATTTGCTGTGGCTGCAAAAGTCAGCTGAATAACCAGTGAGTTTCACACTGCTTTTCTCGTTTGATCCAGCACTCTGCAATTTTTGCCAAGTTCTGTCCTATTTCTCTCTCTAAACTACTTGCATCCTCCTGACATCCTGCCTTCCGCCTCACCTTTATAACCTCTACAAATTTGGCCACAGTACACTCTGTTCCTTCCTCCAAATGATTGTGAAGAGGTGCGGTCCCATCACTGACATTCCACTAGTTACTGCTCTCCAACCTAAGAAAGACCCCCTTATTACTACTCGTTTTTTCCTGTTAGTCAATCTTCCATCCATACCATTCTCCCCGTGTTTGCGTGGATTTTTCCCCCACAACCCAAAAGATAGGTGGATTGGCCACGTTAAATTGCCCCTAAATTGAAAAAAATGAATTGGGTACTCTAAAATTTTTTTTTTTTAATCTTCCATCCATGCCAGAATAGTACTTCTAACATCCTTCACAGTAGCCTTTTGTGTGGCTTCTAATCAAATGCCTTTTGAAAACCTAAATACCCAAAATTGACTGGTTCTCCTCTATATACTCTGGCTGATACCTTCTCAAAGAATGCTATTAAATTTGTCAGACATGATTACCCTTCATTAAACCCATTCTGACTCTGCTTGATCAGATTATGATTTTCCAAATACACTGCTATTCTCTCCTCAACAACCTGTTACCAACAAACCTTTCTGGGATTTTGGGAGACTTGGCGTCTACTCATAATAAACTCAGAGGCCATTGTCATTATCTCCAAGCATCGATGCCTTGATCCTCCTTCTCATTAAAACATTCTAACCCTTCCTTCTAAGTTGGCAGATGATCCTAAATTAACAGGTGCAATAGGTTGCATATGCGGGTGTAAGGAAATTATATGGTGACATCAATAGGTTAAATGAGAAGGCAGAACTTAGGTGAATGGAGTTCAGAAGGACAAATCGTATGACTTTCAAATGGTGAGAGACGAGAAACTATTGTCGAGGCAAGGAATATTGATGTCTATTTACATAAAGCACAGCTTGTGCACAGAGGCTGGAATATAAAGGGATGGAAATTATACTTTAGTTGTAGAGCTTTGAGGACCCCATGTGGGGATTGCACCCAGTTTGGGCACTTTGGAAAATTTGACCAGGTTCCTCTGCACCAGATCGGCATGGGTGTCTTTGTTGGCGTGACTAGAAAATATCGCAATAATGCCCTTGACGTGTTTCTTGTTGCATAAATCCAGGACATAATTGTCCCTTCCCTTTTCAATGGCAGGCTGTGTTTCCCACCGCTGAAGTGTGCAGCCATCTCCCATTGGTGCGCCAAGGAACACTGACCAAGGGGTGCACTCTTAATACCTTGCTTTCTGTTAAACACACATTGACAATTGCCGTTCATGGTCCAAACAAAGCACAAGGCTATGTAGTACAGGTTAGGACAATGCCTGCTTCTGAGATTAGGATGCAGTAAAATGGCAGAAGCTGTCTTTACTTAGTCATGTGGTGTGTAGCCATCTCCCATACGTGCGTTAGCATAGTGTTTTTCAAACTCAGAGTCCCGGTTCCAGGAGTGTTATGGACCGATCGGTCGCGGCATTCCCGATCATGGGAGAAGCACACAACGGCTTTTAAGAATGCCGGTCGCGACCGTCTTTTAAGTTGAGAATGCTAACCGTGACCGCTCTTTAAATACAAACAATGAAGTCTTCCCGCCAGCAGAGAGCAGGTCATGCACCCATACAATGACATTGCGCAGCCTTTACTTCCGTGCTTTAGGCGAGAGAAGAGATTCCTCCATTTTGTCGCTCCCAGCAAGCAAGCAACAGAACTGTGTGAAGAACTGAAGATGGGTCATATTATAATAAGGAAGAGAGGGCCAGAGACACAAACAGGCCAGGATCTCACAACTGAATCTTCTGGAGAGAGCTTCTTAGGGGAGACCCCAGCAGGGCAGAACAATGCTGGTATGAGCTGTATGCAGATCTCCAAGGCCTCTGATGAACAGCCAACAAAGAAAATACTGAAATCAGGAACAAAACACGAAAAATGATTTCTTGAGGCGTGGCTTTGTTAATTGTGCCAATGCAAAGAAGGATGCAAAGCCTATCTGTGTTATATGCAGGGAAGTACTGGTAAATGAAAGTTTAAAACCCTCAAGACTTCAAAGGCATTTGAAGATTATGCTTGGTGAGTTTGAGGACAAACCTCTTGAATTTTTTCAAAGGATGCAGCGAGAACTTAAATTGTCAGCTGATGTCCTCAACAGCAAGTTAAGGACGAAGCAGGCTTATCTGTCACGTTAAAGGTAAGAGATAATTGTGGGTCGTGAAGGTCAACCGCGTGGGTCGTGAAGGTCGGCCGACGTGGGTCACGAAGGTTGGCCAGTTGGTAAAAGTGGGTCCCGGGAATTTTTTAAAAAAAACCACTGCATTAGTCGTTGCATGACAGATAGATGGCGCGTGATATTCCTGCATATAATTGAGAACTGGTGTAGCCGAAGATGTGCACGTTCATGGAACTGGTTGGTCACATATGCTACCTGCTGCAGGATTTAGCACCACAGGGATTTATAGGGCAACAGCTTCCAGTGTCCATGAAAGTGACTGTGATGCACAATTTTTACATCAGTGAATCCTCCTCAGATGCCATCTTCATGAAGAAACACAACATTATACATCTTGGATTTCCGATGGCGGCCATGGTGTGAGTGGTCGCTCCCACTTGTGGCTGCATTTTTGGGCCTTTTCCCTGATTAACGGGCGGATGTTTTGATGGAAAAAGGTACAGGAATGGTGGAGGAAGAGTTCATTCCATTGGTGGATGGATTTGTGGACCAGAAATGATTTTAAGCGAAAGGGGTTGTCGGAACGAGAAACGTTCCTGCGACACAGGGGAAGATGGCAGAGGGCAAGAGATCAGCCCGACCATCTCAGTGGTCTATGGAGCCGCTGGTAGACTTCTTGAACGAGAAGTTCACCCAGCAGAGAAAGGAGTCTCTGGAGGACCTGGCAAGGGCGGTGGATCCGCTGAAGGTGGGCATGGACCACATGGAGCTGAGCCTGGAGACCCAGAGCCAGGAAATCCAGAAGGTTGAGGAGAAGGTGGGGCAGCACGAGGAGTAGCTTAGTTGGTTGGCGACCAAAATGGGGGTGTTGCGAGATACCCAGAAGTGGCTTCAGGAGCAGGTGGAAGGTCTCCTTTTCTGAGGAAGATGTTCCTGCTCTTGAGGGAGTGCAGCGAAGGTTTACCAGACTGATTCCAGGGATGGCGGGACTGTCATATGAGGAGAGATTGACTAGGTTGGGATTGTTCTCACTGGAGTTCAGAAGAATGAGGGGGGATCTCATAGAGATTTATAAAATTCTAACAGGACTAGACAGGGTAGATGCAGGGAAGAGGTTCCCAATGATGGGTGTGTCCAGAACCAGGAGTCAGTCTGAGGATTCAGGGTAAACCATTTCGGACAAAGATGAGGAGACATTTCTTCACCCAAAGATCGATAAGTCTGTGGAATTCATTACCACAGGAAGTAGGTGATGTTAAAACATTGAATATATTCAAGAGGCGGCTAGATATAGCACTTGGGGAAAATGGGATCAAAGGCTATGGGGAGAAAGCAGGATTGGGCTATTGAGTTGGATGATCAGCCATGATCGTGATAAATGGCGGAGCAGGCTCGAAGGGCCAAAAGGCCTCCTCCTGCTCCTATCTTCTATGTTTCTATGTTTATATCTGGAGAACTGCTCTCAGAGGCAACACCTGAGGATCGTGGAGTTGCCAGAGAGCATTGAGGGGGTGTACGCTGGCTCGTATGTCACGAAGATTCTGGACACATTGCTGGGAGAGGGGGTCTTCGAATGGTGGATTGGGTGCACTGGCCCGCCTCCAATACCAAAATCCTCACATTGCATCTGTATCATTTTGCTTGCCTCTGGCTGGTAGCAGTACACTTACTGTCTGTGACAAGGTTCCTGTCACGGAGATGCAGAAGATGCCCATGGTCCCTACATTCCAGGAAGGTGATGATGACATGCATAGAACATAGAACGATACAGCGCAGTACAGGCCCTTCGGCCCACGATGTTGCACCGACATGGGAAGTCAAAAACTAAAGGCCATCTAACCTACACTATGCCATTATCATCCATATGCTTATCCAATAAACTTTTAAATGCCCTCAATGTTGGCGAGTTCACTACTGTTGCAGGTAGGGCATTCCACGGCCTCACCACTCTTTGCGTAAAAAACCTACCTCTGACGTCTGTCCTATATCTATTACCCCTCAATTTAAGGCTATGTCCCCTCGTGCTAGCCACCTCCATCCGCGGGAGAAGGCTCTCACTGTCCACCCTATCTAACTCTCTGATCATTTTGTATGCCTCTATTAAGTCACCTCTTAACCTTCTTCTCTCTAACGAGAACAACCTCAAGTCCATCAGCCTTTCCTCATAAGATTTTCCCTCCATACCAGAAAACATCCTGGTAAATCTCCTCTGCACCCGTTCCAAAGCTTCCACGTCCTTCCTATAATGAGGCGACCAGAACTGTACGCAATACTCCAAATGAGGCCGTACCAGAGTTTTGTATAGCTGCAACATGACCTCATGGCTCCGGAACTCAATCCCTCTACCAATAAAGGCCAACACACCATAGGCCTTCTTCACAACCCTATCAACCTGGGTGGCAACTTTCAGGGATCTATGTACATGGACACCGAGATCCCTCTGCTCATCCACACTGCCAAGAATTTTACCATTAGCCAAATATTCCGCATTCCTGTTTTTCTTTCCAAAGTGAATCACCTCACACTTCTCTACATTAAACTCCATTTGCCACCTCTCAGCCCAGCTCTGCAGCTTATCTATGTCCCTCTGTAACCTGCAACATCCTTCCGCACTGTCTACAGCTCCACCGACTTTAGTGTCATCTGCAAATTTACTCACCCAACCTTCTGTGCCCTCCTCTAGGTCATTTATAAAAATGACAAACAGCAACGGCCCCAGAACAGATCCTTGTGGTACGCCACTCGTAACTGAACTCCATTCTGAAAATTTGCCATCAACCACCACCCTCTGTCTTCTTTCAACTAGCCAATTTCTGATCCACATCTCTAAATCACCCTCAATCCCCAGCCTCCGTATTTTCTGCAATAGCTGACCGTGGGGAACCTTATCAAACGCTTTACTGAAATCCAAAGGACACTCCATAGATCCTCAGAGCCTAAGTGAATCATTCCTGTCTGGCTGAAGTCATCTCACCTGCGTTCAATGGACAAGCTCATATCATGGCGATGCAGCAGTGACACTGTAGCTTTTCCTGATGATCTGGCATCCATGGAGCTGAACCCTTCAGTACTACAGTGTTACATGGGACAGATGTTAATGAGATAGTGGGTGGGGTGGCGGGGGGGGGGGGGGGGGGGGGGGGTGCTGTTCAGCTGTGCCTCAAAGATGCTGTGAGCACATAGGGAGAAGGACGGACTTCTGTGACACCAGCACATTCTGGTAGCAATAAGTCCCATTGATATACAGGCATGACTGATGTGTCCAGTGACTGTGTCGGTTTACTATCAATGTGCTGGGAATGTGCATACAGTACGGGAGGAGGCCCTCGACTGCGCACCTGTGTTTATCAAGGTTTAAAGGTTTTCATTATGAAGACATGTTGCATGAACTAGGGTTGCATAAACTCACTTGAGTTCAGAAAATTGAAGGATGATCTAACTAAAGCATTTAAAACGATAAAAGGATTTAATTGGGTAAATACAGGGGAACTATTTCTGCTCGTAGGTGAATCCAGAATGAAGAGTTGTAATCTTAAAACTGGAACTTAGACATTTAGGAATGAGTTTAGGAAGCACTTTTACATTTAAAGGGCATGGGAAATTCTGAACTCTTTCCTGTAAAAGGTTGCTGATGTGTATTCAGTTGAAATTTTCAAGATTGAGTGTGATAGATTTCTGTTCGACAAGGGTATTAAGGAATATGGTTCAAAGACAGGAAAATGGAATTGAGGTACAATTCAGCCATGATCTGATTGAATGATGTTTGCGACACTGGGAGTGCACTATATTCTTGTTCATATACTTCTAATTATTTTATTGCTAGAAAATATTTGTTGCATGATTGGGCTGAATGGCATTTTATGCATTACCTGTACCTCTGGATCTCAAAATAAAATAAATAGTCTGAAAAATAAATAGCAGGTTCGCAGCAGAGCCATCTGACAATATAGGTAATTAAGAAATCTAAACAATTTGGGTCAAACATCAACACCTGGCTCACATTAAATATCAGAGTTGAAGATCTTAAAAGTTGAATTAGTTTGGCGTATCACATATTTGCATTTTGAAGTGGGGCTTCAGATTTCCATGTTTATTCATGTTCAGATTGCAGTGTCGATTTGTAATCTTATACAATAGTGAGGCTTGGTAACATAACGTTAATTGTATTTTTTTAATATGTACATTTTTGCTGAGAAAGTTAATTGTATTTTCCTGTAAGTTTATTGCCATGACCTTTCAAATGACTTCTGCATCGACTCCAGCAACAGCAGTTGTGTGACATTTATTTCTATTTTCAAAGTAACTCAATTTAAATAACTTCATTTTATTTGCAGGTGTCAGGTTTGCAAGCAGCCTTACGTGCCATAGAATGTGGATGTGATTTTCCAGTTGCTATGACTTCAGGTATGAATTGAGTGAGGTGATACTTAATAAACACTTTTTTGAACCTGGTTGGTAGTGCACTCGCTGCATACAACAACCAGATCATTGTTTCCAGACAAAGTATTTGTTGTGACCAGGTGTTTAATATAAATATCAAGGTTACCAGTTATAATTTCACTATTTGATAGGTATTTTTTTATTTATTTAGAGTACCCAATTATTTTTTCCAATTAAGGGGCAATTTAGCGTGGTCAATTCACCTACCCTGCACATCTTTGGGTTGTGGGGGTGAAACCCACACAGGCACGGTGAGACTGTGCAAACTCCACACGGACAGTGACCCAGGGCCGGGATTCGTACCCGGGTCCTCAGCACCGTAGGCAGCATTGCTAACCACTGTGCCACCGTGCTGCCCTCTATTTGATGGGTATGAAGCAATTACATTAGAAATGCTCTGAAGAAGAGTCATATGGGCTCTGTTTTTCGGTCCACACGTGCTGCCAGACCTGCTGTGTTTTTCAGCATTTTCTCTTTTTATTTCAAATTTCCAGCATTTGCAGTATCTTGCTTTTACATTAGAAATGGAACTTGAAACCACTGATTATTTTCATAGAATGGCCTTTGAAGGTTTTGATTACAATTCGCAGTAAAATAGAAAAGTGATTCTGGAGTGTTAGATGGGAATAAAAAAAGCAAAAATTGGAACAATAAATGGTGAAAGATTTGGGGTACGATTCATCCAAAAAAAAAAATCTATGACGTCGAGAAACACCCAGTTATTCAACGCACTTTGCCATTTTCTATTGGCCTCGGCGAGGTACTCCCCATCGAGGCTGCACTTTAGACATTTCCTGCACTGGCGATCTCACCTCTCTAATGCAGGAACACTACTCGCGGCTCGGGATTGCCATTTTTAAAGGCAGTCCTGATTCCCCCCCCCCCCCCCCCCCCCCCCCCCGTCAGCACCCCACCCCGGCCTGTCCACACCCGCCACTTCAACCAACTTAGCTCTTCTGGCGTCCTTGAGCACCCTTATGGGTAAGACACCCCCCCCCCCCCCCCCCCCTCGGGCCTGACCTCTGGTCCAGGCAACCTGGCACCTTGGCACTGCCAGCCTGGCACCCAAACTGTGTCCCTGTCAGCCAGCCAGTGCCAGGCTGACAGTGCCAAGGTGCCCAGGTGCCAGTAGCAGTGCCAGGAGGCTACCGTGCTCAATGCTCAACCACTTGGGGGTCTCCAATGGCCTAGTAAACCCCACCAGGTGCCATTACGACAGGTCCACATTTGTGTGGACCAGTATGAAATGGCATCCTGGCCAGTTCTCCAAGTGCAGCCAGTGAATCCCGGGCCCTGGGAGAATCTGGCAGACGCATATTTAAATGAACCTCGCCCAGTGAGAGTGAGATCCAATGGAATCGCACAAGATGTACTGAGCGCCACAAACCTCGTGAGATTCCACGGTCTTGTCCCCACACCAAGTTGGGTGCGACAAGACTGCTCATTTACGCCCTGGGTATTTTATATCTGCAAAGTATAGCTTCTTTTACCTCTTTCATTTATATTTTTTGTCATTAAATGTGTCATCGTTTTACGTGTAAATACGGCCCCATCTATTAGTTGGCCACAACTGATGCCAAACATCAGCCAGATAGATTTTAACAGTTTCTATTCATTCTAAGCTGATGCAGTATTTTTCTAAAAATAACTTTGATGTTAGAAGTCACGTGGGACATGGGCAATGCTACATCTTTTTAAGAGCATTTACTAATAGTTAAATAAACAATTGTGACAATGTTTGCAGTTATGTCAGACAGTTTCATTTAATTTAATATAATTTTTTTCCTCTTTTGTTTGAAAATATTATTTTTTTTAAATAATAATATATTAGAGTTGCTTAAGGTTGCCCAACAATGTTGAGATTGTAACTAAATATTTGCAGTACCACAAGCATGCTTATTTGCCTTGGACAGTAACTCCACGCGTTAGAATCTAAACCAATCCTCCTTCCTTAATGTTGGTTCAATCGCAACACAACAGTGCTCTGCTTAATCCTGAACTCAGGTTAAAAGACCACAGGTGGGATTCTACATACTCTGACGGCGAAATAATGGAAACGCGATTGGGCTGAGAATCGTTTCAGACGCCGAAATTGCGGCGGGCGCCGATTTGATGCCAAATCGCGATTTCATCAATGCTTCCGTAACACACATACAGTAAACAGTGTTTGCATATCATTAGTGTGATGATCGGAATACCTTGCCCCTTTAAGAGGCTTGTGATGATCGGAATACATTGCCCCTTTAAGAGGCTTGGAACCCTGGGGGACTCCGCCTCTGGCTACGCCCCCTGGGAAACAGTACTTAAGATGAGACTCCATTTTGCGAGCACACTTCTCATGGAGGCTGCCATTGTTCACTGCTTATTAAAGCCTTTGATTACTGACCTAACTTTCGTGTGGTAATTGAGAGTGCCTCAATTAGCGAGCCCGACCCGGTATTCTCCGGGGCCTCGGCGATTCTCTGATTCTGATGGGCCGACTTTGAGACCAGGTGGTTAACTTGTGATTTTAAAAATCATGAAACCGGAGTTGTGTCTGTTGAGGAAGAGAGAGGAGGTAGGATATAGAGAGGCGCGACTGGGCCACCAGGTGAGACACTGGCTGGCTGGGTGGGGGGCCCCCTGCCAGGCCCGATGGGGGATGGGGTTGACGGCGGAACGGTCCATGTGGCAGGGGTGACCCTCCACGGGACTGAAGCAGTGCCCAGGCATATAGATATAGAGAAATACAGCACAGAACAGGCCCTTCGGCCCACGATGTTGCGCCGAACTTTTGTCCTAGGTTAATCATAGAATTTTGGACAATTTTTCATGGCCAATCCACCCAACCTGCACATCTTTGGACTGTGGGAGGAAACCGGAGTACCCGGAGGAAACCCACGCAGTCATGGGGAGGATGTGCAGACTCCACACAGACAGTGACCCAAGTCGAAATCGAACTTGGGACCCTGGAGCTGTGAAACAATTGTGCTATCCACAATGCTACCGTGCTGCCCTTAAGAAGTTAACCTACACTCCCTTATTCTACCCTAATCCAAGTACCTATCCAATAGCCGCTTGAAGGTCCATAAATTTTCCGACTCAACTACTACCACAGGCAGTGCATTCCATGCCCCCACTACTCTCTGGGTAAAGAACCTACCTCTGACATCCCCTCTATATCTTCCACCATTTATCTTAAATTTATGTCCCCTTGTAATGGTGTGTTCCACCCGGGGAAAAAGTCTCTGACTGTCTACTCTATCTATTCCCCTGATCATCTTATAAACCTCTATCAAGTCGCCCCTCATCCTTCTCCGTTCTAATGAGAAAAGGCCTAGCACCCTCAACCTTTCCTCGTATGACCTACTCTCCATTCCAGGCAACATCCTGGTAAATCTCCTTTGCACCTTTTCCAAAGCTTCCACATCCTTCCTAAAATGAGGTGACCAGAACTGCACACAGTACTCCAAATGTGGCCTGACCAAGGTTTTGTACAGCTGCATCATCACCTCACGGCTCTTAAATTCAATCCCTCTGCTAATGAACGCTAGCACACCATAGGCCTTCTTCACAGCTCTATCCACTTGAGTGGCAACTTTCAAAGAACTATGAACATAGACCCCAAGATCTCTCTGCTCCTCCACATTGCCAAGAACCCTACCGTTAACCCTGTATTCCGCATTCAGATTTGTCCTTCCAAAATGGACAACCTCACACTTGTCAGGGTTAAACTCCATCTGCCACTTCTCAGCCCAGCTCTGCATTCTATCTATGTCTCTTTGAAGCCGACAACAGCCCTCCTCACTATCCACAACTCCACCAATCTTCGTATCATCTGCAAATTTACTGACCCACCCTTCAACTCCCTCATCCAAGTCGTTAATGAAAATCACAAACAGCAGAGGACCCAGAACTGATCCCTGCGGTACGCCACTGATAGCTGGGCTCCAGGCTGAATATTTGCCATCCACCACAACTCTCTGTCTTCTATCGGTTAGCCAGTTTGTTATCCAACCAGCCAAATTTCCCACTATCCCATGCCTCCTTACTTTCTGCATAAGCCTACCATGGGGAACCTTATCAAATGCCTTACTAAAATCCATGTACACTACATCCACTGCTTTACCTTCATCCACATGCTTGGTCACCTCCTCAAAGAATTCAATAAGACTTGTAAGGCAAGACCTACCCCTCACAAATCCGTGCTGACTATCCCTAATCAAGCAATGCCTTTCCAGATGCTCAGAAATCCTATCCCTCAGTACCCTTTCCATTACTTTGCCTACCACCGAAGTAAGACTAACTGGCCTGTAATTCCCAGCGTTATCCCTATTCCCTTTTTTGAACAGGGGCACGACATTCGCCACTCTCCAATCCTCTGGTACCACCCCTGTTGACAGCGAGGACGAAAAGATCATTGCCAACGGCTCTGCAATTTCATTTCTTGCTTCCCATAGAATCCTTGGATATATCCCGTCAGGCCCGGGGGACTTGTCTATCCTCAAGTTTTTCAAAACGCGCAACACATCTTCCTTCCTGACAAGTATCTCCTCAAGCTTATCAGTCTGCTTCACGCTGTCCTCTCCAACAATGTGGCCCCTCTCGTTTGTAAATACTGAAGAAAAATACTTGTTCAAGACCTCTCCTATCTCTTCAGACTCAATACACAATCTCCCGCTACTGTCCTTAATCGGACCTACCCTCGCTCTAGTCATTCTCATATTTCTCACATATGTGTAAAAGGCCTTGGGGTTTTCCTTGATCCTACCCGCCAAAGATTTTTCATGCCCTCTCTTAGCTCTCCTAATCCCTTTCTTCAGTTCCCTCCTGGCTATCTTGTATCCCTCCAGCGCCCTGTCTGAACCTTGTTTCTTCAGCCTTATATAAGTCTCCTTCTTCCTCTTAACAAGACATTCAACCTCTCTTGTCAACCATGGTTCCCTCACTCGACCATCTCTTCCCTGCCTGACAGGGACATACATATCAAAGACACGCAGTACCTGTTCCTTGAACAAGTTCCACATTTCACTTGTGTCCTTCCCTGACAGCCTATGTTCCCAACTTCTGCACTTCAATTCTTGTCTGACAGCATTGTATTTATCCTTCCCCCAATTATAAACCTTGCCCTGTTGCTCGCACCTATCCCTCTCCATTACTAAAGTGAAAGTCACAGAATTGTGGTCACTACCTCCAAAATGCTCCCCCACTAACAAATCTATCACCTGCCCTGGTTCATTACCAAGTACTAAATCCAATATGGCCTCCCCTCTGGTCGGACAATCTACATACTGTGTTAGAAAAGCTTCCTGGACACACTGCACAAACACTACCCCATCCAAACTATTTGATCTAAAGAGTTTCCACTCAATGTTTGGGAAGTTGAAGTCGCCCATGACTACTACCCTGTGACTTCTGCACCTTTCCAAAATCTGTTTCCCAATCTGTTCCTCCACATCTCTGCTGCTATTGGGGGGCCTATAGAAAACTCCCAACAAGGTGACTGCTCCTTTCCTATTTCTAACTTCAACCCATATTACCTCAGTAGGCAGATCCCCCTCGAACTGCCTTTCTGCAGCTGTTATACTATCTCTAATTAACAATGCCACCCCCCCCCCCCCCCCCCACCTCTTTTACCATCCTCCCTAATCTTGTTGAAACATCTATAACCAGGGACCTCCAACAACCATTTCTGCCCCTCTTCTATCCAAGTTTCTGTGATGGCCACCACATCGTAGTCCCAAGTACAGATCCATGCCTTAAGTTCACCCACCTTATTCCTGATGCTTCTTGCATTAAAGTATACACACTTCAACCCATCTCCTTGCCTGCAAGTACTCTCCTTTGTCATTGTTACCTTCCCCACTGCATCACTATGTGCTTTGGCATCCTGACTATCGTCTACCTTAGTTGCTGGACTACAGATCCGGTTCCCATTCCCCTGCCAAATTAGTTTAAACCCTCCCGAAGAGTACTAGAAAACCTCCCCCCCAGGATATTGGTGCCCCTCTGGTTCAGATGCAACCCGTCCTGCTTGTACAGGTCCCACCTTCCCCAGAATGCGCTCCAATTATCCAAATACCTGAAGCCCTCCCTCCTACACCATTCCTGCAGCCACGTGTTCAACTGCACTCTCTCCCTATTCCTAGCCTCGCTATCACGTGGCACCGGCAACAAACCAGAGATGACAACTCTGTCTGTCCTGGCCTTTAACTTCCAGCCTAACTCCCTAAACTTGTTTATTACCTCCACACCCTTTTTCCTACCTACATCGTTGGTACCAATGTGCACCACGACTTCTGGCTGCTCACCCTCCCCCTTCAGGATCCTGAAGACACGATCAGAGACATCCCTGGCCCTGGCACCCGGGAGGCAACATAGCTTTCGGGAGTCTCGCTCGCGACCACAGAATCTCCTATCTATTCCCCTAACCATTGAATCTCCTATTACTATTGCTTTTCTATGCTCCCCCCTTCCCTTCTGAGCCCCAGAGCCAGACTCAGTGCCAGAGACCTGGCCGCTGGGGCCTTCCCCCGGTAGGTCATCCCCCCCAACAGCATCCAAAACGGTATACTTGTTTTGAAGGGGAACGGCCACGAGGGATCCCTGCACTGTCTGCCTGTTAGTTTTCTTTCCCCTGACTGTAACCCAGCTACTCTTGTCCAGTACCTTTGGTGTGGCTACCTCCCTGTAACTCTTCTCTATGACCCCCTCTGCCTCCCGGATGATCCGAAGTTCATCCAGCTCCAGCTCCAGTACCTTAACACGGTCTCTGAGGAGCTGGAGTTGGGTGCACTTCCCGCAGGTATAGTCAGCGGGGACACCAGTGGTATCCCTCACCACCCACATCCTACAGGAGGAGCATGCAACTGCCCTAGCCTCCATCCCCTCTTACTTTACAAAATTCGCTGCCCCGTGGACCAACTGGACCTCCGCCCTCCGACTCTACTTCCAGCTGTACTCTAAACTCCTGGCTCCCTTCACGCTCTTTGATAAATATAGGAAATGAAATGTAAGGAGCACCTTACTCCCTCCTCACCTAACTCCCTCAGTCACCAAACTCTCACTGTAGCACTCAAATGCCACAAGCTCAGCACTCCCTCAGTCACCAAACTCTCACTGTAGCACTCAAATGCCACAAGCTCAGCACGCAGTGCAAACAACCATTTGACCGCCATTGCTGCTCCCTGCAAGGCAGCCATCTTGCTGCGCACCCCATTGACCACCCACCTTTACCTTGGCTCTGCGAGTGACACCAGCCATATGGGTGCCCCCACCCTGCACCCCACCCTCCGTCATACCCACACACTCGGTCGCCACCCGCCAGCGGGGCATCATGCGGCCCACTCAAGTGCAACACCCACTATATCGCCGACGGGGTGCAAGTGGGGTCCGCGGAGCATACCGCTGGCAAGGACAGTGCCATCTGATGGTATCCTTGGCAGCAGAGATGGGCGCCAGGGCCGAGGCTTCCACGGCAACGATGGGCCAGGTGTGCGGAAATTGGGGGGGAAAGATAAGCGGGGGCAGAGCCTGCAGTGCCAACCGGGGACACCATGTAGCTCATTGGATCGGATTGGTCACTGGGGTAAGCACCATGCTCATACGTCGGCCTTTCACCCCCTGCAGACATTGGATGTGGAATTCAGCCAGCAATGGTGGCCTTACTGCTACTCACCACAGCCCTGTGGAATGCCCTGCCGCTGTATGAGCTGGCAGTCCTTGAGGAGGAGGAAGCTGCAGCAGTGGAGCGTGCGGCGATGGAGCGTGCCCCAAAGTAACAAGAAGCAGCTGCCCAGGTTTCAGAATCGGCCGCCCAACAGGCTGAAGAGGAGAAGGTGCCAAAGAGGTGCCGCATGAGGCCTCGTGTGAACCGGCAGCACCTGTCATTTTGTAATTCGAGGACCTGTCAGACTAGGCATGTTGTCAAAGACTCCAGCTCAGCAGGGAGACAGTGCAACATATCTGCCAGACCATGGCACCATAGGGGAAGGACACCCACTCCCTATGGCTGTCAAGGTGGCGGTCACTTAAACATTTACGCCATGGGGTCCTTCCAGGCGTCGAGTGGAGATATGTCCGGGACATCCTAGACCTCGGTGCATAGGTGTATCTGTGCTGATACAGAGGCACTATATGCCCAGTCGACTCAATACATCCATTTCAATGTGGACCGAGCCCACCAGGATGCCCGAGCAGCGGGCTTTGCCGCCATCACCGCCATGCTTCGGGTCCAGGGGTGATCCGACGGAATTCTTTTCCTCCAATGAGCACATGCAGATGACAGGCCGCTCTACACTAACCAAAAGGAGTTCCACTTGATGAATGTGAAGCTGATCTGTGACCATCAGATGCACATCATGCAGGTCTATCCAGAGATCACTGACCACGCAGAGAGCAGCTACAACGGCACCCATGCAGCAAACAGGAGCTTGATTGAGCAGTGCTTCGGCCACCTGAAGATGCGTTTCAATTGCCTGGACCACTCTGGAGGGGCCCTCCATCGTGGCGGCCTGCTGTATCCTCAACAACATCGCTCAGCAGAGGGGCAACCTGCTAGAACAGATGGAGGAATGCCAGGCCTCGTCCGACGAGGAGGATGTGGGGGAGGGCGAGGATGGGCAGGGCATGGGGCCCAGACAGGCACGGGAGACCGCACGACGTGTGCTCCCGGGCATACGCACACGGAACCTTCTGATTGTCTCCAGGTTCACCGACTAGAGGTGGGGGGGGGGTTGTTGGTGGGAACACTGGCCAGGGGCACAGACACCGCATCCCACCGATACATATCTGCCACACTACAGGGTGAGGGCCCTGGGTCTGAAGTAACACCAGGTCTGGCCCATGGGATAGGAGATGATGATATCGCCCTGCGATGAGCTCTGGAACTCTGCCTCATTTGACAACGCCTGACTCCTGCCCACGGTAGCAATTTCCACCATCCAGCTGGGTGATCCCTGCATGCGAGCTGGACATTCCATCAAACAATGTCATTGAATCCCTGGGGTGACAGTGGCAAGGACGTTCGCGTGTGGAGCCCAGGCCACCCACAACCTCCGCCCATTCCTCCCCCACCCCGCACCACCTCTGTGGTCAGCCCAGACTAGCCCACCCTTCAGACCGTTCTGAGAGAGCACTGAGGCAGGTTGTACCAGTGTGCCAAGTGTTTAACATGACAACAGATTTGTGCCATCGCCCCGATCAATAAACTTTGCCCTGCACCTGTGCTAACTTAACTGGTGTCTAACTTTCTGGCCTTATGGGCCCTAATGCTATGTCCAGTGGATCCCAGATGGGACATCAAGAAAGGAGGTGGCCTGCTGTGATTCCTGCTCTGCGACCTGGGTGCCTGTGGTGGCCATCTTCTGACCTGGTATGGATGGACCAGGCTGCTTCCTTGGTGTCCCAGGGTGCATGGTGCCGATCTGTTCTGCCCACTGCCCACGAGATGCGGCAGGGACAGGGACAGGGGGGTGCGAGGGTGAGTCCGAGGTGCTGCGGGGTTCCAGCACCTTCCCTGTAAGAGTCACCAGCATGGGCCCCATCACCTCCTCCTCCCTCAGGGTGTCCGATCGCCCCCGGGATATCTGTGGTATGGAGGTGTGAGTGGAGCTATCCCCCGAGGCTTCCCCGCCACCTGGTGCTGCCAGTCCTGGAGGCCCGCTGTGGACTCCAACCAGGGTCTGCATGCTCGTGGCCATGGAGCACAGGGAGTGACCCATCGCTGCCTGGGACTGGGCCACCCCCCTCAGTGCCCGGGCAATGCCGCCAACCATGGCGAGCTGTGACTGGGCCAGGCTCAGAAGCGCCATGCAATTTCCAGGTGGCTCTGGCACATGGCTGCCTGTGAGAGGATAGCTGTGTCCTGCTTCTCGGCCAGCTCCTGCTGCACAGAATTCCTCAGGCCTTGGACATGCTGATCCATAGCCGAAATGCCTCCAGCACGGACACCAGCCGTGCGGTGTTAGTCTGAGTGGCACGCATGGTCGGCACCACCTCCTGCAGATGTTGGATGCTCGCCAACAACCCCTTGTGTATCCCTGGCTCTGTGCCTGCATTTCCACAATCGATGGGACTGTCCATTCCAGAAGCTCAAAACCCATCTGGGTGGCAGCTAGTTACTGGGGTCGGCCTGTCCTCAGACAGTCTGCACCCTCGGGTGTTTCTAGCTCCACCTTATGTACCGGAGTACGTGTGTGGTGTGCAGCGGATAGTGTCCCAGGACCATTTTCACTAACATGCCCAAATGTGGTGAGTGTCTCTGGGATGGTGGAGAGTGTTGGAGACATCGGACTCGAGCTCCGGGGTGTCCTGAGTCTCGAATCGAGGGCTGCCATCCAACATGCTATCCTTGTCGCTACTTGGCTCAAGGAGGTGGGGGGGGGGGGAGGGGGGTCTCCAGCTATGATACTGTTATAATAATAATGATAATCTTTATTATTGTCACAAGTAGGCTTACATTAAAACCGCAAAGAAGTTACTGTGAAAATCCCCGAGTTGTCACATTCCGGTGCCTGTTCGGGTACACGGCAGGGCTTCTGCTGCCTGCACCCAGGCACGGCAGATGGTGGCCGCTAGCAGCCTCCTTCCTGGGCCGGATACAGGGTCAACTGCCTCTCCTCCACTGCGTCAAGGAGGATCCAGCTTGGCGTCGCTGAATCTTAGTGCCACTCTCCTCGTTGCATCTCGTTGGCCGGGATGGTGTGTGTGGGGAGTGAAGTGTGTATATGAGGCTGCAGCTTGTCAGCCTCTGAGTGTCAATCTCGGACCCGACGAATCCGGCACTGTTTCTCATTGGAACAGATTGTGTTCCATGTGGCGCCGGTGCTAGCCCCTTAACAGTAGCTGAATCAGTCCAGTTGTGGCACCAGTTTTGCTGCCGTGGAACTCCATGAATTCCGCGCTAGCAGTCTCAGGAATGGAGAATCACTGTGGCCGCATCACTGTGGAGGAGATAGCATCTCCTCCACAGTCTCTAACACACTCAAGAATGAGAGAATATCTAATTAAGGTCTATAAGATAATAAAAGGTTGACAAAGTGGGTGTAGAGCAGATGCTTCCTCTTGTGGGGCAATCTAGAACAAGAGGCTGCAGTTTCAGGATAAGGGACGGCAGATTTAAAACACAGATGAGAAGGAATTACTTCTCCCAGAGGGTCGTGAATCTGTGGAATTCACTACCCCATCGTGCGGGTGGATGCTGGGACATTGATTATGTTTAAGGAGGAGAGAGGCAAATTTTTAATTCATAATGGGTTGAAGGGTTATGGTGATTGGGCAGGTAAGTGGAATTGAGGTTAAGAGATCAGCCATGATTGTATTGAATGGTGGAGCAGACTCGAGGGGCTAAATTGCCAATCCTGCTCCTTATGTTCTTGTGAAACTCAAGTATTCCAATGTTCTCATTGCTAGCGTTCTGAACTGAATTCTGCATAAATCTCAATTTACCCTTTTCCATACTTATCACAGCTATCCTGACCAACATAAGTTTTGTCTCTGCTTCTCAGTGCATCAAAACCTTTGCCTTTCCAATTGATAAATCTCCTGACTGATCCTAGTGCTACCAACTATTGAATATCTACATTTCTGTCACTCATGACTTTTCTAACAGAACAAAACACCCTGGGAGGCAAGGTTGTGCAGTATTTGGCACTGCTGCCTGATGGCGCTGAGGGCCTGGGTTCGATCCCAATCCCGGGTCGCTGTCACTGTGGAGTTGGCAAATTCTCTCCGTGTCTGCGTGGGTCTCACCCCACAACCCAAAAGATGTACAGCTAGGTGGATTGGCCACACTATATTGCCCATTAATTAGAAAATTTTAAAAAAGAACAAAATAGCTGCACTGCGTACCTCCTCAATACATGCTACCATTATCATCCATCTACCATTGCCTCTGGCATTTACCGTTGCACTGTAGAGCTATTTTGCTAAATCCAATATTGCAATATTGCATTCAAACGCTTTCTCTAAGCCTATATAAAGCAGTGGTTTTGTCCATGTTCTTAAGTTTTCCTCTTACTCCATCTTGGGACTGCTTTCAAAGGTGATAGGAGTTCAAACATTTACTATGTTAATGTTGCACTATAAATGTAAGTTGCTCTATTTCGTTTCAGGTCAGCAAAATTCGTTAGAAGTTCATATTCGTGAATGTTTTATGAAATGTGGAGTGTATAATCTATTTCAGATTTAGCTCATTCAAATTTTTAAATACTTGGCATTTATTGGGGTCAATTTGCAATAAATATTTGATGTGGATTAATAAACCTATGATTTTAGAAATTTGGGCTGGGATGTTGCCAAGGTGGTAGGGGCTCTAGGGCCAGAACCAGAGGCGACTTTAGCAAATGGTGCGATTCTATAAAGGACAGTGATCTATTCCCAAGAGCTATGAGCCCAGTTAAGGCAGGCAGAAAAGCCAAAGGTGCCAACAGCAGCGAGGGAAGAATTTTAAAAACAATTTACCTGGGGCAAATGGTGGAGGTGAAACCTCTCTGGGTTAAACTTTGGGGCAGGGAAGTCTGCATATGGCCTGGACCAGGACTATCAAGATGCCCGGGAGGCTGGATTCTCTGCCATCGCCAGGATGCCCCAGTTCCAGGGGGTGATAGAAGGCACGGATGTCGCCTCGCCCGCACCGGGCGCTCTGGGAGTGCTCTTCATTAACAGGAAGGGGTTCCGCTCCCTGAACGTTCAGCTCATCTGCGACCACAACCTCAGGGTCATGCACGTGTGTGCACACTTCCCAGGGAGTATGCATGACAGCTACATCCTGGGGCAGATGGAGATCCCTGGTCTCTTTGAGAGAGACACCCCAGGATAGCCAGTTGGTTATTGGGGTATAAGGGGTACCAGCTGAGGTCCTGGCTAATGAAATGAAATGAAAATCGTTATTGTCACAAGTAGGATTCAAATGAAGTTACTATGAAAAGCCCCTAGCCGTCACATTCCGGCGCCTGTTCGGGGAGGTTGGTATGGGAATGACTCCAGTGTGAAGGCCGGAGACCACTGCGGAGACCGGATATAACGAGGCCCAAGTGGCCACCTAGGCTGTCATTGAGCGGTGCATCGGACTGCTCAGAATGAGGTTCAGATGCCTCGACTCGCTGCAGTACACCCCCAGAGGGTTGCCGACTTTGTGGTGGTTTGCTGTATCCTCCATACCCTGACACAGCAGTGGAGCAACGTGCTGGAGGTGCAGGAGGAGGAACATGCAGCCTCCTCCTCTGCAGAGGCTGAAGGACGAGCCCAATGAGGATCTGCGGGAGCAGCCGGAGAATGGAGGACAGGCAGCCATGGCGAGGGTCCAGCATACCCAGAGGACCAGGGAGGCCCTCATCCTCGCCCGCTTCTCATAGGTTGTGGCTTCGTCAGCCATCTCACCCCTTTCCTCCACTCCCACCCACCATCTCTGATCCCCATTCCCGTCCCCACTTCCCCTTTTCCCTACCTACCCTGCCTACCCCCCACCCCCGCTCTCCCATCCCATCACCCTGTCCCACCCTCCCAGGGTCTGCGTTACATCATCCCAGGGTGATGGGCCTGTGTCGGCACTGTCAGCGGGTCAATATACAAGTCAAGAGGGCGATGATAACCCCCTGTGTGCTGAGCTCTGGTGCTCCTCAATCTATGCTATAGTCTGACTCCTGTCTGTCTGCTGACAGGACACTCACACCCATCACCAGCACATGGTATGCCTCAGGTCGCACCCTCAGATATAGGACCACCTTACCCGAGAGGCTGGGCGGGCAGAGGGCAACTGGGGTAGGGTGGAGATTGCAGGCTGACCCGCAGTACGGAATACATGGCAAAGGCTTCACATGTCGCGAGTATAACGTGTTTCAATGGTCGACAATCGTGACCCTAACTGTCCACAGCTACCTGTTCTTTCTGTAAAATCTCAGATACTTTTGACTAGTTTATTTAATCAAAGGTTTATCTAGGTGTCTTTAACAACGAGGAGAAAAAATTCAAGTTCAACAATATTTATTTAACATAATTAGACCATAAATTACCCATAAAATAAGCACTAGAGGTACCCAAGATCGGTTTATACTACCCGCAAAGTTGGCTTGGTAGGGCTATGGATTCGATCACTGCGTCCCTCTGGTCCATCGTCATGAAGATGGTTCTTGCTAGCAGTCCCTTCCTTCCTTCTCTGGTCTGGTCAAGGTCACCTCCCACGTCGAGTCTTTGCTGCTGAGGGGTCCAGAGTGCCTACTTTTATCCCCCCATGGCTTCGCGCCCTTTTTCCACTTCCTGTTGCTTTTTGCCAATGCGGTATCAAGAGAGAGTTTAAGTGTCTCATGATCCAATTGATGCCTGATTGACAGGTCATCTGAGCTCGCCCAGGTGTCTATCTCCAGCGGCGTTATTAGCACGTACGTCTTTACCAAATAAGGTCTGGCCCGGCCTGGGCTTGAAACAATAGATCGGTGCTTATCAATTGGATCAATTATCTCTTGATGGCCAATTGATAGGGCAGGTCCGGACATGTCTTGGCAGCCTGTCTGACCTTTACTGTACTCAAACTTGGTCAGTTTGAATTCCCATGGGCTGTGTGCTGGAGTGATTGTCGCTTGTTGTAAAGTGCCCAATTCCGTAATTTAAAATGGCCAATTTCAGTCAGGTTGAAAAGCTAAGCCCTGGTAGGTCACCACATACCGAAGGTGCTGCACGTCTCCCCCCCCGGGTCCTCTGTGATCCTCAAATTGCTTAGCCCTCCATGCTCTGCCGCTAAGTCTAGGTGTGTCCCCAGGATGCAAATCAAAGGTTGAGACAGCCTGCTGCTTACCGCACCCTGAGGCTTTGATATTCCTGGCAGGTGTCCTCTGCAGACCCTTGGATCAGAGGACTCCGCCACCTTACTAGTCACACATGGCTCTCATGCCACTCTGTTCTGCCTGCTGACCCCGAGAGGCGTCGTTATCAGGAGGGGTGGGACTTGGGAGAACTGGAGACCACTGCCGTCGATTATAGGGAGGCTCCGTGGTGGCCTCCAGTACTCCCTCCTCCCGGATGGACACATAAGGCCCTGGGGCTCACCATGGGGTGGGGGCGCGTTGGAGTGAGCTCCAGAGGCCACTGTGTCATCTGACTCTGCCAGCCTTGGTGGCTCCACATTGTCTCCTCCATGGTGTTGACGACCTCAGTGATGCCCCTCTGCGACCTGGCTGCACTCTGCAGTGTCTCATCAATTCCATCTGCATCTGGGACACGTTGTTCAGTGACTGGGTCATGCTCTGCAGCGCCTCAGCAAGGCCCATCTGTGCGAGGGGCAAGTCCCCCAGCGACTGGGGCACACTGTCGAGACCCTCAACCATGGCTGTTACTGACTGAGCAACGCCCTGAGCAACCACTCATGCTGCTGACGCCGTGCCCCAGGCTTTCCACTGTGGTTGCCACCCTTGCAGTGTTGACCTCATTGCCACACATTGCCAGCGCCATCTCCTGCGCCCATAGCCTTGGAACTCCTTTAATCGGTTATGGACCCTCTGGTGTGTTGCTGACACTCCCCTCTGAATCTCATGGCTGCACCTTAGAATCTGGATCACCTCCGGGATAATCTGGTCCAGACGCTTGACATCGGACTTGGATCCAGCTGGGTCCTGGGATCCAGCAGATCTCTGACTGCTTTTTCCTATGAATGTTCATGCTTCCACCTGATGTGCATCAGCAACGGTGTAGTACCTTTAAGAAATAGATGTTTAAGCAATGTACCTTTAAGAAATATAGCAGCTCATATTACTGAAGTGATGTCAGAGGGTGGAGGGAGCTGAGCTGAGCACACCTCTGCTTTTGGTTTCAGGTTTGAGGAGAAAGCTGGGAGTTTTTGTGTGTTTTGCAAAAAGCTGCAAGAAGTAAAAAACAGAACTGGTCTGTTGATGTCTGAAAATCCAAAGATTATAAGTATATTGAATGTAACCTCATGTCTGTTGTTAAAGGTGAAGTCTTTTGGAGGTTTGAAGGAACATTTTGAGGGATTATTTCGTGTTGTATTATTTTCGGGGTTATTTTTGAAGTAAGGGGTGTTAAGTGATCCAATGTTTATTGAAAAGGTTAAGTTGAATTCATGGAAAAAACATTATTTTGTGTTTAAAAACCCATGTTCCCATAATTGTAATACCACACCTGGAGAACAAGCTGTGTGCTTCAAATCTAACAATCCATTAAAGGGGGAGGCTGGTTGAACTCCATGATACATTTTGGGGTTCTGGAAACACCGCTCCCATAACAATTGGGGGCTCGAGGGGGATAAAAGTCGATCTATTAGATTGGCTTTTGTGAACTTAAAGACAGTGAAGGATTGTTGCTTTTCCAGTGTAGTATTTTAGTTTAAGTGGGGAGAGTGTTATGAACGATGGCTCTTTTGGAGGCTCAAAAGTTTTTGGGGGTGGACACGATAAAACATGATACCTTACTTTCAGAGACTAAAAACAGATTGTTAGGTTTGGCAAAAGCATTGCAGTTAACACTGCCTAGCAAAATACGAAAAGATGAGGTAATTAACACGCTATCTGCGCATTTACGTTTGCCTGTGATACATTCTGACTCATTAGATATGGCAAAGCTCCAGTTGCAGATGAAGCAATTTGAACATGAAAAAGAATTAAAGCGGCTTCAATATGCAAAGAAAGAAAACGAAAGAGATAGAGATAGAGAGGAAAACGAAAAGGAGAGAGAAGAAAGAAACAAAGAAAGAGATAGCGAGGAAGGGAAAAAGAGAGAGAGTTTGAACTTTAGAAAATGGCTCTGAAACATGAAAAACAGTTAAAATTGGCAGACGCAAAGGGACACGTACAGTTGGAGGAGATGGATGAGGGTAATGAGACAGAGCGTCATAGTCGAAGACATGGTGGGGATATATTTAAATATGTCCAAGCATTGCCAAGGTTTGACGAGAAGGAGGTAGAAGCCTTTTTCATTTCATTTGAGAAGGTAGCTAAACAAATGTAGTGGCCACAGGACATGTGGGTATTACTGATTCAAACAAAGCTGGTAGGTAGGGCTAGTGAAGTGTTTGCATCACTACCGGAGGAGATATCTGGAACGTATGAGGAGGTGAAGAAATCCATCTTAAGTGCATATGAGCTAGTGCCTGAAGCTTACGGACAAAGGTTTAGAAATTTAAGGAAAGAATTTGGTCAAACATGCATGGGGTTTGAAAGGCTCAAACAGAGTAATTTTGATAGGTGGATGAGGGCCTTGAAAATAGACCAAACGTATGAAGCTCTCCGAGAAATTATACTTTTGGAGGAGTTTAAAAATTCAATTCCTGATGTAGTGAAAACTCATGTGGAAGAACAGAGGGTTAAAACTGCGAGATTAGCAGCAGAAATGGCAGATGATTATGAATTAGTTCATAAATCAAAGATTGGTTTCTGACATCAGCTTCAGCCGGTGAGGGATAGAAACTGGGGACATGAGAAATACTCAAGTGGTAAAGGTAAAGGTGATCTGATGGGAGACAATAAAGAGAGTGTACCTAAGATTAAAAAAGAAATCCAGGTGGGTGGAAAAGAGATGAAAAGTTTCAAATGTTTCCACTGTAATAAACTAGGCCTTGTAAAGTCACAGTGTTGGTGGTTGAAGAATAGCACTGGGAAGGCTGATGTGGTAAAACAGGAAAACCCAAGGGAAGCGAAGGAGGTGCAAACGATTGTAC
Source organism: Scyliorhinus canicula (assembly GCF_902713615.1). Taxonomy (NCBI): domain Eukaryota; kingdom Metazoa; phylum Chordata; class Chondrichthyes; order Carcharhiniformes; family Scyliorhinidae; genus Scyliorhinus; species Scyliorhinus canicula. Next base: position 137,076,484 of record NC_052147.1, read on the forward strand.
AGCCTGTTCAAGAAGTAATTGTTAAGAAGGTGCAGGGGTCTTTAAAGAATTTACTTGTGTGGGTAAAGTTTACTCATGTGTATCATAAGAACATAAGAACTAGGAGCAGGAGTAGGCCACATGGCCCCTCAAGCCTGTTCCGCCATTCAATGAGATCATGGCTGATCTTTTGTGGACTCAGCTCCGCTTTCCGGCCCGAACACCATAACCCTTAATCCCTTTATTCTTCAAAAAACTATCTATCTTTATATTAAAAACATTTAATGAAGGAGCCTCAACTGGTTCACTGGGCAAGGAATTCCACAGATTCACAACCCTTTGGGTGAAGACGTTCCTCCTAAACTCAGTCCTAAATCTACTTCCCCTTATTATCATAGAATCATAGAATTTACAGTGCAGAAGGAGGCCATTCGGCCCATCGAGTCTGCACCGGCTCCTGGAAAGAGCACCCTACCCAAGGTTAACACCTCCAGCCTATCCCCATAACCCAGTAACCCCACCCAACACCAAGGGCAATTTTGGACACTAAGGGCAATTTATCATGACCAACCCACCTAACCTGCACATCTTTGGACTGTGGGAGGAAACCGGAGCTCCCGGAGGAAACCCACGCACACACGGGGAGGATGTGCAGACTCCGCACAGACAGTGACCCAAGCCGGAATCGAACCTGGGACCCTGGTGCTGTGAAGCGATTGTGCTATCCACAATGCTACCGTGCTACTGTGAGGCTATACCCCCTAGTTCTGCTTTCACCCGCCAGTGGAAACAACCTGCCCGCATCTATCCTATCTATTCCCTTCATAATTTTATATGTTTCTATAAGATCCCCCTCATCCTTCTAAATTCCAACGAGTACAGTCCCAGTCTACTCAACCTCTCCTCGTAATGCAACCCCTTCAGCTCTGGGATTAACCTAGTGAATCTCCTCTACACACCCTCGAGCGCCAGTACGTCCTTTCTCAGGTAAGGAGACCAAAACTGAACACAATACTCCAGGTGTGGCCTCACTATCACCTTATACAATTGCAGCATAACCTCCCTAGTCTTAAACTCCATACCTTTCGCAATGAAGGACAAAATTCCATTCGCTTTCTTAATCACCTGTTGCACAAACCAACTTTTTGCGACTCATGCATGAGCACACCCAGGTCTCTCTGCACAGCAGCATGTTTTAAATAATAATCCCTTTTGCTGTTATTCCTACCAAAATGGATATCAGGAGGAGCAGGTAAAGAAGTCACAATTTTAAGAGATACAGGGGCTAGTCAATCTTTAATGGTAAGAGATGAGGAATTATGTAGTTTGGGAAGAATGTTGCCAGAAAAGATGGTGATATGTGGAATTCAGGGTGAGAGTCGTAGCGTTCCATTACATAAGGTAAGGTTGGAAAGTCCAGTGAAGAATGGTGAAGTGGTAGTAGGAGTAATAGATAAACTAGCTTGTCCAGGAATACAGTTTATCTTGGGTAATGATGTGGCTGGATCGCAGGTGGGAGTGATGCCGACTATGGTTGATAAGCCAGTGGAAAATCAGACAACTGAAGGGTTGAAGGACGACTATCCTGGGATATTTCCGGATTGTGTAGTAACCCGGTTGCAAAGTCACAGGTTAAGACAAGAGGAGAAATCAAAGAGCAAAGATTAAGTTGACGTGCAATTATCAGAAACGATTTTTGATCAGATGGTTGAAAAAGAACAAGAACAGGTGGAGGATGAGGCGGATATTTTTAGATCAGGAAAATTGGCGGAGTTACAACAGAAAGATGTAGAAATAAAACAGATACATCAGAAAGCATATACGGAAGAGGAGTCTGAGAGTATACCAGACGGTTATTACCGTAAAAGTGATGTCTTGATCAGAAAATGGAGACCTGTACATATGCAGGCGGATGAAAAGTGGGCAGAAGTTCATCAAGTCGTATTGCCGGTAGGGTATAGAAAGGAGGTGTTGTGAGTTGCACATGAGGTACCAGTGGGAGGTCATTTGGGAATCAGGAAAACGCAAGCTAAAATCCGTAAACATTTTTATTGGCCTGGACTACATAAAGATGTAGTTAAATTTTGTCAATCATGTCACACATGTCAAGTGATAGGGGAACCTCAAGCAGTGATAAATCCTGTGCCCTTAATACCCATTCCAGCATTTGAGGAACCTTTTTACAAGGGTCCTAATGGACTGCTTCCCAAAACAAAAAGTGGGAATCAATATCTTTTGACTATAATGAGATGTGTCTACTAGATTTCCAGAGGCCATTCCAGTACGCAATATTACAGCTAAAAGGATTGTGGAGGAGTTACTTAAATTCTTTACTAGATATGGACTACCCACAGAAATTCAATCGGATCAAGGATCGAATTTTACTTCAAATTTATTCAAAGAAGTTATGGATAGCTTAGGAATAAAACAATTTCAATCAACTGCGTACCATCCCAAATCGCAGGGAGCATTAGAAAGGTGGCATCAGACATTAAAGACAATGTTGAGGACGTATTGTCAAGATTATCCAGAGGATTGGGATAAAGGAATCCCATTCGTATTGTTTGCAATTAGGGATGCGCCTAATGAGTCGACCAAATTCAGTCCTTTTGAACTAATTTTTGGTCATGAGGTGAGAGGACCACTTAAATTGATTAAGGAAAAATTGGTGGGTGAGAAATTGGAAATTACACTATTAGATTACGTTTCAAATTTTAGGGAACGCTTAAATAGAGCAGGTGAATTGGCGAGACAACGTTTGAAAGTTGCATAAAATGTGATGAAATGGGTCGCGGACAAGAAATCCAAAGTTCGTAGTTTTGCCAGTGGGGATAAAGTTTTAGTGTTGTTACCAGTGGTAGGGGAGCCTTTAAAAGCTAGGTTTTGTGGACCGTATCAGATTAAAAGGAAATTGTGAGGTAAATTATGTGGTAAAAACACCAGATAGAAGGAAGACTCACTGAGTGTGCCATGTGAATATGCTTAAAAGGTACTTTGAAAGGGAAGGAGAGAAAAAGGAGATTTTAATGATTCTAACTCAAAGTGAAGAACCAAATCCAGATGACTGTGAATTTGACATACCTCAAATTAAATTGGAAAATGAGGATTTTCTTAAAAATTGGGATGAATTATTAAATTACCTTCCAGAGGTAAAACGAACTGACCTGAAAGAGTTATTGATATCACGTGGGCAAGTTTGTAGAGATAAATTGGGAAGTACCAAAATGGCTATACATGATGTAGATGTGGGAAATGCTGTTCCTATCAAACAACATCCATATAGACTTAATCCTTTAAAATTGGCACAGGTTAACAAAGAGATTGAGAGTATGCTTAAAAATGGCATAATTAAAGTGGGTTGCAGCCAATGGAGCTCACCCATAGTAATGGTACCTAAACCAGACGGTACCCAACGGTGTGTGTGGACTACAGAAAGGGGAATGCAGTTCCAAGAATGGACTCTTACCCTATCCCACATTTGAAAGATTGCATTGAGAAAGTGGGACAATCTGCTTTTATTTCCAACTTCCAGATGGGGAAAGAACATTTAAAACATCGTATGGAGTTCTTCGATCGACTTCAGGAGGCGGGTTTGGTGATGAACCTCACCGAAAGTGAATTTGGAGAAGCCCGAATCACTTTCCTTGAGGAGTTTCCGATCCCCTCAAGACGAAGGGAAATAAGGCGATTTCTTAGCATGAGTGGATTTGATCGAACCTTTGTGCAAAAGTTTTGTGGTGTGGTTACTCCACTGATGGACTTGCTAAAGAAACGTCAAAAATTTCAATGGACAGCGGACTTTCAACAGGCATGTGACTGCTTGAAAGCTGTGATAACCGATACTCCTGTATTGGAGAATTGCAAGGGACTCTGTGATCATATTGGACTGAAATATCTAACTTTAAAGAGAATTGCCGAGGCGTAGAGGACTGGATGGATCATGCACTGACTTTCTTGTTCAAAGAGACTGTCAATCGATTTTGGTTGGAGGAAGAAGAATAAAGAAAAATGGACTATATTATTATACCTGTTTGTGTGTGTTGTCTTTTTTGTGAAACAAAAAAGTATATTGACTGTGTACATTTCTTAGTGGATGGTGCAAAAGTAAAAAATGAAACCATCTTGAAGTTGATGGTTTATTTTTTTTTCTTGGGGGGAGGTGTCATGTGAGAGTACCTTTAAGAAATGGCTGTTTATGCAATGTACCTTTAAGAAATATAGCAGCTCATATTACTAAAGTAATGTCAGAGGGTGGGGGGAGCTGAGCTAAGCTCAGTTCTGCTTTTGGTTTCAGGTTTGAGGAGAAAGCTGGGAGTTTTTGTGTGTTTTGCAAAAAGCAGCAAGAAGAAAACACAGAACTGGTCTGTTGATGTCTGAAAATCCAAAGACTATAAGTATATTGAATGTAACCTCATGTCTGTTGTTAAAGGTGAAGGGCGGAATTCTCCGCTCCCATGCCGGGTGGGAGAATCGCGGGAGGTCCGCACTCGCACCTCCCGCAATTCTCCCACCCCCCCCCCCCCAAAATGGCGTGTCGCATTTTGGGACACGGCGCTCGGACAATCACGGGCCGCCTTTTTTCACGGCGACCAGTGATTCTCCGACCTGGATGGGCCGTGCGGCCTGCCGTTCGCGACCGTTTCACGACGGCGGCAACCACACCTGGTCGCTGCTGTCGTGAACACGGCATGAGATGCCCGTTTGGGGCTTGTGCGGGGCCTAGAGGGGACTGAGCACCACGACCATGCTCGGGAGGGGACAGGCCCGCGATCGGTGCCCACCGATCGTCGGGCCAACGTCTCAATGGGACACACTCTTTCCCTTCCGCCGCCCCGCAAGCTCAAGCTGCCACATCTTGCGGGGCAGCGGAGGTGAAGACGGCAACCGCACATGTGCGGGTTGGAGCCGGCCAACCTGCGCATGCGCGGCTGGCGTCATTAGGCACGTCGGCCGCGTTATTCTCGACGCGCCGGGCTTTAATGCCAGCATCAAGGCCCCGTGGCCGAGTTTCCTGCATGGCCCTCATAGCCCCCCGGCAGGGGGAGAATAGGGGGCCAGGAGAGGCCTCCGACGCCGTCGTGAACCTCTCTGGGTTTCACGACGGCGTTGGGCCTTTGGGAGAATTCCGCCCGAAGTCGTTTGGAGGTTTGAAAGAACATTTTGAGGAATTATTTAGTGTTGTATTGTTTTCAGGGTTATCTTTGAAGTAAGGGGTGTTAAGTGATCCAATGTTTATTTAAAAGGTTAAGTTGAATTCATGGAATAAACATTGTTTTGTGTTTAAAAACCCACGTGCCCATAATTGTAATACCACACCTGGAGAACAAGCCGTGTGCTTCAAAAGCTAACAATCCATTAAAGGGGGAGGTTGGTTGAACTCCATGATACATTTTGTGGTTCTGGAAAAACCACTCCCATAACAGTAGTGTTCACCAGATTGTGCCCCATCGAGGTGTGTGTCTCTGCGCTGTTGGAGGGTGGGATGATAGCTGTGATGTCTCAATGGAGGACTGCACTGTTTTCACTGTTTGAATGCCAGGTTGACATTTCCAAATCGTGGAGTGGATCTGCACGGTTGCATGGCTGCGTGTTGTCTGAGGTTTGCTCTGTGGGATCGATTTAAGAGCTGCTCCCCCCTCATTAGAAGGGAGCGCCAGGCACGGTTCTACCGAATCTGCTGGGGGGACAATTGTTTCCGACATGAAGCCCATGGGGCATCATTACCAGCCCTAATTGGCGTTAGATATAGGTGGCTGTGTCGCCAGGACAGCTGTCAGCAAGTATCTGGCATTTCTTGCTCGCGACCTCACTTAGAAACGTTTCCATTAGATCGCGCCCAAGGTCTCTTTGCAGCCTCTTTATGTCCATCTCACTGCTTATTTCCCACCTTTGCAACATCAACAAATTTATATCGGTTATACTCGGGGTCCCCTCAACTAATTCTTGAAAGTTTATAAATAGAACAAAAATCACTTTCCCCTGAACGTTATGATGTAATTTAGACCATAACCTGCCCTACACAGTGTTTTATACAATTAAATCCAGCCTGTCCATTTCTATTTATTTTGTTGTCCTTCAAACATCTGAAATGGCTGCTGTAGTAAATGAAAGAGCCACAGTTATGTGGCTGAATGCAGTTGGGACTTTAGAATCCAAGTGGTAAGAGAGGCTGTGCTGGATTCAGACACAATTTTCAACAGATTTTTCATCAGCTTGGTTTCCATCAAAACATGATTGAACATGAGACATGAGAGAATCAATTAATTCACGGGAGTTGCGCATCAGCTGGCGGCTTGTTTAGCCAGCAGAGCTCGGCTTCCTTAAACATCCTGTTGCATTGTAGTAAACCTCATACTCACTAGTTTGCTTGTGAGGTAACTCCATTGTTTTTGGCCTCAAGCTGTGCTTTTCACCAAGGGGTTTTATTTGCCTCAAATAAAATGGTTTCAACTCCAGAAATACCACTTTGAGAACAAAGAACAATACAGCACAGGAACAGGCCCTTCAGCCCTCCAAGTTTGTACCGATCATGATATCAACCTTTGCCAAAACCCTCAGCACTTCCTTGTGCCGTATCCCTCTATACCCATCCTAGCCATGTGTTTGTCAAGATGCCTTTTGAATGCCATTAATGTATCTGCTTCCACATCCTCCCCTGGCAACGCGTTCCAGGCACTCACCACCCTCTGCGTAAAATAACTGCCTTGCATGTCTCCTCTAAACTTTGCCCCAGAGACCTTAAACCTTTTCCCCCTGGTGATTGATCCCTCCACCCTGGGAAAGAGTGCCTGGCCATCCACTCTATCCATGTCCCTCATAATCTTGTACACCTCTATCAGGTCACCCCTAAACCTCCATCTTTCTAATGAAAACAGTCCGAGTCTATTCAGCTTCTCCACATAGCTAACACCCTCCAGAACAGACAACATCCTGGTAAACCTCCTCTCCAAACCCTCTCCAAAGCCTCCACATCCTTCTGGTAGTGCACAATATTCCAGATGCGGCCTGACCAAGGTTCTGTATAACTGTAGCATGACTTGCCAGTTTTTATACTCGATGCACCGTACAATGAAGGCAACCATTCCATATGCTTTCTTGACTACCTTTGCCACCTTCAAAGATCTGTGGACCTGCACACCAAGATCTCTCTAACTTTCTATATTCCTAAGAGTTTTGCCATTTACGGTATATTTCCCCTCTCTGTTAGATTTACCAAAATGCATTAACTCACATTTGTCCGAATTAAACTCCATTTGCCATTTCTCTGCCCAAACCTATCTATGTCCTGCTGTATCTTCTGACAATCCTCAACACTATCTGCCACTCCACCAACCTTGGTGTCATCTGCGAACTTACTAATCAGACTGGCTACATTTTCCTCCAAATCGTTTATGTACACTACAAACAACAGAGGCCCCAGCACAGATCCCTGTGGAACACCACTAGTCACACTCCCCATTCAGAAAAACACCCTTCTACTGCTACTCTTTGCCTTCTGTGACCGAACTAGTTCTGTATCCATCTTACCACCTTCACCTTTTGTACCAGTCTGCCATGAGGCACCTTGTCAAAGGCTTTACTCAAGTCCATGTAAACAACATCCACCGCCGTCCCCTCATCAATCTTCTTTGTCACCCCTCAAAAAACTTGATCAAGTTAGTGAGGCACAACCTCCCCTTCACAAAACCATGCTGTCCATTGCTTATGAGTCTATTTGTTTCCAAATGGGTATAAATCCTGTCCCTGAGAATCCTCTCCAACAATTTACCTACTACTGATGTGGGACTCACCAGCCTATAATTTCCAAAATTATCCCTGCTACCTTTCTTAAACAGCGGTACCACATTAGCTATTCTATAGACTGCGGGCTGGGGAGGGTGGGGGTGGTAGTGTTGGGGTGAGTGTGTGTTGGGGTGAGGGTGGTGTGGGGTTATGGTGGTGTGGGGTGAGGGTGGTGGGAGGGTATGGATGGGGTGTTGGCACACTATGACGGGGAACCGCATGGTCTCACCATCTCACCGCGACTGAGCTCCACCTGGCTCCCTCCCGTTCCTCCGGGCCACCAACCCTGTCCAGAGCCCACTGCCTGGCCATGGTGAGGATCCGCAGGTCTGACGGTCCCACTCTTGTCTTCTCCTGCTCCCAGCACTTGTGCACAGCCTTCTGGTTGGGGGGGAACAGAAAATTACAATGTTAAACAGTCCAACTCATGCAGCCCAGGGGATGGGCAGCTGGTGGCCTCAATCGGACCCAGCCATGGTGGTCGGTCTGGATGCTGGCATGTGGTGCAGTGTGGGAGTTTGGCAGCTCTCTGGGTGTGGGGGTGGGGTGGGGGGGGGGGGTAGTGGTGTGTGGGATGGGGTTAGTGCCAGGGGCACAGTGCTGCCTACTGACCCTGGTTGCCCTGAGGAGGTTGTGCAGTTTCTTCTGGCACAGCTGACTGGTCCCACGGTGTTGCTGACGGTGCTCACGGCCTCTGTCACCTGCGCTCAGGGACGACATACAGTGGCAGCTGGCAGCCTCCTTCCCAGGCCGGGGTACAGAGTGATTCATCCGCCTCACCTCCACCGCGTCCAAGATGGTCTCCAGTTCAGCATCGGAAAACCTCGGGTCTGCTCTCCTCACTGCCATCTTGTTGCCTGGGATGGTGTGTTGGGAGTGAGGTGTGTATATGTGGTTGCAGCTTGTCAGCCTCCGAGTGTCAATCGTGAAACTGACGAATCTGGCACCGTTACTCATTAGAATCGATTGTGTTCCATGTAATGCTGGTGCTCGATCCTGAACAGTAGCGGAATCAGTCCAGGTGTGGTGCCAGTTTTTCTGTTGTGAAAGTCCACGAATTCTGTGCTGGCGTCAACACTTAGCCTCAGAAACGGAGAACCCCACAGCATGTCTTCTGGGGTACTCTTTGTCACTGAGGAGCCAACCCTCTCAGTGCTGTGGTCTCTCAAATATCTGGAGCACTTGCAAATGACTCATGAGAGCTCTCTGGGTACTCAGCACAAACGAGCTGGACTTTTTTTCTGTGATCACAAATTACCTGAACATTCAGAGCAAAATCCTTTTCTATTAATGAATTTCACAGGCTGCTTGTGACACTAATAAAAGACTATTATCAATATTCATGAGATGTAAATGAATGCAAATGTAATTGGTGACATATCTCAGCGGGGACACCCAGCCTGGCTTTAACCCACCATCAAAATCAGGGGAGCAAAATTCCAAACTAATTTTCCTCTGAGGGGAAACTGACTTTTTCATTGACACCAAATTTTGTGCTCCCACCCTCCATGATTCCCACCGATAATGGGAGTGGAAAATGCCAGTCCATAATTATTGTTTAAGAATAGGGCATTTTAAAAGGTGGCACTTTTCAGTTTATTGTGATATTTCTCTGTCCATTGTGTTTTGCTGTTGAACTGCAGATTGAATGATGCCTTCAGTGCTACTTGAGGATTTTTATTTTGTGTCTCTTTTTATTTGTGTACATCAAGTAATTTTATTGTCAGATTTATACTACAGCTGCCTCAGCAAGAGCTCCATCACATAACCGTTACATTTCCAATTTCAAACAGGCTACAAGGGCCACAGCGAATGTAGGAAAGATGGTCCTCGCCAAAGAGCGCTTGCTGAAGCTCGAGCGATTGCTGAAACCAAAGAGGAAAGACATCATTGTGATCCACCTCCAGATTCAACAAAGCGGGTGAGCAAGCGTCTAAAGGATTTTCTTTTTGTTTATTCTTTCATGGGATGCGGATGTGGCTGGGCCAGCATTTGTTGAGCATCCCTAATTGACCTTGAACTGAATAGCATGTTCGGCCATTTCAGAAGACAGTTAAGAGTCAATTACATTGCTGTGGTTTTTTTTTTAGAACAGTACAGCACAGAACAGGCCCTTCGGCCCTCGATGTTGTGCCGAGCAATGATCACCCTACTTAAACCCACGTAACCCGTATACCCGTAACCCAACAATCCCCCCATTAACCTTACACTACGGGCAATTTAGCATGGCCAATCCACCTAACCCGCACATCTTTGGACTGTGGGACGAAACCGGAGCACCCGGAGGAAACCCATGCACACACGGGGAGGACGTGCAGACTCCACACAGACAGTGACCCAGCCGGGAATCGAACCTGGGACCCTGGAGCTGTGAAGCATTGATGCTAACCACCATGCTACCGTGAGGCCCTTTTGGAGTCACATGTAGGTCGGAACAAGTAAAAATAGCAGATTTCCTTCTCTAAAGGACATTAGTAAACCAGATGGGTCTTTCAAACAATATATGACAGTTTCATGGTCACTATTATTGATAATATATTCGTGATTTATTAATAGAACCTAAATTCCATCAGCTGTCATGGTGTGATTTGAACCTTTTATCTCCAGAGCATAAGCATGGGCCTCTGGATTATTAGTTATTTACCACTATGTCACCATCCTTCCCTAAATTAGTTTGCTTACATTTAATTTTATACTTTTCCTTTATATTTTAGACACTTGAATATTTTTTCCACATGCAGTGGGAGCATAATGATTTTCGTCAAATAGCCTCCTGCTGTCCGTAGAAAGCAACGGGCTTGATTCTCCCAAAATGAGACTATGGGCGGAATTCTCCGCAAGGCCCGATGCCGTTGTGAAACCCGGAGAGGTTCACGACGGCGTCGGAGCCCACTCCCGGCCCCCTATTCTCCCCCCCCCCCCGGGGGGGCTAGGAGGGCCGTGCCGTAAATCTCGGCCGCCGGGCCTTGTCGCTGGCGTCAAGGCCCGGCGCGCCTAATGACGAAAGGCCGTGCATGCGCAGGTTGGTCGGCGCGAACCCGCGCATGCGCGGTTGCCGTCTTCCCCTCCGCTGCCCCGCAAGACGTGGTGACTTGATCTTGCGGGGCGGCGGAGGGGAAAGAGTGCGTCCCTTTGAGACGCTAGCCCGACGTTCGGTGGGCACCGATCGCGGGCCAGTCCCCTCCCGAGCACGGTCGTGGTGCTCTCTCCCCTCTCCACCCCCCACAAGCCACAAACCAGGTATTGCTGCCATGTTCACGCCGGCAGCGACCAGGTGTGGTTGCCGCCGGCGTGAACCGGTCGGGAACGGCAGGCTGCTTGGCCCATCCGGGTCGGAGAATCACGGGCTGCCATGAAAAACGGCGGCCCGCGATTCTCTGAGTGGCGTGTCTCAAAACGAGACACGCCATTTTGGAGGGGATGGGAAAATCGGGGGGGGGGGGGGTGCCAGAGCGGCCCTCCTGCGATTCTCCCACCCGGCGTGGGAGCGGAGAATCGCGCCCTATGTCCCCACAGCAGCGTACAAACAGTGGGGTTTTACTCCAGAAATTCCTGCAAATAAGTTCAATGAATTCGTAGCCCTGCAGGGGGCTAGCAGAAACCCGGAGTGAATCTCGCAGCTTCTGCTGCCGATATGGGCCCCCACACTTCTGGCTCTGAGGCCGCGCATGCGCACGGTGGAGACCTCCAGCGGCCACGCCGTGCTCCATGGTGGACTCAGACCGCGGAGCCACACCGAAGAAAGAGATCCCCTGATTGGCCGTGGACCGGACCCTCAGACCCATACATTTAATCGCCGGCAGCCTATAAGCCCCCCCCCCCCCCCCCCCCCCCCCCCCCCAGTCTCCGATCCACCCGCCATGCAAGCATCCTGACTGGTGATCGGTGGTTAGTTCCACGCCGTCGGGAACGCGGCCAGTTGGGAGTGGAGGATTGATAAACGGGTCTCTGGCAATGGACCCCTGGTGGCACAGTGAACTTCACGGTGTTGCCGATTTTCGGTGCCCGGAGAATCGCCAGACAGGTGCCAGGCTCTATTACGGCGTCAAACTGGATTCTCCGACCCGTGCTGGCCGCAATTATGGCGTTGGGCTGCGGAGAATCCAGCCCAACATCTTAGAAAACCTGTTGGTCTGTAGACCAGCAAAAGTATGACCTCTAGTCTGAAGGTTAAGATCTTGACCATTAATTGAGAAAGGATAGAGGTCTATATCTCAATCACTGAGCAGAGTCCTTGGGTGGGAATTTGTTCCCTCCCCCCAGCAGTATTTTTTGCCGCAGTGGACAGCCATTGACTGTCAGCGGAACCTTCCGGTCCTGCCATTGTCAACAGGTTTTTACATTGTTTTCACTCTCCGTTGCCGGGGAACCTGTTGTGCAGGGTCACTGTCGCTAGGACCGGAAAATTCCGCTGCCAGAGAAAGTTGGAGAATTTGGTCCTTGTCTTCAATACCAATGTGATTGTGGCTGGTTCAGAGTGTTTGGAAGGGTCCTTGATTCCAGCAAGTAGTTTCAATAGTCGGGGATGGAGATTTTGGAGATAATGGGCTGGATTATTCTGCCCCGCCTGCCGCAAGAACGGGCGGGACGTGGACAATGGAGAAATCCATTGACCTCGGGCGGGATTCTCCGGTTGCCAGGTGGGCGTGGCCAGAGAATCCCGCTCAATGTTTTGTAAAACTCAGCACGATAGTCTTTTAGACTATGAGGTTTTCAGCGATTCAGGGCTTTTTACTGTCATAGTACACGGGAACTGTATTAGGCCATCCAATTCCTTGAGCCCATACTGCTATTTAATTAGATCATGGCTGACCTAGATCTCAACTCCATTTACCCACCTTTGTTCCATATCCCTTTAATGCAGTGGTTCTCAACCTTTTTTAACCCATGGACCCCTTTTCCTCTTAATTGTTTTGTGTGGACCCCCATAGCCATTCCTGAGAGTTGATGGTTTCAACCGAAATCGTTTCTGCTACTAAAGAAGTTCATGCCGTTAATCCTTCCTTCATTAGCATGGTAAACTAATCCAAGGGAGATTAGTGGGACAATTAGGGCCACAGCAAATGCACCTTTTTGGTTCTGAGCCCCTTCAGCCTTCAAGGTAAATTAGATAGATTATAATCTCTCTTTGACCTTTGTCAGTGCGAGAGAGAGAGAGAGAGAGAGAGAGAGAGAGAAAGGTGAATTGTTCTGAAGTAGAATTGCTCTATGGACCACTAAAATATCACCATGGACCCCCGATTCGGTATTTTTTTTGTGCGGACCCCAGTAATGTTACATGGACCCCCAGGCTCCATGTGGACCCCGGTTGAGAACCCATGTTTTAATGCTTTTGCACCAAAAGCCGATCGATCCCAGTCTTGAAAGTTCACTTAAACCAGCATGCACATTTTTTGTGGAAGCGAGTTTCAGATTCTGCATTCCCCAACAGATTCCAATTGAATCACAATCATTTTAACGACAGTGGGCTGGATTCACCGCCATCGTGATGCTCCATTTTGCCAGCAGCCCGGGTGTTTCCCAATGGTGTGGCGCTGCACCACAATGGGAGACCCCATTGACCAGCCAGCGAAACGGAGCATCCTGCCAGCACGCTGAACCAGAAACCAGGCGGGGTGAGATGGAGAATCAGCCCACAGGATTTTAAAGACAAAGATTTGCTCTCAAATCTCTAGACTCAAGAGGATACAAATCAATTTTATGCATCTATTCTTATAGCTTAATTTTATAATCATTAATTGTTATGAGTTATAGTTTTTATGAGTATACGCTATATCCCTTCCATGGTCAATATATTTTGATGCTGGTACCTGAATTCAGCAAGTCAAAATGGGGTCGACTAAGCATCATTTCTGTACTTTAGAATTTCAAACCATCACCGCTCCACCCCATCCTACCATCCTCAGATAAAGCACAATATACCATTTGTCTTTTTGATTATTTTTTGTCTCTGTGCCTGAACTTCAAGTGATTTGTGTACATTGACGATGATTAAGAGTCCCATTATCTACCAAATCCACAGGGAACTAGAGTGAATTGTTGTCAGCAAATTATGGGTGCCATTCCCCGGCCTCGTTGTGCTCTCGCTTGAGCGTAACAAGGTCGGTGAATAGCGGGAGAGGCTAAAAACGAGATCCATGCTAGCCACCAAAGAATTTGGGATGCAACCGGCCCACTACCTTAGGCGAAATCGGGATCTCACCGTAGTGTGACGAGATACCAATTATCACAACTTAAACCCCATTTCCAGACAATTAATGAGTGTCACCCCTTATGCAACAGCCTCCTGTTATTCAGCGGCCTTTCCAGCAAGTGCCTACACTGGCACCGATTAATACTCTTTTTGAAAAACATGAACCTGGCGGAAGGGCTTCTGTGGGAAGCCAAGAACATGAGAAGCCACCTTTGCTCACAGGCAAATAGCCCGGGGGTGCTGGACTTGCCACCCCAGTGCTCGGTGGGGGACCCTTGGCGGGGGGTGGGGGACCCTCGCCTGGGGGCAGAGGACCCTCTGCAGGGGTGCGCCGACTTGGAGAGAGTGAGACGGTGTGCTGGGGGACAACGGGGGGGTGGGGGGGAGGAGGCAACCGCTTACAGCACCACCATGCCAACTCCTGGATCACTAAAGTTATTAAAAAAGACACATTTGAACACTCAGGGAATGGTACACAGCTCCTGGGACATGTCAACGGCCAGAGGGTTGGGGGGGGGGGGGGGGGGGGGGGTGCGATGCCTGGAGAGATGGGCAAAGGGTCCAGAGGTCAGTCCGCATTGAGGAAGGAAGTGACAGAGTCATCATAATGGTTGTGCGAAATTGTGTGTTTAATGTGTTGTATAAACACAACTCCCGATAGTGCCGCACCCTCCACCCCCCAACCCTTTCCCTCCCTCCCCACCCTCTAACTACTACCCATCCACCCCCCCCACCCTCTACCCTGGTGCCCTCAGTGATCCAACATGCATGGTTCTCCTAGCTCTACCACTCTGTCTGAGTGTTTCCCCAGGATGCACATCAGAGGTAGGGGCAGCCAACTGCTTACCTCATGACGTGGTCTTTGATGCCGCTGGTGGGCAAAAGAAGGAATACTCCCTACCCCGGACAAAAAGCTTCCATGGATTCACTCCCTCTATCTCCTTCATAAATGCAGCCCACACCTTTGCACCCCCCCCCCCCCCCCTTGAATTGAACCCGGGTGTCTGGCGCTGTGAGACAGCAGTGCTAACCACTGTGCTACCTGCTGAGATTTTCCAAAAAATTCTGTTTTTATTTTAAGATTACCAACCATCTTGTGGAATTTATCCTCCAGTCCAGTCACATGATTTTAAATTGAGAGTTGGGACCAGGTGTGGGGGCAAAAAGCAGTTTTCGCAACTCCACCTACTGGCTCCCTTATTTTCCATCTGTGGAATCAACGTTCAATTATGGATAATCCAATCAGAGGACCAATAGCTCTGAATCCTCAGAAAAATGAAAAGGAGAGGTGGGTAGTGCTGAGGAATGCAGGACACCAGGAAGTAATTGAAGAAAGAAATAAAAATAATAATAGGGCCAAGTGTTGGAGGGGAAACTCCTTTGGGGAAATTGTGGGGACGACAAGGGCTCCTTGCCTGTGACACCTCTTCATTCCATGACATCACCACTCCCTCAGACTGGCAGTGGGAGATCGCCAGCTAAATGCAGGCAGAGACGGAGGGTCATCCGGAGGGGTCATTCTATTGTCAGCAAAATACCAATGGTGCCATGAAATGGCCTCAAATGGGCCTTTAATTATGGAAATTGGCTGGCTGATTCTTTCATAGAATCATAGAATTTACAGTGCAGAAGGATGCTAATCGGTCCTTCGAATTTGCACCAGCCCTTGGAAAGAGCACCTGACTGAAGGGCACACCTCCACCCTATCCCCGTACCCCCACTTGACCTTTTTTGACACTAAGGTTAATTTAGCACAGCCAATCCACCTAACCTGCACATCTTTGGACTGTGGGAGGAAATCGGAGCACCCGGAGGAAACCCACGCAGACACGGGGAGAACATGCAGACTCCGCACAGACAGTGGCCCAAGCCAGGAATCAAACCTGCGACCCTGGAGCTGTGAAGCAACAGTGCTAACCACCATGCTACCGTGCCACCCCAAGCACAGCATGGCCCAAGCAGACAGTTTCCCCACCTCAGAACAAACTGTCGAACAAATGCCCAGAAGTGTGACTGGGTCAGCAGGCATTTCTAATATAGTTGGCCATGATTTTACCAGCCCCCCTGCCTCACAGTCTGTCTCCCAGGGGCCAGTAAAACACCTCCCAATGTGAATTATAAGATCCTATCTAAAATTTCCATAGCTGCCATTACTAATTGGACAAGGTTGTGAATTATTGGTAACCCTCATCCTGTCTAAGACTGCTGTTTTAAGTGTGTGGCAGCTTCTCCTGCAAGAAGAAAAAGGAGTTTGTAAATTGTATGCCCTGGTGAGAGATTGTTTATGTTGGGGTAGAATAATGTGATGGTGTGCGTGTCCTGGCAGTTTGCAAAACCTATTCAAATGGACCACATGTTTCACTTTCGCAAGTACCTTTCACCAACATCATAATGCACACATGTTGTCTGCTGTAGCTATCTTTAATTGCTTTTTGGTGCAAATTGAATTTCGCCATCATAGATCTTGCATGTAGGAGGGTGACATTAGACAAAAAGAGTGCAAGGTAAGTTATACAACATAGAACATTGAACATACAATGCAGAAGGAGGCTATTCGGCCCATCGAGTCTGCACTGACCGACTTAAGCCCTCACATCCACCCTATCCCCGTAAACCAATAACCCCTCCTAACCTTTTTGGTCACTAAGGGCAATTTATAATGACCAATCCATCTAACCTGCACGTCTTTGGGCTGTGGGAGGAAACCGGAGGACCCGGAGGAAACCCACGCAGACACGGGGAGAATGTGCAGACTCTGCACAGACAGTGACCCAGCGGGGAATCGAACCTGGGACCCTGGCGCTGTGAAGCTACAATGCTATCCACTTGTGCTACCGTGCTGCCCATTATGTCATTGGAGAAGGAGCAAATTGTATTTTGATGTAAAATTAAACATTCACAAATTTGAAAATGTGGGATCATAGAAATCTATTTACATATTCGATAAACTGAAGTTTATTTTCTGTTCTCCGTGCTGTGTTGTAGTTTAGTATTGACTTTCAGTAGAATTGAAAACAGGAACAATTCAGAGCTGTGGTGAAATATCAAGTGGGTAAATAAAATTAATTTTGTGTGTATTTTAAGACTATGAAGAATGGCCAGTCATTTTCTCATGGTCAGTTATCTTCCTTGATGATGATACAAGTTTACATGCTAAGTATCAACAGTGGAGCCTCAGCTTTGAACTACTGTTTTCTGTGTCTCAACAACAAGTGATATTGTAATTTGTCAATGTAAGTACAAAAATGAGTTGGTGGCTCTCAGGATTACATTAAATAAAATTCTATGTACACAGCTAGATCAGCTGATTTTAAATCAATAAAGGAATCAATGGGGATAAAGCAGAAAAGTAGAGTTGTGGATTATCATTTCAGATCAGTCATCCAGAGCAGACTGGATAGGCAGAATTGCCTGCTTTTCATCCTATGTCTTATTGTCCTATTTTTAGTCATAGAGAATAGTGAAAATTTTGTTTTTAGTTGTATTTAGTATACTGTTTGAAGTTAACTATCAACATGACAATTCTTAGCAATTAGTTTGAACTTTTTTTTGAACAGATTAAATAAATAATTGGATATGTTTGCCCAATGGTTCGAGAAAACCAGAAAATTAATTTATTCCCTTTTTATGAATAGGATTCTGAATTTCCAATTGACACAAGAGTGAACCCATACCTTGCTCAAATGAAAGGCTCTCCCAGTAATTTGCTCAGATCAGGTGGATGCAAAATGACAAAGACTTTGAAAGTACACGAGCTGGCAGTGAGCTGGTAAGTAACATTATTTATATATTGAGTAATTTTCACCAAACAGAATTTACTTTGATATTGGGAAGATGATTTTTTAATGTCAGCGCAAAGCAAGTCCGTTTTCAGATTTCGGCCTCATTTCAATTTTCGTGTTGAGCTGCAGGTACCAAACACAGGTTACCTCTTTGAATGGCAGAAAATCAACCAACATTTTGCATGAAGCTGGCTGTTAGAAATAGGGGAATGTGGATCCAGGAAGGAGAGGAAGAGTAGGCTGTCAGCGCGTCAGCGAGCAGGAATATTCTTCCTGACCCCACAAAAATATATTTTGAAACAGACTTTGTCAAGAGTGGCCTGTAGCAGTCCCTTTAAGATTCAACACCCAATACAACTGGGGCATGCACACATAGCACAAAATTCTCATACAATCTGTGTATTTACTTATATGTAAAATTGCAAGACTTTTAATCTTGCAGCAACAAAAGCAGAGATCATTAGTGCATTTTATCGATAAATGCGTGATCTAATTGACATCTTGGAAAGGCAATTTTGTGGCCTTGTGCTATATGTAACAACTAAAGTACTGACATGATATAAATATTTAGGTAATGTTTGCTTTAAAATATTGCCAACCTCCAAACATATCTTAAAAAGTCAAAGAAAATGGTAGCATATTTAGAAGTTCATGTCACTGAAAATATGAATTATCTGAGTTGTTTTTATTTGCAGTTACAGGTAGCCGATATAAATGATACTTCAGAATTGCTTATTTGTATATTCTAGAATTTTTGTACCTCGTACCTTGCTCATATTTTAAAGTTTTTATAATTATCTACTTATGCCAATTTAACATTATCCTTGTTGCCATGAGATCTGTATATTGCAGAGATTACCCTAAAACTTTGTAATAGACAATAACAGAAAAGATTGTTCATTGGCTTAAAGGTTCATTACACTCAACAGAACCACGTTGGTGTTTATGCTTCGCATGAATCTCCTCCCACCCATCTTCATTTCCCTTTGTTATCTTCATTATTTTCTACAATTTGGAATGCATTTGTTTTTTGTGAGGACATTTGTTGCACTAAAATGCAATATCAGTTTCAGTTCAAGAAACCTGTGTACTTTCTAAGCTGTTTTATGCAAAATTAGTGCTACAGGTAAATAAACCCATGAAGAAAACATGGACAATACTCAAAATAATACTGAGATTAACACACATAGTGGTTTAATTTGTATTTCGTGTGTGATTGCATTGATCAATAACTATTTTGTGTGATTGCATTGATCAATAATTATTTTGCCTTGATTGATGTAGCTTGCAGATTATTAAAAAATACATTGTGTGTCTCCAGGCTTCTGTCTTGAATTCACTACACATTTTGTGGAGAATAATGCAGCAAAACTAGAGAATCTGTCTTGAAATGATTGGCATTTGTATTACTGTTCAATAAGAAATGTTTAATCTGTTACATGTTCAATTGTAATGAAATCAGAACTCAGTTCTTTTACGAGCAATTAAGTCAAATTACAAGTAAGTGTAAAAATTCTGAGTAGGCAAATAACAGATTAACAGGAATAATATTTGTTTATTTAGTTTTGCTTTTCAGTTAACAGATGCAGTATAAAATTATGTAGTAGTTGATATGGGCTAAGCACCACCTTATAAATTTTCAAAAAACACACTTGTACAAACTGTTACATACTGTTGACTTTCACTTTCACTTTGACTTTCACTATTGTCACTGCAATACGTCATTCCGTGAGAACTAATTGTTTTTGGAAACCTCATTTATTTAACAATTAATGCACAGTAGCTTCGTGATGAATATAAGAATTTCAGATATATTCTATCATTGGTATTTGATGCAGTAAAGGTTAAACAGCTAAGTTACTACGTGACTGCTTCAGTCATGTTTTAAATGAATCCTGGTTTGACAGGTTGAGAGCTAAGGGTGCAATTAAGGCATCGTAAAAAATCTTGGGCTAATGCAGTTTTATTTGGATTAAGGGGAGATTCCCTGTGGAGTTAGTTAGATTTCAGCTTGGTAAAATGATGTAGTTACTGGGTGGAACTAAGATATCAGGCATTTTGCAGAAAAGCAGGTCAGTTGAATTCTAGATGGAGCTGTGAGCAGAAGTCCAGCATTTTGCTCTCACTGCTGTTCATTTAAATATGTGCCAGTTGACAGATTAGCAGTCTTTTCAAGCAGTTCAGAATCACCTTGGGTCTAAAGGGATCAAGGAATATTGTGAGAAGGCAGGATCAGGGTATTGAATGTGAAGATCAGCCATGAACATAATCAATGGCGGAGCAGGCACAAAGGGCCGAATGACCTTCTCCTTCTTCTATTTTTGATATTTCTATGTCATTTTAAAGGGTGGGCTGAAACAAGCTGAAACAGCTTTTGAAGAAAAACAGGCAGAGTTTCTGCATGGTTCAGAAAGGATTCAGGTTTTTCCTTTGAAACAGTCTCAAAGAACATCTCTGTACAGCAGATATTCCTGGGTGCTAATTGTTTTTAGTAGTAGATTGAAAGCTGAGGGGCGAGATTCTCCATTGCCCGATGCCGAAATCGAGAACGACGGTCGGATGGAGGATAGCTCCCAATGCCGAAATTGCGGTTTGACGCTATGTTGCGATGCTCCGCCCCCTCCAAAACAGCATCATTGTGACGTGAGATGCACGCAGTTGCAACCACGTTTGCATCTCATTATTGGGCCCACCTGCGATGCTCCGCCTCCGATGGGTCGAGTTCCCGAGGGCGCGGTTCACATGTGGTCTCAACAGCCGTGGACCTGCCATGCCAGCTACGGAGAGAGAGAGGGTGTACGGACAGTGTCCAGCACCGTCATACTTCGCCGCTGGCCAGGGGGGCTTCTGCCAGGGCTGGGGGCAGTGGTGGGGGGGCGGCCAGGAAGTGGGCTGTGGTGTTGGGGTGGAGGGGTACAGGGTCCAGCACGATCGGCGCGATCTTTACGGGCGCAGTCAGTGTGAGTGTTGGGGGGTGTATAGTGTACGCGCGGCTGCAGCTTGTCAACCCTGTGCATGTCCAGCACGGACCCACCGATTCTCCCACTGTTTTCCACGTGTTCTGCGGATGTTTCACGTGGCGCCGGTGCTAGTCCCTCACCGGTAGCGGATTTGGTGCGGGTGTGGTGCCGATTTTCCCATCGTGGAACTCCACGGATCCTCTGTTGGCGTCAGCACTTAGATGCAGGAATGGAGAATCCAGCCCAAGATGTTTAGTTTTATTGTTTCAGTGGGAATAAACACAGTAGTTAAAGGTTACTGTATTCACTGTATTCATTAGCATTGTTTAAGGGTTAATTATGAGTTATTTTCTGGTGTGGTGTTAAAGATATTTTAAATTGTGTTCGTAATAAAGTTTGTTTTAATACACCATATCCCTTTTCTTTGTGAAATCACTCCTGGAGCAAGATATCCTTTGCTCACAGTCTTTCAAAGTTAAAATAAAATATTGGAGTTTCTGTCCAGTATCCTAGCCATTGTTGGGGTCTGATCCAGGATCATAATAACTGACAAACTGAAGAGATTGATTATTATTCTGTTATTTTCTTTTCCATCTGCTGGGAATTGCCTATTTTATATTCCATTCTGTTATCCAGAACTATTTTTCAATTGAAGTTTCATTTCAATTCTGCCAGCAACCTGTGTGTGAAAATGGGTATCCTAGACAGTGAAAACTGGAGATTATCATTCTCTGAGACCTGTGTGGCACAAATATTACTTGCCGCTTATCAGCACAAGCCTGGATGATGTTGAAGGCACGCTGAAATGCTGGAATGGACTGCTTCATCATCTGAAGAATTGTGAAAGGAGTCAAACACTGTGAAATCATCAGCAAATGCTCGGTAGGCATGTTCTTATGATGGAAGTAGGTATTTGATGAAACAACTGGAGATAGTTGAGCCTAAGATGATTCCCTGATTAAATCCTGCAGCGATGTCCTGGAGCTCAGATGATTGATCACTATCAACCAGAATCATCTTCCTTTCTGCTAGGTATAACTCCAGCCAACATTTGTATTAACTTCACTCAGTTTCCTTGGTGCCATACTCGTCAAATGAGGCATTGATGTGAAGGGCAATCACCTCTGGAAGTCAGATTGTGTCCACATTGAGACTGAGGCTGCAGTGAGGCCTCAAGTCACTGGTTCTGGCAGATCATAAAGTGAGCATTAGTGAGCCAAGAATATGTTAAAGAGAAATTGTCCATGTTTCTTTCCCTATTGGCTCTAAAAGAAGTTAAATAGATTCAGGTGGAGGGTGGGCAGTATCTAGTCATTGTGAATGGGGGAGACTAAAGGGCAGCACGGTGGCGCAGTGGTTAGCACTGCTGTCTCACGGTGCCGAGGTTCCAGGTTTGGTCCTGGCTCTGGGTCACTGTCCATGTGGAGTTTGCACATTCTCCCCTTGGTTGCGTGGGTTTAGCCCCCACAACCCAAAAATGTGCAGGGTAGGTGTATTGGCCATGCTAAATTGCTCCTTATTTGGAAAAACTTAATCAGGTATTCTAAATTTTTTAAAAAGTGAATGGAGGAGACTTAAGGGACCAACTGATATTTTCCTGCCCATTAGTTTTGTATGATTATAGGCAAAGCTCTGGGCCAGGATTCTCGGCCGGCGTGATTCTCCGTTTTGCCGGCGCCCGGGGGTTTCCCGACGGCGTGGGGCTGCCCCACAATGGGAAACCCCATTGGCCAGCTGGCGGAACGGAGAATCCTGCTGACGGGTCGAGGCGGAAAAGTGGCGCAGCGGGAGAGAGAATTCAGCCCCTGGTGTATCTGAATAAGGCTTCAAATTCTGGCAACTTACATTTGGATTACACCGCTTTGCACAAAAAAACATGTTCTGTAGGTATATGAGCATGTTGTTTTCAGTTAATGTACACAAAATACGCTGCAATTCCTGTTTATTTTTCAATGCCTGCCGATTTTCCTGCCAAAGGCATTTTTCAGAGAGACTGAAGGGATGATTATTTCGTTCATATGGGGAGGGAAAGCAGGCAGGGGGTTTGGGTCTTCTTAACCTGATGTATTATTACTGGGCGGCGAATGTGGAGAAGGTATGGAGCTGGGTCAGAGGGGTTGCTCCCAATGGTTCAGAATGGAGGAGAGTTTGGGCAGGTGGTCGGGATTGAAGGTGCTAGCGACAGTGCTGCTCCCGACGGCCCCGGGAGATACTCAGGGAGTCCTGTAGTAATAGCGTCGTTGAGAAGTATGGGGAAATATTTAGATAGATGCAGGTTCGAGAATGCCAGAAAGGAGATATAGATCTTCCCAGTAGAGCCTGCTTCCTGGAGGAGGTACTGACGACAGGAGGACTGGAGAAGGGGGTAGTTTTGGTGGTTTACGGGGCTATTCTGGAGGATGGGATGGCGCCGCTAGAAGGAATCAAGGCAAAGTGAGAGAAAGAGCTGGGAGAGGGTATGGAGGAGGGGTTCTGGTGTGAGGTGATCCGGAAGATGAAAGCCTCCACCTCGTGTGCGAGGTTGGGGCTGATACAGCTGAAGGTGGTGTAGAGAGCACCCCTTACAAGGGTGAGGATGAGCCGGCTCTTTGAGGCGGTAGAACATGTGTGTGAATGTTGCGGTGGGGGCCCTGCAAACCACGTTAATATGTTTTGGTCTTGTCCAAAGCTGGAGGATTGCTGGAAGGAGGTTTTAAAGTAATCTCAAAAGTGGTGCAAGTGAAATTGGACCCGGGTCTTCGGGAGGCCATATTCGGGGTGTCGGACCAGCCGGGGTTGGAAACGGGTGCAGAGACAGATGTTGTAGCCTTCGCCTCATTGATGCAGATCCTGTTAGGGTGGAGATCAACCTCTCCACCCTGTGCCCTGGTGTGGCATGGGACCTGCTGGAATTTGTGACGCTTGAAAAGGTCAAATTTGAACTGAGGGGAAGGATGGAGGGGTTCTACAATTCATGGTGTTATTCATTATGCACTTTCGAGAATTGGATCACATCAATTCTCGGGGTTTGGTGGGAGGATGGGATCATTGTTATTGATATGGGGATTGACATTACATTTGTTACTGATTATTGTTTATTGTTGGGTATAAATTTGGGACAAAATGTGAAAAAGGAGTAGAATAAAAATATTTTTTTAAAAATGAACACAAAATACAAGGAATAAAGAAATTGAGAATATTTAGCCAATCTAGAAAATACAAATTAATCCAGCAAGTGAAAGAAATATATGTTTCGGCAGATGATGCGAACAGAAAAGATGGGCAGCTAATTTCTTCAGTAGCTGCAACTATCACTCTCACACTTCATGGACCAATTTCAGGTCAGTGTAATAGAAAAATTAGGAGAAGGAAGAGCAGCTTTTGCAAAATAAAACAACTCTTTCTGAAATTGTTGGAATACGTGGACATGTTCCATTAAATTGGAAATCACATAAAATAAAGGGCCCTGTAAATTTATAGTCTTTGTTACTTCATGTATGGCCTTTGATATTGGCATTCCATGAAAAAATAAATCCTGTAGAACAGGACTACTTATTTTTTTCATTTGTGTTTTAGTAACACCACAAAGTAAAACACCAGTGTGAATTCAAGAGCTTTTTATCTGATGGAAATGATGAAACTTTAAGAACTGTTTGGTTTTATTGATTTTTATAAATTAATTCATGGAATGTGAGCATTACTGACAAGACCAGCATTTACTGTCCATCCTAATTGTGCATGAAAAGGTGGTAGTGAGCTGCCTGCTGCAGTCCATGTGGTGTAGGTAAACCTACGATGCTATTTGCGAATGAGTTCCAGGTAACAACGAAGAAATGATAATATACTTCACTGACAGTGTTGCCACTGCTGCTGAGATGTACAGTGGTTCGGGCATGCGCAGAGCGATTGCAGACGTAATTCCAATCGCTATTATCAACTTGCACACGCGTGATTACATCATTGGGCATTGGGCATTATCAGGAAGCATGAACTAAGATGTCTGATCTATTGGGTGATGATTCAAGGGTGGCCTAATTGTTAAGGCATTTGACTTTGGTATACATCATGATGTTATCAGAGGATTGCAGATCCCAGGCCTGCTATAGTAATTTTACACAGACATCTGGTTAAATCTCAATGAAACTGTGCCACCTTTCCACTCATGAGTCAACATGCTGATTTTTCTGCTAAACATTGCCGGGCTCTTTAGTAAAACTGTATTTCCTTTCTGTGCCGTGCATTTCATTCTCGCTCATCTTTGTATTTTATTTTGTTTTGAACAAATAAAATCTAATTCATCATGACAGATTATTAATTATTAGGATGTGGCCGTGCCGCAGTTGGCAGCACACTCACCTTAGTCAGAATTGAACAATTGAGCAGCCCCATTTTCTTACTGGCAGCTGGGTGAAATGTTGCATTCAGGTTTGGTACTGTTAAAAAAGTATTATTGAGTTGCTGCAGTACATCATTTAAATGGCACACACTGCTGCCAGTGTATGCCGGTGGTGGAGGGAATGGATGCCCAGCAAACAGGCTGCTTTGTCCTGGATTGCGTTGTTCAGTGTTGTTGGAACTGCAGTCATCAAGGCAAGTAAGAAGTCTTACAACACCAGGTTAAAGTCCAACGTTGCATACGTGCAGTGCGGTCAGCGTAAGTTGAAGGTGGTTTGTAAAGGGGCTGTTCTCGAGTGACAGCTTTCCCCGAAACACTACTTACGTAGTGTCTCCCACCCATCCTCCTCCTCTAACCAAAATAAAGTTCTGTCCGTTGGATTGCTAAACTAACAAGTTTTTAATTTTTATTTTTCAGTAGTTGGGAAGTTAGTTCAGTGGGAATGGAGGCTAGGGCAGTTGAATGTTCCTCCTGCAGAATGTGGGAGGAAAGGGTCACCTCTAGTGTCCCTGCTGACTACATCTGCGGGAAGTGCACCCAACTCCATCTCCTCGAGAGCCGCATTAGGGACCTGGAGCTGGAGCTGGATGAACTTCGGATCATTCGGGAGGCGGAGGAGGTTATTGAGAGGAGTTATAGGGAGGTAGTCACACCTCAGGTAAAAGAAGAAGGTAGATGGGTTACCGTCAGGGGAGGGAGAGGGAACCGGCAGGCAGTGCAGGGATCCCCTGTGGTTGTTCCCCTCTATAACAAGTATACCGTATTGGATACTGTTGCGGGGGACGACTTACCAGGGGTAAGCAATAGGGCACAGGTCTCTGGCACAGAGTCTGTCCCTGTTGCTCAGAAGGGAAGGGAGAAGAGGAACAGAGCACTTGTCATTGGGGACTCCATAGTTAGAGGAACAGACAGGAGGTTCTGTGGGAACGAAAGAGACTCACGGTTGGTGTGTTGCCTCCCAGGTGCCAGGGTTCGTGATGTCTCTGATCGTGTTTTTGGGATCCTTAAGGGGGAGGGGGAGCAGCCCCAAGTCGTGGTCCACATAGGTACCAACGACATAGGTAGGAAGAGAGATGGGGATTTGAGACAGAAATTCAGGGAGCTAGGGTGGAAGCTGAGAGCTAGAACAAATAGAGTTGTTATCTCTGGGTTGTTACCCATGCCACGTGCTAGCGAAGTGAGAAATAAGGAGAGAGAGGAGTTGAACACGTGGCTACAGGGATAGTGCAGGAGGGAGGGTTTTGGTTTCCTGGATAATTGCGGCTCATTCTGGGGTAGGTGGGACCTCTACAAACAGGATGGTCTTCACCTGAACCAGAGGGGTACCAATATCCTGGGGGGGAGATTTGCTAATGCTCTTCGGGGGCTTTAAACTAATTCAGCAGGGGGATGGGAACCTAAATTGTAGTCCCAGTGTACAGGATGTTGAGAGTAGTGAGGTCAGGGATAGGGTTAAAAGTTCGAAAGAGGGCACCGGCAAGCAAGACGCTGGTTTGAAGTGTGTCTACTTCCACGCCAGGAGCATCCGGAATAAGGTGGGTGAGCTTGCAGCATGGGTTGGTACCTGGGATCTTGATGTTGTGGCGATTTCGGAGACATGGGTAGAGCAGGGACAGGAATGGTTGTTGCAGGTTCCAGGATTTAGATGTTTCTGTAAGAACAGAGAAGATGGTAAAAGAGGGGGGGTGTGGCATTGTTAATCAAGGAAAGTATTACGGCGGTAGAAAGGACGTTTGAGGACTCGTCTACTGAGGTAGTATGGGCCGAGGTTAGGAACAGGAGAGGAGAGGTCACCCTGTTGGGAGTTGTCTATAGACCTCCGAATAGTTCCAGAGATGTAGAAGAAAGGATTGCAAAGATGATTCTTGACAGGAGCGAGAGTAACAGGGTAGTTGTTATGGGGGACTTTAACTTTCCAAATATTGACTGGAAATACTATAGTTTGAGTACTATAGATGGGTCAGTTTTTGTACAGTGTGTGCAGGAGGGTTTTCTGACACAGTATGTAGACAGGCCAACAAGGGGCGAGGCCACATTGGATTTGGTACTGGGTAATGAACCCGGCCAGGTGTTAGATTTAGATGTAGGTGAGCACTTTGGTGATAGTGATCACAACTCGGTTATGTTTACTTTAGCAATGGGCAGGGATAGGTATATACCGCAAGGCAAGAATTATAGCTGGGGGAAAGGCAATTATGATGCTATTCGGCAAGATTTAGGATGTATAGGATGGGGAAGGAAACTGCAGGGATGGGTACAATTGAAATGTGGAGCTTTTTCAAGGAACAGCTACTGCGTGTCCTTGATAAGTATGTACCTGTCAGGCAGGGAGGAAGTTGTCGAGCAAGGGAACCGTGGTTTACTAAGGAAATTGAAGCACTTGTCAAGAGGAAGAAGAAGGCTTATGTTAGGATGAGACATGAAGGCTCAGTTAGGGCACTTGAGAGTTACAAGTTAGCCAGGAAGGACCTAAAGGGAGAGTTAAGAAGAGCGAGGAGAGGACACGAAAAGTCGTTGGCGGATAGGATCAAGGAAAACCCTAAGGCTTTCTATAGGTATATCAGGAACAAAAGAATGACTAGAGTAAGATTAGGGCCAATCAAGGATAGTAGTGGAAAGTTGTGTGTGGAATCAGAGGAGATAGGGGAAGCGTTAAATGGATATTTTTCGTCAGTGTTTACACTGGAGAAAGACAATGTTGTCGAGGAGAACACTCAGGTTCAGTCGACCAGGCTAGATGGAATTGAGGTTCAAAAGGAGGAGGTGTTATCAATTTTGGAAAATGTCAAAATAGATAAGTCCCCTGGGCCAGATGGGATTTATCCTAGGATTCTCTGGGAAGCCAGGGAGGAGATTGCAGAGCCTTTGTCCTTGATCTTTATGTCGTCTTTGTCGACAGGAATAGTGCCGGAAGACTGGAGGATAGCAAATGTTGTCCCCTTGTTCAAGAAGGGGAGTAGAGACAACCCTGGTAATTATAGACCTGTGAGCCTTACTTCAGTTGTGGGTAAAATGTTGGAAAAGGTTATAAGAGATAGGGTTTATAATCATCTTGAAAAGAACAAGTTGATTAGCGATAGTCAACACGGTTTTGTGAAGGGTAGGTCATGCCTCACAAACCTTATTGAGTTTTTTGAGAAGGTGACCAAACAGGTGGATCAGGGTAAAGCTGTTGATGTGGTGTATATGGATTTCAGTAAGGCGTTTGATAAGGTTCCCCACGGTAGGCTATTGCAGAAAATAAGGAAGTATGGGATTGAAGGTGATTAGCGGTTTGGATCAGTAATTGGCTAGCTGAAAGAAGACAGAGGGTGGTGGTTGATGGCAAATGTTCATCCTGGAGTTCAGTTACTAGTGGTGTACCGCAAGGATCTGTTTTGGGGCCAGTGCTGTTTGTCATTTTTATAAATGACCTGGAAGAGGGTGTAGAAGGATGGGTTAGTAAATTTGCAGATGACACGAAGGTCGGTGGAGTTGTGGATAGTGCTGAAGGATGTTATAGGATACAGAGGGACATAGATAAGCTGCAGAGCTGGGCTGAGAGGTGGCAGATGGAGTTTAATGCGGAAAGTGTGAGGTGGTTCACTTTGGAAGGAGTAACAGGAATGCAGAGTACTGGGCTAATGGCAAGATTCTTGGTAGTGTAGATGAACAGAGAGATCTCGGCATCCAGGTACATAAATCCCTGAAAGTTGCCACCCAGGTTAATAGGGCTGTTAAGAAGGCATATGGTGTGCTAGCCTTTATAAGCAGGGGGATTGAGTTTCGGAACCACAAGGTCATGCTGCAGCTGTACATAACTCTGGTGCGGCCGCACCTGGAGTACTGCGTGCAGTTCTGGTCACCACATTATAGGAAGGATGTGGAAGCTTTGGAAGGGTTCAGAGGAGATTTACTAGGATGTTGCCTGGTATGGAGGGAAGGTCTTACGAGGAAAGGCTCAGGGACTTGAGGTTGTTTTCGTTAGAGAGGAGAAGGCTGAGAGGTGACTTAATAGAGACATATAAGATAGTCAGAGGGTTAGATAGGGTGGACAGTGAGAGTCTTTTTCCTCGGATGGTGATGACCAACACGAGGGGACATAGCTTTAAATTGAGGGGTGATAGATATAGGACAGATGTCAGAGGCAGTTTCTTTACTCAGAGAGTAGTAGGGGAGTGGAACGCCCTGCCTGCAACAGTAGTAGACTCGCCTACTTTAAGGGCATTTAAGTGGTCACTGGATAGACATATGGATGAAAATGGAATAGTGTAGGTCATATAGGCTTCAGATGGTTTCACAGGTCGGCGCAACATCGAGGGCCGAAGGGCCCGTACTGCGCTGTATTGTTCTATGTTCTATGTTTGTTTCAAACACTAGCTTTCGGAGCACTGCTCCTTCCTCAGGTGAATATTCACCTGAGGAAGGAGCAGTGCTCCGAAAGCTAGTGTTTGAAACAAACATGTTGGACTTTAACCTGGTGTTGTAAGACTTCTTACTGTTCTCACCCCAGTCCAACGCCAGCATCTCCACATCATCTAGGCAAGTGTAAGAGTATTGAAAAATAGTTCTGACTTGGGTCTTGTAGATGACAGATAAACTTTGGTGAGTCAGCAGGTGAGCAATTCACCACAGGTTTCCTAGCTTCTGATCTGCTCTTGTGGATCTCTGTGTTTGCGGATGATACGACTGTGGTGGGTCATATCTCAAACAACGACGAATCAGACGACAGAAGGGAGATAGATCACTTGGTTGCATGATGTACCGAAAACAACCGCTCTCTAAATGTCAGCAAAACCAAGGAACTGATCATCGACTTCAGGAAGCATAGTATGACACATGCCCCCATCTACATCAATTGCTCCGAAGTGGAGATGGTTGATAGCGTTACGTTCCTGGGGGGTCACCATCACCAACAGTCTGTCCTGCTCCACTCACGTTGATGCAACAGTCAAGAAAGCCCAACAACGTCTCTACTTCCTACGGAAGCGAAAGAAATTCGGAATGCCTGCATCAACTCTCATAACCTTCTACAGATGTGCCATAGAGAGCATCCGATCCAGCTGCATCGCAGCTTGGTATGGAATCTGTTCGGCCCAAGATCTGCAAGTGTAGTGAGCTCAGTCCAAAGCATAACACAAGCTTGCCACCCTCCCAAAGATCTGTCTACACCTTCCGCTGCCTCAGGAAGGCAGACAGCATTGTCAGAGACCCCTCGGACTCAGGCTTTGCCCTCTTCCAGACCCTTACATCAGGCAGAAGATACTGAAGTCTGAAGACCCGCACATTCAGACATAAGAACAGATTACAGCCTTTTCTTCATAGCTACTATATTTCTCAACAACTCTCCCTCGGACTGATCTGTTTCCTGTCCGAACACAATTCACAACACCCTATGCTGCTCTTGCTCATGTTGCATTTGCTTTGTTTGGCCCTTGTTCCACATTGTAACCAATTACTTATTTGTCGATGTACTTTGCTGTTTATTCTTTTTTGCCTACTTTGTATGTACTGTGTATGTTCCCTTAGCAGCAGAAAAATACTTTTCACTACACATCAGTACATGTAACAATCAATCAATCACAGAAGTAATAACTGGTCCAGCTATGTTTCTGGTCAATGGTAGTCCCTAGGATGTTGATGGTTGGGGATTCAGTGATGGTAATGCCAATGAATGTCAATGGGAGATGTTTACATTCTATCTTGTTGGATATCATCATTGCCTGGCATTTGTATGGTATGAATGCCAGTTGCCAGTTATCAAATACAAGAGAGGTGGATTCATATAATGCATGCAGAAGACTTCAAGATGTTATTCTTTGTCAACTTATTTACAAGTTTATTACAGAATGATTTAACTACACTTTAAAGTGGATAAGTACATCACAATTATACATCTCAATGTTAATAAGTATAAATTATAAATAAAGTTGCAGTGCTGAGAAACACCTGCTATTGAACAGCACTTTACCGTTTGTTTTGACTTGGGGAGATTCTATCCGCCAAGGCTGCCATTAGCAGGATTTCCTGCTAGCAAGCTGGATGGCCCTGCCAAGGTGTCTGGGTGGCACTGCCAGGGTGCCAGCCTAGCAGTGCCAAGGTGCCAACCTCCCCTGTCCCAATCTCTTGGGGTCTCCAATGGCCTGGATGACCCCCACAGGTGCCACTACACCTGGTCCACGTTTGTGTGGACCCAGTACTAAATGGCACCCTGGCAAGGTCTCCCAGGTGCAGCCAATGAGCCCTGAGCGAACGCATCCGGTGAGTCCAATGGCTAATTTAAATATTTTGATCTGGATCATGCTCAGTGAGGACAAGGTCCAAATCGCAACGGCCTGCAAGATTCCATTGAATCTCACGAGACATTTCGAGGATCGTGAATCTCAAGTGAGGCCTCTTACAAGATTCAATGGCCTCATCCCGACACCAAGTTGGGCAGAATGAAGCCGCTGAATTGCACCCATAGTCTTAGTTCTAATACAGAATCAAATAAAACTTTAAAAATACAATGTCACAGCTAAAATCAATTTAAGAATGCCCATCTATATTCAAAGTAATGTCTTACCTGAATCCAGAGTGAATCCGTTATTGGGGCAGTTGGACTGTGAAACTGTCTGCTTTACAATATCCACAACTCAACAACTGGAGCAAGGGTCCTCTCAGTACCCTTCTAGAATGTATCTGATGTTCTGAAAGGAAACTGGAACAGTTGTACCTCCCTAAATCAAATCACATTATTCTTTAGCAGCAATAGGTGTTACCTTTTTAATTAACTCTTCCCCTCAGATGTGTCCTGACTATTCTCTGTTATTTACTTGTTAAAATTATTTTCATTTTCTCGCTGTACCATTGTCACCATGTTCCAAAATATGCCTTCAATATCTTTACTGTTGACCCCCAATTGTTTTGATTTCTATAGAAGCGATTTAAAACTTTTTGTGGAAGAATAGATTTTTAAAGTCCGATTTTCTAATTTGCTGAGATAAGACTTAAGAATGGCTCCTGAATAAATAAGGAGGAATAATACCATCATTAAAGCTTTTAAAGTTCCTTTGAAAATAGCTTTAAAGAGCTTTTTCTGATCTTTGCTTAGTGTGCAGAAAACTTGAAAGGCCTGGTGTTACTTTATGTGTGGTACAGATGAGGTCTGTTGAAACCAAAGCTGTCAGCAAGTGCTGCCAATGTATATTTTAGGGCTTCTAGGAAAAAATATTGATGCTTGAACTTTCTCAATTCTAAAGTATAATACCCTAAATATGAATGGATTCTATCTCTTCATTCTTATATATCACTCATACCACAACCATCTTATTCTATGGTAAGTATGACTCCAATCAGTGGAGAGTTTCCCTTCTGTTTCTCATTGACTTCAAATTTGCCAGAGGTCCTTGATGTCACACTAAGTCAAATATTCCTCGGGAATTCAACTCTTTGTTTGGACTAAGATTGTAATGAGGTCTGAGTCATCCTGGCAGAACCCAGCTGAGCCTTACACGCTCTTGGAGGTGGTCACCCCACAGGCAGTAAGAGTTTAAGATATTAGATGGATGGCCATCTGGAAGAGTACGAAGAGGTATGAAGTGCAGGAGCCTTTCTGCTGGTACTTGACATTGAAGGCTGCTGAGAGTGATGATCCCTTGAAGGAATGCATTCCATAGCACCAATGTTAGGAGGACAGACGGACTTTTCTGTAACTTATGTTCTGCCTGGTGTGTTACTTCTCTGGTGCCAGGGTAAAGAACTCTCAGCGAGGGTGCAAATTTGTTGCAAGGGGAGGAGAATGTGCAAGAAGTTGTGGTACATGTCAATACTAATGACCTAGAGAAGACAGGTATTGAGGTCCTCGGATCAAATATTCAGCTAGGTAAAAAACAGGACCGCAAAGGTAGTAATTGCTGGATTACTTTCAGTGCTGTATTCTAGCAAGAGCAAATATAGGAAAATAGGGAGGATCAGTGTGTGGCTTGAAGCTTGGAGAGAGAGCTTCAGATTTTTGGGGCATTCAGACCAGTTCTGGGACAAGCTGCACTTCAATAGGACTGGGATCAATATCACTGCAGTTGGTTCACTATGTGTAGTTATAGGGCTCCAGCATATGGAAGTAGAAAAGAGGATTAAAGTGCATAAATTTAGAATATTCCATAGGAACTGATGAAGAAAGACTGAGGAATATAAAGAGAGGTTCAGATTGTACATATGTAAACTCAGAAAGTATGGTGAGTAAGGTTGTCGAGCTACAAGTGCAAATAATGGCACAAAAACATGATGTCCCAAGAAAAATGGATAGGACTGGGCACATAATACTGAAAAATGCAAAGAGTTGAGAAAAGATAATAGCTCCCTGCACAACAATGATACCTGTCTGAAATTTCATGCCAGTAGCCTGTGTTACTTTGGAGGCTGTTATATGAGGCTGTATCACAGTGAGTTCCACTGTCGTGTTGGTGAATCTGACCACTTTGTCCAGATTGGCCAGATGGTCTCTGTGCTCAGTACAAAGCCTTGAGACAAATGTAATTGCTTTATGCTCTTCAACAATGTGCACTTGCTCTCTGGCAGGCTCAAAATCATTTTTTGGATTGGCATAAAAAACGATGCTTAAAATGGGGAAAAGAGATTGCAATGTTCTTGTCAGATGGCCTGAGTTATATTACAAGAATACTTGTGGCTAAATCTATGAACAATTTATTAACATGAACTATGGGTCAACTATATACAACAGCAGATGAATACCAGCATGATCATGCACTAACAACCTCTCTCTCCAGCCCTCCAGTCAGTCTGAGGTCACTTGACTCCAACATTCACTTATATACTAATAAGACTCTTACTGGTCAGTCGCTGAATTACAACACAACCATAATATCCCCACACACCCTTTCTTTTGAAGGAATAAATTAACACATTATCATCAGTATATTTACATGTGGCATCATTAGCCTGTGAGTCTAATAGTATTAATGTTATTCTTTAAATTTTTTTAAAACTGGTTTAACAAACATATATATATATATATATACATATTAAATATATGCAAGTACATCAAGCATAGTATGTACAAATCTACAAATTGAGTCGATCAGGTTTTCTTCTGAGTCAGTATGATCTTCTCAAAGTTTGACCTTGCTGCTCAGAACTTGTAGATTCAATGTTCTCCATGAGATCCTCATGCTCAGGAACTGCTGAACAAGCTGACACTGCAGCTGATGACATAGATTTATCATCCATCACATTGTGAATAGTCTTCTCCGGTTTTCAAGAGCGCGCGACGATTTCTTCTTAAAAACTGTCCCTCTAGGGCAGCACGGTGGCCTAGTGGTTAGCACAACCGCCGCTCGGCGCTCAGGTCCCAGGTTCGATCCCGGCTCTGGGTCACTGTCCTTGTGGAGTTTGCACATTCTCCCCGTGTCTGCGTGGGTTTCGCCCCCACAACACACAAATGTGCAGAGTAGGTGGATTGGCCATGCTAAATTGCCCCTTAATTGGAAAAAATAATTGGGTAATCTAAATTTTTTTAAAAACTGTCCCTCTGTCTGTACATTATAGGCACGAGGTGCTATTTCTTCAAGTACAATGGCTTTTCTCGACCAACTACCTGAATCTTATACTCTCACAATGCCATCACTTCTCAGAGGTTGTAAAGTTCCAGACACTTTATCATAGAACTGCTTTTGTTTTGCTTTAATGTTTCGCAATTCCTGCAGTACAACTTCTTTCTCCTCCTTCTTTTCCAAGTATGGAAGTGTGGTACGCAACCTTCTATTCATGAGTAACTCTGCTGCCTATCTACCATGAGACAATGATAACGCTCTGTAACATGATTTCATCATGATATGCGTAACTATATATATGTTCAGATATATTTTGTTTTACTTTACAGTCTGTTACAAATATAACGTGACTAGGTTAATTCCATGGTATGTGTAGAGAAGCAATAAAGAACCTCCATGATGGAAGACCTGTATTGACGGTGTTACCAAAGGAAAATAAATTAAGAAGGAGTCAAATGTTGCAGAAGATGAGAAGATATCTTCGCGGAGGATGACCCAGAGAATCCTGCTCCGGTTACAGTAATGTGAGAGCAGTGTTGAGTGAGCACAATGGAAAGATTTGCTGGGCATCCTCAGGGACATCACTACAATGATACGAAATTGCACACAGTGCAGGAGAATGAATGTCTACACAATGCAGGAAGCAAACAAAAGGCACACAATACGGAATGCATCAGTTTTAAGTGTTGGAGAACTCTGCTAATCCAGAAGTAGAGAAGCAACCACTCTTGAGTTAAAAAAAGAAGGGGGCAAGGGATAGATTGCAAGCCAAATCCATAAAGAGGTTTGCCAATGAGTCTGTGAAATGCCTCAAACCATGTGTGATGCAACCACCAGATTCAGCATGTAACAGTTCTAAAACATCTGAAGAACATACGGAACAAACACAAGAAGATAATACATTAGTACATGAAGAAAATCAAATGGAAAGGACAAATATTAAAGGAAATGAAGAACCTGTGCCAGTTTAGCAAACACTGAGAAGATCCACAAGAATAAGATGCAAGCCAGAAACACTGAACTTGTAACAGATTGTAAAGTAAACCAAAGCTATCTGAACATGTATATAGTTATGCAAATCATGATGAAATGTAAAAAGTAATTTAATGCTTGTAAATTATTTTCTTTTACAAAAGAAAGGAGATTTGATGATATGCAGAAGGCAAGTTTGAACATAATGTTATGCAGGACCTTCAACCACTAGGTGGCATTGTAAACCTGTCACGTGCCCCTGTGATCAGGGAGTTGGGAGTTGGTCATACTGGAAGGTCATGTTCTGTAGTTCATCATTCACTTCGGCCAGTCCACAAAACATGACAGTTTTGGCTATGGATCACCATGTCCAAAGCCTGGGGCTCATTGTGCAGATGCTGGCCGAGGCCCAGGACAGGGTTGCCGCCTCACAGGCAGCCACGTGCCAGAGCCACCTGAGAATCGCAGTATCGCTCCTAAGCGTGGTCCAGTCATAGTGTCCATGGCTGGGAACGTTGGAGGAATTGCCCAGGTGCTGGCCAACGTGGCGCAGACACAGAGAGAGGTGATCCAGTCCCAGAGGGAGATGGCGTAGTCACTGGCTTATGTGACACAATCCCAGAAGGTGGTGGCACAGTCAATGGGTGATATGGCGCAGTCCAAGACGGAGATGGTCCATTCCTTGGCCGTGAGCAAGCAGACTCTGGTCGAAACTAGAGCGGGCCTCCAGGATTGGCAGCACCAGGTTGGGAGGGGGGGGGGCCTCAGGGGTTAGCTCTGCTCGCACCCCCTCCCATAGAGTAGCCCAGGGGCCATCGTGCACTCCGAGGGAGATGGGGAGGTGCCGTAATACCGCAGCAGCTCAGACCCCTCCCCCCCTCCTGGCTCTGGTGCATCTGGTGCGGCCCGAGTGCCAAAGAAGATGACCGCCAATGGGGACCCAGTTTGCAGGGAGGGAATCGCAGAAGGCCGGTTGCACTCCTGCTGTACCGTCTGGAATCCACCAAGACATAGCATTCAGGTCCGTAAGGCCAGAAAGTTAGACACTAGTTAACTTGGGATGGGTGCAGGGAACAGTTTAGTTATAGAGGCTAGAGAACACATCTGTATACGTTATCACATTAAACACCTGTTCACACTTACAACCTATCTTCATGCTCTGTCAGATGGGTGTGAGGTTTGGGTTGGTCTGGGCTGGCTGGAGGGCGGGGGGTGCGGGGATGAACAGATGTGTGGGGAATGGGTGATTGTTGTGGGTGGCCTGGGATCCAACCCCATCACCCCCCCTCCTCTCAACTGTTCCCACCACCGTCACCACAGTCATTCCATGGCAGTGTGACCCCATCGCGTAAAGGTTCAGGGCGATCGGCACCTTGACAGCCATTGGAAATGGATTTCCTGTCCCATACCCCCACGATGACAGATGTGCCATGATCTGGCAGATACGTTGCACTGTCTCCCTACTGAGCTGGAGTCTTCGGCGGCATGCCCGGTCCGGCCGTTCCTCGAATGTTAGACGCTGCCGGCACATGTAAGGCCTCATGCTGCGTCTCCTTTGCACCTCCTACTCCTCGGCCTGTTGGGCAGCTGGTTCTCTATCCTGGGCGGCTACCTCCTGTTCGTCTGCGGCACACTCTGCTACTGCACACTTTGCTGCTGCAACTTCCTCCTCCAGCATCTCCAGCTCGGACAGCCGCAGGGCATCTTGCAGGGCAGCAGTGACTTGCAGGAAGGCCACTATTGTTTGTTGAATTCCAATATCCATTGTTTGCAAGGCTGACCTGTTAGCACGGTGCGCACCCCCCATGCCCAACCAGTTCCAACAGGCTACATGGTGGCCTCGGTGACACTGCGAGCTCTGCCCCCACATGTTCCCCCCACCCCCTACCCCCATTTCCACACATCTGGCCCCATCGTTCCCCGGCACCATGGGAACCTCTGGCCCTGGTGCCTGTTCCTGATGCCAGGGGTACCGTCGGCAGACACTGCTCTTGCCAGCGGAAGGCAGCGTGGCCCACATCAGGCATCCCCATCAGGGCGACAGTGGGCCTTATCCTGGGTCGGCTGCCAGTGAGTGGTGGCCCGGTGGGGTGGGGCTGTATGGCAGATGGTTGGGTGTGAGTATGGAGGGTCGGGGCACCCATGCGGCCCGGTGTCACTCTGAAAACCAGGGTCCAAGATGGGAGGTCAGTGGGATGCGTAGCAGATGGCTGCCTTGCAGGCCGTGGCAATGGCGGTCCATGCTTTGGCACTGCTCCAGTTCTGAGGGGTCATCCCGGTCACTCAGCCCTTTTCCTCCATCACCCACCGACGCCCCAATCCCAGCCAGCCCAGGAGCCCAGAGTCACGCCTCTTTGTGTTCTACCTCCTCTCACTCTCCCTCTCATCGGGAACCTGGCCTGTCGGAGACGGAGAATCTCAGAGGCCCTGGAGAATACCAGATTAGGCCCACGAATGATATGTAAATGGTGTTTACTGTACATGCGTTCCGGACTGCATTGACGCCATTATTGAGGTGATGGGGAATTGCGATTTGCGTCGGCGCCTATTCTCCGCCCAACTGTGTTTTGTGATTTTGGTGTCAGCCAACGGAGAATTCCGTTCACAATGTTTTGGCCTCAAATATTCCCTAACCTCGGACTGTGACACCTGGTTCTGGACACATCTACCATCGGGAACATCCTTCCTGTATCCACTCTGTCTCGTCCTGTTAAAATTTTATAGGTTTCTATGAGATTCCTCCTTGTTCTTCCAAACCCCAGCGAATACAATCATAACCGACTCAATCTCTCTTCATATGTCAGTCCCGCCGTCCCAGGAATCAGTCTATTGAACCTTCGCTGCACACCCTGTAGAGCAAGAACATCCTCCTCAGATAAGGGTACCAAAACTGCACACAATATTCCAGGTGTGGTCATCATGGCCCTATATAATTGCAGCAAGACATCCCTGCTCCTGTACTCAAATCCTCTCGCAATGAAGGCGAGCATACCATTTGCCTTCTTTACTGCCTGCTGTACCATTTGCTTACCTTCAGTGACTGGTATCGAGGACACCCAGGCCTCGTTGCCCTCTCTTAATTTATGGCGATTCAGATCATAATCTGCCTTCCCAGTTTCCTACCAAACTGGATAACCTTGTATTTATCCAAATTATACTGGATCTGCCATTCATTCGCCCACTTGCTCAACATATCCAAATCACACTGAAGAATCTCTGCATCATCCTCACAGCTCACTCTCCACCCAACTTGGTGTCATCTCCAAATTTGG
Organism: Scyliorhinus canicula; assembly: GCF_902713615.1. Lineage (NCBI taxonomy): Eukaryota > Metazoa > Chordata > Chondrichthyes > Carcharhiniformes > Scyliorhinidae > Scyliorhinus > Scyliorhinus canicula. The sequence goes on from NC_052147.1 coordinate 137,115,329, forward strand.
AGATATCACATTTTGTTCCCTCATCTATATCATTAATATATATTGTGAATAGCTGGGGTGCGAACACTGATCCACTATCACTATTCACTGCCTGCCATTTTGAAAAAGGCCTATTAATTCCTACTCTTTGTTTCCTGACTGCCAACCAGATTTCTAGCCATCGAATATACTACCTGTGTTTCCATGCGCTTTAGGTTTGTCCCCGTCCCAATACCTTCTTTACCCGTGGGGAGTTCCCCGCTCACACAAACCCTTAGATCAAATTGTTAATTTTGCTAAAACAAATTCTCTACTAATATTAATCTCCTTCGGTTCCTCCCTCTCACCAAATCCTGCATTTCTCAACATTTCTGTTATCTTATTTGTGTCCCCGTTTGTGAAGACAGAACCAAAGTATGTATTTAGTTGCTCAGCATTTCTTTGTTCTCCATTACAAATTCCCCTGTTTCTGACTATAATTTGTCTTCCCCAATTATTTTCTCTTCATGTACCGATAGAAACTTTTACAGTCAGTTTTTATGTTTCCTACAGTTTACTTTTGTACTCCATTTTCCCCTTCTTAACCAATCCCATGGTTCTTTGCTAAATTCTAAACTGCCCCCATTCTCCAGACCTGTTGTTTTTCTTGGTCAATTCGTATGCTTCCTCCTTGGTTCGAATAGTATCTCCAATTTCCCTTGGAAGCCATTGATTGACTACCTTTCCCATTTTACTTTTGTGCCAGACAGGAATAAGTAATTGTTGCAGTCCTCCCATGCACTCCTTGAATGTTTGCCATTGCCTATCCACTGACAAGCCTTTAAGCAAAGCTTGCATTTCGATCATAGCTAACAGCCGCCTCATATCATCGTTGTTTCCTTTATTACGATTCAGGAACCGAGTCTCAGAATGAACTACTTCACTCTCTCTCCATTTTGATGAAAAATTCTATCACATTATGGTCGCTCATCCCCAAGGAGTGTCATACAACTAGATGATTCTTTTCTCATTACACAGTACCCAACCTAAGATTCGTTTAGATAAAGGATCTGGATCGGCGCAGGCTGGGAGGGCCGAAGGGCCTGTTCCTGTGCTATAATTTTCTTTGTTCTTTGTTCTTAAGATGGCTGGTTCCTCAACGTTTTGGTCCAGAATTATCCATTCCATATACACTCCTCCTCTATGGAATTGTGGCTAATTTGATTTGTACAATCTATGTGCAGATTGAAATCACCCATAATTACAGATGCTCCTTTATCGCATGCGTCTCTAATTTCTTGTATAATGCCATTCCCAACATCATCACTGCAAGTTGGGGGGTCTATATTACATCGACTAACGCTTTTTGCCCCTTGGTGTATCTCAGCTCTACCCACACAGATTCTACATTTTTAAAAAATATTTTTATTGAGACATTTTATATATATATATATATATATATATACGTTAAACACAACCACAACCAAAAAGAGACCAAACAGGAAATCTTAAATGCAGATAAATAACACCCCACCACCCCACCCACCCTGCATTTCCTATTTTTATCCCTGTATATATTCCCCCCTCCCCGCCAACTCTGAAAATTGCCACTTCTGGACTCGGGGCCACCTTCAGCACCTTGGATGCTGCGAAGCCCTGCCAGAACCCCATCAGTTTTGGACACGTTCAAAACATGTGACCATGGTTCGCACACAGCCCACACCTCTCCTCCCCCCCTCCCCCACCCCATCAAACAACCTGTTCATTCTGGCCACAGTCATTTGTGCCCAATGGACTGCTTTGAATTGAGTAAGGCTAAGCCTAGCACACAAGGAGACCTCAGAGCCTGCTCCCACATCTCAGCCTCTATTTCCCTCTCCAGCTCCTCTCACTTATTAACTCCTTATAGAGCTCCGACACCCTACCTTCACCAACCCCTGTTTTCGACGCTACCTTGTCCTGCAGCCCCGGGGCGGCAGGCCGGGAAAGGACGGCACCTGTTTCCTGACATAGTCCCGCACTTGTAAGCACTGGAACTATTCCCGCTGGGCAGCTCATACTCTTCATCCAATTCCTCTAGCCTCGAAAAGCTTCTCCCCACAAAAGATCGCCAAACTGTTCGATCCCTGCCCGCTTTCACCTCCGGAGCCCTGCGTCCAATCCCACAAATCGGTGCCCAGACTAAGGTACCCTCCAACCTCGGATGCTGCCGCCACTGTCCCCACAACCTCAGGGCTAGCACCACCACCGGGCTCATGGAGTACGTGATCAGTGAGAACGGCAGAAGTGCCGTCAACAGTGCCCCAAAGCTTGTGCCCTCACAAGAGGTTGCCTTCAACTGCTCCCACACGACCCCTCCCCTACTGCCCACTTCCTAACCATGGCTACGTTTGCTACCCAGTAATAATTCTTGATATTTGGCAAGCCGATCTGCCCCCGCCCCCACATCCCCGTTCCAACAGCACCTTCTTTACCCGTGGGGATTTCTCCGCCCACACAAACCCCGAGATCAAAGCGTTAATTTTCCTAAAAAAGGTCTTTGAAATAAAGGTCGGAAGGTTCTGAAAAACAAATAAGAACCTCGGGAATGCTGTTTCTTTAAGGCAGATTCCACATTGTCGGAGTTAATATCCTTCTTCACTATTGTGTTAATTTCCTTTTTAATCAGCACTGCAACTCCACCACCTTTTTCTTTTTGTCTGTCCCTCCTAAATACTGAATACCCCTGGACATTCAGTTCATCACTGGTTACCTTTCAGCCATGCCTCTGTAATCCTGATCATATCAAATCCGTTTACGTCTATTTGAGCGATTAGTTCACCTACTTTATTGCGAATGCTCCGCGCGTAAAGGCATCAAGCCTTTAAGCTTGTCTTTTTAACATTATTTGTCTTGCTTCAAATATTTTTCACTTTGGCCCTATTTGAATGTGGCCATTGGTTTCTCTGCCTATCAATTTTTTTATTCCCTTTTTTTTAATGTTTCTTATTGGTTTATCATTTTCATACATAGCAAGGTTGTATAGTGACACATGAAATGAAAAAGAAAATCGCTTATTGTCACAACTAGGCTTCAAATGAAGTTACTGTGAAAAGCCCCTATTCGCCACATTCAGGCGACTGTTCGAGGAGGCCGGTACGGGAATTTAACCTGCTGGCCTTGCTCTGCTTTACAAGCCAACTGTTTAGTCCATGGTGCTAAACCAGCCCCTCAATATATATTACATAGTGATAAATTAATCCTAGTCTACTGAACATATTTACAAATTTTCTATCGTCAGTGGGGGGGTGGAGGGGCCAGAGGGGGCGGTGGCTGTGATCCTCCTGTCTGTTCCATTGGTTGTTGGCTACAAACTGGTCCTGGAACAGGGTGGTGAATGGCTTCCACGTCTTGTGGAAGCCCACTTCCGACCCCCGGATGGCAAATTTGATTTTCTCCAGATAGAGTTATTCCAACAAGTTAACCAGCCAGTCTGCAGCCTTATTAGCCCTTTCTGTCCTTGTTTCCTATTCCTCTGATTCCTTGCATGTGTTCCCATCCCCATGCCTTTTTAGTTTAAATCCTCTCGCACTCTAGCAAATACTCCCCCTTGGACATCAGGCACGGTCCTGCTCAGGTGTAACCCATTAAGTTTGTACTGGTCCCCATGAACCGGTCCCAATGTCCCAGGAATCTAAAGCCCTCCGCCTCACAGCATCTCTTCTGCCACGTATTCTTTCAATATATCCTGCTATTTCTACTCTTGACTACCAGGTGCCACTGGTAGTAATCCTGAGATCACTACTTTGAGGTCCGACTTTTCAACTTTCTTTCTAACTTCCTATATTCTGCTTTTAGGACTTCATCCCACTTTTTACCTATGTCATTGGTACTGATGTGCACCTCGACAACTAGCTGTTCACCCTCCCCCTCCAGAATCCCCTGTAACCGCTCAGAAGCATCCTTGACCTTAGCATCAGGGAAGCAACATATCACCTGGAGTCTTATTTGCAGCCACAGAAATGCCTATCTATTCCCCCTACAAGTGAATCCCCTATAACTAGTGCATTTCCATAATTATTACTCCTCCACTTTGCAGAAGAACCAGCCATGGTGCAATGAATTTGGCGATTGCTGCTTTCTTCTGAAAGGTCATTGTCCTCAACAGCACCCATTGTCGGTACCTCCACCGCCTCTTGGAACGCTCCGTAGCCTGCCGTTGTCCAAGGCTCAGAGGGTCAAGATGATGATGACTCCGGTTTGGAATGTTCACGCACAACGTCGTGTCTGGTGCTGAACCCCTGCAGTATCCCTCTATTAGTCAGTCTCGGAAAAGGGGATCAACGTTTATCACCACCTTTATAGCAACAACTGCAAGGGAAGAACCAGGAAGAGCCAGAGGAAAGGCAGTGACCTCCAGTTCCTACTTGCCAGCGATTTGAGACCAGTCCATCGTGAAGTACATCAACTAAATCAACTTTCCTATTCCCCATTCAAAGTGTCACAGTCTCCTTCACTTTCCTTACAGCCACAATCCACAGAGGGTAGTGGGTGCATGTAACTCGCTGCCGGAGGAGGTGGTGGAAGCAGGGATGGTAGTGATGTTGAAGGAGCGTTTTGACAAATACAAGAATAGGATGGGAATAGAGGGATATGGACCCCAGAGTGTAGAAGATTTTAGTTTGGATGGACAGCATGGTTGGCGCAGACTTGGAGGGCCGAAGGACCTGTTCCTGTGCTGTACTTTTCTTTGTTCTTTGTTCTTTAATCCGATTGTCTTCCTTCACTCTTGATTATAGTCTTGTACTCTGAACAAAAGTGTGGATGGTGCTAATATCTGAGGTGCTTGCAAGAGTCAGATTGAGTGATGGTGCATCTTCCAGAAAGCTGAACTCCTCTTATTCAACTGACTGGGGGAATCATTATTTTCAGCTGAAATTAAAGAAAAGGGCCAAAGATTAGCTTGAGATTTGAGGGATAGCAGAAAGAAAGATGTTTAAAAACAGTTTGTTGTGTACACTGCGCATCTTCTCCAGCACTGCAATTGCCCCAGCCGCTATTCTACCCCAGCCCACAATTGCCAGCATGCTCTAAGAGGGTGAGGATCAGATGATGGGCTGTTCCCCCTTCGGTGCCAGTCAGTTATCTGGTGTTGTGGACAGCCTGCTCCTTCAAGAAAGAAGTGAGTGCATTAATTGGAGTCTTGGGAGATATTTGGAGATTGTAGATGTCACTGTAGAAAGCTGGTAGTCTATATATAAAATCCGTGTTATGGGAATGTGTGGGTTGTTTGTTGAGTAGGTGAGGATAAAAATAAGTTTAAAAAGCAGAGCAGTAATTGTAGAAGTCAGTTTTGTGAGTACTGTCATTGTGTTATTAATGAGGACATGCGTGATACAGCTGTGATTGGAGTGTATGAGCCACCTTTTTACCTTAATAACTCTTGTTTAATCATTAAATTATAAAGACAATATCTTGGGTTCAGTACTCTTGACATTGATGTGCTTGTTGATGTCTTCCTATTGTCAACAAAATAGATGCCTGGAGGGCTTGAGGGAAGATGATATTCCCTCTCTTTTTTCTGCTTGCCAGAGCATCCAAGGCAGTATCAGTCTGTTGCATGATATTGTGCAATGGCCCAGCAAATAGATTGCAATATTCATGACAGCAGTGACTATATTTTAATAGATTCAGCAGAACAATAATCAGGGAGAGGAGAGAAGCAGGAGAAAGAATTGAGATGGCATTCATGGCTGTTGTTACAGTCTAAATGTTAAGGGAGAAAAGACTATGAGGGGGATTTAACTAAATCCCATATCGAGGGCGTTTAGTCGCAGCTTTCTGGGTGCTCACAGCGCCGAAACACAGTACTATCAAAGAGCACCCATGTTAGGGGCCTCAGCAGGGTATGCACGTAGCCCTGTTTTGTACACTGAGGAGCTCTGCTCGGCAGCAGTGCAAGGGTACTCTCCTGCCCAAAGAGCATGCACCTGGGGGCTTCCGGTCCCCTGGGAGACCCCCACGAGTGCTGTTCCGTCTGGTCTCTGTTTGTGGAGATCAGTACTGAACAGCACTAGCCTGAGGTCTCCGGGCCGAAGGAGATAGATCCCACACCTTGGATACCTTGGGAATCTGCACACCAGAGTGAAACAAGCTGTCCCACTTTAATGTGCAGATTTGCTAAAAAGTGGGCGGGATTTACCTCACATTGTCTCGCGAGATCACGCTAGGTCTCGTGAGGCGTTGTGAGCCGGGTAGATCCCGGGTAGATCCCAGGAGTAGTATCTCCCGGCTTCTATCGGCAAGGCTGTGCCGCGGCGAACTGCTTATTCGGGCGCAATGTGGCTCTAAAATCGCACCCTACAAATGCTAGAATACACTGTCCTCTGAGAATTACTTACGTAAAGTGATATTTTTTGTGGAGGGGAAATTGTTCCAGAAAGGTAACAAAAGAATACGTATAAAAATTCCTACAGTTTAGCTTTATTGAATTACTTTGAAGTACATTTTATTTGTATTGATATAATTGCAACTAAATTAAATTACTGACAGTATTTAATTTGTAGATAGTTGTTTCTTAATCTGCAATGGAAATAGTTCCAGCTTTATCACTTATGGGGGTGGAAGATCTAACAGTGAGAAATGTAGACCCTATGCGATGAATTGTAATGCACTTATCTAGTTTCCCATTCCTCCTCGTGAAAGTAGTGACTCAGATTGATGTACATCTCCATTCATTCTCATTCTTTGTGTGTTAACCTAAATGGTGATTCTTGACAGGCTATTCTACCACAGGGATCATCACAGCTAGAGGCTCTGTTGTCATTTGCTATCTCCAAATTTTCAAGTGCAGGGTTTCTTACTAGTGCCGTGGAGCAGGATCCTCAGCTGATTCCTGACCCTATGTCACGCAAGTAGGTGAATGCTGAGCTTAATTATAGTGCTATTGCATTTATAATCAGTATCATTTAAGTTTTCAAAGAAACAAGATTGAATTTGGGATGAATTTTGTTGCTCGTTCTGAGTTACTCCTCCAACAGAGGAAGTGTGCTTAATACTCGCTTGGCCCTGTTTCTCGTTTCTATGCTCTGGAGTCGCCAGGTGCCGTAAGAGACAGCGTCACAAGGATCAAGGTCAAGTTCAAAGCAATAAAGCTATACACCAATTAGTAAGTCCAAACAGTTAGAGTTTATTATACCAATTATAATAAATACTCATGCACACGCTAAAGACTAACTTACTTCTCTACCATTAAACGACTAATACTTATCTAAGAAGGAACAGGCAAGGTCAGGGAACAAGGCCTTCGTTCCGTTCTGGTCTGCAACTTCTTGTTACTACTGGTCGGCACGGGTATAAGTAATGCCTGGGTCAAGGTAGCGATCGTCGTTTTGGCACTTATCGATGGCTGCTGCTCGACGGCTGGTGTAAAAGACAGGATTCTGGAGGCTGGAGTCGGAGGCCGGAGACAGGAGACTGAACCATGTGCGGAACCTCTCTTTTATAGGTCCCCGGGGGTCCATGCCCCTTGGGGCGGGCTTCCTCACCTGCTCGGGATCGATTGGGCCTTTCCCCAATCGATATTATTTGAACCCCCCTATCTTAGGGTCGTTCCTTGATGGCTGGGGCGGTTCTTAGGACTCATTGTCCTGGTTTCGCTGGCTCCATCATGTCTGCTTCTCTATTGAAAGTATCGATTGATACTTGAGTGTATCTATTGTGCCCGGGACTGTCCCGGTATCACCTCATTAGTATGTAAACTGTTTTCCCATTAACAGCGCTGCCTGAACTCTGCAGCTGTCGGGAAACCGGTTTTTGCAAGTGTCTCAATGCTGAAAGCTTCTGCAAGCTGTTTGCTTTTGACCATGTCCGTTTTTCCCTGTTTTCTTTGCAGTCTTCCATTTTGTGTTACTGGTGTCCATCTTAGATGGCTACACCTTGATGTACATTACTCAGTTGAGTACCAAATATATTATCGATTAGAATAGGTACAATTCTTAACTAACTGGTGCAAGGGTCCTTCATGTTTCATAGAATTTTACAGTGCAGAAAAGGCCATTTGGCCCATCAAATCTGCACTGACCCTCGGAATGAGCACTCTACCCAAGTCCACACCTTATCCCCATAACCCAGGAACACCATCCAACCTTCTTGGACACGAAGGGCAAGTTTGCATGGCCAATCCACCTAACCCACACACCTTTGGACTGTGGGAGGAAACCGGAGCACCCGGAGGAAACCCCAGCAGACACGGGGAGAACGTGCAGACTCTGTACAGACAGTGACCCAAGCCGGGAATCAAACCTGGGACCCGGGAGCTGTGAAGCAACTGTGCAAACCAATGAGCTACTGTGCTGCTCATGTTTATTCCTTGTTATTTTCTTGTTTCCCCTTTCTTGTATTTCGGCCAGTACGTTTGTGATCCATGGATGATTTATGGACACGTGTCTATAAGGCAGCTTGCCATTTTTATTCAAGCAGAAGGAAGCCGTGGCTTGCACCTTTTGACTGGTAATTGGAGATTCGCTGGCCTCAGTGATGACTCGGTTTAATTGATGGAGCTGATAGCCAATTAATTGGCCAATAAGCCGTGGTCTGCCCATGTGGTGATTGGATAATATCTCTCTCGAATGTTTTTCTGAGCCATGAATTTCCATTTTAGTTACACTTTTGGTTCTTGCAACAGAAGGAAAAGATCCAGCAAAATCATCTCCAGAAAACGGCTGCTAAGCCTCTCCAAAAAAAGATCCAGTTAACGCTATCTCCAATAAGCCTGTGGGTGATGGATTCCTAAAAAAGGGGCCTGAAGGCAGGTAAAAAAAATGAGAGAAAAGCTTGATGAACCAGAGACTCTATCTCACCAGGAAAAGGTGAGTCCAGGCTGCAAAAAAAGGAATGTGAATCCCAAGCTATTGTGGAGAAAGCCTGCAAAGACCCATCATCTGAAGCAAAGACTCTTTTCTCTTTCATTTACACTTTTTCCCTTTTACCTCTCCTCTCTGTTTGTCTGTGTGTGTGTGTGTAGATGGTGGGGGGAGGCAGGTTATTGTAGGTGTTAGGGACTTATCAACATTTAAACAACTGACATTTAATCTGCTGTGCATTTCACCATTAATCTTATTATAAATAAACAGTAATTGTGTTTCAACTTCCAAACCTGATGACTGTAATTATTGGGCAGCCAGGGGCCAAAGAATTTGAGAGCTTTAGATGATATATTGGTTAATTCATTTGTGTCTTGACTCCAGAGCACGTGGGGCTGGAATTTACCGTGCACTTGCCCAGGGTGGCGCAACACCAGATTAGTTTACTCAAGTTTCTATGACAAGCATCATCAGAAGAAAATCAGTAAATTGCTTGAGTTATTGCTGGGAAATATCTTGCAAACAAAATATTCTGTGCACAGTTTAAAGTTATTCAAAATCAAAATAGGGCGTGATGGTTAGGGATCTGTAGTGTTCAGAAATCAAGCAGTCATTTCTAAAAATATCATTTTGTAAAGCCACTGGCAATGGAAAGCAAATTTCAGCAATCTAAATTTTAGTTTAGGAATTAAGTTATGAAGTAAGAAATGTTTCAGAATAAACCGCTGTAATTTCTTTGAACTGAATACAGGGAATGACTATTTTTTTCTTGTTACTATGTTTAAAGTTAATATAAATAATCAAGGCGTGAGTTTTGGCTCAGTGGGATAACACTTTTGCCCTGACTCTGAAGATTGTAAGTGTAAAATTAACTTTGAAGACTCTAGGCTGGCAGTATTGCACTGATGGAACCATCAATTCACCAGACCCATGTTTCCGATATGAATCTAGGCTTTAATCAACTTACTTCAGAGCCAGCCTGTTACCCGTTGATGAACTCTTAGTGAACTCAGGCTGACTCTGGACAAGGGTATTTATACAGCTGCACTAGGGGGAGGAGTCATGGGTGGAGCCAAGGGTGGAGCCCAGTACAAGTTCCTGAGTACTCCCCCTAGTGGTAGGATAGCGCTACTGCGCTTACAAAGGCAGTGTGAATTATCATATATACATATATATATATTACATTCACCACATGCACTTCTAGTGATTCAATATGACAAATATGCTTTTAAATTGAGACCCCCATCAGCCCCCTCGAGCAGACATAAAATATCCCATGGAACTATTTTGGCCAATATGTATCCCAGGAACAACTTATAAATAAACAATCGGGGTATTTATTTCAGCGCTGTTTGTGGGAGCTTGCTGTATACAAACTGATATCTTTGTTTCTTACAACTTTTATTTTGCTCACGAATGTGGGTGAGCATTTATTTCCCATCCTTAATTTCACTTGAGAAGGAGCAGATGAACTGCTGAACAGCGGGATTCCCCAACCCCTCCCCCATGGCATATTCTGCAGCGGTGGATGGCGGCTCGCCACTGGCCAACGGTGGGACTTTCTGGTTCGGTGGAACCACATGATCCCGTCAGCGTGAACGGCCATGTAGTATGTGTTGTTTTTGTACTCCCATAGTGCTCCTTTGGGGACGGAGTACCAGGATATTGACTCAGCAATGATGAAAGAGCAGTGGTATATTTCCAAATCAGTGTGTTGGTGATTTGGAGGAGAACCTGCAAGTGGTATTGCTCTTGTTGTACTGGGTGATAGTGGTCACAGGTTTAGAAAGTGCTGTCACAGAAGCCTTGATGAGTGTTGCACGGTGTACAAGACAATCACGGTTCAGTAGTGAAGGACATGAAAGTTCAGTGTGGTAGATAGGATGCCAATTAAGTGGGATGCTTTGTCATGAATGGTGTTGAACGTCTTGCATTTCTTGGAGTTTGACGTATTCAGGCAAGTGGAGAACATCCAGCAAAATAGAGAACATTCAATCATACTCCTGACTTGTGCTTTGTTGATGGTTGAAAAGCTCTGGTGAGACAGGAGCTGTGTCCCTTGCTGCAGAACACCCAGATTCTGATATGTTCTTATGGCCACAGTATTTAAGTGCTCATTCAGTTAGGTTTCTGAATGTTACTTGCCATTTACGAGCCCAAGCCTGAATGTTGTCCATGTCTGGCTTTGTGCAGGCACAGACTGCTTTGTTTTCTGCATGTTGTGAATGGAACTGAATACTATGCAACCATCAATGTGCCTGCTTCTGATCTTACCTTGGATGGAAGAATATGGATGAAGATGGTTAGGCCTTGGACACTGTCCAAAGGAACTCCTACAGAGATGTTCTGGGACTGAGATGTTTGGCTTACATTAACCACCATAATCTTCCTTCTGTTGATACAACTCCAGTCAGTTGCGAGTTCCACCCCCATCACCTCAGGTTCCTATTAGCTTCATATACTTCAACCTAATTAAATATTTGTACACGTGAAACCCACTGGATCACTGGAGGGTGACCTGATTCGCTCACCTTGACATGACCTCATCACTTTCTCACCCAGGTGCCATTTTTAAAGTGCACCAGAGCACAGCTTCCTTGATGTCTGCAGACCAGGACAGCACCAGGTGAGAGATCCCTGCGGAGTAAGAGAAAATGTCAGCCTTCAAATTTAGTGATGCCTCGCTGTTCACCTACTGGATTTTGTGGAGGACTGCCACAATGTCCATCACCGTTCTGATGGTTAGGGATCTGCCAACCTCACCACTCCAGCTTTGGAGGCAGTGACAAAGACAATTAGTGCCAAAGCCACTCAGTGCAGGAAGAGGATGAATGATCTCATCCATGCCGTCAGGGTAAGTCCATCATTTCATTACTCTTAACTCATGGGCTCGCCAGCCCATCACGTATTCACGTTGATCTCACTCACTGCCAGCTGGAGAGACATTATCGCTCAGTCTCACACATACACACCTTCACATCATGCTCACATCCTCTGGAGCTGGTGTCCTCACACCACCCATGGCTCCACTCACCACACACATGCAAGATATCCTTAGCATTTGCCTTGGCATGCGTATTGCTCACTCTCTCTCCCCATCTGTCTTTGTGCAGAACAGGATCATCCTCAACAACAGCTATCTCTGCCATACCCCCCGCCTCCATTTGTAAATCCTAATTTTTGATCTCTAATCAGCTCCACTTCTCCTGAATTATTACTGTCTTAGTTTTATGCTGACCTCTGAGTTACAATTTGAGAACCCAGTATTTTGTAGATTCAGTTCTGCATAATATTTAGATGTGTTCATCGTGCAATTTTAGATCATCTGCTGAGCAGTTTCTGAAGTCTCAGACCCTGTCGACAGTTGCTGATATATAGAAACATTGTTCAAATCATAGAATCATAGAATTTACAGTGCAGAAGAAGGCCAATTGCCCCATCGAGTTTGCACTGGCCCCTGGAAAGAGCACCCGATCCAAGCCCACACCTCCATCCCAGTAACCCCACCCAACCTTTTTGGATACTAAGGGCCAATTTAGCATGGCAAATCCACCATTCTGCAAATCTTTGAACTGTGGGAGCACCCGGAGGAAACTCACGCAGACACGGGGAGAACGTGCAGACTCCACACAGACAGTGACCCAAGCCGGGAATCGAACCTGGGACCCTGGAGCTGTGAAGCAATAGTGCTAACCATTGTGCTACCATGCCTCCCAGAGGATTTCTTTTTATTCTTTCCTAGGATCTGCACGTCACTAGTAGTATTTCTTGCCCGTCCCTGATTGCTCTTCACACTGTAACAATAGTGTGAAGTAAGGACTGATTTAAAACATTTCCCTTTCTCGAGCTAGTTTCTTTCCCCATTCACAAGTCAATGAACTCAGTACTTGTAATATAATGTTTTGAAACAAGGACCAGTTATATTGCTGATGCAGTGTTAACCTGATGGCCATGAGGTTTGCTGCAGCTTTATAAAATCCTGGTTAGACCACACTTGGAATATTGTTTCCAGTTCTGGTCGCCTCATTATAGGAAGGATGTGGCTGCTTTGGAGAGGGTGCAGAGGATATTTACCAGGATGCTGCCTGGACTGGAAGACATGTCTTATGAAGAACGATTGCCGGAGCTAGGGCTTTTCTCACTGGAGCGAAGAAGGAAGAGAGGTGACTTGATAGAGGTGTACAAGGTGATGAGAGGCATGGATAGAGTGGATATCCAGAGACTTTTCCCCAGGGCGGAAATGGCTGCCACATAATTTTAAGGTGATTGGAAGAAGTTATAGGAGAGGTGTCAGAGGTTGGTTCTTCACACAGAGAGTGGTGGGTGCATGGAATGCACTGCCAGCAGAGGTGGTGAGACATCAGAGTCATGAGGGACATTTAAGCGACTCTTGGGCAGGCACATGGACAGCAGTAAATTGAAGGGGTGTTGGTTAGGTTGATCTTAGGTTAGGATAAATGGTTGGCACAACATCGTGGGCTGAAGGGCCTGTACTGTGATGTACTGTTCTATTTTCTATGTTCAATTCTAGAAAGGCTCTGTAATTTTTAAAAATAAATTTAGAGTACCCAATTCATTTTTTCCAATTAAGGAGAAATTTAGCGTGGCCAATCCACCTATCCTGCACATCTTTGGGTTGTGGGGGCGAAACCCACGCAAACACAGGGAGAATGTGCAAACTCCACGCGAACAGTGACTCAGAGCCGAGATCGAACCTGGGACCTCGGCGCCGTGAAGCAGCAGTGTTGCCCACTGCACCACCTTGCTGCTGTGAAAGGCTCTGTAATTAATTCTGAAGATCAGGAGAGAGCTCCACACATGTAGATTTATATCTGTATGAAGAGCTTTGCTCCTGTGTGTTGCGTTTAAAATACTTTGAGGATGAGCTTCTGGTGGCAGCGATGACGTAGGAAGCCGCACATTTGGGAGCTCCCGTTTCAAACGGACTTTTCGGCTCTTTTTAGAGCCCAAAACGGAAAATTTACGACGTCTCCCGGTGGGAGAAGGTGTGCTGATCGACTTTCCCCGCAGTCCATGACTCGAACTTGGAGTGGAAAGGGGGAAAAAACGGCAGCAGCTCCCCAGAAAAAACGGGGGAAGGAATCCAAGATGGCGGCTGGCGGAGCTCCAGAGGAGTGGAAGCAGTGGGCCCTGGAGCAACAGGCTGCTCTCCTGCGCTGCTTTGCAGACTTCAAGGCTGAGGTACTGAGCTCTCTGCAGGAAACGAACAGAAGGCTCTCGGAGATTCAGACGACCCAGGGTGCTGCCATCAAGGAGTTGCAGACGCAGGCCACTGAATGAGAGGAGGAGGCCGGGATCCTCGTGAGTAAGGTGGAGGGACACGAGGCACTCCACAAGAAGTGGCAGGAACGCTTCGAGGAGCTTGATCACCGCATGAGGCGGAAAAATCTGCGGATCTTGGGCCTTGCGGAGGGACTGGAGGGGTCAGACCTGACAACCTACGTGGCTATGATGCTGAACTCGCTATTGGGGGCCGGGTCTTTCCATCTGCCCTTGGAGCTGGAGGGAGCACACAGAGTACTGGCCAGGAGGCCGAAGGAGAATGAACCCCCGCGTGCGGTGCTGGTGATGTTCCACCAGTTCAGTGATCGGGAGTGTGTGCTGCGCTGGGCCAAGAAGGTGAAGAGCAGCAATTGGGAGCATGGGGTAGTACGGATCTACCAGGATTGGAGTGCGGAGGTGGCTAAGCGGCGGTCCGGATTTAATCGTACGAAAGAGGTGCTTTACAGGAAAAAGATAAAGTTTGGAATGTTGCAGCCCGCGTGCCTGTGGGTAACTTATTCGGACCGGCATTATTATTTCGATTCCCCGGAGGAGGCGTGGCCCTTCGTGCAGACGGAGAAACTGGACTTGAACTCGGGGTTGGGGGTTGCAGGGTCGGTTGTAATACTTTATTGCTGGATTCTGCTGTTGCTGTGTTCTCTTTTTTTTATACTTTTGCAATTTTGATATGGTTATTTATGGGGCTGTTGTTCTGTTATTTTTTTTGCTGTGGGGCATTGTTTGAGTTTTGTATCTTGCGGGGATGGTTGGGGGGGTTTGTTGTATTCTATGTCGGGTTGGGGGTATGGAGTGGGGCTGGTATTTGGGAGCTGCGTCAGAAGGGTGTGGTGGGGCAGTGCAAAAGCGCGGGCTTTCTTCTGGTTTCCCGCGCTGCGGGGCTGGGGGGTGGAGGCAATGACGGGGGGAGGCGGGGCCTTAACTGGTTCTTCCCCGCGCTGGAGCGGTGCCTGGAGGAGGGATAGATTGGGGGATGATCCCACTTTGGGAGGGGTCGGGTTATTGGCGGGAGTTTCCGGGGTCAGCAGAAGTTAGCTGACCCATGGAAGTACAATAGAGGACGGTTCGCGGCTAGGAGGGTTCCTAGCCTGGGGGGGAAAGGGAGGGGGGGGAAAGGGGAATACCGGGTTGCTGCTGGTAGGGTCAGGAAGGAGCTGGTGGGGGCTGGGGGGACAGAGGTGAGGTGTTGTCGCTGTGGGGACTGGGTCGGGCAGGGGGTGCTGGCCTGGGGCGGGCAGTCGACGGGCTATGGCTAGTCGACGGGGGAGGGGGGGGCGGGACGCCCTCTGATTCGGTTGGTCACCTGGAATGCGAGAGGATTGAATGGGCCGGTGAAGCGGTCGAGGGTACTTGCTCATCTGAAGGGGCTAAAGGCAGATGTGGCAATGCTTCAGGAGACCCACCTGAAGGTGGCGGACCAGGTCCTTCTGAGGAAGGGATGGGTGGGGCAGGTTTTCCACTCTGGGTTGGATGTGAAGAACCGGGGAGTGGCGATTCTGGTGGGGAAAAATATGTCATTTGAGGCATCGGAGGTGGTGGCGGATAAGGGGGGTAGGTATGTTATGGTTAGGGGCAGGCTACAAGGAGAGAAGGTGGTACTGGCTAGTGTGTATGCCCCAAATTGGGACGATGCGGGCTTTATGAGGCGTATGTTGGGACGGGTCCCGGATCTGAAGGCGGGAGGTCTGATCATGGGGGGGGGGGGACTTCAATACGGTGTTGGATCCTTCACTGGATCGGTCCAGCTCTAGGACGGGTAGGAGGCCGGCGGCGGCCAAGGTACTGAGAGGGTTTATGGACCAGATGGGTGGGGTGGATCCATGGAGGTTTGTGAGGCCGAGGGCACCGAGTACTCTTTCTTCTCCCACGTACATAGGTTCTACTCTCGGATAGACTTCTTCGTGGTGAGTAGGGGACTGATTCCGAGAGTGGAGGAGGCCGAGTATTCGGCCATTGCAATCTCCGACCACGTTCCGCATTGGATAGAGTTGGAGATGGGGGAGGTGCGGGACCAGCGCCCGTTGTGGCGGTTGGATGTGGGATTGTTGGCGGAGGAGGAGGTGTGTAGGAGGGTCCGGGCAAGTATTGAGGGGTACCTCGAGGCGAATGATACGGGGGTGGTTTAGGTGGGGGTGGTCTGGGAAGCCCTGAAGGCAGTGATTCGTGGGGAGTTGATATCCATCCGGGCACACAGGGAGAGGAGCGAGAGGAGCGAGAGGGATAGACTGGTGGGAAAGATGCTGGAGGTAGACAGGAGGTACGCAGAGGCACCAGAGGAGGGACTGTTGGGGGAGAGGCGCAGCCTGCAGGCTAAATTTGATTTGCTGACCACTAGAAAGGCAGAGGCACAGTGGAGGAAGGCACAAGGGGCAGTGTATGAACATGGTGAAAAGGCGAGCAGGATGCTGGCTCATCAGCTCCGCAAGCGGGATGCGGCTAAGGAAATTGCTGGAGTGAGAGACAAGAGTGGGAATGTGGTGCGGAAGGGGGTAGAGGTGAATGAGGTCTTCAAGGACTTTTACGGGGAACTGTACCGGTCGGAGCCAAGGGGCAGAGGAGGGGAATGGAGAGGTTCCTTGACGGGCTTTCTTTCCCGAAGGTGCAGGAGGAGCAGGTGGAGGGGTTGGGTGTGCCGATTGAGCTGGAGGAGCTAGTTAAGGGGATCGGGCAGATGCAGTCAGGGAAGGCACCGGGGCCGGATGGGTTCCCAGTGGAATTTTATAAAAAGTTTGTGGACCTAGTGGGCCCCTTGCTGGTGCGGACACTTAATGAAGCGTGGGAAGGGGGGACTTTGCCCCCGACGATGTCGCGGGCGCTGATCTCGTTAATTTTAAAGAGGGACAAGGACCCCCAGCAGTGTGGTTCATACAGGCCCATATCTCTCCTCAACGTAGATGCCAAGGTGCTGGCAAAAATCCTGGCCACCAGGATAGAGGACTGTGTGCCAGGGGTTGTGCACGAGGACCAGACAGGTTTTGTGAAGGGAAGGCAGCGAATGTGCGGAGATTGTTGAATGTTATCATGATGCCGGCGATTGAGGGGGAGGCAGAGATAGCGGTGGCGCTGGATGCGGAGAAGGCCTTCGATAGAGTGGAGTGGGGGTACTTATGGGAGGTGTTGGGGAGGTTTGGATTTGGTGAAGGGTTCATTAGATGGGTAAGGCTGCTATATGAGGCCCCGATGGCGTGCGTGGCCACGAATGGGAGGAGGTTGGAGTACTTCCGGCTTTACCGAGGGACCAGGCAGGGTTGACCCCTGTCCCCCTTGTTGTTTGCACTGACAATCGAGCCGCTGGCGGTGGCGTTGAGGGATTCAGAGAGGTGGAGAGGTTTGGTGCGAGGTGGGGAGGAACATAGGGTGTCGTATGCCGATGACCTGTTACTGTATGTGGCGGACACGGTGGGAGGGATGCCGGGGGTGATGGAGCTGCTTGCTGAGTTTGGGACCTTTTCAGGTTATAAACTAAATTTAGGCAAGAGTGAGGTGTTTGTGGTGCACCCTGGAGACCAGGAGGAAGGAATTGGTAGGCTCCCCCTTAGGCGGGCAGGGTAGAGCTTTAGGTACCTGGGGGTGCAGGTGGCCAGGGATTGGGGGACTCTCCACAAACATAATTTCACCAGACTTGTAGATCAGATGGAGGAGGAGTTCAAGAGGTGGGACATGCTGCCATTGTCGTTGGCGGGGAGGGTGCAGTCCGTCAAAATGACGGTGCTTCCGAGGTTCTTGGTCCTCTTTCAGTGCCTGCCCATCTTTATCCCCAGGGCCTTCTTTAGGAGAGTGACTAGCAGTATTTTGAGCTTTGTGTGGGCTCATGGGACTCCGAGAGTGAAGAGAGTGTTCCTTGAGCGAGGGAGGGATAGAGGCGGGCTGGCGCTGCCCAACCTTCTGGGGTACTATTGCGCGGCCAGTGTGTCAATGGTGCGTAAATGGATGACGGAGGGGCGGCATGGAAAAGAATGGAGATGGCGTCATGTAGAGGTACGAGCCTGGGTGCCATGGTAACGGCGCCGTTGCCGCTCTCCCCTGAGAGGTTTACCACGAGCCCGGTGGTGGCGGCGACCCTAAGAATCTGGGGACAGTGGAGACGGCATTGGGGGGGAAACAGGGGGCTCGATGGAGGCTCCATTGGGTGGCAGTCATCGGTTCATCCCAGGGAACAGGGATGGGGGATTTAGGGGGTGGCAAAGGGGTGGCAAAGGGTAAATTGAGGGACCTGTTTACTGGCGGGAGGTTTGCGGGCCTGGGGGAACTGGAAAATAAATTTGGGCTTCCGCAAGGGAACATGTTCAGATACTTGCAGGTAAAGGCGTTTGCTAGGCGACAGGTAGAAAGATTCCCTTTGCTGCCCTCGCGGGGGACGATGGACAGAGTGCTTTCGGGGGTGTGGGTCGGAGAGGGGAAGGTGTCTGACATCTATAAGGTAATGCAGGAGGTGGAGGAGTCGTCAGTGGAGGAGCTGAAGGCTAAATGGGAGGAGGAACTCGGGGAGCAGATAGAGGACGGGACTTGGGCGGATGCCTTGGAGAGAGTCAACTCTTCCTCCTCATGTGCGAGGCTTAGTCTCATCCAATTTAAGGTGCTGCACCGGGCCCACGTGTCCGGGACTAGGATGAGTAGGTTCTTTGGGGGTGAGGATAGGTGCACCAGATGTTCGGGGAGTCCAGCGAACCACGCCCATATGTTCTGGGCATGCCCAGCACTGGAAGAATTCTGGAAGGGGGTGGCGGGGACGGTGTCGAGGGTGGTTGGATCCAGGGTCAAACCAGGGTGGGGACTCGCGATTTTTGGAGTTGCGGTAGAGCTGGGAGTGCAGGAGGCGAAAGAGGCCGGTGTCCTGGCCTTTGCGTCCCTAGTCGCCCGACGAAGGATCTTGCTACAGTGGAAGGATGCAAGGCCCCCAAGTGTGGAGACCTGGATCAGTGACATGGCGGGATTTATAAAATTGGAAAGGGTCAAATTTGCCCTGAGAGGATCAATACAAGGGTTCTATAAACGATGGCAGCCTTTTCTGGACTTCCTGGCTCAAAGATAGGTATCTTGGTCAATAGCAGCAGCAACCCGGGGGGGGGGGGTATTCCTTATTGTAGTTTCTATTATGTAACTGAATATTGTGTTAATTTGCGTTGTTGTTAAAATGCTGTGTTGTTTATGGAGGTGGGGCGAATGTTTATGATTGCTAATATTATTGTTATTTGTGGTATTTTATTATGGGTCGTTGTTGTTGTATTAATTCAAAATTTTTCAATAAAAATTATTTCACAAAAAAAAATACTTTGAGGATATGAGTGAAAGCATTCAAACTTGACACCACTTTAGAGTTATGTGCCACAAACCCAAAAGGCTATAAAACAGTCTCTTAGAAGAGATCTTACTTTTTCCCAGGTCAGGCGGAATCTGAATCTGGAATTATATTGTCTTTGCATCACTGAAAAACAGAAGCCGATTCACAGTGCTGTAGAAATGGCAGTAAAACCACATGCTAAAGATTCTCCTAAAAGGTCTAAAACCAACAGTGAGATGGAAAACAATTATTTTCAATAAATCAGAAGAACGTTTTTCTATTTGCAATGAATCATGATGTGTAATATAATGAGGAATAGGTAAAAACTATTGTTTATGTATATAAATATATAAATTTGTAAATCTAGTTTTTATCTTTATTAGGTATCCTCTATCTAAAAGTAAAAACACAGAATACACATGAAGATATTGGGCTTGAATATCAATAATCCTGTTGTGTAATTATATCAAAATAAGGATTTTAATCTGCCAGTTAATATACAGGAGCATGAGGGTTTGGAAGTAGGTGTAAATGTTGAAACTGGAGAAAATGACAGTGCCCGGGAAGCTGGCTCCAACCCACCGACTTCCACGTTTAACTGGAGCACACTACCCTGCGAGCAAGAAATCCTCACAGGAGAGGCAGGTTGTCAATTATAATATGTTAATTGGTCAAGAAAATTATATTAACATAGGTTCTGAAATTTAATTACGGGTCCACAGGTTTCCCAGACACCAATCGAAGCAAAACATGGGGGCTAAAGTCATGACAGGGAGTACGTCAGTATGCACTTCTTTCTTCCCTGTATTTGAGGGATTTGGTCACACTACTGTGCTGAAAGTTAGATAACTTGGAGTTTGCACTTCTGGTCTACACATTGGAGCTCTGACCTACCAGTTCAGCATGCAGCATTTGTGTTGCTTATGCTGTGTTACTTTGGATTTCAGATGGAGGTCAAAAACGACCAGCATCATAAGCAGGACTAGTAAGAGCAGCCATGGTTTACTCCTCACAGACATGCAGCCGCACAAGAGAGAGGGGATCAGCAGAGGGGTGAAACTTTCAGATATGTAGCCTGCTGGAGCGAGACCTTCCGTTAAGTGGACCCGATGGTCACTGTTGACAAATGGCTGTCAAAGTCACCACTATCCTCAATTTCTTTGACTCTGGTTCCTTTGAGTGCTCTGCTGGAGATATTTGCAGGATCTTACAGTCAATGGCCCACAAATGTATTGAACAAGTGACTAATGGCTTATTTGCCAGGGCAGGCAATTATGCAAATGTTTCAAACAATCGAGTTTCTGACTCTGGTTGGCCACAGGAGTAGGACCTCCAGTTCACTCAGGAGTTCTTATCAACCCCAAAAACTCCTTCGTTGTGCAACTGATGTGCGACAGCAAACAGATTGCAAAAGGAAAATACTGGATGCTGGAAATCAGAAATAAAAACAGCCTTGGAGGAACCCAAGCTATAGATTCTGCTTTCATATTATAAAATATGTCGTCGTTTAGCATACAGACTGAAATCCTGATCCATACAGTGAGCTTGTAGGTTGCACTGAAACTCAATGGGTGGGATTTCTGGACCCAATGCGGCATATTTTCTGGCAGGAGAGGCAGCCCACCATTTGCAGGACTTTCCAGTTTTGCTGGTGTCTGTGAGGGATTTACTGCTGGGGAATGCGCGAGGGTGGGGGAGGGGCATTCAGTAATGGTGGGACTGGAACATCCAGCCCAGTGGTAAGGGCTAGAAAATCTTGACCATTGTGTCAAATTAATGACTGTTGTACGGTCTTGTAGTTAACAATAAGCAATGTCAATGGAGAGTATATGACATGTTCTGCATTTTAAGGCAATGTAATAACATCTGTATTCCTGGTACCAATTTTGTCTGCCTTGGTATCTGACTTTGAAATATTAAACAGGAGTCAATTTATTCTGTAATGCAAAGGCTCCTTTTTCTAACCAGTTACTAGCTACAACAAACAGTAAGCTGATTATGGCCCTTAGCAATTGTTAGCCTGATGGAGTGTATACTTGACCTTTGCCAGTCTGTCAAACACGGATTAATATCTGACAAATTTCTTGAATTCATAATGACTGTTATTAACTTATACACAATATAACCTCACTGATTTATGGAATTGATAGGTATAAGTAACATTGCTTTGTGCAAAGAAATTCCTAGAGACATCTAAATGCAACCTTCCACTATTTTTATTTGTTTCATTGATGCCAGTGTTGTATTAGATAAATTACAGGTGTAAACTCTTCACTGATGCAGTAGCTTGCATGAATCACCTAGTATTGGGGAACGAGCCCAGCCATCAAAGTTGCAGTGGGAGAACATGTGGCGAACAGTGACCACAATTCAGTAAGCTTTTGGATACTCATGGAAAAGGGCAAGTGTTGTCCTAGGGAATGCATTGCCAAGTGAGATGGTTGAGGCAGATACGTCAGCGACCTTTAAGCCTTATCTGGATAGACACAAGAACAGATAGGGTATAGATGGATACAGACGGTTGGTCTAGATAGGACACGTGATTGGCACAGGCTTTGAGCGCCAAAGGGCCTGTTCTTGTGCTGTATTGTTCTTTGTTGTTTTGTTCTAATCTTAATATCATGAGCATCACCTAATTATGGCTTGGAGCATTAACAAAAAAACATTCTTTATTGTGTTTAAAGGGAAATAAGACAGTAACTACATCAGGGGCTCCCAAAAAGTGGATCACAACCCCTATTGGGGTAGTAAACTGATCATTTGGAGTTGTGAACCCGATCAACAATCGCAATTGTGGCATGAGAGTCCTGGGATTGGTGGGGGACTCCATTAAATCTGCGTGTGTAGTTCTTAGCTCTGAGGCCCTATTAGAGTCTTGAAAATGATTGTGACAAAATCATTTGAACCCGATCTCCCACAACCCCTGCCCCACCTCCCCTGAACTCTTTCCCCCACCCCCACTCCCTGACCTCACTCTGGGATTGCACCAATTTTCAAACTTCAAGATGGGGTCACTATGAGACAAAGTTTGGGAAGCACTGAACTCAATGTTACCTGATTACTTAAGAGCAAAGAAAATGATATACTTATGTCAGGGCTTTTAATCCAGATTAGTTTGACTCAGTGATTTTGATCAGCTGGATCCATTCATATCCTTTCATGCTTCAGTGGTCTCAGTGGTGCACCCCAATGTTTGTAAACATTGACCACATCAAAGTGAGGTACATGCAGTGGAATTACATGCTTGAGTGATTGGAATGCACTTAGTGCAATTTACATTTCTTTGATGGGCAGAGAGAGGGATGGGCTCTGGCAGTTAAAATAATACCAGTCAGTTAACTACTTTCTTCCATGTCCCTATAATAGCCTGCTCTTTTGAGCAGGAAATAAGTTGGATCCTGCTTTGCATTTGCAAATCAGATCTGATGATGTCATCAGAACCTGATCTGCAATTTCAACCTGAGGCCTGAGCTTGGGGGAGTCACCAGCTCCCTCTTTTCGGAAAAACCTGCTGGGATCCTGATCCTGGATCGCCAGGGGTTCAGGAGGTAAGTTGAGAGTTATATTTCAAGTTTCCTTGCAGGGTAGAAGTGCTCTTCAGGGTCTCACAACAAAACCCTTGGTCTTTTTTCTTCTGGGAAACCCTTCTCACAATTGTGGCCTTCAGATCTTCCTTGCAGTTTTTCCCAAAGACCTCTTGCTCTGCTACTGCCTTCTACATGTGCCTCTTCATGCCATGATCTATTCCACTTCTTCACCTTTTTCTTGCACCAACTCCAGGTATCATTCCGATGACCCCAGACTGACCACCTGCTCTAAATGTTTGCTCCCATCTGTCTGCCAGGTATTCGTCCATGACCACATGTCAGGCAGCATTCCGTATATTTAAATTATCCCCAGCTACCCTGCATCCTTCCCGCCTCTCAGCTAATAATCAAGGACTTTCTGAGCGAAAGATTAGAATCTACAAGCATCTACCATACCTATCTATACATCTGCAGATATTCCTCATTAACTGTAAATAACTGTATTTGACCTTGCGTGCTATTATTTTCTGCAATTATACACAATGGCCTGAATGCAACAGGTCAGCTTAAACAAATTCTGATTTAACAGCATTTTAAATGCCTCATGTCACTTGACTCACCTGATGAAGGAGCTGCGCTCTGAAAGCTAGTGATTCCAAACAAACCTGTTGGACTTTAACCTGGTGTTATAAGACTTCTTACTGTGCCCACCCAGTCCAATGCCAGCATCACCACATCACAGGCAGGACAGACAATAGTTGGAGGAACGGGTGGGTGGGATGTCTTTGGCCCCATGCGGTCCTTTCACTGTTGACATTTGGCTTCAGCTTGCTCTTGGCAATGAAACATGATGTGTTCAGCTAATTCCCAAATGTTTTTCCTCCACTTCAGGTGGTCTTGGGTCAGGGATCCCCAGGTGTGGTGGAGACGTTGCACCTTTTGAAGAGGCCTTGAGGTTGTCCTCGAAGCATTTCCTCTGCGCGCCTGGGCTTCCTTGCCGTGTCAAAGCTCCGATAGAGCACTTGTTTCAGGACTCCCGTGTCACACATGTGGATGATGTGACACACCCAGTGGAGTTGATCAAGCACGGTCAATTTTGGGGACATTGTCCTGAGTGAGAACACTGACTTTGTTGAATCTATTCTGCCAATGCATTTGCAGGATCTTGAGGAGGGAATGCTGGCAGTACCTCTCCAATGTTTTGAGCTGCCTGCTGTACATAGTCCACATCTCTGAGTAATATACGGGAGTGGGTATCACTACTGCTCTGTTGACCATGAGTTGAGTGTCAAATCTGAGATCCTGGCCTTTAAACACTCCTTTCCGCAGGCAATTGAAGGCTGTGCTGACATACTGACGGCGGTGTTGAACCTCAGCATTGATGTCAGCCCTCGTTGACAGTAGCCCAACCATCAGGAGCATAGAGACACAGAGAGACCTGGGTGTGCAGGCCCACAGATCTAAAAGTGGCAGCACAGGTCGAAATGGTAGAAAAGAAAGCATATGGCATGCTTGTCTTCATAGGACGGGGTACCGAGTATAAAAGCTCAAAAATAATGTGACAATTGTATAGAACATTGGTTAGGCCAAGTTTGGAATACTGTGTCCAACTCTGGTCACCACACTACCAGAAGGACATGGAGGCTTTGGAGAGAGTACAGAAAACGTTTACCAGGATGTTGCCTGCTATGGAAGGTATTAGCTATGAGGAGATATTGAATAAACTGGGATTGTTCTCCCGAGAGAGACGGAGACTGCGGGACGACCTTATAGAATTTTATAAAATTATTCGGGGTATAGTTAGGTTGAACAGTTAGAGGCTTTTTCCTAGAGCGGAAATGAAATTACAAGGGGGCACAAGTTCAAGGTGAGGGGGGGAAAGGTTCAGTGGAGATGTGCGGGGGAAGTTTTTATACACAGAGAGTGGTGGTGGCCTGTAATGCACTGCCAAGTGAGATGGTTGAGGCCTTTAAGGACCTTTAAGACTTATCTGGATAGGCACATGAACAGACAGGGTATAGAAGGATACAGGCGGTTGGTCTAGATAGGACACTTGATCGGCGTGGGCTTGGAGGATGAAGGGCCTGTTCCTGTGCTGTATTGTTGTTTGTTCTTTGTATGGAAAGCGGTCTACATTGTCCAAGGCCTTGTCGCGGATTTTGATAACCAGGTTGGGGGGCGGTCAGGGTAGTCCTGTGCTGGGAGCAGGTTGGTAGAGGACCTTTGTTTTATGGACATTTAATGTAAGGCCCATGCTCTTGTATGCCTCAGTGAAGGTGTTGACAATCAGACAATGGCTTGGAGTTCGACCTTCGCATGTGCGCAGATGCAAGCATCGCCTGCATACTGTAGTTCAATGACAAAGGATGAGATGAGCTTTGATCTGGCCTGCAATTTAGTTCCACTCCAGCAGGGAGCTTGCTGAGGGTGAGATGGAACATTGCCGTAAGGAAGATCGAGAAGAATAATGACCTCAGTCCAAATGTCAGTTTGGTCTGTGGTGGATCCATTGGTCAGGATCACGGCTTGCATGGCATCGTAGAGCAGACGGAGGATGGTGACATACATTTGAGGGCTGCCGAAACGGAGGAGGAAGCTCCATAATTTATCATGGTTGACAATGTTGAAGGCCTTTATGATATCGAAGAAGGCCGTGTACAAAGCTTGGTGCTGTTTCTTGCATATCTCTTGGTTAGAAGCTGCACAGTGAAGGTCACATCTGCGGTACCCCTTAGTGGGCTATCTGCCTTTCGAGTCTGGAAGGAGCTCTTCAACCACAGTGTGATGTTGTATGAAGTAAATAATGGCATGATGGGAAAACTGGTCAAATTACTGGGTACAATGAAATTAAAACTGACTTCGCATGACCTAAAGCACAAGTACAATCAGAGAAGGTCAAGTTGTTCTGAAGTGCCTGGGCTCTGTAAACTCTGATAAGACTAGCTCGTCATAACCCAAAGCAGTCTAAATACGACAAGATAGAGTCAGGACCAGTCTCTGCCGATTCTTAAACATGCGATCAAAAGACAAGATAATGATATGAGACTCAGCGTCCTGAAGGGTCAGCAAGATGACGCCTGTTTTATGATATTGTTTATGTTTGTACTTCTGATCGAATTCCTGACCAAACTGTAGTTACGTAATCTTGATTCTAATAATGTATAAATACTGAGCTGATTCTCTGTGAAAGCGCTGAACTGGAGAAGGAAATAGTAGTCTTGCTGACTGCTCCCTGACTTCAAGTTTCAGCCATTTCTGCATGCAGTTGTAATTCGCAAATAAAGCCTTGTTTTGTTTTCTTAACGAGCGATGTTGAATCTTTCTATCACAGTCCAGAAACGGGAAAAATATTGACTTTGACAACAGGGCGAAGGTGATGAAGGAAGATTCTTATGATGATCTTCCCTGTGGCCGACGAAAGGGAAATTCCTCTGTAGTTACTGCAGTCAATATTGTCACCTTTCTTGAATATGATCAGATAAAAGAAATTAGGTTATGTATTTGAGTCAAATAGTGCTTCGGCTCCAGATGCCTTCTTGTTCTTTGGCTGTCGGATCGCCTTTTCTACCTCATGCCAGGTTGCTGATATAGTTGTGGGTAGCATACTGCAGATGGAGTCGAAGACACTAGCATTGAAGACAAAGGGCGGCATTCTCTCACCTCCTCCGGGGCGTGTTTATCGGCGGGCTGCCTCTTGGACTACCCATTGAATCCCCCCATGCCACCGAGAAACCCGTGTCAGGGGGTGTCATCGGCAGGACCGGAAGATCTCGCCGGCATGACCAGCTGGAAGATCTCGCCCAGTGTTCTTTCCAGTGGACGTTGACTTGTGATGAAAGTCGGAATTTCAGATATATATTGTAAGCAGCTGGTGCAGTAATGGTTAAAAGTCTGGATTAGTGTATATATGTGACTGCTGCAGTAATGTTTTTAAAAATCCTGGTTTAAAAGACAGGTTCTGGCGACAGAAGGGATAATTATAGCATCGTAAAAGTGAGATCATAATTAATTCCAACCATGTATATTGTTTACCAAAATAGGGCTAATGGAATTTTGTTTATCAAGAGAAGGTTCCCTGAGGAGTCGATAATTAGAGGCATTGAGTGCAATTCACCCGAAAAATGCCTATGTCCAGTTTTGGTTGTGTTTAGCTAGGTGTTTCTCAGCGGCTGCAACACCATGAAACATCTCGCTATTCAACAGCACTTTGCCATTTAGTTTTGGCCTCGGAGAGTTTCTCTCCGTTGAGGCCGCACTCCGAGGAAATTCCTGCTGGCGAGCTTCTCGCAGATCAGGGTGGTATTTAGTCTGGCTGTCCCAATCTCCCCTCCTCCTTTCAGGCCCTCCCTGTTTTTGAACCCCCCTTTCCCTCCCAACCTTGGGGAGACCTGAGGAACTCCTCTCACCTTCCCTCTCTATCTGGTAAGGCCCCTCCCTGGGACCGATCCCTGACATTGCAAAACTGGCACTCAGACAGCCTGGTCCCATGTAAGTGCCTCTGCCAGCCAGGCAGTGCCACCCAGGCACCATAGCAGCGGGGGTCCCTAATGGGCTGGGAGACCCACTGCCAGGTGTCATTACAACTGGTCCACATTTGTGGACGAGTAATAAACAGTGCCCTAGCAAGGTCTAATTTAAATCTGCTGATCTGGGTAAAGCCCAGTGAGGGAGTTATCCGTATTGCGATGTCTCACGAGATTCCATTGATCCTCGCAAACATTACAGATCACGTTTGTGTGGGCCAGTACTAAATGGTGCCCCATCGAGGTCTCCCAGGCACAGCCATTGAGTCCCAGGTGCCGGGTGAATCTGGCGAAAGTATATTTAAATGAGCCCAATGACTAATTTAAATATACTGATCTAGATCACACCCAGTGAGGACGAGATCCAGACCCCAACGCCTCGTGAGATTCCATTGAATTCCATGAGACATTTTGAGGGTCACGAGTCTAGCGAGAAGCCTATCACTAGATTCAACAGTCTCACCCCGACACCAAGCCATGCGTGACACGGCTGCTGAATCCTGCACATTGTGTTTCGCCTTAGTAAGATGGTCATAATCCAGTCAGTGGGATACAGATAATGTAGTTGAGGAGCCAGGGGCTAAATCAATCAGCTGCTGAGTTTTCAGTAAAAAAGCTTGCTGTGATCAGAACGGGCTTTTTTAACAAATGCCGGGATGTTAAACAGTAGTCTGACATGAGCAAGGCTGTTTCCTGAAGGACCTCATCCTCACTCTCAAAAAAGTTTATCAAAGACATCTCTATACAGCCAGTATTCCTGGGTTTACTAATTGTATTTAAAAGTGGGTTTGGTTTGCTTGATTGGAGATAAAAGACAGCTATCAGGAGTTAAAAGTGTGATATTAAAGTTAATTTAATCCTATGTGAGTAATAGAGTTTGTTTCATTATACCATATCCCTATTTTTGCATGGAGTCACTCCTAAATCGATGTATCCGTTTCTCACAGTCTTGCAAATTAAATAAAATATTGAGGTTTCTGTCCTGTATCCTAGAAACTGGGGTCTGGTCCAGGTTCGTAATATTCTCTGTTCTTGATTAGAAGTTCCCTGTTTTTGGCCAGCAGTGGGGTCGGACCTTGGATGTTTTGGCTGGAGGTGGTCTTGATTACACTAAAGAAATCTCGTACATCGTCATTGTTGGCTAACTTTTGAACCGACTGGATTTTACCCACACACCATCTATCTCATTAGGTCGTGGGTTTTTTGTTGGACCTCAGCCTCTGGCCATCTGTAGAGCTGCTTTCTTGTTTTTGAGTTGGGTTACTGTTTCAGGTTCAGAAAATCCCTGCGCCTACTTCTTATCAGTTCCTGGATCTCTTGTTCAATCTCATCAAACAATTTTTGGTGTTTCCTGGTCAAATCACTAAGTGTCTCTTTGCATGTGTTGATTATCCTTGATAATCCTTGAAGGCAGATCAGACAGTGTGGGTACTCTGTATCTCAGGGTCACCAGGAGTCATCAGGCTGGCAGTGAGGCAATGGTTGAATAGGCTCTCCTATCAGGGTCTTTAAGCAACTCAGCATTAACTTTCTTGAAGCATTGTTTCTATTGCTGTTACTGCTTTAGGACCGCATTGATGTTTATCACAAAGTGGCTTAAACGGTGGTCCATCCAGCAATCATTGGCTGCTGTCATGACGCGGGTACACATGTCCTTGCGGTTCCTCACTCAGCCAATAACATAGCCGAGCAGGTGCCAATGTTTAGAGCGAGATTACCATAAATCTTGTTCTTGTCTCTCTGATGAAAAGGTGTGTTGGCTATGACAAGACCTATTCTAGGTATTTTGCCAGGAGCAGGATACCTTTGTTGTTGGATTTTACGACTGCTTCTCTGCAGATTGCACCTCCCACTGAAGTTCCCAAGGAGGATCAACTTGTCCGTTGGGACTCGGACCAAGGATTGTTTGAGGCTGGAGTAAAATTGCTCTTTGGACTCGTCTGTAGCTTGCGGTGTTGAAGTGTCACTCATTAACTCTACTTTGATGCTACCAGACCTGTTAATTATTTCCAATATTTTCTGTTTTTATTTCACTAAACCGATTCCTGAGATGAGAGGGTTGTCCAATGATGAGAGGCTGAGATAATTTGGACTATTTCTGGAGTTGAAGGATGAAAGGTAATCTAATTGAAACATGCAGGATTCTGAAGGGGCGTGGCAGGGTGAACATTGAGAGGTTGTTTTTCTGATTGGAGAATCTTGAACATGGCAGGTCCAGCCTCAGGATAAGAGGTTGATCATTTAGGACTGAGTGAAGGAGAAGTTTCTTCACTCACAGGGTTATTAATTTTTGAAATAGTCTACCCTGGAAGGTTGTGAATGCTCCATTGTGGATTACATTCAAAACTGAGGTTATGAGATTACTGATCTCTCAGAATTTGGGGATGTGGGGAGCAGGCAGGAAAGTAGAGTTGAGGTAGAAGATCAATCATGATTGTATTGAATGGCGGAGCAGGCTCAATGGGCCAAGTAGTCTAATCCTGCTCCTATTTATTTTTATGTTCCTCCACAGTGCCTAGCCTAGCACTATTTAGAAAACACTCTAATCTAACTATCTCAATGTGGAAGATATCACACATTCCCACATTGAGCTCCATATTTCACAGTTTTGCTCAATCTATCAATTCTTATTTTCATATTTCTGTTTCCATCTACCCTATGCATATGCCATCTAACATAATGCCATCAGCAAACCTAGGTATACGGCAACTTAGTCTAGAAATTCAGCACTGCCTACTTTAGGCATCTGATCTACAGAATGCTAACAGCGCTTACTTATGTATGAAAGTCCGAGCATCCTGAGATTTTGAGTCTGGCACCTCATTACATATGGAAAGTGCAGCAATAGGAATCCATTCAGGCTCAGTTCAATATTCAGATAAATGATTATATAAGAAGATGGGGGTCTGGAGGACAATTAGCTTTGCTTCTTATGCAATTAGAGCGGGGGTTAGGAGGAGGGGAAAGAATATTGTGGGAATCTGCAATTTTTTGGTGGTCCTTGGAGTAGGAGATTGCTCAGTAGTCAGGAAAGAATATTATAGGTGTGTTCAGTATCTCCCGTGAACCTGGGGAGTGTGATTTGAGATGTGGTGGGCTCCAGGGAATTGTGGCTACTGCTGGAAGAAAATTGGGGCGGTTTGTATATTGGAGTCAGGAGTAAGATCAGAGATCTTGGGCTGGATTCTCCATTGCCCGAAGGCAAAATCGGGAAAGGAGATCGGGCGGAGAATGGCTCCCGCCGCCAAAAATTCAGCAGGTGGCAGTTTGACGCCGGGCCGCGATGCTCCACTCCGCCCAAATCTTCGTCACCGAGACAGGCGCCGGGCGCAGTCGCATCCCCATTGGAATGTCATTAGCGGGCCCACCCACGATGCTCCGCCTCTGATGGGCCGTGTTCCCAATGTCACAAGCCATGTGTGGTCTCAGTTTGACGTAGCGGCTGCGGAGAGAGGGCATGCAGACAGTATCCAGCACCACAACACTCAGCCAAATTCCGTGCTGCTGGCCGGGGGGGGGGGCTTGTGCCATGGCTGGGGGGAGAGGTGAGGGGGTGGCCAGGAGGTGGGCTGTTGGGTTGGGGTGGGCGGGTAAGCGGTCCAGCACAGCCGGCGCCATCTTTTCCAGCGCGATCGGTCCGCGCGTGAGGGGTGTAGGCATATGTGCAGCTGCGTCTTGGCAGCCCTGTGCATATGCAGTACGCACCTGGCGATTCTCCAACCATTTTCGACCTGTTCCGCAGGTGTTTCACACAGTGCCAGTGCTCGCTCCTCACTGGTAGGGGAATTGGTGCGGGCTTTGCACCAATTTTCCCGTCGTTAAACACCACGGATCCTCCATTGGCAACGGCAATTAGCCTCAGGCAAGGATAATCCAGCCCCTTGTGCTTTGTAAATCATATCTGGAACTTCTGCTTGCTTCTGTTTCCCAAGGAGTTCCATTTGGAGAAATGGAAATTCAGGGCTTGAATATTACTATTGGAATTTTCCTAACTTCTCTATAGTTTTTCAATTCACTCTCTTTGTATTTTAATAATGTTTGTGAGCAGTATATTAATATAAAAAATAATGTAACATATTTTAATCAGTTCAATATCAAACTGGCTGTGACCAGGAATCATTTCATAAGAAAGATTCAAGCAGATAAGTAGATGAACTACAATGAGACAAGTGTGCAAGCATCAAGAATGGCACAAAAAAGGAAGACAAGCAGCAACAAAGAAATATTTTGAAAATGAGAGAGAAATTAGATAACTTGATGAATTTCTTTCGTCGGAGCGAGACCATGGTTGACCAATTAGTTGATAATGTACAAAAAATTTGTAAATACAAGGTAATGAAAAGTTATCTCAGGTAGCATCATCAACCTTAGAGCTGCTGTTATGACTTTTAAAAAGGTTTTCGCTTTGATAGCCATGCAGTTCTTCCTGTGAATGGATTTCATTCATCACAATTGGGAAGTTTGCCCAAAAGTTCTGACCTCAGAGGAAAAATAATTAACTCATCTTCAATAAATTAGACATTGGAATTTATGTAGTGTCATGGAGTGTCCCTTTAAGACATTATTTTGTCTTATCACATGGTTTCAGTAATGTCATTGGGTGGGTGGAGCTGGCTGTGGCTCTGAGTTTTACTTTTGCTTTGAGTTTGACCTGGTTTTGTATTGCACAGGTTGGAAAGAAGTGTCTCTCTATCTTCAGTTTAAAAGCTGTTTCCAGATTACGTGATAACTTAAAAGTGATAACTGTTTTCTGGAAGGAATTCAAACCTGCTGCTTTGGAAAGGAAACAGATGTATCCATACCAAGACTTAAAGACAGTAAGAGCGCCGTGTGTTGGGCTACACCTTTGAAAAGGGGTTTCTGGTTTATGGGATCTTTTTATTAAATTGGTATAGTTAAAGGGGGAAATTTATTAAGGGCAATACATAGATTACTGTGGCTGTGAGGGGTATTTATGTTTGTAGTTGATAAAAATGCTTACTCTGTGTTTACAAAAGTGTTAACTAAATTCAAAGAATAAAACTTGTTTTTGATTAAAAGTGCTCAAGGCCTCTGTTGAATAACACCTGTAGGGCAGGCCCTTGTGCTCACCGTAACCAAAATCAAACAGTTATAGGTCAGGTGAACTCCATGATATACTTTGGAGTTTTCTAAACCCTGGCCCATACAAGTAGGATGTCACGACAAATTCAGCCTATTTTTAAAGTGGAAAGGTCACATGCAGTATTAGACTGGAATAAAATTGCTACAGTATTTATTTACAAGTGGCTGCCGATTCCACAAGCCCATTTTGTGCTGCTGTTGTTAATCAAGCTTGCCTCCCTGCTGCAGCCAACAGTAGAAAAGTTGCATTTTCATGATGAAGCCAGGACAGACAGTAGTTATTTTAGTCATGCAAAGAGATTAATTACATTATTGTAACAATAGGTGGAGCTGCAAGCATTGCTTTGGCATTTAGGTCACTATACTAGAAAGAAAGAATTGGCTTTTTATCTAACATCTTAGTAAAATACTTTCAAAGTGTAATTACTGCAGTTAAGATCCCACAACAGCATATAAAATTAATGTTGGGGACTCTGGTGGCGCAATGTGAGGGGAAGACGTGGATGAGGTGGCTCCTGCTGGAAACCTGACCTTTCTACCCTGTTTCCCACCTCCACGGTTCTTCAATTTATGAAAAAACCCTGAAGTTAACTGGATGGAGTTCCCTAATCTCTGCTACAAGCTTTCAAGGGCCTCACGGTAGCATGGTGGTTAGCATCAATGCTTCACAGCTCCAGAGTCCCAGGTTCGATTCCCGGCTGGGTCACTGTCTGTGTGGAGTCTGCACGTCCTCCCCGTGTGTGCGTGGGTTTCCTCCGGGTGCTCCGGTTTCCTCCCACAGTCCAAAGATGTGCGGGTTAGGTGGATTGGCCATGCTAAATTGCCCGTAGTGTAAGGTTAATGGGGGGATTGTTGGGTTACGGGTATACGGGTTACGTGGGTTTAAGTAGGGTGATCATTGCTCGGCACAACATCGAGGGCTGAAGGGCCTGTTCTGTGCTGTACTGTTCTATGTTCTATTACTTGGGGATCAGGGTTACCCACAATTTGGCCTCACTCTACAAATTGAATTATTCCAGCATGATCAACAATGTTAAAACTGACCTACAGAAATGGAACAACCTTCCTTTAGCCTTGGCTGGCAGGATTCAAACAACAAAAATGAGCATACTCCATAGATTTTTCTTTTTCTTTCAATGCCTCCTCATTTTCCTGCCCAAACCCTTTTTTATCAAGGTTAATAATGGATATCCTCGTTTTTCTGGGTGAGCAAGAATCCCAGAATCCGCAGCGTTCTACTCCAGAAGAAAATCAGACAGGGGCTTGGCCCTCCCAAACTTACTGTTTTATTACTGGGCCCCCATTTTCCATATTCTCTTACTGTGGTTCAATCTGGAGGCTCGCTCTTTTTCTCCATCAACTCCCGTAGCCATAGTTAATGCACCATTGCCCTTTTCTCCTGGTAAATTTTCCTCGAACCCGGTGGTGGTCTCCTTTCTTAGAATCTTGAAACAGTACCAGCAACGTTTTAAACTCCTGTCCTTGCTGTATTATTCCTTGTGTCTGAATAAAGCTCGTAGTCTTACAGTTCAAGTAGATGCTTTATTTCTATGAGTTTGTTCTCTCTCCAGCACTTAGACTATGTTACATCTGAGCTGCCTGTCTGTGTCCTGCTTACCAGCTGTCGGTCCTGTGAAGAGAGAGCTACTTCCTGTTTGTCTGTGTATGTATACATCTCTGGTGCTCCCTCTATTCGTTACTTAGTTGTAGTTTATTTACCTTAACCCCCTTGTGTATATACAGTGATGCATATCACTATATCCTCCCTTTTTTCTTTTTACATATTCTCTGAACTTTGTTGAAAATTGTACAACACAGGTAGATAAATTATGATATGTACAAGTTGTGATGATATTGATGATTCTACAATGCCAATTAATATTATGAGTCCAACCTTAGTGAAAAAAAATTATGAGTCCAAACTTTATGAATTTGTTTGGTTGAGTTGCTTTCTTCTTCTGTTGTTGAACTGGTGATGTTGATGTTGTCATTTCTTTGTGAACATCGTCAGTGTTCTTGTGTTTACGTAACCAAGAAGTCATCATGAGGTGTTTGAATGGTCGAATCACTTTGTTGTCTGATTTAGACTTTTTTTCTATGCTTGTGGTAGCGATTCTGTATGGCATCTTTGTTGTCTGACCTGGACTTTTTCCTGTGCTTGCGGTATTGATTCTGGATGTCATCTGCCTTGAAAGCTGGTTTGCTTGCTTGTAGTGGAGCAAATGTGAATTTGTGAGATTCGTTGTCATGCCATGGTATGTTTGTACTCCTGCCATTTATTTGAGCTGTGCTGTTACATTGTCCTTCATGTGCAGAGTTGTACCATGTCGTACAAGTTGTTGTTTCATTGTTCTTGTTTTTGTCGTTTTTGTCTTTGTTGTTCCCGTTGCTGTTCTTATTGTTTTTCCTGTGCTTGTTGTTGCTGTTGTTGCCTTTGTTATGCTTGTTATTTTTGTTGTCGGGCTTGCAGTTTTTGTTGTTGTGCTTGTAGTTTTTGTTCTGCTTCTTGTTGATGTTGTTGTTCTTGTTTCTGTTGTGCTTCTTGTGGTTTTTGTTGTTCTTGTTGCGCTCAATGACTGTTCCGTGTGGATAATTCGAGTCATTTTCAAAGTTATTTGTATCAGTGTCCTTTGTGGTATCTGATGTTTCATTGCGGGTTTCTTCTTGACGATTGTGAGAATGATCTGATGTTGCATTGATCTTGGTGACATCAGTCATTTGTGGTTGAAGTTAGGACAATTTGAAATTCCCTGCCTATTTAAAATACAAGTTGCTCACAGGAAGAAAGAGAAAATAAAGCCAAGTTAAATCCAAGATGTTTCATAGCTTCTGAAAAAACAAATAAACTTCTTAGAAAAGGTTAACAAAACAGAACATAATTATTGGAGTATTAAATTAGGGGGTGTTGGTCACCCCACAGAATTGAAGCCAGATCCTGGTGCAGGTGTTTCAGTATTATCTGGCTTAAAACTAACAAATTACAACCATCCTCCAATCTGTTGCAATCAGCAGCTTTTAACAACA
Source organism: Scyliorhinus canicula (assembly GCF_902713615.1). Classification (NCBI taxonomy): domain Eukaryota; kingdom Metazoa; phylum Chordata; class Chondrichthyes; order Carcharhiniformes; family Scyliorhinidae; genus Scyliorhinus; species Scyliorhinus canicula. The sequence goes on from NC_052147.1 coordinate 137,150,889, forward strand.
CCGCTCCTGCACTTACAGCACTGGTATCAATAGCTATTTTAAATGGTTTCTTGAAATCCAGAGGAACCAAAACAAATTAATTCAACATCTCAGGGACAATCTAACAACACTCTATGTGGTTACATTTTATATTTTTCCTCAACAAATTTATTAATTGGAGTGTGCGCTGTATTGAAATTCTGCTGAAACGCCTGGCCGATCCACAATTATTTATCATTTTGCTTTAGGAGCAAGCAAGTCCGTAATTGGTTTAGCTTTAGCTTTTCTATGCAACACTCAACCTTGCTCCACAACATGTCCCAAATAGGAGACTTTAGCAGTGGAAAACTCACTTTTCACCAAATCTATCACCAAATCAGCTTTTTATAATCTATCAAATAGTGGACTGAGGTTTCAATGTGCTTTCGCAAAGAGTTACTGTAGAGTTGTGTCCCTGAAAAATGTGACTCAGTGAAACAACTGTAAGTAAATCATATGTTCCCGTAGGAATCAATGTTAAAGCCAGAATTAAATTCCTTTGGATATTCCTCATTTTGAAAACTAATGCACAAGTTGAAATATTGTACTGTACATGTGCAACACTTCCATTGTCAGGAGAAATAACTTTCACTAAACATAAAATAAATTCAATATACAGGAAATGTAAAATTGTTTTAAAATATTACACACAGTATTTTTAGATTGACAATGCTCCATCTATTGCCATGAATTGATCAGTGCTGGTAATAGTTGACATCTTTGGACGACCTGCACCGACCAATTTACAGCACTAGATGGAGCCCATGACTTTAGTGAAAGCTCAGGGCAGGAATCGGGAAGGGAGTGGCTGAAGTATGAACAGAGGGCGGGAAGCAAGTCCAGAGGCAAGGGCAGGAAGCAAGACAGGAGGCAAGGACAGGAGCGGGAGAAGAGTAATTAAGGGAAAGGTCTGGTGGAAAAGTCATGCAAGCAGACAGGCCACAAAAGAGGAAGGGCACGATTCTCCGGCTTCATTACACTCTAGGCTGATCGAAACAAGGCAGTGAATAGCAAGAGAGGCTGAAAATAAGAAACATTTCAGGCGGCAAACAGTTTGCGATGTAACCGGCCAGCTCCTGTAGGCGATATCTGGATCCCACCGTAGCGTGGCAAGAAACCAATTATCACTACTTAAGCCCTATTTCCATACAATTAATGGGAGGGACCCCATGTGCCTCAACAAGGAGATGGTGCGGCACCTGTACCATGTCCTCACGGACTTGGTACAATGTGGAGGAGGAGGACACCCATTCCTGGTGATCGTCAAGGTTTCTGCAGCCCTGAATTGTTGTGCCTTGGAATCATTTTAGCTATGAGGAATGAATGGATAAGATGAGATTGTTTTCTTTGGAATAGGGGAGGTTGAGGGGGAGATTTAATTGGAGCACATAAAACTATGAGGGGCCTGGGAAGAGTGAGTACTCGGAAGGACTTATTTCTCCAAGCAGTTAGGCAACTAATCAGGGGGCTTAAGTTTAAATATTTAGTAGAGGGATTAGAGGGCTGTTGTGGAGAAATCTTTTGTCCTGGAGGGTAGTGGCATGGGTCTGCAACTCACTAAAAGGATGGAAGAGGCAGAAATATTTAACATGGTTAAAAAGTACTTGGATATGCACTTAAAAGTGTCATAACAAGGACCTGGGCCATAAGTTGAAAGTTTGACGAGGCTGGCTAGATCTTTTTTGGCCAGCACAGACACAATGAGCTGAATGGCCTCCTTCTGTGTCGCACATTTTTGTGATATTGTAAGTTATTGGAATGCTTTGCAACAAATGATGACAGAAGTTAAACTAAATCTTTAAGTGTATAAAATTCAATGCTGAAAATCACTCATTTGATTATTAAGGAATTGTAAAAAGAAACAATCCTGCACACACCCTCTGGTGTTTTGAGGCTGTTTTCCTTCTACCCTGGCACTACCTTTGTGGCAGAGCTGTCTTCAACTATTATAATCACGATTCTTCATTATCCCTATTCTTCATAATCCTTATTCTTCCTTATCCCTATTCTTTATTATGTAATTCCACCACCTCAAAGGCCTCGCCAAAAGATATCGCTTTGAGACTTTCGTCATCGTCCTTAAGTATTTCTCAAAATTTTGCTCACTGACCAATACCCACTTCATTGTTCATCTCAAATTTCTTCAACACGTTATCAGTGTCTGCAGCTGCTTAAATAAATTCACCTGGTTGTTTGATAATCTTATTCTTCTCTTTCCCCTGCTTGTACTAGTTGGCTTTCAGCAAGTGTCATGTTATTCTATCTATTTCTGTGTTTCTTTTACAGTGAGCAAGTCTCTTGAGAAAAGTGATCAACTATCAAACCATATAACACAATTGATGTGCTGTGAAAATTTGCAACAGGTGGTATATTGCAAGTCTTGTGAAATTGCATAAAAATTGATGATATTGCCACATTTTACAACAATAATCAGCATCAGTCAGAAAATCAAATCATATGTATGCATCACTTCTGACACCAATTTCAGAAAGTTGGACTGTATCACAATTTTAGAGTCTATTACAAAAATATGTTACTGCTAACTAGGAAGACAAGTCTTTCAAGTATTAATATCAGGCGCAATTTACCAGCCTCGTTGCACACACCTTGGTGTAGTGATAATGCCATTGAATCTTCTTGCAAGATCCGCGACGCTCAAGATGTCTCATGAGATTCAACCGAACCTCGTGAGACGTCACAATTTGGACTTTGCTTGTGCTTGATGAGATCCAGATTAGCCATTAGACTAATTTAAATATGCATGTACCAGATTCTCTCAGTGCCCAGAAACGAATGGCCTCCCCAGTGAGGCCTCGAATGGGTGTCATTTAGTATTGGTCCACACAAATGTGAACCAGGCATAACGGCACCTTGGGTGTCTCCCAGGCCATTGGAGATCCCTGGTGGTCGGGGACAGGACAGGGTGGCATCTGACTCTCCCTCAGGCACCTTGGCATGGCCGGCCTGGTAACTTGGCACTGCCATTCTGGGTGGTGGCACCAGGGTGGTACTGCCATGGGTCGGGGTGTCATGAAGGATGTGGGTGGATGAAGGGCAGGTATGAAGGTGCCTTATAAAGATTGGGGGTGTGAAGGGTGGGGGGTCCTGATGGGGGGAGGGGCGAAAGTGGAGGGGAGTGGCCTGAAAACAGGGCACCCTCAGCGAACACATAGCAGGATGTCCTTGCTCCCTCTAGTGATTACTTAGTTGTAGTGTATTTACATTAACCCCTTGTATACATGCAGATGTGCAGATCACTACATCCCCCCTTTTTTTCTTTTTACATATTTTATTTAGGGTGCAAAGGAAAATTGTACAACACAGGTAGATAAATGAAGATATGTACAAGTTGTGATGGTATTGAGAATTATACAAAGCTAATTAATATTTATGAGTCCAATCATTGTAAAAAATAAATTTATGAGTCCAAACTTTATAAATTTAGTCGGTTGAGGTTCTTTCTTCTTCTGTTGTTGAAGTGGTGACGTTGATATTTTAATATCTTTGTGAACATCATCAGTCTTCATGTGTTTAAGTAACCAACAAGTCATTATGAGGTGTTTGAATGGTCAAATCACTTTTGTTGTCTGACCTGGACTTTGTCCTGTGCTTGCGGTATCGATTCTGTATGTCAGTTGTTGTCTGACCTGGACTTTTTCCTGTGCTTGCGGTATTGATTCTGTATGTCATCTGCCTTGAAAGCTGGTTTGCTTGTTTCTTGTGGAGCAAATATGAATTTGTGAGATTTGTTGTCACGCCATGTTTGTACTTTTGCTATTGTTTTGGACTGTGCTGCTACATTGTCCTTCATGTGCAGAGTTGTACCATGTTGTACAGGTTGTTGTTTCATTTTTGTTGTTTCTGTCTTTGTTGTTTTTGTTGTTTTTGTTGTGCTTGTTGTTGTTCTTGTCTTTGTTGTTGTTCTTGTTGTTTTTGTCATGCTTGTTTCTGTTGTTGTCTTTGTTGTACTTGTTGTTTTTGTTGTGCTTGGTATGGTAGTTTTTGTTGTTCTTGTTGTGCTCAATGACTGCTCCTTGTGGATAATTTGAGTCATCTCAAAGCTTTTGGTATCAGTGTCCTTTGTGGTATCTGATGGTTCATTCAGCATTTCAACTTGAGGTTTGTGAGGATGATCTGATGTTGCATTGATCCTGGTGACATTAGTCATTTGTGGTTGATGTGCTTCATCTTTGATCTTTTGGTGCTCCTCTTCTGGAGTCAACGTTATCAAGATTTCAGTTTCTTGTAGGTTGTCAAGAGTAGATGAGGTTTGATTGATGCGGTCTCACTAGACTCGAGAGTAATTTTACTTTGATTGTTGAGTGCTTCTGTAGAGACGAGCTGAGATCTGTCAGTCTTCGCTGTGATCTTGCACATCGTGTGTGCTGATTGTGATCACTGTGTCACTATTCGTACATACAGTGTTTAGACGTTCATCGTCTTCTTGTTGTTCAAATGCACTGGGTAGACTTTCATAGTCTGCTTCTGGTTGCTCACATAATGGGGATAGACCTTCATTGTCTTCTTCATGCATGATTGGAGTCTTTAATTGCTTCCATTCCATAGTTTGTTAACGAGCTCTCTGTGGAGGCTTGCGTCGCTCTCTCTGTGGAGTTTCATCGCACTCTGTGTGGAGTCATGCAGTGTTCTCTCTGTGGAGTTGGAGTCGGTCAGTACTCTCTGAATTGCGTCATTTTCTTCTTGGCTATTTGACAGGTTGCTGTCATCCAATGTATCAACGATCTGCCATTGCATCATGGCATTTTTCTACCATGAGTAGAGCCGTGTTGCTGATGCTATTATGATCATATCCAAACAACTCAGCCATGTCTGAGTAGTATTCTTTGATAAACAAATCATCTTCTGTGGTTTAGGATTTGTTTTTGAGCATTTAACTTTTAATGAACAAATCATCTTCTTTGTCTTCGGATTTGTTATTGAGCTCTTCACTTTTTATTAACAAATCATCTTCATCAGTTTTGGATTTGTTAATTTGCTCTTCACTTTTTGTGCTGCAAATTGCTAGTTCCGTTGTGCTGCGAAAGGTATTTTCAACATTTTGTTGAAGTTCAGGCATTGTTGTGCCTTTCGAGGTAAACATTTTAGATTTTGTACCTTTAAGAGTCTTGTTTGTGATTTTCGGGCATTTCCCCTTTAAGTGGATGTGGTCTGAGTCTTCTGACGTCATGACGCTCGTGACATCATGCGTGCATGCACAAATCGATCATCTGGAATTGTGCACTTTTTCTTCAATGCGCATGCGCGGCTTGCACATCTTCGCCCAATGCGTCTTTTCTCAACTGCGCACATGCAGCTTCGGTTTCCTGTGCATGCGCAGAATGGAATTTTTCCAGTTTGCGTATTTTTCGGATGTGCTTTTGTGCGCACTGCCCCCGGTCATTATGAATGCCGTTTAAAATGTGATGCGGCTCCATTTTAACTGCCTCAACCACATGGAGCATTTTTTCCCCAATTTTTCTCTGTAAAGGCTCAAGGTACTGATTTTGCTTTTGTTCATGAGGAAGGCATTTTTGTGTAGAGATTTCTAATGTTAAATCCTTTTCTTGTAAAAGTGCTTGCCTTGAACTTTCATTTGCTAGTCCATCAATTAATTGGTCCATTATCAGTGAGTCTCTCAAAGCATCATAATTGCAGGTGTTAGTGATCTTCAAATTTTTCGAGTATTACTCTTAATTTGGTGTTGTCGTCACCTTCTAAGTAATTAAAAGAGTTATAGATCTCTCTACCTTGCTGTCCTGCTATTGCTAGTAGCAGTTCTATTTTCGTTTCTTCAGAGGCTGTGTTCAAATCATTAGCTACGATATATAGTTGGAACATTTGTTTAAAAACTTTCCTGTTATAACTTAAATTACCGGTTGTTTCCAGCTGCGGTGGAGCTCCAATGTGTTCTATCGAATCTGCGAAGCCTTCCCAAGTCGAATATCCTGTACGAATTTTCTTCTCTTTTTCGATCTTTCTTTCTCAATCTTATGTAATCCATCTGGTAAGCTTTCTGAAGCCGGTCCTGGTACCATATATTATTACTTTTGTCCGAATATAGCTCGTAGTCTTCCAGTTGAAGCAAATACTTTATTGAGTAAGTTTGTTCTCTCCAGAGCTTATACTAGATTTTACTTGTGAGCTGTCTGTCTGTGTCCTGCCACTAGCTGCAGTTCCCAGTGAAGAGCGTTGATCCTGGCTTTCATCTGTCTATTTATACATCTCTAGTGCTCCCTCTAGTGATTACTTAGTTGTAGTGCATTTACATTAACCCTTTGTATACATGCAGGTGTGCAGATCACTACAGTCCTCACTTTAGTGGGGGGGGGGGGGAAGAGGGGGGGGGGGGGGGAACGTAATGCCCATGTGTGCGGAGTTGACATTATCCATGGGTGGGGGATGTGGGGGACATAGAACATAGAGCAATACAGCACAGAACAGGCACCTTCGGCCCACGATGTTGTGCCGAACTTTTGTCCTAGTTTAATCATTAATTATAGAATCATGGCCAATCCACCCAACCTGCACATCCTTGGACCGTGGGAGGAAATCGGAGCACCCGGAGGAAACCCACGCACACACGGGGAGGACGTGCAGACTCCACACAGACAGCGACCCAAGCCAAAATCGAACCTGGAGCTGTGAAGCAATTGTGCTATCCAAAATGCTACCGTGCTGCCCTTAAGAACAAATTAATCTACACTCCATTATTCTACCATAATCCATGCACCTATCCAATAGCCGCTTGAAGGTCCCTAACGTTTCCGACTCAACTACTTCCACAGGCAATGCATTCCATGCCCCCATTACTCTCTGGGTAAAGTACCTACCTCTGACATCCCCCCCTATATCTTCCACCATTTACCTTAAATTTATGTCCCCTTGTAATGGTTTGTCCCACCCGGGGAAAAAGTCTCTGACTGTCTACTCTATCTATTCCCCTGACCATCTTATAAACCTCTATCAAGTCGCCCCTCATCCTTCTCCGTTCTAATGAGAAAAGGCCTAGCACCCTCAACCTTTCCTCGTAAGACCTACTCTCCATCCAGGCAACATCCTGGTAAATCTCCTTTGCACCTTTTCCAAAGCTTCCACATCCTTCCTAAAATTAGGTGACCAGAACTGCCCACAGTACTCCAAATGTGGCCTTACCAAGGTTTTGTACAGCTGCATCATCACCTAACGGCTCTTAAATTCAATCCCTCTGCTAATGAACATTAGCACACCATAGGCCTTCTTCACAGCTCTATCCACTTGAGTGGCAACTTTCAAAGATCTATGAACATAGACCCCAAGATCTCTCTGCTCCTCTACATTGCCAAAAACCCTACTGTTAACCCTGTATTCCGCATTCATATTTGTCTTTCCAAAATGGACAACCTCACACTTGTCAGGGTTAAACTCCATCTGCCACTTCGCAGCCCAGCTCTGCATCCTATCTATGTCTCTTTGCAGCCGACAACAGCCCTCCTCACTATCCACAACTCCACCAATCTTTGTATCATCTGCAAATTTACTGACCCACCCTTCAACTCCCTCATCCAAGTCATTAATGAAAATCACAAACAGCAGAGGACCCAGAACTGATCCCTGCGGTACGCCACTGGTAACTGGGCTCCAGGCTGAATATTTGCCATCCACCACCACTCTCTGACTTCTATCGGTTAGCCAGTTCGATATCCAACTGGCCAAATTTCCCCCTATCCCATGTCTCCTTACTTTCTGCATAAGTCTACCATGGGGAACCTTATCAGATGCCTTACTAAAATCCATGTAGACAACATCCACTGCTTTACCTTCATCCACATGCTTGGTCACCTCCTCAAAGAAGTCAATAAGACTTGTAAGGCAAGACCTACCCCTCACAAATCCGTGCTGACTACCCCTAATCAAGCAGTGTCTTTCCAGATAATCAGAAATCCTATCCCTCAGTACCCTTTCCATTACTTTGCCTACCACCGAAGTAAGACTAACTGGCCTGTAATTCCCAGGGTTGTCCCTATTCCCTTTTTTGAACAGGGGCACGACATTCGCCACTCTCCAATCCCCTGGTACCACCCCTGTTGACAGTGAGGACGAAAAGATCATTGCCAGCGGCTCTGCAATTTCATTTCTTACTTCCCATAGAATCCTTGGATATATCCCGTCAGGCCCGGGGGACTTGTCTATCCTCAAGTTTTTCAAAATGCCCAACACATCTTCCTTCCGAACAAGTATCTCCTCGAGCTTACCAGTCTGTTTCACACTGTCCTCTCCAACAATACGGCCCCTCTCGTTTGTAAATACTGAAGAAAAGTACTCGTTCAAGACCTCTCCTATCTCTTCAGACTCAGTACACAATCTCCCGCTACTGTCCTTGATCGGACCTACCCTTGCTCTAGTCATTCTCATATTTCTCACATATGTGTAAAAGGCCTTGGGGTTTTCCTTGATCCTACCCACCAAAGATTTTTCATGCCCTCTCTTAGCTCTCCTAATCCCCTTCTTCAGTTCCCACCTGGCTATCTTATATCCCTCCAGCTCCCTGTCTGAACCTTGTTTCTGCAGCCTTACATAGAACATAGAACATAGAACGATACAGCGCAGTACAGGCCCTTCGGCCCATGATGTTACACCGACATGGGAAGTCAAAAACTAAAGGCCATCTAACCTACACTATGCCATTATCATCCATATGCTTATCCAATAAACTTTTAAATGCCCTCAATGTTGGCGAGTTCACTACTGTTGCAGGTAGGGCATTCCACGGCCTCACCACTCTTTGCGTAAAAAACCTACCTCTGACGTCTGTCCTATATCTATTACCCCTCAATTTAAGGCTATGTCCCCTCGTGCTAGCCACCTCCATCCGTGGGAGAAGGCTCTCACTGTCCACCCTATCTAACCCTCTGATCATTTTTTATGCCTCTATTAAGTCACCTCTTAACCTTCTTCTCTCTAACGATAACAACCTCAAGTCCATCAGCCTTTCCTCATAAGATTTTCCCTCCATACGAGGCAACATCCTGGTAAATCTCCTCTGCACCCGTTCCAAAGCTTCCACGTCCTTCCTATAATGAGGCGACCAGAACTGTATGCAATACTCCAAATGCGGCCGTACCAGAGTTTTGTACAGCTGCAACATGACCTCATGGCTCCGGAACTCAATCCCTCTACCAATAAAGGCCAACACACCATAGGCCTTCTTCACAACCCGATCAACCTGGGTGGCAACTTTCAGGGATCTATGTACATGGACACCGAGATCCCTCTGCTCATCCACACTGCTAAGAATTTTACCATTAGCCAAATCTTCCGCATTCCTGTTTTTCTTTCCAAAGTGAATCACCTCACACTTCTCTACATTAAACTCCATTTGCCACCTCTCAGCCCAGCTCTGCAGCTTATCTATGTCCCTCTGTAACCTGCAACATCCTTCCACACTGTCTCCAACTCCACCGACTTTAGTGTCGTCTGCAAATTTACTCACCCAACCTTCTGTGCCCTCCTCTAGGTCATTTATAAAAATGACAAACAGCAACGGCCCCAGAACAGATCCTTGTGGTACGCCACTTGTAACTGAACTCCATTCTGAACATTTCCCATCAACCACCACCCTCTGTCTTCTTTCAACTAGCCAATTTCTGATCCACATCTCTAAATCACCCTCAATCCCCAGCCACCGTATTTTCTGCAATAGACGACCGTGGGGAACCTTATCAAACGCTTTACTGAAATCCATATACACCACATCAACTGCTCTACCCTCGTCTACCTGTTCAGTCACCTTCTCAAAGAACTCGATAAGGTTTGTGAGGCATGACCTACCCTTCACAAAACCATGCTGACTATCCCTAATCATATTATTCCTATCTAGATGATTATAAATCGTATCTCTTATAATCCTCTCCAAGACTTTACCCACAACAGACGTGAGGCTCACCGGCCTATAGTTACCGGGGTTATCTCTACTCTAAGTACATAAGTCTCCTTCTCCCTCTTAACAAGACATTCAACCTCTCTTGTCAACCATGGTTCCCTCACTTGACCATCTCTTCCCTGCCTGACAGGGACATACATATCAAAGACACGCAGTACCTGTTCCTTGAACAAGTTCCACATTTCACTTGTGCCCTTCCCTGACAGCCTATGTTCCCAACTTATGCACTTCAGTTCTTGTCTGCCAGCATTGTATTTACCCTTCCCCCAATTATAAACCTTGCCCTGTTGCACACACCTATCCCTCTCCATTACTAAAGTGCTGCTATTGGGGGGCCTATAGTAAACTCGCAACAAGGTGACTGTTTCTTTCCTATTTTTGACTTCAACCCATACTACCTCAGTAGGCAGATCCTCCTTGACCTGCCTTTCTTCATTTGTTATAGTATCTCTAATTAACAATGCCACACCCCCACCTCTTTTACCATCCTCCCTAATCTTGTTGAAACATCTATAACCAGGGATCTCCAACAACCATTTCTGCCCCTCTTCTATCCAAGTTTCCGAGATGGCCACCACATCATAGTCCCAAGTACTGATCCATACCTTAGGTTCACCCACCTTATTCCTGATGCTTCTTGCGTTGAAGTATACACACTTCAACCCATCTCCTTGCCTGCAAGTACTCTCCTTGGTCAGTGTTACCTTCCCCACTGCGTCACTACATGCTTTGGCGTCCTGAATATCGGCTTCCTTAGTTGCTGGACTACAAATCCAGTTCCCATTCCCTGCCAAATTAGTTTAAACCCTCCCAAAGACTACTAGAAAACCTCCCTCCCAGGATATTGGTGCCCCTCTGGTTCATATGCAACCCGTCCTGCTTGTACAGGTCCCACCTTCCCCAGAATGCGCTCCAATTATCCAAATACCTGAAGCCCTCCCTCCTACACCATTCCTGCAGCCACGTGTTCAACTGCACTCTCTCCCTATTCCTAGCCTCACTATAACGTGGCACCGGCAACAAACCAGAGATGACAACTCTGTCTGTTCTGGCCTTTAACTTCCAGCCTCACTCCCTAAACTTGTTTATTACCTCCACACCCCTTTTCCTACCTACGTCGTTTGTACCAATGTGCACCACGACATCTGGCTGCTCACCCTCCCCCTTCAGGATCCTGAAGACATGATCCGAGACATCCCTGGCCCTGGCACCCAGGAGGCAACATACCTTCCGGGAGTCTCGCTCGCGACCACAGAATCTCCTATCTATTCCCCTAACCATTGAATCTCCTATTGCTATTGCTTTTCTATTCTCCCCCTTTCCCTTCTGAGCCCCAGAGCCAGACTCAGTGCCAGAGACCTGGCCGCTAGGGCCTTCCCTCGGTAGGTCATCCCCCCAACAGCATCCAAAACGGTATACTTGTTTTGAAGGGGAACGGCCACGAAGGATCCCTGCACTGTCTGCCTGATAGTTTTCTTTACCCTGACTGTAACCCAGCTACTCTTGTCCTGTACCTTGGGTGTGGCTGCCTCCCTGTAACTCTTCTCATTAACCCCCTCTGCCTCCCGGATGATCCGAAGTGCAATCAGCTCCAGCTCCAGTTCCCTAACACGGCCTCTGAGGAGCTGGAGTTGGGTGCACTTGCCGCAGGTATAGTCAGCGGGGACACCTGTGGTATCCCTCACCACCCACATCCTACAGGAGGAGCATGCAACTGCCCTAGCCTCCATCCCCTCTTACTTTACAGAATATAGCTGTCCTGTAGACCAACTGGACCTCCGCCCGCCGACTCTGCTTCCAGTCAGCTGCACTCTGTAAACTTCTGGCTCCCTTCTCACTCTTTGCAGAAATTAAATGAAAGGAGTACCTTGCTCCCTCCTCACCTAACTCCCTCAGTCACCAAACTCTCACTGTTGCACTCAAATGCACCAAGTTCAGCACTCCCTCAGTCACCAAACTCTCACTGTCGCACTCAAATGCACCAAGTTCAGCACACCCTCAGTCACCAAAATCTCACTGTCGCACTCAAATGCACCAAGTTCAGCACTCCCTCAGTCACCAATCTCTCACTGTAGCACTCAAATGCACCAAGTTCAGCACTCCAGCACTGTAACTGGATTATTTTTATACTGTGAATCTCGCCTCTGAAAACTGGCCTAATCCAATTAACTAATTAACAAGCTCCAGCTGCAAGTACCTACAAATAGAACCTTGTTTGAAGCTGATTCAAAATTCACCTTCTTCTAAACCAAACAGCAACTTTTAAGTTAATTAACTAAATAAAAGAAATACTAAACTTGAGATAAAAATGACCCTTATACTCCCTCAGTCACATAACTCTCACTGTAGCACTCAAATGCACCCAGTTCAGCACTCCAGTGCAAACTGGACCTTCAAGTTCATTAGAGATCAGGGCACCTTTTCAAAATGTCAGCCCGATCTTTGAGGAGCCATTCCGGCAGGTTCAGCTCCCCGTTGCAGAAAGAATTTGCAAGTGTGGGCTGGACCCCAAATCCCAAAAAGTGACTAAAGATGCGATCGAACGGCCACACTGTGCCCAGAGAGCAGGGCATCATGGCACAATTTGGCTGATAGAAGCCAGGAGATGCCACTTCCAGAATCCACCCGGCTCGCAAGATCGCGTTAGACGTTGCATTGTAAATCCTACCCATTTTGGGTGGGATCACTTTTTGACAAATCTGAATATTATAGTGAGACAGCTAGTCTCACTGTAAAATGCAGTTTTTCGAGGCACCCGAGGTGTTGGGATCTATCCCCTTGCCTCGGAGACGTCGGGTGAGTGCCGTTCAGTACTGGTCTCCACAAACGGGGACCAGATGGTACAGCACATGGTTCCCAGCGGATCAGATGCCCCAGGTGCATGTTATTTGGGTGGTGTGGCACCCTGGCACTTCTAGTGCCACCTGTGTGCCAGTATGGCACTGCTAAGGTGCTCAGGTGGCACTAACAGCTGGCAGGGGAACTGCCAGGGTACCAGATTGACACGACCAATGTGCCACGCTGGCATTTTCTATGCAGCGACGATTGGGCTGGGGATGCACTGTGTGAGTTGAGGACGGTGCCGTGTGGGTGTGTTTGGGGGGGGGGGGGGGGGTGGTGGCTGGGTCCCCCTCTTAGTGAGTTGGGACTTGGGGGAGGGGGGTGTCCGTGGTCATGACGGGGGCTCCAGAGATTGGGACGCCATTTAAAAATGGCTCGCCGCAACACCTCAGTGCAGAAAACGGGGTTATGTGTGGCCTCGGTGCGTGCCGGTAAGCACGCTGCTAAACACATTTGCTGTGGAACTTTGTTCCCATTTCGTTAAATTGTGCCCTAAGTGTGGTTGAATGCGGATGTGGATTTCACCCAAAAAGCCAGCGGGAAACGCCCCGCCAAATTCCCCCAACACGATACTTTGGCCGCGATTCTCAGGCCTCGTTGTGCTCTCGCTCGAGTGAAATGAGGCCTGTGAATTGCGAAAGAGGCCAAAATCGAGAATCGTGCCAGGCGCCAAACAGTTTGTGATGAAATCGGCCCGCACCTGTTGGCAAAATCAGGATCTCACTGGAGCGTGGCAAGAAATCAATTATCAGCACTCGTGCCCTACTTCCATAGAATTAACAGGAGCCATCCTATATCCAACGGTCTCCCATGATTCATCGGCTTCCCCAGTAAGTGGCAGCGAATAATACTCCTTTTAAAAAACATGTACCTGGCGGGGAAAGGCTTCTGCGGGGAGCCGTGGAGGTGAGTCACCATCTTTGCTCCTAGGGAAAGAGCCTGGGGGCGTGGGGCTGCCACCCCAGTACTCAGTGGGGGACCCTTGACTGGGAGGATGGGGGTTGTACTCTCCACAAGGTTGGGTTGCCATGCGAAGGGGGGAGGCACTAAGGTGGGGGGGGGGTGCCAGAACCACACGTGGCACCACCATGCCAACCCCTGGATCGTGTGTACCCATTTCAGGGGCAACCCGAGTCCCTGCCCGTCTGTCTTACCAACCACCTCAGGTTCCTCTGGGTGCACATCTCCAAAAATCTGTCCTGGTCCACTCACGTCAACGCTACCACCAAGAAAGCACAACAGCGCCTATACTTCCTCAGGAAACTAAGGAAATTCGGCATGTCCACATTAACCCTTACCAACTTTTACAGATGCACCATAGAAAGCATCCTATCGGGCTGCATCACAGCCTGGTATGGTAACTGCTCGGCCCAGGACCGCAAGAAACTGCAGAGTTGTGAACACAGACCAGTCCATCACACAAACTTTCCTCCCATCTATTGACTCCATCTACACCTCCCGCTGCCTGAGGAAAGTGGGCAGCATAATCAAAGATCCCTCCCACCCTGCTTACTCACTCTTCCAACTTCTTCCATCGGGCAGGAGATACAGAGGTCTGAGAACACGCACGGACAGACTCAAAAGGAGCTTCTTCCCCACTGTCACCAGACTCCTAAATGACCCTCTTGTAGGCTGACCTCATTAACACTACACCCTGTATGCTTCATCCGATGTCAGTGTTTATGTAGTTACATTGTATATCTTGTGTTTCCCTTTTATGTATTTTCTTTTATTCCCTTTTCTTCCCATGTACTTAATAATCTGTTGAGCTGCTCGCAGAAAAATACTTTTCACTGTACCTCAGTACACGTGACAATAAACAAATCCAATCCAATCCAATCCAACCAGGGAGGCAGTGGCGTAGTGGTATTGTCACTGGACCAGTAATGCTTGGGGACCTGGGTTTGAATCCCACCATGGCAGATGGTGGAATTTGAATTCAATACAAAAACCTGGAATTAAAAGCCGAATAACGACCATTAAAAACTATTGTTTATTGTTGTAAAAACCCATCTGGTTCACTAATGTCATTTAGGGAAGGAAATCTGCCATCCTTACCTGGTCTGACCTACATGTGACTGCTGACCAACAGCAATATGGTTGACCCTTAAATGGCCTCAGGTATGGGCAACAAATGCTTTCCCAGCCAGCACCGTCCATATTCCATAAACAAATAAAAAAAATAACCCCCACCGACTGCCAGGACCTCTGCCTCTAATAGGGAATTGGCAATTGTTTGTGACGAGAGCACTTCACACAACCAATCAGCCGTGATGCCTGGACACTGTGCTTGAACACTTCAGGAGGCAACACCACACACGCAGCAGCCAACATCCGAACAGCCAGGGGATGAAATACAGCTCCGGTGACATGACCACGGCCGGGGGGGGGGGTGGATGAGTGCGATGGGGAGGGGGACCTAGGGTTCGGAGGTGAAGCCGCATTGCGGAAGAAAGTGACAGAGGTGTCATACTGCTTGTGTCAAGGGTTTTTAATGTGTCACACGTGTTCACCAATGCTCCACTCTCCCGATGGCGCCGCCCCACTCTCCCCACCACACTCTCTCCCCCCTCCCCCGTGCCCTCAGTGATCCTCAACGTGCTTAACCTTCCTTGCTCTACTGCTATGTTTAGGTCACCAGGATGCAGATCTGAGGTGGAGGCAGCCAGCTGCTTACCACGTCCCGTGGCCTTCGATGCCCCTGGCTGGCGCCTCTGGGTGCTCTGGAGCCAAAGGGCCCTGGCACACTCGTCAACTGCACAGGCACAGCCATGTCACCCTGATCCATGTGGTGACTTTGATACACGGCCTCATCAGAGGAGTGAATCTCGGTGGAGCTGGTGACCACCATCCCCACTCCATGGGACGGGTCCGGATTGGCACCCAGCGCCCACCCCTCCCGCTCGGTGCTCATAGGGCCCCGAGGTTTACCTCGGGACATGGGTAGCTGGTTTGAGCCCCGCCGATCCCTGTCATCTTGGCAGTCCTGTTGTCGATACCCTCGGCCATGCTCCTCAGTGACTGGGCCATGCTCTGCAGCGCCTCGGCAATGCCCACCCGCGACTGGGACAAGCTCCCCCGTGTCTTGGCCATTCCTGTCAAAGAGCGAGACATGTCCCGCAAAACCTCATCAAGGTCAACCTCATCCTAGTCACGTTCCCCAGTGAGTCAGACATTCTGACGAGGACCTCAGCCATGGCCGTCACTGACTGCGCCACGCCTTGGACACATTCACTAATGGTGCTGGCGTCGTGCACCAGGTTCTCCATTGCGGTCACCACTAAACATTGTTGGCCTCGGTGCCACGCATTACTAGCCACATCTCCTGCGCCCGTAGCCTCTGGGACCCTCCAATCGGCTATGGACCTACTGGAGTGTCACTGACATCTCCCTTGGAATGTCCCGGCCGCTTCCTAATGTCTCCATCAGCTCCCGGTAACCCTGTTCCAGAGGCCCAGCATCAGGCTGCGACTCGACCAGGAATTGGGATCCAGCACACCTCCAAGTCCTGTCTTGCCTGTGGTGCTCACCAGATTGTGCTCCAGAAGCTTATCTACTAATGTTTCCCACCGAGGTGCATGTATCTGCGCTGGTAGAGAGTGGGGATGAAAACTGTGACGCGTCGATTGTGGCTTCCTCGGAGCTCTCCTCTGAGGTGTTCTCCAGGGAGGTATGGGAGGGGGCCACCTGGTATGCCCCTGCGAGGGCGGCTGGAGCACCTGCGGGAGAGTGCAGATGTGGTCAGCGTGTATGGCAATAGCAACTCTCATGTCACAGGTCCTCCGGGTGGGGCCTGGTGGTTCCTCACCTCTGCAGCGTCCGCCAAGGTCCGCGTTGGTGACCACTCTGTCTTTGGCCATCCCCATCACCTACAGGGCCAGTTCCTCGAAGGTGGTGAGGATTCGTATATCAGGCACCCCTCCACCCGACTGGGCCCCCTCCTGGCGATTGTGGGAGAGCTTCTCCTGCGGAGACCCAGAGAGGGCATCGTCAGCCACATGCATAGTTCACAGTGGCGGGGGGGGGGGGGGGGGGGGGGGGGGGGGGGTAAATCATTGAACCATGGAATTTGCAGTGCAGAAGCAGGCCATTTGGCCCATCGACTCTGCACAGGCCCTTGGAAAGAGCACCCCACTTAAGCCAACTCCTCCACCCTATCCCCGTAACCCAGAAACCCCACCGAACCTTTTTGGACACTTGGACACTGAGGGCAATTTATCATGGCCAATCCACCTAACCTGCACATCTTTGGACTGTGGGAGGAAACCAGAGCACCCAGAGGAAACCCACGCGCACACAGGGAGAACGTGCAGACTCCGCACACACAGTGACCGAAGTCGGGAATCGATATTGGGACCCTGGAGCTGTGAAGCAACAGTGAGGGTTGGGGGGGGGGGGGGGGTTGAATAGAGAGGGGGGTTGAAGGGAGGATTGGGGACCTCATTGAGGGCTGAGGGGTGGTGGATGCTAGCGTGCGAGCACAAAGGTCTCGGGGATGGGGTAGGTTGGGGTCAACACAGGGCCGGCTCAAGGCACCGGCAACTCGGGCAGTCGCCCGGGGCGCCATGTGCTAGGGGGCGCCAGAGACTCGGGTCCCGCGCATGCGCAGTTGAGCCGGTGCAAACCAGCGCATGCGCGGTGGCCGCCCTCCCCAAGGGCTGCCCCCCCCTCCGTCCGCCCCCCACTCCGTCCGCCCGCCCCCCCCCGCTCGGTCCGCCCCCCCCCCGGCTCGGTCCGCCCCCCGCTCGGTCCGCTCCCCCCGCCCCCCCCCTCGGTCCGCTCCCCCCGCCCCCCCCTCCCCCTCCTCGGCCCCGCCCCCCCTCAGCCCCCCCACCCCCCCCCCCCCCCCCCCGGGCCCCCCCCCCCCCCCCAAGGGCGCCGAAGTTCAGCTTGCCCGGGACGCCAGCAACCCTAGGGCCGGCGCTGGGTCAACACACCCATGCTGTCCGGTGTAGGTCATTGACCTTGCGACATTGGAGTCTAGTCCTTTTGGTCACTCTTCCCGAGCTCACAACTGTCGCCACCTAGTTCCAGGTAGTGCTGGCTGCCGTGTGGCTCACCCTCTGGGACCTCGGGGGAACAAGACATCCAACCTAGCCTCCACCGCATCAAGCAGTCTCCCTAGGCTCGAATCTTGGGGCCTGCCTACTCGCGCCATGGCTGCGAGCTGAGTGGCGCTGGCTATGCAACTGCTGTTTAAGGGCTGCTCGACCTTGTTCGCCGGGGGGGGGGGGGGGGGGGGGGGGGGGCGCGAGGTCTGGTGAATCGGCTGATGATGCTTCATCTGTGCTCAAAAGCCCGTGGGGCCTCGTTAAGTCAACCAAGTAATGTTGAATAGCATTGCTGGGCTGAGTGCTGGGAACCTCGCGGCAGTTCCCACGCGCCACCACATTTAGAAATCTTTCTGAAGTATCGGGCTCGTTGAAACCTTTCGGTTGAATTCTGGCCGTCATCTACACGGCTGGTAGGTGCATGCAGCAATGCAATAGTTCCAGATGCAAAACTTATCACACCAGTTGCATTTGCCTTTGTTGCTCTGGGAGCAGCTTTTAATATGGCATTAAACAGAAATTTCTTTGTATAAATCAGTTATGGCTTACGTGGATTATGCTATGGTTGAGATGTTATTTGAATTTAGAATGCTATGGTGACAACTGGACAACTTTTTCTGAAGGGAAAACACTAATGCACAGAGTCCTTGCACATGTTTGATCTTATCAACTAGCTGCAGTATTTTTTAAATGTCAACTTAGCTATGTTGTCATGTCTAACAAAAACAACATGCTGTTATTTATGTTGCTTAGCATCTGATACACTCAGTTTCTCTGTCTAAATGCAAAACAATATCATCACTCTTCTATTTCAGAATATTTAAAGGCTCACTCTGTTGATACCAACAACTTTCATAATACCATGCTTCTTTATGTCTTTTGATTTAACAACAGTACACTGGCCAGAAGGAGAAGGATATACTCCAGCTTTCAATATTCAACCAATTAGACTGCAATTTGGAGTGCATGTCCACAGTTGCCTGAATGTGATAGCAGGGCAGGTGGATAAAGTGGTAAAGAAAACCTATGGAACGTTTTCCTTTATTTAGAACATAGAACAGTACAGCACAGAACAGGCCCTTCGGCCCTCGATGTTGCGCAGAGCTTTGTTCGAAACCAAGATCAAGATATCCCACTCCCTGTCATTGTGGTGTGCTCCATGTGCCTATCCAATAACCGCTTGAAAGTGTCCGACTCCACTATCACAGCAAGCAGTCCATTCCACACCCTAACCCAGGGGTGGGCAAACTACGGCCCGCGGGCCGCATGCGGCCCGCCAAAGGTATTTCTGCGGCCCACCAAGTCATTAAAAAAAAAAAAAAAAAATTTTTTTTAAAAAAAATTTTTTTTTTTTTTTTTTTAATTTTTTTTTTAAAGGTTAATGGGTGGGGGGGCTGTTGGGTTACTTACTGGTATAGGGTGGATACGTTGACTTGAGTAGGGTGATCATTGCTTGGCACAATGTCGAGGGCCGAAGGGCCTGTTCTGTGCTGTACTGTTCTATGTTCTATATGAGGCGCCCACAATCATAACCGGGTGAAGTAATTATTTTACTTAATATACTATGCGGCCCTTTGTGAATTGTGAATTTCTGAATGCGGCCCTTGCACGGAAAAGTTTGCCCACCCCTGCCCTAACCACTCTCTGAGTAAAGAACCTACCTCGGACATCCCTCCTATATCTCCCACCCTGAACCTTATAGTTATGCCCCCTTGTAACAGCTACATCCACCCGAGGAATAGTCTATGAACGCCCACTCTATCTATCCCCCTCATCATCTTATAAACCTCTGTTAAGTCTCCTCTCATCCTCCTCCACTCCAAAGAGAAAAGCCCTAGCTCCCTCAACCTTTCCTCATAAGACCTACCCTCAAAACCAGGCAACATCCTGGCAAATCTCCTTTGCAACCTTTCCAATGCTTCCACATCTTTCCCATAATGAGGTGACCAGAACTACACATAATATTCCAAATGTGATCACACCAGGGTCATGTACAGTTGCAGCATAACCCCACGGCTCTTAAACTCAAGCCCCCTGTTAATAAACGCCAACACACTACAGGCCTTCTTCACGGCTCTATCCACTTGAGTGGCAACCTTCAGAGATCTGTGGACATGAACCCCAAGATCTCTCTGTTCCTCCACATTCCTCAGAACCCTGCCGTTGACCCTGTGATCCGCATTCAAATTTTTTCTACCAAACTGAATCACCTCATCAAGGTTAAACTCCATCTGCCATTTTCCAGCCCAGCACTGCATCCTATCAATGTCTCTTTGCAGCCTACAACAGCCCTCCACCTCATCCACTACTCCACCAATCTTGGTGTCATCAGCAAATTTACTGACCCACCCTTCAGCACCCCTCCTCCAAGTCATTGATAAAAATCACAAATAGCAAAGGACCCAGCACTGATCCCTGTGGTACACCGCTGGTAACTGGTGTCCAGATTGAAAATTTTCCATCCACCACCACCCTCTGTCTTCTATGTGATAGCCAGTTACTTGTCCAATTGGCCAAATTTCCCTCTATCCCACACCTCCTTACTTTCTTCATAAGCCGACCATGGGGAACCTTATCAAACACCTTACCAAAATCCATGTATACAACATCAACTGCTCTAACTTCATCCACACACTTAGTTACCTCCTCAAAGAATTCAACAAATTTGTGAGGCAAGACTTACCCTTCACGAATCTATGTTGACTATCCCGGATTAAGCTGCACCTTTCCAAATGGTCATAAATCCTATCCTTCATGACCTTTTCCATTAACTTACCGACCAACGAAGTAAGACTACCCGGCCTCTAATTACTAGGGTCATTCCTATTCCCTTTCTTGAACAGAGGAACAACATTCGCCACTCTCCAGTCCTCTGGCACTATCCCCATGGACAGTGAGGACCCAAAGATCAAAGCCAAAGGCTTTGCAATCTCTTCCCTTGCCTCCCAAAGAATCCTAGGCTATATCCCATCTGGCCCAGGGGACTTGTCGATTGCTAATGCATCCTCTCTCAGTACATCTACCTCCTCCAGCCTACCTGCCTGTATCACACTCTCATCCTCAAAAACATAACCCCTCTCCTTGGTGAACACTGAAAAAAACTATTAATTCAACGCCTCTTCTATCGCTTCTGACTCCATGCACAAGTTCCCACCACTGTCCTTGATCGGCCCTGACCTCACCCTGGTCATTCTTTTATTTCTCACATAAGAGTAAAAAGCCTTGGGGTTTTCCTTGATCCGACCTGCCAAGGACTTCTCATGTCCCCTCCTAGCCCTCCTAAGCCTTTTTTTTTTTAGCTCATTCCTTGCTGCCTTGTAACCCTCAAGCGACCCAAATGAACCTTGTTTTTTCATCCTTACATACACCTCTTTTTTCCTCTTGACAAGACCTCTTTTGTGAACCATGGTTCCCTCACACAGCCATTTCCTCCCTGCCTGACATACCTATCAAGGACACACAGTATTTGTTCCTTGAACAAGCTCCACTTTTCATTTGTGCCTTTCCCTGACAGTTTCTGTTCCCATCTTATGCTCCCTAATTCTCGCCTAATCGCATCATAATTACCCCTCCCCCAATTATAAACCTTGCCCTGCCGTATGGCCCTATCCCTCTCCATTGCAATAGTGAAAGACACCAAATTGTGGTTACTATCTCCAAAGAGCTCTCCCACAAACAAATCTAACAGTTGGCTCGGTTCATTACCCAGTACCAAATCCAATGTGGCCCCACCTCTTGGCCTATCCTCATATTGTGCCAGGAAACTCTCCTGCACACACTGTACAAAAACGTCCCCATCCGAACTGTTTGACCTATAGAGGTTGCAATCAATATTTGGAAAGTTAAAGTCACCCATGACAACTACCCCGAGACCTCCACACCTATCCATAATCTGTTTTGCAATTTCTTCCTCCACATCTCTATTACTATTTGGGGGTCTAAAAAACTCCTAACACCGTGACCGCTCCTTTCCTATTTCTAACTTCAACCCATATTACCTCAGTAGGCAGATCCCCCTCAAACTGCCTTTCTGCAGCCGTTAAACTATCCTTGACTAACAATGCTACTCCTCCACCTCTTTTACCACCTTCCCTACTCTTACTGAAACATCTATAACCCGGAACTTCCAACAACCATTCCTGTCCCTGTTCTAACCAGGTCTCCGTAATGGCCACAACATCGTAGTCCCAAGTACCAGTCCACGCTCCACGTTCACCTACCTTATTCCGGATGCTGCTTGGATTTGAAGGAGACACACTTCAACCCACCTTTTTGTCTGCCGGTACACTCCTGCGACCTTGATATCTTCCTC
Source organism: Scyliorhinus canicula (assembly GCF_902713615.1). Classification (NCBI taxonomy): domain Eukaryota; kingdom Metazoa; phylum Chordata; class Chondrichthyes; order Carcharhiniformes; family Scyliorhinidae; genus Scyliorhinus; species Scyliorhinus canicula. The sequence continues at coordinate 137,173,030 of NC_052147.1, forward strand.
AGTACCTCACTATTCTCAAAAACTGGCTTCTGTACTACAGCTCGTTTTCCCATCCCCCTGACAAATTAGTTTAAACCCCCCCGAAGAGCCATAACAAGTTTCCCAAATTTACGGGGTATGGAATACAAAAGTAGGGATGTGATGATAGAACTGTATAAAACGGTTAGGTCACAGCTGGAATTTTGTGTGCAGTTCTGGTCGCAACATTTACACAGGAGATTTTCAGGAATTTTTTTTTCCAATTAAGGGGCAATTTAGTGTGGCCAATCCACCTACCCTGCACATTTTTGGGTTGTGGGGGTGAAACCCTCGCAAACATGGGGAGAAAGTGCAAACTCCACACGGACAGTGACCCAGAACCGGGATCGAACCTGGGACCTTGGCGCCGTGAGGCCGCAGTGCTAACCACTGCACCACCGTGCTGCCCTCGATTTACAGGAATGTTGCCAGAACTTGAAAACTGCAGCTGTGTGAAAGACTGGATAGGCTGGAGTTGTTTTCTTGAGAACAGAGGAGGCTGAAGGGTTACCTAATTGAGGTTTACAAAATTATGAGGGGCCGAGGTAGAGTGGACAGGAAAGATCTGTTTCTCCCAGCTGAGGGCCAATTACCAGGGGGCATAGCTTCATGGTGATTGGCAGGAGGATTAGAGGGGACAAGAGGAAAAAACCTTTTTCATCCAGAGGGTAGTGGGCATCTGGAATTCACTGTATGAATTGGTGGTTGAGGCTGAAACACTCAACCCATTTAAAAGGTACCTGGATATTGCTGTAACCTGCAAGGCTACAGCCTAGGTACTTGAAAGTGGGATTAAAATGAGTGGCTAGTTTCTTTATTTTCTCTTTGTTGGTGGGCACAGACACAATGGGTTGAATGGCCTCCTTATGTGCCGTAACGTTTCTCTGGTTCTCTATGGGTCAATGGCACAAAAGTCACATGAGTGCATGTCTTTGTATAGGGTGTCTTACTTTGATTTGGTTGAACTTTAATTGCATGTGGAGTTCAATGTGGGTGGAAATTAAAACCAGAAAAATTGCTGGCCTCCGTATTTCATTCAAAATGCATTAGGCTGCATGTGCCCAGCTTTCTGGGGAGAGTCAGATTGTCAATTTGAGTGATATTTCAACAAATATTTCAGTTTAAAGCTAAATCTCAAGGTTTCTGAAACAAAATTGAGACTGCAGTGGCAATGGAATGGGTTGACTCAATCTCAGGGGAAGATGGTAACAAATGCGTGGTACTCACAGCTGCTTTCTTACCTGCTTGTGGGAAAGGGGTTGTTAACAGTACTTTGATGAAAGGTTACTCCCTGCATTCTGGAGGTTTACGCCATCACATCAGGATGGATGCCACTTTCTGCTGCTTTAGATTGGACCATATATTAGAGCCAAGATGACCGGAAACATCATCTGCAGCCTGTTGGTCACAGATCTGTAAATGGAGAGGACAGAGGGTAGCACCAGAGAATGAATCAACACAGAGGGAGCTCGCAAATAGGCGTAGAGGTACCCGTGGAAAAGGGTCTTGCAAGCAGAAGTTCAATTTTCTTGACCTGACTGTATATTCCTGAAGGTGGATACATGGGGATTGTTACAGAAATGGCTTTCTGTTCCCCAAACAATGCGATACGCAAAAACATTTGCATTTCTATGCTTTTCTGTTCCTCCCATGCAGTCCCTTGGCCATTGATGCTAGTGTCTGGATTTCACAGCATCAAGGTCTCCAATGCTGACTACTGGTTTGATAGTAGCACCCTGGAAATTCCTGCAATTCCTGTCTTTTCTTCCTAGTCTTCCAGTAAATGGCCACCCATCTACTATCCTGTACTCTTCATGTGGGGTGGTCACCTCCTGGAATCAAACGGCTGGCAGCTTCCTGATCCCAGCAGTATCACCTGGGAGCAGTAGTCATCATGTGAATTGCACCGAGTCACCATAGTTGATCGTCATTAAAGACAGATACCCAGACAAGTGGGTGAACATTGCCAGGGCCAAACTGGCAGGCCCAGGTGAGGGAGATGATGCGGCCAGTGTGGATATATCCAGCATCTCCCAGTCAGCTGCCCACAAATGCATTTGTCGAGTCATTGATGGTCTGTTTGCAAGGACTGGAAATTATATCCACTTTGCCTGTAATAATGGCTCTCACATTTGCAGCATTGGCTGGCTTTCCACAGGTGTAGGATGCCATCATCTGCACCCACATGGCACTCAGTGCAATTGTTATCGCCAAGGGTTTCCACTTCTTCAAGATGCTGCTGGCGTGTGCAAGATTCCTGGGCAGCTGCCCTCATGCTCCCATCCTGTGGAAGTCCAAACTTTCTGATCCCTTCTGATCTAGCTTCGGGGTAGCTGTTCAAATGTCTTCAATCAGAAACCTGACTCCTTCAGCACAGTAGGATTATAATGAATACCGTGTTCCTGCCACATATGCAATTAAACAGGCCATCAGCATGCTAAAGATATAATTCTGGTGCTGGTTTGATCTGAAGCATGCACCCGCCAGGATATCCAACATGATTGTGGTTTGCTGTGCTATGCACAACAGTGAATTTTGGCCTTGCAGAAGGAACAAGGAAAAGAGCTCATATACTCCTCAGACAATTCAGAGGGGGTAAAGGAAGAAGAAGGGGATGATGTAGAGGGTGATGAAGGCAATGCATCCTGATTTGTTCACATTGCTGCATCTCAAATGTTGAGAGGATCAGATGTTGCACAAGCCACCACCAATTTGTGTGCACTCCTGCACCGTTATGGCTGTTCTTCTCGGGGACCTCCGGTGGCAGCCATGGAGGAGTAGGTTGCACATTTGATAGCTCCCACCTGCGACGGACCTTTTTCCCCTGTTTTTTCGCAGATTTTATGGGACAAAGTCCTGTAAGGAAGACGCGAGCAGAGCCGGCAAACTGCACATCCAACATCTGCCACCTGATTGACGAATTCAGTGGCTCATCACCTGCCTTTGACTCAGCATGGTCCTTTCTCCAGCAGTCTTCTGACTGTTGTCACCCTGGGCGCTCTCTGCCTGTGCCAGATTCTCCATTGAATGTGATGTGGCTTCACCATAGTGGTTTCCCAACTGAACCTGTGAGATATAATCCACCAAAGCGCCTGTATCTGTGCTGGTGCTTGGTGCAGAAAACAGATGTGATGCGGGTGCATCCCTCAACGGTTCCTCCTCAAGTGTCAAGGAATTCCTCAGGGTCAGCAGTGCATTCTAAGGATGGTGCCTCTGAGGGAGAAACAGATAATGTCATTCAGAATATCCTCATCAAGTGTCTGTGCAAGCATGGTGGTAGCTTGCCTCAATGGACATGTGCCTTAATGAGGCATTGCGGGTGGCCAATCTGTGGGAGCTCTGGATTTGCCCTTCTCACTGGAGATAACAAAACCCAGCTCTTCCTGTACATCTACCCAGTCTCCCATCTGCCCATTGAACTCTTACTGTCTTCTGAGGATTCCTGAGGATCTTGCTCCGCGCTCACCCCCCAGATCTAAAACGTCCATCTCAAATGTTGAGAGGATCAGATGTTGCACAAGCCACCACCGATTGGTGTGCAATCCTGCACCGTTATGGCTGTTCTTCTCGGGGACCTCCGGTGGCGGCCATGGAGGAGTAGGTAGCACATTTGATAGCTCCCGCCTGTGACGGACTTTTGGACATTTTCCCCTGTTTTTTTCCAGATTTCATGGGACAAAGTCCTGTAAGGAAGACGCGAGCAGAGCCGGCAAAGTAGGAAAGAATGGTGGAGAGCAAGTGCCGCGGGGAGGCGGCACAGTGGTCAACGGGGCAGCTGGTGGAGTTTTTCGAAGATTGCTGCGCCAAGCTGAAGAAGGACGCGCTGGACCCTATTAAGGCTTCGATTGATCAAGTTGTGCAGAATCAAGAGACCCACGGTAGAGCGATCCAGGAGGTGGAGAAAAAGGTGTCCGAGCACGAGGAGTACGTAACCGTGCAGGAGACCAAGGTGGAGATGATGAACGACCGCCAGGAAAGAATGCAGGAGGAGCTGGAGGACCTGGAGAACAGGTCCAGGAGGCAGAATCTTAGAATTGTTGACCTCCCAGTGAGGGATTGGATGCGAGGGCTTATGTGACGGACATGTTGGAGAAGTTGATGGCGGCTGAGGTGTCCCCGAGGAAGTGGAGAGAGCGCACAGAGCCCTCGCAAAGAAGCCCTGAGCGAACGAGCTGCCGAGGACGATGGTGGTACGCTTTCACCGATTCCTGGACAATGAACAAGTGTTAAGCTGGAGCTTGACTTGGGGGGGGGGGGGGGTTGGGTTTCTAGTGTTGTTGCTGGGGGGGGGGGGGGGAAGGGAGTTGGGGGGAGGGGGAGCAGCCTTGCTGACAGGGGAGGAACTGTTACTTGGGGACCAATGGGACGTTGGGAATGGCGAATGCCCGAGGGGGGGGCTCGAGGAGGCAGTGGGCGCGAGTTAGAGGCTGGCCTAAAAAGAGTGATGGCTAGTCGACAGGGTGGGGGGGGGGGGGGGGGGGGGGGGGGGAGTGTGTGGGAAGCCACCTGACCAGGCTGATTACATGGAATGATGGAATGTCACAGGGTTGAACGGGCCTGTCAAGAACGGGCTTGCGTGTTTGCGCATTTGAGGGGGCTGAAGGCGGCCATGGCAATGCTACAAGAGGTACACCTGAAGGTTACAGACCAGATGAGACTGTGAAGGGGGTGGGTCAGCCAAGCATACCACTCCTGGCTGAACTCAAAGACCAGGGCGGTAGCGATCTTGATCAACAAATGAGTGGCATTCGAGGCAGGGAGAATCGTGTCAGAGAAGGGGGGTAGGTACATAATGGTGAGTGGGAAGCTGGAGGGGGTGCGGGTGGTACTCGTGAACATATATGCACTGAATTGGGATGATGTGGAATTTATGAGGTGGGTGTTAGGTAATATCCCAGGTTATGTAGAGTCACATAACCTGATCATGGGAGGAGACTTTAACAGTCATTGATCCGAATTGGACCGGTCAAAATCCCGGACAGGGAGGAGGCCGGCTGCAGCAAAGGAATTGAAGGGGTTTATGGAACAGTTGGGGGGAGTAGACCCATGGAGGTTTGCACGGCCAAGGACGAAGGAGTTTTCCTTTTTCTCACATGTCCACTCTTGCTTAGACCTTTTTGTTCTGAGCAGTGCGCTAAGACCCGAGATGGTAGATACTGAGTACTCGTCAATCGCAGTGTCGGATCATGCCCCACATTGGGTGGATCTATGGATTAGTGTGGAGAGAGGGCAACGCCCACTGTGGAGACTGGATGTGGGGTTGCTAGCGGACGAAGCGATCTGTGGGTTGGTTAACAAGTCCATCCAGAACTACCTGGAAACGAATGATACGGGGGAGGTCTCTGCAGCGACGGTTTGGGAAGCTTTGAAGGCAGTGGTCAGAGGGGAATTAATCTCGATACAGGCCCACAGAGAAAAGGTGGAACGGGTTGAGAGGGTTAGGTTAGTGGAGGAGATACTTCAGGTGGACAGGAAATACTCGGAGGCCCCGTAAGCGGGGCCATTGAGGGAGCGGCGGAGGTTACAGGTGGAGTTTGGGAGCGGATGTAGGCAGCGTCATGCAAAGACACCAGTTTGGGAGCACTGATAACGGCGCCTCTTCCATTCTCACCGGCCCGATACTCCACAAGTCCGGTAGTGATGGTGGCTCTGAGAATCTGGGGGCAATGGAGGTGATATAAGAGAATGGAGGGAGCATCAGTTTGGACCCCGATTTATGATAATCATCGGTGTGTACTGGGTAAGCTAGATGGTGGGTTCTGGAGATGGCAAAGGGCAGGAATTAGAAGGATGGGGGATCTATTTCTCGACCGGAGCTTTCCCAGCTTGAAAGCCTTGGAGGATAAATTTCAATTGCCAGCAGGGAACGGGTCTAGGTATTTGCAGGTGTGAGACCTCCCGAGAAAGCAGGTTCCGACTTTCCAATCTTTCGTTGCTGCCGCCATGGGGGATACAGGATAGAGTAGTCTCCAGTACCTGGGTGGAAGAGGGGAAGGTATAAGATATTTACCAGGAGCTCTCAGAGGTGGAGGAAACTCTGGTGGAGGAGCTCAAGGGCAAGTGGGAGGACGAGCTAGGAGGAGAGATAGAGGCAGGGCTGTGGGTGGATGCCCTAAGCAGGGTTAATACCTCCTCATCATGTGCCAGGCTTAGCCTGATACAATTTAAGGTAGTCCACCGGACACACATGACAGTGGTTTGGATGAGCAAGTTTTTCAGGGTAGAGGACAGGTGTGTGAGATGCACGGGAAGCCCAGCAAATCATGTCCACATGTTTTGGACATGCCCGAAGCTGAGAGGGTTTTGGCAGGATTTTGCAAAGGCAATGACCACGGTACTAAAAACACTTGTGGTGCCGAGTGCGGAGGTAGCGATCTTTGGAGTGTCGGAAGATCCGGGAGTTCAGGGGGAGAAAGAGGCTGACGTCTTGACCTTTGCCTCCCTGGTAGCCTGGAGACGGATCTTGTTAATGTGGAGGGACTCGCAGCTCCCAAGTGCAGAGACCTGGGTTAGTGACATGGCTGGGTTTCTCAGTCTCGAGAAGATAACGTTTGCCTTAAGAGGGTCAATGGTCAGGTTCACGCGGAGGTGGCAGCCGTTCATCGACTTTCTCAGGGAAAATTAAAATGTCAGCAGATGCAGTATTCTGAGCAGGGGACGGGGGGGAGAGGGCCGGATTTTATTTTATGGTTGGGGTGTGTGAAGATTGGGATGCGCGGGGAAATGTTTATTATAACATGTTGATGTCATTGTTAATATCATTATTAAAAAATTCAAATACCTTAATAAAAATATATTTTTTTAAATGGCTGCTCTTCTCCTGTGCACGAAGAAGTGCATTATTCGTCAAGCCTTTACTTGTCAAGCCATTACAGCCACAAAGCCTCCACCCAGAAGAGCCAGCTTCAAGCACCCATCAGACTGGGATTCCTCACCATTCCATGCACACAAGGTGAATGGCTGAATTTCCCACTCTTGGTATCCACAGGGATATATGCCTCACCTGAACACCATTACTTATGCCCACCCTCCAAGACATCCAAACTCAGCTCCATGCCATGTTGGAACTCGCCCTTGCAGAGTGCAGAAGATCATTCAACTGTTTGCGACACTGGATCCATGTGTGGCACTTGTCCGCTCACTTGTGCAGGCAACTCCGTCCAGGCCTCCTTCATCTGGTTGGCGTATTTCTCATGCCATCCAGTGGCATGAGTACTTTTTAAAAATTTCATTTGCGGCATGTGAGCATCACTGGCTGGGGCAGCATTTATCGTCCATCTGTAACTGCCCTCCATTTCAGAGGGCACTTGAGAGTAAACCACGTTGCTGTGGATCTGGAGTCACATGTAGGCAAGACCAGGGAAGGACTGCAGTTTTCCTTCCCTAAAGGATATCAGTGAACCTGATGGGCTTTTAAATCAATTGTTTCATAGTCATTATTAGATGTTTAATTTCAGGTTTTGTTGGTGGGATTTGAATCCAGGCCCCCAGATCTTTCCCTGGGTCCCTGGAATAATCGTCCAGTGACAATACCACTATGCCACTGCATTCCCTTAAACTTCATGCCAGCCATTCACTGCCTCCATTAGAGTGCAGAGGCTGTCATCTGAGAATCGTGGGGCTGATTGCCCACCAGCATTGCCAGCCCACCTGCCAAGCTCACCGGAACTGAAGCCAGTACTTGCAGCATATTACCAATCTTTCATTCACCCGGGCCATTGGGGACGGATCATCGCGAGTGGGCCAGCCAATGACGTGGCAATGCTGAAATGGCGCGCGGCATGCATCATGATGACGCCAGTTTGGAGTGGGCGGAGCATGGCGGACCAGCATCAAACTGGTGCCGACCCCGATTTCAGTGCAAAAATCCATTCCCCGTCCAATCGCTGAACATGATTTCGCCATTGGGCTATGGAGAATTCCACCCGTAGCCTCCCAAATAGAGAATCCCACCCATTGGCTCCCAAATGGAGAATCCCGCCCTATGTTTCTGAGATGTAATTAGATTAAAATAATTTACCTCTGTTATGGCACTAATTCATTTATCTTGTTGCAGATGCTTTTTCCATTCAGATAAAGAACGTTTAATGTATAATTTTTCCTCCTTTCCCTGCAATGTCCTTATTCAGTGATGCACAATTTTTGTCAAACTAACTGTCCCTGCCTGCTCTACTCTGCTTGTCTTTACCCACATTACTATAGTATTGTGATATGTCAACCCTTCACTTTGGATTTCTAAGTCTCTCTCCAACTGAACCTTTTACCCTGTTAGTTGAAAGCATTCAAACAGGTCACAGTTGCATTCATTACCAAAGCAAATCACCTTCCCCATGCGTGCAGCAAAACAGTAAGATATGGGACTGGATTTTCCTGTCGCCGACGTCAAAATCGCATTCGGCGACTGGACGAAGAATCCATGTTTCCGAACAAATCGGGGACCGCGATGCTCCGCCTCCTCCAAAGTGGCATACTCGAGGAGAACGCCATGAATCGACAGCCTCATGACAGTGCCTGAGGCGCACCCCCCCCCCCCACCCCCCCCCCCCCCCCAGCCTCCCCCCCCCCCCCCCCCCCCCCCCGCCCCCCCCCCCCCCACCCCCCCCCCCCCCTCCCCCCCCGGATGCTCTGCCCCGCCCGGCCGAGTTCCCGATGGCGTGGGTCTCTCATGGTCTCACCCATCGGGAACTCGGCGTGGCGGCTGCAGACCCAGTCCAGCACCACCACAGTCGGGGGAGGGCCGATCCGCGGGCAGGGGGGGACATTATTCCGGGCTGGGGGCACTCTGGGGGGCGGTCCAGTGTGTGCGAGTCAGCTGAAAGGGGGACTATTTCGCGAGCCGGGTTCGCAAGAGGCCGCCACCATGCTGCATGGCGTGGCCACGGACCTGACAATTCTCCGGGGCGTATCAGGAGCTATATCCAGGTATGCTACGCTGCCATCATGTTGGCCCCCAGCAAAACGGGGGATCCGTGACCTTTTTGCGCCTGTTTTTCTGGCTTAAAATGCCACCGTTCCCACGCTGGCGTGGGGACTTAGCCCCAGATTCGGAGAATCCAGCCCATGGTTGTGGACTTCTCCAGGAACATTGGCTTCCCTCTGATACAGGCCATTGAAATCACCATGGGACGGGAATGGAGCAGGATGGGCAGGGGAGATAACCATGGATACAGAATTATATATGTGGAAAATTAATTCCTGAATCTTGTTTCAATTTATTCAAAGAATACTGTTCATCTTTTTTGAGCAATTTTTAATGTTTGTTATGTTTATGCATCTTTGACCACAATTATCATAGATATCAGAATTTACAGTGCAGAAGGAGGCCATTCAGCCCATCGAGCCTGCACCGGCCCTTGGAAAGAGCACCCTACTTAAACCCATGCCTCCACTCTATCCCCTTTATCCCGTAACCCAGTAACCCCACATAACCTTTTTGGACACTAAGGGCAATTTAGAATTGTGAATCCACCTAATCTGCACATCTTTGGACTGTGGGTGGAAACTGGTGCACCCGGAGGAAACCCACACAGACACGGGGAGAACGTGCAGACTCCACGCAGACAGTGACCCAAGCCAGGAATCGAACCTGGGACCCTGGAGTTGTGAAGCAACAGTGCTAACCACTATGCTACCATGCTGCTCTATGTTGGTCCTTAAGGTATTTTCAGTACTTAATAAGTACATATATTCAAATTTAGTATTAATGTGCCAACGTTCCAAATTGTCTGATGCTTTATGCAACATCAATGGTAATTACTTTTCTGTTGTCTGAGTAAATTTCTTGTTTCTGATGCTTGACCAGTGATATAAGGTTTGATTTATAGTTTTATGCAGTTCAATTCATCTGAGTGCTGTCTGGAGGTTAAGAGAATGAGTAGCTGGAACAGGTTATATTTTTCACATTTCATTTGCTGGTAAAATAATAGCACTGAAATAATCGAATAAAGAAAAGATTTATCCCTGATCTGGCGTTTAAGTCCTTCCTGTGAGGAGGGAGGCTACTGCATCTTTTACATCCGATGAAAGCTAATTGCAAGCAAGGAACAAAGAATGGTGGAGCTGAAAGATGTGATCTCAAAATATTGATTTGGGTAAACCATCAATAATCTGAAGACAGAGGGTTCCAAAACGATTGAAATAATTCTTATACATTATTAAAGACAATAAGTTTTAAATTATTGAGCTTTGTGAGACTATTTTTGCACTGTTGATTAACTTTTACCTGCTTGAAATAGTATATTATTTCATTTATTTCCTTTAGCACTTTCCAGCATAAAAATTTTATAGAACGGTTTGACAGTTATTTATTTGTGTGGTGAGGAAGAAATACTTGTACCAAATGTGCAACAAAATATGATGTTCCAAAGACTTTACATAATTACTTTCTTGACTGTTGTCAAGTGAGAAAATTACTTTTATAAACCTATTAATTGTATTGACAGGAATGCAGTGATGATCCAGAATCCTGCTACGTTTATAGAATCAAAACTTATTGGGCAGGATTCTCAATCCAGCTATGCCGGAATCGCGATTGGGCAGAGAATTGCCTCAACCAAAAATCGAGGTCGGCGCCGGGTGCCCAACGGCTGCCAAAACTTCCCATACTTATCCTTCGTTCTCTCAGGAACGTGACTTTCCTGAATCCTAATCAACTGTCGTTTGAAAGACTCCCAAGTGTCCGAAGTTGGTTTGCCCACCAATAGCCGCACCCAATCCAAATCTTCAATTCCTGTCTAATGTTATCGGAATTTATCTTTCCCCAGTTTAGCACCTTAATGCGAGGGTTACCCTCATCCCGATCCAAATGTATCCTGAAACCTATGGAATTGTGGTCACTACTCCCAAAATATTCCCCTACTGAAACCTCAACCACCTGTCCAGGCAAATCCCCAATACCAGATCCAGTCCTGCCCCTTCCCTAGTTAGACTATCTACATATTGCATCAAGAAGCCTTCCTGCATACACCTTACAAACTCTGTCCCATCCAAGCCTGTAGCACTAAGTGAGTCAATAAAGGGGAAATTAAAATCACCTACCACAAGGACTTCCGGTGGCGGCGATGTGCTGAGCGAACACACATCAAGAGGTTCTCCTCCCAGTTGGACCCAACAACGTGAATGTCTTTGCATTTTTGGCCCAAAGAGCCACCTAAAACTCCCCCAAATATATAAGGCATGAACAACGACGAGGGGGGGAAGGAAAATGCCGGCAAACAGCAATTTGAAGGGACAACGAGAAGGAAGAGACAGAAGAGGAGGAAAGAGGCAGGAGCAACGGATGGACGGATTGGCGGCCCCACGAGGCAAGGCGGAGGCCCAGGCGAACCAGGATAGGGCAAGATCGGCCACCTAAACGGCGGAGCAGGAGCAGACAACAACATTTCCCCACTACACGGGACGGATGGAGGAGCGCTTTAAAAAAGGAACTGACCGCTATGAAGGACCGATCAAAATGGAGTTTCAGGTGGTGGTGAAGGAGGTGGTGAAGGAAGCGATAGCCACCCTTCAGCGCACGATAGACTGCCTGGGAATGAAGGTGGAGGCCCAGGAAAAGACGATTCTGGACCTGGAGAAGGCGTTGACTGACCAGAGCGACAGGATCGTGGCTCTGGAGGCCGAGGTGAAGAGGTCGGTGGCGACCCAGGGGAACTTAAAAGGGAAGGTCGAGGAGCAGGAGAACATGTTGAGGCTGCAAAATTTCTGCATCGTGGGTCTGCCAGAGGGATTGAGGGAAGGGACCCAACGGGCTACATCGTCCAAATGCTGGGCAACTTAGTTGGGAGGGAAAGCTTTCCAAACCCCCCAGAACTTGACAGAGCACACAGTTCGCTCCAGCCTAAACCCAAAACTGGGGAGCTGCCGAGAATGATAATTGCAAAACTGCATTGATACCAGGACCAGGAAAAGATCGTGAGGTGGGCCCGACAGACCAATTCGTGCTCGTAGAAAGGGCACAGAATCAGGGTCTATCAAGACTTTGGGGCAGACCTGACAAAAATGAGGGCTGAATTTAACAGAGCGAAATTGGCGCTCTGCAAAAAAGGGGTGCGATTTGGCGTGCTGTTTCCGGCCAGACTCTGGGCAACATACCAGGGGAAGTGTGGTGAATGAGATTCACACGGTATTATAAGTTACCAACGTCACTCTGTTCCCATTATATATATGTACCGATATTGTAAGTGCAGTTGCACTACCAGACCACCAGGGGGAGTAACTCTGGGAGTACTCGAGAGTTTGTACTGGGCTCCCCCCTTGGCTCTGCCCAGAACTCCTCCCCCCTGGAGCTGCTGTATAAAGATAGGTGCCACAGAGTCAGCCAGCTAGTTTACCAAAATTTCAACGGCTAACAGGCTGGCTCTGTTGTAAGTAGATTAAAACCTCTATTCAAATCCTACAAGCACGTGTCCATAGAATTGATTGTTCCATAAATTTAATATACGTACGAAACAGTCGAAGTAAATCATGGAAGCAGCCGTCAAGCCCGGACGCCTAGAACTCGACCCGCAGGATGCAGAGGCTAAATAAATGTTTTCCCACTGGCTGAGATGTTTTAAGGCCTACCTGGCAGAAGCCAGCACCGCTGGATCAACGGAGGAACAAAAACTCAGCCTACTGCACGCGAGGGTAAGCCACAGAATCTCCACACAGCTAAATCCGGCCAGTTCTTACACCGCAGCGCTGGCAATATTGGACAAAATGTACGTTAGGCCCATTACCGATGTTTATGCATGCCACGTGTTTACGACTCGCTGTCAGCGGTCTACAGAAACGCTAGCCGAATTTGTAAGGGAACTGAACAATCTCTCTAATGACTGTAATTATCAAGCCGTTACCACGGTTGAACATAGGGCGCTTGCTGTGCGGGACGTTTTCGTAGCTGGCCTTAGATCGAACTATGTGCACCAAAGACTGCTAGAAAAGGGGCCCAGGACTTAGGTACTACTGCGGAGGCTGCTACCACTATGGAAGTCTCCTTCCGCAGCCTCACCTCGTTTCCCGCGGACCCCACAACCTCATCATGGACCACCGACCAATAATCCCCCCAGGCCTGTGCCGCACGGCCCCCCAGCTACCTCGCTGCCAAAGCCAGTTACTCTGCTGCCCCAGCCAGCTACTCAGCTGCTCCAGCCAGCTACTCAGCTGCCCCAGCCTGCCATTTCGGTGGCCAAAGCCAGCACCCGCGGCAGCACTGCCCAGCCCGATCCGCAACCTGCAGCAGCTGCGGGAAGAAAGGCCACTATGCCAGAGTGTGCCTCGCGCAAAGGGCCCCAGTTTCTAACTCCCCAGTAGAGAGAACAATTCGATCCATTCTCGGACCGCGAGGCCCGAAACGCTACGGCCTATGCCCCAACTCCGCCCCCTCCCGCCACGTGCAATCCATGGGGGCCGCCATCTGAAGACTACGACTTCCCCGGGCACTCATCACGCGGCCCGCAACTCAGCGCAGCGACTCTGCATCAAGCTCGCCAGACCGTACCGGCATCTACTCGACCGGACGCCCACTCAGAAGACTACGACTTTCCCGGGCACTCATCACGCGGCCCGCAACTCAACACGGTCACCCTAGATCAATCCCGCCCCAAGCACCTACGAAGTTCGATGGCGGAGGTCCAGATCAACGGGTACAGCACGCCATGCCTCTTTGACTCCGGGAGCACCGAGAGCTTCATACACCCAGAGCTGGTAAGATGCTGTTCGCTTCCTATTTTTCCTGTGAGCCAAACTATCGCCCTCGCTTCGGGCTCCCACTCAGTCCAAATCCAAGGACACACCGTCGCTATGCTCACAATTCGAGGCGCTAGTTATTCAAAATTTAAACTTTATGCCCTGCCTGACCTCTGTGCGCCACTCTTATTAGGCCTGGATTTCCAGTGCAACCTCAAGAGCCTCACCCTCAGCTTCGGCGGGCCCCTGCCTCCACTCACTATCTGCAGCCTAGCCACGCTACGCATCCCCTCCCCTCCTCTCTTCACCAATCTCACTACAGATTGCAAACCAGTAGCTACTCGCAGCAGGCGATACAGCCTGCAGGAGAAGGTCTTTATCTGATCGGAGGTCCGACGGCTGCTCAGTGAGGGGATCATAGAGGCCAGTAATAGTCCCTGGAGAGCTCAGGTGGTGGTCGTCAAGACCGGGGAAAAATTGTGCATGGTCGGCGACTATAGTCAGACCATAAATCGCTTTACGCTCCTAGACGCGTATCCCCTCCCCAGAATTGCAGAAATGGTTAACCAGATCGCCCAATATCAGCTATTTTCCACGGTGGATCTGAAGTCTGCATACCACCAGCTCCCAATCCGCCCGGAGGACCGCCACTACACGGCGTTCGAGGCCGATGGCCGCCTCTTCCATTCCCTCCGGGTTCCTTTCGGCGTCACTAACGGGGTTTCGGTGTTCCATAGAGCAATGGACCGAATGGTAGGCCAGTACGGGCTGCGGGCCACGTTTCCGTATCTGGACAATGTTACCATCTGCGGCTATGACCAGCAGGACCAGGACGCCAACCTCCACCGTTTTCTCCAGACGGCACAGAAATTAAACCTTACTTATAACAAGGAGAAATGCGTTTTCCGCACAAACAGACTGGCCATCCTCGGCTACGTCGTGGAGAACGGAGTCCTGGGCTCAGACCCAGACCGCATGCGCCCCCTCTTAGAACTCCCCCTCCCTCATTGCCCCAAGGCCCTCAAACGGTGCTTGGGGTTCTTTTCATACTACGCACAGTGGGTCCCTCAATATGCGGACAAAGCCGCCCACTCTTTAAGGCCACACGATTTCCCCTGTCAGCTGAGGCGCGCCAGGCCTTCAGCTGCATCAAACAGGACATCGCCAAAGCAGCCATGCGGGCGGTGGATGAATCCACTCCCTTTCAGGTTGAGAGCGACGCCTCAGAGGTAGCTCTAGCAGCCACTTTAAATCAGGCAGGGAGGCCCGTTGCATTTTTCTCCCGTACCCTATCCGCTTCAGAACTCCGACACTCCTCTGACGAGAAGGAAGCACAAGCCATCGTGGAGGCTGTTCGTCACTGGAGACACTACCTCGCAGGTAGGAGGTTCACCCTCATCACCGACCAACGATCGGTTGCCATTATGTTTGACAACTCGCAAAGGGGCAAAATAAAAAACGATAAAATCCTTCGGTGAAGGATCGAACTCTCCACCTATAGTTACGATATTAAATATCGACCGGGGAAGCGCAACGAGCCCTCGGATGCCCTATCCTGCGGGACATGCGCCGGCGCGTAGATTAGCCGTCTGAAAGCCATCCACGTTGACCTCTGCCATCCAGGGGTCACCCGGCTCGCCCACTACATCTGAGCCCGAAACCTGCCTTTCTCCAACGAGGAGGTAAAAGCGGTCACCAGGGACTGCCCGATCTGTGTAGAGTGCAAACCTATAGACCAGACAGTGCCCACCTGGTCAAGGTTCTAGGCCCTTTGAACGCCTTGCGATCGATTTCAAAGGGCCACTCCCCTCCTCTGACAAGAACATTTATTTCCTCAACATCATAGAGTTCTCCCGATTCCCTTTTGCCATTCCATGCCCCGACATGACCTCCCACACAGTCATTAGGGCCCTGCATAGTGTCTTCACCCTGTTTGGTTTCCCCAGCTACATGCACAGCGACCGGGGTTCATCCTTTATGAGCGACGAGCTGCGTCAGTACCTGCTCGACAAGGGCATCGCCTCGAGCAGGACTACCAGCTACAACCCCAGGGGGAACGGGCAGGTGGAGAGGGAGAACGCGACGGTCTGGAAGACCGTCCTACTGACCCTCCGGTCTAGAAAACTCCAAGTCTCCCAATGGCAAGAAGTCCTCCCAGACGCGCTCCACGCAATTAGATCCCTCCTCTGTACAGCGACAAATCAAACCCCTCACGAGCGGCTCTTCATTTTTTCTAGGGGCACTACCACAGGGGTCTCACTTCCGGCGTGGCTGAGGACACCAGGCCCGGTTCTCCTGAGGAAGCACGTCAGGGCGCACAAAACTGACCCCCTTGTTGAAAAGGTGCGCCTCCTCCATTCCAACCCCCAGTACGCAGCACGGTAGCATGGTGGTTAGCATAAATGCTTCACAGCTCCAGGGTCCCAGGTTCGATTCCCGGCTGGGTCACTGTCTGTGCGGAGTCTGCATGTCCTCCCCGTGTGTGCGTGGGTTTCCTCCGGGTGCTCCGGTTTCCTCCCATAGTCCAAAGATGTGCGGGTTAGGTGGATTGGCCATGCTAAATTGCCCGTAGTGTCCTTAAAAAAAAAGTAAGTTTAGGGGGGGGAGTTGTTGGGTAACGGGTATAGGGTGGATACGTGGGTTTGAGTAGGGTGATCATTGCTCGGCACAACATCGAGGGCCGAAGGGCCTGTTCTGTGCTGTACTGTTCTATGTTCTATGTTCTATGTACGCATTCGTGGAGTTCCCGGACGGTCGGCAGGACACAGTATCCCTTCGGGACCTGGCACATGCTGGATCCAGCCCCCCCCCAACCCCCACTGTGGTACCCCTTACCCCGTTCCCTATGCTGCCGCCCCCTTGCGCCCCCGATTCAGCAAGCTCGACCCACCGGTTCCACGTGCCAGCACCAGCCCGCCCCCAGCGCCCCCAGTCTCTGGTCGAGCCAGAGGTGTATGAAGTTTGGACAAGACTCGCCCCGGAGTCTGCCATCGTACCCCAGCTCTCAACACCCACCCAGCCACCGCAAGAGGCTGCATCCCCGGTGCTCCGCAGATCACAACGAACAATTCGTCCACCGGACAGACTAACTCTGTGAGCCACTACCCCCGCCGGACATGATTTTTTTCACAGGGGGTGAATATGGTGAATGAGATTCACACGGTATTATAAGTTACCAATGTCACTCTGTTCCCAGTATATATATGTACCGATATTGTAAGTGCAGTTGCACTACCTGACCATCAGGGGGAGTAGCTCTGGGAGTACTCGAGAGTTTGTACTGTGCTCCCCCCCTTGGCTCCGCCCAGAACTCCTCCCCCTGGAGCTGCTGTATAAAGATCCGTGCCACAGAGTCAGCCAGCCAGTTCACCGAAAGTTCAACGGCTAACAGGCTGGCTCTGTTGTAAGTATATTAAAACCGCTATTCTAATCCAACAAGCACGTGTCCATAGAATTGATGGTTCCATCAGGAAGGAACATTACTTCGGCACCCCGGTGGAGGCCGACGAGTTCGTAAAAACGAACAACCTGGAAGGAGATCAGCCGCGGCAGCGGTGAAGGCAGCAGGGACAGAAGAAGAGTAATTAGAGTGGAGGACGGACCCCGAAAGTAAGGACTGTAATATGGACTAGGTTTTACACAGGTCTATGCTGCCTCGTTTTCGTTTTTACCTTCGTTTTCAGTTTGAAGATGGGAAACATGAAAACGGGAGTGACAATAGGGGAAGCAGGTAAGTGGGCGAGGTAGGGGATGGAGACAATAGGCAGAATGGGGCCAGGACTAGATCAGTACAGGGGGGGGAGCCACCGTACTAGCGAGGAGGACTAGCATGGGAAGACTGGCAGTAAGGGAGGCCGTGATGCACTTCTCGGGGGAGAGGGAGCCTCTGTTCAGAGAGGCGGTGGACAGGGCAGTAGGGGGAGAACACGGGGTGGGGGGACAGAGAGAAGGGGGACAGGGGGTGCTGGGATCGGGGACGGGTGGGGAGGCGCAGAACAGAAAGGGAACAAAAAGGCAGGACAGGCGAGGCAGCGAGACAGACACAGGCCTCGGCGGGCATGGAGCAGGGCGAGAAACCAAGATGAGACAAGATGAGAACCGAGGTGACAAGCAGAGGGAGAAGGACAGACTCCTGGTAAGGAAGGGCTTGATGGGACAGATGTACCATTCATGCTACAGGCGAGGGTGAGGAAAGTAGCCATACTGATCAGCAAGAGGGTGAGATTTACTGAGACCGGGACGGTTACGACCCAGTGGGACAGTTTGTCATAGTCAGCGGTGTCCTGGAAGGGGCACCGGTGGTGCTGGTAAATGTGTACGCTCTCAATTGGGACGACCCAGACTTTATAAAAAACACCATGGCGGAACTTCCTGACATTGATACACACCGACTGATTATGGGGTGGGCGACTTTAACTGCGTACAGGACCCACTGACTGACCGATCAAACCCCTGAACGGGGAAAAACATAGGCATGGCTAGGGAATTCTGAGCATTCATGAAGCGGTGGACGTGTGGAGGTTCCTACACCCGGGAGAAAAGGAGTCCTCATACTTTTCGCAGGTGCACAGGGTGTACACCCGCATCAATTTCTTTGCAGTGGGGAAATCGGTGCTTCCAGGAATTGTAGGAGCGGAATACTCTATGATTATCATCTCCAACCACACTCCACATTACATGGATGTGAGGTTGGAGACGGACTGTGTCTAGCGTCCCATATGGAAGCTGGACACAGACCTCCTGGCCGATAAGGCCTTTTGCCAGAAAACATTGTGGGCCATAGGCAATTACCTTAGTAACAACCAAAACGTGAAGGTCTCACCCTCCACGCTTTGGGAGGCACTGAAGGCCGTGATCAGAGGAGAGATCATAGCCTACAAGGCATGCAGAGATAGGGAGAAAAGGGCAGCCAGGCAGGAGCTGGTTGACTCCATCTTTTTGGGCAATATAAAGTACTCCAAAGCCCTGACCGTAGAGCTGCTGGGGAGAGCAAAAAGTTACAAATGGACTTTAACCTGCTATCCACCAGGAAAGCAGTGCCGCAACTCCACCAAACATGGGGGAACCTTCTAGAACAGTGGTTAGCACATTTACTTCACAGCTCCAGGGCCCCAAGGTCGATTCCCGGCTTGGGTCACTGTGCAGAGTCTGCACATTCTCCTCGTGTCTGCGTGGGTTTCCTCCGGGTGCCCCAGTTTGCTCCCACATCCCAAAGATGTGCAGTTTAGGTGGATTGGCCATGATAAATTGCCCTTAGTGTCCAAAAAGGGTTAGGTCGGACTACTGGATTACGGGGATAGGGTGGAGATGTGAGCTTAGGTAGGGTTCTCTTTCCAAGGGCTGGTGCAGACCCGATGAGCCAAATTGCCTCCTTCTGCACTAAGTTCTATGATTCTATGAACATGGGGACACGGCTGGCCACCTACTGGCTCACCAGCTGAGAAAGCAGCAGCCACGAGGGAAATAGCACAGGTGAAAAATAGCAGAAGCAGAATGGTAGCAGAACCAAAAGAGGTCAAGCAGGCATTCGAGATCTACCGGGGACTGTACACCTCCGGGCCCCCAGCGGGGAAGCAGGAATGAAACAGTTCCACAACGGACTGGAACTTCCAGTTGGTGAGAAAGACAGGCAGGGGAGGGGGAGCTGCCAAGGGGCACTTTGCCTCCTAAGCTGGCGCAGGCTACAATCTCATTGATACCCAAAAAAGACAAAGATCCGACGGAATGCAGATCATATAGACCTATTTCGCTGCTAAATGTAGACACAAAAATACTCGCAAATGTCTTGGCCAAAAGGCTGGAAAGCTGCGTACCAGAGGTGGTTGCAGAGGACCAAATGGGCTTTGTCAAGGGTTGGCAACTCACTGCGAACATCAGGCAGCTGCTGAATGTAATAATGACCCTCCCCCGTCCCAGGAGAGAACACCAGGTGATCGTCTTCCATGATGCAAAAAACGGCCTTTGACAGAGTCGAATGGAAGTACCTTCTCGAGGTACTAGAATAGTTTGGGCTAGGAGCGGGATTTACTGCCTGGGTGAGACTCCTTCCCATACAACGTTCCCAAGGCGAGTGTTCGAACCAACACCACCAGCTCTGAATACGTCCAGCTACAAAGAGGCACAAGGCAAGGATGCCCATTATCTGAGCTCTTCTTCGCGCTAGCAGTTAAACCCCTGGCGACAGCCCTGTATGACTCAAAAGCTGGAAGGGCATCCGGAGAGGAGACAGAGATCACAGTGTCTCACTCTATGCGGATGACTTGCTCATGTATGTCTCGAAGCCAAAGGAAGGACTGAAGGTAATCATGCAGATCCTGAAAGAGTTTGGAACCTTCTCGGGTTACAAACTTAACCTGGGCGAAAGTGAGGCATTCCCAGTGAATCCAAACGGGGAAGGGACAGAATCTAAAATAGCACAAAACAGATTCCGATACGTGGGATCCAAATAGCCAGAGACTGGACACAAGATCCACAAGTGGAACCTGACTGACCTGGTGGAGGAAGTTAAAAAGGACCCACAGACGTAGGGCACCCTCCCACTCTCCCTGGCGGGGAGAATGCAGACGATCAAAATGAACGTGCTGCCGAGGTTATTCTTCCTGTTTAGATCCATATCGATCTTCATCCCCAAGGCCTGCTTCAAATCATAGACAGCTTAATCATGGCAATTGTGTGTGTGTGGTGGAGGGGGGCGGGGGGGGGGGGGGGGGGGGGGGACGCACTATTAGAGGGCCTGATAAATACAGACAGTAAAGAAGGGGGACTCTGTGGGGAAAATGTATGGGCAGCTACTGGACAGAGCCCAAACACCACTGGACAAGACCAGATGGAAATGGGAGGGCGAACTGGGGCGAGAAGTCGGGTGGGGACTCTGGAGAAAAGCACTGAGCAGGGCCAACTCCACCTCCTCCTGTGCAAGGCTCAGCCTCATGCAGTTCAAAGTGGTGCACAGAGCACCCCTGACCAGAACCCGAATGACCAGGCTCTTCCCGGAGGTGGAGGATAAATGTAAACGGTGCCAGAGGGACCCGGCAAACCACACCCACATGTTCCGTTGGAGAGGGGGACAGCCACAGGGGATTCCTCACTGACTGCCTGCCCTTTCTAGCGGTGACCCATGTACTGCATTTCTTGAAAACGTCAGACTCTTGCTCAAGGTATTACTTTCCACCGTCCTCCTGGGTGATCCCTTCATGCGAGCTGGCAGCACGGTAGCATTGTGGATAGCACAATGGCTTCACAGCTCCAGGGTCCCAGGTTCGATTCCGGCTTGGGTCACTGTCTGTGCAGAGTCTGCACATCCTCCCCGTGTGTGCGTGGGTTTACTCCGGGTGCTCCGGTTTCCTCCCACCGTCCAAAGATGTGCAGCTTAGGTGGATTGGCCATGATAAATTGCCCTTAGTGTCCATAATTGCTCTTGGTGTTGGGTGGGGTTCCTGTGTGATTGGGACAGGGTGGAGGTGTTGACCTTGGGTGGGGTGCTCTTTCCAGGAGCCGGTGCAGACTCGATGGGCCGAATGGCCTCCTTCTGCACTGTAATGATAATCTATGGTGATTCCATCACACGGTCGCATTGAATCCCTGGGGTGATGGGGTGGGGACGGTACGGGGGGGAGGTGCGGCAGGAGTGCGATGGAAAGTGGTGGGGGAACCAGTCTACCCACAATGGACTGCAGTTAGTTCCTGGGGTCGGCCCGCCCTCCGTCCATCCCATTGGGAGTTCCTACCTCCACCTGATCAGCTGTGTGGTGCGCATCAGATAGTGTCCCAGGAGACTCTTCACTAAAGTGCCCAATCTAGGTGAGTGTCTCTGGTATGGTGTAGGAGACAGCTGCAATGGAAATCAGTGTCATCCTCGGACTCAAGCTCTGGGTCTCTTGGGTCTCAGGTCCATGGCTCGTGACCGTGCTGCTTTCCTCATCGCTGCTCGGAACCCGGACCCTGGCTGTGGCACTGACTGGGGGCTCGAGACACCGGATGGGTACGCCCCATGACTAGCAGGTCCTGCAAGAAACAAGGCAAGACGCATGATTAGACCGGGGGATGGTGAGGTTGAGGGTTAGGGTGGGAGTGATGCTGAGGGTGAGGGTCATGTGGGGGTGAGGGTAGTGTTGTGGGGGGGGGGGGGGGGTGTGGAGTTGACACACATGTCACAGGGAACCACAACAAACCAGGGTCTCACTTCCTCATTTGCGGTCGATCACCCCAGCGACTTCCCTTTCCTCCGGGCCTTCTGCTCAGCCACGGTGAGGGCCGCAGATCCAGCAGTCCCCCTCAGTTTTTCCCCTCTCCCGGATGTTATAGGTGGCCTATTCCTGGGGGGAAGGGAGGAACAGAAAATGACAGTGTTAGACAGACCAATGCATGCAGCTCAGGGGGTGGGTAGTTGGTGGCCTCAGTGGCCAGGGCCCCTGGCCATGGCGGCCTGTATGGGTGCTGGCATGTGGTGCAGTGTGGGGGTTCGGCCGCCCTACAGGTTGGGGGGGAGGATTTCAGGTTACAGGTGTGTGGGACAGGGATTAATACCAGGGGCACAGTGCTGCCTACTAACCCTGGCAGCCCTGAGGAGGTCATGCAGTTTTTTCTGACACTACCGGCTGGTCCGGATAATATTGCCCCTGGCCCTCACCGCTTCTGGCACCTTCGCCCAGCCACGCCGAATGGCAGCAGGTGGCAGCCTCCTTCCCGGGTCGGGGTACAGGGTCACCCGCCTCTCCTCCACCGCATCCAGGATGGTCTCCAACTCGGTGTTCATAAATCATGGAGCTGCTCTCCTTACTGCCATTTTGTTGATTGGGATGGTGTGTGTCGGGAGTGATGTGTGTATGTGAAGCTGCAACGTGTCAGCCTCCTGAGTGTCAGTCGCAAATCCAGCGAATCCTGCACCATTTCTCATTTGAATCGATTGTGTTTCACGTGCGCTGGAGCTAGTGCCTTAACAGTTGCTGAATCAGGCCAGGTGTGGTGCTAGTTTTGCTGTGGTGGAACTCCAGGAATTCTGCGTTGGCGTCAACACTTCCAACGCCATATCAGCCATATTGAAACAGATGACATTGTAACTTTTCAATCACAACAACTTGCTTCCCGGTTTTCAGTTTTGTTACAGAGTAACACTGTTGGCTTGTGATACCCTTAGTCCTTTTTTATTCATAAATTGAGTGATTCCTTTAATGCTCAGATCACTCACTCAACTTTTGAGAAGGATGCTCTTTGTGGCTTACCTGGTGAACTGTTGAATTTGATAAATTGCTTCATCAAGGGTACACAAACATTGGGTCATGCTGGATGGATAAATAATGTCTGAATTGATCAGGCATCAATCAAGGTTTTTTAAAGTCAAACATTTTACAATGCTTAGCCAGAAATGTCTTATCATTTACACTGCAGTATTTTATTCTATGTGAACTTCAAGTTTGATATTTGCAACCAAATAAATATTCAGTCCAGTTTCAAATATTGCTGTATAATTTTCATTATTGGCAGTGAGAATGCAATGTGATAAGACAGTATTAGAATTTATTTTCCAATTCATATATGTTGTTCAGCCAAATTTGTGGAGATTGTTAATTTGAATTTAAATTCCATGGGCTGGATTCTCCATTATTGGGACTGTGCCCCCACGCCAGCGTCAAAACGGTAGTTTGACGCCAGAAAAGCTTGGATTAAAGGGTAATGAATTCCCAGTCCTGCAGGAGGCTAGCAGGGATCCGGAGCAGGTCTCGCAACTTTTGCTGCAGATACGGGTCCCCGCACTTGTTGGTCGAAGGCAGCACATGCGCACGGCGGCGGCCTCCAGTGGCCGCGCCGTGCTCCATGGCGGACTCTGAACTCAAAAGAGACCCCTCGATCAGCCGCGTGCCCGACCCTCAACCCCGCACAAGCACTCCCCGGCATCTATAAGGCCCCCCCCTTGCCTCCGATCGGCCCGCTCCCGACCAGGGAGGCCGCCGGCTGAGTCCACAGCTGCCATGCGATTATCCAGACCAACTGGAGCACATTAGTTCCACGCCGTCGGGACTTCAGCTGGTCAGGGGCGGAGAATGTCGGAGCAGGCCTCTGGCAATGGCCCCAGGCGGTGCGGCATTCGGGACCGTAGAATCGGTGAACCAGCACCAGTCCCGATTTCTTGCAGGAACATCGATCCTCCGCCCCCACGCCGGCCGCGATTTCCAGCCCCATATATATTCAAAAGAACATTTTTTTGTTTTAGTTTTTTTGTTGGAGGCATGCATTTACCAATGAAACAGACTTTCTTCAGATTCTAATTACATTATCAATTGGGGGAAAGTGAAGACCCAGATCCATTTGCCAATGTTAACTTAATTTGGACTGATCAATCTGATCTATGTTGCACCAACCTTTTCGGGCCAAATATACAATCCAGTAAAATTTAATGAATTAATTTCATAGGCACAATTTTATATTAGTCGGAAATATCACACCATATTTCATATACAGCTAGGGTTTGCATTTATAGTCTCCCACACAATACATCAGATTATCAGATTACCCTAATTGAACTGAGACATGGGCCAAAAGGAAAATGTAAGGCTCACATTTATCCTGGCTTGTGACAATTCACACCTCTTTAACCTGTGGTTATCCCTCTCTCCAGTCGCTCCATCTGGACCTGTAAAGACTTAATTACCTGCAAAGACTCGCATTCAAAGTATCACCTGGTATCATTGAGTTTGTCTATATATGTGTTTCTGAACCCACCTCTTCATTCACCTGAGGAAGGATCTGCGCTCCGAAAACTAGTGATTCGAAGCAAACCTGTTGGACTTTAACCTGGTTTTGTAAGACTTCTTACTGTGCCCACCCCAGTCCAATGCAGGCATCTCCACATCATCATATTTATATAGCATTGTTCACGTCAACAGGATGTCTCAAAGCACTTTACAGCTAATTAATTATTTTTTGAAGTGTTGTGATATCGGCAACTAATTTGTGCACAGCAATCTCCGACAAACATCAATGTGATAAGACCAGAGAATCTGTTTTAGTGATGCTGATTGAGGACACGATATGGTAGGACATGTATTACAATCCCAGAACAGACCCAACAGTGGCCAGGATACTGGACAGCAACACCAATATTTTATTTTAATTTTGTTAGACAATGAGGAAAGGATATCTCCAGGAGCGATTTCACGAACAAAATAGGGATGTGGTATATTAAAACAAACCTTTTTACTAATATAGTATGAAAATATCTTTAACATCACAGAAGAAAAATTACAATTGCCCCTTAAACAATTCTAATCAATGGAGTGGCACAATAACCCTTAACTGCTATATTTATTCCCACTCAAATAACAAGAAAAAAACATCTCAGCTCTCAATCCACTTTAAATACCATTAGCTCTCAGGAATACCTGTTTTACAGAGATGTCTGGATACTCTGGGATTGTAATACATGTCCTACCATATTCTGTCCTCAATCAGCATCACTAAAACAGATTATCTGATCTTATTACATTGATGTTTGTGAGAGATTGCTGTGCACAAATTGGTTGCTAGGTTTATTCTACACTTCACTTCAAAAATAATTAATTAGCTGTAAAGTACTTTGAGAAAGAAAGAGCATTTGACAATGCTTTAAAGTAAAGATCTGACTCCTGTCAGAACCATGTGGAAACTTTGGTTGTTTTTCTCCAGAAGATGCTTCTCAACTTGTTTCAGCTCACCTCCTAATCAGACAAATCTGAACTGCTTGAAAAGACTTCTAATCTGTCTATAAACATATCTTTAATTGAACTACAGTAAGAGCAAAATGCTTGCTGCTCACAGCTCCATCTAACTCTCAACTGACCTGTTTTTTTCTGAAAAATGCATGATACCTGAGTTCCACCCAGTAACTACATCATCTGACCAACCTGAAATCTAATTAACTACACAGGGAACCCCCTTTAATCCAAACAAAACTGCATTAGCACAAGCTTTTTTACAAGACCCTAATTGCACCCCTGACTCTCAGCCTTTCAAACCAGGATTCTTTTAAAACATGACTGCAGCAGCCGCAGACATACTAACCCAGGCTTTTAACCCTTACTGAACCAAATAACTACAATGCAATATATCTGAAATTCGTACATTCTTCACACATGTAACTCCGCTGTTCCACCATACTATTTCTCAAGGCTCCGTTACATATTTCTGAAAGGGCAGATACGGCATCAGTTTAATATCTCACTCAAAAGACAATACCTCCAATGGTACATCATACCCCCTCAGTTTTGCACTGTAGTGTCAGCCTGCATTTTTGTGCTCAAGTCCTGGAGTGGCATTAGATCCCACAATCTTGTGACTCAAGATGTGACTCGAGAGTCTTGTCACTCGGGGCAGCATGGTAGCACAAGTGGCTAGCACTGTGGCTTCACAGTGCCAGGGTCCCAGGTTCGATTCCCCACTGGGTCACTGTTTGTGCGGAGTCTGCACGTTCTCCCCGTGTCTGCGTGGGTTTCCTCCGGGTGCTCCGGTTTCCCTCCACAGTCCAAAGATGTGCAGATTAGGTGGATTGGCCATGATAAATTGCTCGTATTGACCAAAAAGGTTAGGATGGGTTATTGGGTTATGGGGATAGGGTGGAAGTGAGGGCTTAAATGGGTCGGTGCAGACTCGATGGACCGAATGGCCTCCTTCAGCACTGTATGTTCTGTGTTCTATGATCAAAAGTGAGAGTACTGCCAATTGAACCAAGGTTTTACTTAACTGACACAAGATAAAATTGCAGTGAAGTTTCAGTATAACCTTTTTTTTATTCTTGCATTGGCTGTGGGCACCGTTGACTGGGCCAGTATTGATTGCCCATCTCTACGATAATTACTATTTCAAATTAAGGGCTGGATTTTTGTGGAGTCAGACTTACTCTGGAGGCCTTTCAAAATAGCCGATTCCAGGATTCTCACTCCCATTCTCGGCAATCACCACCGAGCTGGTTCCAATGACATAGAATTATAGAATTTACAGTGCAGAAGGAGGCCATTCGGCCCATCGAGTCTGCACCGGCTCTTGGAAAGAGCACCCTACCCATGGTTAACACCTCCACCCTGTCCCCACCCACCACTAAGGGCAATTTTGGACACTAAGGGCAACTTATCATGGCCATTCCACCTAACCTGCACATCTTTGGACTGTGGGAGGAAACCGGAGCACCCGGAGGAAACCCACGCACACACGGGGAGGATGTGCAGACTCCACACAGACAACGACTCAAGCCGGAATCGAACCTGGAACCCTGGAGCTGTGAAACGATTGTGCTATCCACAATGCTACCGTGCTGCCACAATGCAGAGTAGGCATTCTATACGCAGGTGCAGCGAATAATTAGGAAAGCAAATGGTCTGAAACCTTTTATTACAAAGGAGCACGACTATAATAGTGAAAAAATATTGCTGCAATTGTATAAGGTCTTGGTGAGACCACACCTGTAGTACGAGACAAAATTGAATACCACTCTCCCAACTCAGGGCAGGGTGAAAGTGGCAAAGGCAGTTTGTTTGGGAAGAGCACTTCTGCCTCTATACTGAATCCCCTCTTCCCCCTCACCAGGGCCTAAGCAATTGGCTGCTCTTTTTCCACTAGGACACTCATCCCTGTTCCCTGTATCAAGCCTCCTGCCAGTCAACCAGGCCTATGTTTACTACATTTTAAAATATTGAGAGGTGCTTTCATTGATATATGTGACATTCTTAAGGGGCTTGATGTGATAGATATTGAGAGGACATGTTCCTCCAGCTGGGGAGTTTAGGACTGAGAGGAGTAGAAATGTTTCCACCTGAGGGGCAGCAGGGTAGCATGGTGGTTAGCATAAATGCTTCACAGCTCCAGGATCCCAGGTTCGATTCCCGGCTGGGTCACTGTCTGTGTGGAGTCTGCACGTCCTCCCCCTGTGTGCGTGGGTTTCCTCCGGGTGCTCCGGTTTCCTCCCACAGTCCAAAGATGTGCGGGTTAGGTGGATTGGCCATGCTAAATTGCCCGTAGTGTCCTAATAAAAGTAAGGTTAAGGGGGGGTTGTTGGGTTACGGGTATAGGGTGGATACGTGGGTTTGAGTAGGGTGATCATGGCTCGGCACAACATTGAGGGCCGAAGGGCCTGTTCTGTGCTGTACTGTTCTATGTTCTACGTCTATGTCTATGAAACATTGTGGAGCTTTGGAATTCTCTATCCCAAAGAGCTGTCTCCATCTGAAAGGGATGCCATCAATTCAGCATTTATAAAAGCTTGTATGGATCTGACATCAAACAGTACAATTTGGAATGAGCACAGATCACAAATCACTGAAGCATTCGTAGCTTGCTTGTTAAATTTGTGGAAGTGAACATTCATGTTCTGAAGTGATCGGTTGGCATTATAGGCATTAAGTTTGATCATTAGGTATCAAAGTGAGGATATCAGTGCAAATGCCAGCGTGGCAGTGCACACCGGGCATCCAGGCACTGGCACGGTGCCAGAACGGCAGTGTCAAGGTGTCCGAAAGAGCACCAGGGTACCACCCTGCCCTGCCCTCAACCACCCGTGTTTCTCTAATGTCCTGGGATGCCCCTTCAGGTGCCACAATGACTGGTCCATGTTAGTGGAAGTCAGCACTAAATGGTGTCCTGGCGAGATCTTGCAAGTGGAACTGTTAAGTGCTGGGCGCCGGGAGAATCCCACGAATGCCCAGTGAGGGCAAGATCCAGATTGCAAAATCTCGTGAGATTCATTAAATCTCGTGAGGTGTTTGGAGCGCCGCAAATCTCACGAGAGGACACTCACGATAATCAAAGCCCTCGTCCCTAATACCAAGTCAGATATGATGAGGCCGTTAAATCGTGCCCATAATCTCATTGACAAGTTTGTGGCAAGTTGTGTTCCCTTGGAATTTACAGCAGAACCTCTGCATTTCGCTATATATATTGACGATTTAGAGTATTGCATATCTCAGTTTACAGATAATACTAAGTTAGGAGAGAGGGAATGATTGGAAAGGGATCTGTTAATTGACTTGTGTTGAGGATGGTATGATATAGAGTAGTGAGAGATGTGGGTCTAGGTTGAACAGGGGATTGAAGCATGTGAAGGTGGATGATTTGGGGGTTCAGTGCGAGGAGATAGTGACAGGAGTTGAGTGGTTGGAGGAGATGGGGGGTGGGGACTGGCATTGAGACGTGTATAAGAAGAACAAACAGATGATGTCTCTTATGAGAAGCGTACACTGGCCCCACTTCCCACATGATAGTTCAGTTTAGTTCAAATTATCAGTCAGTTTTGGCATGTGAAATCCATGAGAGGGATATGAACATTGCACATAGAACATGAGTCCAAAGAGATAACAGGAGAGAGATAGGGCTATAAAAGTGGCAATATTTGGGCAGCCAGATTACACCTTGCTCAGAGCAGGTAGATTCTAGTTGTTAATACCAGTAGAATATAGGAACGCTGCAAAGGACATGTAATATATTGGAGCATTAAAACTATTGCTCCCATTTATTTTAACAGGGCATTATATTGCTGTTTGTTTTGAACAGCACCTGTTAGTGTTAGTTAGCAACAGAATCTCAGTGCCTGATCAATAATCATTGATGCAATTAAAGTACATCTGATTCCTGATTTCCAATGAGTCTTTCCTCAAATTGGGCTTCCCTTCTTCCACCCTTCTCCCCCTTGCAGTTTTATTTCTTCCACTACCTCATTTTCCATACTTACTCCGTTTGGTCTTTCTTTCAGTTTCTCGCCCCTCTTTCCTTCCCCCAGTTTCTCTCCTCTCTTCTCTGCCCTCGGTTTCCACACTTCGTCGCCCTCGGATTTCACACTTCCGCTCCCTTTGTTTCTCATCGTTCTCTTCCTTGGCTTCTCCTCTTGCTTACCATTGTTTTCCCCTTTTCCCTGCCCTCAGTTTTTCCTCTGTCCCACTCTCTGTTTCACCTCTTTGCCGCTTGCAAGTGATCCCACATTACTGGAACTTCTCGGACAACAGCTGCTGCATGAAACCACAAGCATAGATGCTCACTTACAGAAATCCAGTTTTTATGAAGTAATGTCTGTAGCGTTTTCAGGAAAGTCAAATCGGAATATTTTCTAAATAGTGAATGACTAGAAAGTGTGGAGAAGCAAAGGGGTTTGGGTGGGCTGGGTTCTCCGATCCCCAACGCCAAAATCGTGTTTGGCGACAGGGCTGCTTATTCCTGATGACGACAGAATCGGGTGGAGCGCCACTTTCGCATTTCTCCACAATGCTCCGCCCCCTGAAAAGTGGCGTACTCTCGGAGTATGCCGCACGCCGTATCCACGGACTCAGGCCATTGCCTGAGGCCCACTCCGCGATGCTCTGTCCCTGACCGGTCGAGTTCCTGACGACGTGGGACAAGTGTGGTTTCCCCCATCGGGAACTTAACATGGCGGCAGCGGACTCAGTCCAGCGCCGCCACAGTCGGGCGAGGGCCGATCCGTGGGCGGGGGGTGACATTATTTGGAGCTGGGGCACTGTGGGGGGGGGGGGGGCGTTCCGTGGTGCGCGAGCCGGCCGAAGTGGGGACTATTTTTGCGGTCCAGGTCCACGAGCTGCTTCCGCCATGAAGCACGCCGCGGCTACTGCAGGCTGGCGACATGCGCATGCGTGGCCACGGACCCGACAATGCTCCGGGCCGTATCGGCAGCCCTCCATGGAGTAGGGAATCGGTGGTCGTTTTGCGCCACTTTTCCTGGCATTAAACACCACCGTTTATTGCCGGCGTGGGGACTTAGTCTCCCAAACGGAGAATCCAGCAAGGTGTCTCTGCACATATGTCTTTAAAAGCTGTACACATATACAAAACGTAATAAAAAATGCGCAACAGAATGTTAGCCTTTATATCAAGGAAGATGGAAAACAAAGGGGAACAAATTATGTTTCTGAAAGAGCCTTGCTCGGATCCTATCTCCTTACGCTCAAATTGTGCAAACCTTTAGGAGGGTTGTATTGGAACGGGTGCATTGCAGATTCCCGAGATTGATACTGCGGCTTAAAAGATTAATTTATGAGCACAGGTTGCATAAATTTGGCTATTATTCCTTTAAATTTAGAAAGTTGAGAGGTGATTTAATTGGGAAATGTGAAATGATAAAAGATTTCAATTGAGTAGATAGAGAAACTACCTCCAGAGGTGGAAAAATCCAGAACGATGGGTAGAATCAAATTATAGTTAGGCCAATTTAAAGTGAAAATAAGAAGCATAACTACTTTTTCACACAAAGACTAATGGAAATGTGGAACTTTTCACCCCAGAAATGCATAACTCCCCAAAACCACTCAAAATGCTGTAGATCCATTATCAGTTGAAATTTTTAAGCTCTTGAAAGTGATAGATTTTTGTTAAGTAAGGATGTCAAAGGATATGGAACAAAGGCAGGTAAATGGAGTTGAGGTAATGATCTAATTAAATGATGGAATAGGTTTAAAAAGCAAAATAGCCTTCTCATGTTCCCTGTTCCCAAAAGTCGTGCTGTGCAAACCATTAATAGTTTTTTTTTGTTGTCTATATACTGATTATCATATATTATTGTTGAAAAGAGACCATTGAGCTAATTAAAATATTATTTGCCTGTCTCTTATTGTTATGAAGCATGCCATAGCATTCATTTTAACCAAAGTAAATCAAAGTAATTCACATTTTGCAGGAAGATTTGTCCGACTGTATAGATTGCAAAGACTAAGAATCGAAGAAAAACAAAATGATTTTGAGTGTCACTTTAAATTCATTGTTAATGATTCTAGTGTAACTCTAAACTGATTAATTTATGTTTGCTTAATGCTAATAATATATGCATAAAGGTTTACTGGAGTCATTGCTTATTTATTTGTAAATATAATGTTGCTATTTGATGGTCTTATCTTTAATGCAGTGTCTATGATGCTACATAGCAAATGTTGCACAGCTGGAGGTTTGTATGTTGGACAATTTTGGAGTTAATGGTTTATAGTCAAACTCTTTTTACCATAGAGCTACCGCCTTTCCACAATAAACAGGACAGCTTTGAAGTGGAAATAAATTACAATTGTGACATCAGGCATGAGTGATTAAAGTGTAACTTCAGTCTAGGGTAATAAGTGTAAGTACTGGTTCCATTAGCTATAGTATAGAAAGATAACAGTCAATAAAGCCTGCTTTTCAAAAAGTTTAAAAACAATTATGTCAGGATATCTTTGAGGAAAGTGACTTTGGGGTAATCAACTGCAGCGGTTCACATCACTGTCTTCAGAGGATTTGGGATAGTTACATCATG
Organism: Scyliorhinus canicula; assembly: GCF_902713615.1. Lineage (NCBI taxonomy): Eukaryota > Metazoa > Chordata > Chondrichthyes > Carcharhiniformes > Scyliorhinidae > Scyliorhinus > Scyliorhinus canicula. Next base: position 137,204,960 of record NC_052147.1, read on the forward strand.
TGACATGTGCCTTTAATTTTGTTAAAATATGGTGTACAAAGCAACATGGTTTTCTTTATCTTGTCACTGTCTTCCGTAAGCAAAGGTCATAGAATCACACAGCACAGAAAAGGCCCTTCGGCCTACTGCATCTGCTCCAGTCAAAAACAACCACATAACCTTTCCAAAGCCTTGTATGCCCTGGGATCAAAAATACACATTGTAAATAATATGAGGGTCTCTGCCTCCACGACGCTTTCATGCAGCGAATTTGAAACTCCCACCAGCATCTGGGTAAAAGTGTTTTTACTTGCGTCCCATTCGGTGTACATGCAGACCAAGATCCCTCTGATCCTTGATATTTCCCAGGGTCCTGTCGTTTTTCATGTATTCCCTTGTCTTGTTTGTCCGATCCAAGTGCATCACCTCACACTTAGAACATAGAACGATACAGCGCAGTACAGGCCCTTCGGCCCTCGATGTTGCACCGACATGGAAAAAAAAACTAAAGGCCATCTAACCTACACTATGCCCTTATCATCCATATGCTTATCCAATAAATTTTTAAATGCCCTCAATGTTGGCGAGTTCACTACTGTTGCAGGTAGGGCATTCCACGGCCTCACCACTCTTTGCGTAAAAAACCCACCTCTGACCTCTGTCCTATATCTATTACCCCTCAATTTAAGGCTATGTCCCCTCGTGCTAGCCACCTCCATCCGCGGGAGAAGGCTCTCGCTGTCCACCCTATCTAACCCTCTGATCATTTTGTATGCTTCTATTAAGTCACCTCTTAACCTTCTTCTCTCTAACGAAAACAACCTCAAGTCCATCAGCCTTTCCTCATAAGATTTTCCCTCCATACCAGGCAACATCCTGGTAAATCTCCTCTGCACCCGTTCCAAAGCTTCCACGTCCTTCCTATAATGAGGCGACCAGAACTGTACGCAATACTCCAAATGCGGCCGTACTAGCGTTTTGTACAACTGCAACATGACCTCATGGCTCCGGAACTCAATCCCTCTACCAATAAAGGCCAACACACCATGGGCCTTCTTCACAACCCTATCAACCTGGGTGGCAACTTTCAGGGATCTATGTACATGGACACCGAGATCCCTCTGCTCATCCACACTACCAAGAATTTTACCATTAGCCAAATATTCCGCATTCCTGTTATTCTTTCCAAAGTGAATCACCTCACACTTCTCCACATTAAACTCCATTTGCCACCTCTCAGCCCAGCTCTGCAGTTTATCTATGTCCCTCTGTAACCTGCAACATCCTTCCGCACTGTCTACAACTCCACCGACTTTAGTGTCGTCTGCAAATTTACTCACCCATCCTTCTGCGCCCTCCTCTAGGTCATTTATAAAAATGACAAACAGCAACGGCCTCAGAACAGATCCTTGTGGTACGCCACTCATAACTGAACTCCATTCTGAACATTTCCCATCAACTACCACTCTCTGTCTTCTTTCAACTAGCCAATTTCTGATCCACATCTCTAAATCACCCTCAATCCCCAGCCTCCGTATTTTCTGCAATAGCCGACCGTGGGGAACCTTATCAAACGCTTTACTGAAATCCATATACACCACATCAACTGCTCTACCCTCGTCTACCTGTTCAGTCACCTTCTCAAAGAACTCGATAAGGTTTGTGAGGCATGACCTACCCTTCACAAAACCATGCTGACTATCCCTAATCATATTATTCCTATCTAGATGATTATAAATCGTATCTTTTATAATCCTCTCCAAGACTTTACCCACCACAGACGTTAGGCTCACCGGCCTATAGTTACCGGGGTTATCTCTACTCCTCTTCTTGAACAAAGGGACCACATTTGCTATCCTCCAGTCCTGTGGCACTATTCCTGTAGCCAATGATGACCTAAAAATCAAAGCCAAAGGCTCAGCAATCTCTTCCCTGGCTTCCCAGAGAATCCTAGGATAAATCCCATCAGGCCCCGGGGACTTATCTATTTTCACCTTGTCCAAAATTGCCAACACTTCTTCCCTACGCACCTCAATGCCATCTATTCTAATAGCCTGGGTCTCAGCATTCTCCTCCACAATATTATCTTTTTCTTGAGTGAATACTGATGAAAAGTATTCATTTAGTATCTCGCTTATCTCCTCAGCCTCCACACACAACTTCCCACCACTGTCCTTGACTGGCCCTACTCTTACCCTAGTCATTCTTTTATTCCTGACATACCTATAGAAAGCTTTTGGGTTTTCCTTGATCCTACCTGCCAAAGACTTCTCATGTCCCCTCCTTGCTCGTCTCAGCTCTCTCTTTAGATCCTTCCTCGCTTCCTTGTAACTATCAAGCGCCCCAACTGAAACTTCACGCCTCATCTTCACATAGGCCTCCTTCTTCATCTTAACAAGAGATTCCACTTCTTTGGTAAACCACGGTTCCCTCGCTCGACCCCTTCCTCCCTGCCTGACTGGTACGTCCTTATAAAGAACATGCAATAGCTGTTTCTTGAACAAGCTCCACATATCCAGTGTGCCCAACCCTTTCAGCCTACTTCTCCAACCAACACATCCTAAGTCATGTCTAATGGCATCATAATTGCCCTTCCCCCAGCTATAACTCTTGCCCTGCGGGGTATACTTATCCCTTTCCATCACTAACGTAAAGGTCACTGAATTGTGGTCACTGTTTCCAAAGTGCTCACCTACCTCCAGATCTAACACCTGGCCTGGTTCATTACCCAAAACCAAATCCAATGTGGCCTCGCCTCTTGTTGGCCTGTCAACATTGTGTCAGGAAACCCTCCTGCACACATTGTACAAAGAATAACCCATCTAATGTACTCGAACTATATCTTTTCCAGTCAATATTTGGAAAGTTAAAGTCTCCCATAACAACTACCCTGTTACTTTCGCTCTTTTCCAGAATCATCTTCGCCATCCTTTCCTCTACATCCCTAGAACTATTAGGTGGCCTATAGAAAACTCCCAACAGGGTGACCTCTCCTTTCCTGTTTCTAACCTCAGCCCATACTACCTCAGAAGAAGAGTCCCCATCTAGCGTCCTTTCCGCCACCGTAATACTGTCCTTGACTAGCAGCGCCACACCTCCCCCTCTTTTGCCCCCTTCTCTGAGCTTACTAAAACACCTAAACCCCGGAACCTGCAACAACCATTCCTGTCCCTGCTCTATCCATGTCTCTGAAATGGCCACAACATCGAAGTCCCAGGTACCAACCCATGCTGCCAGTTCCCCTACCTTATTTCGTATACTCCTGGCATTGATGTAGACACACTTCAAACCACCTACCTGAACACTGGCACCCTCCTGCGAAGCCAAATCTGTGCTCCTGACCTCTATACTCTCAATCTCCTGTACCCCAAAACTACAATCTAGGTTCCCATGCCCCTGCTGAATTAGTTTAAACCCCCCCAAAGAGCGCTAACAAATCTCCCCCCCAGGATATTGGTGCCCCTCAGGTTCAGATGTAGACCATCCTGTCTATAGAGGTCCCACCTTCCCCAGAAAGAGCCCCAGTTATCCAGAAATCTGAATCCCTCCCGCCTGCACCCTGTAGCCACGTGTTTAATTGCTCTCTCTCCCTATTCCTCATCTCACTATCACGTGGCACGGGCAACAACCCAGAGATAACAACTCTGTTTGTTCTCGCTCTGAGCTTCCATCCTAGCTCCCGAAAGGTCTGCCTGACATCCTTGTCCCCTTTCCTACCTATGTCGTTAGTGCCAATGTGGACTACGACTTGGGGCTGCTCCCCCTCCCCCTTAAGGACCCGGAAAACACGATCCGAGACATCACGTACCCTTGCACCTGGGAGGCAACATACCAAACGTGAGTCTCTCTCGCTCCCACAAAATCTCCTATCTGTGCCCCTGACTATTGAGTCCCCAATTACTAATGTTCTACTCCTTTCCCCCCTTCCCTTCTGAGCAACAGGGGCAGACTCCGTGCCAGAGGCCCGTACCCCATGGCTTACCCCTGGTAAGTCGTCCCCCCCACAAGTATCCAAAACGGTATACTTGTTAGTCAGGGGAACGACCGCAGGGGGTCCCTGCACTGGCTGCTTCTTCCCAGTCCCTCTTACAGTTACCCATCTATCTCCAGTCTTTGGTGTAACTACTTCCCTGAAGCTCCTATCTATGACCCCCTCTGCCTCCTGAATGATCCAAAGTTCATCCAGCTCAAGCTCCAGGTCCCTAACACTTACCCGGATTGAATTCCATATGCCACTGATCAGCCCATCTCAACAACCTGTCTATATTCTCCTGTAATCGAATGCTATCCTCCTCACTATTTCCCAACCCACTAATTTTAGTATCATCCGTAACCTTGCAGATCAACCCTCTTACGTTCATATCTGAATCATTTGTATCAACCACAAACAGCAAGGAACCCAACACTGATCTCAGCGGGATCTCACTGGATACAGGCTTCCAGTTAGAATAAACACCCCTCGACCATCACCATCTGTTTCCTGCCACTCAGCCAATTTTGGACCCAAATTTTAAAATTTCCTTAGATCCTACGGACCCTTACCTTCATTATCACTCTCCCATGTGGGAGACCTTTTAAAATCCTTGTTGAAGTCCAAGTAGACTATGTCATGCATTTCCTCATCTACACACCTGGTCACCTCTTCGAAAAACTCAATAAGTTGGTCAGACATGACCTCCGCTTAACAAAACCATGCTGACTGTTCTTGATTAATCCCTGCCTCTCCAAATGCAGATTAATTCTGACTCTCAGAATTGCTTCCAAAGGGGCAGCATGGTAGTGCTCTGGTTAGCACTACTGCCTCATGACGGCGAGGACCCGGGTTCGATCCCGGCCTCGGGTCACTGTCTGTGGAGTTTACACATTCTCCCCATGTCTGTGTGGGTCCCACATCCACAACTCAAAAAGATGTGCAGGGTAGGTGAATTGGCCATGCTAAATTGCCCCTTAATTAGAAAAAAAAAAGAATTTTGTATTCTAAATTTATTTTTTAAAATGAATTGCTTCAATAGTTTCCCCACCACTGAAGATAGACTAGCTGGCCTGCAGTTTCCCTTCCTGCCTTCTTGAATAATGGTACCACATATTGGTTATCCTCCAGTACTCCGGCACCTCTCCTGTGGCCAGAGAGGAATTGAAAATAATTACCAGCGCCCCTGCTATTTCCTCCTTACTCCGCTCAGCAGCCTGGGATACATTTCATCTGGCCCTAGAAATTTGTGTACATTTAAGCCTGTCACATCACTCAGAACCACCTCTCTGTCGATGTTAATATCTTAAATTTTATTGCAGTCCTTCTCCCTGATTTCTATGCCCACACTGTCCCTCTCACGAGTGAATTCTGACAAAGTGGGCACTATTCTCTGGAAAAATTTCCATATGCAAAAGAGAGCGGGAATTGCTGTGAGCTTCCCGGCACTTGGCCCAGCGAGGCTGGTGACAACATTCAAGGTTAATTGGTCCAATTAATGAGGAGCATAGGCTTCTCGCTGCAAATGAATGCTGCTTCGCCAAAACTGTGCTCGTCAGCCCCCCGCTAACAAGGTCGAGTAGCACTTAAGCAGCATTTGCTGAGCCAACCCCAGACAGTTCACATCAATGACGCCGAGGAGATCAGCCACCAGATTCGGGGATGCAGATCTGGGGAAGCTGCTAGACACCGTGGAGTGTTAGACGTAATCGATGCTGTGGTATGAAGAGACAAAAATCCAGCTCCTTTTCACAAACACCTTTATTTCACTTTAACAGACTCTGCACTAAACTCAATCATCACATCACCAGATCCAGAGTCCACCTGAAGCCCCTTTACATATCAGTGTCAATCATTGAACACTTAACATAAATGAGACAATCATTCAACACTTAACATAAATGAGACAACTAATTGCAATGTCTCTTAACCCATTACTTAATATGGAGGCCTGGAGGGATGTCCTGTAGCCCCGAGGGACCCGGAGGGTTAGTCATAGGGCAGCGAGTGCTGCCTGGGATGAGATGGCACCAGCTGTGAGCTCAGGCCTTCAGGAGCACTGGCCTTCAGTGCCGAAAAAAGATTAATGACCTACACTGGGCAGCACGAGTGTGTAGACACCAATGCCCCAACCCCACCCCACACAAGGGAGCATTCATCCCCAAACTCCTTATGCGACTCCCAACCCTCCCTCCACCCCCTCCTCCTTCAAACCCCCCACCTCAACCCTCCCGACACACCCCTCCCTCCCAACATTGTGAACCAAGAGTGTGGCTAACAATGCCCTCTCTTGTCTCCTCATGAAAAGCTCTCCCATAATCGTCGGGAGGGGACCCAGACTGGCGAAGGGGTGCCGGACTTAGGAATCCTCACCTCCTTCGAGGAGCGTGCCCTGGAGGGGACTGGGGTGCCAAGGACAGATATGTCACCCACAGGGAGACCTGCGGATGCCGCAGAGGTGAGGAACCACAGGGCTCCACCCAGAGGATCTGTCAAATGTGAGTTGTTATTGCGTTACTGACTGACCCATCCCTCCCACTGATCAGATGTCCATTCTCTCACAGGTCCTCCAGCTGAAGGCCCCGGCCCATCCTGGGCGGCACCCTCTCCTGCCTCCCACGAGACCACTTTGGAGGAGAGCACCGACGATGCAACTATAGTTGTGGCACAGCTGTCATACCCACCCTCCACTAGCGCAGATACACACACTTAATTGTTAGCGGACAGGATTCGGGGGCACAATCTGGTGAGCACCACACTGCTGCTGATGTAAATCAGGTGTCCGCAGGAAACCCCAGGCGAGACAGCAGTCAGAGGGCTGCTGGATCCCAGGACCTAGCTGGGCCCCAGCCTGTGCTGAGCCTGTGGTACAGAGGTACCCGGAGCTGATTGAGATGAGAGGGCCATTCAGAGGGGAATGACAGCGGCACTCAAGTTCGTTCTCCCTGTGTCTGCGTGGGTTTCCTATGGGTCCGGTTTCCTCTCACAGTCCAAAGAACATAGAACATAAAACATTACAGCGCAGTACAGGCCCTTCGGCCCTCGATGTTGCGCCGACCTGTGAAACCACTCTAAAGCCTATCTACACTATTCCCTTATCATCCATATGTCTATCCAATGGCCATTTGAATGCCCTTAGTGTTGGCGAGTCCACTACTGTTACAGGCAGGGCATTCCACACCCTTACTACTCTCTGAGTAAAGAACCTACCTCTGACATCTGTCCTATATCTATTTCCCCTCAATTTAAAGCTATTTCCCCTCGTGCTAGACATCACCATCTGAGGAAAAAGGCTCTCACTAGCCACCCTATCTAATCCTCTGATCATCTTGTAAGTCACCTCTTAACCTTCTTCTCTCTAACGAAAACAGCCTCAAGTCCCTCAGCCTTCCCTCATAAGATCTTCCCTCCATACTAGGTAACATTCTGGTAAATCTCCCCTGCACCCTTTCCAATGCTTCCTATAATGCGGCGACCAGAATTGCACACAATAATCCAAATGCGGCCACACCAGAGTTTTGTACAGCTGCAGCATGGCTCTGAAACTCAATCCCTCGACCAATAAAAGCTTACACACCGTACGCCTTCTTAACAACCTTCTAAACCTGGGTGGCAACTTTCAGGGATCTATGTACATGGACACCGAAATCTCTCTGCTCATCCACACTACCAAGAATCTTACCATTAGCCCAGTACTCTGTCTTCCTGTTATTCCTTCCAAAATGAATCACCTCACACTTTTCTGTATTAAACTCCATTTTCCACCTGTCAGCCCAGCTTTGCAGCTTATCTATGTCCCTCTGTAACTTGTAACATCCTTCTGCACTGTCCACAACTCCACCGACTTTAGTGTCATCTGCAAATTTACTCACCCATCCTTCTACACACTCCTCCAAGTCATTTATAAAAATGACAAACAGCAGTGGCCCCAAAACAGATCCTTGTGGTACACCACTAGTAACTGGACTCCAGTCTGAACATTTCCCATCAACCACCACCCTTTGTCTTCTCCCAGCTAGCCAATTTCTGATCCAAACTGCTAAATCATCCTGAATCCCATGCCTCCGTATTTTCTGCAATAGCCTACCGTGGGGAACCTTATCAACGCTTTACTGAAATCCATATACACCACATCAACTGCTTTACCCTCATCCACCTGTTTGGTCACCTTCTCAAAGAACTCAATAGGTTTGTGAGGCACAACCTACCCTTCACAAAACCGTGTTGACTATCTCTAATCAAATTATTCCTTTCCAGATGATTATACATCCTATCTCTTATAAACCTTTCCAAGACTTTGCCCACAACAGAAGTGAGGCTCACTGGTCTGTAGTTACTGGGGTTGTGTCTACTCCCCTTCTTGAACAAGGGGGACAACATTTGCTATCCTCCAGTCTTCTGGCACTATTCCTGTAGACAAAGATGACTTAAAAATCAAAGCCAAAGGCTCAGCAATCTCCTCCCCAGCTTCCCAGAGAATCCTAGGATAAATCCCATCCGGCCCAGGGGACTTATCTATTTTCACTCTTTCCAGAATTGCTAACATCTCCTCCTTATGAACCTCAAGCCCTTCTAGTCTAGTAGCCTGTATCTCAGTATTCTCCTCGACAACATTGTCTTTTTCCTGTGTGAATACTGACGAAAAATATTCATTTAGCACCTCTCCTATCTCTTCGGACTCCACACACAACTTCCCACTACTGTCCTTGACTGCCCCTACCCTTACCCTAGTCATTCTTTTATTCCTGACATATCTATATAAAACTCTAGGGTTATCCTTGATCCTACCTGCCAAAGACTTCTCATGTCCCCTCCTGGTTCTTAACTCTCTCTTTAGGTCCTTCCTAGCTAACTTGTAACTCTCGAGCGCCCTAACTGTACCTTCACGTCTCATCTTTACATAAGCCTCCTTCTTCCTCTTGACAAGTGTTTCAACTACTTTAGTAAACCACGGTTCCCTCGCTCGACGACTTCCTCCCTGCTTGACAGGTACATACTTATCAAGGACATGCAGTAGCTGTTCCTTGAACAAGTTCCACATTTCCATTGTGCCCATCCCCTGCAGTTTCCCTCCCCATCCGATGCATCCTAAGTCTTGCCTCATCGCATCATAATTGCCTTTCCCCCAGATATAACTCTTGCCCTGTGGTATATACCTATCCCTTTCCATCACTAAAGTAAACGTGATCGAATTGTGGTCACTATCATCAAAGTGCTCACCTACCTCCAAATCTCACACCTGTCCTGGTTCATTACCCAGTACCAAATCCAATATGGCCTCGTCTCTCATTGGCCTATCTACATACTGTGTCAGGAAACCCTCCTGCACACATTGGACAAAAACGGACCCATCTAAAGTACTCGAACTATAGCGTTTCCAGTCAATATTTTGAAAGTTAAAGTCCCCCATAACAACTACCCTGTTACTTTCGCTCCTGTCCGGAATCATCTTTGCAATCCTTTCCTCTACATCTCTGGAACTTTTCGGAGGCCTATAAAAAATCCCTAATAGGATGACCTCTCCTTTCCTGTTTCTAACCTCAACCCATACTACCTCAGTAGACGAGTCCTCAACAAACATCCTTTCTGCCACCGTAATACTGTCCTTGACTAACAATGCCACCCCTCCCCCTCTTTTACCAACTTCCCTGAGCTTACTGAAATATCTAAACCCCGGCACCTGCAACAACCATTTCTGTCCCTGCTCTATCCATATCTCCGAAATGGCCACAACATCGAAGTCCCAAGTACCAACCCATGCCGCAAGTTCACCAACCTTATTCCGGATGCTCCTGACATTCAAGTAGACACTTTAAACCACCTTCCTGCCTGCTGGTACACTCCTGCAACTTTGAAACCTTACTCATGACCTCACTACTCTTAACCTCCTGTATACTGAAGCTAAAATTCAGGTTCCCAATCCCCTGCTGAATTAGTTTAAACCCTCCCGAAGAGCATTAGCAAATTTCCCCCCAGGATATTGGTACCCTTCTGGTCCAGGTGCAGACCATCCCGTTTGTAGAGGTCCCACCTACCCAGAATGAGCCCCAATTATCCAGGAATCTGAAACCCTCCCTCCTGCACCATCCCTGTAGCCACGTGTTCAACTGCTCTCTCTCCCTATTCCTCGTCTCGCTAGCACGTGGCATGGGTAACAACCCAGAGATAATAACTCTGCTTGTCCTAGATCTAAGTTTCCACCCCAGCTCCCTGAATTCCTGCCTTACATCCCTATCCCTTTTCCTACCTATGTCATTGGTACCTATGTGGACCACAACTTGGGGATGCTCCCCCTTCCCCTTAAGGATCCCGAAAACACGATCCAAGACGTGCAGCTTAGGTGGATTGGCCATGCTAAGTTGCCCTTAGTGTCTAAAACGGTTAGGGGTTATTGGGTTAGAGGGATAGGGTGGAAGTGAGGGCTTAATGTGGGTCAGTGCAAACTCGATGGGCCGAAAGGCCTCCTTCTGCACTGTATGTTCTATGTTCAAGCAGGTCCATAGCTGCTTGGAGGAATCCCAGAGGCTACAGGCGCAGGAGATCACCGGTAACGAATGGCTCCGACGCCTCTGTCACTTTGTTCCACAATGCGGGCTGACCTCCGATCCCTTGGCCCATCTCGCCAGGCATCCCCCCCATGGCACCCACCCACCCACCAGCTGTGGGCATGTCCCCGGAGCTGTGACCCATCGCCATCCCCTGGTTGTTCGGATGTCAGCAGTTGCTTGTGTGGTGTTGCCTCCTGCAGTGTCCAGTCACAGTGTCCAGGCATCAAGGTGTGATTGGGATGCTAGGCAATGACTCCCTCATGCTACCTGGCCCGTCCACCCACCGGAATGTACTTGGGATGTGCCAAGTGCTCACTTAGGCAGCACGGTAGCATTGTGGTTAGCATAAATGCTTCACAGCTCCAGGGTCCCAGGTTCGATTCCCGGCTGGGTCATTGTCTGTGCGGAGTCTGCACGTCCTCCCCGTGTGTGCGTGGATTTCCTCCGGGTGCTCCGGTTTCCTCCCACAGTCCAAAGATGTGCGGGTTAGGTGGATTGGCCATGCTAAATTGCCCGTAGTGTCCTAAAAAGTAAGGTTAAGGGGGGGGGGGGGGGGGTTGTTGGGTTACGGGTATAGGGTGGATACGTGGGTTTGAGTAGGGTGATCATTGCTCGGCACAACATCGAGGGCCGAAGGGCCTGTTCTGTGCTGTACTGTACTGTTCTATGTTCTATGTTTAACCACAATTGCCAATTTCCTATAAGCAATAGCCTTCAGCTTCACGGCCAGAGGTCTTGGAAGTCAGTGGGGGTTATGGGTGGTCGATGGGGCTGACTGGCAGGGACAATTGTTGCTCCCGGAACGGGTAAATGATTCTGGGGTTGGCATGGTGGTGCCGCGAGCGGTTGCCCCCCGGTGGGACTCCAGTGCTGCCTCCCGATCCGCCTATGGTGGCCCATCCCTGTGGAGGGTCTCCCACTCCCCCACCGAGCACAGGGGCAGCAAGCCCAGCACTCCAGGGCTCTTTCCCTGTGAGCAAAGATGGCTACTCACTTCCTCGGCTTCCCACAGAAGACCTTCCACCAGGTTCACATTTTTAAAAAGGAGTACTAATCGGTACTGGCCGTGAGCACTTGCCAGGCAGGCCGCTGAATGACAGGAGGCCATTGTACATGGGATGGCTCTCGTTAATTGTATCAAAATTGGGCTTAAGTGATGATATTTGGTTCCTTGCCATGCGACACAAGATCTTGAGTTTGCCTACAAATTGTACCGGTTGCATCGCAAACTGTTGGTGTTGTGTCCTGTGATGTAGTCGATGTAATGATGTACACAGAACATATAGTTGATTAATTATAAAGATGATTTATTAATGAACACATGGTAAAGATAATGAAGTAATTACAGTACAGGCGATGGCTACTAAATGAATTCAGTGAATTCTCCTGAAGCTACTTTTTCAGTGTGACTACCTTCATGTACGTCTTACTACCAAATGCCAGGTGTCAAGAGTCATGTGATAGTTCTCTATCGCGACCACCTGATTGGATGTCTCATTACTAACTACATGCAGAACTGTGCACATGTGTATTACCAGATTTGGCGCTTGGCGCGATTCTCGTTTTTGGCCTCTCCTGCTATTCACCGGTCTCGTTTCGCTTGAGCGAGAGCACAACGAGGCATGAGAATTGCACCCAGTGTATTCATTTAGAACCCCACCTAGATCCTCCAGCTCCACACACAAATTACCACTGTGGTCCTTAATGGGCCCGACTCTTTCCCTGGTTATCCTTTTACCCTTAATGTACCTGTAAAACAACTCAGGATTTTCTTTATTTTACCAACCAAGGGCAGCACGGTGGCGCAGTGGTTAGCATTGCTGTCTGCGGTGCTGAGGACCCAGGTTGGAATCCCGGCCCTGAGTCACTGTCCGTGTGGAGTTTACACATTCTCCCCGTGTCTGCGTGGGTTTCACCCACACAACCCAAAATATGTGCAGGATGGGTGGATTCGGCCACTCTGAATTGCCTCTTAATTGGAAAAAATAATTGGGTACTCTAAATTTTTTAAAAATATATTATTTTACCAACCAGTGTCCTTTCATGTCCTCTTTTTGCTCTCCTAATTTCCTTTTTTTTAAATAAATTTAGAGTACCCAATTCATTTTTTTTTTCAGTTAAGGGACAATTTTGGGTGGCCAATCCGACCCTGCACATCTTTGGACTCTGGGGGCAAAACCCACGCAAATATGGGGAGAATATGCAAATACACCACGGGCAGTGACCCGAACCTGGGACCTCAGCGCCGTGAGACAGCAGAGCTAACCACTGAGCCACCGTGCTGCTTACTGATTTCCTTTTTGGTGCTTTCATTTGTTTTAAAGCTTCTGTCGTGGGTTTCCCCAAACTCTCAAATGAAGTGGTCCAATATTCTCAGTAATTTGCAGCAAACTCAGTTTATGAGTAATTTAGAGGGTGCGATTTAATGGAAAAGTTTCTAAGTGTGGTAGTGAGCAGGAACTGCCACGAGTTTACCAACGCTCTGCCCGACGAGTCCGTCACCTCTGTAAAACGTTAAGTTCGATTCCCGGTTTGGGTCACTGTCTGTGTGGAGTCTGCACGTTCTCCCTGTGTCTGCGTGAGTTTCCTCTGGGTGCTCCGGTTTCCTCCCACAAGTCCCGAAAGACGTGCTGTTAGGTGAATTGGACATTCTGAATTCTCCCTCTCTGCACCCCAACAGGCACCAGAATGTGATGACTCCGGGCTTTTCACAGTAACTTCATTGAATGTTAATGTAAGCCTACTTATGACAATAATGATTATTATTATGATAATTTCTCTACTTAACGAGGCCCCAAGGGCTTCATACGCAAATGATAGTCCTGTCGGCTGATTTTCCGTGAGAGCCCATGCCAGCACCCACTAACAAGGGAGAGCAACACTTTAGCTGCTCCTGCACAGCCAACCCGACACAGCTCGCAGCCATGCCTCCAAGAAGAGCAGCTCCACGATTCAGGAATGATGACCTGGGCAGATTATTGGACGCGGTCGTGGCCAGGCAGGGTGCCATGTTCTCCCACTCGCTCGGAGGGTCAGCCACAGGGCAGCCAGTGCCACCTTGGAAGAAGTTGCAGTAGCATGACCAAGAGGACTGGCACCCAGTGCCATAAGAAGAACAACAACCTCAACTGGGCCACAAGGGTGGGTTGGCACCGAGAATGCGCATAGCACCACTCCCCCTCCGCCCAACACCGTTCCGTGCCCCTGCCCATCCATATCCAGCACTGCTGCACACGCCACCCCCTTCCCATTCCCCCCACTCCCCATTCCCCCATACTTACCACACCACCCCATACTTCCCATTCTCCCCCTCATCCTGCCCATCTTCCCAACCCCTCCCCCCCCCCACCGAAAACCCCCACACTTGCGATGAATGATACGTGAGGCGAACAACGACCCCTGTGTCCCTGCAGGAGAAGTTGGCCCACAACAGCCATGACAGGGCGCAGACAGGCGGTGGGGTGCCGGACATCAGAGTCCTCAACCGCTATGACGAATGAGGCCTTGAGTTCACAGGGTTGGCCGAGGACAGATCTGTTTCCAACACATACGACGCGGAGGTGATGTTCCACCACCCCCCCTCAACCAAGATGAACTGTCACACGTGAGCTGTTAATGCCATACAAAATGACCCATCCCTCCTACTGATACCTACATAGCCATTCTCCTGCAGGATCCTCATCCAACGGTGCTGGACCATGCCCCTCCCTTGTCTCCCATGAGAACACCTTGGAGGAGAGATATGTGGATACCACCATCGATGTGTCACGACTGTCATCCCCACTCTCCGCCAGCGCAGATACACACATTGGTGGGCCACAGTAGTGGATAGGCATCTGGGGGACATTCTGGTGAGCACCACACAGCTGCTGATGCACATCACAGTAAGAAGTCTTACAACACCAGGTTAAAGTCCAACAGGTTTGTTTCAAACAGGAGCTTTTGGAGCACTGCTCCTTCCTCAGGTGAGGTAACGGACGATTGGGTGCATTGTGGGGTGGGCGGGGAAGGGTGGGAGGAGAGTCTGGGAGGGGTGGGAAGAGTGGGGCGGCACCATCGGTGGACGGGGGCAATTGGGGAAGCGTGTGTAAATTACTAAAAATAGACCAATAGACTCCTCTGGCACTTTCCACCGCAATACGGACATTCCCCATCTCCCAGGACATGGAGGTTCTGGGTGCTCTTTTCCCCCTACCCGGCACTCCCCACCCTGGCACACCATGTGCAGGTGAGGGGTGTGAGTGAGCACGAAGCAGACAGGAAGGGGTCAGACCATGGCATTGAATGAGGAGCACCGGTGCTCACCTCGCAGCGGGTTATCACCACTCCCCTGCCCTTGACGGTGACCCACTGACGGTGTCAACACAGTGCCAGCACCCTGGAGTGGTGGGACGTGAACTGTGGGAGGGGGAGTGGGGAATTGGGGGAAGAGGGAAGGCAGATGGATGGTGTGAGTGGGTAGGAAGGGGGTTGGGTAGTAGAGGAAAGACAGAAGAGGCCACGTCTTATGTGAAGCAGGTAAGGATGAAGGCCTCCCTGCCCCTCGGGGCTTTACCAGACCCTTGCCACTACTATCTGTCCTCCATCTTCTGGCTGGTCATCCAGGTCCTCCCCAGGCTCGTCCTTCAGCCCCTCCTGATTCAGCGCCTCCTCGTCCTCCTCCTCAGTGGTGGCAACATGTTCTTCCCCTCCACCTCCAGTACGTTTCTCTGCTGCTATGCCAGATTGTGGAGGACACAGCAGACCACCACAAAGCAGGCAACCGTGTTGGGGGTGTACTGCTGTGCACCACCAGCACGGTCAAAGCATCGGAACCGCATTTTGAGGAGTCCGATGCACCACTCAATGACAGCCCGGGTGGCCGCAAGGGCCTTGTTGTATCGGGTTTCCGCTTTGGAAACCGGTTTCTGTACTGGCATCGTCAGCCAAGTCCTTAGTGCGTACCCCTTATCCCCCAAGAGCGAACCGGCCATCCTGGGATGGTCCTCAAAGAGGCCGGGGATGTCCGACTGCCCCAGGATGTAGCTGTCGTGTACACTCCCTGGAAAGCATGCACACGTGTATGATTGTCATGTAGTGGTTGCACACGAGCTGGATGTTCAGGGAGTGGAACTCCTTCCTGTTGATGTAGGGCACTCCCAGACGGCCCGGTGAACAGAAGGCGACATGCGTATCATCTATCAGCCCCTGGACCTGGTGCATCCAGTTGATGGCAGAGAATCTTACTGCCTGGGCATCCTGTTGGGCTTTGTCCATGTCAAAGTTTATGTCGTCCACTTCCCGGAAAACAGGGCATCCATTACCTCAATGATGCACTTGTGGCTGCAGCTTGTGAGATGCCGCACAAGTCCCCGCTCGAGTCCTGGAATGATCCTGAGATATAGATGTTCAGGGCTGTGGTAACTTTGATAGCCACTGAGAGCGGGTATCCTCCTCCATGTGGTGCCAAGTCCGTGAGGACCTGGCACAGTTGTTGCACTGCCTCCTTGTTGAGGCAGAGCCTCCTGCGGCACATGATGTCCGTCATTTGTTCGAAAGACCAGAGATGCTTGTGCACCTAAGGCCGTTGCGGGCCTCCACCTCTGGGTCCCTCCCTGGTCTGTTGGGCGGCTGGGTCTACAGGAGGTGTGGGGGAGCCCTGCACATAGGCCGCCGCCTCGGGTCTCTGTTGACACGGTTGCCTCTGCCTTCTCCGGTGTCTGGCTGCCTGGCCTGCCAGCAGCACCACAAGGGCAGCTTCTGCAAGGTTCAAGATATCATCCATACCGCTTAATATATGTAAGAAATTGGGAGAGGGTGTGAGACTGACAGCCAGCAGTATCTTCTGCCCCTGGACTCTCCAGTCCCTTCATTGCTTCCCCCTCCACCTGGATCACAAACAAATCGGCGCCCGGCGTGGTTCTTGATTTTGGCTGGTCCCGTGATTTAATGGCCTTGTCGCGCTCTCGTTTAACTGAACGTGGCCATTAAATTGCGGCCAGAAGGTTAGTTTATTCCATATGAAAATTTAGGTGATGGTGCAGGGTGGGGTGGTGGATGTTGCGGAGAAGATGTACCATGCAATGATTTCAAGAGGGATGTTTATCTGGCGCCTGGATCTGGCTTTTGTTTTATGGTCTGTAATACCACGGTAATTAGCCTCCAAACGAGTCAGCATTCACGTTGGAAATTTTGTTTCAAGGAACTATTGTCTGTGAAGACCCTGTGACTCTGCTCAAAGAGTAAGCTGATCAAAATGCAAATTACATCTATTTTTCCCTCAATGGTTCCATTTTAAAATAGTCCTGGACAGTCCCAGTTTACAAGAATAATGTGTTTTGTTCTCTGCGATTTCCCCTGGTTTTGTGGTTGTAATGTCCTTATATACACACACACACACACACACACATACTACATATACAGTCAGGGGGATAAAAATATAAGGGAGTTTTGCAACAATGGATTGCAATAGTATAAAAAAAACACATAAGTTAATATTACATTTTAGTTCACATGATTTCCAGAGTTCAGAGAGTCGAAATCCAGAGGGAGTCTCTTTTAGGGAGGAGTTCAGTTCAGCTGAGTCCCTGGTTGGAGACAGCAGCAAGAAAGTACTTGAAAGTGAATGACGATGAGGCATAACTGCTATTCAGGCAATGGTTGAATGCTTTTAAAAGTAGCAGGTTTGGGGAGTTGAAATGTGTTGCCGGCTGCTTGATCAGCCAGGAGCTCTGCTGCTGGTTTTTTTCAGGCTGGAGGTAATCAGCATCAGACTATTGCTTCTCAGTTTTCAATTTAACATAGAAATTTCAAAATGGTCACTCAAGTCACGTAACTTCCTTACTCCACAATGATTTCAAAAGGGATACTTATCTGGTGTCTGGGTGTGGCTATTGTTTGATGGCTTATAATATCCTAGTAATTAACCTCTGATAGAGTCCCCATTCATGTTGGGGATTTTGTTTTAAGGAGCTATTGTTTTGGAAGACCCTGTGACTTTGGTATAGGAATAACCTTATTAATATACAAATGATTTCCATTTTCTATTCAGTAGTCCCCTTCTGAAATATACCTGGACAGTCCCAGATGTGAGAAGGGTGTGTTAACACCCCTGTAAGAATAACAAGTTTCGATCTCTGCAAGTCTCCAGGTTTTATGATAATATCCTTACAATGGAGTGTGAGATTTCATAAGGATGAGAGGGGAATTATTTTGTTCTTGTAATTCCTATTGGAAGCTTCCAGGACAGATGGCCAATCTTATGAGTCATGTGACCTGTTGCAGCCATCTTTGGTTGAAGGAAAAGTTCATTTTAAAAATACCAACAAATAGTTTGGATTTCTTTCATGGCTTATTGACAACTCACTACACTATTAAGTGTCTCATGCTGACACAAAACATATCATGGAAGAAAATGGGTTGAACACAAACACTGCATTGAACAAACATGATTTAACTCTGGAGCATTTTGGGAGTGGAGGGTGCGATTGGCCTAAGTTTTATCCAGAACATATATAAATGTCGCTTGCACTTTCCACTTGAAATGGGTGGGGAGAGGATGCAAAGCGCGACTGACAGAGAGAATTTAGGAATCCAGGAGCAATCACGTGGCCTGAAGTTAAGTGATGGGGGGGATGCCTCTTGTTAAGGAAGTGAAGGTGAGGGGTGGGAGGGGTTGATGGTGGGTATGGGGCAGGGAGGCCGTGACTTTCCAAATGGCAATTGGAGGAGCTGGAGTGTTCCTCCTGCCAAAGCTGGAATGTCCCTTTATCTTTCTCATGTTGCTGATGTGCTGCAATGTTACATTAGCAACCCTGCTCAGGTTTCAGTTAAAATGACATTTGTGTCCTATTGATGTTCTGGGACCCAATTAGTATTTATGCAACATAACTTCTTCTGAATCTAGCAGCAGGCTCCTAATCCTTCAACAAAACTAGTGGTATTAAAATTGGAGATCAAGAGGAAAAGGAGAGGCACCATTTTAACTGTTCACCTTCTTATTTCCCACCCACAGTGGAAGGTTCAAATCCTAAACACTCCTCACGGCACCTCCCATCTTTTGTTTCTATCTTTAATGAAGGTAATTTGAGAAATATAAATTTTAAAAAGACTGGAATTTTAGTAGAAACTATTTCATTTGGTTTCTTGTTATTTATTCCAAACTACAGTCATTCTTTAATTTTCTCAGATAAACCAAAAAAGCAGCGTAAATAGTTTAGCTCATTATTGAAAATGTGTAGCTTAATCTGTGGTTTTTCATACAATTTTTTTTTATTGGTTCCTATGTTTTCTGCAATGTCCCACAATTTTAATTAATAATGACTAATTGTGCTTTTGGATTGAAAGAAAAATGGCAGTAGAAAAAGCAGTCTGACGCCACAAGTGGGTGGAGTTAGGGTCAGTCAAAAGTTATTGTTGCAATGTCAAACAAAGAACAAAGAAAAATTACAGCACAAGAACAGGCCCTTCGGCCCACAAAGCCTGCGCCGATCCAGATCCTCTATCTAAAACTGTTGCCTATTTTCTAAGGATCTGTATCCCTCTGCTCCCTGCCCATTCATGTATCTGTCTGGATACATCTTAAATGACGCTATCGTGCCCGCCTCTACCACCTTCGCCGGCAATGCGTTCCAGGCACCCACCACCCTCTGTGTAAAGAACTTTGCACGTATATCTCAATGAAACTTTTCTCTTCTCACCTTGAACTCGTGACCCCTAGTAATTGAGGCCCCCACTCTGGGGAAAAAACTTCTTGCTATCCACCCTGTCTATACCTCTCATGATTTTGGAGACCTCAATGAGGTCCCCCCCTCAACCTCCGTCTTTCTAATGAAAATAATCCTAATCTACTCAACCTCTCTTCATAGCTAGCACCCTCCATACCAGGCAACATCCTGGTGAACCTCCTCTGCACCCTCTCCAAAGAATCCATATTCTTTTGGTAATGTGGCAATCAGAACTGCACGCAGTATTCCAAATGTAGCCGAACCAAAGTCTGAAACAACTGTAACATGACCTGCCAACTCTTGTATTTAATACCCCTTCCGATGAAGCAAAGCATGCCGTATGGCTTCTTGACCAATCTAACGACCTGCGCAGCCACCTTCAGGGTACAATGGACCTGAACATCCAGAGCTCTCTGTCCATCAATTTTCCCAGGACAGTCCCTTTCACTGTCTGCTCCTCCACCAATCTTAGTGTCATCTTCAAACTTGCTAATCAGACCACCTATACCTTCCTCCAGATCATTTATGTATATCATAACCAACAGTGGTCCCAGCATGGATCCCTGAGGAACACCACTGGTCACAGTTCTCCATTTTGAGAAACTCCCTTCCACTACTACTCTCTGTCTCCTGTTGCCCAGCCAGTTCTTTATCCATCTGACTAGTAAACCTGGACCCCATGAGACTTCACTTTCTCCATCAGCCTACCATGGGGAACCTTATCAAATGCCTTACTGAAGTCCATGTATCTGACATCTACAGCCTCATCAATCAGCTTTGTCACTTCCTCAAAGAATTCTATTAAGTTGGTAAGACATGACCTTCTCTGCCCAAAACCATGTTGCCTATCACTGATAAGCCCATTTTCTTCCAATTGGGAATAGATCCTATCCCTCAGTATCTTCTCCAGCAGCTTCCCTACCACTGATGTCAGGCTCACCGGTCTATAATTACCTGGATTATCCCTGCTACCCTTCTTAAACAAGGGGACAACATTAGAAATTCTCCAGTTCTCTGGTACCTCACCCGTGTTCAAGGATGCTGCAAAGATATCTGTTAAGGCCCCAGCTATTTCCTCTCTCACTTCCCTCAGTAACCTGGGATAGATCCCATCCGGACCTGAGGACTTGTCCACCTTAATGCCTTTTAGAATACCCAACACATCCTCCTTCCTTATGCCGAATTGACCTAGAGTAGGTAATTTCAAAGAATTACCTGCTGCAACAGCAACTGCAAGGATGAGTAGTTGTACCTTAAAGGGCGGGATTCTCCGTCAGCTGACACCGGAATCAGGAAACCTAATTGCGCGAAGAATCGAGGCTGTCACCAGGCGCCCGACGGAATGCCATGCTCTGGTGCCTCAGCAGCGGCGTGAATGCATTCGATTTTCATGGGGAGCAGGAGGGGGTGGCGGCACTGCTCGCAGGTTCTGGCGGTCGGGCCCACGGTGATCACAGCCTCTCCCACCTGTGCCCAGGCTTGGTATACAGCGGTGGGTGGTAGCTTCCTTCCCACCCTGGGCTACAGGGTGCCCCGGCTTGCCTCAATGGCTTCCAGCAGGGTCTCGAGCTCCGCATCTACAAAACAGGGTGCCACGCTTTGGCTTTCCATCTTGTTGGCTGGAATGAGTTTGTGTGGGGAGTAGGGTGCTTATATGCGGCTGAAGCTTGTCAGCCTCTCGAGTGCCAATCCCGGTGAACTAGACACCGTTTTTCATTGGAATTGCTCGAGTTCCACGTGGCACCAGTGCAAGCACATTAACGGATCCTAAATAGCTCCAGGACCTGTGACACTTCCATGGTCGTAGAACACCACGGACTCAGTTCCGGCATCAGCACTTGGTCTCTGAAACAGAGAATCCAGTCCAACGGGTGCGATTTAACGGAAATGTCCTGTTTTGGACACATTTAGCCGAGTGTTTCCCAGTGCTTGCAGTGCTGAGAATGACCCTACTATTTAACGGGACTCTGTTTCATTTCTGGGCCTCGTCGAGGAATGCTCTGCCGAGGCTGCATTTGGGCTCATTTCCTGCGCTAACAAGCTCATCTCGCCAGAGCCCCAATCTCTGGACTTCCTACCCAATACCCCAACTTACCAATTGGGGGGGGGGCATCAAGACCCCCGCACCCCAACTCATAATGGCAGGGCACACTCGGGCCTGTTCCCCACCATAGGAAATATGTCACCTTGGCACTCCCCAACTGCCGGCGGTACCCTGGTCCACGTTTGTGGAAAGCAGTGTGAACGGACCCGCTCAGGGTCACTGAGGCCTGGCTCATAGATTCCGCGCCTTGGGTAACTACGGAGCGAACATATTTAAGTGAGCTTAACTGCACACTTAAATATGCAAAACTGGACCCCGCCCATTATAGTTGGGTTCCAAATCGTGATGCCCTGCAAGATGCCACTAGAAGCGTAATGAGATGCTAAATCTTGCGAGAGGCTGTTAGATCGCGCCCAAATCCTCTGAGAAAAATATTGGGGGTGATTTTGGGGCCGTGCTTTGCTCGGGGCAAATCCTCCTATGGCTGGAAAATTGCAGGAGAGTCCTGAAACGAGATTTGCACAAGGCGCCACTCAGTGTGGAAAGTCCCAGGGCTCTCTCAGCAGACGTAATCTGGTCCACGCCCTTGCTGGGTGAGAACCAGATTAGCGTGTTAAAATTCACATTTAAATATTTTGAATCGACTTAAAGCCAAATTCTCCTCACTTCTGCAATTCTTCTATCCAGTGGTGCAGCACGGTTGCACAGTGGCTAGCCACAGTTGCTACACAGGTTCGATTCCCGGCTTGGGTCACTGTCTGTGCAGAGTCTGCACGTTCTCTCCATGTCTGCGTGGGTTTCCTCCGGGTGCTCCGGTTTCCTCCTACTGTCCAAAGATGAGCAGGTTAGGTGGATTGGCCATGATAAATTGCCCTTGGTGTCAAAAAGGTTAGGTGGGGTTACAGGGATAGGGTAGAGGCATGGGCTTAAGTACGGTGCTCTTTCCTAAGGGCCGGTGCAGACTCGATGGGCCAAATTGCCTCCTTCTGCACCGTAAATTCTATGAATCTATGAAAAAACCTGGAGCTGGCGGGAACCACTACTGGGGCTGGATTCTCCGTTTGGGAGACTGAGTCCCCATGCCGGCGTGAAAACGGTGGTGCTTCACACCAGGAAAATTGATGCAAAATGGCCACCAATTCCCTGCTCCGGAAGGGACTAGCAGCCAGGCAGCGTAGAGCTCCCAGCTCTAGCTGCCAATGCGGCCCGGAGCATTGTTGGGTCCGTGGCCGCTCATGCACATGGAGGTGGCCTGCCTGCGGCTGCGCTATGCTTCATTGCGGACGCAGCCCGCTGCCCCAGACCGCAAAACATAGTCCCCCCCGCGACTGCTCACGCGCCCCGGACCCCCACAACACATTTCCCCACCCCAAATGAAGCCCGCCCTGCCCGCGGATTGGCTCTCCCCCGGCTGTGGCAGTGCTGAACTAAGACTGCAGCCGCCACTCTGAGTTCACGACGGGTGAGACCACACATGTCCTACGCCATCGAGAACTCGGTCGGTTGGGGACGGAGCATCATGGGCCTGAGGCCACGGATACAGTGTGCGGTGTACTCTTAGAGTATGCTGCCTTTCAAGGGGCGGAGCATCACAAAAGTGGCGCCATCCCCGATTTTGGTGTCATTGGGTATTTGCGGGGATGGGCATCAAAGGAGTGGGACATGAAGGGTTGGGGCCTTTGGTGATCCCGTAGTCTGTAGCTCACCTGGGGAGGGTGCGGTGGCCCTGCTGCGAGCGATTGGTGTGGGGCCTGGTGCCAGCAATTGCTGGGGTGGCTGATACCAGCGATCGTGTCTTTAAGGATAGAGGTTAAGTGGCAGCAAGAGTCTGACATTCTAGGAGGACCAGAGATGTCCTCATCATCTCTAGAGTTTCATGATACGACACTGTGTCCATCAGCTCTCCGTACCCCACCCCCACCCAACATCACACTGCCCTTTCCTCGACCATGCTGTTCTCTACTCTAAGGGTCTGTGTAACATCACTCCAGGGTGACGGGCCTGTGTTGGCACTGTCAGCGGGTCACTACTCGCGGCAGAAGGGTGATGGCCACTCGTTATGAGGAAAGCTTTGATGCTCCTCAGGTTCTGATTAAGTCTGACTCCTGTCTTTCTGCTTACAGTGCTAACTCGTGACTGAATCTGCACAGGTAGATTTTGATCTTGGACCATTATGCCGAAGGTGACAGGGATGGGGAGTGTGGATGTGGGCAGGCCCACTGTCAAGATTAGAATGACAGAGGCTTTACATATTCCAGGTGTGAAATGTTTGAATGGTGAACATTTTAATGTGACAGATTTCCAATCCCCTTAGCTATGGAGTGACCACACCAATGCTAATTAGGAGTTCCTCACTCTTCTTGACCCTCCGTGGACTATTGCTATGTTGATGTATGCCCCCTGGATACACATCAGAGGTGGAGGTAGCTTGCTTCCTTCCATGCCCTGTGGCTTTTGATGCCCTTGGTGGTTATCCTCTGCAGGGCCTGGAGCCAGGCTCCCCAGGTGACTTACCAGTGTCAGAGGCATCACCATGCCGCCTTGTTCTGCTCGCTGCCTTTGGTATGTGCCGGTGTCAGGAGGGGGGAGTAATAAGAACCGTAGACTGTCTTAATTTCCTTGGTGGAAGGCCCTGGGATGGGCTCCAACACTTCCTTCTCCCTATGGGCGCCTGACGGGCCTTGGGTGACTCAATGGGATTGCGGGGCAGCTGGAGTGAGCTCCAGAGGCCTCTGAGTAATTTAGTACTGCCATCCTGGGAGCTCCCATTGTCTGCACATGGTGCTGACACCCTCAGTGATAGTCCCCAGTGACTGGGCCACACTTGGCAATGTCCACCTGTGTCTGGGACATGTTCCCCAGTGAATGGGACATGATGTTAAGGTCCTCAGCCATAGTAGTCGTCACAGACTGAGCAACGCCTTGGACACCAGCCCTCAAGGCCTGGATTTCATGCTCCAAGTTTTCTACTGGGGCCACCACCCTTTACATGTTAGCATGGGTGTCACGCAATGCTGGCACCATTTCCTGTGCCTGAAGGCTTTGGGACTCCTGCAATTGGCCTTGTAATCACTGGAATGCCACTGAGACCTTCTCCTGAATGTCACAGTTGTGGCCTATCTGCATCAGCTTTGGGAGAACCTTGCCTCGAGGCCCAGATCTGGGTGGGATTCAACTGAGTCCTGGGATCCAGCAGATCTCTGACTGCTGTCTCCTTAGATGTTCCTGCTCCACCTGATGTGCATCAACGGCTGTGTGGTGCTCATCAGATAGTGTCCTTGAAGTCTGTCTGCTAATGCCACCCACTGAGGTGTGTTTGTCTTCTCTGATTGAAGCTGCGGGTGATCGCTGTAACGCATTGCGGTATTCTCCTTGGAGCTTTTCTCCAAGGTGTTCTCTTGGATTCACCTGCAAGGTGTTCTATTGCAGGAGGACAGCAATTTTGGATGGCCCGGCTCATCAGATTATGAACTCGCAAGACAATAGAGATGGGTTCAGTGAAAGAGAAGGATAATTGTGTGAGACACTAACAACTCACTCGAGACAGGTCATCTGGATGAAGGGTAACAGATCCTCACTCCTCTGGAGCAGGTCAACCTTGCTGTTGGTCACTGCTCTCTCCTTCGGCTACTCAGCGATCTCCAATACATTTTCCTCATTGGGGGTGAGGACTCGGATCTCTGGGATTCCACCCCCATCTTCGCCCTTTCCCTGTTATTATGGGCTATCTTCTCCTGCGGAGTCAAAGAGAGGGCATTGTGTGCCACATGCTTGATGATTCACGGGGTCTATAACAAGTAGCATGATGGGCCGAGACATGAAGAGGTTGTGATTGCAGCTGGCTGGCGGTTCTGAGGAACAAGCATGGAGGTTGGATGTTGGTTGGGTGCGAGGCGTAAACTAGTGGATTTCGGGGGTGGGCTGTGTTAGGGATCTGACGGGTAGCAGATGGGATTGATGCTAGAAGAGGGGTGGTAACTTACCCTTGCAGCTCATAGGAGGTCATTCATCTTCTTCCTACATTAGACAACGATAAGCCTGGCCAGGTCGACATTCCCAAAGCAAGGAGTAAGTCTCTTGATGGGAGTGAGTACTGAGGGAGCATTTAAAAGCAACTTTCCCTAGTTAGTGGCGAGCAGCTGAACACGAATCGGGAAAATCAGATAACAAGGGAGTCGAGCATGATGGGTTTCACATGGGGGACTCGCATTTTGCACTGAGCAAATCAGATGACTGAGGAGTCAGGCATGCCGAGTTTTACATGCGGCTCAATGTATTACACTAAGTGCGTTGAAAACATGTCGCGATTGTGCCATTACAGCCGGTGCAAAACACCCCGCCAAACTCGCTCAAAATGACACTTAGCCATTTTTCGGATGAATCACGCCTTTAGACATTTTTTGAGAGAACTCCGCCCACTGTATCATTGTAACTTTCAAGATCTTTAATTGAAGACGGACTGATGCGATCTCACTGTAATTCTGTGTTCCTGGAAACTGCAATGAGACAAGGTCATAACTTGCACTTATAGGCATGGAGTAAAATGATTTCCAGCTTCTTGAGAAGAGTACAGGGTAGTCCAATACCAGCACAATATCTCTCCCAGCTTGGAAATTGCCAATTTTGCAGATTTACTGAGAACATTTTTGTTCAAGTCCAATAATCAGGGATTCATTTTTTAGGCCAATGATTTTCAGGTACTCCTAGGATTGTTTTGGACTTCTTGGCTCATTTAATGCTTGCCTCTACTCCTCAGTTGAAACCGCCATCAGCGAGGATCCATTTCCTGTACTTCAGTTCCACGGACCAACAAAATGTTATAAATTCTTCCTAACAAAAGTAAAATCAGAAGGAAAGTATTTTGGGAGTTGGAAGCTAGTGAGTTGGATACAAATGAAGATTTGAATCTTCTCTTCGGGATAATGGATTAGATTTGCAGGAAAGGTGATAAATCAGATTTTTACGAGGGCTGGTCAGAATTTGATAGATTTCAAAAGACCTTCATGGGTCATCCCATGAAGGAATATATCATAGAATTTAATAGACTACAAAAGATTTAAGAAATTAAATTTAGAGATCCCTGGTTCAGTGTTAGTATTTAACTTGCTGGATTGTGCTAAGATGTTGCACAGGGGCAGACTCTTAGTTTTAACTGGAGTTTGGCTTTCAGATAGAGGTGTGTGGTGCCTTAGGATTAAATCTTCAATAATAGGCGAATGAACTCCAGCAATGCCTGGGAACCAGTTAATAAGTACTTCAGGTGTGACTCAAATGCCATTATGCTATTAACTGCCCAAAGCAGAAAAGCAGATTTATGAAGTGACATATGCCACAGAAAATTCTGAGACTAGAGATGATAATGATCAATCAGAAGGAATTGTATTTGTCACAAGGAGCTTTAATTCGGTGACGAGTCTGTTAGTTGCAGATTTATTCAATTAGCTGTGTTAGCTAGTGGTTGCATCTCGAGAGTATGTGGAACAATTGGTTGTACTGTTACCTAGATTTACTTAGTCATGAGGACCGGTGCAGATTCTACTTTTTTCAGGTTTGGTGATGACAATACCAAAAGTAATGGTGATTCTGCACATCTTCACAAAATGACTGAAGTGGACCACTTTACCGATACCTATGTGGTCTCTAATGAGATATTCTTGCTGTTCACAATGTATTCCAAAACTAGACATGGAGCTTGATGAGGCTTTTGGATGTAACTTACTCAATCAGGGTATGATTGAATCCCCCTAACAGTAATTTATTTTAATAATTGTTACAGAAGTATTAGTTACAGGCAGGTGATAAAAATCAGAGATGGAAAAAAGCAAATTCTCTTAAAGACAATTTGCTCACCTTTCTTGTCAAAGATTAAAAATCCTGCTAAAACATAGTTGTTGAAGAGTACACAAGGTCATCAAAGAGATTAGTGGAATGTGTGAAATCCGTGAAAAGTATTGAAGAACAAACCACATGTCTTCCTTTGGCATGTGACTTTAATGAGATAGCTGCCATGGGTCTAAAGAAATGCTTTCATTCCTCACTTTATAGACATGGCAGCGAGATACCTACAATTATAGCAATGGATATGGGATTCTATTTGTCAAATATTTTAGGGAATACAAGGGACATACTGAAGATAGTTTGCTCATTGACTGCTAAATAGATAACTATTCTTTGTGGAATAACGGACACAATGTCTACAGAAAGCAGAAGGAAAACAAAACAAATTGACATTTCTGGATTGAAACAAATGAGAGAAAGGAAATTCCCAAGATAAATGGATTCATGCAAGCCATCAATTATCTGATAGTTTTTCAAAAATAAGTGATTGTACTCCAAAATTGTTATGAGGACTTGAAGAGGGACCTCTCATAATGTAATGCTTTGCACAGAACATGGAAAAAATACTTGATTTATTTTGAAACAATAATTGTGCATATTAGCTGTTATATTTTATTTAAGGAGAAAGAAGTAATATTGTTAATTGTACGAATTGAAGTTAAGAATAGAGAGGTGGAGGGCAGATGTTAGGTGGATTGGCCATGATCAATGCACGCGGGGGGTTACGGTGAGCCTGACTAGCTGCAGCCGCAGACAAGCACTCCACTCCTCACATACTCTTAATCCGGCCAAGAAGATGGAACCCCGGTGACCGGCCGCGAGATTCGAGGATGCAGAGCTTGAGACATTGCTGGATACCGTGGAGGAGAGGTGGGACGGCATGTTCCCCGGAGTGTGGTGGAAGCATTGGGGAAAGGGTCAGGGTCATGGGTCAGGATGTCAAAGGCCTGGGGCACAGTGTGGGGGTGGTAGCTCACAGAGCAACCAAGCACAGTCACAGGGTGACGTGGCACAGCCCCAAAGGGATGTAGGTTGTGGGTGTTGGAGGATGGCACGAGCCATCAGATGCGCCAGGGAGAAGTGTGGGGGGGGGGGGGATTCACCAGCACGGGTCCTAATACCTTCTCCACCCTAGGGGTGCTTCATGGCATGAGCTTCATGATTATGGGTACCCCTTGCGGTCAGCCTTGGAGGTGGCAGGGTCCTGGGTGGGAGATGTGGGGACACTGTACGTCATGGCTTACCGTTCAGTGATCTGTCACTGCCCAGCACCCCAGGACCATTCCCCCCCTCCTTTTCTGCACAGCATCCCCCCTGCTGCAGCACCTCCAGCCCCCTCTGAGCTTCCCGCCAGCTTCACTATCGGGTGGTGGCCCTGGGTCAGCAGTAGCAGTGGGTCTGGTCCATGGGGCGAACGATGATAACGACCCGCTCTGTGATGAGCTCTGCTGCTCATTTGATAGGGTCTGACTCCCATTCCAGTGACATATTCAACCATCCCCCCCCCCAGCGAAGGTTTATTGGCCCGTGCAATAGCGTGGCCAGCACGCAAGCAGGGATCACCGAGGCGGACAATGGAATGTGACACCGGGTGGGAGTCAGACTGCCACCGTTGGAGTCAGCACTTAACCTCGGGAACAGAGAATGTAGCCCAATGATTGTAAGAAACAACACGTGCTTTTCTAAGGAATCCAATTTTTTATTTCTATTTGTGTAGCTGATTATAATTTTTCTATGTCTTTCTGTCATTAAGTGACAGTCAACCTCACTGATAAGAAAATCATGTTTCACCAGAGGCCATTCCTTTTTCAGTCATAGCTAAAAATGTAGATCCTCTGAGATGATTCTAGTTAACCAGTCAGTGATCTGTATATGCTCATTAAGTTGTTGTAAATATGTCTGGTACTTGTACATAAGGGCTCCTACAAGTAATCCTTTAATTGGATATTCCTAGTTCAGATGTAAAAACTCAACCTTGGATACGTATAACTTGAAATAAAAATGCGCTGCAACAAATCAATATGTGCTTACCTTGCTCTTCTTTCTTTTCTTTGGAAATGTGCTAGTCCCAGGAGTATGTGCTGTACCTGCTCAAGCACGCTGTCTTAAGAGATCTGACAGGATGATTGATGGGTCATGAGCTTCAGCATTCACAGATGGCTGATGATTTAATTCTATAATTCTTCCTGCTTTACATGTAAATTGATTTATTTATGAAAAATTAGCTATCTATCCCTCTGTGGACAATATACATGTTTGTTTGCTTCTGCTCTGTATGAAGATAACACTATTTTTTTTGTATATCCAAACATTGTGCTAAGTCCATTGTGCAAAAATGTTGGCTTATTATCAGTGCAGAAGATAGCTCTCTCATACTGGGAGTAGGGGAACATGTAATCAACAATCAATCACATATAGGAAATCATGAAAATAATTGAAACGCATGTCATGCTTCTCACCTTGTTCTACAAGTGCATATCCTGACATCAATAACGTTTTTAATCTCGAAGCCCATGAAATAGATGGGTGACCATGTGGTAACCTAGAACATATTGGACATTGTATTCTATGTAACAGATAAAGCCAGATTGTTAAGAGTTTTTTTTTTTTACAGAGAATTTACAGTGCAGAAGGAGGCCATTCGGCCCATCGAGTCTGCACCAGCTCTTGGAAAGAGCACCCCATCCCCTATCCAAGGTCAACACCTCCACCCTATCCCCATTACCCAGTAACCCCACCCAACACCAAGGGCAATTTTGGATACTAAGGGCAATTTATCATGGCCAATCCACCTAACCCGCACATCTTTGGACTGTGGGAGGAAACCGGAGCACCCGGTGGAAACCCACGCACACACGGGGAGGATGTGCAGACTCCGCACAGACAGTGACCCAAGCCGGAATCGAACCTGGGACCCTGGAGCTGTGAAGCGATTGTGCTATCCACAAGGCTACCGTGCTGCCCAAAGTAGAGGATGGCCCGTACGGGGATCGAACCCGCGACCTTGGCGTTATTAGCACCACGCTCTAACCAACTGAGCTAACCGGCCAGCTAAATGAAAATTGCTTATTGTCACGAGTAGGCTTCAAAGTAGTTCTCCGATCTTATTGCAACATCTCACCTTAATCACGGTTTTAAACATTGTGCTTGGATTGCATTTATATGTCATTTGCAAAAAGAAGAATTAAGGGAAATAGTAGGCCATTCAACCTCTCGAGTCTGCTCTGCCATTTGATAATATATGACTGTGGCCTCAACTCTACTTTCCATACCCTTCTGTAACATTTGACTCCCTTCTTTATGAAGAATGTGTCCAACTCAGCCTTAAAAATATTAATGACTCGGCCTCCACTGTTCTGGTGAGGAGAATTACAGACTAATGATTCTCTGAAAGGAAATGTTTCTCCTCATATCCTTTATTAAGTGTGAAGAATGTAGGACATTATTATATTATATTTGATATTTTGTTGTAATGTTATTTAAACCCTGGGTTGAAATACAAAAAGGCAGTATGTCTGCTCAAGCTATAATTAAGGTGCTGTAAAAGTGAGCTAATCATTGATTTTCCCCTTTTATGTTGTAGAGAGATGACTAATGGGATATTGTTTGTTTTTGGAGGTTCCCCGAGGCGTAGATAATTAATGGGGGATGGCGTTTAGTCTGAGCGAAGCAGGTCATGAAACATCTCAGTGAGATACAGATGATGTAGTTAATGGTAGGTCTGTCGTTTTCGCCGTCCTGCCATAGAATTTGAGTCTGACAAGACAAGAATTTTCGGGTTGCTCCTGAAAGGGTCTCTCTCCAAAGGCATGCACAGAGAACAGCAAGTAACCCTGATTGCTAACTTTATTTATGAGTGGATTCTGAACTGTATTGGGCTACTTTGTTGGATGATATATAGTTGCATGTGCAGATAGTGAGTTAAAGTTTTTTCTTTTATTTAAGAACTGTTTAATTGTTAATTGTAAAGCTATTTCTTTGATGTTAATGTGGTTATACTGTTGTTCAAATTAAAGTTTGTTTCAACATAAAAGATACCTATTGGTCAGAGTCATCCCTCCTAGGGTAAAATATCCTTTTCTCTCAGTTTTACAAATTGCAAATTGTTTGGATTTTCTCGTCCGATATCCTAACAAAAATTGGGGTCTGGTCCTGCATTCGGTAACACCAAAACTGTACCCAAACTCTAGATGTGGTCTCACCAACCCTCTGGAGAACTTTAGTAAAACCTCTTTCCTTTTATATTCCTTTCCCTTGGCAATAAACAATAATATTTAATTTTCCTTTCTCATCACTTGATGTACCCGCATACTAACTTTGGGTGATTTATGTACCAGGGCACCCAGATACCTCTGTTCTGTAGAATTCTGTAATCTTTCTCCATTTAAATAATATACTGCTTTTCTATTCTTCCTATCAAAATGGACAAGTTCACATTTTCCCACGTAATACTCCACCTGCCAAATATTTACCCACTTACATAAACTAACTCTATCCCTTTGCAGACTCCTTATGCCCCCTTCATAACCTACTCTCCTACCTATCTTTGTGTAATTCACAAGTAGTAACATTTTTATTCCAACCCATATAACTTGGATTGGTTTAAAACAAAATGAAGAGTATTCAACTGTGCACATAATGGGCCATGTTTGTGTGTCTTAGCTGTGGTTGGCGAACAGTAGGTTCCCATTTGAAATAAGGTTGATATGAATACTTCACCCTTGTCCTTTCAGAGTTAAAACAGTTGTATGAATTCAGGTTGTCTACCAGTTCAGAATTTTACATTTCTAGCAAGATTAAGACTACAGAACATAATTACTCCTGTAACTAGATACTGTGCAAGACCTAAGACACTAATCACTCATAAGGGATTGGGTAAACACATTTGGGTTCATTTATTAAGAATGGACATGTGAGAAAGTTATATGGACAGAGCTGATCTTTCTACACATCTCCTCTACAGTTGGAGCACAATATAGCATATACTTCCCCACTGCCTATGTTTATGTATTTTCATTATGCATCCTCATGTATTTATCATATGTTATATGTTTTCATGTATGGAGTGATCTGCCTGGATTGTACGCAGAACAATACTTTTCACTGTACCTCAGTACATGTGATAATAAGTCTGAATCTAAATATAAATATAAAGGTGAAAGACATCAGAGCTGTGAGTCTGTGCTTTGCTTAAAGAAAAGGTGAAACTAAAACTAGATCATAATCACATATTTCCCTTCTAGTGATATTATTCTGATATCCTTTAAAGGTATTTTATAATAGCCCCCTTTCTTTTTAAAGCTACTTGTACCCCTTTCCAAGAAGTATAATTATTTACATTAGTGGTTCACGTTCTGATGAATCTATGAGCCTCTAAAGTGTAAAGATAATCCCCTGGTATGCCCAGATCTTGTGATGGTGATGTTGTCCAGAGGTTTCTTTCATTGCTCACAGTGATCTGTGAAATTATTATTCATGAATATCATTCCATATTGCATTTAAGATTTTGTCCCAGAATCAATAGGACTGCATGTTGGTGGAAGAGCTGGAATAGACCTAAATTGTCATTGATTATGCCTCACTGTTACACCTTTGAAAGTAACAACTTTATAGAACTTTGGTCCTGAACAAATCCTTGTCACCTCGGCTGGTTGTCTTGTACCTTCTGTGGGATCCTAGGTGCAAACTTGTTGTCCCAACAGTCAATCTGGCAATTCTGTACCTGAATTTTCATCATACATGTTGGCCATCTTCTCTTGTAGCTTCAGATGTTTCTGCCTACTTTCCAAAAGAGTAGAATGGGTGAGATTAGGTAAATTGGGACACAGTGGTATGCAAATATGAGTTTTGCCGATGATAGAATAGCCGCACTTAAAAGGCGCCACTCTCAGATGTAACATTGCCATGTATTGTTCTCATTTAATCTGTCTGCATTTGTGAATTAGGGACTTCACCATGCCATTCATTCATCCAGCTAGGCCTTTAGATCAAGAGTAATGAGAAGATGTACTGTAATCAATATTCCACTTCTCATACATATAATGAAAGGGCTGACCAAATAAAGTGTGGACCATTATATATGTGTCTAAGCATACCAAATGAACTGAAAATAGTACTTAGAATGTGCATGACAGTCATGCTTGACGCATTGTGCAATTGTCAAATGATGAGATGCTAAAGATGCGGCTGATGGCAAGTGCCAAGTTGTTCCTAATTCCAAAAGGGAAATTTGAAACAACTGCCCTCAACTGTATTTTTGCAATTTGTTATAATGTGAGGAAAGATTTGATATCCAGAGAATGATGTTCAAGATTGTTGGTGATGACTATAATAATATAAATGTTATTAATAAAGACAATAAACAACAATGAAGTCACCTAGAAGTACACCTAATTAAGACAATGGCTATGTACAGTATCACTAATTTAAGTAGTGCCAAACAATCTTAACTGCCTTTAGAGTGAACTCTCCCTATTAGTTCCACAACATGTTATAAATTTTGAAACCTATTAAAAAAGGGGCAGGGGCTGGTTTAGCACACTGGGCTAAATCGCTGGCTTTTAAAGCAGACCAAGGCAGGCCAGTAGCACGGTTCAATTCCCATACCAGCCTCCCCGAACAGGCGCCGGAATGTGGCAACTAGGGGCTTTTCACAGTAACTTCATTGAAGCCTACTCGTGACAATAAGCGATTTTTATTTTCATTCATTTTTTTAAAAGCAGCAACAGTTACCACACAATGCAGTAAAATCTATTCGGGGATGCTTCTGAGATAAAACCAACAGCTCACTTTTTGAGACAGGCTTTATTCCCAGACACTTCTTGCTAGGGGTTAAACAGCTGTTTTTACTGTTGGCTAAGATCTAAAAGCAACTCTCAAGCATATGATGAATCATCTCCTTAAATACAGTTTTCCTTTGCCCTTCCTTTATCTGATCTCAACTCTTTAGAAATTATTCCTAATTTTAGCCTTTAGATTGTAAAAGCAAGCACACAAACTTTATGAACCTTTCTTCCTATTTTTTTCACATCTTGGGGATGATTTTGAGCCATACAATCGTCCGGACCTCTTAGTGAGATACCAAACAACCTTACAACATGATAGGCGCTTGTAGAAAAACCTAAAACCTTTCAGAAAATGTAGAGAAAACCAAAAATGCTTGAAGACCAAGAAAAAATCTCTCAAAGCATTCTCATCTGAAGAGCAGATCTAGAAGCAAAGGCGTGGAGGAAAGATCATCAGGAAAAATCTCCAAAGAAAGGCTTGGAAGCTGAAGGCAGAGATTCAAAATTGTTTACTGCAGTAGAAGACTCCATTGTATCTCCTTTGGAAGTACAGTTTCCCAGCTTCAAATCCCAGAGCACAAAGTCAGCAGACCTAACAAGAATTATCTTTTTTTTAAGATTCCAGTCTACAGCAAATCCTGAGAAATCTTTAAATAATTAAGAGCGACAAGTGCAGTTTGAAAAAAACCCGTCACTAAAAACCTGATTCCCAAGTTGAAGCCTTGACATGGGGCATCCTAGTTTGTTCCAGATAATTTTAGAAGTTATTCTTTGTATTTTCCAGAATCGTGACTTTTTAAACCCAGCTCAAAGCAAGAAAAAGCCAGGATTCAACAAATGTGCAACTTTAAACATAGACACTGAGCAAGAGAACTCTACACGCAGCATTGTTGAGAAAATTGGGGTAAATTCTCCGCCTTTCTGGTCGCATGTTCCTCGGCAACGCTGGCAGCGGGATTCTTCATTTCTGCCACTGGCCAATGTGATTTGCCATTGTGGCCACACCATGCCGCCAGGAAATCCGCAGGCAGGGAGCGCTGCTGGCGGAATATGGGATCCTGCTGGCAGAGAATTCACCCCATTATTTTATTTTTTTAAATTTAGAGTACCCAATTATTTTTTATCCAATTAATGGGCAATTTAGCGTGGCCAATTCACCTAACCTGCACATCTTTGGGTTGTGGGGGTGAAACCCACACAGACATGAGGAGAATGTGCAAACTCCACAGCACAGTGACCCAAGGCTGGGATTCGAGCCCTAGTCCACAGCGCCGCAGTCCTCGTCCCAACCACTGCGCACGTACCATCCCTACCCCATTATTTTTTCATGCTGAGCTTGATCACCATTGTAGCACAGCCCACCAAAACTGGAAAGTGCAGGAAACCCCTTTGTCTCTCAGTGAATGGCAATGCCATCTTGAAATTCGGAATGCTCTTGAAGCAGAACCTAAGGTTTCACCAAGGATCAGAATTCCATTCATCCACAAAAATGAACCTGTGCAAGAGCCCAATCTAACAGGCAATTTGGTATCCTTAAGAATTTCTTTTTTTTTAATAAACAATTTTATTGAGGTAGTTGGCTTTGCAAACAGTTAGACATCAACAGAAAGAAAGCAAAAAAGGCAAAAATGTGCAAACATCCATGTACTTTCAATACTTCAATCATAACATACTGCACAAGCCCGCTCCTCTCCCACCGGTACTACCCGCCATTTTATCCCTCCTACTCTACTCTACTTTCCATACCCAGGAAACTCGACATGTCCGCAAGCCACAACTCAGTTTGGGGGCTTTGAGTCCCTCCACGCCAATAGTATTCGTCGCCGGGCTATCAGGGAAGCAAAGGCCAAAACATCGGCCTCTTTCTCCCCCTGGACTCCCGGGTCCTCCGAAACCCCAAAAATTGCCACCCTTGGACCCATCGCCACCCTTGTTTTTAGCACCCAGGACATGACGCCCGCAAATCCCTCCCAGTACCCCGTCAGCTTAGGGCATGCCCAAAACATGTGAATGTGGTTCGCTGGTCCTCCCGCGCACCTAGCGCATTTGTCCTCTATCCCAAAGAATTTGCTCATCCGAGCCACCGTCATATGGGCCCGGTGAACGACCTTAAACTGAATCAGCCCGAGCCCAGCACATGTCGCGGTTGAATTTACCCTTCTCAGGGCCTCTGCCCACAGCCCGTCCTCCATTTCCCCGCCTAGCTCCTCCTCCCATTTAAGTTTCAGTTCCTCCGTCTGGGACCCTTCCTCCCTCATGAGCACCTTATAAATACCAGAGACTCTACCCTACCCATCTTCCCCCCAGAGACTATTCTGTCTAGGATCCCCATTGGCGGGAGGCGTGGGAAAGATGGGACCTGTCTACGAACAAAGTCCCGCAACTGTAGGTACCTAAAATCATTTCCCCTTACCAGCCCAAATTTCTCCTCCAAGCTCCTCAAACTCGCAAAACTCCCTTCCAGGAACATATTGCCCACCCTTCCCACCCCCGCCCGCCGCCATACTCGAAACCCCCCATCCATACTCCCGGGGGCAAACCGATGGTTGTCGCAGATTGGCGCCCAAACCGACGCCCCCGTCTCCCCTACATGCCTCCTCCACTGGCCCCATATCCGCAGGGTCGCCACCATTACCGGGCTGGTAGAGTACTTGGCCGGCGGCAACGGTAGAGGAGCCGTGACCAGGGCTGCCAAGCTGGAGCCCCTGCACGAAGCCGCCTCCACCCGCTCCCAGATAGACCCCGTTCCCACCATCCACTTCCTTATCATAGCGATGTTGGCCGCCCAGTAATAATTAATCAGACTCGGCAAAGCCAGCCCTCCCTCGCTGCGGTTCCTCTCTAACATCGCCTTCTTCACCCGCGGGGATTTTCCCGCCCAGACAAAGCTCATGATCACCCTGTTAACTCTTTTGAAGAAGGACTGTGGGACAAAGATCGGGATGCACTGAAAAACAAACAGAAATCTAGGGAGGATTGTCATCTTTACAGTCTGCACCCTCCCTGCCAGCGACAGCGGGAGTGCATCCCATCTCCGAAACTCTCCCTTCGTTTGCTCCACCACCCTGGCCAAATTTAAATTGTGCAGCCTACCCCAGTCTCGTGGCACCTGGATTCCCAAATACCGGAGATTTTCCTCAACCAGCCTAAACGGTAGCCCTCTCAATCTGTTCTCCTGGCCCCTTGCCTGTACCACAAACATTTCACTCTTGACCGTATTTAATTTGCATCCTGAAAACTGGCAGAACTTCCTCAACATTCCCAGTATACTTCCCATCCCGGCCACTGGGTCCGACACGTACAGGAGCAGGTCGTCTGCATAAAGAGAGACCCTATGTTCTACCCCGCCCCTCACCATCCCCTTCCATCCCTCTGCAGCTCTCAGCGCAATCGCCAGCGGCTCTATGGCCAGAGCAAACAGCAGCGGGGAGAGCGGGCAGCCCTGTCTGGTCCCTCGGTACAACCTAAAGTACTCCGACACTTCTCTGTTAGTCCTGACGCTGGCCCTTGGGGCCTGATATAATAATTTGATCCATTCCACCAATCCCTCCCCGAACCCAAACCTTCTGAGCACCTCCCATAGATATTCCCACTCCACCCGGTCAAAGGCCTTCTCGGCGTCCATCGCCACCACTACCTCCACCTCCCTGCCCGCCGGGGGCATCATTATCACATTAAGTAATCTTCTCAGGTTGGCCGCCAGCTGCCTACCTTTCACGAACCCAGTTTCGTCCTCCCCAATCACCTCCGGTACGCAGTCCTCCATTCTAACCGCCAGTACCTTTGCCAGGAGCATGGCGTCAACGTTAATCAGGGAGATTGGCCTGTAGGATCCGCACGCCTCCGGGTCTTTACCCCGCTTCAATATCAGTGATATAGTGGCTTGCGACATTGTCGGCGGCTGGGTCCCTCTGTCCCTTGCCTCATTGAAAACCCTCTCCAAGACCGGGCCCACCACCTCAGAAAACTTCCTATAGAACTCTACTGGGTATCCATCCGGCCCCGGGGCTTTCCCCGACTGCATGGCCTTTAGGCCCCCCAATACCTCCTCCACTCTAATCGGGGCCCCCAGCTCATCCACTCGCCCCCCCACCTACTGTTGGGAAGGTTAACCCGTCCAGAAACCTTTTCATCTCCTCCGGTTCTTCCGGCGGCTCCGAAGTATACAGCTTGCGATAGAAGTCCCGGAATACCTTATTCAATCCTGCCGGGTCCTCCACTTTGCGCCCCTCCCCATCCATCACTCTACCTATTTCCCTGGCCGCCTCCCTCCTCCTGAGCTGCTGCGCTAACAGTCTGCTAGCCTTTTCCCCATGCTCGTACACCACTCCCCTCGCCTTCCTAAGCTGTTCCACGGCCCTACTCGTGTATAGTGCCCCCAGTTCCGCCTGTAGTCTCTGCCTCTCCCTGAGTAAAACCTCCCCCGGGGACTCCGCGTGCTCTTCATCTATCTGACCCATTTCCCTGACCAATCTATCCATCTCTGCCCTGTCTGCCTTGGCTCTGTGGGCCCCAATTGAAATTAGCTCCCCCCCACACTACTATCTTTAGCGCCTCCCACAGGGTCGCCGCTGAGACCTCCCCCGTGTCATTCACCTGCAAGTAATTTTGCATACACCTCCGAAGCCTCTCACAGATCCCCTCCTCCGACAGCAATCCCACGTCTAGCCTCCATTGTGGGCGTTGGTAGCTCGCCCCCCCGATCTGCAGGTCTACGCAATGCGGGGCATGGTCTGAGATAGTAATTGCCGAATATTCCGTGTTCTTTACCTCCCCTATACAATCCCTGCTTAGTACGAAGAAATCTATCCTAGAATATACTTTATGGACGTGCGAGTAAAACGAGTAGCCCCTTCCTGTCGGCTGTCTATCTCTCCAGGGATCCACTGCCCCCATTTGCTCCATAAACCCTTTCAGCTCCCTTGCCATTGCTGGGAGTCTACCCGTTCTGGGACACGACTGATCCAAAGCCGGGTCAAGGACCATGTTAAAGTCCCCCCCCCCCCCCATTATTAGCCTGCGAGAGTCCAAGTCTGGGATCTTCCCCAGCACTCTTTTAATGAAGTCCACGTCATCCCAGTTCGGGGCATATATATTCACCAGCACCACTCTTCTCCCCTCCAGTCTGCCCCGTACCATCAGGTATCTGCCCCCCCTGTCTGCGGCTATGCCCTCTGCCTCAAATTGCACCCGCTTGTTGATCATGATTGCCACCCCCCTGGACTTCGAGTCCAAGTCCAAGTGGAAGACCTGGCTAATCCAGCCCTTCCTTAGCCTGATCTGGTCTGACACTTTCAGATGTGTCTCCTGCAACATAATTACGTCCGCCCTCAGGGCCCGCAAGTGCGCGAACACCCACGCCCTCTTAACCGGCCCATTCAGTCCCCTGACGTTCCAGGTGATCAGCCTGGTCGGGGGGCACAACCCACCCCCCCCACCACGCCGGTCAGCCATAGCCTTTCTCGGGCCGGCCCCCGGCCCGTGCGTCGCGCCATTCCTGGCCCGCCCATTGGCTGCCTCCACCCTCGACCTCCTTTCCAGTGCCTATTTCAAGTCCCTCCCACGTCAGCAGAACAACCCCCCCCCCTAACCACATCCCCTGATACACCCACCCCTGCCATCCACTGGCTGTGATCTTCCCCCCCACCTGACTCCCTTGACTAGCCAATCTGCTAGCCCGGTGACTCAACACTCCGGTGCCTTCCTGTCTCATTCCCATTGTTTCCCTGTCCTCCTCCCCACTCCCCGGTGCCCCATCCCCCTCTCCAACCCACTGGAGCAAACTCACTGGCACAGGAAGGCATGGACATCAACAAAACAAACACAAAAAAAACCACAAAAAAAAAACCCCCAAGAAAAACCCCCCAACCCACGTCCTTGGCCCCCCTTGCTGACCGGCCCCCCTTCGTTACCGTGCCGGCTCCAGTGTCCTCCGCGAGCTGCACAAAATGTACAAATCCGCCCAAAAAGTAAAAAACAGAAAAAAAAGAGGAAAAAACAAAAACATAAGAGAAAAAAACAACAATAAAAAAATAAAAATAAAAATAAAAACCCCCCAAACCAATGTCCATGAACAAAGGAAAGACTCCCAAATGTTCCGCTTGGCACCTTTGACCCAGCAAACCGCTGAACAGCAGTCCAGGCCCATTCGGCGTACCTTCCCACGGTAGTCCTCGGGCCCTAATACGCGTCCGTGGGGCCTCTTTTCGGGACCAGCCCCTGATCCCTCGCAAAGTCCATCGCTTCTTCAGGCTCGGAGAAGTAGTGGTGTTGACCCTGGTGCGTGACCCATAGACGAGCCGGAACAGCAGACCAAACTTCACGTGCTTCTTGAACAGCACCTCCTTGCCATTCGTAAAGGCTGTTCGCCGCCGAGCCACCTCCTAGCTTAGGTCCTGGTAAATGCGGAGGACACTGTTGTTCCACGTGCTGCTCCTGGCGCTCTTTGCCCACCGCAGCACCCGCTCCTTGTCCACGAACCTGTGAAACCTAATCACCATCGGGCGGGGTGGTCCGCCTGGCCACCCCTGCCTCGCCTGCACTCTGTATGCCCCCTCCAGCTCCGGCGGTCGCGGAAAGGCTTCGGCCCCCATCAGCTGCATCACTAGGTCTGCTACAAACGCTGCGGCATCAGCTCCCTCAGCCCCCTCCGGGAGGCCGACCATCCTCAGGTTGTTCCTGCGGGCTCTATTCTCCAGCTCCTCCACTCTGTCCAGCAGTCTTCTCTGCCGCTCCTTCAGCCCGTCAACTTCTAGCGCCGCAACCGTCTGTGCATCCGCCTGCTCCTCCACCGCCTCTCCCAGCTCCTTAACTTTAACATCTTGCGCATCCAGCCTCTGGTTCAGCTGATCCACCGCTTTCTGGATTGGGTCCAAGCTGTCCCGCTTCAGCGCTTCAAAACTGGACTTCATTACCTGGAGCATGTTATCCAGCGCCTGCTGGATTGCTGAGTCCAGGGTCCGTGTGTCCGCCATCTTAGGTTCCAGGTAAGTTTCTTCAGGTCCTTGCCTCTGTCCCTTTTTCTCTTTTTTCTTCTGCCTCCTGGACTCCCGCTGTTCCATGTGCCGCAGCCCGCTCCTCCGCACTTTCGCTGCCGCCTTCCTTCAGGTCCGTGGTCCCGCTATCGCGGGGAATCAGCCCCTAAACGACCGCCGGAGTGA
Source organism: Scyliorhinus canicula (assembly GCF_902713615.1). Lineage (NCBI taxonomy): Eukaryota > Metazoa > Chordata > Chondrichthyes > Carcharhiniformes > Scyliorhinidae > Scyliorhinus > Scyliorhinus canicula. The sequence goes on from NC_052147.1 coordinate 137,245,989, forward strand.
GAGCCCACCTAATGTGCGGCTCACTCGGGCATCGCCGCCACCGGAAGTCATCCTTAAGAATTTCTGAACTACTGGAGTATGTTAGGTTTAAGTGCAAAGTCAGAAAAAGTTCAGATTAATACCGTTTTATACTGGTTTAGTGAATTTGCGGAGGAAGTAATCCTAATGCAAGGCATTGGTGAATTCTCAACTAACTTCCATCAAATATTAAAAACCTTTGATGATGACTATTTTAATCTTGAGATTGTGGAGTGCACAGAGTTTAAAAAGAAGAGAGACCAAGAACTGTCCAGAAGTCTCATAATATACCTTTTAGGAAGCCCATCACATTACCTGAACTATAACAGCGATTGGCAGTGCAGAGTGTGCAGCAGACTGTGAAGAAGTCCAAAATGCTCAAGTCATGCAAAAAGAAAATGATATAAGATTGGAAAATGTTCACATCAATGCCTAATTGGAAGATTTGAAACATAAATTTGAGGCTTTTTGTTTACCTTTCAAAACACACGATAAACGAAAGCCTTCAATGAACTAAGACCTGAACAAACAGTAACGAGGAAAAAAAGCAATTCTACTGTTGGCAAATTGAAGTGGAAGTTGGGAATGCTCAACCAGAAATATAGCCAGGCAGTAGGTGGAGCATGCACTCAAAAAACCTGCGACCTTGAAAGACTGAGGATGATTCCTTCAGTCAAAGTTTGTTCCCCTCGTGAATTACATAGAGAAGCAAAATTAATTTAATGTCCCTCTGAAGGAACTGAAGAACCAGTGGCAGATGTTCAGTTTTACAGGAAGAAGCCAAAAAGTGTAAGAAAACATTGAAAAGTTGGAAAATAGCAAGCATTGAAACGAAAAGCTGAAAACGGATAATGAAACCAAAAGTAGAACGAATACAGAACTGAAAGAAGTTGAGACTTCACCAGATATAAGGTGCGATTTAACAGAAATGAAACAGAGTTCTGTGTTTGGCGCTTTTAGCCGGGTGCTTCCCAGCGCTGGTAGCGCCGTGAATGACCCCAGTATTAAACGGGACTCTGTTTTGTTTCTGGACCTCAGCCAGTAACACCTCACCCAGGCCGCACATCGGCTCACATCCTACACTAACGGGCTCCATTCACCAGTGCAGGAACAGATCAGGGTGCCATTTTAAATGGCACCCGATCTCTAGACCCCCTACCATGGCCTCCGGACCCTCCAATGCCCTCAACTCACCAAAGAAGATGACCTCGAGCCACCTGCACCCCACCAGGGCAGGGCACCCCCGGCCCAGTCACGGGCAAGATGCCACCTGGGAAACTACCATCCTGGTACCCTAGAACTGCCACATGGGCATCCTGGCATTGCCAGGGTGTATCCGTGTGGCAATGCCTGGGTGTCTGTTGGAGCTGACAGTGCCATAGTGCCTGGGTGACATTGGGGTGCCAGGGTACCACCCTGCCCAGAGCCTAACCACCCAGAGGCCCCCGATTGCCTGTGAGACCCCCTCAATTGCTGGTACGCCTGGTCCATGTTTGCGGAAACCAGTGCCAAATTTGATTTATTGTCACATGTACTGAAGTACAGTGAAAAGTATTTTTCTGCGGCAAAGGGAATGTGCACAGTACGTACATAGAAGACAAAATAATAATCGACAGAGTACATTGACAAATGGTACATCAACAAATAGTGATTGGTTATAGTGCGGAACAAGGGTCAAACAAGCAATACATGAGCAAGAGCAGCATATGGCGTCATGAATAGTGTTCTTACAGCGAACAGAACAGTCCGAGGGAGAGTCTTTGAGGAGTCTAGTGGGGAGGAAGCTGTTCCTATGTCTGGATGTGCAGGTCTTCAGACTTCTGTATCTTCTGCCTGATGGAAGGGTCTGGAAGAGGGCAATGCCTGAATGTGAGGGATCTCTGACAATGCTATCTGCCTTCCTGAGGCAGCGGACATTGTAGAAAGAATCAGTGGGAGGATGGCAAGCTTGTGTGATGCGTTGGCCTGAGTTCACCACACACAGCAGTTTCTTGTGGCACCCCCTCGGGGTCTCCGAGGTGAGGCTGTCCGATCCTGGGTACTGCGTAGATCCGCATAGGCATATTCAATGAGATGAACTACTCACTTGAATATGTAAATATGGACCCTGTCCTCAATGTGCAGGATTCAGATCGCGACACCTCGCGAGATCTCGTTAGATCGCACACGGCATGAATATGCTGGGAAATCTCAGATTTACTGGCCTCGTTGCATTCTGAGTCAAGCACGATGAGGCAGATAGATCACGTTCATAGACCTGGTTCAGTGAAACCACTGACACAGAGTCATCGGACTCGAAACGTTAGCTCTTTTCTCTCCGTACAGATGCTGCCAGACTTGCTGAGATTTTCCAGCATTTTCCCTTTCGTCGTGAAGGATAAAACTCTGCTTTGCTTATTCTTCCGTTGGGATTTCGACATTGTCTAATTCCCACAACTTCCCACAGCTCATACAAAGGTCACCCCCAAAACTGAGTGGAAAGGGCCAAAAAATTAGAAATCGAGTGGGAGCCACCCAACGTGCGACCTCCACCTAAATGTCACCACCGGAAGTCCGCCGATGCAGATTATTTTTGAGTACACATTTGGGGTTCAGATGTGATGCTGCTCTGAACCCTACTCAAATTTTTCAATGTCTCCACTGTTCATTGTAGGTGTGGAATTTTACCATCCAAAGCAATTGTGAACATATAATGGGCCTACAATAATACAATAGAGGAGGAACAGGAGAGTGGCATGGAGGAAGCTGATGGAAAATTTCTTCCTTGAAAGGTTACATTGAACATGTCAGGAATTCCCTTACCCAGGCTGAACAACCATCCTTTAGATTCTTCCCAGAACTCAGCATATCCAAACAAACATGGATAATGCTCAGGATAAACATGTCTTAAATATCAATGGTATATTTGTTTTGAAATAGAAACAGAAAATGCTGGAAATACTCAGTAGATCTGGCAGCCTCTGTGGAGAGATGATCTTTCTCTTTATTGTTCAGTTCTGATGAATAACCATCGACCCAGGGCAAGAATCTTATGGATGAGATCGGGGGATGCTTGGCTGTTGGCTGGAGAGCTGACGAGAGCCCCACATCTCCCCTTTCCATCTTTTAGGAAGAGAAACAGAGGTAGAGTTTGAAGTTGTAATTTTTCAATGAAATGTAAGCCCTTTTTCTATACTTTCCTTTCTGGCCTGGCTTTATAAGGTTGTGGGCTTATCTTGAAAATGAAATGAAATGAAAATCGCTTATTGTCACAAGTAGGCTTCAAATGAAGTTACTGTGAAAAGCCCCTAGTAGCCACATTCCGTTGCCTTTTCGAGGAGGCTGGTACAGGAATTGAACTGTGCTGCTGGCCTGCCTTGGTCTGCTTTCAAAGCCAGTGATTTAGCCCTGTGCTAAACCAGCCCCTTGTCTTATTCTGTAATCTCAGGCTGTATCCAATTGCTTCCTCAGTGGGAGTAGCTACTACTTGTAAATGGTTACAGAGTAATGAGATGTCACTGCAAGTAGATGGAGACACACCCAGCAATGTACTGACTTTTAGCATGTGCTCACTCTGAATTGAGTGAGAAGATGTATGAATAATCATAGGAGAAACTACCTCATAAGACCTTTGCTTTGCTGCAGCTGAATAACCGTTAATGTTCAGGAAAGAGGTCAATTCCCTTCTTGACCTTTTGGCTAAGGTGATCGTGAGGTCAAGTGTAATGCCTGGATGTAGTATATCTTTCTTGTGGGTGTGGTGAATGTATTATACTAATAATCCACCAGTGTATTTGTGTCTGTGCTGTCGCACTTGTATTTGTATATTTGTATCTGTGCCATACTGTTGCCCTTGTGGGCTTCTCCTATGGGCCATTGTACGGCATTATCCATAGGGGAACATGTTGGGGCATGTATGGGCTCCACCCATGGCTCCTTCCCCTTGAAGGGAGGTATAAAGAGCAGTCGACCTGCAGGCAGTTCTCAGCATTGGTTCAGTCGCAGGCAGGCACTGTTCTAAGTTGATTAAAGCCACGGTTTACTTCTACTCATGTCTCGAGTGAATTGATGGTCACATCAGTGGGGACCATGAATTAGATTCAATTTGAATTGGTCTTTGGAGCAGGCAAGGAGCTGCGTTAGGGATTTGCCCCTGTCCGCACTGTGAGCTCTGGTTTTGTATCTCTGATGACATCATTTCAAAAAAAGGAAAGAGGGTCAAGACTCTAGAGAATGTCTCTGATTTGTGATGAAAGCTTGTGGTCATTGTTTCAAAGGGTCAACCAGTGTGCCTAATTTGGAAAACACATGCTCCTATAAGAGGGTGTCCAATATGTTAGCCACAGCATTTGAGAAATATAATTAATGCTCTTTCCCTCTGTTCTTTGGGGCCCTGCTGCAGATGGCAGGGCAGATGCCACATTTCATTAGAGCTCTATATTTCTGTAAATCCCTCACAGAGGATTACTGTAATGATAAAGATGCATTGCTTGCACATTTTCTGCCTGCTACTGCAAGTTGTTCATGAAGGACTCAAAATATGTGGAAAATATTTTCTTCTGCACTAATTCCCATTTGATACACAATAGGTATATGATATACGTTCACAGGCTAGCTAGAGCTGCCTTTTCCCTCTGTCAGTAACATCTTGCTGGTTGCCTTTTCTGAAAGTTACCCCCACACTTTGCAGGGTGGAATTAAGTGTGCTGATACCAGGGCTAGGATGAAGTGTTTGATGCAAGCTGTTTGATGTGCCAGGGTTTGTTGTCCAACTTGCTGGAAGAGAATATGAAGAAGACTTACAGTTCATCTCCAAACAAGAGGAGTCCTTGTTTTAAGGATTAAGAAAGTGAGTACAGTAAAAATAATAATAAATGCAAGATAGCTGCAGGAGTCTGGCATCATGCTTTGAAACATTGTCTTCCACAGATTCATGATGCAAAAAACTCCAGGGAGAGCTGCTGGGGCACTTTCTTTCAGGTGTTTTCTCCTGTGATTGTGCAGCAGCTTGAGTTCTAAGTAGAATACATTAATAAATTGTTCGCAACATCCCAAACAGCAGTCTTTGCCCAGACCACCTAATTTTCAATGCCAGGACTTTTTCAAATGAGCTTGCATGGTGTTTCTGTTGTTGCTATTCTTTGTGAGCTGAATTTTGAACTGCAACAAGCAAGATGTTACTATAATGTACTTCTCCTTCTGATGCACGAGGATCAGTGTGAAATATTCTCTGATATCTCTTTGATGGTGTAACAAGGCAATGTTCTGATTAAAGCCATGCCATCAATGGATAACGAGTAAATATGTATGCAAAGGTGGATGCACTTATTGTGGTACTTCCCTTGATGTCACTGAGCATCTTGTACATTATCTTACCTTATAGGACTCTCCTCTCCCACCCCCCAACCCCCACCCTCCGACCCCGACCCTCCCAGTACCAGCTTACTACTTACATGCTGGTGGAAGATTTTTAGGTTCCCTTTTATGTTTACTGCTGGTCTGTTCTCATTCTCTTTGCCAGGCTCTTAATTTCCTCTATTAACCTACTGTATTTGGCCTGGTTCTTGCTTGAAGCATTTACGTGACATGCAACGTAACCTCTTTTTTTGTTTCATCATATTCTTTATTTCCCGCCTCATCTGAGGAGCCCTGACATGGTTCGCCCTTGCTGGAACATAACTAGCCTGTACCCAAAACATTTCCCCCTATTAAAGGTTCTGTAACCATTTTTCCTTTCAATCTTTGGTTCTATGTTACCCTCACTAGATTCTCTTTTGTCCCACTGAAGTTAGCTTTTTTCCAATTTAGAAGATTTGCTTTAGATTGTTCTAGATTGTTTTAGATTGTTCCTTGTTTTCTTCAGTATTCGTCTGAACCTTTTGAAGCAATGATCATTTATTCTTGCCCCACAAACATTTAGTCTGCTTGGATCACCTCTTTCCCCAGCACCAAGATCCAGCAATGCCTCCTTCCTTGTTGGACCAAGAGCATACAGGTCAAGGAGGTCCTGCTGAACACTTTTCAGAAATTGCTCACCTTTCCTTTTGCATTACCTCAGTTAACGTTTGCTAAAGTCCCCTAATATCACCACTCTCTAGTTCTTGCACATCTTTGTGATTCCTCAGCCGATTTGTTTCTCTATCTTTCCCTCACTATTAGCAGACTATAAAGTACCCTCAATAGCCTGATCATACATTTCTTGCTTCTTAACTCTAACCAAATGCATATATCCTTGCCCTGATTTGGGCCAGGGTTTAAAAACTCCAAAGTGTATTATGGAGTTCACCTGACCCATAACGTGTTGTTGAATTTGGCTAGGATAAGCACAAGAGCCTTCGCTTCAGATGTGATTCAACAGTCTTCTTCGACACTTTATTCTAAGAACTTAATTAACATTTATATATAACAACAGCAAGAATTTTTATCAGTTACAAACATAAAGATACCCCACAGCAAACTATGGGCGCGATTCTCCGCTCTCCACGCGGCGTGGGAGAATCGCGGGAGGGCCCCCTGACAAAATTCACGCCCCCCTCGCACCCCCCGCGATTCTCCCCCCCCCCCCCCGCTTGGAAGTATCGCCGCTCACCGTTTTTCACGGCGACCGGTGATTCTCCGACACGGATGGGCCGAGCGGCCTGCCATTCGCGGCCGTTTCACGACGGCGGCAAACACACCTGGCTGTAGATGGCCTAGAAAGGAAAGAGCACAATGACTGTGCTCGGGAGGGGACAGGCCCGCGATCGGTGCCCACCGATCGTCGGGCCGGCGTCCAAATCAGACGCACTATTTCCCCTCCGCCGCCCCGCAAGATCAAGCCGCCACATCTTGCGGGCCACCGCGCATGCGCGGGTTCGTGCCGTCAGCGTCATGATGTCAGCCGCGCATGGGCGGGTTGGAGCCGGCCAACCTGCGCATGCGCAGCTGACGTCATTAGGCGCGCCGGCCGCGTCATTCTCGGCGCGACGCCCCCGCGGCCGAGATTTACAGAGTGCCGCTCCTAGCCCCGCCGGGAGGGGAGAATAGGGGGTGAGGAGAGGCCGTCGTGAAACTCGGCCGAGTTCACGACGGCCCTCCCGATTTTTCCCGGGAGCGGAGAATTCCGCCCTATATATTTTAAGTTACTAAAGCAGGTAGCTATAATCAATGTTTTTTTTACTGGAACAGATATTTAAATGAAAATATAGAAAGATAGGCCAAAACACTTCTGTCCTCTGTCTGAGTCCACAGCAGTCCATCAAAAGCGAAAGTAAAAAACAGCTCACAGAGCCGCAGTCCAGCTCCACCCACACCATGACATCACTGAAGCCATGTGATAAGACAAAAACCTTTCTTAAAGGGACACTCCCATGATAGCCCCCTCAAGAAAATCCTCTCTTTTTAACACTGCACTATTTTCCTTAATTAGCACTGTCGCCCCACTTCCCTTTTATCCGTAAATAAAAGTGAATACTGTAGATGCTGGAAATCCGAAATAAAAGCAGAAAGTTCTGGAAATATTCATCTGCAGAGAGACACAAAATTAATGTTTCAAATTGAATATGACTCAAGTTCTGTGGAAGTAATATTTGACTTGAGACATTAACTCTGTCTCACTCTCTCTCACTCAAGGATAGTACAGTTGAAGTGAACTTTTACAGTACATAAGCAAAACTGTTAATAAATAATTTAATTGTCTTGTTCTGGAAAACACATGTTGCAGGCCTGATGTCCTCATTGCTTAAAGATAAGTTAGGTAAATTCAACAACCAAATTCAAATGTCAAATCCATTTCAGGATTCTCTCAAAGGGATGGACTTGCAGCAGGTCAGCAAGTTAGTTGCTTGTAGTATCATTACCAGAAGGTCAGTTTGCTGTATTGGTGGGCCCAAAAAGGAATAGGCTCAAAGACCTTGTGATGTTACAGTCTCTGTTTTTTTTAACATACAGTTGTTACAGATTTTCCCACTGCTGCTCTGCAGTCAGCATTTAAAGGTTACAAATGGAGAAACATGGCTGCTATGCCATGAGGGTCCTCATAGTTGCAGTTACTTTTCCAAATACAGTGATGGTCTTGGGTTGAGGAGCCACATCTTGCTTTATTGTTTGAAGAATTCATCCTGAGGGGCTGAGGACAATCACTCTTTGTTTCAAAAGAGACACAATTCAGGAATTTCTCGATAGTCTCAGGAAGTTTGTAGTTGACACCTTTTCACCCGGAATGTCCTCTGTTGTCTCGATTGGACAGTGAGTCAGTTTTTGAATACATAGACAGGTCATCTGAACTTCAGTGGCCAGCTTTGCAGCACATTGTCCACTTTTTAAATGAAAAGTCAATTTCAAAGAGCCCACATTGAATAAAGTTTGTATCTTCAAAGATGGGAATATGACATGCTGTTACTGGACATGCCATCAAGATAATTACAGCTGGAACAGGAAGTGTGGTAGTTGGCATTGGGAGCAAGGCACTTAAAAAAGCAGTAAATTACAAATTATATGTGAAGCAATGCTTACCTCAGAATCATTATAGGACAATTATCTGATTGGGGAGCTGAAGTACCATCATATAAAATTAGATTGTACTCAAGATGTTTCAAAGTCTATGATTAAGTACAATCTTGAAATCACTTCCAGATGTAAGACAACATAAAATGTACATTAGAAAGAATAAATATAGCTATTTCCTTCTGGTTCTCCATCCTTAATAATCTACCATCCAAGAACATATGCCAGTAATTTTCTCGCTGAAATCCACATTAATTCCATCCATCATTTAGCCTCCAATTAAGAACGGAACACAATAGTCAATGGCCCAACAGCTCTGCAGGTTTTTTGTCATGAATTGATAGATGTAATTGATCGCACAGAATGCACCTACTTCAACCACTTCAACAGGACACTTAAATTGAAAGCCAAATTAAGCATACCTCCATTTTAGCATCGGAACATCACAACTGCATTTCAGATCCCACAGAATCTGTGAATGTCAGAGGAAACCAATCAGTATAGTCCAGATGGAATTTTACCAGGAATTTGGAAGCAGAATCAAGGATAGGTGGGTTTGGAAAATTATGAAAAATACCTCTCTTTCCACCTTCCTTTGGATTTCCCAGAGATGGGTTGCCAATTAGGTCAAGAGCACCTGGGTGAAATACACAGCCAATTTAGACAATTAACTCACCTCTTTGTTGCAGTATAGGGGAGAAACTAACAATCATTTGGCCAGCCAAGCTGTAGCTAGTTCTGATGGGAGCAACACCTTGAAGCAAATATTTTGGATAGTTTGCAAAAGGAGGAACTTGGTGTCATTCCACTGAGATCACATGGTGTTTAGGCTTGTGACTGTGCACAGGGACATCAAAGGGCTCCACACACTCCATGGTGGGTGTGCTACTGAGGAGGAACTGTGGCTACAGGTCAGCAAAAACAGCGGCAGGGGTAGCAACTGCTAGAAGGCCAGCAACTAAATCATGCAACACAAGGACTGACATCTGGATGCAGTAAAGAGGATGGCTAAAGGGCTTCACCCAGAAGAAGACACAACCTGGTGGACAAGATCTATTGGCGAACGGTAGTTTCTTCGACCTATCGGAGCAACAGTGCTTTCAAAGCTGCGGCTTCCCTGTCAGATGATTCCTAACCTGTGTACTTTGAGAGAGGATGACCTGATGCCATTACGGGCAGGGGAGTACTCATTGCACATAGCGATCAAAGTAACCGTAGCTTTGAAGTTGTGTATCTGGCTCATTCTAGGGCTCAGGCACAAACGTCTGCAGAAGGGCATCACAGTAAAGTTTGACACATATGTGGCCACTCAAGCCCAGGGGGCTATCAGCTTCATCTCAGGAGCAGTATTTCCTTATGTCCAGGGGATAATTGACTCCACAAGCTTAGTATATAATCCCTGATTCTAGCAACTGTGCCGAGCTAAGTATAACTGGATGGTTCCTCAGAGTCCAATGGGGACTCTCCATAGCCATCTCTGCCTGTGGAAATCTCTCCTGTTCAAATATAAAATGCTCCTCACCTTATGCCACCCTTTCTACCTGTGATGTTGGACCCAAGGTAAGTGTCATCTGCACGGATGGAAGACGTGTACGAGCCATGTGACTGTGCTTCCTTTGAGGACTGCAATACCTTATCCCACATCTCTCGCTGCACTTTTGGAAATGCCCTTGAGGGAGATAAAATACAATTGTCAGTGCTACATGTGACAGCAAAATTAATGCCATATCCAGAAAGAAACAGGATTTGAATAATTAGGCTAATTTTGAGATGGCAAAGCAGATTTAAATCAGAAGCAGAAAATGTGAAGCTGCAATAACAGCATTAAAAGCAATAGAGGTAAGTTTGCACCCGAAATTAATTTGAAATCTTATCAGGCTAGTTCAAAGCTTAATTTCTAACTGCCAAACCAAAATATGAGCAGGTGAATATTCTGTGCGATTAATTGAATTGTATATTTTTGTGCATGCCTTTTTGACATCTGCAAAATTATGCTGATAACGAAAGGTCCATAAAATTGTAATGTTTGGCATTAAAAAGAGGATATAGAATAAAATGAGATACTAGTAAACAAAGAATTTTTAACAGCAAAACATTCAAAATAATGGAATCTTTTGAGAGCAGAACTATATAATTAATATCATTCAATAAATTTGCATTCTCAGAAATTACAAGTGTATTAAACCGTACTGTTTTGTGATTTTGTGCTAATTACAGGGTAACATCCATTCTCCCATTCCTCATAGAATTTCACCTCTTATGAATTTAATGTTGTAATTTATTTTAATAGCACATAAAGTTGATATCAAAAAACAAATATGATTGTTTTATAATCTGCTATCTTCCAAGGTAAATAGATATATATGTGAAGATTTTAATTTAGAAAGCAGGTGTTTCATTGTAAATATGTTCATTTACCTCTTTTCCCTTTGGTGCAAAGTTGACTCCTGCTCTTCAGGCAGTGTTTGATGTGTTTTTGCTTCTGCAGCTTTCTCACTGATTTTGTTGAATCTAAAGCATGTTTCAACAGCAACCACAACTTGTAATTATATAATGCCTGTAATGTAATAAAACGGTTCAAGGTGCTTCACAGGAACATTTTGAGGTAAAACTGGACAATGTACCACAGGACAATATTAGAATAAATGGTGAAAAGCTTGGTCATTGAGGTTGGTTTTAAGGAGGGTTAGAAAGGAGAAAAACTTTAAGGAGGGTTAGAAAGGAGATGGAGAGGTTTAGGGAAGGCATTCCAGAGTTTTGGTCCAAGAAAACTGAATGCATGACCATCAATGATGGAGCAATTAAAATTGAGAATGCTCAAGAGGCCAGAATTAGATGATGCAGGTATCTCGGTGGAGAGGCTAAGGCTTTGCTAGATGTTGTAGCTATTGATGTAACGTTTTGTTTTGCATCTGAAGCCTCATGCACAACCTTTCTGATTGGTTCAGTGTTGGTTTATGGCTCAGTTTTCAGGTTAGTTTATTGTAGTGGAAACTTGGAGCTTGCCAAGAAAAAAACTCACAGTTAACCATCAGCACATTTTCTTCACATAAGCAATAGCAATAGAAAGAGGTAGTTTATAACTTGCTTCACATAGTACTTGCCAGCTTGTTCCTGACACTGCCATCAACAGTACCATTTCACTTACCTTACCCCTCCTGTCAATCACTGCCTTGACCTTCCAAACTCCCATGTGTATCTGCTCTTTGCTATGCCCTGGTCATTGCCTACTTTACTCCCTGCTCTGTCTCACACTTTCCGTCAAGGATTTATTCTGAGAAAAACAATTCTGTTTTATTGAAAATTGTCTTTTATCTTGACCAACTACATGCTATCTTGTCTTGGCTAAAATCGCTGAAATTTTAATTAAACCCTCAGCCATGCTTCCAGTCTTCCCGCCATAAAACCTTGGTCAGAATTTTTTTTCAAAATATTTTTATTAAGCCATTCATAATTTTTAACAATTTTCAAGACGACAAAAAACAAAGTAAATAACACCCACCCAACCAAACCCAGCCAACATGGCTTGCATACACAATTCCACAATCCCCCTTTCCCACTAACTATTTTGCACCTCATCCAACCCCCCATGCCTCCCTCTTTCCCTTTACCCCCCCACCCCCTTAAAGATAACGGCTGCCACCTCCGGGCGAACCCTAACATCGATCCTCTCAGGACGAACTTGATCTTCTCAAGCCTGAGAAACCAGGCCATGTCACTGACCTATACCCCAGATTTCTGGAGTTCCGGATCCCTCCACACCAATACGATCCGTCTCCGGGTTACCAGGGAGGCAAAGGCCAAAACATCAGCCTCTCTCGCCCCCTGGACTCCCTGGTCTTCTGACACACCAAACATCGCCACCTCTGGACTCGGAACCACCTGTGCCTTCAATACCATTGACATGACATCAGCATATCCCTGCCAAAATCCCCTAAGTCTCGGACAGGCCCCAAACATGTGGACATGATTTGCGAGCCCTCCCGTACACCGCCCACACCTATCCTCCACCCCTTCAAAGTACCTGATCCGATGGGCCACAGTCATATGCGCCCTGTGGACCACCTTGAATTGTATCAGGCTAAGCCTGACGCATTGACTCTACTCAGGATGTCCTCCCAGAACCCCGCCTCTAACTCCTTGCCCAATTCTTCCTCCCACTTTCGTTTCACTTCCCCAATCGGGGCTCCCTCCCATTCCATGAGCTCTTTCTACATTTCTATGACCTTCCCACTCCCATTTTCGACGCTACCTTATCCTGTATCCACTGGGGCGGTAGGTGCGGAAAGGTTGAGACCTGCCTCCGCGCGAAGTCCCTCACCTGCAGGTATCGGAACCCATTCCCCCTGGGCAGCTCAAACTCCTCCTCCAACTATCCCCTGCCTCCCCCGTACTATCCCCTGCCAGTCGTTTGACGCTCTCAGCGCCATCGCCAATGGCTCTATGGCCAAGGCAAACAATAGTGGGGAGAGTGAACATCCCTGACTCGTCCCCCGGTGCAGCCTAAAATAATCCAAGCTCACTTGGTTCGTCCGCACACTCGCCACCGGTGCCTGGTACAGCAACCGGACCCAGTCCACAAAACTCTGCACAAACCCAAACTGCCCCAGGACCTCCCATAAGTATTCCCACTTCACCCGGCCAAAGGCCTTCCCTGCATCCATTGTGATCTGCACCTCCACCTCTCTTCCCTTGGAGGGCATCATAAGCACATTTAGCAGCCTTCTAATGTTCGCTGTTAAATGCCTCCCCTTCACAAACCCAGTCTGGTCTTTTCCTCTCACCCCACACAATCCTCAATTCTCGAGGCCAAGATCGTGGCCAGTAGCTTGGCATCTACATTTAGAAGGGAGATTGGCCTGTATGACCCACATTGTACCGGGTCCTTGTCCCACTTCAGCCTGAGAGAGGTCTGTTACATCGTCGAGAGTGGGGAGAGGGGCGGTGGTGTACCCCTCGCTCCCCAGCCTCATTAAATGCCCTTACCAGCAAGGGCCCCAGCACTCCTGAAAACTTTTTATAGAACTCCACTGGGTACCCATCCGGCCCCGGGGCTTTGCCCGGCTGCATCCCCCCAACCCCTCCACCACTTCAACCAGCACAACTGGGTCCCCTTGGCCCTCCGCCAGCTCTTCGCCCACCCTCGGAAACTCCAATGCCTCCAAATACCGCCTCATCCCCTTTAGCCCAGCTGGGGGCTCCAACTCGTGTTACTTGCTGTAAAAGTCCCTAAACCCCCAACAAGTCCAAGATCGTGTTCTCTCCTCTGTCCTTCACTTTTCCAATCTCCCTCACCACCTCCCGTTTCCTTCGCTGGTATGCTTGCATCATGCTAGCCTTCTCTCCCTATTCATCCACCGCCCCTCTCACCTTTCTCAACTGCCCCACCACCTTCCCTATAGATAGCAACCCAAACTCCATCTGCAGCTTCTACCACTCCTCCAACAAACCAACTCGGGGCCTCCGAGTGCTTCCTGTCTTCTTGGAGAATCTCCCTCACTAACCTATCCATCTCCGCCCGCTCCGCCTTCTCCCTATGTGCCCTTATCAAGATAAACTCTCACCATTGCCTTCAACACCTCCCATACCATAGCTGCCGAAACCTACTCTGTATCGTTTATCTCCACATATCTCCGAATGGCCTCCCTCACCTGCACACACACCTCCTCCTCCACTAATAACCCTACATCTAACCTCCAGTGCAGGTGCTGCCCCCCCCCCCCCCTTACTCACCCATACGTCCACCCAGTGTGCGGCACGATCAACTCTACTCTCCCCGAGTACTCAACGTCCACCACTATCCCCGCCAACAATGTCCTATCCATGATGAAAAAGTCAATTTGGGAGTACACTTCATGTACATGGAAAAAAAATGAGTACTCTTTCACTCTCAATCCCCCAAATCTCCATGGATCCAGCCCCCCCACCTTTTCCATAAACCCCTCTAGTTCCTTCGCTGCCGCTGACACCCTCCCTGTCCTCGAACTCGACCTATCCAGCCTTGGATCTATAACTGTATTAAAATCCCCGTCCCATAATCAGCCGATGCGAGTCCAGATCAGGGATCTTCCCCAATACCCGCCCCATGATCTCTACGTCGTCCGAGTTTGGTGCATAAATATTCACCAGCACCACCGGCATTCCCTCCAATTCCCGCTCACCATAACGTACTTGCCCCCCGAGTCTGCCACTATATTTCCCACTTCAAACGCCACCCGCTTGTTAATCAGAATCGCCACCCCCCTGGTTTTAGAGTCAGTTCCTGAAATGGAATATCTGCCCCACCCATCCCTTCCTCAGCCTAGTCTGATCCACCACCCTTAGGTGTGTCTTCTGTATCATTAAGCATGTCAAATGTGAGAACACATGGGCCCTCTTGACTGGTCCATTCAACCCTCTCACATTCCATGTGGTCAGCCTCCCCCCCCCCCCCCCCCGTTGCTGATCAACCATAACCATTCCTGGCCAGCCTCCAGCCCGCGTCCCGCACTTCCTCAGGCCCGCCCTCGGGCAACCACCGTCATAGACCCTCACTATGTTACCCTTCAACAACCCCTCCCCTGTCAGCAGTCTTCTACCCCCATCTCCCTTCCACCCCCACCCCATGACAAAATAACAATCTCAACTCCCATCAACTCACTTGCCACCTGCTCACCCCCCCCACTGCGCTTCCGTGAGCTAGCCTGCCCAGCGAGCCTGGTCGTCCCCCGCCTAAGGCGCCTAGCATCCTACCCCCACTTATTTCCCCCCCCCCCACTCATCCATCCTATCAGTGGAAACTTTACAATCCCCACTGAACACAAAGAAAAGAACAACCCACCATCCCCCCATCAAGAACGAAACAAACCCAAAGCGGCCCCAAGTACAGTGCAAAAGTGGTTCAGACAAACCTGAAGAAAACCAAAATACAAGATAGTAACATCCCTCCAGTGTTCAATGCCAGACCATTGTCTCTAACAAATTCCATTGTCTCCTCTGGCGACCCAATGTAGTGTTCCCGGCCTTCACACGTAACCCACAAACGCACTGGGAACAACATGCCTAACTTAACCCCCTTCTTGAAGAGGTCCGGCTTCACTTTATTGAAGCTCACCCTCCTTTTGGTCCGTTCTGCACCTGATAGACGCGTAGCTCACTGCCTTCCCAAGTACAGCACATCGTCTGCCTGGCCCATCTCAAAATCCGTTCCTTATCCAGGAACCGGTGCAGTCGCACCACCATCACCCTCGGCAGCTCGTTCCCTTGCGGGTTCCTGATCCGCGCTCTGTGCGCCCGGTCCACCTCCAGGGGCCGAGCAAACTCTTCTTCACCCAGCAGCATCTCAAACATCCATGCCACATATGCGCCGGCATCCGCTCCTTCACTGCCCTTCGGCAGGCCGACGATCCTAATGTTATGCCTGCGCAATCTATTCTCCAGATCCTCCACCTTCACCTGTAGCCTCCTTTGTTGATCTTGCATCAATCCCATCTCCGCAGCCATCGAGGCAAGCTGCTACTCGTGCTCCCCCACCGCCTCCTCCACCTTCCAAATCACCTTTGGGCCTCCAACATAATTTCCATGCGGCCGATGCCCGTCTTTATCGGATCAACCACACTGGCCAGGTCCTCCAGGTTCTCCTTCCTCTGCCGGGCAAATTTCTTGTGGAGTAAGTTCACTAGCTGATCCATCAACCACTGGGCAGACCAACTTGGATTTTGACCCTCCGCCATCTTCCACTGCATCGCGGGCTCCACAACAACTTTCAACAATTGTTCCTTTTTTCAACCACGTCTGGTCCACGAATCCATACACCGGTGGGATACACTTCTTCCACCTCTCTTGCACCTTTTACAATCACTCAGCTCCGCCGTTAGCTGGGGTAAAGATACAAAACGTCCACCACGAGTGAGAGCCACCAAATGTGCGACTACTCCCACCCTGGCTGCCACCCTGGCTGTCAGAAAGTTGTTTTCCTTTGACTCTACAAACTCATGCTGGATTCTTCGAGGCCCTCACAAAAGCAATATTGCAGGGAATGTCCTTCCTTCCACTAAGCATGCTGACGTCCGAAAAAGCCCTCCAGCATCAGGACTTCCTTGCTCAGGGAAAATCCCACTGTCATGTCATGCCAGGTTCGATTCCCAGCTGGGTCACTGTCTGTGTGGAGTCTGCACGTCCTCCCCCTGTGTGCGTGGGTTTCCTCCGGGTGCTCCGGTTTCCCCCCACAGTCCAAAGATGTGCGGGTTAGGTGGATTGGCCATGCTAAATTGCCCGTAGTGTCCTAATAAAAAAAGTAAGGTTAAGGGGGGGGTTGTTGGGTTACGGGTATAGGGTGGATACGTGGGTTTGAGTAGGGTGATCATGGCTCGGCACAACATTGAGGGCCGAAGGGCCTGTTCTGTGCTGTACTGTTCTATGTTCTATGTGAGAGTATCTTTAAGAAATGGGTGTTTACTACTGCAGTGATGTCAGAGAGTGGGTGGAGCTGGGCTGTCTGTCAGTTTTTTATTTTCGTTTTTGAGCTGGCTGCAAGGTGTGTTTTAGTTTCGTTTTCAGAGATGGATAGCTGCAGTCACAGCCAGAAGGTCTCTCTCTCTGTAATCTAAAAACTGTAAATCGATCCTTTGGTGATTTAAAACTAATAACTGCTCTCAGTAGTGACTTTAACCTGATGTGCTTCGTTAAAAGTTCTTTTTTTTTAGTCTTATGGATGTTAAAACGGCAGCTTAAGGATTACTTAGTGTTGTATTCTTTGGGGGTTGTGTTTGAATTGATGGTTGCTAAGATGTTCACTGTATATTTTAAAAGGTTAACTTGAGTTCATAGAATAAACATTGTTTTGCTTTAAAAAATACTTTTCCATTTCTGCTGTACCACACCTGTAGAGTGGGCCATGTGCTCCCCATACCACAATCTATTAAATGTTGTGAGTCAGGTGAACTCCATAATGCACTTTGGGGTTTTCTAAACCCTGGCTCAGAACACCACCCTATTTCTTCATTGTAATAAAAAAAATTTAAATAACCTTGTACGGTCAATTTTGAAGGCAAACAACGTGTATTTGATGGAAACAGATAGGAATGGAGGGAAGAATAGGAAGCAGGATATGGGTGAGCAGCATTTGCCTCCACAACCCAGTTATGCCTAGGAGTGGGGGGAAATCAATGAAATGTAAAGGATAAGGTGAATGACACTGAAGAAAGGGAAATGGCAGAATGCAAGGGGTGTGTTGCTAATTCAAAATAAAGGAGCTGTGGTGGTTTTGAGACCCAAGTGACTGGCAGGAAGGGAAGGAAACAGTCGCAAAGTGAAGGGGTCTGGATGGGAGTGAATGTTGGGAGGAAGGTTGAACCGTCTGGGGAGGAGATGGACAAGATTACATTTCCCGACAATTCCATATAAATGCAACTGCAACTATTGATGGTTTATTTTTCTGCAGCACCATTCCACACCAGTTAAACCTTGTTCTCCTTTACTTGACTTTTACTTCCTCCCAACCATTCAAATCCTTCTCACCTCTCTGTGCCTAATCCTGTCTCCTCTTCCTTTATCAGTCCTCCCTTTCTCAGACTCATTGAGCTGTGCTTTGCTGGGTTTACTGTGTTGGCGTCAGTACAACCACTTCCTTTGCTGTCCACCTGCCCCACCCCTCTAATAACAACTTTGAATTCAAACTCTTCTCTAGACACATACTGTCATCTATATTTCCTGTCGGCAGCCATCTCACCTTCAGACCTAGGTTCCTCCTCAGCCTCGAACATCGTTCCCTCTTGGTCCCACGACCTTTAACTGCATTTTGTTCACAGTTACTCATCCTATTCTAATTTCCTCAAATCGCTTCCATAACCTCTTCTAGGTTTGTAACACTGTAATACTGTCTCAGCCTCAGGTCCAGTTAGCCGATCCTCAATATGTGAACTGAGGTTTTGATTTAGTCTTCCTTCCCCATGTGTAATGCCACAAAGTTGATTGGTAAGATTAACTTAGAACCTTAAATTTATTGTACTTTGGTTTATTTTTCAGAGATTCAGTAAAGTTGTACATCTCTTCACTGTTTCTTCATTCTCCTCCATATGATCTGGGGAATTTGCTTGATTGTGCTAGTGTACGCAACATGAGGAAAAATTATATTCTCAAAGATTGTCGAAACAAAAAATTTGAAGAAAGATCACTCAGTTGATAAATATTGCCAATCTAACAAAAGAGTAAGGCTGGGATTTTCTGCTCCCATTCATATCGGTCAGGTTTGGCAATGGGAGTGGAAAATAACGCAAGAAGTCCAAAGTTGTGTTTCACATTGACGTGAAAGCCTGGTACGATCGTCCTCTCCCCCCATCAGTGGCAAGCATTGCTATCCACATTTCATGGTCAGGAACTTCATTGGAATATATTTGCATCTGGCCCATACACCAGAATCATACTCCTCCCATCTCCATCAAAAAAATCCATCCACAGGGGCATGATATAAGGATGGCATGAAACATAATTGACTTCAAAAGGCATCCCACTGGCGAGCAAATCTTCCAAGGGGTGTTTGGAGGTGAGCACAGCTCTTGCAGAGGGGGTGGGAGAGGAGGTACGGTGTTTGACTACGCCGTGTTGAGGTACAATAGGTGACTCGGGGGAGATGGAGGCCAGTTCGGGGCATGAGGGTTGACTCAGGGGAGACGGGGCCCAGTTAGTGGTACAAGGGTTGATTCGGGGAAGAGATTGGGGCTGAGTCAGCATTGCGAGAGTTTACTCGGGTTACAAGGGTTGATGCGAATCTACAAAGGTTGACTCAAGAGTACTAGAGTTGACCCGAGTGCCGGGATTGACTTGGGAGAGAGGGGTGCCGAGTCGGGGGAGGCAGGAATTGATGCAGAGGAATTGAGGAGGGCCAGGTTGGGGATTTGAAGGATGCCTGGGAGCAACGAGGGTTAGCTTGGAGGCAATGGGGGCCGAGTCAGGGGAAACCAGGGTTAACTTAGGAGAGACCGGGATTTGACCAGATGGTTGACTCGGAGGAGACGCGGGATTGACTTGAGGGCACCAATGATTATTATGAGAATAATCTTTATTGTCACAAGTAGGCTTACATTAACACTGCAATGAAATTACTGTGAAAAGCCCCTAGTCGCCACACTCCGGCACCAGGGGGAGAATTATAAATGTCCAAATTACCTAACAGCACGTCTTTCAGGACTTGTGGGAGCAAACCAGAGCACCCGGAGGAAACCCTCGCAAACACGGGGAGAACGTGCAGACTCAACACAGACAGTGACCCAAGCCAGGATTCGAACCTGGGATCCTGGCACTGTGAAGCAACAGTGCTAACCACTGTGCTACCATGCCTCCTCCTTATTGCTAAGGAGGTGCCACTTATTAGCCCTTTATTACCTCTACCATCATTTTACTGATGGTTGCGAGTAGATTGATGGGTCAGTAATTGGTTGGGTTGGATTTGTCCTGCCTTTTATGTACAGGACAGGGCAGCAGGGTAGCATGGTGGTTAGCATAAATGCTTCACAGCTCCAGGGTCCCAGGTTCGATTCCCGGCTGGGTCACTGTCTGTGTGGAGTCTGCACGTCCTCCCCCTGTGTGCGTGGGTTTCCTCCGGGTGCTCCGGTTTCCTCCCACAGTCCAAAGATGTGCGGGTTAGGTGGATTGGCCATGCTAAATTGCCCGTAGTGTCCTAATAAAAGTAAGGTTAAGGGGGGGATTGTTGGGTTACGGGTATAGGGTGGATATGTGGGTTTGAGTAGGGTGATCATGGCTCGGCACAACATTGAGGGCCGAAGGGCCTGTTCTGTGCTGTACTGTTCTATGTTCTATGTTCTATGTTCTATGTTCTATGTCTGGGCAATTTTTCACAATGCCAGGCAGATACCAGTTTTGTAAATGTGGTAGAACAGCTTGGTTAGGGATGTGGCTAGTTCTAAAGCATATGTAGACACATTTTCGGCGCCTGTTCAGGTACACAGAGTGAGAATTCCGAATGTCCAAATCACTTAACAAGCACATCTTTCGGGACTTGGGGGAGGAAGCCGGCGCACCCGGAGGAAACCAACGCAGACACGGGGAGAATGTGCAGACTCTACACAGGATTGACTCAAGCCGGGAATCAAACCTGGGACCCTGGCGCAGTGAAGACATAGTGTTAACCACTATGCTACCGTGCTGCAGGGAAGCATTGACCCAGGGGAGGCATGGGTGTGGCATTTGAGTTGGGGGGAGGGGCATTTATAGTCAGGTATGAAAAGTACCGGCTTCGTGGTAAGGCCTCACAGAGGGAAGCTTGGGTACGGCCTTCTTAGAAGGGTCTCACAGATATACGGGAAACCTGAGGCATTGTGGTGGGCGGGTGGTTTGTTATCATGGACAGTTTCACTCACTTTGTGGGCGCGGAAGACGTCTGGAGGCGGGATGTTGACAAGCCGTCCCACGCTACCAGGAAACCTGCGGGCGGTGGTCTGCTGCAGGCAGGACCAGAGATGCTGCCACCAGCGATCAGCAGAGAATTGTGCTGTATATCTGTAATGTTGGATTTTCCACATCTTTTGTCATAGCATTTCATTGTCTGAGAAACAGTCCGATTTAAAGCATTTGAATTCCACGTATATTTGAAGAAAGCATAAAATATAACATGTGAAATATTCGCTTGCAATTATGAACAAAATGGGGTAAATGTTGAACTAATTAATCTTTTTCCAAATTTTTATATATGGTCCTGACAATCTCATAATACATTGTTTCTACTAATTAATATTGAAGTGTCTTGCAAATCTATCAGTGTCAATTGATGGTGCATCCGTTTAATGGTTCAATACAAGAGACATGGGGCTTTATAGTTAATAGTCAACACAAACAGCTGTCTACAATGCATAAATCTGGAATAATTTCTTAAATATGAAATTATATATAAATATGCACAGTCAAATTATGTTTGAGAACTCAAAGCCGTTAGAGCCGCATTTGATATATTTAGTGCAATGGCAATGACAATGGTGGGATACAGGTTTGATCACTTATATTACCATAGGTGGGCAGCGCGGTAGCACAGTGGTTAGCACTATGACTTCACAGCACCAGGGTCCCAGGTTCGATTCCCGGCTGGCTCACTGCCTCTGCACGTTCTTCCCATGCCTGCGTGGCTTTCCTCCGGGTGGTCCGGTTTCCTCCCACAAGTCCAAAAACATATGTGCTGTTAGGTAATTTGGACATTCTGAACTCTCCCTCTGTGTCCCCAAACAGCCACCGGAATGTGGCGACTAGGGGCTTTTCACAGTAACTTCATTGCAATGTAAGCCTACTTGTGATAATAAAGATTATTATTGTAAGATTATTATTACCATAGTATCAGTTTTTCTTTATTCATTTGTGGGATGTGGTCTTGACTGCCAAGGCCTTCTTTTATTGCCTATCCTTAATTGTCCCTGAGAAGATTGTGGTTAACTGCTTTCTTGAACAGTTGCAGTCCATGTGGTGAAAGTACTCCTACAATCCTGTCATGCCGGGATTTCCAAAATTTTGCCCCAGCAATGATGAAGATACAGTGATATCTTTCTGAGCAACTGAGGGTAGTGACAGTCTTGTGATACAGGTGATTGGTTTGGAAGGTGCTTTTAAAGGAACCTTGGTGGGTTGCGGCAGTGCATCTTGTAGATGGTAGATGTCACACAGAGCAGCCATGGTACACCATGGTGCAGGGAATGAATGTGTGGATGACTGCCAAAAATGGGCTTCATTGTCCTGATGTGGAGATGCCAGCGTTGGACTGGGGTGAGCACAGTAAGAAGTCTGACAACACCAGGTTAAAGTCCAACAGGCTTGTTTCAAATCACTAGTTTTCGGAGCACTGCTCCTTCCTCAGGTGAATGAAGAGATGTGTTCCAGAAATTAGTTTAGCGTCAGTTCAATAAGTTCAATCAGTCAATAAGTTCCACCCCACCATCAGACATCAAAAAGTTCCATTCTACCATCATACTTCAATAAGTTCCACCATCATCAAACTCAATAAGTTCCATCCCACCATCAGACTCACCATGGACTACTCTCCAAAATCGGTTGCATTCTTGGACACACTCATCTCCATCAAGGACGGTCACCTCAGCACTTTGCTTTACCGCAAGCCCACGGATACAGCCACGGTCCACTTCTCCAGCTTCCAACCTAAACACATTAAAGAAGCCATCCCCTATGGCCCAACCCTCCGTACACACAGGATCTGCTCAGACGAGGAGGAGCGTAACAGACATATACAAACGTGAAAGATGCTCTTGTACGAACGGGATATGGCACACGACTCATCGATTGACAGTTCCAACGCGCCACAGCAAAAAAATGCACCGATCGCCTCAGAAGACAAACACGGGACACAACCGACAGAGTACCCTTCGTCATCCAGTACTTCCCCGGAGCGGAGAAACTACAACATCTTCTTTGCAGCCTTCAACACGTCATCGATGTAACATTGGCGATACCATGCAGACGCTGCGACAACGGATGAACGGACATCACGCGACAATCGCCAGGCAGTAATGTTCCCTTCCAGTCAGGGAACACTTCAGCAGTCAAGGGCATTCAGCCTCTGATCTCCGGGTAAGCGTTCTCCAAGGCGGCCTTCAGAACACATGACAATGCAAAATCGACGAGCAGAAACTTAGAGCCAAGTTCCGCACACATGAGTAAGGCCTCAACCAGGACCTTGGATTCATGTCGCATTACATTCATCACCCACCATCTGGCCTGAGCTTGCAAAATCCTACCAACTGTCCTGCCTTGAGACAATTCACACCTCTTTAATCTGGGGTTACCCCTCTCTTTAGATCTGTACAGATTTAATTACCTGCAAATGCTCGCATTCAAAGCATTGGGCTGGTTTAGCTCACTGGAGGGGCTGGTTTAGCTCACTGGGCTAAATCGCTGGCTTTTAAAGCAGACCAAGCAGGCCAGCAGCACGGTTCGATTCCCGTACCAGCCTTCCCGGACAGGCGCCGGAATGTGGCGACTAGGGGCTTTTCACAGTAACTTAATTGAAGCCTACTCGTGACAATTAGCGATTTTCATTTTTCATTTCATTGTCTTGCATCTTTGACTTTATCTATGTTTCTGGAACATACCTCTTCATTCACCTGAAGAAGGAGCAGTGCTCTGAAAGCTAGTGATTTGAAACAAACCTGTTGGACTTTAACCTGGTGTCGTAAGACTTTTCATTGTCCTAGATTGTGTTGAGCTTCTTGAGTAATTGTTGGAACTGCAGTCATCCAGGCAAGCAGAGAGTATTTGATTTCAATTCTGACTTATGTTTTACGGATGGTGAAAAGGCTTTGATGAGTCAGGACATGAGTTAATAACCACAGAATACTTAGCCTCGAACCGATTTCCACTGCCACAGCATTTATGTGGCTGGTACAGTTAGGTTTCTGATCATTGGTGACTCCAGGTTGTTGATGGTGGGGGATTTGGCAATAGTAATGCCATTGAATGTTAAGGGCAATTGGTTAGACATTCTCTTTTGATGATAATCATTGCTTGACACTTGTGTGGCATGAATGTCACTTGTCGCTTAATAGCTCTGGCCACAGTGCTGTTCAGTTCTTGTGGCAGGTGTACACATACTTTGACATTATCTTATCACAGAATCTCCAGTCCGCCAGCAACCCCATGTCCATCCTCCACCCCGGCTTCTGGGCCACCCCCTTCTCAAGTACCTCGTCCATGCAGTGTGGAGCGTGATATGAGATCACTATTGCCGAATACTCTGCCCTCTTAACTCCAGCCAATAGTCCCTTCCCCACCATGAAAAAGTCAATGCTTGAGAACACCTTGTACACCGGGAGAAAAATGAGTACTTCTGATCCTTCAGATGTAAAAATCTCCACAGGTCAAACACCCCATCTACCTCATAAGCCCAGCCAACAGGGTCAGCAAGTGCAGCTGGGACTTGTCCACCCTCGGCTTCAGCACTGCGTTCCAAACACCCCTCCTCACAGAATCATAACATGGGTATCCAAATCCGGGATTGCAGCCAGCGTTTTCTTCACAAAACCCTCATCATCCCAATTGGGGGCATATATGCTCACCAACTGTCATAATATCCATTCATGTATATAATGAGACGTAGAGAGGCAGTGATTGACACATAGGATGACCAATGAACACACAATACAGAACAACCAATCACCAGACAAGACACCACCACTATAAAGCTCACAGGGCATTAAGACGCCCGCTCTTTTCGGGACCCAGACACTGAGACAGTCAGAGTGCACAAGTCAGTGGACATTATTGCCATGTGGTAGATAGTAAGTCTGGTCAAACCAGTAAGAGGTCATCAGTAGGATTAGAAGAGTGTCAACCCACAGCTGAACATGTACAGCCGTTCATAGTTTAAATAAAACTGTGTTAGATCATCTCTGGTGTTAGACGTTTGTTTCTAGCTTCCCTGCATCCAGTTGCAGTCAACGTCAAACCAACCCGCCTAACACATCACCAACGACACCAACCTCCCCTCCAATGTACCTGTTATGATCATGTATCCACCCATCGATCCGCCACCACCTTCTCCATCTGGAACCTCACCCACTTGCCCACCAAAATCACCACCCTCGAGTCTTACTATCAAACCCCGAATGAAACACCTGACTCACCCAACCCTAACTAAGCCACTTCTGATTCATCATTCTCAGATGGGTCTCTTGAGGCATTACCACATCGGCTTTTAAACTCTTCAAATGCGCAAACCCTCTCGCTCTCTTTACCAGTCCCCATAACCCCTCACATTCCACTTCACCATTCTGACCAGGGGTCTTTCACTGCCCCCCCTCTCCGCCCCTCCTGTCCACCATCATCATTACCCCAGGCCCCACACCACCGGACATATCTGCCCCATCCTTTTGTTACTGTTGACTCCTCCCCACCTCCCAGAATCCCTCATCCACTTCTTCTTGCGAACACCTCACCCAGTATCGATCCCATCCCCCCACCATTCACACCTCCCAGGTCCATTGAAATCTGTTCTACCAGGCTCCAATGATAGCGGCCCCTCCCCCCACCACACTCCTATTTACAAGCCAACCTTTGTTTGCACGCTGGTGATCCCTGCTAGAGCCTTCTCTTCACAATCCACACCTTAAGCAACCCGGCCCCTCATGCCCAGAAACTCTTCAATTCCCCCCTTCCCCACTCCCACCAAAAGCCGACCCCAATCCCCATCCACACCGCCTGAGTGGAGAGACACACCCCCAGAACAATTACAAATCATATCCATAAGAAGAAACAAGAACACATGTTAAAAAACCCCCCACTAAAAATCAGAAAAAAATATCCAGGAGGCACAAAAACTCAAGAAAAACATTCCCAGTTCAGGCCCCAACACTCATCCTAATCCCAGTCCTTCAGCCTTCCCGAAACCCCCTACCGCCTCCGCCGTCTCAAAATAAAAGTCCTTTGAGTCATGAGTCGCTTTCAGATTCGAAGGGTCGACCACTCTGAACCTCACCCCACTGCTCTACAATGCCGCCCTCACCCGTCCAACAGCCACCAGCCTTCTCGCCTGCATCACCGTAAGATCTTGGTATATACATATATCAACGTCTTCCTCTTCACGTCCTGCTTCTGCTTTGCCTAGCTCAAAACCTCCTCCTTCACAGGATAGCTGTGGAAGCAGACTATCACCACACTTTGTGGCTCATTCGGACGGAGCGACCCTTGCGCCCTGTCCAGCTCCATAGAGGGAGGGTTCTTCCCCCTCCCCATCAACTTGATGAACATGTTTGCAAAATACTCGGTCGGCCTCGGGCCTCCACCCCCTTGGGCAGACCCACAATCCTCAAATTATGTCTCCTTGATCTGTTCTCCAGGTCCTCTTAGCCCTTTATTGACCTCCGCCACCCTCCACAGCTCCTGACCCATCGAGGTGAACTGGTCGCCCTGCGGCGACAATGCCTCCTCTACCCTCTCCAGCTTCTCTCCTTGCTCCCGTACCTCGACTGATGTCTTCATTAATGCTATCTTTATTGGGGCAAACACCTCCTTCACCCACTCTTTAAACATAGCCGTCATCTCCCTCCAAAGACCTTTGAATGTTTGCTGAACAGCCATTCAAACTCCACCAACACAACCTCGACCATGAACGGCCGCACCCGGCGACCTAATGAACCAGTCCCCATCATCCTCCCTCTTGTCAGACTCACAGCAGCACTCGCCGGCGGACTTTCACTCATGCCCTTCTTTCTCCGGTCTTTCTTCTGGAACTTCAACATTCCCATGAATCCTTACGACTTCCCACACCAGCTCATCCAAAAAGTACGTCTGATAGCCACAAAAACAAAGACTCTAGCAGGTGCCACTTAACGTGCGACCTCCACCTACATGTCACGACTGGAAGTCCCAGGCATATTTTTTCTATTTGTTTGAAATTACCTTGTCGGGTTGGAGGAGCAAGATTGCTTCTTTGGACCTCGCAAGAAAACCTTGAGTCTTTCCTGCTCCAGGCTTCATTCCTTTTCTTCCTCCAATGAAGATTTGCCTACCAAATTCAGCTGACCCATTTATCTGATTTCCACATCATTGCAGGAGTCTCTCACAGTGATCTCTAAGTTGCCCAATTTAAACAGCTGGGCAATTGCTTCCAACCAACTTCCTAATAGTTTTGGGTGAGGTGTTGGAAGCAGCAGGTTATTGAGACAAGACCTCCAGTAGTGGACCAGACAATGTTTACAGGCCAGAGAATACAGTTGTGCATCTGAACGACTTCCCTGTATTCCCGTAACAGCCTCCCCGAACAGGCGCTGGAATGTGGCGACTAGGGGCTTTTCACAGTAACTTCATTTGAAGCCTACTTGTGACAATAAGTGATTTTCATTTTTCATTTTCATATCAGGTCATTTAAGCCGTCAGACGGTATTCAGTGGATAAAACTCTCAGCGTTGAGAAATAAAGTTTTATAATAATAATCTTTATTAGTGTCACAAGTAGGCTAACATTAACAGTGCGATTAAGTTACTGTGAAAAGCCCCTAGTCGCCACATTCCGGCCCCTGTTCAGGTACACAGAGGGAGAATTCAAATTGTCCAAATTACCTAACAGCACGTCTTTCGGGACTTATGGGAGGAAACTGGAGCACCCGGAGGAAACCCACACAGACATGGGGAGAACGTGCAGGCTCCACACAGACAGTGAGCCAAGCTGGGAATCGAGCCTGGGACCGTGGAGCTGTGAAGCAACAGTGCTACCCACTGTGCTACCGTGCTAGGTTCAAGATCTGGTCTTGTGACTTGACCACAAAATCTAAGTTAGCAGTCTAACGCAGTACTGAGGGAGTGCTGCAAAGTCGGAATTGCCCTCTTTCAGATGAGGCATTAAACCAAGGCCCCAGTATTTCCCTGTTCAAGCGAACAAAAATATTCCATGACACTATTTTGAAGAAGAGCAGGGTGTTACCTGCATTGTCGTGACTGGTAACTATTGTCACTATAATCAACCAGTGTCACTATAATTTCAAAAATAGTCAATAGGATGAAAAACTCTTTGAGGCCTCAACTGCACACTTAAGCGTAGAGATTAACCTGAAACAGATTTATACCTGAACTATTAGGTGAAGGTCCCACTGAAAATATCAGCAGCCAAATCAAGAGCAAGAATGGGGCAATAAGTACTTACCTGAAAATGGAGACAAAAATTATTTTTCAACATCATAGGCTGAGGGGCTGGAAGATGCAAAAAAGAGAAAGGGTGTAATTACCGTATGACAAGCCCACATAGGCATTGTCCATTTTAAATGTGAACATAGCAATTAGTAACAGAAAACCTGACAAACGAAAGGCATGAAGGTGCAATATTTTAATATATTATGAATATATATGAGCCTGTATAAAATATATTTTTTGAGAAGATATATAAATTATTAAACAGTATTTGAATGTCGTATTTTATATAGAAATCATGTATTAAAGATATTTAGAGATTTTTATTTTTGTGTGAATGCCAGTTGTTGTGCTGATTAAAATGCAGCGGCCAATTTGGGAGGTAGTTTGTGGAGTAATGCCTCATTGGTTCAGAGGTAGGGGAGGAAAGAAGAAAGTATAGTTTGTGCAGAGGTTAGTGGTTGTGATTAGAAATTATGTGGCAGGTTGAAAAAGTTAACTGAAAAGTTTGAGGAGAAAGGGCAATGGCAATGAGTTGTAAGCATGGCTTTTGGCAAGGAGGAGACATTTGGGGCAGTTACACTGAATCTGAAAATTTAGAGAGGAGAGAAAAAAAATAGATTTCAGAGTATTGGGGGTGCGATTCTCCATTTCTGAGACTAAGTGTTAACACCAACACCGAATCCGTGGACTTTTATGACAGCAAAACTGGCGCCACTCCTGGAGCGATTCCACTACTGTTAAGGGGCTACATGGAACACAATCGATTCTAATGAGAAACGGTACCGGATTCAGTGGTTTCGCGATTGACACTCAGGAGGCTGACAAGCTACAGCCACATCTTCACACTTCACTCCTCACACACACCATCCCAGCTAACAAGATGGCAGCACTATGCTCCTGGCACCAACCCCCGTCCCACACAGCCATAACCTGAACCCCACCACCGCGCCCCCCACCTGGAGGGCGGGCGAACCCCCACTCTGTACCACATGTCGGTACCCATACCGGTTGCCATGTCCGGGTGATCTGGTCACTGAGACCACCAGCTACCCACCCTGGGCTTCATGTGCCGGACTGTCTAACACTGCTTTATTCCCCCCCCCCCCTCCCCAGGAGAAGGCCGCGCGCAACTGCCGGGAATGAGAGAAGACTGGAGGAAAACCGCTGGACCCGCGACCCCTCGCTGTGGCTGAGCAGAGGGTCCTGGACATAGGCGGCTGCCCAGAGGAAAGGGGGTCACCGAGGTGGAATTCGGCCGTGGATGTGGATGTGAGACCCTGCTGAATTGCAGTTCCCCATGACACGTGTCAACCCCCACCGCCTCCATACCACCGTCACACCCACACCATCCTCACTCCCACACCACCCCCACACCACCCTTATACTACACAACCCCCACCTTCACCAGTCTCCACCTCCACCCACATGCTGACCGCCACCACCCCAGAGCGGGTTTAATCATGCGTTTTGCAGGACATGCTGGGGATGAGGCAGGTCCATCTGGCATCCACACGGCTGGAACCCCCCCCCCCCCCCCGCCACCTCTGTGAACCGAGCAGCGATGAGAGCAGCTCAGACACAGCCCTCCACCCGAGGCTCAGGAGACCCTGGTGCTCGAGTCGGAGGGTGACTGTGGGCTTCTGTCACAGCTGTTTCCAACACCCTCCACCATCCCTCGGTTGGGCACTTTAATGAAGAGGCTCCTGGGACACTCTCTGATGCGCACAGTTGATCTGGTACAGCAGGTGTAGGTAGGAACACCTGAGGGGTAGATAGTCGGAAGGCAGGCTGACCCCAGGAACTAGCATGTTGTCCAGACATGGTTTCGGGCTTCTGGAACAGACTGTCCCATCAATCGTGAAGATGCAGTCACAGAGCCAGGATCTACAAGTGGGGTTGTTGGCGAGCATCCAATACCTGCAGGTTCAGTTGGAGGAGTTGGCGGTGCACAGTCAATGGGTGATGTGGCACAGTCCCAGGCGGTGAGGGTCCACTCCCTCTGCCCCATGACCATGAGCGGGCGGACCCTGGTCGAAACGTCACCTGGTGGGGGAGCCACGTGGTTAGCTCCGCTCGCACCCCCGTTCCATGGAGTGGCCCGGGGACCATCGGACACCCCGAGGGAGGAGAAGGTGATGGGGCCCATGCCGGTGACTCCCACAGGGGAGGTGTTGGAACGTTATCGCAGGGCCTCGGACCCCACTCTCCCGCCAGTCCCTTGTGCATCTGGTTGGCAGCGGGCAGAACAGGGCGGCACTATAGCACCTAGGGCACCCGAGCAGCAGCTGACCATCCAGTTTCATCACCCCAGATGACGGCACCAATGGGGACCCAGGTTGCAGGGTAGGAAACAGCAGACCACCTCCACTCCTGCTGTACCGTCCGGGGAACTACTTAGGCGTAGTGTTAGGGCCCATAAGTCCAGAAAGTTAGACACTAGTTAAACTGGCATGAGTGCAGAGCACAGTTTAGTTCTAGAGGCTAGGGCACAAATCTGTAAATATTTGTTCACATTAAGCACCTGCTACCACTGTTGCAACCTGTCTCGGTGCTCCGTCAGATGGGTGTGAGGGATGGGCTAGCCAGAGAGGGGACTGGGGAAAGGGGAATTGGCGGACGTTGTAGGTGGCCCAGGCACCTCACCCTGAAGCCCCTCCCCCCCCTGACTGCACCCATCACCATCACCCCAGGGATCCAATGGGATTGTGTGATGGAATGGCCAGCTCGCATGCATGGATCACTCAGGTAGATGGTGGAAAAGGCCACCCTGGGCAGGAGTCAGATGTCATCATACGATGCGGAGCACCACAGTGGGATGTGATCATCCTCCATCACATGGACCAGTCCCGCTGTTACTGCCAACCCAGGGCAACCATCCGTAGAGCAACAGGTATGTATCACGGAGGGAGTTGCTGGCAGGTGATGGCTGTGGGGACGGGATGTGGTCTCCATGCCATTGGCCAGTCCCCCCCACCCCCATTTGGTGAGCCTGGAAGTGATCAGAGCATCCTGTCTGCGTTGGCCTTGGTGCACACGTCCTGTAGCCTCCCATCCCTGTCTGGTCCTCATGTCCTGTCCATTCCCGCCCTCCCCTGTCGGACGAGGCCTGGTGTTCCTCCTCCTCAAGTACGTCACCCCTCTGCTGCACGGTATTGTGGAGAACGCAGCAGGCCACCACAATGTGGGCAACCGTCTCAGCATCATACTGGAGAGCCCTCCAGAGTAGTCCAGGCACCTGAGCCGCATCCTGGTCACCGCATGGGCTTTGTTGCAGTGGGTCTCCGCGTCAGTCTGTGGCCTCCGGATAGGTGTCATCAGCCACGACCGCAGTGGATAACCCCTGTCATCCAGGAGCCAATCCCCAGACGGGGGTGGGGATCTTGAAAATGTCAGGAATCATCGAGTGTGCCAGGATGAAGGTGTCATGCACATTGCCCGGGTATCGGATGCAGATGTGTATGATGTGCAACTGGTGGTCACAAATCAGCTGCATTAGAGTAGTGTTGCTGGCGGGGGGGAGGGTTCTGCTGATGAGGGATGGACTTCGGTGGAGGGACACTGAGGGGGTCGGGGTGGGGGCCGCCATTGGGTGGGCCGGAGGAGGTGCGGCGCAGAGGCTGGAGACGGGCCCAAGAAAGGGGATGGCTGATTGGTGGAGGGGGGGCACTTTACCCCCAACTAGGCTGATCACCTGGAATGTTTGGGGGCTAAATGGGCCGGTGAAGAGGGCAAGTGTGTTTGCGCACCTGAGGGGACTGAAGGCGGACGTGGTAATGTTGCAGGAGACGCACCTTAGAGTAGTGGGCCAGGTCAGGTTGAGGAAAGGCTGGATTAGTCAGGATTCTCACTCAGGGCTGGGTACAAAGACGAGAGGGGTTGCGATCTTAGTTAATAAGCAGGTGACATTTGAGGTTGGAAGAATAGTCTCAGATGTGGGAGGTCAATATATCATGGTTAGTGGTAAGCTGCAGGGGATGAAGGTAGTGCTGGTCAATGTGTATGCGCCGAATTGGGATGACGGGGATTTTATAAAGAGTGTGCAAGGGAAGATTCTGGACCTGGACTCGCACAAGTTGATCATGGGAGGGGATTTTTTTTTTTTTTTTTTAAATTTAGAGTACCCAATAATTTTCTCCAATTAAGGGGCAATTTAGCGTGGCCAATCCACCTACTCTGCACATTTTTCGGTTGTGTGGGGTGGGGTGGGGTGGGGGGGGGGGTGTGTGGGGGGGGGTGTGTGGGGGGGGGTGTGTGTGGGGGGGGGTGTGTGGGGGGGGGTGTGTGGGGGGGGTGTGTGTGGGGGGGGGTGTGGGGGGGGTGTGGGGGGGGGTGTGTGGGGGGGGGGGGTGTGGGGGGGGGGTGTGTGGGGGGGGGTGTGGGGGGGGGGGGTGTGGGGGGGGTGTGGGGGGGGGGGTGCCAGGGGAGGAGGGGGAGGGAGGTGGAGCACAGGGTCTCGCTGTATGCGGATCACCTTCTTTTGTATGTCACAGACCCAATGGAGGGGATTGAAGAAATTATGGGAATTTTAGGGGAATTCGGCCGGTTTTTAGCGTATAAGCTCAATATGGGGAAGAGCGAGATGTTTGTGGTCCAGGTGAGGGGTCAGGAGAGGCGAATGGGGGAATTGCCGTTTAGATTGGTAGGGGACGGTTTCAGGCACCTAGGAATCCAAGTGGCGAGGGATTGGGAAAGGCTACATAAATCGAATTTGGCCCTGCTGGTGGATCAGATGAAGGAGGATTTACGGAGATGGGATGCGCTCCCGTTGTCTCTGGCGGGCAGAGTTCAAACGGTAAAAATGACGGTCCTCCCAAGATTCCTATTCGTTTTTCAATGCCTCCTCATCTTCATCCCACGGTCATTTTTTAAGCGGATCAATAAAGTTATTGTGGGCTTTGTGTGTGTGTGTGTGTGTGTGGGGCGGGGGGGGGGGGGGGGGGCAAGTCCCCACGAGTGAAGAGGGCAGTGCACAAACGGAGCCGGGGGGATGGTGGGCTGGCGCTACCGAATTTCAGCAATTATTACTCGACGGCTAATATAGCCATGGTGAGGAGGTGGCTGGTGGGGGGGGGAACCGGCGTGGGTGCGCATGGAGGTGGCTTCTTGCAAGGACACAAGTCTGGGGGCGTTGATAACAGCGCCTCTGCCATTCCTGCCGGCGAAGTACTCCACCAGTCCAGTGGTGGTGGCGGCCCTGAGAGTCTGGGGGCAGTGGAGGAGACATGTGGGAGAGAGGGGGCATCGGTATGTTCCCCAATCTGCGATAATCACCGGTTTGCCCCGGGGAGGATGGACGGGGATTCTGAATTTGGCCGAGAGGATGGGGGACTTGTTTATAGAAGAAAGCTTCCCGAGCATGAGGGCGCTGGAGGAGAAGTTTGCATTGGCAGGGGGAAATTAATTTCGATATCTGCAGGTGCGGAACATTTTGCGGAAGCAGGTACCAACCTTCCCACTCCTTCCGCTAAGAGCGATTCAGGATAGGGTGGTTTCCAGAAGATGGATAGGAGAGGGAAGTGTCTCGGACATAAATAAAGAGCTTATGGGATTGGAGGAGACGCAGACCGAGGAGCTGAAGCAAAAGTGGGAGGAGGAGCTGGGGGAAAGTTAGAGGAGGGCCTTTGGGCAGACGTGCTGAGCAGGGTCAGCGCTAGCACAACATGTGCCAGGCTCAGCCTGATCCAATTTAAGGTCGTTCACCGGACTCACATGACAATGGCCCGGATGAGCAGATTCTTTGGGGTGTGAAAAATGTGCGGGGGGGGGGGGGCAGCGAACCATGTCCATATGTTCTGGGCATGTCCAAAGCTGAAGGGATTTTGGCTGGGGTTTGCCGACGTCATATCCAAGGTATTAAGTATGAAGGTGGTAATGAGTCCAGAGGTGGCGATTTTCGGGGTGTTTCAGGATCCGGGAATCCAGGAGGAGAAAGAGGCAGACGTTCTGGCCTTTGCTTCCCTGGTAGCCCGGAGGCGGATATTACTAGCATGGAGGGACTCAAAGCCCCCAAAATCGAAGACCTGGCTATCGGACATGGCTATCTTCCTCTGCCTGGAGAAAATTAAGTTCGCCATTAGAGGGTCACTGTTAGGGTTCGCCCAGAGGTGGCAACCATTCGTCGACTTCTTCGCAGAGAATTAATCATCAGCAGAAAGTGGGGGGGGGGGGGGGGGGGGGGGAGAGAGGGGGTTAGGCTAGCGTAGATTAGGGGGGAATTGTGAGGTGGTATTTGCACTATGTTAATATTTTTCTTGTTATGTTCATTGTTTATTTTGTTGCTGTTACAATGCCAAAGAAATACCTGAATAAAATGTTCATAAAAAAAACCAAATGAGCTGCATGTTCATAGAGTGGTACCTCTTTCGATTTGTGTAGCGTGGCCTGTCATCTGCAGGTGCTTGTAGAGGGACATGCATCCCGTCGATCACCCCCTGGACCCGGGACATGTCGGCGATGGCGGTGAACCCTGCAGCATCCTGGTGGGCTCGATCTGTTGGGCAAATCGATCTCAATCCTGGGCGGCTGCCACCTGTTCCTCTGTGGCACGCTCCTCTGTTGCACTCTCCACTGCTGCAGATTTCTCCTCCTTCTCGAGCAATGCCAGCTTGTACAGCTGCAGAGCATCCCCCTGGGCTGCAACAACTAGCAGGAAGACCACCATTGCTAGTTGAATTCCAATATCCATTGTCTCCATGTTAGCATGATGCGTACCCCCATGCCCAAGCAGCTCCAGCAGGCTACACAGTGCCCCTGGTTGTCACTGCAGGCTCTGCTCCCTCATGTCCCCCTCCCTTCCATCCCCGCACCTCTGAGCCCATCGGTGGCTGGCATCATGGGGGCCTCTGGTCCTGACACCTGTCTCTGAGCCAAGGGTACCGTCGGCTGGCACTGCCGTTGCCAGCAGTGTGCTCCACGGCCCCTGCCCGGTGCCTCCATAGAGCTTTGCCTGGGTGGGTCGCCGGCGGGTGGTGGTTGGGTGGGTGCTGTGGCGGAATGTGGGGTGGGGGTGGAGACACCCATATGGCCGGTGTCACTCTGTAGAAACAGGGGCCAAGGTGGGTGGTCAGTGAGTGCGCAGCAAGATAACTGGCTTTCAGGCTGCGGTAATGGCAGTCCGGGACACGGCACCGCCCATTCCCATGGGGGTCTCCCCAGCCTGTTCCACCATTACTGCCCCTCTCCCCCAGCACCCCATGTGCAGAGGGCCGCCACATATCCTGAAGACCAAGCCACCTATCAGGCTGAGGAGGGACCCAGAAGGGGAGGCCAGCGATGGCCCAAAGTGCAAAGACATCGTTGGTCATTAAATGAGCTGACGGATACCATGTGCCACAGAAGGCTGCGTCTCAGCAGAGAGGCAGTGCAGCACCTGTGTCACAGCCTCGCAGACATGGCACCCCATGAAGGAGGAGAACACCCACTCTCGGTGGCCGTGAAGGTCGCTGCAGCCCTAAACATCTGATCATTCAGCCAACTGACAGTACATTATGGCTGTGGGGCAGGCTTCCTTCAGGTCTTCCGTACAACCTTTGGAATCTGCCTCTTAAAAGAAAAACATGCCCTCTTCCTTTTTACAGACACTGAGCGAAATTCTCTGCAGACCGTCGTAACGCCGATTTCCGGCGAGCAAAATTGGTGTAGATGACTCCGGCGTGGGGGCCTTCTTTTAGGCGGCTATTCTCCGTTCCCGGAGGGGCTAGCAGCGGACTGACGCGATACGCGTCAGTTTCACCAGCTGCGGAAGTGGTGAGACCCGGCGTTTTGGGGGGGGAGGAGGAGGAGAGAGACAGACCCAGCGTTTTTGGGGGGGGGGGGGGGGAGAGAGACTGACCCGGCGTTTGGGGGGGGGGGGGGGGGAGGAGAGAGACAGACCTGCATTTTGGGGGGGGGTGGAGGAGGAGAGAGACAGACCGGCATTTTGGGGGGGGGGGGGGAGAGAGAGAGACAGACCGGCATTGGGGGGGGGGGGGGAGGAGGAGGAGAGAGACAGACCGGCATGTGGGGGGGGGGGGGGGGGGGAGAGAGAGAGAGACAGACCGGCATTGGGGGGGGGGGAGGAGGAGGAGAGAGACAGACCGGCATTTGGGGGGGGGGAGAGAGAGAGACAGACCGGCATTGGGGGGGGGGGGGGAGGAGGAGAGAGACAGACTGGCATTTTGGGGGGGGGGGGGGAGAGAGAGACAGACAGACCGGCATTGGGGGGGGGGGGGGGGGGGAGGAGGAGGAGAGAGAGACAGACCGGCATTTGGGGGGGGGGGGGGGGATGAGAGAGAGAGACAGACCGGCATTGGGGGGGGGGGGGAGGAGGAGGAGAGAGACAGACCGGCATTTGGGGGGGGGGGGGGGGAGAGAGAGAGACAGACCGGCATTGGGGGGGGGGGGGAGGAGGAGGAGAGAGACAGACCGGCATTTGGGGGGGGGGGGAAGAGAGAGACAGACCGGCATTGGGGGGTGGGAGGGGGAGGAGAGAGACAGACCGGCATTTGGGGGGGGGGGGGGAGCGAGAGCAGACCGGCATTTGGGGGGGGGGGGGGGGAGGAGAGAGACAGACCCGGAATTTGGGGGGGGGGGGAGGAGAGAGAGAGAGACAGACCG
The DNA here is from genome assembly GCF_902713615.1 of Scyliorhinus canicula. Classification (NCBI taxonomy): domain Eukaryota; kingdom Metazoa; phylum Chordata; class Chondrichthyes; order Carcharhiniformes; family Scyliorhinidae; genus Scyliorhinus; species Scyliorhinus canicula. Next base: position 137,282,678 of record NC_052147.1, read on the forward strand.
GCATTTGGGGGGGGTGGGGGGGGGAGGAGGAGAGAGACAGACCCGGCGTTGGGGGGTTTGCGGCGTTGAGTTGAGAGGAGAGGGGGGGGGTTTGCGGCGTTGAGTTGAGAGGGGGGGTTGCGGTGTTGAGTTGAGAGAGGGGGGCGGCGTTGGAGGGGGGGCGGCGTTGGAGGGGGGGAGGGGTGGTGAAGGGGATAGGGGTGGTGAGGGGGGGTTGGGGTAGGGGCAGCGGCGTGCAGAGGAGGGGGGCGACGGATGCCCGGGGCCAACGCACCGTCGCCCCCCCCTCTGCACGCAGCTGCCCCTACCCCAACCCCCTCCCCTCACCACCCCTACCCCCTTCAACGCCGCACCCCCCCCCCACTAACGGAGGAAGGAAGGGGGGAGGAGGAAGGGGGGGGGGAGGAAGGAAGGGGGGAGGAGGAAGGAAGGGGGTGAGGAGGAAGGAAGGGGGGAGGAGCAGAGAGGGGGTGTGTGGGTACCGGCCTTCAGAGGGAGGGGTGGGGTGTGGGTACCGGCCTTCAGAGGGAGGGGGACGGGGTGTGGGTACCAGCGTTGAGAGGGGGGGACCCGGTGTTGAGAGGGGTGGGACCCGGCGTTGAGAGGGGGGGTTGCGGCGATGAGGGGGGGTTGTGGCGTTGAGGGTGGGGGGTTGCGGCGTTGCGAGAGATGGGGGGGGCGGCGTTGGAGGGGGGTAGGGGTGGTGGGGAGGGGGGTAGGGGTGGTGGGGAGGGGGGTAGGGGTGGTGGGGAGGGGGTAGTGGTGGTGGGGAGGGGGTAGGGGTGGTGAGGGGGTAGGGGCGTTGGAGGGAGGTAGGGGTGGTGAGGGGGGGTGGTTGGGGTAGGGGGCAGCGGCGTACAGAGGGGGGGGGGCGATGGTGCGTTGGCCCCGGGCATCCGTCGCCCCCCCTCTCTGCACGCCGCTGCCCCCAAACCCCCCCCCGATGCCGCAACCTCCCCCCCGATGCCGCAACCCCCCCCCCGATGCCGCAACCCCCCCCGATGCCGCAACCCCCCCCCGATGCCGCAACCTCCCCCCCCGATGCCGCAACCTCCCCCCGATGCCGCAACCCCCCCCCCCGATGCCGCAACCCCCCCCCGATGCCGCAACCCCCCCCCCGATGCCGCAACCCCCCCCTGATGCCGCAACCCCCCCCCGATGCCGCAACCCCCCCGTTGCCGCAACCCCCCCGTTGCCGCACCCCCCCCGTTGCCGCAACCCCCCCCCGATGCCGCAACCCCACCCCCCCGATGCCGCAACCCCCCCCCCCGATGCCGCAACCCCCTCCCGATGCCGCAACCCCCTCCCGATGCCGCAACCCCCCCCTCCCGATGCCGCAACCCCCCCCCCCCCGATGCCGCAACCTCCAGTATGATTCTGAGAGGGTCGCCCACATTGTGATGGCCTACTGTGTCCTCCACAATATAGCACAGCAGTGGCAGGACAAGGAGCCCAGGCAGGCATGGGAGGCCGTATGCCATGTGCGCCAGGGCCAACACGCACGGGACGCTTGTTAGCCTCCAGGTTCATTGACTGAGAGGGGGGGGGCACTGGCCTGGGGTACAGACACTGCATCCACCCCCCCCCCCCCCCCCCGCCTCGGGTCACCCTCCGCCTGCAGGCCACCCTCAGGGCCCGCTTATTCCCCTTCTAATGCCTGCCCAGGGTTATGGGTGTGTGGGACGGGGGTTAGTGACAGGGGCTCAGTGCTGCCTACTCACCCCGGCCGCCCTGAGGAGGTCATACAGTTTCTTCCGGCACCATCCGGACGGTGTTGCCCAGGGCGCTCTCGGCCTCTCCCACCTCCGCCCTGGCACAGCGAGCAGCAGCAGCTGGCAGCCTCCTTCCCTGGTCGGGGTACAAGGTCATCCGCCATTCCTCCACCGCATCCAAGAGGGTCTCCAGTTTGGCGTCGGTAAGCCGTGGCGCTGCTCTCCTTGCTGCCAACTTATTGCCTGGGATGGTGTGTGTGGGGAGTGAAGTGTGTATATGAGGCTGCAGCATGTCAGCCTTTTGCGTGTCAATCGCGAAACGGCCGAATGTGGAATCATTTCTCATTAGAATCGATTATGTTCCATGCGGTACCGGTGCTGACCCCTTAGCAGTAGCAGAATCGGTCGTGGGACGGGATTCTCCGACCCCCCCGCTGGGCCGGAGAATCGCCGGGGGGTTCGGTGTGAATCCTGTCCTCACCGGCTGGCGAATTTTCCGCCGCCGGGGTTTTGGCGGGGGCGGGAATAGCGCCACGCCCAGCGATTCTCCGGCACGCGATGTGCCAAGTGGTCACCCATTTTAGGGCTCTGCGGGCAGCCTCCGGGGTCCTCGGGGGGGAAATCTGGCCCCGGGGGGTGCCCCCACGGTGGCCTGGCCTGCGATCGGGGCCCACCGATCTGCAGGTGGGCCTGTGCCGTGGGGGCACTCTTTCCCTCCACTCCGGCTGCTGTGGACCTCCGCTATGGCCGGTGCGGAGACGAATCCCCCTGCGCTTGCACTGGGATGACGGCAGCACTCGCCGCACTGGGTAGACCAGCAGTTTTGTAAGGACAGCTTTCGGCGCCCACCATAGATGCTGGAAGTTGGATTACTCGCGGACGAGGCAGTGTGTGAGAGGCTGAGGGAATGCATTCAGAATTACCTGCAGGTGAACGATACTGGAGAAGTCTCGGCAGCGATGCTATGGGAGGCGCTGAAGGCAGTGGTGAGAGAGAAGCTGATCTAAATCCGAGCGTACAGGGACAGGACAGACAGGGCAGAGACGGACCGCCTGATTAAGGAAATTCTACGGACGGACAGGAGTTACGCGGAATCCCCAAGGCCAGAGTTACTCAGGAAACGACAGAGGCTGCAGGCCAAATTTGGGGTGCTGACTACAGGCAAGGCTGTTGAGCATCTTAGAAAGCTATAAGGCGTAATTTATGAGCATGGGGAGAAGGCCAGCAGAATGCTTGCGCAACAACTAAGGAAGAGGGAAGCGGCTTGCGAAATAGGGAGGGTAGTGGATGGGGAGGGTAATCTAGTGGGTGACCCGGCAGGGCTGAACAAGGCCTTTCGGGACTTTTATCGGAAGCTGTACACTTCGGAACCCCCCAGGGACTGGGGAGGGATGAGGCGATTCCTGGACGGACTGACCTTCCCAAGAGCGGGGAGGGGGTTGGTGGACGGACTGGGGGCCCTGGTCAGGATCGAAGAGGTATTGGGGGGCCTGAAGGTCATGCAGTCGGGTAAAGCCCCGGGGCCGGACGGGTATCCTGTGGGGTTTTACAAAACATTTGCCAGGATAGCGGGGCTAGTGCTGGTCAGGGTCTTTAATGAGGCAAGAGACAGAGAGAGTTTACCCCCGACGATGTCGCAAGCCACCATCTCGCTCATTCTGAAACGGGATAAGGACCCGGAGACTTGTGGGTCATACAGGCCAATCTCTTTGATCAGCGTAGATGCCAAGTTACTGGCCAAGATCTTGGCGACCAGAATTGAGGACTGTGTACCAGATGTAATTGTAGGGAGGTAGAGATAGTGGTAGCCATGGATGCTGAAAAGGCTTTTGACCGGGTTACCTGGGATTATCTGTGGGAGGTACTAGGACGGTTCGGGTTCGGGGCGGGGTTCATCGACTGGGTTAGGTTATTATATCAGGCCCCGGAGGCGAGTGTAAGGACGAACAGGACAACATCGGACTACTTTAGACTGCACCGTGGGACAAGACAGGGCTGCCCTCTCTCCCCACTGCTGTTTGTGCTGGCCATAGAGCCGCTGGCAATTGCACTGAGAGCTTCTGGGAGCTGGAAAGGGCTGGTCCAGGGGGGGAATGGAACATAGAGTCTCGTTATACGCAGACGATCTGCTATAAATATGTATCGGACCCAATGATGGGGATGGACGGTATTATGGAAATCCTGAGGGAATTTGGCCGGTTCTCAGGATATAAATTGAACATGGCTAAGAGCGAGATGTTCGTAATTCAGGCGAGGGGGCAGGAGAGTAGGCTGAACGGGTTTCCGTTCAGGCTAGTGGGGGAGAGTTTCCGATATTTGGGGATTCAGGTGGCACGGGACTGGGGCAGGTTGAATAAGCTCAACCTGTCTCGACTGGTGGAACGAGTGAGGGAGGAGGACCGGAGGTGGGATGCGCTCCCGCTGTCATTGGCGGGGAGAGTACAGACTGTTAAGATGACGATTCTCCCCCGGTTCTTGTTTGTTTTTCAGTGTCTCCCCATCTTTATCCCGCGGTCCTTCTTTAAGAGGCTGAATAAAATTATTCTGGGATTTGTGGCAGGGGCATCCCCGCAGGTGAAGAGGGTGATGCTTGAAAGGAACAGAGGAGAAGGGGGGCTGGCGTTGCCGAACTTCAGCAACTATTACTGGGCGGCCAACATCGCAATGATAAGGAAATGGATGGTGGGTGCGGGTCGGTTTAGGAGCGGATGGAGGCTGCTTCGTGCAGGGGCACTATCTTAGCAGCCCTGGTCACGGCACCTTTGCCGCTTCAGCCGGCATGGTACTCCACTAGCCCGATAGTGGTGGCGGCTCTTCGGACCTGGGGCCAGTGGAGGAGGCATGTAGGGGAGGTAAGAGCATCGGTGTGGACCCCAATTTGCGGCAAGCACCAATTTGCCCCGGGGAACATGGACGGGGGAGGTATCGACTGTGGAGGAGGGCGGGTTTGTGAGGATGGGGGATCTGTTCCTGGAAGGGAGCTTTCCGAGCATGAGGGCGCTGGAGGAGAAGTTTGGACTGGCGAGAGGGAACGACTTTAGATACATACAGGTGCGGGATTTTATACGCAAACTGGTGCCGTCTTCCCACGTCTCCTGCCGAAGGGGAAGCAGGATAGGGTAGTTTCTAGGGGAGAGGTGGGAGAGGGTAGAGTCTCAGATGTCTACAAGGAACTAATGGGAGCTGAGGATACGCAGACCGAGCATCTGAAGCTTAAGTGGGAAGAGGAGCTCAGGGGGGAGATAGAGGGCGGTATCTGGGCAGAAGCCCTGAGCAGAGTAAAAACGCCCGCAACATGCGCCAGGCTCAGCCTGATCCAGTTTAAGGTCCTGCACCGGGCCCACATGATGGGGGGCCCGGATGAGCAGATTCTTCGGGTTGGAGGACAAGTGTGCTAGATGTACCAGAGGGCCGGCTGACCATGTACACATGTTCTGGTCATGCCCTAAACTCAGGGGGTATTGGCAGGGATTCGCAGATGTCATCTCTCGGGTATTGAAAACTGGGGTGGTAATGAGCCCTGAGGTGGCAATCTTTGGGGTTTTGAAGGACCGGGAGTCCAGGAAGAGAGAGAGGCCGACGTTCTGGTCTTTGCTTTTTTGGTAGCCCGGCGACGACTACTGTTAGCATGGAGGGATTCAAAGCCCCCGAGGGCTGAGGTATGGCTATCGGACATGGCGAGCTTTCTAGGCCTGGCGAAAGTGAAGTTCGCCTTGAGAGGTTCGCTATTAGGGTTCGCCCGCAGGTGGCAGCCATTTATTGACTTCTTCGTAGAGGAGTCAGCGTGGGCGGGGGCTAGGGTAGAGTAGAGTACAGTAGGGGATATTGAGGCAGATCCGTGCGTGAACAGAGCCATGGTTTGCACTATGTTTTTTTTTGTACTGTACAATGTTACTTTTTCTATATGCCTAAAATACCTCAATAAAATTGTTTGTTAAAAAAACAAGCACCTCAAATTTACAATTCTTATATTGGTTTTCAGATCTCTTCATTTTTTCGCACCTCTGTATCTCTATATCCTGCTTCAGCCCACAAGCACTAAAATCTCTGCTTTCTTTTCTTTCAATTCTGGTCTATAGCATAAACCCAATTTTCATTGATCCATCATTGCCTTTCGCTGCACAGCACTGGAATCTTTTCCCTAATCCTCTCCAGCTCCCTATCTCTTTCCCTCCATTTATGATGCTCCTTAAAATCAGCAACAGGATTTTCCAACTCCGCCGTTGGCAGGCATCATCGTGGGTGGAAAGGGAAAAATTGGCAGGGCTGGAAAATCACAGTCTCCATCTTTGACCAAACTTTTGTCACCTGTTCTAATGTGTCCTTATGTGAATTGGAGTAATTTTTTGTCTGATTATGCTCTTGTGAAGTTTCCCTGGGGTAGTTTACTCTGATAACATTACACATTTGAATTTTGGGACGAACACCCACTCCCAGTGGCAAACTGTCACTTGTTGGAATTTTGTCAGGGTGCACCCCCTTAATTGGCACAGAGACAGATTCACTCTGACAGACAGCTTCTGAAAGTTGCAGGGGTTATCAGAGACCTTCTGAGGTGTAGTGTGGTAAGACTCAAACTCAGGTCGGTGAACGAATAAAAGTTTATTATCAGAACAGCTGTGCACATTACAGAACAAGGAAACTCCCAGGCCTGAAACTCCAACTGCTCATAGATTATCATAGATTTACAGTGCAGAAGGAGGCCATTCGGCTCATCGAGTCTGCACGAGATCAGTGGGTCACATGACTCTTTCAGGGAAATGCCCTTTAAAGGGGCTCCAGCACCCCACCTTCCAACTTAATAATAATAGTCTATATTGTCACAAGTAGGTTTACGTTAACAATGAAGTTACTGTGAAAAGCCCCTAGTCGCTTCATTCCGGCGCCTGTTCAAGTACACAGAGGGAAAATTCAGAATATCCAAATTACCTATCAGCACATCTTTTGGAACTTGTGGGAGGAAACCAGAGCACCCGGACGAAACCCACGCAGACATGGGGAGAACGTGCAGACTCCACACAGACAGTGACCCAAGCCGGGAATCGAACCTGGGATCCTGGAGCTGTGAAGCAACAGTGCTACTCACTGTGCTACCGTGCTGCCCCTCAGGATCAGAGTAAGGAACTGAGAGGCCACTTCAACATGGAAGCAGCCTCTGACCAACATTTTTCAAAATATAACTAAAACATAGAAAAGCATCCAGGCCACAAAGGCCAATGTGGGAAATCCCTCAACAGGATGGCCTTTGGCTGCACGCGCAACCCGAGTTTTGGCGTTCCAGCCTTCTGCACCAGTTGAACTGCCCCTTCCCTTCCGCATCAGGAAACTGGAGGCTGACTGGCTAGTTGCAATTAGTCTCTTTTAAAGATCAGTAACAAATCTCTTAATGAGCTTGGTTAGTTGCCCGTTGCTTGACAGTGGACAGGCCTGCCGGGCCCCGAACCCACCTCAGCCAAAATGGCCAGTGCCTGGAATGGTGTCAGGAAGCCAGCATCCCAGCTGATGCAGGTATTTTTCCGCCTCCATTCTTGACCTTGACGAGGACTGAAAATTCTGCCCATACATTTAAGATCAATGACCTTTCATCAGAATTGGGAAAAGTTAGAGATGTAATACGTTTTAAGCAAATGAAGGTGGGAATAAGAACAAAGATTAACCTGTGAAATTGTATTAAAAGTCAAAAGGGAATTTGTTGAAAGACAAAATGAGATGGCAATGAGACAAGTAAAGAAAAAAATAGGGTCGAGAAAAGGTGTAAATGGGAAAAACAGAGTTATCACCAATAGCTATGGTCTAAAACCTGCAAAAACCTGCAGAAGTTTAACCCAATGTTCTGTCAAAAGGCTGTAAAGTGCCTTATCAAAAGATGAGGTGCTGTTGCTCATCCTTACATTGAGCTTAAATAGCACAGTGTAGGAGGCCAAGGGCACAGAGGTCAGAGTATGAGTAGGGAAGAGAACTGAAATAACAGGCAGCTGGAAAAACACTTGTGGACTGAACAAAGTGTTCCGTAAAACGGCTATCCAATTTGCGCTTCGTCTCCCTAATATAGAGGAGATCTGTGAGTAGGGAATACAGTACACTAAGTTGAAAGAAGTACAAGTAAATCACTGTTTCATCTAAGAAGAGCATTTGGGGTCTTTGACATTGAACAGGAGGTTAAAAAGGCAGTTTGCATCTCCTGTGTTTGTTTGGAATTTTTTGTAGGAAGGGGTGAGAGTGTTGGGGATGATTAAGTAGTGGAATAGGGGGTTGCAGAGGGAACATTTCCATTGGAATGCTGAAAGAAGAGGAAAATCTATGATTGGTGATGGCACCATGTTCGAGGTTACAGAAATGGCAGTGGCTGATCTGTTAAATGTGGAATGGAAGGTGAGGACATTGGAAATTCTATCATGGTTCTAGGAGGGAGGTGAAGGGGTGGTAGCAGAAACGTGCAAAATAAAACGGGTACAGTCGAAGGCCTTTTGAACCACAGTGGGAGGCCATTTGAACCACAGTTGGGAGCAATCCTTAGTTGAGGAAAAAGGAAGATATATCAGGAATGTTGGTATGGAAGTGGCATTGTCAGAACAGATGTAACAGACAGGAAATCCAATAAAGCCCTTGCAAGGAGCAGGGTGAGAAGAAGTGTAGACATGTAGCTGACTCACTGACTCCCACAGCTCCCTTGAGTACTTAATAATTTGATGGTATTTGTTATTCCTGTAAAACCTTGGCACATTGACATGCACATCTATATAATTTTTTACATTTGTAAATTCAAACTAATGTTATTAGATTAGCTAATTGCCATAATATCTCAGGGCTTTACATTTAAATAGGCAAATTATTTTTTTCTTATAAGAATTATCTGCTAATTTTGATGTTTATTTCAATACATTTTTAATCTTTGCCTCTGCAAAATGACAAAAGTAATTGTTCACTTGTGTTTTACATTTGGGAGGGCTTTTGTGTCCACGTTTACCGCAGGCGCGGATGGTGACGTGTGCACAAAATAATAATTATTATTATTATATATATATTATTATTATTATAATAATAATTATTATTATTATCACTTATTGTCACAAGTAGGCTTCAATGAAGGTACTGTAAAAAACTCCTAGTCATCACATTCCGGTACCTGTTCGGGGAGGCCGGTACAGGAATTGAACCCACGCTGTTCGTCTTGTTCTGCATTACAAGCCAGCTGTTTACCCCACTGTGCTAAACCAGCCCCTATGCCATGGAAACTGGATCTCGTCAGTGAGATCTAGGTTTCTGATTTCCCCCACCCCCCTCTCTGCCAGTGATGTTAGGTTGGCTAGGTTGACAACTTTTTAAAAAATGAACCAGGCGAAGGGAATCCACCGGGGGTGCATAGATAAGTAGAGCTCCATGGGCAGAGACATGGTCATGTAGTATCTTGGCACTGCCCCCGGCACTCTGGCATTGCCACTTGCACTTCCCCCTGGCAAAGCTGGGTAGCCAGGAGCAGTGCCAAGCGGCAGCACCAATAGAAAGTGCCAAAGGGCAGTGCTGGGGGAGGCCCCTTTGGGAACTCCAATAGGATTGGTTCCCTTTATCCATGGCGGTGGGGTTCCCTGTGTCTGAGAGGGGGGTAATTTGTCAGACATGGCCTCCTCTTGACAAAGCCGTGCTGACTCAGTCCTAATTCATCATGCACTTCCAAGTACTCCGCGATCTCATCTTTAATAATGGACTCTAAACTCTTACCAATGACCAAAGTCAGGCTAACCGGCCTATAATTTCCTGTCTTCTGCCTCCCTCCCTTCTTAAACAGTGGTGTTACATTAGCCATTTTCCAGTCCTCTGGGACCCTCCTGCCTCCAATGATTCCTGAAAGATCATCACCAGTGCCTCCACAATCTCCACAGCTATCTCTTTTAGAACCCTGAACATGCAGTGCAAATAAATACTTTGTATAATTTGTCCCCTTTGCAGGCTATTTAGTTGGCACCTCATTCATAAGGCAGAAAGTACACAGCAGGAAATAAAACAAAATGTCACCATCCATTTCTTGGAAGGTGCACCTTTAGAGGTTAGAATTATCCACAAGGCATATGCTTTATTTTAAACCCACAGGTTTGAAGTACAAATACTTCACTATTGTTTGGAAAGTAGTTGATGATCTTGGCAAAGTATTATTTAAATGTAATCTTCAAAAAATTACAAAATGAACAAACTAATTAAGTTGTACCACAGAAGATAGCTGAGCCAAATTGGAAATATGTCCATGTTAAAGTCTGGAATTGTCTGATGTTTGATTTTAAGAACCAATTATTATTGATTTCAGTTACTCACTCAAACATAATTTTTTTGTGCTAAGATGCATGATTTTAAGCTGTTTGATGACACAGAATTTAGTATTTAATAATAATTGATTAATGATAGTTCTTGAATAGTTCAATGTAAGAACTCAATAAAAGATCTTCTGCTTATGGAAGCAGAAAATTATCTACATTTTCTTTTTGTAGTTGAATTACTTTCAGTAAACAGGCAGTGATAGGGAAGGACATTCAGGGCTGTTGAAGTTGGTGAAGTGAAAACTATATGCTATGTTTGTTTTCAGCTTTTCTATAGTTATAAATCTAACATCCGAAGCATTGGTGTGGAAATACTGGAACACCTAAAATGGAAATCTGTGGTTGAGTTATCGAACTGAAATTTTCTGGATATCCAATTTTGGTTTAATTTTCTAAAATAAAAGATGATTTGAACCTTGGCCATCAGGGATCTTGATGATCTTTACATTCATCTCAAACTTCTCCATTAGAGTTAATTGAAAATAGATCAATGCGTGCCAAATCTTCCCAGACATCATATTGAAGAGTAAATTAAACAACTCCCCATCTTTTTCACTGAGGTAGGGAAGAGTTGATAAAACATAGATGGCGCCTAAACAGTGTGATAGATTACATTTACCTTCTTGATACTGCTTGTTATTTTTGAAGATGTGCCTTTCTTCTGTCAGTCAAATCTAAAGCACACAAAAATTCAGAGGGATAGAAATCTGTTGCTGAGTAGATCATGATTAAAACAGCTCTTAATGGTTCCCGAATGTCTGTAACCTTTTCCTGCATTACAAGGGCAGTATTTGAGGTCTGAAGTACCAGCTGATGATTCAGAACATTTTTACTTTCTCTGCAAAATACAAAATATTTTTTCAAAGCTGTGAAAGAGGCTGTGTAAGTGTGCCCATTTAGCTTCTTCATTAGAAACATACATACTCTGTAGTAAAGGCAACCAAATGTTTATCAAGAAGTTCAGATCAATCTTGTAGTGTTTTCTCTTCACAATGCATAGCCTACATTGTTATTTTGAAAATGATTTATATCAACAATGGAATTGATTTGGAGGAGGAAACGAATCATTCCATCTATTAGTAATATTCTTACTGCAACAAATAGTGAGTTTTGTTTCAGATGGTGAAGTAACTTTCAAAATCAATAACAAATCAATGACACATTGATTCAAGCAACTACCATTCATGCTGGTAGAAATACTTAAGACTAATGGTTTTTCTGCAATGCAAGTCATTCTTAGATGTCACAAAAACATTGTCAAACATTTATGGGGAGGCATGGTGGCACAGTGGTTAGCACTGCTACCTCACAGTGCCAGGGAGCCAGATTTGATTCCTACCTTGGGTGACTGTGGAGTTTTCACTTTCTCCCGTCTGTGTGGGTTTCCTCCAGGTGCTCCGGTTTCATCCTACTGTGCAAAGATGTTCAGGTTAGGTTGATTAGCCATGCTAAATTGTCCCTTAGTGTCCAAAGGATTGGTGGGGTATGGGGTATAACAAAGAACAAAGAAAGGTACAGCACAGGAACAGGCCCTTTGGCCCCCCAAGCCTGATCCGACCATGTTGCCCGTCTAAACTAAAATCTTCTGCACTTCCGGGATCTGTATCCCTCTATTCCCATCCTTTCATGTATTTGTCAAGATTCCCCTTAAATGTCACTATCGTCCCTGCTTCCACCACCTCCTCCTGCAAACAGTTCAAGGCACCCGCTACCATCTGTGTAAAAAAGCTTGCCTCGTACATCTCCTCTAAACCTTGCCCCTCGCATGCCCCCTAGTAATTGACCCCTTTACCCTGGGTAAAAGTCTCTGACTATCCACCCTGTCTATGCCCCTCATAATTTGGTAGACCTCTATCAGGTCGCCCCTCAAGTACGGGCGGTACGGTATCATTGTGGATAGCACAATCGCTTCACAGCTCCAGGATCCCAGGTTCGATTCCGGCTTGGGTCACTGTCTGTGCGGAGTCTGCACATCCTCCCCGTGTGTGCGTGGGTTTCCTCCGGGTGCTCCAGTTTCCTCCCACAGTCCAAAAAGATGTGCAGGTTAGGTGGATTGGCCTTGATAAATTGCCATTAGAGTTGGGTGGGGTTACTGGGTTATGGGGATAGGATGGAGGTGTTGACCTTGGGTAGGGTGCTCTTTCCAAGAGCCGGTGCAGACTCGATGGGCCGAATGGCCCCTTCTGCACTGTAAATTCTATTCTATTCTATTCTATTCTATTCAACCTCCATTGTTCCAGTGAGAACAAACCAAGTTTATTCAACCTCTCCTCATAGCTAATGCCCTCCATACCAGGCAACATCCTGGTAAATTCTTCTGCATCCTCTCTAAAGCCTCTGCATCCTTCTGGTAGTGTGGCAACCAGAATTGAACACTATATTCCAAGTGTGGCCTAACTAAGGTTCTATACAGCTGCAATACGACTTGCCAATTTTTATACTCAATGCCTCGGCCAATGAAGGCAAGCATGCCCTATGCCTTCTTGACTACCTTCTCCACCTGTGTTGTTCCTTTCAGTGACCTGTGGACCTGTAAACCTAGATCTCTCTGACTGTCAATACTCTTGAGGGTTCTACCATTCACTGTATATTCCCTACCTGCATTAGACCTTCCAAAATGCATTATCTTACATTTGTCCAGATTAAACTCCATCTGCCATCTCTCTGCCCAAGTATCCAAACGATATAAATTCTGCTGTATCCTCAGACAGTCCTCATTGCTCTCCGCAATTCCACCAATCTTTGTGTCGTCCACAAACGTACGAATCAGACCAGATACATTTTCCTCCAAATCATTTGTATATACTACGAACAGCAAAGGTCCCAGCACTGATCCCTGCGGAACACCTCTAGTCACCGCACTCCAATCAGAAAATCACCCTTCCATTGCTACTCTCTGCCTTCTATGACCTCGCCAGTTCTGTATCCATCTTGCCAGCTCACCCCTGATCCCGTGTGACTTCACCTTTTGTACCAGTCTGCCATGAGGGACCTTGTCAAAGGCCTTACTGAAGTCCATATAGACAGCATCCACTGCCCTACCTGCATGAATCATTTTTGTGACCTCCTCGAAAAACTCTATCAAGTTAGTGAGACACAACCTCCCCTTCACAAAACCGTGCTGCCTCTCACTAATACGTCCACTTGCTTCCAAATGGAAGTAGATCCTATCTCGAAGAATTCTCTCCAGTAATTTCCCTACCACTGACATAAGGCTCACCAGCCTGCAGTTCCCTGGATTATCCTTGCTACCCTTCTTAAACAAAGGAACAACATTGGCTATTCTCCAGTCCTCTGGGACATCACCTGAAGACAGTGAGGATCCAAAGATTTCTGTCAAGGCCTCAGCAATTTCCTCTCTTGCTTCCTTCAGTATTCTGGGGTAGATCCCATCAGGCCTTGGGGACTTATCTACCTTTTTCGAGACGCCCAACACCTCATCTTTTTGGATCTCAATGTGACCCAGGCTATCTAAACACCCTTCTCCAAACTCAGCATCCACCAATTCCTTCTCTTTGGTGAATGCTGTTGCAAAGTATTAATTTAGTACCTTGCCCATTTCCTCTGGCTCCACACATAGATTCCCTCCCCTGTCCTTCAGTGGGCCAACCCTTTCCCTGGCTACCCTCTTGCTTTTTATGCACGTGTAAAAAGCATTGTGATTTTCCTTAACCCAATTTGCCAGTGACCTTTCTTGACCTCTTCTAGCCCTCCTGACTACTTGCTTAAGTTCCTTCCTACTTTCCTTATCTTCCACACAGGCTTCATCTGTTCCCCTTCTAGCCCTGACAAATGCCTCCTTTTTTGATGAGGCCTCCAATATCTCTCATTATCCAAGGTTCCCGAAATTTGCCGTATTTATCCTCCTTCTTCACAGGAACATGCCGGTCTTGAATTCCTTTTAACTGACATTTGAAAGCCTCCTACCTGTCAGATGTTGATTTACCCTCAAACATTCACCCCCAATCTAGGTTCTTCAGTTCCCGCCTAATATTGTTATAATTAGCCTTCCCCCAATTTAGCACATTCACTGTAGGACCACTCTTATCCTTGTCCACCAGCACTTTCAAACTTACTGAATTGTGGTCACCGTTACCGAAATGCTCCCCTACTGAAACTCCTACCACGCGGATGAGCTCATTCCCCAATACCAGATCCAGTACAGCCCCTTCCCCAGTTGGACTATCTACATATTGTTTTATGAAGCCCTCCTGGATGCTCCTTACAAACTCTGCAAGCCCCTAGCAGTGAGTCCCAATCAATATTGGAGAAGTTAAAGTCTCCCTTCACAACAACCCTGTTGCTTTTACTTGTTTCCAAAATCTGTCTACCTATCTGCTCCTCTATCTCCCGCTGGCTGTTGGGTGGCCTGTAATAAACCCACAACTTTGTGACTGCACCCTTCTTATTCCTGATCTCTACCCATATAGCCTCGCTGCCCTCTGAGGTGTCCTCCCGTAGTACAGCTGTGATATTCTCCCGAACCAGTAGCGCAACTCCTCCACCCCTTTTACACCCCCTCTATCCTGCCTGAAACATCTAAATCCTGGAACGTTTATCAGCCAATCCTTTCCTTCCCTCAACCGGGTTTCTGTAACGGCAACAACATAGTTCCAAGTAGTAATCCAAGCTCTAAGTTCATCTGCCTTACCTGTTATACTTCTTGCATTAAAACATATGCACTTCAGGCCACCAGTCCCGCTGTTTTTAGCATCTCCCTGTATGCTCTTCCTCAGAGCCATACTGGCCCTATTGCCTAGTTCTTCCTCAATTTTTCACCTTCTGGCCTATTGCTCCGGTACCCACCCCCCTACCATACTTTAAACAGTCTCATGTGACACTAGCAAACCTCGCGGCCAGGATATTTATTCCCCTTCAGTTTAGATGAACCCGCCCTTCTTATACAGGTCACACCTGTCCCAGAAGAGCTCCCACAGGTCCAGATAACTGAAACCCTCTCTACGACACCAGCTGTTTAACCACCTGTTCAGCTGCTCTATCTTCCTACTTCTAGCCTCACTGGCACGTGGCACAGGGAGTAATCCCGAGATTACAACCCTGGAGGTCCTGTCTTTTTAACTTTCTGCCTAGCTCCCTTAACTCCTGCTGCAGGACCTCATCCCCCTTCCTGCCTATATTGTTAGTACCAATATTTACCATGACCTCTGCCTGTTTGTCCTCCCCCTTCAGAATGCCCGCTACCCGTTCTGAGACATCCTGGACCCTGGCACCAGGGAGGCAATATACCATCCTGGAGTCTCTTTCACATCCAGAGAAGTGCCTATCTGTGCCCATGACTATAGAGTCGCATATGACTATTGCTCTTCTGCGCTTTGACCCTCCCTGCTGAACATCAGAGCCAGCTGTGGTGCCACTGCTCTGGCTGCTGCTGTTTTATCCTGATAGTCTATTCCTCCCAACAGTATTCAAAGCGGTATACCTGTTCAAGAGGGAGGCAACCACAGGGGATTCCTGCGCTGACTGCTTGTCCTTTCTAGCGGTCACCTGTCTGCCTGCACCTTGGGTGTGACCACATCTTGATAACTCCGATCTATGCTGCTTTCCGTCACCTGCATGCTCCGAAGTGCATCCAATTGCTGCTCCAACCGAACCACACAGTCTATGAGGAGCTGCCATTGGTTACACTTGCTGCAGATGTAGTCGACCAGAATGCTGGAAGCGTTACAGATCTGCCACATCTCATAGTTGGAGCACTAGGTGGATTGGCCATGATAAAATTGACCCTTAGTGTCCAGGGATGTACAGGTTAGGTGGGGTGATGTGGGTAGGATGGGGGAATGGGATCAGATAGGGTGCTCTTTCAGAGGTTTAGTGCAGACCCGATGGGCCGAATTATCTCCTTCTGCACTGTAGAGATTCTATGAATCTATGAAATTTGGCAAATTGGATTAAAAATTGGCTGATGGTCGAGAGGTGTTTCTTCTGACTGGGAGCCTATGTCCAGTGAGGTCCCGCAGGGATCAGTGTTAGGGCCCGTGCTGTTTGTGGTTATATAAATTATTTAGATATGAATGTAGGAGGGTTAATCATTAAGTTCGTGGATGAGATCAAAATTGGTAGGGTGCTAAATAGTGAGGAGGATAGCCTTCGATTGCAAGAGGGCAGATCAGATGGACTGATCAGTGGCAAATGGAGTTCTGTTCTTGTAGAGTGCTCTCACTGCTTGACAGGTGATTTCCAACCTGTTGGAAGGCACTTTGCTTATCCAGCACTTCACTCACTTCTGTTTCATTTCCTGACTGCCAGCCTTCACCATGGCATGGGAGCAGCCTATGCAGCGCCACTTTGCACATAAGTTTTCTTCTGAAAAATATTTTATTGAGGCACTTATATTTTCACATAATCCCAAAGCAAAACAAACCAACAGGGCTGCAATTAACAAACTCAACAAAATACCCCACCATCCTGCCCCCCACTTCCCAACTCCCCTGCCTGCACATTTTAACAACCCGCTCCCCATTGCTGATATTTTAACTTTTCTCAAAGAAGTCGATAAACGGCTGCCACCTCCGGGCAAACCCCTCCACAGAACCCCTCAAGATGAACTTTATTTTTCCTAACCTGTGAAACTCTGCCAGGTCACTCACCTACTCTCCCCCCCCCCTTTCTTCCCCCCCCCCCCCCCCCCCGTAACGGGGGCCCAGAGTCCCTCCATTCTAATAATATCTGTCTCCAGGCTGCCAGGGAGGTGTAGGTCAAGACATTGGCCTCTCTCGTCATCTGGACTCCGAGTCTTCTGATACTCCAAAGAGCGCCATTTCTGGACTCTGGACCATCTTCACCTTCAGGATCTCTGACATAATGTCGGCAAACCCCTACCAGAATCCCCCAAGCTTCGGGCAGGCCCAAAACGTGTGGACGTGTTTCACAGGCCCACCCGCACATCGTCCACACCTGTCTTCCACCACCTCAAGAAACCTGCTCATCCTGGACACCGTCATATGTGCCCTGTGGACCACCTTGAAATGGATGAGGCTAAACCTAGCGTACAATGAGGATGCATTCGCCCTCCTCAGGGCCTCCTCCTGCGGCCCAGCCTCCAACTCCCTCCCCAACTCCTCCTCCCATTTACGCTTCACTACCCCTATCGGGCTCCCTCCCAATCCATCAGCTCTTTGTAAATTGCTGACATCTTTCCCTCCCCAACCCCTATCCTTGACACCATGATTTCCTGTAGCCCCTGGTGTGGCACGCGAAGAAAGGACGGTGCCAGCCTCGGAATAAAGTCCCTCACCTGTAAGTAGCGGAACCCATTCCCGACGGGCAGCTCAAATTCCTCCTCCAACTCCTCCAAGCTCGGAAAGCCGCCGTCAATGAACAGATCCCCAAACCGCTCAAGCCTTGTCTGATGCCACCCTTGAAATTTCCCAACCTGCCCCCCCCCCCCCCGGAACAAACCGGTGATTTCCACAAATTGGTGCCCAAAGCGAGGCCCCCTCCAGCCCCAGATGTTGTCGCCACTGTTCCCACACCCTAAGGACCGCCACCACCACCGGGCTTGTGGAGTACCTGACTGCCGGGAACGGCAGAGGCCCCATCAACAATGCCCCCCAACTCGTATTCCTGCAAGAGGCTGCCTCATCCGCTCCCAGTCCGACCCCTCCCCCACTACCCATTTCCAAACCATAGCTATGTTCACTTTGCACATATGTTGAGGGTCAAGGTTCGAAACCACAGCTCTAGCTGCTTGAGCAGCAACATCAGCTGCAGCATTAGCAGCCTTGTCCTCAGCTGCATGTCCCTCCATAGGGCAGAAGCGATGGCACCAAGACACAGCGTGAAACAGTTGAGATTCCCACAGCTTTATCAACGTGTGAACACAAGTTGCTTTGGAGGTTCAGGCTGTTAAGGCAGCCACAAGACTTCCTTACCAATGGAGCAGGAAGGAACGCATGGGCAGTGGTGGGTCAGGCACCTGTCACTGGAGGGCAACACCACCCGGTGTTTCTGCCTCAAGCCTAGTTCTGTACTCTCTTCCATGGAACCATAAAACACCTATAGTGCTGAAGGTGCCCATTTGGCCCATCGAGTCTGCACCAACCCTTCAAATGAGCACTCCACCTGTGCTCACTCCCCCTATCCCTATAACCCCATAATCTAACCTGCACATCCCTGGACACTAAGGGGCAATTGATCATGGCCAAGCCATCTAATATGAACATCTTTGGACTGTGAGAAGAAACTGGAGCACCCGGAGGAAACCCACGCAGACACAGGGAGAACATGCAGTGCTAACCACTGTGCCGCCATGCGTCCCCATAGAAAAAAAGCAGAGACATGTGAGGAGTCATGATGGCTTGTGCGGAGAGGAGGGAAGGACACCATTTCTAGAGGGTGACTGAAATGTAGGTGTGAAGGTGCAATAGGCTGGAGGTGTGTGTGAGTGTTGGCTGCTCAGATGGATATGTGAAGTGCCTCTGATTGTGACATAGTAAAACATATGATGATGCTTCAGAGGAGTTATAAAACATCTCTTGATACTGAGACACATAAAGCGATATAAGACCAGACGACTAAAGGCTTGGGTTAAGAGGTACATTTTAAGGAAAGAAAGAGAGGAAGATATAGGTTAGGGCGGAAATTCTAGAGCTTCAGGTTTTGACAGCTGAAGGCATGGCCATCAATGGTGGAATAATCAGGGATGCTCAATAGGACAGAATTAGAAGAGTGCAGATATCTTGGAGGGCTTAGGACTGGAGGAAATTACAGAGATAGGAAGGATCAAGGTCATCGAAGGATTTGAAAACAAGGATGAAAATATTAAAATTGAGCTGTTGCTTTATCAGGAGACAGTGTAGGTCAGCAAACATGTGGGTGACTGGCAATGGGACTTGAGGTGAGTAAGGAAATGGGCAGCAGAGGTTTGAATAACTTCAGGTTTACAGACGGCAGAATGTGGCAGACTGGCCAGGTGTGCATTGGAGTAGTCACATCTGGAAGTAACAAAAACAACAGATGGGCTGAGGCAGGGATTGAGTTATGTCATATTACGTTAGTGGAAATAGACTGTCATAGTAAGGCAAAAATATGCAGTAGGAATCTCAGAACAGAGTGAGATATAACACTAAGGTTGTGAGCATCTGTTTCAGTCTCAGACAGTTGCTATAGGGATAGAATTGGTGGAGAGGAATTAAATTGGTATTGAGGGTGAGGATCAAAGACAAAGTGATTGTAAATCTCAATTTTTCATAACATCTGAAACCAGCTTCAGACGTGCATTGTAGCTGAAGAGCTAAGTTTGTAATGTTGGTGCCCTAAGCAACTGCTGAGACAATTTATGAGACATAAGAACGACAGTTTAAATAGTTACAGAGCTGCCACATGGCAACAATTCAGATTCACCATGCTGGACACATGTCAGTAAGAAACTGTTTGATACATAGTATATTACAAGATAGAAACAAGTATGGTACGTTGTTACAGATGCTGTTCATGAGAGAAGTAGGGACAATTTAGCGAAAAGTAGGTCATAACCTGGAGGTTTTTTCCTCAATGTTGCCCTAAAGTGTGCATAAAAAACTCTCTGATCAGTCCTCCAATATGTATCTGTCCTCACTGTCACCTCATCCCAGTTCTGAAATATGACCAATATTTACAGGCAGGAAAGACGAGCTAGTCCATCACGATAGCAGCATTATCACTATTTTTCACAGCAAAGACCTTGGGCACAGCAAAAGCTGTGGGCTCTGGCAACCAGCAGACTATTAATAACGACGTGTGCACCAGAACTAACCAAGGGATTGCAGTGTGGATATGACACAGACTCAGCAATAGCGAAAGTTACTAGAGTATACCCTGTCCACAATGCGCAAAACAAATGTCATCCAGCGAATTACCATCTTGTCAGCCTCCTCGTAAACATCAGTAACATAATAGGAGTCATAAATAGTGCCATCAAGCAACACTTACACACCAATAATCTGCTCACTCATAGTCAGTTTGCATCTCACAGTCACAAGTGCAATCCCTGACACAGACTTGATTCAGGCATGAACATGAGCTAACTTCCATTAAAGAGGTGAGAGTAACTGGCTTTGATCCAAGATAATATTTGATTGTGTATGGCATCAAGGAGGTCAAGCTAAAATTAGGTCCCCATCATTCTTCAAACTCCATGTATGAATCTGCCAAATCAGATTTCCACTGTACCAAAATTATTTTTATCAGAGTCATAAATCTGGCCAGACCCCATTTGGAATATTGTGAGCAGTTTTGGGCCCCGTATCTAAGGAAGGATGTGCTGGCCTTGGAGAGGGTCCAGAGGAGGTTCACAAGAATGATCCTTGGAATGAAGGGCTTGTCATATGAGGAACGGTTGAGGACCCTGGGGCTGTACTAGATGGACTTTAGAAGGATGAGGAGGGATGTCATTGAAACTTGCAGAATACTAAGAGGCTGAACTACAGTGATCATTGGAGAGAGACTAGAATTCGAGGGCACAGCCTCAGACTGCAGGGACGATCCTTTAAAACTGAGATGAGGAGGAATTTCTTATCTAGAGGGCGGTTAACCTGTGGAACTCATTGCCGCAGAAGGCTGCGAAGGCCAAGTCACTGAGTGTCTTTAAGGCAGATAGGTTCTTGATTAATAAGGGGATCAGGGATTACGTGGAGAAGGCAGGAGAATGGGGATGAGAAACATATCAGCCATGATTGAATGGTGGAGCAGACTCGATGGTCCGAATGGCCTAATTCTGTTCCTATGTCTTATGGTCACATTCTATGTGACTGAACTTTTCCTCCTGATCCATCGCGATCAGCCTGCAAACTTTGATATGGTTGACCACACTATCCTCTTCAAATGCCTCTCCACTGTCGTCCTGCTGGGTGGGACTGCTCTCATGTGGTTCCATTTTTATCTCTAATCATAGCCACAGAATCACTTGCAATGACCTCCTTTCCTACTCCCCCACTATTACCTCTGGTGATGCCAATGAACAGACCTTGGGCCTCTGCTTTGTCTCGTTCATATGCTGCCGCTTCGCGACATCCTCCGAAAGCACGGCGTTAGTTTTCACATATATTCTGACAACACCAGCACGACTTCACCACTGCCTCTCTCAACTTCTCCACTATTGTCGGACTGCATATCTGACACACAGTGTGAATGAGCAGAAGGTTCATGCTATTAAATATTGGGAATACTGAAGCCATTGTTTTCAGTCACACTCCAAACTCTTCCCTAATGACCAACTGTAACCTTCTCCCTGACAACAATCTGGGATCGAGCCAGTCTGTTTGCAAACTTGGTGTCACATCTATATGAGTTGAGCTTCGGAACTCATTTTCATGCCCTTTCCAACATCGTCTGTTTCCATCTCCATAACATTGCTCAACTTCACCCCCGAGATCTGACTATTCCAACACACATTCCTGAATGTGCGCTGGTCTCCTGCATTCCACCCTCTGTCAACTTGAGATCATCTAAAATCCTGTCGTAACTTGCAGCAAGTCCTACCATTATCGCCTCTGTGCTTGCCAGCCCACAATCAAGCAATATTTTGATTTTTCAAATTTTCAACATATTTTTCAAATCACTGAATGGCCTTGCCCCTCTCTAACTCTGTAATCATCTCCAACCCCACACCGCTCTGAGATATCTGCACCCCTCTCATTCTGGCCTCTTGTGCATTCCCAATTATAATTGTTCCACCATTGGAGGTCGTGCTTTCAGTTGCCTTGGCCCCAAGTTCTGGAATTCCTTACCTGCACATCTCCTCCTCTCTACCTCATTTGCATCCTTTAAGATACTTCTAACACTTTCCTCTTTGACCAAGCTTTTGACATGTGACCTAATATCTTCTCATATGACTTGATATCATACTTTTTTTATAATGATCCTGAGAAGCACCTTTGAACATTTCATTAAAAATGCAATAAAAATATAACTTGTTTCCATTGATTAAATTCATTTTCCTTTTCTTTTGTACCAGCACAAACCCTGCAAGAAGTCTGGGAGTGTGGACTCTGTTGAAACATTTTAAACATGTTGTATCAACATTACATAGAATCAAGGAATCCCTACAGTGCACCTGCTTATTGAGTCTCCACCGACCCTTCGAATAAGCACCCGACCTAGGTCCAATCCTCCACACTATCCCTGTAACCCCAACAAACCTATGGATACCAAGGGGCAATTTAGCATGGCCAATCCACCTACCCTGCACATCTTTGGACTGTGGGAGGAAACTGGAGCACCCAAAGGAAACCCACGCAGACATGGGAAGAATGTGCAAATTCCACACAATCAGTCGAGGTCGGAATCAACCCGGGTCCCTGGTGCTGTGAGGCAGAAGTGCTAACCACTGTGTCACGGTGCCGCACCTATCATAATTGATATGATGAGATAAAGAAGCAACATGTGCATGCTGTAGAATGTGCAAGTGGAATCCAAAAAAGGTACAAGAAAAGTGCTGCTGTGATTAGATATGAACAGAAGAATTAGGAGCATGGAGTCGGCCATTTGGCCCCTTGAGCCTGCTCCGCCATTTGATAAGATCATGGCTGATCTGATTGTGACCACAGCTTCACTTTTGTCTTCCTCCCATGACCTTTGACTTCCTTGCCAATTAAGAATCTGTCCAAGTCAGCCTTAAAAGTATTCAATGACCAGCCTTCATTTCTCTCTGAGGATGAGAATTCCACAGACTAACAACCACCGAGAGAAAAATGTTCTCCTCATCTCCATCCTAAAAAGGAGGCTTCTTACTTTTAAACCATGCTGTTTAATTTTAGTTTTCCCATAAGGCGAAACATCCTTTCATCACCCACTCTGTCAAGTTCCCTCAGGATCTTATATGTTTCAATAAGGTTCTTTCTCATTCTTCAAACTCCAGTGGTTACAGATCCAACCTGTCCAAACTTTCTTCATAAAATAACCCCTTCATCCCAAAAATCAGCTGATTGAACTTGTAATGCAATTATATCCTTAAGCAAGTAAACCAAAACTGTATACAGTACTCCAGATTTGGTCCCACCAATGCCCTGTACAAATGTAGTTACACTCGAGTCAAGTGGGGAGGCATTGCGTGGTGGTGTTGTCGCTGGATGCTGGTTCGAATCCCAGCATGGCAGTGCGTGAAATTTGACTTAAATCTGGAATTAAAAGTCTAATGATGACTATGGTTGCGATTTAATGGGGAAAAAAACAGTCCCGTTTTGGGCATGTTTGGCAGGGTGTTTCCTGGCACTTGCAGTGCCGAGAAAGCCCCCACTGTTAAATGTGACTCTGTTTAGCATCCTGCTGAGGCCACACTTAGATTCATCTGCCGCACTAACAAGCTCAAAACACCAGTGCAGGAAGAGAAAAAATGGTGCCCCGATCTTTCGACCCCCACCCGCGGCCTCCAGACAGCACCCCCCCCCCCCCCCCCACCCCCCACGCAGCAACTTAATAATTAGGGAGTCCTCGAGCCCTCTCAATCCCACCTCATAAGGGCAGGGCATCCCCAGGCCCAATCCCCGGCATCGCCAAGGTGCCACTTGGGCACCATGGCAATGCCAGCCTAGCACTCTGCCAGGGCCCCTATGACCTGGGTACCTTGGTATTGCCATGGTGGCACTTGGGTGGCACTGCCAGGGTACCTGCGTGGAATCGGGAGTGCAGGGCACAACCCTTTCCAGAGCCCGACCACCCAGGAACCCTTGCTTGCCTGGGTGACCCCCAAAAGTGCCATTATGCCTGGTTCACATTTCTGGAAACCAGTACTAAACAGCACCAGAGAGATTTCCGAAGTGAAGCCGTTCAATCCCATGCCTTGGTTAACTCCGGCGTTGACATATTCCAGTGAGACTAACTGCTCACTTGAATATGGAAACTTGGATCACGCCATTGAGGGTGATATCCAGACCGCAGCGCCTCGCAAGATCTCGTTAGATCCAGAGGCTCATTTAAATACGTCTGTGTTGGATTATCCCATTGCCCGGGAAATAACGCCTGCATCTAGGAGACCTTGCAATAGCGCTGTTTAGCACTGGTCAAACAAACCTGGACCAGGCTTAATGGCACATTAGAGGGGGTCTCCCAGGCCAATGGAGACCCCGAGATGGTCAGGCACAGGGCAGGGTGGCATCCTGCCTCTCCCATTGGCACACAGGCACTTTGGCACTGCCAGGCTGGCACTTTGACACTACCACTCTGGCATTGCCAAGGTGCCCAGGTGACACTAGCAGGGGCACTGCCAGGATGCTGGGAGGACAGTGTCAAGGATCTGGGTCTGAGGGGGGGGCCTTGTCCATGAAAGGGGGATGAGGATGTATGAAAGATGTGGGAGTGAAGGGCAGGTATGATGGGGCCTCCTAAAGTTGGCAGTATGAAGGTTCAGGGGCCAAAAAAGGGAAGGGGTGAGTGCCCAAAAGGGGGCTTGTCAGGGAATCCATAGTGGGGTGTCCTCAATTGAGGGGGGGGGCAGTTGTGGGGTAATACGCATGTGTATGAGGGGTGATATTGCCGGTGGGGGTGTTATGTTCTCTATTCTGCTTTACCTGGATTGCTCGGATGCTTGGTGTTGAATACAGAACACAAAGCTTTGTTACAGAACAAAACTATAAATTCATTATGCTACTAACTAAGATTTGTTCTCATTCATAAAGTAGAAGGTTATTATATAAAACTATGCTATCTCTAACTTACAGAACTCTCAAGTGTACAACTGCTCTCTGCCTGACTATCTGATCCTGCCCTCTCCTAACTCTTAATTCTCAACTCTCAATCATCTAATCCCCAAATTCTCGAAGTCACATTATATATATGACTGTTCTGTGGTTCCCTCTAGTGGTAAGAAGCATTATCATTAACTTGTTAACTCTTTACATCCCAGTCAATATACATATCATTGCATCACCCTTTTTTTTCAAAGATGTTTGGAGATTTCTACAAACATATGTCAACATCATTGTCTGTTCATTACAAGTAACTGAGTACTAGTTAACAATTGTTTTTTTAAAAACTTATTGCAGTCTACAAATTGAGTCTGTACTCAGCCTGCACTGGGATAGTGTGTTGAAGTATTAACAAGTCATCAGTCCAAATCGATCAGGTGTTTGACTGGTTGAACCACTTTTGGCGACTGACCTGGTCCTTTTTGTGTGTCTGTGGTGTCAATTTTGTGTGTCCTTTGCCCTAAAAACTGGTTTTCTTTTTTGGTCTTTGAGCAAATACAAATTCATTAAATTCGTTGGCATGACTTCTTTTTTGTCTGAACAACGTCCTGTTCTTCCTGACATTGGTGCCATCATGTATGAATTTTGTATTGTCCGCACACATATTCGTTTGTTCTACCTCGACCTGTAGCTGTGTTTCACACACTGTCTTGCAGTTCTTTGCTCGGTTGCCATCTGGATTTCTTTCCATCCTGTATGGTCTGTCAAGTGTGACTGCAAGTTTCAACACATTCTTGCCATTGCATTGGACTGTGCTGTTCAGTTGTCCTTCGGTTTCTGAGTCGTACCATACTGCACAGTCTGTTGTTCTATAGTTTCTCTTTTTGTGCTCAAGAACTGTTCCTTCTGGATTGTTTGAGTCATTTTCAAACTTTTTAGTATCAGTGTCCTTTGTATTATCTGATGTTTTGCTACACTTTATGATCTCAGGTTCCTGTGGATGATCTGATGCATCATTGAACTTTGTGACATCAGTCCCTTCTGGATGATCTGATTTATCTTTGATCTCTTGGTGCTCCTCTTCTGGAGTCACCTTCTCCAAGATGTCATTTTCTTGTAGGCTATTCATGAATGACGTGCTCCCATTGTCAGCTTTTGTACAGACCAGCTGAGATCTGTCAGTCTCGCTTTTGTCCTGCATATCTTGTATGCTACTTGTGATCACTTTGTCACTATTCGCAAATACAGTGGATAGACCTTCATAGTCTTATTTTTGTTGATATAATAAACTAAATAGACCTTCATAATCTTCTTTCAGTGCTCCCTTTCTAGTCTTTCAGTGCTCTTCCTGTGGAGTCTTTTTCTTCAGGTTGTTCATTTGTCAGGTTACTGCTATCCAATGTATCAACGGTGTGCAATTCCATCAATTTATTGGATTAGTCTACCATTAGAGTGCTATGTAGATTTTCAATCTTCTTACTAACAGAGTAATCATCAAAACTGAATATCTCTGCCATATCTGAGTAATATTCTTCAATGTAGGATTTATCTTTAGTTTTAGACTTGTTAACATTTTCTTCTTGTTGCGCGCTGCAAACATTTTGTTCCATGTGCTGCAAAAGCCTTCTTCAGCTATTTGTTCAAATTCGGGCAATGTTCTGCCTTGCAAGGTAAAAAAACTTCTGTTTTGTGCCTTTAAAACTCGTTTTTTCGATTTCCGGGCAGTTTTTCTTTAAGTGGGCATGTCCGCAAAGTTCTGCCACCATCATGTCCATGACGTCATGCACAAACATGCATTGCGCATGCGCAAATCGTTCCTCGTCCAGATTACGCTCTTTTTTCAATGTGTGCATGTGGAACTGGTCCCGCACATGCGCAGAACATTGAAAATCCGAATCGCATGTTTTTTCCTTTAACTGCGCATGTCTGAAATGTCCGACTTCTGAAGTGTGCGTTTTTTTCGGGTGCGCTTGCGCAGATTGGTCTTCTTTTCCAGCGCGATGAAGTTTTAACTCTGCCATAGCTTAAACGGAGGCAAATTTTTTAAAACTTTGATTCAATATTTTGGCACTTCTATTTTTAGATTCCTTAGTCACATGGGACATTTTAATTGGACCTTCGGGCCTCATTTTTGTTTCTTTGGTGGTGGCAGAGGAGTCAGTGCTGTTAATCTCACCAGAAGGAAAAAGCTGGTGATCTGAGGGGTGAGGATCACTGGCGAGCCCTGAGAGGGCCAGAGAATCAGGGAGGGTTCCAAAAGCTGCGGTGGAGGTGTCCTCTGGTTGGGATGAGTTCTGCTAATCTCCTGCTTTCTCTGCAATGGGGCAGCACTTCTGAGCAGTGCCAACATCTCAGGGCTTCTGATTGAGCTTGGCTCTTGATATGAGGGTTTCCAGAGGGGCGGCCTAGTTGGTCTCCCAGATGACCAGAGGCCTTCTGAGCATTTAAAGGACACAGGTAGCACTCAGCAGTATGAGCAGAAAGGAGCCAGTAAGTAGCACAAAAAGGTGTGTTTAAAGACAGACTGCAACAATACAGGTCTGAGACAGGTCTGAGACAGGCCACTCCGATCCCAGGGGGGACTTCGCAAGTCCACGGACGTGGCACTAAGTGCTGACCCGCTACTGCCCACGGCCCAGGCAGCCATCCCCAAGCAAGCCCGACAGTTTTCAATGGTTTTTTAATGTTTTTTTACCCTCCCACTTCCCCTCTGCAGCAATGGTACCCAGTCCTCATTTGTAAATACTTGTAGTAATTCACGCCTGCGAGACTTCCGCCGAAGAGGAGCAGAGCATCAAGGAAGGGTGGACCATACTGTGTCCAACCCGCTAATCACATTTAAATGCATGCAAATGTTGGTTTTGCATTCCGCCGCAAAATCTGTTGTCATCACCAACGAGGGACTGGAGCATGGCGCTCGAATCGGCACAGGGCACGGACCTCGATTTTGGCTGGATGCCAAATTCTCCACCCAATCACGATTCGTGTTTGGGGCGCCGCAAGGTGGAGAATTTTGCCCAACGTCTCACTGCCTATCTGACCACTGAATACATTATATGGCCTGAAATTTCTCTATTTGCATGGTAGAAATTAATGAAGCCCACCACAGAAACTAGGTCTTGTCATTCCAGTGTTTTAATGATAAGCATTAATTACGTAGCCCACCTCTTTGGCATTGAAAATTAACCATTACAAGTGTGGAATCTTATTCCTTCATGTTTTAATTTTAAAATTTAATTGGAGATGTTAAATTTGTAGATTTTAAAATAATGTAATGTCATGGGCCAGGGTTTAGAAAACTCCAAAGTATATCATGGAATTCACCTGACCTACAACTTTTTATTAATTTTGGTTACGATGAGCACAAGAGTCTGCCTTTGAGGTGATATTCAACAGAGGTCTCAGGCGCTTTTAATCAAAAACAAGCTTTATTCTACAAATTGAGTTAATATTTGTGTAAAAATACAGATAAGATTTTTTATCAACTACAAGCATAAAGACCCCATATAGCTGCAGTAATCAATGTATAACCCTTAATGAATTCCCCCTTAACTGTTCCAATTCAATAACAAAATCCAAGTAAATGAGAAACCCCTTTTCAAAGGTGTGGCACAGCACACGGCATTCTTATTTGTATAACACTTGCTATTGATACTCTTGTTCCCCTTTCCAAACAGCAGGTTTGAATTCCTTCCAGAAAGCAATTATTTTTCTTTCAAGTTATCAAGCAGTCTGAAAACAGCTTTTAAAATGAAGATAGAGAGACACTTCTTTCAATCTGTGCAGTTCACACCAGTCCAAACCCAAAGCGAAAGTAAAACTCAGAGCCACAGCCCAGCTCCACCCACACAATGACATCACTGAAGCTATGTGAAAAGACATTTCTTAAAGGGACACTCACATGGCAGTAAACAATATTCTTCCTGTCTCCTTTATCTCTTTCTTAATCAATTTAGTAGATGAAAAGAAAAGGAAAATATGCTGGATCCTGAAATAAAGACATAAAATATTGGAAACAAAAAAAATGTTCAGGCTTTTGACCCTCAATTAGAAGACTTGTGAGAAAATTGACTAGAACTATCAGAAAAACTAAGATGTTCAAATTACAATGTAATCATGTTACGCTAAAGGCTAAGACAGAAAACAAAATGCTGGGAACAAGTTCTGCTTTGTCTATTTCACCTGACCTTCTGCCCCAAGAGTTCTGACTCCTCTTGAGGTGTGATTTTACAGCTGCTGGGTGCTCTCTGATACAACAAATTAAATTTGCATTTATGCAATAATTTTTAATGTAGTAAAACGTACCAGGGCACTTCACAAGAGTGTTTTGGGCATGATTCTCTGGTCTCGTTGCACTCTCGCTCAAGCAAAACGATGCTGGAGAACATATGGAGAGGGTGAAAATGAGAACTGTGGCAGGCGCCAAACAGTTAACAATGCGACCAGCCTTCTCCCCTCGGTGAAATCGGGACCTCGCCGTAGTATGGTGAGGAACCAATTATCATCACTTAAGCCCTATTTCCACACAATTAATGGGGGCAACCCCATATCCAATGGCCTCCCATGATTCAGTGGCCTTCCCAGCAAGTGGTCACGCTGGTGCCAATTAGTACTCCTTTTTAAAAGCATGAACCTGGTAGAAGGGCTTCTGTGGGGAGCCAAGGAGGTGAATAGCCATCTTTGCTCACAGGCAAAGAGCCCTTGGGCCCCTGGCTTGCCACCCCAGTGCCTGGCAGGGGTGGATGGTATCCTTGGCTGGGGTGGGGGATCTTCCACAGGGGTGGGCCGCCATGGGAGAGTGGGGGGTAGGGGAGGTGCTGGAGGGGGCGACCAGGTGGCTACCGCATGTGGCACCACCATGCCAACCCCTGGATTGTGTGTACGCGTTCCTAGGGCAACTCCTGTCCCTGCCCATCTGCCCCACGACCACCCATAATCCCCACTGACTGCCGAGGCCTCTGGCCATGTGGCTGAAGGCTATTCCTAATAGGGAATTGGCAATCTGGTTAACTGAGCACTTCACACATCCCAAGTTCATTCTCGTGGCTAGGCGGACCATGTAGCATGTGGGAGTCATTGCCTGGCATCCCAATCACACCTTGATGCATGGACACTGTGCCTGAACACTGCAGGAGGCGACATCCAAGCACCCAGGGGATGGGACATGTCCACGGAGGGTGGATGAGTGCCATGTGGAGAGGGGAATGCCTAGACAGATGGGCCAAGGGTTCCAAAGTCGGCCAGCATTGTGGAAGAAAGTGACAGAGGCACCATACCGGTTGTGCACAAGGGTGTTTATTGTATGTAACAATTCTCCACTCTCCCGATGGTGCCACTCCCCTTCCCTCCTCACCCCCTCCCCGGGTGCCCTCAGTGATCCTCGATGTGCTTTGCCTTCCTAGCTCTATCACTACGTCTAGGTGTGTCCCCGGGATACACATAAGAGGTGGCGGGGCCAACTGCTTACCACCTCCCGTGACCTTCGATGTCCCTGGCGGGCATCCTTGAGGGGCTCTGGGGTTGGAAGACCCTGGCTCACTTGTCGGTGGCACATGACAGCAGTGCCGCCTTGTTCCGGGTGCTGATTGTGAGACTCATCAGAGGGGTGGAACTTGAGGGCGGGGGGTGGGTGGGGTTTGTGGCTGGTGGCCACCATCGCCTCTCCATGGGACAGTCCGATTTGGCACCATGCATCCTCTCCTCCACGTCGGTGCCCATAAAGCTCTGGGCAACTTGGGACGGAGGGGCAGCTGGTTCGAGACCTGGCTGCTGCTGCATCATCTGGCTCTGCCAGCTCCGGTGTTTCCCCCATGGTCTGCAACATTGTGTCAACGCCCTCGGCGATGCTCCTCAGTGATTGGACCATGCTCTGCAGTGCCTCAGCAATGCCCACTTGCGACTGGGACAAGCTCCACAGCACCTCGGCCATGTCCACCTGAGAGCGGGACATGTCCCGCAGAACCTCATCAAGGTTAGCCTGTTTTTATGGGCCAGGGTTTAGAGAACACCAAAGTCTATCATGGAGTTCACCTGACCTACAAATTTAAATAGATTTTGGTTATGGGGAGCACAAGGGCCCACTTTCCAGGTGTTATGCAACAGAGATCTTAAGTACTTTTAAACAAACAAATGTTTATTCTATGAGTCCAGTTAACATTTTATAAACACACAGTAAACATCTTATCAACTGCCAAAACAAATAACCCCCCCCCTCCCAAAGATACAGTACTCTACAGGTAACCCTTAATAACTTTCTTAACAATGTCCATAAGCCAAACACCCTTTTATCTACCAAAACAGTAGGTTTGAATTCCCTACAGAAAACAGGTATTACTTTGACGTTATCAAGTGGTCTGGAGACATTCTGTAACCTGCAGAGAGAGAGAGACCAAAAATATACCTTTGTTTGAATGCAGCTCCCAACTGAAAACAAAACCAAAAGATTCAAGAGCCACAAAGCAGCTTCCAGCTCAATACGAAAGTAAAAGACAGAATCACAGCCCAGCTCCACCCACAAGGTGACATCACTGCAGCCATTTGATAAAGCACACTTTTCTTAAAGGGACCCTCACATGACACTGGTACTGGGTCATAACCCCCAGTGAGGCGAACATTCTGCCTAGACCCTTAGCCATTGCCATCACTGACCACGTGATGCCTTGGACACCTCCACTAATGGTGCCGATGTCATGCTCCAGGGTCTCCACTGCGGTCGCTATCCTAGCAGTGTTGATCTTTGTGTCACACATTGCCTGCAACATCTCCTGCGCCAGTAGCCTCTGGGTCTCCTCCAATCGACTATGGATCTGCTGGAGTGATGCTGACATCTCCCTCTGAATGTCATGTCCACTCCCTAACGTCTCCATCAGCTTCGGGAAAATCTCTTCCACAGGCTCAGCATCAGGCTGCGACCCAGCTGGGTACTGGGATCCAGCTGATCTTTGATTGCTGTCTCATCTGGGGGTTCCTGCCTCCACCTGATGTGCATCAGAAGCTGTGTGGTGCTCAGCAGATTGTGCCCCAGAAGCCTGACCACTAACATTTCCCCCCCGAGGTGCATGTATCTGTGCTGGTGGAGGGTGGGGATGACACCTGTGACGCCTCAATCCTGTCTTCCTCAGAACTCTCTTCCTAGGTGTTCTCCTCGGAGTCAGGAGAGGGAACCACCTGGATGGGCTGCGCCGTCGGCTAGAGGTCCTGCGGGTGAATGGACATGTGGTCAGTTGGGAGCAATGGGTCGGGTCAGTCAGAAAGGCAATAACAACTCATGACAGGTCCTTTAGCTGGTGCCCGGTGGTTCCTCACTTCTGCGGTGTCCGCCAGTCTCCGCGTGCATGACCGCTCTGTCCTCAGCCACCCCAGACACCTCCACGGTCCGCTGCCCAAAGGTGGTGAGGATTCTTATGTCTGGCACCCCATCACCAGTCTGGGCCCACTCCCTACGATTGTGGGTGAGCTTTTCCTGATGAGACACAGAGGGCATCATTAGTTACACATGTGGTTCACTTACTGTTTTGGTAGAAAAAGGGTGTTTGGCTGTTGGCTGTTGTTAGTGATGGGGGGGGGGGGGTGGAGGAACAGTTGGGAGTCGCATGGAGAGTTGAGGTTTGATGCTCACATGGGGGGCCCGCATGCAAGGAGGGCGCTGGTGTCTACTCACTCATGCTGCCCGGTCTACATCGTTGACCTTTTTCCGGCACTGGAGGCCAGTCCTCCTGGTCACACGCCCGGCGCTCACTGCCACCGCTACCTTGTCCCAGTCAGCACTAGCTGCCCTGTGACTGACACTCCGGGACCCTAGGGGGAACAGAACATCCCTCCTGGCCTTCACTGCGTTTAGAAGCCTCCCCAGATCTGCATCCCTGAATCTTGGGGCTGGTCTCTTAGGCACCATTGTTGCGAGCTGGCTGGGGTTGGCTGTATAAGAGCTGTTTAAGTGCTGCTCGATATTATTAGCCGGGGGCTGGCGATCGCGGTGCCGGCGAATCGGCTGCCGAGCCTTCATTTGCAGCGAGAAGCCAGTGGGGCCTCGTTAAGTAGACCAATTCACATTGTATAGAGTTGCCGGCCTCGCTGGGCCGAGGGCCAGGAAGCTTGCGGAAGTTCCCACTCGCTACCACACTTAGAAATGTTTCCAAAGAATCGCGCAAAGTTGACACCAAGTCTTAGAAGGAGATTTTAATGACCCAGAAGTGGTTGATGGGAAATGAACATAAATTTATTACTATTTACATTGTTTACAAAGGTCTGCATGATGCAGCATATCGCTCCCAGTACAATCCTGACTGGGATGACTAACTACGCCAGGCCCTGATTTCGGTCTGCTTTTATAGTAGCTCATAATGAGCCCCAGGTGGTTGGCCTCCTCCCCCTGATTGGGAAGCCCAAAATCCAGCAGTCCCATGCAGATCAATGATTGTTTCCCCATAGTCCTCGTGGAGGTTGTGACGGAGATATAGTACATAAGAACAGCATAAAATTAAGCAAGAGTAAACCATTCAGCCCTTTGAGCCTGTTCCAATATTCAGTATGATTATGGCTGATCTCCTACCTTAACTTTGCTTCCATGCCTGCTTCCCATTCCCCTTGGGGAGTATGCTCTCAGTCTTGAATACACTCAACAACAGAGCAACCTCAACCCTCTGGGTTAAACGATTCCAAAGAATCACAGCACTTTGAGTCAAGAAATATTTCCTCTTCTCATTCCAAATGAGCAATTTATTTTATTCATTCATGGGATGTGGGTGTCACTGGCTAAAGCCAGCATTTATTGCCCATCCCTAATTACCCTAAAGGAGGTAATGGAGAACAGCCTTCTTGTACCACTGCAGTCCGTGTGGTGTAGGTACACCCACAGTGCTGTCAGGGAGAAAGTTCAAGGGAGAAAGTTCCAGAGACAGTGAAGGAGCCATGATATATTTCCAATTCAGGATTATGAGTAGCTTGGAGGGGATTTCCCAGGTGCTGGTACTCCTATTGTGCGATGTAGTGCACTTTAGTTCGATGTAGTAATGGTAATGAGTTTGCAATGTGCCATCGAAGGAGCCCTTGGTGAGTTCCTGCTGTATCTTGTAGATTGCACATATTTCTGCCACTGTGCGTCAGTGGTAGAGGGAACAAATGTTTGTGGGTCTGGTGCCAATTAAGTTGTCTGCTTTGTCCTGGATGGTGTCAACCTTCTTGAGTGTTATTGGAGCTGCACTCATCCAGGCAAGGGGAGAGTATTCCATCACACTCCTGACTGGTTGCTTGTAGTGTTGGACAAACCTTGGGGGGTCAGAGGTGATTACCCACAACAGGAATCCTAGCCTCTGAACTGCTCTTGTAGCCACAAGTATTTATATGGCTAGTCTTCAGTTTAGGCCAATGGTAACTCCCAGGATATTGATAGTGGGGGATCCAGTGAAGGTAATGGCTTTGAATTCGAAGGACAATGGTTAGATTCTCTCGAGTTGGAGAGGGTTAAACTGCCTGGCACTTGTGTGGCATGATTGTTACTTGCCACTTGTTAGCCCAAGGCTGGATATTGTCCACGTCTTGCTGCATTTGATCATGGACTGTTTCAGTATCTGAGGAGTCGTGAATGGTGCTCAGCATTGTGTAATCATCAGCAAACATCCCCACTTCTGATCATATGATGGAAGGCAAACCATTGATGAAACAGCTGAAAATGGTTGGGCATAGGACACTCCCTGTGGAACTCCTGCAGTGACACCCTGGAACTGACATGATTGACCGCCAACGCCATCTTCTTTGTGTTTGGTATGACGCCAACCAATAGAGTTTTCCCCCTGATTCCCAATGACCCCAGTTTTGCTTCTTGATATCACACTCGGTCAAATTTTACCTTGATGTCTAGGGCGCTCTCATCTCAGCTCTGGACTTCATCTCTTTTGTCCATGTTTGAACCAAGGTTGTAATGAGATCAGGAGCTGATTGGCCCTGGCGGAACTCAAACTGAGCAGTTTATTGCTAAGGAGGTGCCACTTGTTAGCCCTTGATTACGCCTACCATCATTTTCCTGATGACTGAGAGTAGATTGAGGCATTAATTGGCTGGGTTGGATTTGTCCTGCCTTTTATGTACAGGACATGTCTGGGCAATTTTTCACAATACCAGGTAAATAGCAGTGTTGTACATGTGCTAGAACAGCTTGGTTAGGGATGTGGCAAGTTATGGAGCATAGTCTTCAGTACTATTGCTGGAATATTGTCAGGGCGCAAGTCTCTGCAGTATGCAGTGCCTTCAACTATTTCTTGATATCATGTGGAGTGAATCGAACTGGCTGAAGGCTGGCATCTGAGATGCTGGGGACCCCCGGAGGAGACTGAGATGGATCATTCACAAGATACTTCTGACTTAAGTCTGTTGAAAAGCTGCAGCCTTATCTTTTGCACTGATATCTTGGGCTCATCTATCATTGAGGGTGAGGATATTTATGGGGCCTCCTCCTCCAATGAGTTGTTAAATTGTCCACCACCATTCACAATTGGACTACAAAGCTTAGGTCTGATTCGTTGGTTGTGGAATCGCTTAGCTCTGCCTATCTCTTGCTGCTTATGCTGCTTGGCAAGCAGTCCTATGCTGTAGCTTCACCAAGTTGATACCTCATTTTTAGGTGTGCCTGGTGCTAGTCAGAAATATGAAAAGTAAGAATTATTATAAATATTTTAAGAAGAAACAATTAACAAATTGAGTGTTGGTCCTATAGAAAGTGAGTCTGGAGAATTAATAATGAAAACAAGGAGATGGCAGATGAATTGAACAGGTATTTTGCAAAAGTCTTTACTGTAGACTGTGTAGAGCAGACAATCAACATCCCAGAAGCAGCTATAAATCAGAAAAGGGAAGGAAGGGAGGAACTCGGGAAAATTACAATCACCTGACAAGTGGCACTGAGTAAATTGTTAGAGCTGTGGGCTGACAAATGTCCAGGCCCAAATGTATGTCATCCTAAGGTTTTAAAAGAAGTGGCTATAGTGAGATACTTCTTGCATTGGTTTTAATTTTTCAAACTCCCTAGATTCAGGGAAGATCCCATTAGATTGGAAGATAGCAAATATAACTCCATTATTTAAAAAGGGAGAGAGACAGAAAGTGGAAAACTACAGGCCAGTTAGTTTAGTCATAAGAAAATGTTATAAGCTATTAATGAAGAAATTATAGCAGGACACTTGGATATGTTCAAGGTAGTCAGACAGTCAACGTGGTTTTATGAAAGGGAAATCACAGTTACCCAAATTGACTTACACCACGTGGATTCCAAGTCATGTCTCACCCCTCATTTTTTGAATCCACCCAGGATTACACGTATCTCCAAGACATACAATGTTCCTCAAACTGCTGTTCCCATCACATTCTGAGATACATGCTCAGTGCCATGCGGCACCATATGCACACAGTTATCATCACTCTCCAGCAGTGCCGATTCACCCTAACCCAAAGCTGTCAAAGAACAAAGAACAAAGAAAAGTACAGCACAGGAACAGGCCCTTCGGCCCTTCGGCCCTCCAAGCCCGTACCGACCATGCTGCCCGACTAAACTACAATCTTCTACACTTCCTGGGTCCATATCCTTCTATTCCCATCCTATTCATGTATTTGTCAAGATGCCCCTTAAATGTCACTATCGTCCCTGCTTCCATCACCTCCTCTGGCAGCGAGTTCCAGGCACTCACTACCCTCTGTGTAAAAAACTTGCCTCGTACATCTACTCCATACCTTGTCCCTCGCACCTTAAACCCTAGTAATTGACCTCTCTACCCTGGGGAAAAGCCTCTGACTATCCACTCTGTCTATGCCCCTCATAATTTAGTAGATCTCTGTCAGGTCGCCCCTCAACCTCCGTCATTCCAGTGAGAACATACCTAGTTTATTTAACCGCTCCTCATAGCTAATGCCCTCCATACCAGGCAACATCCTGGTAAATCTCTTCTGCACCCTCTCTGAAGCCTCCACATCCTTCTGGTAGTGTGGCGACTAGAATTGAACACCATTCTCCAAGTGTGGCCGAACTGAGGTTCTATAATGCTGCAACATGACTTGCCAATTCTTATACTCAATGCCCCGGCCAATGAAGGCAAGCATGCCGTATGCCTTCTTGACTACCTTCTCCACCTGGGTTGCCCCTTTCAGTGACCTGTGGACCTGTACACCTAGATCTCTCTGACTTTCAATACTCTTGAGGGTTCTACCATTCACTGTATATTCACTACCTGCATTAGACCTTCCAAAATGCATTACCTCACATTTGGCCGGATTAATCTCCATCTGCCATCTCTCCACCCAAGTCTCCAAACGATCTAAATCCTGCTGTATCCTCTGACAGTTCTCATCGTTATCCGCAATTCCACCAACCTTTGTGTCGTCTGCAAACTTGCAAACTTACTAATCAGACCAGTTACATTTTCCTCCAAATCATTTATATATACTACGAACAGCAAAGGCCCCAGCACTGATCCTTGTGGAACACCACTAGTCACAGCCCTCCAATTAGAAAATCACCCTTCCATTGCTACTCTCTGCCTTCTATGACCTAGCCAGTTCTGTATCCACCTTGCAAGCTCACCCTGATCCCATGTGACTTCACCTTTTGTATCAGTCTACCATGAGGGACCTTGTCAAAGGCCTTACTGAAGTCCATATAGACAACATCCACTGCCCTACCTGCATCAATCATCTTTGTGACCTCTTCGAAAAACTCTGTAAAGTTAGTGAGACACAACCTCCCCTTCACAAAACCATGCTGCCTCTCACTCAGACGTCCATTTGCTTCCAAATGAGAGTAGATCCTGTCTCGAAGAATTCTCTCCAGTAATTTCCCTACCACTGACGTAAGGCTCACCGGCCTGTAGTTCCCTGGATTATCCTTGCGACCCTTCTTAAACAAAGGAACAACATTGGCTGTTCTCCAGTCCTCTGGGACATCACCTGAAGACAGTGAGGATCCAAAGTTTTCTGTCAAGGCCTCAGCAGTTTCCTCTCTAGCCT
Source organism: Scyliorhinus canicula (assembly GCF_902713615.1). NCBI lineage: Eukaryota > Metazoa > Chordata > Chondrichthyes > Carcharhiniformes > Scyliorhinidae > Scyliorhinus > Scyliorhinus canicula. The sequence goes on from NC_052147.1 coordinate 137,320,310, forward strand.
CCTTCAGTATTCTTGGGTAGATCCCATCAGGCCTTGGGGACTTATCTACCTTTTTCAAGACGCCCAACACCTCGTCTTTTTGGATCTCAATGAGACCCAGGCTATCTACACACCCTTCTCCAGACTCAACATCCACCAATTCCTTCTCTCTGTTGAATACTGTTGCAAAATATTCATTTAGTACCTCGCCCATTTCCTCTGGCTCCATGCATAGATTCTCTTGCCTATCCTTCAGTGGGCCAACCCTTTCCCTGGCTACCCTCTTGCTTTTTATGTACGTGTAAAAAGTTTTGGGATTTTCCTTAACCCTATTTGCCAATGACTTTTCGTGATCCTCTCTAGCCCTCCTGACTCCTTGCTTAAGTTCCTTCCTACTTTCCTTATATTCCACACAGGCTTCGTCTGTTCCCAGCCTTCTAGCCCTGACAAATGCCTCCTTTTTCTTTTTGACGAGGCCTACAATATCTCTCATTATCCAAGGTTCCCGAAATTTGCCATATTTATCCCTCTTCAGCACAGGAACATGCCAGTCCTGAATTCCTTTCAACTGACATTTGAAAGCCTCCCACATCTCAGATGTTGATTTACCCTCAAACATCCACCCCAATCTAGGTTCTTCAGTTCCCGCCTAATATTGTTAGAATTAGCCTTCCCCCAATTTAGCACATTCACCCTCGGACCACCCTTATCCTTGTCCACCAGGATTTTAAAACTTACTGAATTTTGGTCACTGTTCCCGAAATGCTTCCCTACTGAAACTTCTACCACTTGGCCGGGCTCATTCCCCAATACCAGGTCCAGTACAGCCCCTTCTCTAGTTGAACTGTCTACATATTGTTTTAAGAAGCCCTCCTGGATGCTCCTTACAAACTCTGCCCTGTCTAAGCCCCTGGCACTAAGTGAGTCCCAGTCAATATTGGGGAAGTTTCATTTCATCCTTCGGATCATCTGATGCCTGGTGACTGTTTCGGTCCCAACAGCGTCACCAATACTGTGGGTATTTCTATTTATCTTAGTGAACCACAAGCCTCCACTTATATCGATCAAATTACCACACAACCAGTTAGTTAGTTCAAAAGATGGTTTATTTACATACACAAGAGTTATCTCAACATGCAAACCCAATATCTACTACGGGTTAAACTACACCTATCAGCTACAATAACCTATACTTAACTTCAGGGCGACCGGCACTGCGCAAATGGATAAAGCCTTTATCTGGATTTCACTTGGCTGGTTTGAACAAAGTGACTCTGTCTCTGCTAGGCTCATCCGTCAGGTAGCGATTGTTGGTCTCGAACTTAGCTAGATGTTCCTGCTGCAATTGGGCTGGCACAGGCTGGATCCAAAAGATACAGAACATATGGCTGTGTCCTCTTTTATCCCTCTAGGATTTCGCACTCTTTGGGGTGGTCCTTAACCTCGGATCCAATAGGTCGACAGGGCTCTGATCACTGTCTTCGATTTCGGCCAATAAAGGGGCGGGTGCCTTGGTGGCTGGGCAGGGCCTTAGCGGTCATTGACCGTGGCAGTTGTGCTTTCTGAGAAAGAGGAGTGGTGCCGATCAGTCTGTGGCTGTACCGGTTGCTTGATTGGAGTTCTATTGTCGAGGGAAAATGGGCCATTAAAATGCAAACGAGCGGGGGTTTCGATCAGGTCTGGTTATCTGTGTTTTTGATACACATAGACTGTGTATCTGTCTGAGTCCTGGGTTGACCATAATTCCCATGGTCCTTTGCAGATTGACATCTTGGATGGCTATACGCCTTAACAAGAAACTTGTGGGGCGGGATTCTCCGACCCCCCGCCAGGTTGGAAAATCCCCGGGGGTGGCACGAATCCTGCCCCGCCACCTCGACGCCGGCTGCCGTATTCTCCGGTTTTCGGGCGGGGGCGGGATTCACAACACGCCGGTCGGGGGCCGTTGGCAGAGCCCCCCCCCCCGGCAATTCTCCGGGTGCTGATGGGCTGAGCGGCCACCCGTTTGTGGACAGATCAGCCGGCGTGGATTGGACATAGTCCCACACGGCGTGACCAGGCAGGTGAGTTGGCTGGGACGGTCCTCCGGGGGGGGGGGGGGGGGGGGGGGGCGAGGGGATCTGACCCCGTGGGGGCACTTCTTCCTTCCATTCTGGGGCATGCGCAGGGGGGTGCCTTCTCCGCACCGGCTATGGTGGAACCTGACAGGGGCTGTAGGGCTCCACCATGGCCGGTGTGGAGAAGACACCCCGCTGCGCATGCCCCAGAATACGCCGGTGGTTCCGCACATGCGCGGGATCACTTTGGTGCTGGCTGCCGCGGCGCCAACCCCTCCAGTGCCAGCCTAGCCCCGGAAGTGCAGAGGATTCCGCTACTTCCGGTCGGCCCGAGTCGGAGTGGTTCGCGCCGTTTTTGACGCCGACGTCGGGCCATCACCCAGATTCCGGAGAATCGTGTTATCTTTCTTTCAGGTGTCAAAGAATGCTTTGACAAAGAACCCTCCAGACTCGAAACATTAACTTTCTTTTCTCTCCACAGATACTGTCAGATCTGCTGAGATTGTCCAGTATTTTCCGTTTTTGTTACCCAAATTATCGGATTAATTTGAGGTTTTAATATGCGCTGTGGATAAAGGGGAACAACTGGATGTACTGTCCTTAGATTTCCAGAAGGCATTTGATATCGTGCAACATCAATGTTTATTGTAGAAAATAAAAGCTCACGATATAGAGTGTAACATATCAGAGTCATAGATCATACAGTACAGAAGCGGCCCTTCAGCACATCGAGAAAACTACACTTAATTTACAGTAATCCCACTTTCCAGCACTTGGCCCATTGCCTTGAATGTTATGACATTTCAAGTGCTCATCCACATACTTTTTAAAGGTTGTGAGGTTTCCTGCCTCTACTGCCCTCCCAAGTAGTGAATTCCAGACTCCACCACCCTCTAGATGAAAAACATTTTCCTCAAATATTGGCATGGATAGAAGGTTGGCTGGCGGACAGGATGCAGGAAGTCGTCAAAAGCCTCTTTTTCAGGTTGGAAAGATGTAACAAATGTCATGTTGTCGGGATCAGTGCTGGTTCCTCACCTGTTTACAATTAAATAAATTATTTGATTGAATGGATTGATGGGATGGTTGCCAAATTTGTTGATGACACAAAGCTAGGGAGGAAAGTAAGTTGTGAAGAGGATATAAGGAGGCTACAAAAGATAAAATAGACTAAGTGAGTGGGTAAAGATCTGGGGCGGGATTCTCTGGTCGCCAACAGCGAAATCGCGTTTGGCATACGGCCGGAGAGTCAACGCTTACGACCAAATCAGGGGACGGCATCGCTTTCGCGATGCACCCCCCTTCCAAAGCAGCGTACTCTCCGAATACACGGCGCAACGTATCGACAGCCTCACGATGTTGATTGAGGCCTGCCCCTTGATGCTTCGCCCCCGACCGGCCAAGATCCCGACTGCAGGGGCCGCTTATGGTCTCATCCATCGGGAACTCGGCGTGGTGGCTGCAGACTCAATCGGGGGAGGGCCGACCCGCGGGAAGGCGGGACTTTGCCAGTGGCTGGGGGCACTGTGGAGGGGTGGTCCAGGGCGTGCGAGCCGGCCAAAAGGGTGGGCACTATTTTGCAGGCCTGTCCGCGAGCGGTTGGCACCATGTTGCACTGCGCGGCGCCCTGTTGCGCATGTGTGGCCACGGACCCAGCAATTCTCTGGCCCATATCGGCAGCTAAAGCTGGGTGCTCTACACTGCCTTGATAAGCCCCCAGCCAAAAGGAGGATCGGTGGTAATTTTACGCCATCTCTTCTGTCGTAAAACGCCACCGTTCTCACGCCGGCATGGACATAGCATTAAAATCAGAGAATCCAGCCCCTGGTAAATGGAGTATAACTTTAGAAAATATTAAATTGTCCATTTTGGCAGGAAGAATACAAGAGAAGCATATTAACTAAATGATAAGAGATTGCAGAGCAAAGGAATCTGGGTGTCTTAGTGTATGAATTGTGAAAGGCTAGTTTGCAAATATAGCCAATAATTATGTTATCATTTACTGCAATGGGAATTGACTACAAGGAACAAAGACAAAGAACAAAGAAAAGTACAGCACAGGAACAGGCCCTTCGGCCCCCCAAGCCTGCGCCGACCATGCTGCCCGTCTAAACTAAAACCTTCGACACTTCCGGGGTCCGTATCCCTCTATTCCCATCCTATTCATGTATTTGTCAAGATGCCCCCTAAACGTCACGATCTTCCCTGCTGCCACCACCTCCTCCGGCAGCGAGTTCCAGGCACCCACTACCCTCTGTGTAAAAAAACGTGCCTCGTACCTCTCCTCTAAAACTTGCCCCTCGCTCCTTAAACCTATGCCCCCTAGTAATTGACCCTCCTACCCTGGGAAAAAGTTTGTCACTATCCACTCTGTCTATGCCCCTCATAATTTAGTAGACCTCCATCAGGTCGCCCTCAACCTCCTTTGTTACAGTGAGAACAAACCAAGTTTGGGGAACAAATGTAGGGAAGTTATGCTTCAGTTATACAGAGCGTCAGTGAGGCCACATCTGGGGTACTATCTACAGTATTAGTAACCTTATTTAAAGAAGGATGTAAATGCATTGGTAGCAGTTCAGAGAAGGTTTACCAGACTAATACCAGGAATGGGTGGGTTATCTTATGAGGAAAGGTTGGACATGCTAGGCTTGTATCCACTGGAGTTTAGAAGTGAGAGGTGACTTAATTGAAACATATAAGTGGTGTTGACAGGGTGGATATCGAGAGGCTGTTTCACCTTGTGGAAGAATCTAGAAACTAGGAGTCACTGGTTAAAAATAAGGGGAAGCCAATTTAAAATGGAGATGAGGCAAATTATTTTTTTCTTTCTGAAAAGGCAGTGGAAGAAGAGTCTTCGGGTGGAATTTTCCCCCAAAATAACAGTGTAATTTTCATTGAGAAAATTGGTTCAATTCCCACCGGCCTGGTGATGCAATCTTTGGGCACTTTGAAATGTTTTTTCCCCACATGAAAAATGCCGCGTTTCAGCTGCTAAGTGTCTGATTTGCCCATACCAGAAGTTATCTAAGTACTTCAATGAAGTGGATGCTGCATTTAATCGGCTCCACAGCACTTGATTTGATTCATGGGGCGGCACAGTGGCACAGTGGTAAGCACTGCTGCCTCACAGCTCCAGGGTCTCAGGTTCAATTCCAGCCTTGGGTAACTGTCTGTGTGGAGTCTGCACGTTCTCCCCGTGTCTGCGTGGGTTTCCTCCAGGTGCTCTGGGATTCCCCCCATAGTCCAAGATGTGCAGGTTAGGTGGATTGGCTACACTAAATTGCCCCTTAGTGTCTAAAAATGTTAGTTATGCTTATGAGGTTATTGGGATACGATGGGGCCATGGGTCTAGATAGGGTTCTCTTTGAGAGAGTTGGTGCAGACTCAATGGGCCGAATGGCTTCCTTCTGTACTGTAGCCAGAAGGATTCAGTAAGGAAACCAGTTCCTAGATTTATGGAGGGGGCCCACAGATGTTTGTTGAATTACATGGATGAGAGGTGGGCCACAATATACCCACGGGCTGGCTGGCAGCCCACCAGCATGGTCACAAATCCCGCCAAGGAGATGATGGCCGCACTGGTCAGTGCCTGCATCCTGACCAAGAGGACGGGTGTGCAATGTAGCAGAAAGATGAATTACGTACTGCGATCAGTAAGGGTAAGTGCTCCCACTCTCCTCTGGGCACTCCACCCTTCCATCACCCCTGGAATGTCACCTGGAACTCTCATGCTGCCACCTTGCGGGTCTGCAAATTCCGACTTCTCAGTAGCATCCTCAAATCCTCTGGTAATCCTCATCAGAACCCCTCCTCCTTAGGCATAGTGCTCACACATTGTCATGTGCCAATTGTCATGGACCTCTGACCCGTCAGGCATCCAACTCACATTATCCCCATTTGTGTTCCTGTAAGAGAAGATCACCTATAACCATCGCAAGTGAGAGAAAACAGGTGATGGGATCCCCGAGCTGAGCATCCTGACTCCGTATGAGGAGAGCCATAGAACACGCAGAGCAGGAGCAGGAGCGGACCTGCACTGACAGCGAGGTGGGCCTGTGGGAGAAAAGTGTGGAGCCACCGCACCGTCATCCAGATGACCAGTTTCAAATAATTCCTGTGTAATCCAAACCCTGAAAGTGGCCATGTACGAAACATTGGGCTGGATTCTCTGTTTGGGAGACTAAGTGTTGACACTAGCGGAGCATGTGTGGACATTCACGACCAAAAAATCGGCATGACACCCTCATCGATTCTGGTACAGGTGAGGGGCTAGCACCGGCGCCGAGAGAAACTCCCGCGGACCGCGCTGCAAACGGCCGGAGAATGGCCTGGTCCCGGCCTGGTCATGGGCCATGCATATGCACAGCTGACGACCTGCACCGGTTGCGCCGTACAACATGGTGCCAGGCTTGCGCAAATCAAAACGCCAACCACGGCCCTACAGCCCACCCCCTGGCCACCTCCCACCAGTTCCCGCAGCGCTGGACATTATCTGCAGCCGGCAGGCCAGGTTCCTCCTGCACGCTCGGGACCACACGTGGCCCACACCATCGGGAACTCGGCTCATTGGGGGTGGAGCACCGTAGGTGGGCTGGCTAAAACAGTGCGTGCGTCACGATGACACCCGTTTGGAGGGCGCAGAGCATGGTGGAACAGCATCAACCAACGGTGGCCCTGATTCCGGGTCGGAATCCGTTCTTCGCTCGATTGGCAGTCACGATTTTGGCCTCGGGCTACGGAGAATCCAGTCCCATATGCCTTGCTTTGCAGGAAAATTAGCCGAAGACCAAGCATGCCTAACAGCAGTGTCCCACTGCCCACTCTCGACAGCACCTCAGTGGACATCTCGGAGGAGGAAATAAATGAAGCACCATAGTTATCACCCACACCTTCCACCATTGCAGAGACATACACCCTGGTGGGCGAATTTAACAGCCGATTTTCTGAGTCACTATCTAAAGAACACCACACTGCTTCTGATGCACATCAGGTGGGGACTGCAACGTCCCAGGGACAGGGCAGTAGGAGGTCTGCTAGATCACAGGACTCAGCTGTGCCCCAGCTCGATGCTGTGTTTCTGGACACGTTCATCTCTCAGCTGCTTGAGATGCAGAGGCAGAACTTGGGCTACCAGGAACAGATGTCAGCGACATTTCTGCTTCTGCAAGGCCAAATGGAGGAGTCCAAAGTTTGTTATTACAGGAGATGCTGCCAACGATGCATGGCACCCAGGCCAACACTGCAAGGGAGGCATCTGTAGTGGAAAGCTTGGGCCAAGATTTCAGAACCATCACTGGCGAACTCCCCGCGGACCATGGCTGAGGGATTCAACATCATGCTGCAGACAATCGCAGACCTCCAGGATTGGCAGTACCAGATGACATTGAGGCTTCTGGAGCTCACTTCAGCTGCCACTCCATCCCACAGAGGAACCCAGGGGCCCACAAGCACCTGGAGGGAGGAGGAATCGCTGGAACAAATCCCAGGGTCTTCCACCTTGGAAATCCAGAAAAATACCAGCTCTTCTGAAACCCCCTCAGAGATGGCACATTTAAAAATTGAAGCTGCTGACAACACGGATGATCAGCCACTTACCGAGCCAGAAACGGAAGAAATAATACCAATATTGGAGAAACGGGCCGAAGAAGTACGTGGTGACTTATTCCAGGTCCTCAAAACGGTTTCTGTAATTCATTCCCAAATCATCGACAACACTGACGATAAATGGGAAGACAGCGATGACAGCAACTCGTATCTTGCAGTAGGAGGCAACTCCGAGACTGACCCAGAGGAAGAGCTGACGACAATCTCAATATGCCACTCAACAGAGCACTTACAAATCTTCAATTTGACCAAGATGTTGCCGTACCTGGATCATAACGACCAGAGCGCATCGTAATCTCGAGTGACGAAGAACAAGTGTCGGATGCTCCAGCGAGCCAAGAAGGGGCGACACCTATTGCCCCAGTTCCAACCTTCACCCAGGCAGTAGAAACCGAGGCGCTCCAACATGTCGGTGAGGCTGCAGAAATGGACGTGGTCACACTACCCAAAGATAACACGACGGCCCCTCAGTGTCCACCTGAAACTCTGCAGACCTCTGAGCACAGGGTAAAAACCAGCACCATACCAGAGGCTGCTAAGTCAAAACACAAAAGAAAGAAACTCAAGAAACTACATTATCATGTTCTCAAAATAAAGAGGAGAAGACTGGGAGAGCTAGCTCATCCCACTAATAACCCAGCAATGGAAACACCGGCAAGCAGCAAACAGCGTCATGCCAGAAAGTGCAAAAGAAAGAGGCTGGTGATGCAAGCGTGGCAGTCATGGATACAGGCCTTCCAAAGGCACAGAGCAAAGAGGAAAAGAAGCAAGAAGCCAGACGTAAACCAGTCTTCGATGAGGCTGGCAACAGCCCAAATGATCACAGAGGTGATCCTGTGAGGGAGGCACAATGATCTGCGCAAAAGAGACAGACACTGGCCAGGCATATCATGTTTATGGACATCCTAATAAAACTCATTCACATTGTTAGACAAATATCATGATTGTATAAAGTTAAAAGGTCAATGTTGCTTGTAAAGAAATCTTAATGTCTTCTGAGGAAGGGGGATGTGGTGATATGTCTGTCAGCAATATCATAGATGGATGGTGTGCGACCTCTGTTAGTGTGTCTTCTCAGTCCTTTGTGTCTTCTGCCCGATGGAAGAGGTTGGAAGAGTAAATAAGCTGGGTGAGAGGGGTCTTTGATTATGCTGCCTGCTTTCCCAAGGCAGCGGGGGGGGTGTAGACAGAGTCAATGGATGGGAGGTGGGTTTGCGTGATGGACTGGGCTGTGTCACGACTGATACGCAGATTAGAATATAGTTGATGTGCCATTGCTCTCATTTTTCCCGCCCTCATTAGGTCACTACCAGCACTGTATCCAGGTGGTGCAGCATCATGCACTTCATAAGGAGAGGCTGGATAGGCTTGTGCTTTTTTCCCTGTTGCATAGAAGGCTTAGGGGTGAACTTATAGAGGTCTATAAAATAATGAGGGGCATAGATAAGGTAGATAGTCGACATCTTTTCCCAAAGGTTGTGGAGTCTAGAACTAGAGGGCATAGGTTTAAGGTGAGAGGCGAGAGATACAAAAGAGACCAGAGAGGAAATTGTTTCACACAGAGGGTGGTGAGCATCTGGAACGAGCTGCCAGAGGCAGTGGTAGAGGCGGGGACAATTTTTTCCTTTAAAAAACAGTTAGACAGTCACATGGGCAGGGTTGGTGTAGAGGGATATGGGACAAATATGGGCAAGTGGGTCTAGCTCAGTGATAGAAACTGGGCGACATGGACAAGCTGGGCCGAAGAGCCTGTTTGCATGCTGCAAACAAATATGACTCTGACTAACCTCCTTCATGATCTCCAGCCTTGTAGTCTTGCAATCTGAGGCAGTCTTCACCTTCATGTAAGCAGGGAAGTGCATCTCCCTGCAGCCCTCACAGTCTGCAGCACATGTATTGTGAGGCGTCTGTGAACGGGGGCATACACTTGTTACATTGTGACTCCATAACATCAGTTACTTCCTCTGTTCCTCCATATGCATAATCCTTCAACTGCTATCTTTGCAGTTCCACTTTAAATAGCTTAGCTGAAATAGACTCATGTACGTTATCAAGTTCGCTCTCACAAATATTTTGGGAAACATTGTAGTCAGAAGCAAATGTAGTGGTTGTGTGTGAAAGACACTGCCAATTGCACTGCAAATACCTTTCAGTTCCCCACGCACTATTGAGATTCCCCCACCCTGGCCCCCGCGGGTCAAACCATTTAAATTCTACACCGAGAGTTGAACCTTTCTTCAAATATATTCAACTGAACAGCTGATCCATCAATCCTACCTATGATAGCCAGCGCATCATGACTAAGCACTTCCACCTTCCCATCTCCCCTGGTGCTCTCCAATCTATTAAATTGTAATAATCTATCAAGATGGAGCCATCCAGTCTTTTAACTATTTTATAGATGTCTGTTAAGTCACCTCTAAGCCTACAATGTTCTATCATAAATAGAACAATGTCCTTGAGCCTATGTGAGTATCTGTGGTTCTTTAAATTAGAAATCATCCTTGTAGTTCTCCTCTGGACTTTTTCCAAGGCTACTATATCACCCACCATGTTTGGCACAGTACTTGAGATGCAGACCCACCAGGGACTTAGTGTCCTTTGATTTATACTGAATGGTTCCATAAATACAGCTGAATTCTTTGTTAGCATTGGAAACAATTTGTCATGAATCTTCAGTGATCTATGCACAATAACATCTAGAATATAGAACATAGAAAAATACGGCACAGAACAGGTCCTTTGGCATCTGCATCTTTTTCTCTCAAACACTTTCAATAGTGTTCCCTATGTGTTTTCTGTGTTAATCTGATTAACGTTTAGAATTAGAAGCCATTTGCCAGTGGGTGGCCCACTATCATGGTACATTTAAAACGTTTTCCATTTCATTGCACATCTCTATTTTGTAATGATTTTACAAATTCTGGTGCCAGCTCTAAACTTACTGATCATATAACCAGTGCCGTTGTTCTAGTCCTTAATAAAGGCAATAAAGAAGACCAGGTCGAGGAACAATCGCTTGTGGCACACCATTCATAATGTCTCACCAGGCTGAACCATATCTGTTAACTATTTGGCTGGGGATGGAGTCAATTCCTAAGTTCAAGTAACTGAAGCATCTTTCATAGAATTTACAGTGCAGAAGGAGGCTATTTGGCCCATCGAGTCTGCACCGGCTCTTGGGAAGAGCACCATTCCCAACCGCACACCTCCACCCTATCCCCATAATCCAGTTACCCCACCCAACACTAAGGGCAATTTTGGACACTAAGGGCAATTTAGCATGGCCAGTCCACCTAATCTGCACATCTTTGGACTGTGGGAGGAAACCGGAGCACCCGGAGGAAACTCACGCAGACACGGGGGAGGATGTGCAGACTCCGCACAGACAGTGACCCAAGCCGGGAATCGAACCTTGGACCCTGGAGCTGTGAAGCAATTGTGCTAATCACTATGCTACCGTGCTGCCCATCTTATCAAATGCTTTCTGTAAATTTCTTTATGTTTTGAAATGTAGTCTAAATAATTGCAGAGCCTGCCGTTTTGTTTATATAGCTATTTCAAAATGCAGTTTATTGATGCAGCTTTGGTTCCTATTTATTAATCAAGCTGTTCTGGATAAAGATAAATACTGGGTGAGATTCTCTGCTCCTCCAGCCGCTTGTTTCCTGGCCACCCACCGTTCACTGGCGGTGGGATTCTATCTTTTCACCGATTGTCAATGGGGTTACCCATTGTAACCACTCAACATGGCCGCGAAATCCGCTGGCGGGATGCACTGTCGGCGGGAAAATTGAATCACAACGACCGGAAAATTCCGGCTACTATTTCCCAGGAGTCAATCAAAAACACTTTGTAATGCTTTTAAATCTTTTCTAACCTTAGATTATGCTCTTTGATCATGTTGCTCCGGACCCCAGACTTGCATTTAAAGGGACAAGCAAAAGGTGTTGGAGTTCAGGAAAATAAATGAGGAAAGCAAGGATTAGAAGCGAGCCGCGTAAAACTGCACCCCGCTTCAGTGATGCCTCCTTGGATCTGGTGTGGGAGGCTGTGTGGAGCTAGAGAGAATTACTGCCCCCAGCAATGGGAGGTGTCAGCAGCCATATTTTAAGTGGATGCAGTTAAAAGTCAGCCAGATACGCAAAGCTTCAGCCCAGCTCATTCTGATTGACATCATGGGTGGCAAAGTTGACATAATTGCTGCCAAGGGGAAACAACTTATCAGTCACCTACCTTATGAATTTGTAAGCCCCTGTCTGGAAGATACTGCAAATGTCACCAGTAGATCCCTGGAAAGATTCAGAAGCAAAAAGGTTGCCAGCAGTGCCGACTTTGACAGCCATTTGGAAAGCTCTTGCCACTCGGTCCAGCAGTAGCAGAAGGATATCTTTGAGCAGGTTTTAGTCAGATATGTTTTTCCCCACCTGATGCGACAATCTGAGCCTCCTGAGATGCTGCTGTTCTGACAAGTTGACCCTCTGCCAGTAGATTTGGCTACTTTTGTGAAATCCCCTCAAGGGAGGCAAGCTCGCAATAAACTAAGTTAATCACAAAATTTGAGTGATATTGACACAGATTTTTGAATCTGTGGCAAATATTGTCTCCTGCAAGCTGTATCTCTCAGCTCCCATCTCTATTGCTGCCCTCAATGATTCTTCCTGCACCCCCATCACAGCTGTCCCTTCTGCTCATTTTCTACTGCCCTGTATAGCTACAGATCTATGACCAGCACATGCTGAACTTGTTGTTGGTGCTGTGTGCTGTTCCTGATCATTATGGTTCTCATCCAAGCCAATCTAAGGCACCATAAGCAATAAGGCACCATAAGGCAACCTGAGCTGATAAATCAAACCGCCAAAGTATAGAAGGTCAACTCTCAGCAGAACTATTGTGAACATCCTTTCACACTAACTGGCAGGTAAGAAAGCAACTGTGGGTACTAAGCATTATTATTTTCCTGAGATTGGTTCCCCTCAATTACCATTGTGGCCTCATCTTGCCTTTACCTGTGCATCCAATGGTAAACTCAAAAGTCTGTGTTAGTATCGCTCTAATTTTGCGATTAACGTGTTTATTGCCAGCCTAAACGCCCCTAAGGGATTGCATACAAGCAGCCAGATGGGAGTTTAAATCCAGGAGTACAGTAGAAGGTTGAAGACGCTCAACATAAATTTCACTTGCTCCCAAACCTACATGCTTCTCTGTGTTAAAATGTATCTCCATAGTCTTCTCCAGTAGTGTTGTAGGAAGTTTAAATGATAAATATTTATGAAGATAATGCAACTGTGTACAACCTGGCAGTGAGCTGGTTAACCAAAACAGAAAGAATAATGCTGCAGTTTGTTACTGGATTGTTCTGGTACTCGAGGCATGTTCACTGGTGCTTGAATGTTCCTACCTTCAGATATTTTTGAATTAAAATGCTGGAGTGTGCACTTTATCTTTGAAGAGATTAGGTCTGTTAAATTGAGAAAAGGGTTTCAGCTATTTATTGCTTTTGTTACATCCTCCACCACCTAGTGACTGTGGTTACTTGAATGGTTGCTGAATAAATTGACTTAGCAAAATTGCCTAACCTTTAACCCTGCAGATCAATTTTCAACATGCTCATTAAGATCTGATTAATATTTGCCTTTTTTCACAGCAATGCCGTGGGCCCAGGCATAAAATGATCATTTGCAAACATAACCGTAAGGCTGATTTAAGAGGGAGCCTCAACCTTATGGCGACAGTACTAAATTTCATGCATTTGCCAAGCACAGGTTTATCTAATGCAACATTTCAATTTGCCTGAGCAGCTTCTAGCAAAAAGTAAAATATAAGTATTTTTACCAGCACGAAAAGCAAATTGGTATAAGTGTGTCTGTTTTTAGATGCTAATCCCGGTTCTGTTCTCTGTCCCAGCCTTCAGGTTGTGCCTGTCAACGGCAAGGTATGCATGAAATTAACATTCTGCTCCATGATTCCAGAGGATCCAGTATCCTGTGACTTGCTGTTTCCTTAATCTGCACACATTTAGTTAATGCCTCCATTGGGGAAATTTTAACCTGCCAGGATGAGCAGGTGTTGGGCAGGTGAAAAGAGCAAAAAATATTGGCATGGAGGGAATTTGGCAGAATCTTCCACCTTCCAGATTTAACTTAAGAGCGTTTGGTAGCATATGGCAAACCCCCGCAGGACTGACAGTTCTGGTATTAACATATGATAAAAAAACAATTGAGTCAATTTTTAACCTCGGATTCTGGTCTTTAACTTTCAGCGCATGGGTTTCCTGGACTTCCTGGAAACTGTCAGGTTGAGCAAGGTGAGAGGGATGCTTGGGCTGAGAAATTCTATAAAACATTAAATATAGCTGCTTCTTTGCCTGGGTGGAAGGCTTTCTCTTATAGGACTTGTTCTGAAAGTGCGCTTTAATTCTATTGCAGGTCATTTTCAAGGCTTAGAGGTTATTTCTGCTGCCTCGGAGTTGTTTGCCTTTGATTTGCAATTCTCAGCTGTTTACATTCTCAACACCGTGAGAGATGTTTAAGCAGCTCTACCTTGGTCCTCTGAAGAGGGACGAAAGGAATTGTGGAGCAGAACCAGTAGGAATAGTGGCAGTCTTCTCCTCAACCAGCTATTAATATTGCAAATACTATGACAACTGAATGATTATAACTGATACTAATTGGTGAAAGGTGAGGAAACATATAAGAAGAGTTTTCACCTATGGACAGGGGAACTATGTGGAAGGGAAAGGAAGTCTGTATTTATGTTCTACTAAGTTTTGCGAATAAACCTATGTTGAAGACAGACTGGCTGCAGCCTCTTCCTTTGCCAGATGGATGTTCACCAAATTAACACATTTGCCACTTTACAGGTCAGAGAGGATGAACATGGAGCTCCAGTTCAACGGGGTATGCAGGCAAAGGATTAGCTTTCTGGACTTGCCTGAGCACAAGTGTTTCAGGAGGCTCAGACTCTCATGTCAAGTCAGTACTGAAATTCAATGCCTCCTGAAGCAGATCTCCTTTCAAGTGGATTCATTGCAGTGGCCATCAAAGCCATGACAACCCTGAATTTCTTCACCTCTGGTTCTTCCAAGGTTCTACCAGTGATAAAGTTACGGACCAAATGCGAGAAATGAAATGGAAATCGCTTATTGTCACAAGTAGGCTTCAATGAAGTTACTGTGAAAAGCCCCTAGTCGCCACATTCCAGCGCCTGTCCGGGGAGGCTGGTACGGGAATCGAACCGTGCTGCTGGTCTGCTTGGTCTGCTTTAAAAGCCAGCTACTAAGCCCAGTGTGCTAAACCAGCCAGCTAAACCAGAAAATAGGATAATAATAATAATCTTTATTAGTGTCACAATTAGGCTCACATTAACACTGCATCGGATAGATAGGTGCTTGATGGCCGGCGTAGACATGATTTACAGAGTGCTGTAAAACCCGATGACCATGACATCAACAGAACCTCAATCTGCTGCGCATGAGTGCACCGTTTAGGTGGACATTGGGCAAGATTCTTCCGTCTCCTTGCCGCTTCTCGGTGGTGCGTCGTTCACCGATGGCGGGATTTTATACTCCCACCGCTTTTCAGTGGAATTTCCCATTGAAGCTACTCCACACTGCTCGGAAACCCACGGGTGGGAAATGCTGCCAGCATGAAAAATGATTTGCATCAACCGGAGGATTCCGGCCATTATGTTTGCCAGAGCCGCCATTTCCATCCACTTGCCTCTGGTGAAGCCAATGGCAATGAGGGGGCGCTACAATTTGCCACGGTGGTTGGATTTCCACAGGACAGGTATTAATCAAGATAATGGTAATCTGCCGTGCCTGACACAGCAGAAATGAATAGAGCTGAAGGAGGATGAAGGTAATCCCAGCTTTGCATATTTCGAAGAGGAAGAAAAACAGGAGGATTAGGAGAAGGGAAAAGGGGCTGAGCTAGGCCCTTTTTGTTTATGTGACTGAGGTACCTGCCTAATGAAAGCTGCAATCTAATATAAAATATATATATATATATATATATTCTTACTTAGCTTCTATGATGTAACCATCCCCAATGATATTTGAACTTCCTGAAGAATAACTCTTGGTGTCAGAGAAGGAAAAAAGATGAGGACCTCTGTGGTAAGTTAAAAGCTTTCTTTAGTAGGGCCAGGAAGTAGGAAGGCCCCACTAAAAAAAGTTTGGACCGACACGAGGCTCATCTTTTACAAAATAACACCAAATCCCTCCCCAATGACCTACTTTGTTCCTACTTTGAGCATTGTCCAGTCACTTGCCTAAAGCAAATAGGTATTTATTTTCTCTCGCTTCAGGTGAGCAGCTGACCAGCAGGAGTTCAAATAGCCCATGCCTCAAACTGACGATGTCGGGTGGGTTTAATGGCCCCGTGTGTAGTATAATGGAATACGTTAGACTAAGTCCCCTAAATGGTTAATTTTAATTGTCTGTGGTATCACAGCCTTGCTCTGAGGTAGTTTCCAAAGCAAGGTTTCTTTGTCCCACCTCTGGAAACTGAATCTCTTTGCTAGCCCTAATTGTCCACAACTTGATTTCCAGGGATGCATCTGAAAAACAAGCGAGAGCTTTCCCGCATTGACACACCATCTGTCAAGGAGCTATCTCTCTCTTTACAGATGTGGAATGCTTCCATTCCGACACCAACAGGATCTCTTTAGATAGTGAAACTTCAACACTGAGGTGAGGGCTACCATCAAGCTGGTCCACTCTAATTGGTTGGAACATGAAAAATGGGATGATAATGGCATGTCTGAGTTAAAAAGTCGATGCTCAAACTTCTGGGTTCCAGATCAACCTCTCTGCCTGCTGAAAATGGGTTACATGTTGTAATACTGCCCATTACTGTTGACTATTTCATTTTGCATTGGTTGAAGTACACTCTGTGCCTTTTGGGTTTCATGGTGACCTTCAACTTCACTTATAATATGCTATTAATTCTGCACATCCCCTAGACCCCCTTTCTGACTGAAATACCTCCATCAATGTTTTCTCTGATACTCTACCCTTCAAATAGACTTTATTTGCACACCACAGTGAAAAACCTGGGGCTTGAAGTCAGATCCATGTTGGGAGATGTCCAAGGCATGGGTCAGCCCCTGAGCACTATGGCTAAGGGCTTTAACTGCAGACACTGGTGGGCATCCACGAGTACCTGTGCCAGAGGATGGTAGGGCTTCTGGACCCCACTGCAGCTGCCCATCTATCCTATGAATGACACAGAAGCCCACAAGCACCTGGAGGGAGGAGGATCCACTGGTGCAGAGCCCAGGACCTTCCACCCTGGAGACCCTGAGATTCCCCAGACAATCTGCAGTCTGACTCCAGTTGTTCTCACTGGGCGTCCATGCCCTCCAAATGATCCGGGCTTCTCTTTGCGACTGTTTCATTTGCAGTGACATGCCTCAAGTATGATGCAGGGTACCGTACCATAAACCCTCACCCCAAAATCCCTCTAGAGCATAAGGACAGAAGAATGTAGCACTCAACCTTGCTCAGATATGAGCTGCGGAGTTGATGAGACCATCAATTCACTAGACACGTGCTTTGAGGTATGAACAGTGGTTTTAATCTACTTACTACAGAGCCAGCCTGTTACACGTTGAACTCTCGATGAACTGGTCGGCTGGCTCTCGGCATCGATATTTATACAGCAGTCCAGGGGGAGGAGCCATGGGCGGAGCCAAGGGTGGAGCCCTGTACAAACTCCTAAGCATTCCCAGAGTTACTCCCCCTAGTGGTTGGGCAATGCAACTGCGCTTACAATCGTACGGTCTCATATATATATCACAGTGTGAATTACAGAGTTACATTCACCACATTCACCCCCTACAAAAAAATCAAATCCGGCAGGGGTGGTGGTTCATAAATTGAGTCTGTCTGGTGGTCGAGTCGTCCGCTGCGATCTGTGGAGCACCGGGGTTGCAGCCTCTTGTGGTGACTGGATGGGTGTTGTGGGTTGGGGTACGATGGTGGACTCCGGGGGTGATTCCGTCCGAGCTCCATACCCGTCTGGTTCGACTAGGGACTGGGGGCGCTGGGGGTTAGCCGGTGCGGCTGCGCGAAACAAATGTAGCGAGCTAGTGGGCTCAGGAGCGCGAGGGGGCCGCTGGGTGGGGTGTAGAGTGAGGGGTGCCTCTGCAGTGATAGTGGAGATGCTGGATCCAGCGGGTGCTAGGTCCCGGAGGGATACGGTGTCCTGATGGCCGTCAAGGAACTCTACAAACTCTGCTGGGGGTTTGAGTGAAGCAGGCGCACCTTCTCTACAAGGGGGTCAGTTTTGTGCGTCCTGACGTGCTTCCTCAGGTGTACAGGGCCCGGTGTCTTCAGCCATGCCGGGAGTGAGACCCCCGTGGTAGTGCCCCTGGAAAAGATAAAGAGCCTCTCGTGAGGGGTCTGGTTGGTCACGGTGCATAACAGTGACCTAATAGCGTGGAGCGCGTCTGGGAGGACATCCTGCCAATGGGAGACTGGGAGATTCCTGGACCGGAGGGTCAGTAGGACGGCCTTCCAGACCGTCGCATTCTCCCTCTCCACCTGCCCGTTTTCCCTGGGGTTGTAGCAGGTATTCCTGCTCGAGGCGATGCCCTTGTCGAGCAGGTACTGACGCAGCTCGTCGCTCATGAAGGACGAACCCCGGTCGCTGTGCACTTAGCTGGGGAAACCAAACAGGGTGAAGATACTATGCAGAGCCCTAATGACTGTGCGGGAGGTCATATCGGGGCACGGGATAGCAAAGGGGAAGCGGGAGAACTCATCTATGACGTTTAGGAAGTAAACGTTCCTGTTAGTTGAGGGGAGCGGCCCTTTGAAATCAATCGCGAGGCGTTCAAAGGGCCTAGAAGCCTTGACCAGGTGGGCCCTGTCTGGTCTATAGAAGTGCGGTTTGCACTCCGCGCAGATTGGGCAGTCTCTGGTGACAGCTTTTACCTCCTCAGTGGAGAAAGGCAGATTTCGGGCTTTGATGTAGTGGGCGAGCCGGGTGACCCTCGGGTGACAGAGGTCGTTGTGGATGACTTTCAGGCAGTCGTTCTGCGCGCTGGCGCACGTCCCGCGGGACAGGGCATCTGGGGGCTCGTTGAGCTTCCCCGGTCGATACTTAATATCGTAGCTATAGGTGAAGAGTTCGGTCCTCCACCACAGAATTTTATCGTTTTTAATTTTGCTGCTTTGCGAGTTGTCAAACATGAAGGAAACCGATCTTTGGTCGGTGATGAGGATGAACCTCCTACCTGCGAGGTAGTGCCTCCAGTGATGAATAGCCTCCACAATGGCTTGTGCTTCTTTTTCGACTGCCGAGTGTCGGAGTTCCGAAGCGGAGAGGGTACGGGAGAAGAATGCGACTGGTCTCCCTGCCTGATTTAATGTGGCTGCAAGAGCTACCTCTGAGGCGTCGCTCTCAACCTGAAAGGGGGTGGATTCATCCACCGCCCGCATGGCCGCTTTGGCGATGTCCTCCTTGATGCAGTTGAAGGCCTGGCGTGCCTCAGCTGACAGGGGAAATAGTGTGGCCTTAAAGAGTGGGCGGGCTTTGTCCGCATATTGAGGGACCCACTGGGCGTAATACGAAAAGAATCCCAAGCACATTTTGAGGGCCCTGGGACAATGAGGGAGTGGGAGTTCTAAGAGGGGACGCATACGGTCCGGGTCGGGACCCAGGACTCCGTTTTCCACGACATAGCCGAGGATGGCTAGTCTGGTCGTGCGGAAAACGCATTTCTCCTTGTTATAGGTGGGGTTTAGTTTCTGAGCTGTCTGGAGAAAATGGTAGAGGTTAGCGTCGTGGTCCTGCTGGTCATAGCCGCAGATGGTAACGTTATCCAAGTACGGGAACGTGGCCCGCAGCCCGTACTGGTCCACCATTCGGTCCATTGCTCGTTGGAACACCGAAACCCCATCAGTGACGCCGAAGGGAACCCGGAGGAAATGGAAGAGGCGGCCATCAGCCTCGAATGCCGTGTAGTGGCAGTCCTCCGGGCGGATTGGGAGCTGGTGGTATGCAGACTTCAGATCCACCGTGGAAAAGAGCCGATACTGGGCGATCTGATTTACCATGTCTGCAATACTGGGGAGGGGGTACGCGTCGAGGAATGTAAACCTATTAATGGTCTGACTATAGTCTACGACCATGCGGAATTTTTCCCCGGTCTTGACGACCACCACTTGAGCTCTCCAGGGGCTGTTGCTGGCCTCTATGATCCCCTCACTGAGAAGCCTCCGGACCTCTGATCTGATGAACACCCTATCCTGCAGGCTGTACCGCCTGCTGCGAGTGGCTACGGGTTTACAGTCCTGGGTGAGATTGGCAAAGAGAGGAGGGGGGGGGAGATTCGCAGCGTGGCTAGGCTGCACATAGTGAGTCGGGGTAGGGGCCCGCCGAAACTGAGGGTGAGACTCTTGAGATTACACTGAAAATCTAGGCCCAATAAGAGTGGGGCGCAGAGTTCGGGCAGGACGTAGAGCTGGAATTTGGCATAGCTAGTGCCTTGGATTGTGAGCGTCGCGGCGGTGCGCCCTTGGATCTGGACAGAGTGGGAGCCTGAAGCGAGGGAGATAGTTTGCCGCGCGGGCAAAACGGGGAGCGAACAGCGTCTTACCAGATCTGGGTGTACGAAGCTCTCAGTGCTCCCGGAGTTGAAAAGGCACGGCGTGCTGTACCCGTTAATTTGGACTGTGGCCATTAAGTTTCGCAGATGCTTCGGGCGTGATTGGTCCAGAGTGACTGTGCTGAGTTGTGGGTAGTTGCCGGCTCGATCAGCTGTGCTGGAGTGGCCCCGTGATAACTGCCCTCTGAGTTCGTAGTCGTCGAGGTGATTTTCAGAGTTTGAAGGGGATGGATCCAAAGATGGCCGCACCCTTGAGTCGCACATGGCCGGCCGCATGGAGGAGGACATGTCGGGTGGGGGCGGAGGATTGCCAAGGTGGCCGCACCCATGAGTCACACATGTCGGGTGGGGGCGGAGTCGGCATACAGGCTGCAGCATTTCGGGGCCTGTGGGCCTGTGAATTCAGGGAACAAGTGCTTTGAGCCGTGGGAGGGTTAGAGGCTGGGGCGGAACGAGTGCTTTGAGCCGTGGGAGTGTTAGAGGCTGGGGCTTTCTTCGCCAGACACACTCTGGCATAGTGTCCTTTTCACCCGCAGCTGCTGCAGGTCGCATTGCGGGCCAGGCAGTGCTGCCGCGAGTGCTGATTCTGGCCGCAAAAGTGGCAGGCTGGGGCAGCATTGTGGCTGGGCGGCCACGCGGCGCAGTCCTGGAGGAGTCACTGGTCGGGGGCCCATGACGGCGTCGCGGGGTCCGCGGGGAACGAGGTGAGGCTGCGGAAGGAGACGTCCATAGTGGTAGCAAGTTCAACAGTCGCTTCAAGATTTAGGGCCCCCTTTTCCAGCAGTCGCTGGCGCACGTAATTTGACCTAAGGCCCGCAACAAAGGCATCGCGTACAGCAAATTCTCTATGTTCTGCCTCGGTAACCGCCTGGTAATTACAGTCACTAGATAAAGTTTTAAGCTCTCTCAGGAACTCTGCGATCGATTCTGTAGGCCGCTGGCGGCGAGTAGTGAACACGTGTCGTGCATAGACTTCATTAACAGGCCTCACATACATTTTGTCGAGTAGCGCTAGGGCTTCAGTATAGGAGCCGGTACAGTTTATTTGAGTAGAGATTCTGTGACTCACCCTCGCGTGCAGTAGGCTCAGTTTCTGCACCTCCGTTGTTTCAGCTGTGCTTGCTTCCGCCAAGTAGGCTTTAAAACACTGGAGCCAATGAGAAAAAATTTCTTTTGCCTCTGCATACTGTGGGTCGAGTTCCAGTCACTCAGGCTTGAGGGCTGATACCATGATTGATCCTGATTGTTTCTTAAGTAGATTAAATTGATGAGACCATCAATTCACTAGACACGTGCTTTGAGATATGAACAGTGGTTTTAATCTACTTACTACAGAGCCAGCCTGTTACACGTTGAACTCTCGATGAACTGGTGGGCTGGCTCTGGGCATCAATATTTATACAGCAGTCCGGGGGAGGAGCCGTGGGCGGAGCCAAGGGTGGAGCCCTGTACAAACTCCTAAGCATTCCCAGAGCTACTCCCCCTAGTGGTTGGGCAACGCAACTGCGCTTACAATCGTACCGTCTCGTATATATATCACAGTGTGAATTACAGAGTTACATTCACCACAGGAGTCAGCCTGCTGGCAGTAAACAAACAGGAGTCAGACATTAGTAGTACCTCTGAGGAGAATCACAGACTTTTCCTCACTGTGAGTCATCATCACCCTCCTGCATTGATTGGGCAGCAGACACATGAGGACTCCCCATCCCCAGCTCCCTGATTAGTGAGTGCTTGGCCACCTTCATGTCCTGATCACAGAGGGATAATGACGTCCTGGAAAGGCATCCAGTTGTCTGCCAAACTATTCATCCTCCATGACCTGGGAGGCGATGAGGGCATCTCTAGCCTTCTTGCCCATGGGCATCCTCGCCCCCGCCTGCCTTCCGTCTTCAGCCTTCACAGCATGCTCTTCCTCGGCATCCTTCTGCATGTCCTCCTTGTCTGGCATCTGTTGCTCCTCAAGGTCAGCATCTGGAAGCTGTTTACTCTGCTGCAGAGCCAGGTTATGGAGGACGCAGCAGATAACAACAATGCGGGAGATCCCTGGGAGCTGTACTGAAGGGTTCCACCAGATGTCTCAAGCAGAGGAAATGCATCTTTAAGTACCCAATGCACCACCGAATGATAGTGAGTTGTGTTCTGTGCCTCGTTATATCTGGCTGAGGGCTGTGGTCTCCGCACTGGGATCTTCTGCCATGACCGGAGGGATAACCCTTGTCCCCATGGAACCATCCCTGTAGCCTGCGTGTCCCTCGAAGAGTCCAGTGCTCTGGGACAGATCAAAGATAAAACTGTCATGCACACCCCCAGGAAAATTGGCACACACATGCATGACCAGCATTTGGTAGTCGCACACCAGCTGGACATATAAGGGGTGGAACTCCTTCCTTTTTATGAAGGGAATTCACTGGCGCCATGGGGCACATGGAGCCACATGGGTGCAGTCTATTTCCCCCTGCACCTGTGGCAGAACCGGTATCTGCCCGAAACCCGTTGGCCTCTCTTCCTGTCAGGCCTGGCCATTGTTAAATAAAATGTATTCACCAGCCATTGCATACAATGCATGTGTGACCACACAGATGCACATATGGGAGGATGCCTGAGAGATTCCGCAGAGGTACCTGGTGGAGCCCTGGAAAGACCCCATGGCAGAGGTTCAGGGCTACTATGACCATGATGGCCACAGGGAGTGGGTGTCCTCCAGTGTCACATGGTGCGAGGTCAGCCAGAACATGGCACAGGTGCCTCACTACCCCCTTTGTCAGCCAGAGTCACCTTCAGCACCTAGAGTCTGAGAGCTCCACGAAGGAAATCCGAGTATGCACATGGGTGTTTTTGGCACTTTTCACTATACCTCGGTACACGTGACAATAATCAAATCCAATCCTATCCAATCCAATCTAATTATTGGGCAGCCAAAGGCCAAAGACTTTGAGTGTTTTCTAAGAATAATTTATTAATTTCAATTGTGTTGCGACTCCGGGTCAAGTGGGGCTGGAATTGACCATGCGCTAGCCCAGGGGGTCGGAACAACGCCTTGTTACATTTCTCCCATCAGTTACTCTGCTGTCCCAAATCCTTATCCCAACACTTCAGTAATTCCTTCCTTCACTATTCTCTTGTATCATCTCATATTGTAAGGCTACAACTGTGTGTCACTTAGCGTTCAAAAGACCCATTGAGGCACCCGCCGCTGCCTCCTTTCAAGCAGTAACCCTAACTGCCCTATTTTGCCCTCTCGCTGTTCTTGCTGTCATGCACACCGAGGGGGGTTTAATCAAGCTATTCTCCTCCCTGTCTAAGTCACTCATCCCAGTGCTAATTTTATGGACTCAGTATCAGCGGATCAGCTATCAGTGCCTCACTGCATCTCTTTCCAGAATGTCCATTCACAAGGTTCTTAATTGCCATCCATGAGTTATTGTGGATGATTGCAGAAGCATGGCTTTGATGAAATCTTAGGAAACCTTCTCCTTAAACAGTGCCTGCCTGACTATACTTTCTACTGGCAGGACCACTGCAGTTTGTTATTCAGTGTGTGTTTTTTTAAATTTTGCAGCAAGTGTCAACTGCGATTTATAAACCACAATTTGATGCACATATTTGTTTTCTTTATTCAGATAATCGTCTCAAGCTCTACTTTTCCACTGAGATATTATTGACCTCAGTTTATTTAAATTAGATTCCATAATATCTGACACTTAAGATATATTGAACATAAACACAATGAGATTTGCTGCAACAGGGAATAGCAGGTGCATAGTATCAGTTACTGGGAAGGATGTTCCATCCAATGTTACACTGAAAAATATGAATCCAAACAATGATAAGGTGCACACCAACAACAAAGGAAAATAACTTGCAATTCTACAGCATCTCCCATGTACCTCAATGTCCCAAAGTGCTTCAAAAAATTAGTTACATTTTGATGTTGCAGTTTTAGTGACAAGCAAGTTTCACTTACATAATGCTTTTCACACAGAAAAAAAGAAAGCAGGAGTGATTATAGCTTTGTTAAAGGCACATCATGTTGGACAACATTTAGTGAAGTTTTGTTTTTGAGAAATAGCCAATGAATAGATAGAGGAAATGAAATAAATGAAATGTACATGGATTTTTAAAAGGGTTCGATTAGGTGAGCTGTATTTTACCGCAGGTCCCAAACATGAACTTCACAGCAGTGGGACCAGATCGGCCATTTTATCACAGATGGCCTCCTAATTGCTGCCTGCGAGTTTGCTATCCCGGTTGCAGGCGATGCTTGACAAATTAAAAGACCAGTATCTTTGAAGCCTCAGCAGTACTACTAAAAGAGGCAGGTATGGTGAATTAAAAATAAAAGTTTCAGGCTGCTCTGTGTTGGAGGGGAAACCCCTCCAGGGAAACATTATGGCTGCAAAGATTGCTCTCCCTGCCCATGACCCCTTCTTTGGTACATGGAGGCTTTGGTTCCAATGACCTCCCAGGCTGCGGCAGGAAGACTGTTCATGCAGCCATGCCTTCAGAGGTTGTCTGCCTGTGGGCAAAATTCAGGCAACCCTGTAAATGGGATTTAATAGGGTTTAATTATGCACATTAACTGTCTCCAACCAGTCTTCAATCCCATGCAGGGAACAAAGGGTTGAAATTAATTCATCACATTAGAGAAAGGTGCAGCATGGTGGCACAGTGGGTTAGCCCTGCTGCCTCAAAGCGGCGACGTCCCAGGTTCAATCCCGGCTCTGGGTCACTGTCCATGTGGAGTTTGCACATTCTTCCCGTGTCTGCGTGGGTTTCGCTCCCCCACAACCCAAAGATGTGCAGGCTTGGTGGATTGGCCACGCTAAATTTCCCCCATGATTGGAAAAAATGAATTGGGTACTCCAAATTTATTTTCAAGAAAATTACATTAGAGAAAGGCTGAAAGCGATTTCCAATTATATTTAGATGATTTAAACTTGACAATAGAGAGCAGAATATTGGTCAGTGAAATGCAGTTGAGAGAAGAGAAAGAGATCATTTTTAGGGAGACATTTACAGAACGGAGACCTAAGCATCTGTGGATATACTTCTCTATGTTGAGGAACGAGACCAGAGAAAAATGGAAAGTTGAAGAGGGAGGGCTGTGGCTCTGGAGGTGTTAACAGTGAATTTCATGGCCACAATGGTGGTCCCAGCCACTGACTGGAAAGCTGGAGGCAACCCATCAAGGCCACTTTCTGAAGTTTTGTTAGGATGTCAATCAGGCAGGTTAACTGCCCGCTAATAGAGCTTCAATGCTTTTAAAGCTGAAGATTCTGTCTCCGACCAGCTGTCCGGCAGCTCTTCAGTCCCAGCAGCGCTCTTCAGTCCCAGCAGCATCACTCGACATGGTAGGCACTGCTGATGCTGCAGAAGGCCCAGAGCGCAGACATGGCAGAGATGCCTGAAGTAAGGTCACAGGGCCACTCAAGCAGACCACATGAGAGGGGATGTGTCATTGGTAAAAGTCAAAGTGGGGCTTTTTCCATGCGGCTAGTCCTTGCTATTGGGCCACAGAATTCCCCATCTGGTGGGACCTTGCCATGAACCCATCATCTTAACTGGGTGCCCTCCCCAAATACGCACCCCCTCCTCAATTCGATAGAATATCAGCAGTGGCAGGGTGATGCCCTTAATTGGCCATTTATTGGCCAATTGCCCACTCAAATTCTATGATGTAAATTCTATGATTATTGCCCTTAATTGACCTCCAGGAGGGAAGGCCTTTAATAAAGGCGAAGAGAGTCAGATAAGTAACATAAAGAAGATGTTTATTCACAGTACGTACTATTTAGCAATGGCCCAGTTAGACTTCGCCGGGTCCTCTCCCTCTCTCGGTCAGTTCCTATTTAGCTGACCTTACATGCACATAGTAATAGAGCCGTAGTCAGCGGGGGAGCTCATACTCCTTGAGCCACTTGGGGAAAACAGTCAAGTCAGCCTCATGTGCTCCTTTCAGGTTATTAGACCCTCCCTCAACCCCCAAGTCCGAAGACCCCCATAGGGAACAATGAGGACGAGGAGCGGACGAAGAAGAAGAAGTTGAAAACACCAACGACGTGGAAGACTCAGAAGAAACTGGCGGAGCCCCACCCGGGGCCGGGTGACGAAGACACTTCGGTAGATCATTGACTGGTGGTGGGACCGGATCTTCCAGAGTATAAAGAGCCGGAAAACGACACATGTGGCTGGACTGCCAAGGCGGAGAACCCTCCCAAGGTGGCTGAACGACAACATCCGAATCTCCATATTGGAATCAGACATCAGGCATTTCGGTCTCACAAGAATAAAATGACGTAGTCTGGCGTGCAGACTGTGGAACCGGAGCAACTGGCAGGACCAGGGTTCAGCTCCCCCAATGAGCCGTCCAAGTGGCTGGCCAGAGTGGGGCAGAGTTCCCTCGAGGCACCATCCGTGAGCTGACCTCGAACACGGGTCTGGTATGAAACGGGATCTGTTTGACAAACGCCGACCACTGGAAACCAAGGAGGACCTTCACCAAAGTTAAAGGCGTTGACTGCCTCGTCAGGTGGGTCAGATGACACCTTTCGGGCAAAGCCCCTGGAAATCTTATGTGTGAAATGAATGAAAAATGAAAAAATGAAAACAGTTTTTTGTCACAAGTCGGCTTCAAATGAAATTACTGTGAAAAGCCCCTAGTCGCCACATTCCGGCGCCTGTGCGGGGAGGCCGGTGCGGGAATTGAACCTGCGCTGCTGGCCTTACTTTACAAGCCAGCTGTTTAGCCCACTGTGCTATACCAGCCCCAGTCGTAGTGCAGCTTCTTGCTGATGTCGGGTAGCAACAAACCCAACCGAGTGGTGACCCATCAATGTTTTCACCAGGGCCATCCCTGTAACAGCATGAGGAGTCGTCCTATATGAAAAGAGGAAGCATGGTATCGATCAAATCTGTGGTTTGTTTCTTCAGGCCCCACTTCACTGTTTGTACGGCCCGTTCCACCAATCCATTCAACGGCAGATGATAGAATGCAGTGAGAACAGAACATGGCGGTTCCATTCACTTTCATAAAGGCAGCGAACGTCTCGCTAGTAAATGAGGCCCCGTTGTCCCTAACAAGCACCTCCAGTAATCCATGGGGGAAAGAAACACACGCAGCCTCTCAATGGTTGCACGGGAAATGCTGGACACCATTTTGTGAATCTCCAGACACTTTGAGTGCACATCCACCAAAATGAGGAACATTGAGCCCAAAAACATGCCCGGGGACGTCCAGGCCACTCACATGGGTGCAAAGGCACCACTGCCAGAAGCTTCTGATGGGCCTGATGCACAGGGTAGCACTGGGCCACCAGCTCAATGTCTGCTTCGGTGCCCAGCCACCAGACAGAACACCTGGCCAGCATTTTCCATTTTGAAAATGCCTGGATGAGCAGCATGAAGGTCTTTTAGAACTAATGGTTAGCCTTTCACAGGCATGACGACTCTTGTACCCCACAGGAGGACACTGCCTTTGATGGTCAATTCCAACACCTTGGTTGAAAAAGCTTTCAGCTTCACGGAAGCTGTTGCCATGGTCCCTCAGATAAAACCAAATGTGGTTTGCTAATACTGGATCGTACTGTGTCCAATCACGGATGCAAGTAGCCATCACGGGCAAGATGTCCATGAAATTAAGAACTGCCATGATTTGGTTGTCCATGGGTGGTTAAACCGAGATGACGGGCAATGACACCTGACTTATTGGCTGCACACCAATACACGTTCGAACATCATTCGGGCATGTTTTGTGGCAGTGGGGCCAGCTGCGGGCAGCAGGATCTTCCAATTCCTCCGCTGTCAACATGGTCCCCTGTCATCCCTCTCCTGCTGAAGAACCCTTGGTGGGGATCACCCGTTAGCGGGACCAGAAAATCCCACCGGCAGGAACGGCTGGAAAGTCCTGCCCCTTAACTTAGCCATTTTCATTCCAGCTCAAAATAATGAAGGCCAATTCAACATAAGAGAACTTGGCAGTGAATTTTGCAAACCTATTTATAAATCCACCATCATTTAATAAAACTATAAATAAAGTACAACACTTTTTCTCATAAAAATGAAATGAAGGTTTGCATCGACTAAAAAGGATATTGTGGCCTCAGGCTCTTGTGACCTCCAATACTGTTATCTAACCTTCCCTGAATATGACTAATAAGTCATGATTGCACATTCCTTTGCTGCTTTTTTGTTGTGCTCACTGGTTATTGCCTGCATACTATTAATGACTTAATGTGCTGAGTTTTGCTTTCCCTTTACTTGCTAAGTAATCATAGTTATTAGTTTACAGCTGAATTAGCAAAATTAAGTTGTATTACTGGAAACACCCAATGCACAATGGCTAATAAACCTTTTACTAGTATATGTATTGCAGTTCAATAATGAAACCACTTTATTTATATCAGTACTGAGTTCCCAGTGGAAATAAATCATTTACCTTGCACCAAATAAATCCTGGCACATTTGTGGACTATCCACTATATATGGCTGCAACATTTGAGACTGAATGCTATATTTAAATTTGACCTCACTGCTGCCAA
This sequence comes from Scyliorhinus canicula, assembly GCF_902713615.1. Lineage (NCBI taxonomy): Eukaryota > Metazoa > Chordata > Chondrichthyes > Carcharhiniformes > Scyliorhinidae > Scyliorhinus > Scyliorhinus canicula. Next base: position 137,349,108 of record NC_052147.1, read on the forward strand.
ATGAGGAATGGCAGATGAAACAACTACCTTGTTTAACATAGGCTGCAGTGACTGAATGCGAAAGAACAACTTGACAAATTAGATATTTCTCAAGTTAAAGTTGATTCTGTAATCGAGGTGTTAGTATTTGCCAGTGTATAACGCTTCCACCAGTGCAGCACTGAAGGAGGCCTGCACTGTCAGATATGAGGTGCGATTTAACTAAATGGGAATAAAGTTCCATAGCAAGTGTGGTGTTCTTTGTGTTGCTAAATTCAGGATGGTTGGCGTAGTGTTCACAAAGACCACAAAATAGCTTTAACCTGAACAAAGCTATACATTTATTAACACTACTTAATTGGATTTGACACTTACTCCTATATATAATACACATTTTATAATTAACATGTAATCTCACTCATCTACTACTAATCGCTACACTAATATAAACTATATGATCTGCTCTCACTCACACTATCTTTCCTTCAGTTTACACTCTAGCTATCTCTTTCACTTTCCTTCGCCCAAGAAGTAGCATCAATGTCTTATAACACTAGCTCCCTCTAGTAGCTGATCTTGACACTTCATTAACTCTTGCAGTTCTTACATTTATGATAATACCACTTAAGAAAAGAAAAAATTATAAACTTTGTGACTTTTTTTTGAACATTATATGAGCGAGCATGAATCATGAACTTGTTATTCCTTTTATATTTAGTTGCAAAATAACATATCACATCGTTGATGATATATTAATAGTTATCACAGTCATTACAAATTTAATCTGTTCGGTGCTCTTCTCATTCTAGTTGATCTTCTCAGTGGTTTCATCAAAATGTTCAATTTATAAGCGATTTTAATTTCATTTCATTTTCCATATTGTCTTGCTGCATTGGTGACAAGGAAGGATGAGGAAAGTCAGTGTACTTGAAGATGTTATCCTGGTCAATAATATGTTCAGGTTGTGACAAAACAGCTCTTCTGTTTCTTCTGAACATGGAACCGTGTTCAGTCTGAACTAAGTACGATCTGGGTGTGACCTGTCATCGAACTTTTGCTATGTGTTACCATCTACCAACAGGATTTTGTATACGTACATAGTCTCCTTCTTGTAATTTTGATAGAGCTTTAATTTGCTTGTCATAGTTTTCTTTTTTGTTTCTATTTTCGTAATCTGATACGATTGTGTTTCTCTGGAATAGTTATCTCCGGTAATGTGCAAATATTTCTACTCATCAGCATCTGAGCTGGTGATAATCCAGATGACATTAGTGTTGCTCTGTATGTCAACAGTGCCAAAGATAAATCTTTGTTGTCATTGATTGCTTTATGGAACTTTTTTTTGATTATCCCTATGCCCTCCTCTGCTTTGCCATTTGATTGAGAATGGGATTGATGTGATGTGATTATAACTGTACTTTTCTGCAAATTATGTCCACTCCCAGTTTGTGATGCAAGGACCATTGTCAGAGACATGTAATGCTATCCCATGGCGAGCAAAGATGGAATTTACTGCACATATTACAGGTCTTGTTGGTAAATCATTCAGCGTTATCACGTCGGAATAGTTGGAATAATAGTTGAAAGTAGAAAAAAATCCATGCCAACTTTGATCCATGGATTAGTGATGAGTTCATTTTCTTCCATACTTTCTTTGCACTGACCAAGCATTTGGCAGATTGTGCGTTCCTGTACATGATTGCCCACATCCTTGTTGATTCCAGGTCAGTACACAGATTGTCTTGCTCATCTACGACATTTTGAAATACCCTGATGACCCTTGTGTATCTGTTCCAGAATTCCTGGTCGGAGGCATGTGGGTATAACTATCCTGTCTCCTTTGAATAGGAACACATCTATTATTGTGAAGTCATCTGTGATACTGTGAAAGGCAGAGCAACATCCATTGGGCCATCCTTCTTTGAGGTATTGGATTACCCTCTGGAGCGTCAAATCCTTTTCTGTGTCTTTTTTAATGATTCATAGTTTTTTGTCAGACACTGGTAGCATCTCGGCAATAAATGAGGCTTGTGCTTCCACTATGTGCACTATATCTGCATCTGACAGTATCAGTGGTAGCTCTGGATAAGGTATCAGCAATAACAAAGTCTTTCCCTGGTTCTTTATGTTGGTTATTTAAAGTCTTGGTTGTGTGAATCCTTTCAACTAGGTTTAATTGTTCCCAAGCATCCACCCAATTAGCGATGACTTATCATCTTCGATTGGCATTTCGATGTTACCATTTCTAACAATGAGACGGCAGGACCCTCTTGTGACTATGGTGTTACCATTGTAATCCATCAGCCAACAAGTAGATTTCTGTATTAGCGGTGTACTATATGCTTGTCTTAAATTATTTTCTGTAATAAGATTTGCATGTGCTCCTGTATCAATTTTAAATGGTATATCTGAGCCAAAAATTTCTAATAATACAGTACACTCTTTAATTATCTTTGAGAGCTGTTGTACTAGTTTGTTATCACAATCCAGTGCATTAATCCTAGTAACTGCTTCAATCATGAAAGTATCCTTTAGCGTGTACAGTGAGAAATCTTCATTATCAATTAAGATATTTGGTTGGCTTAGTGTTCAGAATGACCACCAAATAGCTTTAACTTGAACAAAGCTATAAATTTATTAACACTACTAATTTGGATTCGACACTTACTCCAATATAATACAGTTGATAATTAACATATAATCGACTCTCATCTACTACTAATCTCTATACTATAATAAACTATGATCTGCTCTCACTCACACTATCTTTCCTTCACTCAGTACTCTAGCTGTCTCCTTCACTTCTCTCCCCACAAGGTTTAGCATCAATGTCTTATATACTTGTAACTCTAGCTCCCTCTAGTGCCTGAACTAGACATTTCATTAACCCTTGCAGTTCTTACATTTATGATAAAACCACAGCAAGCATGTTTAGGCGCACGTTTCCCAGTGCTCGCAGTGCCGAGAAAAACAATGCTATCGAATGGCATTCAGATTAGATAGGGGGCCTCAGTGGTGAACGCGTGGCCGATGCTGCACACAGCCCCATTTCCTGGGTCTATACCCAATAAACCCAATAAACTCGGTTTGTTCTCACTGGAACAACGGAGGTTGAGGGGTGACCTGATAGAGGTCTACAAAATTATGAGGGGCATAGACAGAGTGGATAGTCAAAGACTTTTTTCCAGTGTAGAGGGGTCAATTACTAGGGGGCATAGGTTAAGGTGCGAGGGCAAGGTTTCAAGGAGATGTACGAGGCACGTTTTTTACACAGAGGGTAGTGGGTGCTTGGAACTCGCTGCCAGAGGAGGTGGTGGGAGCAGGGACGATAGTGACGTTTCAGGGGCATCTTGACAAATACATGAATAGAACATAAGAACATAAGAACATAAGAAATAGGAGCAGGAGTAGGCCATCTGGCCCCTCGAGCCTGCTCCGCCATTCAATGAGATCATGGCTGATCTTTTGTGGACTCAGCTCCACTTTCCGGCCCGAACACCATAACCCTTAATCCCTTTATTCTTCAAAAAACTATCTATCTTTACCTTAAAAACATGTAATGAAGGAGCCTCAACTGCTTCACTGGGCAAGGAATTCCATAGATTCACAACCCTTTGGGTGAAGAAGTTCCTCCTAAACTCAGTTCTAAATCTACTTCCCCTTATTTTGAGGCTATGCCCCCTAGTTCTGCTGTCACCCGCCAGTGGAAACAACCTGCCCGCATCTATCCTATCTATTCCCTTCATAATTTTAAATGTTTCTATAAGATCCCCCCTCATCCTTCTAAATTCCAACGAGTACAGTCCCAGTCTACTCAACCTCTCCTCATAATCCAACCCCTTCAGCTCTGGGATTAACCTAGTGAATCTCCTCTGCACACCCTCCAGTGCCAGTACGTCCTTTCTCAAGTAAGGAGACCAAAACTGAACACAATACTCCAGGTGTGGCCGCACTAACACCTTATACAATTGCAACATAACCTCCCTAGTCTTAAACTCCATCCCTCTAGCAATGAAGGACAAAATTCCATTTGCCTTCTTAATCACCTGTTGCACTTGTAAACCAACCTTCTGTGACTCATGCACTAGCACACCCAAGTCTCTCTGAACAGCGGCATGCTTTAATATTTTATCGTTTAAATAAGAATCCCGTTTGCTGTTATTCCTACCAAAATGGATAACCTCACATTTGTCAACATTGTATTCCATCTGCCAGACCCGAGCCCATTCACTTAACCTATCCAAATCCCTCTGCAGACTTCCAGTATCCTCTGCACTTTTCGCTTTACCACTCATCTTAGTGTCATCTGCAAACTTGGACACATTGCCCTTGGTCCCCAACTCCAAATCATCAATGTAAATTGTGAACAATTGTGGGCCCAACACGGATCCCTGAGGGACACCACTAGCTACTGATTGCCAACCAGAGAAACACCCATTTATCCCAACTCTTTGCTTTCTATTAATTAACCAATCCTCTATCCATGCTACTACTTTACCCTTAATGCCATGCATCTTTATCTTATGCAGCAACCTTTTGTGTGGCACCTTGTCAAAGGCTTTCTGGAAATCCAGATATACCACATCCATCGGCTCCCCGTTATCTACTGCACTGGTAATGTCCTCAAAAAATTCCACTAAATTAGTTAGGCACGACCTGCCTTTTACGAACCCATGCTGCGTCTGCCCAATGGGACAATTTCTATACAGATGCCTCGCAATTTCTTCCTTGATGATAGATTCCAGCATCTTCCCTATTACCGAAGTTAAACTCACTGGCCTATAATTTCCTGCTTTCTGCCTACCTCCTTTTTTAAACAGTGGTGTCACGTTTGCTAATTTCCAATCCACCGGGACCACCCCAGAGTCTAGTGAATTTCGGTAAATTATCACTAGTGCATCTGCAATTTCCCTAGCCATCTCTTTTAGCACTCTGGGATGCATTCCATCAGGGCCAGGAGACTTGTCTACCTTTAGCCCCATTAGCTTGCCCATCACTCCCTCCTTAGTGATAACAATCGTCTCAAGGTCCTCACCTGTCATAGCCTCATTTCTATCAGTCACTGGCATGTTATTTGTGTCTTCCACTGTGAAGACCGACCCAAAAAACCTGTTCAGTTCTTCAGCCATTTCCTCATTTCCCATTATTAAAACTCCCTTCTCATCCTCTAAAGGACCAATATTTACCTTAGCCACTCTTTTTTGTCTTATATATTTGTAAAACCTTTTACTGTCTGTTTTTATATTCTGAGCAAGTTTACTCTCATACTCTATCTTACTCTTCTTTATAGCTTTTTTAGTAGCTTTCTGTTGCCCCCTAAAGATTTCCCAGTCCTCTAATCTCCCAGCAATCTTTGCCACTTTATATGCTTTTTCCTTCAATTTGATACTCTCCCTTATTTCCTTAGATATCCACGGTCGATTTTCCCTCTTTCTTCCGTCCTTCCTTTTTGTTGGTATAAACCTTTGCTGAGCACTGTGAAAAATCGCTTGGAAGGTTCTCCACTGTTCCTCAACTGTTCCACCATAAAGTCTTAGCTCCCAGTCTACCTTAGCTAGTTCTTCTCTCATCCCCTTGTAATCTCCCTTGTTTAAACACAAAACACTAGTATTTGATTTTACTTTCTCACCCTCCATCTGTATTTTAAATTCCACCATATTGTGATCGCTCCTTCCGAGAGGATCCCTAACTATGAGATCATGAATCAATCCTGTTTCATTACACAGGACAAGATCCAGGACCGCTTGTTCCCTCGTAGGTTCCATCACATACTGTTCTAGGAAACTATCGCGGATACATTCTATAAACTCCTCCTCACGGTTGCCCTGACCGACCTGGTTAAACCAATCGACATGTAGATTAAAATCCCCCATGATAACTGCTGTACCATTTCTACATGCATCAGTTATTTCTTTGTTTATTGCCTGCCCCACCATCTCGTTACTATTTGGTGGCCGATAGACTACTCCTATCAGTGACTTTTTCGCCTTACTATTCCTGATTTCCACCCAAATGGATTCAACCTTATCCTCCATAGCACCGATGTCATCCCTTACTATTGCCCGGATGTCATCCTTAAATAACAGAGCAACACCACCTCCCTTACCATCCACTCTGTCCTTCCGAATAGTTTGATACCCTCGGATATTTAACTCCCAGTCGTGACCATCCTTTAACCATGTTTCAGTAATGGCCACTAAATCATAGTCCTTCACGATGATTTGTGCCACCAACTCATTTACTTTATTCCGAATACTACGAGCATTCAGGTAAAGTACACTTATGTTGGTTTTTTTTACCTCTGTTTTGAATCTTAACATCTCCAGTTTTATTCCTTTTGTTATTACTGGGCCTATTCACTGTGCTCCCCTCAGTCACTGTACCTTGTACTGTCGCCCTTATGGATTTCTGACTATGTCTTCTCTGCCTTGCCCTTTTCCCCTTACTTCCTTTTGTTTCTGTCCCTGTTTTACTACCTTCCAACTTCCAGCATTGGTTCCCATCCCCCTGCCACATTAGTTTAAACCCTCCCCAACAGCTCTAGAAAACACCCCCCCGAGGACATCGGTTCCAGTCCTGCCCAAGTGCAGACCGTCCGGTTTGTACTGGTCCCACCTCCCCCAGAACCGGTCCCAATGCTCCAGGAATTTGAATCCCTCCCTCTTGCACCATCTCTCGAGCCACGCATTCATCCTATCTATCCTGACATTCCTACTCTGACTAGCTCGTGGCACTGGTAGCAATCCTGAGATTATTACCTTTGAGGTCCTACTTTTTAGTTTAACTCCTAACTCCCTGAATTCCGCTTGTAGGACCTCATCCCGTTTTTTACCTATATCGTTGGTGCCTATGTGCACCACGACAGCTGGCTGTTCACCCTCCCCCCCTAGAATAGGATGGGAATAGAGCGATAAGGACCCCGGAAGTGTAGAAGATTTTAGTTTAGACGGGCAGCATGATCGGCGCAGGCTTAGAGGGTTGAAGGGCCTGTTCCTGAGCTGTACTTTTCTTTGTTCTTTGTTCCTGCACTGAGGAACTCCACTTGCCGGAACTCCGCAGTGTAGCAAGATGTCCCAATTTCTGGAGCCCCGATGCGATCCTCGACACCCGCCATTTTGAGTGGGCGGCCCAATAGCGAACTCCAGTGGCTGGCTACCCCCCACCATATCGCAAAACATCCCTGTATTTTCTGGGTCCCCTTCCCCCAAATATGGGGCTGACCCTACCACACCCCCCTCCCCAGAGAGTCCCGAATGAAAGGGACTCCTCCAGAGACCCCCTGAATAGGGGATCCCCTCTCAAGAAACCCCTGAAAAGGGCATCTCCCCAGTGAATTGCTGAATAGCGGGACCCCCGAGAGCCCCCCTGAATAGGGGAACCACCAGACCCCCTCAGTGGGACCACCACTGACACCCAAAAGGGGAAAACACCCCATAGACCCCTGGTATAGGAATACCCCCCTTGAGACCTCCTGATCCCAGATAAGGGGTGCCCTTCACAGAGACCTCATGAATAGGGAGACCCTCTAAATAAAGAACTCCCCCACAGAGACCGCCTCAATAGAGGGCCCCAGAGACCCCCTAAATAAAGGAACCCTCCCCCATAGAGACCCCGAACTAAAGGACCCCCAAAAGAGATCCCTTAATATTGGAGACCCCCTAAGTAAAGGAACTTCCCAGAGACCCCCTAACTATTTTTTAAAAATAAATTTAGAGTACCCAATAATTGTTTTCCAATTAAGGGGCAATTTAGCGTGGCCAATCCACCTACCCTGCACATCTTTGGGTTGTGGGCTGAAACCCATGCAAACATGGGGATATGAGACCCCCTAACTAAGAGATCCTCTGAAGAGACCTCTAAATAAAGGATCTGTAAAGAAAGGAAGCTCCCACAGAGACCCTCTCAATAGCGGACCCCTCCAGAGACCCCCTAAATAAAGAAACCCCAAAGAATCCCCCTTAATAAAAAGCGAGACCTCCTAAATAAATGAAAAGCCTACAAAGACCCCCTGAATAGTGAGGCCCCGCAGAGACCCCTAAATACAGGGGGGCGCATAGTGGCACAGCTCCAGGATCCCGGGTTCAATTCCGTCCTCGGCTGACTGTCTATGTGGAGTTTGCACTTTCTCCCCGTGTCTGCATTGGTTTCCCCCAGGGTGCTCCGGTTTCCTCACACAGTGCAAAGATGTACAGGTTAGGTGGATTGGCCATACTAATTGCCCCTTAGTGTCCAAAAGGTTAGGTGGGGTTACAGGGTTACGGGATAGATGGGGGCGTTTTAAATAGCGGGCCCTTTGCCCTTTTGAAGGGCTGGTGCAGACTCGATGCGCCGAATGGCCTCCTTCTGCATTGTAACTTCTATGAAAGGAATCCCTCTCACAGACCCTCTAAAGGTACCCCCCTCCCCCCCCCCCAACAATGACCCCCTAACTAAAGGACCCCCCTCACAGAGACCCCCTAACTAAAGGAATTCTGCACGGAGACCCCTAACTAAATCTCCCCCCTCCCCCAGAGACCCCCTAACATAAGGAATTATCCACCCCGAGACCTCAGAAAACAGATCCCTGTCTGGAAGAGTTGCTGGTTTAGCACAGTGAGCTAAATAGCTGGCTTGTAATGCAGAACAGTGCCAGCAGCGCGGGTTCAATTCCCATACCGGCCTCCCCGAACAGGCACCGGAATGTGGCAACTCGGGGTTTTTCACAGTAGCTTTATTGAAGCCTACTTGTGACAATAAGTGATTATTATTATTATTAAGCTAGAGAGCAGTCCAGGCAGGGGCAGTGAAAAAGATTACTTTTGTAACACTCAAACACTCAACCGGTGATACACCTGCTGGCTCAGATAGAGGAAACATCACGTGTCCATTCCTGGAAAAGAAAAGCAGATCCTTTAGCTGCAAGCCATTAATTCATTCATTCCTTTTAATGGGCTGTGATTGACAGCCGCAATTATAGGTGTGAGTCTTGCTTCATTCATCTTCCTTCATGGATGAGTAACTCTGAAGTGCTGTAACCACAATGCTAACAAACATCAACCACTTTAAAGAGAGTTATGTGCATTCCAATCACCCACTTTATGCTTGAGTAATTTTGAAGTGCTGACCTGGAAATTGACAGCACTTAACTCTCTTTGAAGTGGGTGAGAACCCCGTTCCTGCCACCAGTGGGGGGGCCAGAGCATCACAAATGGATCGACGCCTGGCACTGATCCCGTTTTTATCCTTGATGCCCGATTCTCCGCCATATCAGCAGAGGTGAATTTCGCCCCCAAAATTGTGTCCACTCAAAATGTTCATTTTTTTGTTAGAATTAGTTTGGAATACCTTTTGTTACCAGCCTAATTGATATCTTGAGAGTGCGAATGAATCAATTCAGCTTCTGGATTATATTTTGTGTTGAGCAAGGTTGCTGTACATTTAATTCCTGGGACCATGAACAGAACCTGTATAGCTATGACCATCCACCCATCTCATCTACTGTATGTATTTCAATAATATTTCAACATAATTAATGATTTGTATCTTATTTTTAGTGCCAGTAAGGGTGTCTGCATCAATCCACCTTTCATTAGCCCAATTTAAGCTTCATCGATTTAGTGCTCTGCATTGGTCTTGGAAAAATGATTTTGTTCAAGGGTCAATTTGAGGAACTTAATGGATTCTTGAACAATTAAGTTGACATTGGTGCACGTGCAAGTCTTTGAAATGAAAGATGAAGGGCGGGATTCTCTGTCGGTCAAAGCCAAAATCGGGAAACGCACTTGGACAGAGAATCGCGTGTGAGGTGAAATCATGGCTGGTGCCGGATGCCCGCTAATAATGCTCTGCTGACTCAACTGCGGCGTCAATGCATTCTACTCCACACGTAAGTAAACGCCGTTGGCATACCATTAAAGGGCCTGACCCAGTATTCTCCGGGATTTCCACGATGCTCCGTCTGCCAGGAAGAATTACAAATGGCGAGTTTCACTTGTGGTTTTAAAAATCGGGAAACAGATGCCGTGGCTGTTGAGGGAGGGAGAAGGGGATGTGAAAGGTGTCCAACATTATTATAATGTGCTCAGAGTTGAGCCACTGGAACACCATTGCCGTAGCCTGCAAGACAGCCATGCAGTTGTCCAAGCTGCTAACTTCCCACTGTGAACTTAATGCCAAGGGTAAGATGGGTGTTCCCCGAGGTATCCCCTAGGCCTAGCCAAACCATCAATGGCATGGGCACGCCGCAGCACAACCACTGCTATCTTGTTGGCTGGAGCGAGTGTATGTGGAGAATGGAGTGCTGATATGCGGCTGCAGACTGTCAGCCTCTCAAGTGCCAATCCAGACATCGAGAATCGGATACCGATTTTCTCTTTTTTTTAAAATTTAGATTACCCAATTATTTTTTCCAATTAAGGGGCAATTTAGAGTGACCAATCCACATACTCTGCACATTTTTGGGTTGTGGGGGCGAAACCCACGCAGACACGGGGAGAATGTGCAAACTCCACACGGACAGTGACCCAGAGCCAGGATCGAACCTGGGACCTCAGCGCCGTGAGGCAGCTGTGCTAACCACTAGGCCACCGGGATACCGTTTTTCATTGGAATAGCTCGTGTTCCACGTTGTGCTAGCCTGTTAACAGTTCCGGAATTGCTTTGGGACCGGTACGAATTTGGCCAATGTTAAAGTCCACCATTTTTGTCTCGGTACCAACACTTAGAGTAATAGGGCTGGATTCTCCGCTCCCTGATGCCATATTCGCATTCGGCGACGGGGCGGAGAATCCGTTTTGAAATCAATATCGGGAGCGGCACCGGTTTTTGTATTTTCCGCCCCGTGAAAAGCTGTATATTCTCGGAGTACTCCGCGCTGATTATTCACGGCTTCAGGCCATTGCCTGAGGCCCGTCCCGCGATGCTCCATTCCCGACTGGCCGAGTTCCCGATGGCGTGTGCTACGTGTGCTCACACCGTCAGGGCACCTCGCGTGGTGGCTGCGGACTCAGTCCGGGCCATCATAGTCGGGGGAAGGCTGATCCATGGGCAGGGGGACATCATTCGGGACGGGGGGGACACTGTGGGCAGGCAGGCTGTCCGGGGCGTGCGAGTGGCCAAAGGGGGGCATTACATTTACCGTCCAGGTCCGCGAGCTGAGTCTGCCATGGGGCACAGTGCAGCCACTGCAGGCCTGAACCGGAAGCGCTCAGGGTCGTATCTGCAGCTAGAGCTCTACGCTGCCTCCCTGCTCGCCCCCAGCAAAATGGTGAATTGGTGGCCATTTTGCGGCAGTTTTCCTGGTGTAAAAGATCACCGTTTTCACGCTGGCGTGGGGACTTGGTCTCCAAAACGGAGAATCCAGCCCATAGAGTCATAGATGTTTACAGCATGGAAACAGGCCCTTATTCATGTCGCCCAGATTCTGTCACAAAGCTAGTCCCACTTGCCCACATTTGGCCCATTTCCCTCCATACTCACCCTGCCTACCATCAACTTAGGGCTGGATTCTATGATTTTGCACCTAAGTGCCGACGGCAGCGTGGGAACTGTGGTGTTTTACAATGCCAAAATTGCCGGTGAATTCTCACTGGTCCTAGGACCGGTGAGGGGCTAGCAGCGGCGCCGGCTAAAACTCCCAGCTCCCGCGGCAAATACGGCCGGAGAATGGCCGGGACCTGCAGCGGTCGCGTCAAAAAACATGGCGCCAGACGTGAGCGGACCCGACTTGCCAAATACTGCCATCCTCCACCAGTCCCCCAGCCCTCGCAGAAGTCCCCCCAGCTAGCAGCACAGCTCCCGGCCGACTGTAGCGGCGCTGGACTCAGTCCGCAGCTGCCACACCAGCTTCCCGACCGCAGAGACCACACGTCAACTGCATGTCGGGAATTCAGCCCATCGGGGAGGGACATCGGGGAGTGCCTTCCAATCAAGCGCCAACGCCGTTCCAAAGGCACGTGGTGTGCGACACAATGACACCATTTAAGAGGGCGCGGAGTATAGAAAACCATCATCAAACTGGCGCAGCCCCTGATTGGGCTCAGAAGGGATTCTCCTCTCAATCGCCGATTACAATCTTGGCGTCGGGTAACGGAGAATCCCGCTCTTGGCCTCTGAAATGGAGAATCTTGCCCAGATTGTACATATGGTTCTGTTACTTGAAAGAATGGCATCAGCACAAGCTAAGTTACATGATTGAAAGGATCAAATATTTCTAAACGTGCCTGACGCATTGGAAGAGAGGAGTGGTTTCCTTCCAGATTTATTCTTGGCAGACCTGGGACAGAGAGGGGCAGAAAATTGCTTGGGTCCTGCCTCCTCCAGCAATCCCCATCCATTTCCAATGCCCTATGTCACTTAGAGCGAAGGGCAAGGTTTAGAGGAGATGTACGAGGCAAGTATTTTACACAGAGGGTAGTGGGTGCCTGGAACTCGCTGCCGGAGGAGGTGATGGAAGATCCGTTTGGAATGGAAATCGACCCTCCAAGCCTGCGCCGACCATGCTGCCCATCTAAACTAAACTCTTCTACACTTCCGGGGTCCGTATCCCTCTCCTCCCATCCTATTCACGCATTTGTCAAGATGCCCCTTAAACATCACTATCGTCCCTGCTTCTACAAGGCACAAGTCAGGAGTGTGATGGACGACTCTCCACTTGTCTGGATGAGTGCAATAACACTCAAGAAACTCAACACCTGGACAAAACCACCTGCTTGATTGGTATCCCACCCATCACATTTAACATTCAATCCCTCCACCACTGATGAACAATGGTCGCAGTGTTTACAACATGTACTGCAGCAACTTACCAAGGCTCCTTCGACACCACCTTCCAAACCTCTAACCGCTTCCAAAGGCAGCAAACACATGGAAGTTCTCTCCAAGTCACACAACATACTGACTTGGAACTCTTGTTGTTCCTTCATTCTCTCTATGTCACAATTCTGGAACTCCCTCGCTTTAGTGGTTCAAGAAGGTGACTCATCACCACCTTCTCAAGAGAAGGTCCCCAGGGGGGCGCAGGGGATCCGGTCCCGGGTGGGGCCCCCACGACGGCCTGGCCCATGATCGGGGCTCACCGATACGCGGGCGGGCCTGTGCCGTGGGGGCACACTTTCCCTCCGCGCCGGCCGGTGTAACGGTCCGCCATGGCTGGCGCAGAGAAGAACCTCCCTGTGAATGCGCTGGGGTGACGCCAGTACACGCTGGCCCTCCCGCGCATACGCCAACTCGCACTGGCCGGCGGAGGCCCTTCGCGCCAGTTGGCACGGCGCCAAGCCCTTTGGCGCTGGCTGGCATGGCGCCAACCCTGCCGGTGCTGGCCTCGCCCCTGAAGGTGCGGAGGATTCCGCTCATCCCAGTACACCACTCCTCGGCGCCAGTACGGCCCGCCCCGCCGGATAGCGGAATATCCCGCCCATGCTGTTTGGTAACTTGGATATTCCGAATTCTCCCTCTGTGTACCCGAACAGGCGCCGGAATGTGGCGACTAGGGGATTTTCACAGTAATTTCATCGCAGTGTTAATGTAAGCCTACTTGTGACAATAAAGATTATTATTATATCTTAACTCAAATTACCAACCTTTATTCTATATCCGTTAATACCCTTACCTGATAAAAAAATCTTAATCTCTGCTGTAAAATTTTCAATTGCGCTAAACCGCAACAGATTTCCACTTTGAGATTTCCAGTACTCTTTGAAGAATTGTTGCCTGATATCACTCCTGAACAACCATGCTCTAATTTTAAGATTATACTCGCTTGTTCTGGACTCCCCCACCAGTGGAAATAGTTTTTCTCCATCAACTATCTTTTAATCATCCAAAACACCTCAAGATCTACCCTTATTCTACAAAATAGCGCAGGTCAAGTACAAGGGGAGGCAGTGGCATAGTGGTATTGTCATTGGACTAGTAAACCAAAGACCCAGAGTAATGCTCTGTGAAGCTGGATTAAAATCCAGCCACTGCAGATGGTGGATTTTGTAGATGGTGAAAGTTTAATTCAGTTAAAAGCTGGAATTAAAACCCACCTGATGTTCACTAATGCCGTTTAGTAGGCCATCCTGGCCATCATAGTGGGCCATCTTAGCCATCATATGACTCCAGACCCACAGAAACTCTTGAATGCCACCTCAAGGATAATAAATGTGGACACATGTCAAAAAAAAATGAATGAACATAAAGTAAAATCTAGAAGCTTAGAATATGGATTTAATATAACCACTAAAAAGAAGGAAGGAATACATTCGAAAAATGTATTAGAGTTAAGATTGGATGGTGTCACACTGAAGGAAGAAGATACATTTATCTACTTAGATGGCCAGAAGTAATTTCCTGAAGATGAAGGATGTGTTAACAACAAGAAAACTCAAGCTTGAAACAAGGAAAAAGCTTTTAAGATGCTACATTCTATTGATTTTCCAGTATGCCCCAGAAACCTGGACAATAAGTAAAGATTTGTGGAAGAAAGTAGAGGCCTTTGAAAAGTGGATGCTCAGAAATATGCTTAAAATTTCACTCACAGATCCTAAGACAAATGAAGAGGGACATGACATTATAAGAGCAAAAAGAACTCTAAAAAGTGACATCTAAAAAAGAAAATGACAGTATTTCAGCCTTTTGATCAGAGCTGAAAGGCGATCTCTTCCAAAGGGCAATGTGGTAGACAGCGGAAAGAGGAGCTGAGCCGAGTGACAGAGCAGTTGCTGACAACTTACAATGGCTATGTGAGGATGCAGATGCGGCTGGTTACGGAGGGGCAGTTTTTGGCAGGCCGGGTCTGCACGCGGCCATGCACGTGCTCAGCCACGGACCCAGCCATTCTCCGGCCGTATCCACAGGTAATGCCGGTGGCTTCACGCTGTGCAGCTGCTAGCCCCCCACCAGATAGAGGATTGGTGTGGGGGTGGTGACGACTTTCTGGTCATAAGACCAGATGGATCCTGTGGACATAGCCGCACGATCGGAGAATCCAGCCCCAGGACAAGCAGAACAGGACAGGAAGATATTCTTCTTTATTCAGGGTAAAACAAGCCTAATCCCTGCAACCTATGTTCAGAATTTAATTATTTTAGTCTCCATTTTATTCTGGTAAATCTGTACTGCAGCCATTCCAAGGCCAGCATATCCTTTCTTAGTTCTCAGAATTGAATGCAGTACTCCAGATTAAGTCTGATCAAAGTTGTGTACAAATGGTATCATTGGTGGAATTCTCCATTCCTGAGATTTGGATTTTCCGGTTTTGAGGCTATGTCTGGTAAGTGTCTAGTTTTATGATGAAAAAATCAGCATCACCCGCGCACTGATGCTCCGCCCGGTGGGGGGGCTCGCAGCCGCTGCTGCTCCCAACAGAAATGGCCAGAGAATTGCTGGTTCCATGGCCATGCATGCACATGGCGACGACCTGCAGAGGTCGCGCAGTACAACATATCACCGGCCGCGCGCGGACCCGGCCTGCCAGATACTGCCCCCGTAACCCCCCCTCACCACCACCGGACCACACTCTAGCAGTCCCCCTAACCCCCGCCGAAGCCCATCCGGCCAGCGGAACCGCCCCCCCCCCCCCCCCCCCCCCCGACTGTGGCGGCGTTGGACACGTGAGGTTGACAAAAACTCAGAGCACGCTGTCCCATGCCATCGGGAAGTGGGCCCATCGGGGGCAGAGCATTGGGGGAGGGACTTCAGGTGATTTCCTGAGGCCGTCCCAACGGCGTGCAGCGTGCTCACTGATGACGCTGTTTTGGAGGGGGCGGAGCATTCGAAAACAGGCACCGCCCCCGATTTCGGCGTCAAAAAGGATTCTCTGTCCGGTCGCCAAATTCGATTTCAGCTTAGCAAGCGGAGAATCCTGCTCTAAATGGTAATGCCAGTGCAGGATTCGTGGACTTCCACAACAGCAAAACTGGCACCACACCTAGTCCGATTCAGCTACTGTTAAGGGACGAGCACTGGCACCACGTAGAACGTAATTGATTCTAGTGAGAAACGGTGCCGGATTCGCTGGGTCTGAGATTAGCACTTAGGAGGCTGACAAGCTGCAACTTAGCTCAGTGGGCTAGACAGCTGGTTTGTGATGCAGAACAAGGCCAGCAGCATGGGTTTAATTCCCGTATCAGCTTACCCAAACAGGCGCCGGAATGTGGCGACGAGAGGCTTTTCACAGTAACTTCATACTTGCGACAATAAAAGGTTATTATTATTATTACACTCCCTACACTCACCATCCCAGCCAACAAGATGGCAGCGAGGGGAGCGGTGCCTAGATTCACTGATGCCGAGCTGGAGACCCTCCTGGACGCGGTGGAGGAGAGGCCCTGTACCCTGGCCGAGGAAGGAGGCTGCCAGTGGCCGCCATTCACTGTGCGTGGCGCAGGTGGCAGAGGCGGTCAGCGCTGTGGGAAATGTAGTCTAGACCGGCTAGCAGTGCTAGAAAAAACTGCACAACCTCCTCAGGGCAGCCAGGGTGAGAAGGCAACACTGTGCCCCTGGCACTAACCCGTGTCCCACACGCCTGTAACCTGACACCTCCAACACCCCCCCCACCCGGATGGCGGTCGAACCCCCCCCCACTGCACGTGCCGGCATCCATACCGGCCGCCATGGCCAGGTATTCTGGCCACTGAGGCCACCAGCTACCCAGCCCCTAGCTGCATGCATCAGACTGTCTCACATTGTGCGATTTCTGTTTCCCCTCCCCCACCCCAGGAGAAGGCCACTCACAACCGCCGGAAGTGGGAGAAAACTGGTGGGGGACCACCAGACCTACGGCACCTCACCTTGGCAGAGCAGAGGGCCCTGGATGTGGTCAGTGGCCCGGTAGAATGGGAGGTCGCCATGGTGGAGGTCGGACGCAGGCACGAAAATGAACTGCTGAGTTGCAGTTCCCCATGACATGTGTGTCAACCCTCTCCCGCAACATCACCCCCACACCACCCTACCCTCACCCCTACCCTCACCCCCACACCACCCTCACCCCCACCCTTATTCCCACACCACCCTCAGCCCCACACCATCTCACCTTCAGCATCACCCTCACCCTCATGCCCATACCAGCTTCACCCACACCATCCCCCGGCCCGTGGTCTAATCATGCGTCTTGCCTTGTGTCATTGCCCGGGCGCTGGCTGACATGGCACAGACACGGAGGGAAGTGGTGCACTCCCAGAGGGAGATGGCGCAGTCACTGGCTGATGTGACACAGTTCCTGAAGGTCAATGGGTGATGTGGCGCAGTCCTAGGCGCCAATCGTCCACTCTCTGTGCTCCTTCGCCGTGAGCATGCAGACCCTGGTCGAGGCCAGAGCGGGCCTCAGGACTGGCAGCGCCAGCTGGCGGGAAGCCTCAGGGGATAGCTCCACTCGCACCTCGATCCCAAGGAGTAGCCTAGGGTCCACCAGGCATCCCGAGGAAGGAGAAAGTGATGGGGACTGTGCCGGTGACACCCGCAGGTGCCAGAACACCGCAGCACCTCAGACGACCCCCACTCCTGTCCCTGGCACATCTGATGGGCAGCGGGTAGAACAAGGTGGCACCATGCCACCCGGGACACCAGAGCAGCAGCCGGGTCCATCCAGGCCCAGTCACTCCAGAAGACGGCCACCAACAGGGACCCATGTCGCAGGTCAATAATCACAGCAGACTCCACTCCCAATGCAGTGTCTGGAGATCCACCTAGACGTAGCGTTCGGGCCCGTAAGACCAGAAAGTTAGACACCAGTTAATTCTGCACGTGTGCGGGGAACAGTTTAGTTTTAGGGGCGAGGGCATGACTCTGTATTTATGTCACATCAAAGACCTGTTCACACTGTTATAACCTGTCTTTGTGCTCTGTCAGAGGGTGTGAGGTGTGGGCTGACCAGAGAGAGGTTGCGGGGGGAGGATATTGGACATACCCCCCCCCCCCCCAGCTGCCCCCCACCACCCCGACCGCCCCCATCACTATCGCCTCAGGGATCCAATGGCACCGTGTGATGAAATGGCCAGCTCGCATGCAGGGATTACACAGGTGGATGGTGGAAAGTGTTACCATGGGCAGGAATCAGACATTGTCAAATGATGCTGGGCACCAGAGCTCATCGCAGACCGGGTTGTCTTCATCTTCCATCCCATGGACCAGGGCTGGGACTCTCCCCGACCTGGTGGGGCGGGGGTTCCCGGCGAGATGGAGTGGCATGAACTACTCCGGCGTTGGGTCGCCCCAAAGGAAGTCTTGCACCTTTAGGGGCCAAACCCTAACATTGAGGGGCTAGGCCCCCGCAGGAGTGGTTGGCGCTCCGCCGGCTGGCGTGGAAGGCCTTTGGCGCCACGCAAGCCGGGGCCGAAGGGACTTTGCCGGCCGGCGGAAGTCCGCGCATGCGCCGGAGCGTCAGCGGCTGCAGATGTCATCCCTGCGCATGCGCAGGGGAGGGGGTCTCTTCCGCCCCCGCCATGGTGAAGACCATGGCGAAGGCGGAAGGAAAAGAGTGCCCCCACGGCACAGGTCCGCCCGCCGATCGGTGGGCCCTGATCACGGGCCAGGCTACTGTGGGGGCACCCCCCGGGGCCAGATCGCACCTTGCCCCCCTCAGGACCCTAGAGCGCGCCCGCGCCGCCTGCTCCCGGTGGTTTGATCCACACTGGCGGGAGAGGCATGGCAGCGGCGGGACTTCGGCCCACCGCGGGCCGGAGAATCACCCGGGGGGGGGGGGGGGGGGGGGGTGGCACGCCGACCAGCGCGGAGCGATTCCTGCCCCCGCCGAATCACTGGTGCCGGAGAATTCGGGACACGGCGGGGGCGGGATTGATGCCGGCCCCCGGCGATTCTCCGACCCAGCAGGGGTCAGAGAATTCCGCCCCAGATCTGGTGTCAACCCCGGTAGTGCGGCAGGCATGTATCATGGAGGGGGATGCAGACGAGGGTGTGTGCGGGCGGTACGGTTGGGAGGTGAATGGTGGTGGGATGCGGTGTCCGTACTCCTGACCAGTCCCCCCCCACCCCGTTGTTGATTCTGGAGGTGATCAGAGGGTCCCATGCCCGTTGGCCCTGGTGCACACATCGTGTAACCCATGTCCTGCCCATCCGCGCCCTTTCCCGCATCCTCGTTGAATGAGAACTGATGTACATCCTCCTCTGTTGCGCGATGTTGTGGAGAATGCAGCAGGCTGCCACGCTGCCGGCAATCCTCTCAGCATCATACTGGAGGTGCGAACATGCGCAGACGTGCATGATGCGCAGCTGGTGGTCACATATCAGCAGGAGCGGGTGTCCTCCCCATACTCTCGCAGTGCCAAATGTGCCATGATCTGGCAAATATGTTGTACTGTCTCCCTACTCAGCCAAAGTCTACAATGGCAAGCCCGGTCCGGCAGGTCCTTGAATGACATGTGCTGCCAATACACACAAGGCCTCATTCGGCACCTCCTTTGCACCCCCTCCACCTCCTCAGCCTGTTGGGCAGCTGGTTCTCCATCCTGGGCAGCTGCCTCCTGTTCCTCTGGGGAAGACCCCACTGCTGCAGCTTCCTCCTCCCCGAACGGCGTCAGTTCGTACAGCTGTAGTGCATCCCCCAGGGATGCAGCGACAAGCAGGAAGACTATCTTTGCTGGTTGAATTAAAATATCCATTGTCTGCAGAGGGTGAAAGGCCAGTTGCTAGAGCGAGCTCTGACCCCACATGTCTCCCCCCCCTCCCCCCCTCGCCCGGCGGTGCCAGCACCTTTGGGGCCTCTGGCCCTGGTACCTGCCCCTTATGCTAGGGGTACCATCGGCTGGCGCTGCCCTTGCCAGAAGTAGGCTCCATGGCCCCTGCCCCACGCCCCCGTAGGAACTACAGTGGATGTTGCCCTTGAGTGGCTTGCCTGATGCCCCGCCGGCGGGTGGCGGCCCGGGTGGGGTATGGCGGACGATGGGTTGCAGGAGGGGGCACCCATATGGGGGCAGTGGCGTGGTCTCCGCTCTTGATGAGGGTGAGGCTGCAGAAGCTGCACCTATGTCATCTAGAAGGCTGCTCAGAAATGCTTTGAGCAGGAGTCTCCCCCCCCCCCCCTCCCCCAACCACCACCCTCCATGACTAGAGGTCTTCAGTGTAATTTCCCAGTTGATCAGATTCACTGTTGTTCACGCACTTCGGTGACCCTGGCAATTTGCTGGCAGGTCAGGAAACAGGTCCCCTGGGTGGAAAATCTAGGTTAGGTAGATTGGCCAAAGTTTAAGTAGGGGCAAGGGCCTAGGTAGGGTAGTCTTTCAGAGGGTTGGTGCTGACATGATGGGCCGAATGGCCTACCTCTGCACTGTAGGGATTCTATGATTCTGCGAATAGAATGATAGAGCACCCACCCTACAACCCCCCCCCCCCCCCCCCCCCCCAAATCTTTGCTGACTAAGGGACAATTTAACAATGCCAATCCACCAACCTGCACATCTTTGGACTGTGGGAGGAAAGCAGAGCACCCGGAGGAAACCCATGCAGACATGGCAAGAACGTACAAACTCCACACAGACAGTCACCCAAAGACAGAATTGAACCCAGGTCCCTGGAGCTGTGAGGCAGCAGTGTTGACCACTGGGCCACCATGCCACCCTGATTTAGATTCTGAATCTATGATTCTCAATCTATGTTTCAGAGTTAAAACAAGTCATAACTGGCTTCTTAATTACCTCAACTACTTCGTAATTACTTATTGGACAGATCCAATGGATCCTCCGCCTGAATTCCTGCCCACAGAAATCAGGAAGAGGGCAGCAATATCTGGGACTTTCCTGTATGCATCTAAACCTGCCTTCAAATGCTTAAATATTCTCCCCTTTGTATTTTATTACCATTCTATTTCAGATCACGTTTTCAAATCAGTTTACCACCCTTGGATTCTCCAGCTCTGTTCCTACTTAATTACCTTTTCCTCAAATTCTCCATTTCTTGTCCCAGGGGTGTGACCTTTATTTCCATGTCATTCTATCAAGATATTGTAGTTTTACTTGTTCATCTTTCTTTTGATTTATTGAATTGCTATGTCAATTCGTATTTAATTTTTTAACTGTTTCTTTCGGATTTTTCCCATTCCATGTTTTGATTTATGCTTTTATCCACCATTCAGATTAATTTATCTTTGCTTTCCATCGCCTGGCCATTTATCTTTAAACAGGATGCTGTATCATAGCTGAGACCTTCGGAGCCAAGATCCACCCAGCATGATTCTGTAGAAAAGTGGGGGTTTTGAGCAAGAAGCTGTACTATTTGACCAAGGCCTCACCTGCCTTTTCAGATTGGGGGTTAATACATCCCATGGCACTATTTCAAAGAAGTGCAGATGAGTTCTCTACAGTGTCCTGGCCAATATTTATTTTCAACCAACATGATCAAAACAGATTATCTGGGCATTATCACATGACTGTTTTTGGGATCTTGCTGTGCCGATTGGCTGCTGCATTTCCGACATTGCAATGATGACCAAAATTTTCAGGCCCTTTCTGCTGGTGGGATCTTCCAGTTCCGCCGATGGCAAATCCCTGCGGCAGGTTTCTCAACGGCAGTGTGTGAGTCACGGAAAATCCGTTGACATTGGCAGGGCTGGAAGATCCCACCACTGGCCAATAGCAGGCCGCCTCCGCCACTGCAGGGAAGGGTGGAAAATCCCACTCAGTGTTTCTGCTTTAAAAGTACTTAATTGGCTTTACAGTGCTTTGGATCCCCAGAATTGTGGAAGATACCATATATGTACAAGACTTTCTATCATTCTTAATGTTATCTTAATGCTGCTATTCTAGAATCTACGAACATGTGTATTTAATCTTCCTGTTAAGTTATGTATTGTTATGTTATTGTTTGCACAGATAATTTACAAATATGGTGACTTGTAATATAGGTTACAGGACTATAACTCTTATATTTGTTTTGCCTGAAATCCACACCAACTCCCACATTTAATTATACAATTATTAATTTATTTCCTGAATGCTATTAAAATTTGAAATGTTTTATTTGAACATTAACTGGAAGATAATGAGGCCCTACAGCTCTTGGCCTCCACATAAGGGTACTTCAGAAAATAGTCAATGAAATTGTCATGATCATGGAATCAACAGAACTTGAGTCATACTCAGAGAATGTAACGCATTATTAATGGGTGCCATTTGTATACTGGTGAGCCTGGCATTATGGCAAAACTGCTAGAGGCAACTTCAGACATCTGGAACAGAACAAAATCATTAAAGCAAGTTAGCTTTATGGGGAGGGAAAATTCTTATACCACACTCATGACTGTTTGTTCTTAGAGTTACTGAAGTATGTAGATAAAGGAAAGTGCAGACAAAAGGCAGAATTTAAAAAAATATTGCAGAGTGCTGGATAAGACGAGAAAAGCAATGAGAAAAGCAAAGTTCCAGGAAGCAGTGTAAGTGTGCCAGGGGGCTGTGCCAGGGCACTGACCAACCATGTCCCTCACCACCTGGGGGGCATACTCACACTCAAGCCTCCAACATAGTCATCAGGACTGGTTTCCATTTTGGTCAAACTCTAAAGCCATTTTTGAATATTAATATCCATGCAAATGTGTGGCAATCAGATATATGCCCTTACTGGGTGTGAACCTGATTACGTTGCTGGCAGAGGGTGGGGAAGATCTCAAAGTGAGATCTGCCCAGCTCAAATCCAGTTATGGCCCTCTGACAAGAGTTAGCAGCCATTATAGGATTTGCGTCCATGGCAAACAGTACTTCAAAATGAACACTAAAGTGGGTTAAGGAGAGGTGGGAAGTTAACATTTTTAAAGTTTCAAACTCAAGCCCAACTTGCCTCGAACTTGTCAGTTGTTGATTTTAACAAAGGCTGAATGGGGTCGGGTGAGATGGGTCCCTTATTTAAAATTTTTAATGAGGCTGTATGCCTAAGATTTTATTTGATTGTTATCACATATTGTTTTTAAGACCTAATGTGCTGGGTAAGCTGGGTCTATGTGGACTGCGTTTGATGCAGTGTAGAGAGAGACAGGCTTCCAACACTTGATGAGATGCAACACGATTTTATTGAACATCTAACTATATGACATGCTTAACTGTGTGTTGACACTATGCTGACTTGACTGGAGACCTGAGGCTAGCCTGACCAGACTAACTGACTACCACATGTTTGTATTAGCTGCTGCTCACAAGCTCTGACTGTCTTAGAGGCTGGATCCCGAGAGAGCAGGAAAACTGGTGCCCTCTGGCTTTATAGTGGTCGTGTCCTGTCTGGTGATTGGCTGCTGTTTTCTGTGTGCTTACTGGTCATCCTGTGTGTCAATCACTGCCTGTCTGCACTACATCATATACATGAATGGATATTATGACATCTCCCCACTTTCTTTAAAAACAAATATGTGTTCAGGTAATAAATATTGAGGTGCGTGTGCTTGAAGGTGTGTACAGGTACTTGACTATATACAGAACATGCTAACTTATATACATGGGAAGGTGTCTAGTGCAGATAGAGGGCAGATAAAACATGAGAAAAAACGATATGTACAGATGTCCAAAACGATGAGATAACAAGGTAATGCAACAGTCAGTCTATAAATTTAGTCTCTGTGGCGGGCGACGAATTCTGGTTGACCGCCTCAAGGGTGGGTCAGGGGCCGCCTGCACCTGGACGGGCGGGACTGCCTCCAATGCGGTGGTCGCAGAGGTTGGTAGAATAGCTGGTAGATAGGTGGCCTTGTGGCAGGGCGCGCCCGGAGGAAGCAGTGTGCGAGGCGGGACGTCATGGTTGGGTGGCGGGCGTGGAAGTCTGCGCAGTGCCCGCCTGTTGCGCCGGAGAAAAGAGCCATCATGCATGTAAACGAGGAACAATCTCGGGGCCACTTTCTTGACCACCACAGCTGTGGCGGACCAGCCACCATCAGGCAGCTGAACACGAACTCGATCAGCAGGGACCAGCTCGGGGAGATCTGTGGCATGGGCGTTGTATGCTGATTTGTATTGGGCCCGAGACTGCTGCATCCTCTGTATGACAGGGAAGTTGTCAAGGTCCGGAATGTGGATGGCCGGAACCGCCGTTCACAGTGTGCGGTTCGTAAGGAGCTGCGCTGGAGACAACCCAGTGGACAGAGGGGTCGCTCTGTATGCCAACAGCGTCAGTTTGAAATCGGAGCCCGAGTCAGCAGCCTAACACAATAATCTTTTGATGTTGTGGACCCCTTTTTTGGCCTTCCCATTTGACTGGAGGTAGTGGGGGCTGGATGTGACGTGCCGAAAGTTATGCAGTCGGGCAAAATCTGACCACTCCTGGCTGTAAAAACAGGGGCCGTTGTCACTCATCACTGTGAGTGGTATCCCATGTCGGGTAAAAGTTTCCTTGCTAGCCTTGATCACCACCGCCGACGTGAGGTCAGACAGTCTGACCACTTCGGGGTAATTGGAAAAGTAGTCCACTAGGAGGACATAGTGATGCCCCTTGGTATGGAACAGGTCAACACTGACTTTGGACCATGGGAGGTCACCATCTCATGTTGCTGTAGAGTTTCTTTAGGCTGGGCCGCCTGGAATTTTTGACACGTAGGGCAATTGAGGACCATGTTGGCGACGTCTTGGCTGATGCCTGGCCAGTATACTGCCTCTCGAGCTCGACGGCAACATTTCTCGACCCCCAGGTGACCCTCGTGGATTTGGCCGAGCACCAAATCTCGCATGCTCTGTGGGATCACAATTCTGTCAAGCTTCATGAGGATGCCGTCTACCACCGCCAGATCATCCTTGACATTGTAAAACTGAGGACACTGCCCCTTCTGCCAGCCATTCGTGAGGTGCTGCATCACGCGCTGGAGCAGAGGATCCCTGGCCGTCTCCTCATGAATTTGAATAACCCTCTCATCAGAGGCCGGGAAGTTGGAGGCACAGAATTGCACCTGCGTGTCTATTTGACAGACAATGTCAGTCTGCTCACACGGTGTGGTGATAGACCTGGAGAGTGCATCTGCAACAATGAGCTCTTTGCCCGGGGTGTAAACCAGGTCAAAATCGCAGCAGCGTAGCTTGAGGAGGATACGTTGTAACCGTGGCCTCATGTCATTGAGGTCTTTTTGGTTGATGTAAACCAATGGCCTGTGGTCCGTCTCAACCGTGAATTTCGGGAGGCCATATACATAATCGTGGAACTTGTCGATTCCCGTAAGGAGGCCCAGGCATTCCATCTCAATCTGAGCGTATCATTGCTCAGTGGGCGTCATGGCTCCAGAGGCATATGCAACTGGGCCCAGGAGGAGGAGTCATCCCGTTGGAGGAGCACTGCCCCAATATCATCCTGGCTCGCGTCAGTGGATATTTTTGTTTCCTTGGTGGGGAAAAACGCCAGCACTTGGTGAGTTTTGCCCTCACCTCACGCCGCTCTTTCTCATGAGCGGGTAGCCACTGGAAATCCGTCGTTTTTCTAACGAGATGGCGGAGGGTTGTGGTGTGTGACGCCATGTTGGGGATGAACTTCCAAAGGAAGATGACCATCCCTAGAAAGTGGAGGACCGCCTTCTTGTCCTCTGGGGTCTTCATGGCGTTGATCGCCGAAACCTTGTCAGCATCCGGCTGCACGCCTTGCTGCGAGATATGGTCACCAAGAAATTTGATTTCTGATTGACCGAATGAGCATTTGGCTCTGTTGAGTCGGAGGCCATGCTCGTAGATCCTGTGGAACACCCACTTGAGGATATCGATGTGTTCTTGAGGAGTTGTGGACCAGATTATGACATCGTCGACGTACACTCGCATCCCCTCGATGCCCTCCAACATTTGTTCCATTATGCGGTGAAATACCTCTGACGCAGAGATTATGCCAAAGGGCATTCGGTTGTAGCAGTAGCGACCGAACGGGGTATTGAATGTGCACAGCTTGCGACTGGACGCGCCCAGCTGTATTTGCCAGAACTCCTTAGAGGCCACCAGCTTCGTGAAGAATTTGGCATGAGCCATCTCGCTGGTTAACTCTTCTCGTTTTGGTATTGGGTAATATTCCCTCATGATGTTGCGGTTTAAATCTTTGGGGTCGATACAGATTCAAAGCTTCCCTGACGGCTTCTTGACGCAAACCATGGAGCTAACCCAGTCCGTGGGTTCCGTGACCTTTGATATGACGCCCTGGTCCTGGAGGTCTTGCAACTGCTGCTCAAGGCGGTCCTTGAGGGGTGCTGGCATCCGACGCGGTGCGTGAACCACAGGGGTGGCGTTTGGCTTCAGCAGGATTTTGTATTGGTATGGGAGTGTGTCCATACCTTTGAACACGCTATGGTATTGCGCTATGATGTCATCAAGTTGAGCCTGGAAGTTTTCATCAGGTGAGGCCGTTGCCTGTGTGGGTGACATGGTGTGGACTCGTTGAACCAGGTTCAGGTGTTTGCAGGCACGAGCTACAAGCAGGGAAGCTCTGTCGGGTCCCTCGGTTTCAAATCGCAGCGTCGCTTTCAATGACCTATTGGACACCCCAAGCTGGCATGAGCCACTGGCAGCAATGGCATTGCCATTGTAGTCGAGGAGCTGGCAGGCCGGTGGAAGATTGCTTGGTCTGACGCGGATGGTGTAGAGGTCAGATTTTGAAATGATGTTTGCTGAAGCGCCGTGTCCAGCTTGAAACGGATTCGAGCCTTGTTAACTGTAAGGATAGCAGACCATTCGTCGTCCGGATCAACGCTCAGGATTGGGAGGTGTTTCACCATCATTGAGAGAGGCAGCACATGCTTAGTAATGATGCCCATCCGGAATGGGGATTTGAGGCACTCGGCATCAGGATCTGGTGGGCTTTCGGGGTCGGAGTCTGTCACGGCCTGCTGTACCGAACGGACGCTTCTGCGCTGTGGCTGGGATTGCTGGATGCTGGGCAGTGGAGTAGATCTGCAAAGGGCTGCGTAGTGGCCAAGCTTGCCACAGTGGAGACAGCGTCGTGATTTTGCCGGACATTGCCGCTTTTAATGGGCGGAGCCACAATTCAGACACGTCATGACGCCGACGTCAGCGCGTTCCATGCGGCAACGCGCATGCGCAGTGCGGTCGAATGACGTGCGCACCTGCGCAGGCTGGTCGTCAGTCTCGCTGTCCCCTCGGTCATGGCGCGCATGCGCTGGAGCCCGGGAAAAGCGAGCGAAATGGCCACTCTCATCAAGACTCAGGCCCTGCATTTGTGTGATGGCCTGCACCCGTTCTGCCTCGTGGGGGTTTAGCTTTGCCGTTTCTGCCGCCCTGATGTAGGAGTACCGGTTGTTAGCATGCTCGTGGACAACGCACGTTTCGATGGCGATGATGAGGGTGAGCTGCTTAACTTTCAGGAGCTGCTGGCGAAGGGAATAGGAGTGGACCCCGAAAACGATCTGATCCCGGATCATGGAATAAGTTGTTGAGTCATAGTTGCATGACTGCGCGAGGATGCGGAGATGGGTTAAAAAGGACTGAAAAGGTTCATCCTTACCTTGAAGCCTCTGCTGGAAAACGTACCGTTCAAAGCTCTCATTCACCTCAATGTCGCAGTGGCTGTCGAACTTGAGCAGGATTGTTTTAAATTTTGTCTTGTCTTCGCCTTCAGCATATGTA
Organism: Scyliorhinus canicula; assembly: GCF_902713615.1. Classification (NCBI taxonomy): domain Eukaryota; kingdom Metazoa; phylum Chordata; class Chondrichthyes; order Carcharhiniformes; family Scyliorhinidae; genus Scyliorhinus; species Scyliorhinus canicula. The sequence goes on from NC_052147.1 coordinate 137,376,581, forward strand.
AGGGAGTTGTAGCTGTGGATAGTGTGGTCCCCGGCTGTAGAAAGGAATAGTGCGATCTTCCTGGCATCTGATGCAGCCTCGAGGTCGGTGGCTTCAAGATAGAGCTGGAAGTTCTGTTTGAAAATCTTCCAGTTTGCACCGAGGTTGCCGGCGATGCAGAGCTGCGGAGGAGGGCGGACGCTGTCCATGTTACCGGATGTCTGATCGCTGGTCAAGGCAGATTACCTCAAGGTGAGTCTGTCAATTCTCAACATCCAGACTTGGTACCATGATGTTTTGGGTAAGCTAGGTCTATGTGGACTGTGCTTGATGCAGTATAGAGAGAGACAGGCTTCCAACACTTGATGAGATGCAACCCAATTTTATTTAACATCTAACTATATTACATGCTTAACTGTGGGTTGACACTATGCTGATTTGACTGGAGACCTGAGGCTAGCCTGACCAGACTAACTGACTACCACATGGTGTTTGTACTAGCTGCTGCTCACGAGCTCTGACTGTCTCAGAGGCTGGATCCCGAGAGAGCGGGAAAACTGGTGCCCTCTGGCTTTATAGTGGTTGTGTCCTGTCTGGTGATTGGCTGCTGTGTTCTGTGTGCTTACTGGTCATCCTGTGTGTCAATCACTGCCTGTCTGCACTCCATCATATACATGGATGTATATTATGACAGGACCTTGCTGTACAGATTAGCTGCTGTGTTGCATACATTGCAACAGTGACTACACTTTAAAAGTGCTTAGTAGTCTATTTCTCTTGGCTGGAGAGACTGGACAATTGGTCATAGTCTCAGGATAAAGGGTTGTCCATTTAGAACTGAAATAAGTAGAAATTTCCTCACTCTGAGGTTTGTGAATCTTTGGAATTTTCCAGAGGGCTGTGGATTCTCAATTGTTGAATATATTCAATACTGATATCAGTGAATTTTTGGGGGGGCACAAAGGGAATCAAGGGAATCAGACACTGAAGCAGTGCATGTCCAAATGGAGCAAGACCTGAACAATATTGCACTTGGGGAGAATGGGATCAAAGGCTATGGGGAGATTTGGCTATTGAGTTGGATGATCAGCCATGATCGTGATGAATGGCGGAGCAGGTTCGAAGGGCCAAAAGGCCTCCTCCTGCTCCTATCTTCTATGTATCTACGTAATATTCAGGCTTGGACTGACAAGTGGCAAGTAACGTTCAGGCCACACAAATGCCAGGCAATGACCATCTCCATCCAACAAGAGTGAATCTAACCATTACACCTTGACATGGCATTACCATTGCTGAATTCCCCCACTATCAACATCCTGGGGGTTACCATTGATCAGAAACAGAATTGGAATAGCGATATAAATACTGTGGCTATAAGAGCAGGTCAGAGGCTCGGGATCCTGCGGCGAGTAACTCACCTCCTAACTCCCCAAAGCCTGTCCACCATCTACTAGGCACACGTGAGACGTGTGATGGAATATTCCATTTGCCTGGATGAGTGCAGTTCCAGCAACACTCAGTGAAGCTCAACACCATCCTGGACAAAGCAGCCCGATTGGTTGACATCCCACCCAGATATATTCACTCCCTCCGCACCAACACACAGCACAGCAGTGTATACGAAGTGCAAGCTGCATTGCAGAACTCACCAAGAGACAGCACCTGCTAAACCCAAGACTAATACCATCTTGAAGGACGAAGACATAGAAATTCTCTTTCAAGCCACTTGGAAATATATCAGTGTTCCTTCACTATCGTTGAGCCAAAATCTTGGAACTCCCGCCATAGAATCACTGTTGGAGCACCTACTCCACATGGACTATCGCGGTTCAATCAGGCAGCCCAGGACCACCTTCTCAATGGCAATTAGGGATGAGCAATGAATGCTGGCCCAGCCAGTGATGTTCACGTCACCTAAATGAATTTTTAAAATGTGGATAGGAAGGGAAATGTAGTTGTGTAAAGTGGTATGGGACAGGGTTCAAAAAACTACAAAGTATATGATGGAGTTCACCTGACGTATATCTGTTTATTAAATGTGGCTGGGATGAGCACAAGAGTCTGCCTTTCAGGTGTTATTCAACAGAGTTCTTAGGTGCTTTTAATCAAAAACACAAACTTTATTCTACGAATTTAGTTAACATTTGTATAAACACACACATGAAAGAAATTTATCAACTACAAACATAAATACCCCACACAGCTAATCTATGCATAACCCTTAATAAATCCCTCCTTTACTGTTCCAATTTAATATCAAGATCCAAGTAAAATCCAGAACCCCCTTTTCAGAGATGTGGCCCAGCACACAGCACTCCTACTGGCATAAGACCTTGGTATTGATATTCTTGTTTCCTTTTCAAACAGCAGGTTTGAATTCCTTCCAGAAAGCAATTATCTCTCTTAAGTTATCAAGCAGTCTGGAAACAGCTTTTAAAATGAAGATCGAGAAATTCTTCTTTCAACCTGTGCAGTTCAAACCAGTTCAAACTCAAAGCGAAAGTAAAACTCAGAGCCACAGCCCAGCTCCACTCACACAATGACATCACTGAAGCCATGTGATAAGACAAAAACATTTCTTAAAGGGGCACTCCATGACACCTCCCGCCAAGAAAAATAAATAAACCATCAGCTTCAAAGATGGTTTCATTTTTCACCCTTTCACTTGCCCATTAATAACAATTGCCTATAAACATACATTTATTAAACAAAAACAAAACAGGCAAATATTGATAATAATACAGTCTATTTTAGTTCTTTGTCTTCCTGCAACTGGAATCCCTCTTGATTGACAGCCCCTTTGGACAAGAAGATCTCTGGATAATCCATCCATTTCTCTATGCCTCAGCATCTTTCTTTAAGGTCAGGTACTTTTGTTCAATCCGATCACAAAGCCGTTTGTAATTCTCCAACACTGGAGCAGTGGTTAACACAGCCTTCAGGCCATCAAATGCCTGTTGACACTCCACTGAAATTTGTTATGCTTCTTCAGCAAGTCAGTCAGTGGAGCAACCACGCTGCTAAAATCCGGCACAAATTTATGATAAAATCCACTCATGCCAAGAAATTGCATTATTTCCCTTTGTGTCGAGGGTTTTGGAAACTCCCCAATAACATTTGCTTTCACGTCCTGTGGGACCATTTGTCCATGTCCAATTGTATGGCCAAGGAATGTAACTTGGGCTTTTCTAAACTCACTTTTGGCCACGTTTATTACCAACCCACCTCCAGTAAGTCGATCTAATAACTCCATCAGATGCTTTGCATGTCTGACTAAAAATCACCAGATCATCTATGTGTACCGCACAATTGGGTAATCCTGAAATTACTTTGTTAGTTAACCGGTGAAATGTGGCTGGGGCGTTTTCATGCCAAATAGCAGAACTTTGAATTGGTATACACCATTTGGAGTCACAAAAGCTAAAATCTCCTTCATACTTTCGGATAAAGGTACCAGCCAGTAACCTTTAAGTAAATCCAGTTTGGAAATAAAAGCTGATTGTCCCACCTTCTCAATGCAATCCTCCAACCATGGGATAGGATAAGAGTCTGTTTTTGTAACTACATTAACCTTTCTACCGTCCACACACAATTGTTGGGTACCGTCTGGTTTCGGTACCATCGCTGTGGGTGAGCTCCATTGGCTGCAACCAACTTCAATTATGCCATTTTTAAACAAACTTTCAATTTCTTCTTGAATCTGTGCCAATTTTAAAGGGTTAAGTCGATATGGATGTTGTTTAATTGGAACAGCATTTCCCACATCTGCATCATGTATAGCCATTTTAGTACTTCCCAACTATTTCCACAAACTTACCCATGTGATATTAATAACTCTTTCAGATCAGTTTGTTTTTTGTCTGGAAGGTAACTCAATGATTTATCCCAATTTTTAAGAACATCATAGCTCAAAGTGAAAGTAAAAGTCAGAGTTACAGCCAGCTCCATCCACACAATGACATCACTGAAACCATGCGATAAGACAAAAACATTTCTTAAAGGGACACTCACATGATAAAAGCTGTTGTAGATCTATCCCTGGCCCACTCCCATTTCTCATCTACATGCTGCCGCTGGCTAACATCATCCGAAGGCACAGTATCAATTTCACATGTATGCTGAAAACACCCTGCTCACCTCACCACGTCCTCTATTCTCCTCCACTTTGGTAAATTATCAATGCTCCCAACTTCTCTCCCCTCCAGTTTCCTCCATGGGCCATCCATCAAACCTTTCCTCCCCCGTCCCCCTGATCTCTCAGGCACCCCCCTAAATCGCGATCCCCCCACCATCCCTGCCACATCCCCTGATTAATCTCTCTCTTCCTCCTCTTTATTCCCCGAATACACCTGCAAAATGGACTGCAAAAACGGCAACCCGATCCTGCTGTTAAATCAGGATGGACCTGAGTGAAGCCCATTAACTTTGTGTGCGATTCTCTGGCATCGTTGAGCTCTCACTCGAGTGAAACGATGCCGGTGAAAAGCAGGGCATGCAGAAAATGAGAACCGAGCCAGGCACCAAACTGTTTGCAATGCAAACAGCTTGGTCCCATAGGCAAAATCAGGATCTCGCTGTAGCATGGTGAGAAACCAATTATCACCACTTAAGCCCTATTTCTATGCAATTATCGAGAGCCACCCCATATCTAGCGGGCTCCCGTAATTCAGCATCCTCCCCAGCAAGTGCTCACGCTGGTGTCGCTTAGTATTCCTTTTGAAAAGTGTAAACCTGATGGAGGGCATTTGTGGGGAGCCGAGGAGGTGAGTAGCCATCTTTGCTCACAGGCAAAGAGCCCGGGGGCACTGAACATGCCTCTCCATTACTTTGAGGGGGGCGGAGGGAACCTCGAATCAGAGTGGGAGATCCTCCGCAGGGGGGGCCGCCATGGGAGGGTGGAGGTGCTGCGGGGCATTTGGGGGGCAACCGCATGCAGCATCACCAGGCCAACCCCTGGATTGTGTGTACCCATTCCGGGGACTACTCCTGTCCCTGCCGTCTGCCCCACCGACCACCCATAACCACCATCGACATCTGAGGCCTCTGGCCGTGCGGCCGAAGGCTATTGCTCATAGGGAATTGGCATATGTGGTTAAGTGAACAGTTCACAGAATCCAAGTGCATTCCCGTGGGTGGGCGTGCCATGTAGCATGTGGGAGTCATTGCCCAGCATCTCAATCACACCTTGGTGCATGGACACTGTGCTTGAACACAGTGGGAGGCAACATCACACCTCCGAACACCCAGGCGATGGGACACAGCTCTGGGGACATGTCCACGGCCAGAGGATGGGTGAATGCCATGGGGATGGCGGGGGGGGGCTGCCTTGGGAGATGGGCCAAAGATTCAGAGATTGGGGTGCATTGCAGAAGACAGTGACAGAGGCATCATACCAATTGCACAAGGGTATTTACTGAGTTTTACGATTCACCACCCTCACAATGGTGCTACCCCCTCGCTCTCCAGCTCACCCCTGACCTATCCCCCCCACCCCCTCCCCCAGTGCCATCAGTGATCCTCAATGTGCTTGGCCCTCCGAGTTCTACCGTTACGTCTAGGTGTGTCCCCAGGATGTACATCTGAGGTGGAGGCAGCCAGCTGCTTCCCACATCCCGTGGCCGTCTATACCCATGGCGGGTGTCCTCTGGGGTTCTGACACCAGAGGCTTCGGCTCATTTGTTTGGGGCACATGCACAGCTGTGCCGCCCTGTCCTGTGTACTGGCTGCAAGACGCGGCTTCCTCAGAGGGGTGGAACATGAGGGATCTGGTGGCCACCATCACCACTCCATGGGAAGGGACTGGATTGACACCCGACACTCCCTCTCCTGCTCGGTGCCCATATGGCCCTGGAGTTCATCTTGGGATGGAGAGGCAGCAGATTTGAGCCCCAGAAGCCCCTGCATCATCTGGCTCTGCCAGCCCTGGCGGTTCCCCATGGTCCGCACCATCATGTCAACGCCCTTGGTGATGCTCCTCAGTGACTGGGACAATGTGCCTCAGCAATGCCCACCTGTGACTGGGACAAGCTCTGCAGCACCTCAGCCATTCCCAGCTGAGAGTGGGACACGTCCCGCAAAATCTCATCAAGGTCAGCCTAGTGGTGGGTCACATCCCCCAGGGAGTTGGGCATTCTCCCGAAACCCTCAACCATGGTTGTCACTGACAGCGCAACACCTTGGACATCTTCACTAATGGTGCTGACATTGTGCACCAGGCTCTCTGCTTTGTAAATGGGAACCAAGACAAACCTGTCAACCAAATAGCAAGTTGGATGGTTGTATGATGGGGGTGTGGGGTGGTGTGGGTAGATTCACTCAAGGAATTCATTGATTGATTTGATTTATTGTCACATGTACTGAAGTACAGTGAAAAGTATTTTTCTGCAGCCGAGGGAACGTGCACAGTACGTACATAGCAGACAAAAAGAATAATCAACAGAGTACATTGACAAATCGTACATCGACAAACGGTGTTTGGTTACAGTGCGGAACAAGGGGCCAAACAAAGCAAATACATGAGCAAGAGCAGCATAGGGCATCATAAATAATGTTCTTACAGGGAACAGATCAGTCCGAGGGTGAGTCGTTGAGTAGTCTTTTTTGAGGAATTTGATTGGTATTGAGGGATCTGGATAGATTGGCAATGGGGCTGAAAAAGAGCACAGAATCATAGAATTTACTGTGCAGAAGGAGCCCATTCAGCCCATTGTGTCTGCACCATCCCCTGGAGAAAGCACCTCCACCCTATCCCCATAACCCAGTAACCCCACCTGACCTTTTGGACATAAAGGAATAATTTAGCATGGCCAATTCACCTAACCTGCACATCTTCCTCTAGAGGAAACCGGAGCACCCGGAGTAAACCCACGCAGACAGGGGGAGAAAGTGCAAACTCCCACAGCCAGACACCCAAGGCCAAAATTGAACCTGGGACCTTGGAGCTGTGAGGTTGCAGTGCTAACCACCGTGCCACAGATGAAGTTTACTGCAGCGATGTGCATAATTATGAGACTGGGAAAGGAAAATAAACCTTAGAATTATAAAGGAACTGGGGTTAGTTTACAGCAGGGGTGGGCAAACTACAGCCTGCGGGCCGCATGCGGCCAGTCAAAGGTCTGTATGCGGCCCACCAAGATCAAGTCATAAAAAATTAAAAAAAAAAAAAAAAAAATTTAATTTTTTATTAATTTTAAGGTTAATGGGGGGGCTGTTGGGTTACTGGTATAGGGTGGATACGTTGACTTGAGTAGGGTGATCATTGCTCGGCACAACATGTGTTTCATGTGAAGTTTCTACTTTAAAATATTAATTAATAAAAATGAATTGCTTTTTTTTCTTTAAACTGAGTAACTTTGTTTTTCAAATAAATGTGTTTCATGTAAAGTTTCTACTTTAAAATATTAATTAATAAAAATTAATTGCTTTTTTTTCTTTAAAAACCTTTTATTTTGGCTATTTTAAATATTAATTATTTTACTAAATATACTATGCGGCCCTTTAAAATTGTGAATTTCTGAATGTGGCCCTTGCATGGAAAAGTTTGCCCACCCCTGGTTTACAGGATACAGCATAGGAGAAGGATTTGGTCGTGGCAGTATATAAATCAATGAATGATCTGCAGAGTCTGAAACAGTGGTAGATAAGGCAAATCAAATCTTTCATTTTAAAGCACAGTGACAGAACACAAATCACAAAATGTGATACATGAGCCAATTCATCACTAGCTCAGAGTACTATGTGCAACTCTAATCATTATATAGCAAGAAAGATAGTGTGACGCTAGAAAAGATGCAGCAAAGTGCTACCTTTTTAATATGCGACACTAGACTCCTGAGTTACACTGAGAGATGGCGGAAGATGAGTTTCTTAACACTAGAGAAAGCTGAAAGTGGATCTTATGAAGATATTAATGATCCTTAAAGATATCGACAAATTGACCCTTAAGGAACTGTTCACCTTAGCGTCAAGAATGACTCTGGTGGGGTATGTGGTGACATTCAGAATCAAGAAGATGAACACACAGTTCAGAAACCTGGGTGGGTATCTCCGACGGCTGACGCTGGAATCGGAAAACATGATTTGGCGGAGAATCGGTTCCGACGCCAAAATCGCAACGGGTGCCATTGCAGATAAGGCAATTCTCTGTGGCCTGGACAAATTTCAATTCTCTGTGGCCTGGACAGCAGCGTCAATGCAATCCAGAATGCATGACAGTAAACACTCTTGGCGTATCATTAGTAGGTCTGACCCGGTATTGTCTGGGGCCCCCGCGATTCTCTGCCTCGAATGGGCCAAATTCCCGATGGCGAGGTTCACTTGTGCTTTTAAAAATCGTGAAACAGGCGCCGTGGCTGCTGAGAGAGAGGGGTGATGGAAAGTGTACAACATTGCCATTGTTTGCTGACAGTTGTGTTGCTGGCTGGGGGCTTTTGCCAGTACCGGGGGGAATAGTGGGGGATAGCCAGGAGGTGGGCTGTGCTGTTGGGGTGGACAGGCACGGAACACCATTGCCGTAGCCAGCAAGACTGCCATGCAGCTGTGATCGCCATTGACTGCCCATTGTGAACTTTGGGCCACAAGTCATAAGGGTGTCCACCCAGGGCATCCACGTAGGTGCCCTCTGGCCTCAGCCGACCCATCAGTCGTATGGGAGCGCTCTAGTGCAATCAGAGCCATCTCGTTGGTTAGGATGGTGTGTGTGGCGAGCGAAGTGTGTATATGCGGCTGTAGCTTGTCGGTTTCCTGAGTGTCAATTGCGAATCCAACGAATCTAGCATGTTTCTCTTTGGAATCAATTGTGTTCCACATGGAGCCCCTCAGCGGTCGCTGAACCGGTCCAGGTGCAGCACCAGTTTTGCTGTTGTGGAAGTCCACGAATCCTGCCCCGGCATCAACACTTAGTCTCAGGAACAGAGAATCCCACCAAATTACTTTGCACAAATAATGGTGACTGGAGTCAATTGACACTCAGGAGGCCGACAAGCTGCCAAGGGAAGATGCATTGGCAATCTAATCTGGGGGGAGGGGTGGGAGTGGTGTTAGTTGCACGCTGGTAGGTAGTGGTGGGTGGTGTAAAAATTGGGCACCATGACGGCAACGCCATTCTTGTTGCATACTACATCTGCTGACACTTTATCTGTGGCATGGGAGATCCACTTGGCCATGTGCAAATTAAGTCACCAATTAATTAAGTAACCACTTAAGAGTCTCCATTTTTTGCCGCTGGGATCTTACCCACGGTAGGAGTGTCGCACCATACAGAAAGACAGCCACATCAAGTCTGGCGTCCTTCTCATGGGCCGACTTGGTAAGCTCCCTAATTTCCTCACACATGTTGCTACCACAGTGTGTCTTTAACCCATATGGGGATGGAAAAGTAACTATGAGCCGGATTTGTTTAATCAAATAGTGTTTATTCACACACGTATAATGTTACAGTTAATCAATCACACCATCCAACACAAGTTATTTTACAGAATACTAAAGTTAGTACGAGACCTTAATTTAACTTTTGAGTGACTAGCAAATGCCCAGACAGACAAAGGCCTTTATCTGTATTTGACTTCTGCAGCCATCAATGTTCGGTCCTTGTTGTGGTCTGATGCTCTGGCTCTCGTCTTCCTTCTGTTGGTGACGTGATATGTCCTCCTCTGGTGGCCGGTGAATATCACCGTTGTTTTGTTGCTGTTGCGCGCTGCTGCCGAGAGAGAGTCGAAGGTGGTGCAGCGCCTTTTAACCTGCTTGGATTTCGCGCCCCTTTTAGGCGGTCTCTGAGTCATTGCTAATCAATTGATCAGGCTCGATCACTCTGATCACCTCTGCATTAAATTCCAGTTTCTTGATTGTACTCCTGCACAATAATAATAACGGTATTTTATTCAAAACAACAGATTCACAGCTGAAAGTTTGAATTACAGTGTGACTTACATCGAGAAATTCATATATAGGCGAAGTAATCAAGTTGAAAACAGGCAAACATGTGACAATTATGTAATCACAACAACAGACAAACAAATTCAGCAGGTAACAGGGAAGTGGTGAACTGGATATTAAAAGAAGGAATGTTGAATTAAATTTATATTAAAATTACAAGCCAATACACCACTTCCACATTTTTGGTGTTTAAATACATATAAGGACCTGAACCATGTAAGGAATAGGGTTACATTGGTACATTTCTGTCCTTCATCTTACGGGGGTGACGGAACCTCTGATTTCCTTGATTGCTCTGGGCGTGAGGGTGGTAACCACTTCTAAAATTGGGTATATTGAATAAGGGATTTTCCAAACTTAGTAGTTTATGTAGTTTCAATCTTTGTGAAATGAAGGGTGTTATCATGTGACTGTTATTGAGGGCAATTTCAGTGAATTCTTTTATATGCTTTCAACCTGAGTGCTATGTATGTGTGTGAGGTCAGGCTGCCACACAGGCACAGCATATTCAAACAAAGGATGTGGGTAGCCAGTGCAGATCATCAACAGGCCATGGACAGGGGGTCTGAAAGGGATCAGGGATCTGAGAATAAATATCTGTTTGCTTTTTTGACATATTGTCTACATGGAGCACACGCCAGAAATGAGGCTCCTGCGCTGTCTTCTGACCATTTATTTGAATGGTCTAGAAAGAACACGCAGCAGGCTGCTGATTTTGCAATGTGTGCTTTCAGCAGCTATGGCTTGTCACCGAGGGCAGAATTTTACATTTTTTCAAAGTGTCGGTTTCAGTGAGAAAAGCAAAGAGGATCCCGTCGATGATAAAACTCAAGGTATATTCAGCTTCTTGAAGGAGAATTTTTTTCAACTGGTTTCATGCCATGCCCTTGGCGGCCTGACTCTGATTCAATCACCAGCTACAACTTAATCTCTGGAGTCAGTGGGGCGCACCATTTAAACATCTCCACAGGCCCGCCCAGCACTTGCTGCAACCCAAATTGGGGGGGGGCTGGTGGCCGGAAAGACTCAGCCAAGCTTCACCGAGGGAGCCCTCAGCAAGCTTCTGGATGCGGTCAAGCAGGAGCCGTAAACCCTCTATCCATGATTGCGCAGACATCCAGCAAGCAAAGTGACCAACCCTGCCTGGGGGTTTGTGGCTGCTAGCTCACACCATTAGCATACTGGGATAAAGTGCCGAAATAAGATGAATGACTTGATTGTGCAGCCAGAGTAAGTCTGCCTCTTCATGTCCCCCACAGCACCCCCGAACACACTCCTCACACCTCCACGATAATTTCACTCCCACCCATCTCACGGTTCGGAGCACGTGTCATGTTCACCCCTCTCCCCGTGAATGATGTGACCATCACAATGTCCTGCCACAGGCCCCACAGTAATGAGAAGATGTAAGGCCTCATGGTTGGAGAGGTCTTGACATCCTCATCCTGGTTGTCCCCAAACCGAGAGGCAATGAAGGCGTCCCTAGCTCTGCACACCATGTGGGCCCTGGTTATGGGCTGATAATATTCCAGCAATAGTACTAAAGACTTGTGCTCCAGAACTTGCCGCACACCTAGCCGAGCTGTTTCAGTACAGCTACAACACTGGCATCTACCCGGCAATGGGTAAAATTGCCCAGGTTTGTCCTGTACACAAGAAAATGGCCAAATCCAGCCCAGTCAATTACCGCCCTATCAGTCTACTCTCCATCATCAACAAAGTGATGGAAGGAGTCATCAACAGTGTTATTATGCGCTACTTACTCAGCAATAACTTGCTCATGGAGGCTCAGTTTGGATTCCGCCAGTGTCACTTACCTCCTGACTTCAGTACAACCTTGATTTAAACATGGACAAAAGAATAACAGAGGTGAGGTGAGAGTGACTGCCCTTGACATCGTGGCAGCATTCGACCGAGTACGGCATCAAGGAACCCTAGCTAAACTGGAGTCAATGGGAATCAAGGAAAAACTCTCCGTTGGTTGAAGTCCTATCTGGCACAAAGGAAGATAGTTGTGGTGGTTAGAGGACAATCATCTCAGCTCCAGGACATCACTTCAGGAGTTCCTCAGGGTAGTGTCCTAGACCCAACCATCTTCAGCTGCTTCATCACTGACCTCCCTTCCATCAGAAGGCAGAAGTGGGGATGTTTGCAGATCACTGCACAATGTTCAGCACCATTCACGACTCCTCATATAATGAAGCGACCATTCCAAATGCAGCAAGACCTGGACAATATCCAAGCTTGGGCTGACAAGTGCCAAGTTACATTCACGCCACACAAGTACCAGCCAATAACTATCTCTTACAAGCCAGGATCTAACCATCGCCCCTTAACATTCAATGGCATTACCATTGCTAAATCTCCGACAATCAATAACCTGAGGGTTACCATTGATCAGAAACTGAAATGCACTAGCCACATTAATACTGTGGCTACCAGGGCAGATCAAAGGCTAGGAATCCTACGGCGCGTAACGCACCTCCTGACCCCCCAAAACCTGTCCACCATCTACAAGGCACAAGTCAGGAGTGCAATGGAACACTCTCCACTTGCTGGATGTGTGCAGCTCCACAACAGTCAAGAAGCTTGACACCATCCAGGACAAAGCAGCTCTCATGACTCCTACTCCTTCCACAAACATTCAAACCCTCCACCACCGACAAACAGTGGCAGCCATGTGTACCATCTGAAGATGCACTGCAGGAACTCGCCAAGGTTCCTCAGACAGCACCTTCCAAACACACGACTACTACCATTTAGAAGGATAAGAGCAGCAGATACCTGGGAACCCCACCACCTGGAGGTTCCCCTCCAAGTCAGTCACCACCCCGACTTGGAAATATATCGCTGTTCCTTCACATTTGCTGGGACACAATCCTGAAACTCCCTCCCTAGCAGGAGAGTGGGTATACCTACACACGAAGGACTGCAGAAATTCAAGAAGGCAACTCACCACCACCTTCTGAAGGGCAACGAGGGATGGGTAATAAATCCTGGCCTAACCAGCGATGCCGATATCCTGTGAATGAATTTTTAAAAAATATCTACCAGATCATGGCGCACCTAGCACTGCGGGTGAATAGGGGAGGACATTCGCTCCGGATGGCATTCAAGGTGATGGTCGCTCTGAACATTTCCGCTATAGGGTTTGACCAGTCAGCAAAATAGATCCATTGCAATGTGAACCAAGCCCACTTGGATTCCAGAGCAGCAGGGTTTGCCGCCATTGCCGACATACCCCGGGTCCAGGGGATATTGACGGGATACATGCCCCCCTATTTGCACCTGCAGGTGCATAGCCGCTCTACACAAACAAAAGAGGTTCCATTCGATGAACTGATACATGACCATCAGCTGTGTATCACGCATGTCTGCGCCCAATACTCGGGCAGTGTGCGCGGCATCTTGATGATTCCCAGCCTCTTCGAGGCGGCCCACATCTGGGAGGGGGGGTTTGCTCCTGGGCGACAGGGGCATGGACACCATATCCCATCTCCACAAACCCCCACCCTCTCTCTCCTGGCCACACCCCCGCCAGCAAACCCCTCCATGATACATACCTGCCGCACTATGGGTATTTGGGCCCTGGGTTGGCAGTAACAGCGGGTCTGGTCCATGGGATGGAAGATGGAGGACAACCTACTCTGCGATGAGCTCTGCTGTTTCTCAACGTTTGACAACATTTGACTCCTGCCCACAGCAGCACTTCCCACCGTCCACCTGGTGATCCCTGCATGCAAGCTGGCCATTCCATCACACGGTGCCATTGAATCCCTGGGCTGGCGGTGGTGGAGATGGCCGGGGGGAAGGTGGGGAAGTCTGCCAATCCCCCCCCCCCCCCCCCCCCCCCCCCCCGCACCTCCTCTTTGGCCAGTCCAGACCAACCAACCCCTCACACCCATCTGACAGAGCACCGAGGCAGGTTGTAACATTGTCAACAGGTGTATAATGTGAACAAATATGAACCTATAAATGACCTAGCCCCTATCACTATACTGTGCCCTGCACCCATGCCAACTTAACTGATGTCTAACCTTCTGGGCTTACGGGCCCTAACGCTACATCAACATGGATCCCCAGATGGCACATGAGGAGTGGAGGCAGCCTGCTGCGATTCCCGCCCTATGACCAGGGTCCTGTTGGCACCCGTCTTCCGGGCGATCGGGCTGCTGCTCGGGTGTCCTAGGTGGCATGCTACCACCCTGTTCTGCCCGCCACCCATCAGATTTCCTCGAGGCAGGAGGTGGGAGAACGAGGTGCTGCGGTGATCTGGCACCTCCCCATGCGGGAGTCACCAGCACGGGCCCCATCATCTCCTCCCTCGGTGTGTCCGATGACCTCCGGCTACTCCATAGGACCGGGGTGCAAGCAGACCTATCCACTGAGGCACCCCTGCCGGCTAGTGCTGCCAGTCGTGGAGGCACGCTCTGATCTCGACCAGGGCCTGTATGCTTGCGGTCATAGAGCACAGGGAGTGGACCATTTCGTCTGGGAAATGCAAGCTCACCGGCGAGAACCGCATTTCCCAACTCTCATGGGATTTTGTGCCCACATCGCTGTTCTCACTGACGGATAATACGGGCTCAAAGTTCTGGGCTGAAGATGTGTATCTGGATAACTACCACTTTTATGCTGTTTTTGTTGTAATCTTGCACATTTCATAAGAAATAACTGCAAATGTATTCAACAGCTGTTGAGGTTGCCAGTGTGAGTTGAAGTTGAGATCTTGCAGAGTGATCATGGAACTTTTTTCTATGTATCATTAATCAATAAATCAAAGGTAATAGAGTGATAAATGAAATGCCATGAGCTGTTACTGCCCATCTCCCTCTGTTGACCAAACTATTCATAAATGGCATTTAGCTGCTGCTGCTCATTATCTTTAGTTATGCAGGATGAAAAATGTCTGCTATTAAAAATGCATCCTTTTTGAACGTTATTGAATAAGGGTATAATCATTTTAGATGGGCATTGTATTAAATTTATTTTAAAAATACAATTATTTCTAGTCATTGCATTGCAATTAGGAATTCTGTTCCATTCAGCCTCTAGATTACATGAATCAGTCAGCTTCCAACAGGTAAAATGTACCCAGCAACATTGTCACTTTGAGAGCTTTTTAGCATTTGGAATAATTTTAACCAAACGGTTTTTTCAGCTCTATTACCAACAGTCCTGAACGCCATCCTCACACACAGGAGAAAACTAACTTCTGTGAATGGCTATAAAGTCCAGGATTTTCCATTTGGGAGACTGTGGGCTGGATTCTCCGATTTTGAGGCTGTGTCCGGAGCATGTGTCTAGTATTACGACCAAAAAATCGGCGCCACCCCAGACACCAATGCTCCACCACGGTGGGGGGCTAGCAAAACCCCCAGCTTTCAACCTGCATATACAGACGGAGAATTCATGGTCCGTGGCCACGCATGCGCACAGCAACGACCTGCTGCGGCTGCATCATACAACATAACCCAGCCTGTCAGATAGTGCCCCCTATAACTCCCTTGATACCCCCGGACCATACCCCACCTGTCCCCCCAGCCCCGACAATCCCCCGAGGTTGGAACTTATTTGCGCTCCAAAAGCAGTTCCGTTTCCTCTCCGTGCAAATTTATGCATGGCGAGGAATACGAGGGATTCCCAAAAGAATCCAGCTATCGGGTTGCTATTTTGTGCGGATGCCTGTATAGCGAGGTCCTGCGGCTGGCACCCCCCTCCCCAGCCTCCGTACCGTAAAGCAGCTCGCCCACTCCCCAGATTGCAGATAAACCGCCCTCCCCACATCGTAAAGCAGCCCCCACCCCCCCGCAATGGATTCCCCCCTCCGGCAATGTGATCTAGCCCCACACCCCTGGATTTCTGGATTCCACCCCCCCTTGCTTTAGGGTTTTGACTGGTATCATCAGCAGTACAGGCTTGGTGGGCCGAAGGGCCTGTTCCTGTGCAGCATTGTTCTTTGTTCTTGCCCAAAGTACAGCACTGATCCGAACTACCCACCCCAGAAACCCCTGTATAGGGGGACCCCTGAGACCTTCTAGATAGGGGTATCTCTCCCCGAGATCCCCTGGATAGGTGATCCCTACAGTGACCCCTGAATAGGGCATCCTCCCCCCCTGAGATCACCGGGTTAGGGGGACCCCCACAGAGATGCCCTGAACAGGGGGAACTCCGACAGATCCTCTAACTAACGGGACCTCTGGAGACTCCCTAACTATAAAGATCCGACCTAGAGACCCCCTAACTAACGGAACCCCCCACAGACCCACCGGAAATGAGACCCCTGTCTGGAAGCTAGACAGCAGTCCAGACAGGGACAGTGAAAATAAATTACCGCTATAACTCTCAACTGGGCACACACCTGCTGGCTCAGACAGAGGAAGCACCACAAATCCATTCCTGAAAAGAAAAGCAGTGACCCGTGTTTAAATCCCTCAGATCATTTGGTTGCAAGCCATTCATTCATTTCTCCCTGTTCAGCACTTGAAAATCATTGAAGCGTGGAGGGGGGTGATTGGAATGCTCTCTGAAGTGGTTGATGTTTGTAAACCTTCTGGTTACAGCACTTCAGTCTTACTCACACATGAAGGAAGATGAATGAAGCAAAGCTCACAGCTGTGTTTTTGCAAGCTGTCAATCACAGCCCACTAAGAGAAATGAATGAATGGCTTGCAGCTGAAGGATATGAGGTGTTTATCAGCAAAGTTAGACGAGTAGACATAATTATTTAATGACAGCTTCCTACATTGTGGAATCAGCTATGGACAATACTATTTTAGATCCAGCATTATGTCATATAGGCAGATTTAATTAGCAGATCTACATGCAGATCAAAGATCCCCACAATTATCACATTGCCTTTGTTACAAGCTCATAATAGCTCTTGCTTAATAATCTGCCCAATGGTATAGTTACTGTTGGAGGACACATAAACATAAACAACTCACACCAAAATTTTCTGAACTGTATTCATCCTAATCTCTGCCCTCCTGATCTTTAAAAAAAAATTATTTTATTTTATTTTTTCCAATTAAGGGGCAATTTAGCGTGGCCAATCCATCTAACCTGCACATCTTTGGGTTGTGGGGGTGAAACCCATGCAGACATGGGGAGAATGTGCAAACTCCACATGGACAGTGACCCAGGGGCGGGATTCGAACCTGGGTCCTTAGCACCGCAGCCCAGTGCTAACCACAGCTCCAAATGCTGCCCACCCCTTCCTGATCTTCTGATCCAAGATCCTTTATTATGTCTGCTTATGTCAAGTTTTATTGTCAAAGTTACTTCCCTGCCTTTTCTGTTCTGTTGATCTTTTTGAAATGTTGTGTCACCCAGAATATTTATTTTTCAACCTTGGCCGCTTCACAATTGTCGTTTTGCAGCGGCAATTACAGCAAAACCTTTTATCGTTAGTTGTGCTGCTAGCTCATCTGACTTGTTACATATGTTTTTTTCATACAGTTAAAGATGCTTGAACTTTTTATAAATCATTATTCTTTGCATGGACTTCATTCACTGATGCACCATTACCTTTAACCTCTCTGTCTCTTCCTGTCTCGCTCAGCATATCTTTACCCAAATGTCCCAAGACTTAATTTCTCTGAAGGTTTCATGAAAATGTAACATGCAGCAAGAATAGTTAGGACAATTTCCTGTTTTTGGCTTATAATCTACTAGTATCTTGGCAAAACCAAGATCTCCTCCCTTCAAGAGTGTGATTGCTTTGAGGTACTTGGAGCAAGAAGACTGTTAGTCCTACCTGGAGGGTTATTTAGTAACCTTACATCTGAGAGAGAAGTACCAGTTGATCAGAAGTGCCATTTGTTACATGGAAAACATGGCAAACTGCTTCTGTACATTGGAATTTTTAATTACTTTAGCTGATAGCTTCGAAATGGCGTAATCGCGTTGCGCACCGCATGCAATTGCAACGGCCTTGGCTCATCATCAGCAGGCCCTCCCATGATGCTCCGCCCCTGATGGGCCGAGTTCCCGACTGTGCGGGCCACATGATGTCTCAGCATTTGGGAACTGCGTCCACCGCCGCCAGGGCTAGGGGGGACTGGTGGGGGATGGCCAGGGGGTGGATGGTGGGGTTGCGGATGGCGGGTCACCATGTTGTACGGCGTGACTGCACATGCGCGGCCATTGACCCGGCCATTCTCCGGCCATTTTCAGCGCGGGAGCCGGGCGTTTCACCCAGCACCGCTGTTAGCCCCTCACTGGCCCCGGAATTGTGAGGGGTGGGCGCCGATTTTTTTCATCGCCGAACTCCCACGAATTCTCCGTTCCAGCCAGCAGTTAGTCGCCGAATCAGAGAATCCAGCCCAAGATCTTGTACAAAATTATTTCAATTTTCACAGACTTAAAATATGGTTGAAATTCAGTGTTAATTCAAATTACTTTTGGTGAACAGAGATAACTGGAAGAAAGTTTTCATCTTGCAGCAGCTTTTCCTGCTCTGCATAGCCTTTGTTTGCCCCCAATTAAGTTGTATTCTTTTTTTAAAGTATTTTTATTCAAAATTTTCAACATTTTAACTAACTACCCAAACCCACCCATCCCACCCCTCCCCAGTAACCAACCGCGCAATTTTACCCCCTCCCCTAGCAGTTGACACTAACTAGCTCCTTGAAATGTAGTATAAACAAACCCAATCTCTTTTGGAACCTCTCACTTAACCCCCTCAAAACAAATTTTACCTTTTCCAAGTGCTGGAGCTCCATTAAATCCCCCATGCACACTGAGGCAAAGGTTGAGAAACTGACCTCCACCCCAACAGGACCCACCTGCGAGTGATCAACAAGGCAAAGGCTAAAACATCTGCCCCTGCTCCCGTCTGCAACTCCGGCAAGTCCGACACCCGAATATGGCCCCCAGGGGACTGGGCTCTAAATCCACGTTAAAGATCGGTGACATGATGCTGAAGAACGACCTCCAAAATGTCTCCTACTTTGGACAGGACCAAACATGTGTACATGATTGGCTTGACCCCTCCCACACTACTCACAAATACCCTCCACCCCCTCAAACAACCGGTTCATCCTCAACTTCATCAGATGTGCCTTATCCACTACCTTTAGCTGTAACAACCCAGCTTCACGCATAAGATTGAGGCATTTATCCACCACAACACCTCACCCCACAGCCCCTTCAGAGATACCATAGCCTCCCCCACAATTTTCCCATAGATCGCTGAAATTACCCCAGCCTCATCAATGTCACCACCCCCTCCAACAATGAGGAGGGCAGTGCCACCAGAAAAGTCGGAAAAATCTTTTTCCTGCATGTACCTGAAAGTCTCCCCCCACTGGATTCTAAACTTCTCAACCAGTTCCTCCAAATTTGCAAACCTCCCATCAAAAATCAAATCTTTTATTTCCATCACCCCTCGCTCCTCCCATCCCAGATACCTAATAGCCATTCTTGCTAGCTGAAACCCATTCCCTCAGCATGGCCACCACCACCGGACTCCCCGAGTACTTCCCTGGGGAATACAGGTTCCAATGGCCGCAGCCCACCCCCCACCTTGCTTCCATTCACTAGCCAACATACATTTGCTAGAGAGGTGGCCCCTGCCAGAGCCCCCTCCCCCACATAGACAAAACCAACTCAAAGGTTCCCCACACCCAAACCTTCCAAAGTCCCAACACAGTAATCCCTCAAGCCAAGAAAAACAAACTTCAACCAATCACCACTCTGCCCAAACCATCTCTTCCCAAACACAACTTGAGAAGAGATTAAAAAAACAAAAAAAAGAGGAGAAAGAAAGAAAAGAGATTAACACAACCAAAGCCCAAACTCATGTCAGTCCTTTCATGAACACCTTCGCCTCCTCCGCCATCTCAAAGTAGAATTCCTTGGGGTTACATGAAACCCTCAGGGTTACTGGGTAATCCACCCCAAACCTCACATTGCATTTGTATAATCCCGCCTTCGCCTGCCCAAGGTCCACCCGCCTTCCCGTAAGCTTTGCTGTGAAGACCTGATATATACAAATACCATCTCCTTCCCACCTCACCTCCCAGTTCAACTTCACAAATCTCAGCACCTTTTCCTTCACCTGATTGCTGTGGAAGCAGACTATCATTCGGCTGGAGCGACCGGTGAGCCCTGTCCAGCTCGTAGAGGAAGGGGTCCTTTTCCTCCACATTCAACTAAGTGAACATCTACGCAAAGTACTCCTTCGGCCTCCACCCCTCCCGCCCCTCTGGCTGTTCCACAATCCTTAGATTGTGCCTTCGTAACCATTCTCCAGGTCCTCCACATTGGCTTTCAGCCCTTTGTTACTCGACACCACCCTTCACAGCTCCTCACCCATCGAGGTGAACTGATCGTTGTGCTGCGACAACACCTCCTCCACCCCCTTCAATGCCTCCCCTTGCTCCTGCACCGCCGTCAATGTCTTTGCCACAGCCTTCTTCACCGGAACAAGAGTCTAATCTCCCTACTCCTTGAGCAAGGTCATCATGTCTTTGTGATGCGTGTCAAAGTGCTTGGAATAGGGCGGGATTCTCCGACCCCCCGCTGGGTCGGAGAATCCCCTGGGGCTTGCATGAATCCCGCCCCGCCGCTCCGACGTTGGCTGCCGTATTCTCCGGCGCCAGTTTTCGGACATTGGCAGTGCCCCTACCCAGCAATTCTCTGGGCCCTGATGGGCCGAGCGGCCGTCGGTTTCTGGCCAGTCTCACCGGCGTCGATTGGACATGGTCTCACATGACGGGACCTGGCAAGTAAGTTGGCTGGTGCGATACTCGGGGGCGCGTGAGGTTATCAGACCCTGGGGGGGGGGGGCTCTACAGTGGCCTGGCCCGCGATCGGGGCCCACCAATCTGTGAACGGGCCTGTGCCGTACGGGCACTTCTTCCTTCCATGCGGGCCCTGTAGGGCTCCGCCATGGCCTGTGCGGAGATGACTCCCCCTTGCGCTGCGCCAGAATACGCCGGCTGGTCTGCGCATGCGCTGAACCACGCCAGCGGTTCTGCACGTGCGCTAACATGCGCAGTCCCTTCGCTGCTGGCTGGCGCAGAGCCAACCCCTCCGGCGCCAGCCTAGCCCCCGGATGCGCGGAGAATTCCGCCAACATCCTGTCAGCCCGACGCCGGAGTAATTTGCGGCGTTTTTTACACTGGCGTCGGTCTATCGCGCCGATACGGGAGAATGCCGCATATAACCTCTCAAGCTCCCCCATCATCACCTTAGCCAGCTTATCCACCTTGATGGGTGCGGCCCCACTCGGCAAGCCTGCTCCTACCATATTTTCTCCCACTGAACTCCCCAGCACACTCACCGACAGAGTTTGACTCGTCTTCTTTTTCCCCCGGATTCTTATTCTGAGTTTTTGACATCCTTTGGTTGCCTTAGACTCTCCAACAAATAATCATACCAAACTTTCCCCAGAACTGTCTGCGAAGGGCCAAAAATCAAAAAATCTAGCAGGAGTCACCCAACATTAAACCTCCACCGAGGTGTCACCAGCGGAAGTTCCCAATCAAGCTGTATTCTGAGGGGAATGCTATCAATACATCCACCTCTGGAGCAACTGGTTTGTGCGGAAGCCTTGAAGTCAGCAAAAATTCTGTGCCTGCCATAGCACTCCCTGTAGACTTCGGCAACTTTAAAAAGCAATATTATGCATCAAACAGTTGTTGAATCAGCAACAGACAGAAGAAGCCAGTCTACAACTAATCTGTAAATAATTGATTATCCCTTTAACTAATAATAGTTGTGGCTCTTTTACCTTCCAGGGGCAGAGACAGCCAGACTTGCGAGGGACACCTCTACTGGGCAGCGGGCTGAGTTTAAAAAACAGTCCAGGAAAATAGTAAATTTATTGGTTGGTGAGAAGCTGCTATTAGGAAGTGTTTAAATCGCTTAAACTAGAAAAATAGCTCATTAATAAAGAAGTAGCTCCTTGAATTTTAGTAAGGAACACTGGCAATAAGGAAGTCAAGTTAAATCAAGTCAAAGTGAAAAGGTAATTTAATAAACAAAGTAAGTTATGGTGAGAGAGCAGAACTGGAGATAAAAAAAAGATTGTGAGAAAAAAGCAATATGACTTTAGTTATATGAAAATTATATTACTTTCTTCGGTTGGAAAGGATCAAATACAAGTTATGGGGTTCAGCGGAGGGTTTCAAGTCAAGATGGAGAATTTATGTGACCGTGTTTGAGGAGTTATTTGTTAGGGGTGGGGGGGGGGGGGGGAGAACTGTACAAACTGTATAGACATGTGTTGGGAAGTTTGTTTCCCAAATTGTTTATGTGTCATAACTTTTCATATATGTTTGGAATAAAATACATCTCAAAAAAAAGATGGAGAGTGATGTAGTTGGGACCAGGGTCCTGAATCTAAATGAAGATAACTACGATCCTGTGAGGCGCGAGTTGGCTATGATGGATTGGGGAGCATCACTTCAAGGGATGATGGTGGATAGGCAATGAAAACATTCAAGGAGTGCATGGGTGAACTACAAAAATTGTTCAACCTGTCAGGTGCAATAATAAAACTAGAAAGGTGGCCATACATGGTTTACAAGGGAAATTAAAGATAGTATTAGATCTAAGGAAGAGGCATACAAATTGGGCAGAACAACATCAGATTTTAGGACTTGGAACAGTTTAGAATTCAGCAAAGGAGGACGAAGGATTGATTAAGTGGAAAATAGAGAAAGAGAGTAAGCTTGCGGGGAACATAAAAACTCACTGTAAAATCCTTTCTCGATATGCAAAAAGAAATCAACTTGTGAAGACAAATATACATCCCTTCTATTCAAAAACAGGGGAACAAAGAAATGACTGACCACCTAAATACATACTGTCTTCACAAAGAGGGATACAAATAACATACCAGTAATATTGGGAAATCAGGTTTTGTGAGAGGGAGGAACTGAAGGGTATCAGTGTTAGTC
The DNA here is from genome assembly GCF_902713615.1 of Scyliorhinus canicula. Classification (NCBI taxonomy): domain Eukaryota; kingdom Metazoa; phylum Chordata; class Chondrichthyes; order Carcharhiniformes; family Scyliorhinidae; genus Scyliorhinus; species Scyliorhinus canicula. Next base: position 137,399,404 of record NC_052147.1, read on the forward strand.
GGGAAATGGTGTTGGGGAAGTTGACGGGAGTGAAGGTTGATAAATCCCCATGGCCTGATAATAAACATGCCAAAGTACATAAGAAGTGGCCCGAGAAATAGTGGATACATTGCTGGTCATCTTCCAAGATTCTATAAACTCTGGAACAGTTCCTACAAATAGAAGGGTAGCTAATGTAACACATAATGGCAGCACGGTAGCATTGTGGATAGCACAATCGCTTCACAGCTCCAGGGTCCCAGGTTCGATTCCGGCTGGGGTCGTTGTCTGTGTGGAGTCTGCACATCCTCCCCGTGTGTGCGTGGGTTTCCTCCGGGTACTCCGGTTTCCTCCCACAGTCCAAAGATGTGCAGGGTAGGTGGATTGGCCATGATAAATTGCCCTTAGTGTCCAAAATTTCCCTTAGTGTTGGGTGGGGCACTGGGTTAGGGGACAGGGTGGAGGTGTTAACCTTGGGTAGGATGCTCTTTCCAAGAGCCGGTGCAGACTCGATGGGCCGAATGGCCTCCTTCTGCACTGTAAATTCTATGTAATTCTATCTATGTAAAAAAAGGCACATAGAGAGAAAAGAGTGAATTATAGGCTAGTCAGCCTGATGTCGGTACTGGGGAAAATGCATTTTAAAGGATTTAATAGCAGAGCATTTTGAAAGCAGTGGCAAGATCGGACAGAGTCAGCAATGATTTATAAAAGATAAATCATGCTTGACAAATCTCCTTGAATTCTTCTCGGGTGTAACTAGTAGGGTTGATGAGGGGGAGCCAGTGGATGTGGTTTGTTTTGACTTGTAGAAGGCTTTCAACAAAGAGATTAGCGTGTAAAGTTAAAGTGCGTGGGTTGGGGGTAATGAATTGAGATGGATAGAAAACTGGTTGGCAATCAGGAAACAAATAAACGTGTCTTTTTCCAAATGGCAAGCAGTCACTAGTGGGGTACCGTACAGATCAATGCTCGGAATCCAGCTATTCACAATATATATTAATTATATATTTAGGGAACTTAATGTAATATCTCCAGATTTACAAGTAACACAACGCTAGGTGGAAGCAAGAGCATGGGGAGGATACAGAGATGCTTGAGAGTGAGTGTGCATGGCAGGTGCAGTAAAATGTGGATAAATGTGTGGTTATCCACTTTGGTAGCAAAAACAGGAAGGCAGGTTATTATCTGAATGGCTATAGATTGAGAGAGGGTAATGTGAAAACGAGCCTTGTGTGTCCTTGTACACCAATCGCTGAAAGTAAGCATGCTAGTGCAGCAGGTGGTAAAGTAGGCAAATAGTATGTGAGGATTTGAGTACAGGAGCATATCTTGCTGCAATTATACACGGCCTTGGTGAGACCACACTTGGAATATTGTGTGCATCTTATGTCTCCTTATCTGAGGAAGGATGTTCTTACTGTAGAGGGAGTGCAGTCAAGATTTACCAGAATGAATTCTGAGATAGCAGGACTGACCTATGGGGACAGATTGAGTCGGTTAGGATTATTTTCTCAGGAGTTTAGAACAATGAGGGGGAATCTCAAAGAAACCTAAAATATTCTAACAGGACGAGACATGGTAAATGCAGGAAGCATTTTCCTGATGGTGGGGGACGTCCAGAACAAGGGGTCACAGTCTAAGAATGCGACCATATCCCCACCCACACAAATCGAGAGATCAGCGCATTGACCTTCTTAAAAAATGACTTGGGGACGAAGATTGGGATATTCTGAAACACAAGCAGAAGCCTTGGCAGTACCGTCATTTTTATAGTCTGCACCTGCCCTGCCAATGACAGCAGCAGTACATCCCACCTCTTAAAATCTGCTTTCATCTGCTCCACCAACTGAGCCAGGTACAACTTGTGCAACTGTGCCCAGCCCTGCACCACCTGACCAAGTAAAACTCGCCCCTACCACCCTAAGCAGCAACTCCCCTAACTTCCTTTCCTGCCCCCTAGTCTCAATCCGGAACACCTCGCTTTTCCCCATATTCAATTTGTAACCCGAGAACTAGCCAAACTTCCCCAGGATCCCCATGTGCCTCCAATACTGCCCAATGGGTCCAAAATATACAGCACTAGTCCACTACATATAATACGACCTTATGCTCTACGCCCTTCCCCTCGCTCAATCCCTCTCCAATCCCTCAATGCCCTAAGCGCCTTTGCCAGCGACTCTATCGCCAAGGCGAAGAGAAACGAGGAGAGCCGAAACCCCTGCCTGGTCCCACGATGTAGCCCGAAGTATCCCAAACTCACTCGGTTTGTCCGTACTCTCACGACTGGCGCCTTATATAGCAGCCGGACCCAGTCCACAAACCCCTGCCCAAACCCGAACCACCCCATCACCTCCAACATATACACACACTCCACCGATCAAACGCCTTCTCTACATCCATTGCCACCACCAAAATGTGCCTCCCACAGCGTGGCAGCCGTGACCTCCCCCGCATCATTTATCTTCCCGGAATGGCAGCCCACACCCGCTCACACACCTCCTCATCCGCCAACACCCCCACATCCAGCCTCCACTGCAGCTGCTGGACACCACCACCCACCCACACACACAACCTGGTCCACGTGCATGGTCAGAAACCACAATCACCGAATATTCCAAGTCAGTCACCTCCACCAACAGCGTTTTATCGAGCGTGAAAAAAAAACAATCTGGGAGTATACCCAGTGCACATGCGCGAAATATGAAAACTCCTTCGCCCTCCCAAACCTCCTTGGGTCCACCCCCCCTCACCCTTACGCTCCATAATCCCCATCAGCTCCTTTACCACTGCCAATACCCTCGACGACTTGGGACTCGACCGGTCTGAGTTCGGATTCATTACTGTATTAAAATCTCACCCATGATCATCAGATGCAAGTTCAAGTCAAGAATCTTCACTTACACCCACTTAGACACCGTTAGACATCCGGCTGATGTCACAATTAAAGAGAAACTGAAAGGGAACTGGCCGTTTAAATTGGCAGCCAGAGCCAACTTTGTGGAGACCCCTTCACATTGCTAATTCACCAGCAAGCTCTTGATTTGAAATGACGGGGATGTGAGTGAGCTAACTGTGCAATTTCCATTCAGGCTCCCTTATCCCAGCATAAATCAGAAATCGTACAATCTAGCCTGTGATTTCAGAATGTGCAAAGCAAACAGCAACAGAACATCAACATAAATCATTCTGCACACTGGCAAGGGACAACTTTGTGGGCTGGTTTAATGGTGGGCGGGCAGTAAAATCGAGAGGGTGGCCTTCCTGCTGCCTAGCCATCCGGTCCAGCCCATCTGAGATTTTACTGGGAGTAGGAGAAACATAAGGTGACCCACATGCTCTTGGGCCTATTGAGGCCCTTAAGTAGACAATTAAGGGTCATTGAATGACCTCATCCTGCCAGAGTCTGTATTTTCCTGACAGGGATAGGAGGGGGGCATTTGATGTGGCATTGGGTGTCAGGAAAGGTGCCTATGACTTCCTTTGTAGGCTTCCTGAGTCAATCCGAGGCACCCTCCATCCCAAGTCTCTCTCTCCCCCCCCCCCCCCCCATCACCCACACACCTGATCTCTTGAATGCAGTCTTTCTGCCATCTCCTTCACCCCACCCTCCCTGTGACCCTTTACCCCATACTTACCTTGGTGTGTTGGGACTGCCTGTAGTCCCAGCAGTGACCAGAACTCCCATTGGTGCTGCAGGGACTACAAAGCTGTTGGCCATCCAATTGGCCTGAAACTCTCTAAGGCGGAGCTTCTGCCTGAGAAAGGGGTGGAAGTCTCACCTCCAAGCAATTAATGTTGCTCCCAGCGTTAATTGGGTGCATTCCCGAGGGGATTGAGTGGGTGGGGGCATGATAGGAATCACTGAAGCCTGTGAAATCCAGCCCCATGTGTGGCAGACTTTATTTTTACAGAAGCACTTGTTCAGCCATCAAAAGAAATGCAGCAGATGATCTCATCTGACCTCGCCAAAGTGCGGAGATTACAGTTCAATTATCGTGCCCAGATGGAAGCATGCCAATCAGAACTGGCCTGCCAGATATTCAACTTTCCACAATTCTCCTTTTCTAAGATTATAAGCTTCAAAAGCAGCGTTAAAGAACCTGTTTGTTTAATACCATGGTTAACACATCAAAAGCAAGATCATTCAAATGAGCAGTTCTTTTTATCCTGCAGTGAATGAAGCTGGAAATACAATAGCCGCAGCATAATAATCAGCAGTAATCTCTTTGATAAATTCCAGGTGCATGCTTTTGTCATTTGTTTAAGACAAGGTTACAACGAACTATGATAATTATTAATGAGATTTGTAATGCATAATGTTTCATGTCTGCAGTCGTTGTTTGAATCCCCTGTTTCTCTCTTTGTTCTCATTATAATTTGACATCCCAACAATATTAGTTGGTGACAATGTACAATAGCTTGAGCTGGGGTTCAAATAAGACTGACACTTCAGTTCCTGATCTGAAAGTTTTTGAGCAACACAGAGAAAGTGGCTTGATTTCAGTTGTAAGAAGGGAAAAATAATCTTTTATGTTTTCTTTTTACTCTGAACTTGCTGCACCTCACATTGCATAGAATTTTAACATTGCATAGAAAGCAAATAGAAATATTTCTTCGGAGCGTTTAATGGGCAATTAATGTGCAAATGCAGAAAGTTCGGTAAACTAATGAGGGGACCGGGGGGGGGGGGGGGGGGGGGGGGGGGCAAGATGCTGTTTGTACGAAATAAATGTGGAGTGCCATTAATCGACCAGTAAGGTCTAGAGATTCTCAAATCGCAAAATTTCCATCCTTCAAGCTTTACATAGCCAATGTCTCCATGTGCTATGCACAAACCTTAATCTCTGTCAATGTATTCTGTGGCAGCCATTGGACACTCTACCTTTCACATATACCTTTCCTCATATCGACCTGCACAGTCATATTCAAATCTTGAGTCTTCAGCTCAGTGTTCAAGCCCACTTGCAACAGTGGGCAGAATTCTCCCCCCCCGCCATGCCGGGTTGGAGAATTGCTGGGGTGCCGCGCGAGTCCCGCCACGCCGCCCCGGCACCTGCATGCGATTCTCCCACCCCCCCCCCAAACCAGCGCGGCGGGAATCACGGCTGGCAGCTTGGAGAATCGGCGCTCGCCGTTTGCAAAAGGCGAGCGGCGATTCTCCGGCCTGAATGGGCCAAGCTGCCGCCCCAACACGACAGGTTCCCGCCGGCGCTGTCCACACCTGGTCGCTGCTGGTGGGAACTGCGCGGGAACGCTGGGGGGGCAGCCTATGGGGGGGTGCAGAGGGGGGTTCCTGTACCGGAGGGGGCCTCCGATGGAGCTTGGTCCGCGATCAGGGCCCACCAATTGGTGGGCCGATCTTTCTAAAGGAGGACCTCCTTTCCTTCGCCGTGCCGCAAGATCCATCCGCCATCTTCTTGTGGGGCGGCCTCGGAAGGACGGCAACCGCGCATGCGAGGGTTGGCGCCGGCCAACCCACGCATGCGCGGGTAACTTCATTTACGCGACACCGGCCGCGTAATCTACGCAACGCCGGCCGCGTCATTTTATTGCCGCCACTTTTTACACAGCGCCAAGGCCCAGCGCGCGTAAATACGATGCCGTTCCTAGCCCCCCGGGGTTGGGAGAATAGGGGGCAGGGAGCGGGCTCTGACGCCGGAGTGAAACACTCCGGTTTTCACTCCAGCATCGGGACATTGTCTCCATTTCGGAGAATCGCGCCCAGTATTCTTTCTTTCTCTGCAACTCCTATTGCATCATACATTTCTTTCCTTCAACAGCAGCCGATCGCCTCTCCCACAAACCACTGACCCAGGATATAAAGATAACTCCAAGCTCCATTGAATGCAAAAATAAAATCTGTGCACTGACCTTCATAAATCATATATGATTTGTCCTTTTTGGCTTTTGAGCTCGAAGGGAACAGTATTTTATTCAGGGAACATCTTCAACAAACTCACTATAAAAATGTTATGTTGTAATTTAAGTGACACATATAGTCCTATATATTCTTTCAAAATCTATTGGGCCAGAAATATTCTACTTGTAGGTTGCCAATGTAGTAAATGAGAGATCTCCAGTGAAGTTTGATGTTACGCTGGTATTCCCTACTGAATTTTGCGACGTTTCACAATTAATTTGGAGGAATGTTTAAATAAGTGCATTGAAATATCATAGTTTTAATAAAAATGAATGCCCAGAAAATCCATGAGATAATTATCAAAGGAATTATGCTCATGACAAAGTTAAGGGTTTGGGAGTAGGGGGACTAAGGGGCATTCAGCATTGTTGGGCAGAATATAATTTTTTATAGTATGGAACGTAAAAAGGACCAGTTAATGCAGGAATTATTGTCAAGCAGCATGGGTAAATCTGAATTGGTTTAAACTGTGTACTTGCAGATCCTAAGTTTAACCCCAATGACACTTCGGACTTTCTTTGGCATATCTTCATATTTTTCTTCTTTTATCCCTTTGCAAATGGTGTGGAGTGTTGGAAGGACAGGTTGACTAACAATCTGGTTGGAGCTGTGTGAACTCTTTTTGAGTTCCAAGGGCCTTCCAGTTCAGAGGCAAGAGCCAGTGAGGCTTCAACACTCCTGAGTGAAACAATAGTTCAAGAAGAGCAAAATTCTTCGAAGGCCCACAGTAATTAGTTTTGGTACAGACGGGACACAGAGGATGAAAGGAAATGCATCCAAAGCTAAATCTTCAGAGAACCCGATCCTGAGCTGGACCCAATTGGTGGGGGTCCTTCTCCACCTATCAAAAGGCCAAACCAGCTCTCTCAATCAGTGGACCAGCTTTCATTCAAACTTACATTGAACCCTTTTGAAACTGAGACTGTAGGAAATTCCTGCATTGGAGACCCCACAGCCCTGTCCCTTTGCATCAATGTCTTTATTTATGGGCAGAGGCTTGTAATTCAGCAACTGGCATACGTGGATTGTGATGGGGTTTGTGGCAATTGCCTTAGATTTATACAAAAGTGCTGATGGGATTCTGTACAGATGAGTCAGCAATTCCAGGGCCATAAGTTCTGAAATAGTAGGTGCGATTCAACAGAAAAATGTCAAAGTCCGGTTTTGGATGCGTTTGGTGTGCTGTGTCGTGACGGCCATGTTGGTGCGATTGCGGCCCGTATTTAATAGCACATTGCGCCAAAAATGAGCCCCATGAGATTCTCAACATTATTGGTTGCCTCGCTGTCTGATTTGCCCAATTCACACCTCAACAACTTGCCGCTAACAAAGGGGAGCTGGTTTTAATCACTCCCTCACCACGCACTCCCAGTCAACACACAAGCATGGCAGTGCACAGACCTGCTCCTCGCTTTGGGGATGTGATGTGACCATCAATTCACTAGACACACGATTGGAAGTAAACTGTGGTTTTAATAGTCTTACAACTAAGCCAGCCTGCGACCAGAGGAACTGAGAGCAGGCTTACGGCTGCAGTACTTCATACTTCTGGTTAGTGGGAGGAGCCATGGGTGGAGCCATGGGCGGAGCCAAGGGTGGAGCCCAGTACAAACTCCTCATCTCCCCCTATGGGCAGAGCCGTGCAACGGCTCACATACAGAGCCCACAAGGACACAATACATGCAAGGCAATACAGTGTGAATTACGAGGCATATAATTCACCACAGGATGAAGACCTCACAAGGCTTCTCAACGCTGTGGATGAGAGGCGTGCCACCCTGTTCCCCCCGAGGGGGTTGGAGGCCCAGCAACAGGGCCAGCAATGCTGCCTGGGAGGCAGTAGTTACCACCTCTCTCCTGGCATCAATTCCGCCTGCCACCTAAATTCCCAAACCCCCCCCTTCCCCAATTCACTGGCTTGCACCCTGCCACACATCCGATCTTCATGCTTGTTCCTCAGGCATCCCGGCACTCACCAGCACAACCCCGTCCTGTTCAGGTGTATTGCCCACACATGGCACCTGCTATAGACCCCCCCCCTCCCCACCCGACCTATCAAGCTCAAAATGCCCTCTCTTTGTCCCCGCAGCAGAAAATAGAACATAGAACATAGAACAGTACAGCACAGAACAGGCCCTTCGGCCCTCAATGTTGTGCCGAGCCATGATCACCCTACTCAAACCCACGTATCCACCCTATACCCGTAACCCAACAACCCTCCCTTAACCTTACTTTTATTAGGACACTACGGGCAATTTAGCATGGCCAATCCACCTAACCCGCACATCTTTGGACTGTGGGAGGAAACCGGAGCACCCGGAGGAAACCCACGCACACAGGGGGAGGACGTGCAGACTCCACACAGACAGTGACCCAGCCGGGAATCGAACCTGGGACCCTGGAGCTGTGAAGCATTTATGCTAACCACCATGCTACCCTGCTGCCCCATAGCCCATAATAAATGGGAAAAGGCCAAGATGGGGGTCGGATTCCCAGAGATTCGAGTCCTCATCTGGGCCCTCAAAATTGCGGGGTTGCCCGAGGGGAGAACAGTCACTGACAGTGAGGTTGGCCTGCACCAAAGAGGTGAGGATCCACTGTCACTTCATCCAGATGACCTGTCTCAAGTGAGATGTTCATGTTGGACAAATTATCCTTCTCTCTCACTGACCACCTGTTCATTGTCTTGTACGATCTCCATCTGATGAGGTCAGGCCATCCGGAGTTCTTCCCCCCCCCCAGGTCACTGAAGAGACCATCTTTGGGAGAGCTTCGTGGAGCAAACCGGTGTGGTGCCACAGCTATCCCACAGCTATCACCCGCACTTTTCGCAGCGCAGAGACACACCTTGGTAGGTGATATTAGTGGATTGGCTTCTGGGGCATAATCTGGTGACCATCACACAGCTGCTGATGCACATCAAGCAGTGGCAGGAACATCCATGGGAGACAGCAGGTGGAACTCTGCTGGATGCAAGGCCACAGTTGGGTCCCAGCCAGATGCCAAACCTCTGGACAAGTTTCTTCCAGAGCTGATGCAGATGATAGGACACACGCGTGAGATTTAGGAGCGGGTGTCAGTGACATCCTAGGGACCGCAAGACCAATTGGAGGAGCCCCAAAGGCTTCAGGCGCAAGAGATGGTGCCAACAATGCGAGGTACCAAGGCAAACTCTGCTAGGGTGACGCAGTGGAAAACCTGGAGCATGATATCCGTGTCTTAAGTGATAGTGCCTAAGCCATAACTCCGTCTGTGACAACCATAGCTGAGGGCCTCAACATGATGTCCCAGATGCAGATGGACATTGCTGAGGCACTGCAGAGCATGATCCAATCATGAAGTAGTATCGCTGACGGCAATGGACACCATGGTGCAGACAATGGTGAGCCTTCAGGACTGGCAGCGCCAGATGGCTGAACAGTCTCTGGAGCTCATTCCAGCTACCTTTCCATGATTGACGTCCCCAAGGGCCCTATGGGCACCGTCAGGGAGGAGGAACTGCTGGAGGCCAACCTGGGGTCTGCCAACAAGGAAACAATGGCTGTCCCCAATTCTTCCGAATCCTGCGCCCCCCCCAGACTAGTGTATATCATGGGCAGCCGGCAGAACGAGGTGGCACCGTGACATCGGTAAAGTTGACCCTGGCCCCCCAGTTTCAGAGGATGTCCTCCAAGGGCATCAATGGCCATAGGCACAGAAATTTGCAGGTTGCCCTCCACCTGCTCCCTATATGTAGCAGTAGACCACGGAAGGCCAAGAAGAGTGAAGAGCACTGAGTGTGCACTGGCGAGGTCACTATCTGTAGCTAGGGGGAATGGAAATCTGTCACATTAAAATGTTCACTATTAAAACACCTGATACATGTGAATCCTCTGTGTCATTAAGCTTCACAGCAGGCCTGCCCGCACCCCCACCCCCTGACGCCCCTCCACCCTCCCCCCCACCCGAGGCTCAGTGGTCCAGATCAAGAGCCCCTGAGGCAGACCCTGTTAAGAGTATGGGTGTGAGAGTGCGAAAGCAGAAAGACAGGAGCCAGACTTTTGAAGAAACTGAGGAGCACCAGAGCTTACCTCACAGTGAGTGAGTCATCACTCTTCTACCTTCTATAGTGACACACTGACAATGCCAGCACAGGCATTACCCTGGAGTGATGTTGCACAGACCCTTGGAGGGGGGAACAGGGGGGTTGGTGAGGGAGCAGTATGATGGGGAGCAGAGAATTGGGGGGATTGGGCAGAAGGGGAATGTGGGGGAGGGTGGGAAAAGGGGGGTGGGAGATTGGGGAGAGGGCAATGGGGGAAGAGGGCAAGGAATAGAGGGTAGGATGGGGGTATTTGGGAGGAGGGAGGGGAATGGGGTTGGGAAGGGGTATTGGGGCTGGGAGGGATTTGGGGAGGAAGGGAGGGAAGCGGGGAGAGGGTGGGACTGGGGAGGGAGGGAAATGGGGGAGGGAAGAATTGGGGGAGGGAGGGAAATTAAGGTGAGGGGGTTATTTGGGCCATTGTGAGTGGGTGAAAATGGGGGGTAGGTTGAGCTGACAGACACATACTCTTCCCAGAGAATCCAGAGATGATGAAGGCTTCCCTGGTCCTTCTGGCATGTCGGACCCTTCCCGCCGCCTGTCCTCCAGTTCCTGCTCAGGTTCGGCTTTCAGCCTCTTCTGGACCACCTCCTCCTCAAACAAAGCCTCCTCCCCCTCTGCCTTCTCCACCTCAAGCATGTCGCCCCACTGCAATGCCAGATTGTGGCGAGCGCAGCAGACCACCTTAAAGAGGGTGACCCTCTGGGGGGTTTACTGCAAGGCACCGTCAGAACAGTCGGGATATTGGAACTGTATTTTCAGCAGGCCGATACACTGCTGAATAACAGCACGGGTGTTAACATCAGCCTCATTTTAATGGGTCGCCACCTCGGTCTCAGGCCTCTGCACCAGCGTCATCAGCCATGATCTCAGCATGTATGCCTTGTCCCCCATGAGCCAACCCGTCATCCGACAGTGGTCCTCGAAGACACCAGGGATCTCTGAAGCCCCAGGATATAGCTGTCATGCATGATCTCAAAGTAACAGACACACACGTGCATGATTCAGAGGTGGTGGTCACACATGATCTGAACTATCAGGAAGTGGAAACACATTCTGTTAATATAGGGCACTCCCTGATACCCTGGTGGTTGTAGGGCAATATGTGGGCCATCAACCGCTCCTGGAACTGGGGAATCCAGGCAATGGCAGCAGCAAATCCATGCTCAGCTGCCCTCTGCACTTACACTTTGGTCATGAGAAAATCCACAGTGGTGAAGTCCTGCTCTAAGTGTTTGATTGTTGGCAGCTGCCTCTGTTGTGGTGACGCTTCTAGGGCGCAATTCTCCGCACTCACGACGGTGCGGAGAATAGCGGGGGTCGTAAATTTTTACGGCCACGCTAGTCCGACGCCCTCCCACTATTCTCCCCCCCCTACGCCCAACTCCCGACACGAATCGCTGCCGCCGTTTTTTTACGGCCAGCAGCGATTCTCAGCTGGCCGATGGGCCGAATTCCAAGCCCTTTACGGCCGTTTTTACGAACGGCAAACACACCTGGTCTGGCCGTTCGTAAAAACGGCCGTAAAGTCCCGATCTTGGCAACCATGGCACCGATTGGCACGGCAGTACCACGGCCGTGCCAAGGGTGCCATGGGCCCGCGATCGGTGGGCACCGATCGCGGGCAGCGGGTCCGATTCCCGTGCACTCTTTGTCCTTCCGCCGCCCCGCTGTATCACTTCGCGGGGTGGCTGAGGAGCATCCCGGCCCACGCATGCGCGGGTTTCGCGCAAATGCGCGATGACGTCATCCGCGCATGCGCGGGTTGGAGTCTTCCAATCCGCACATGCGCGGCTGACGTCATGTGACGCGTCAGCCGGCGCAAACTCTGGCAAGCGGGCTTAACGAAATTCGTTAAGCCCGCGATGCCGGAGTTCACGGCTGCGGCATACTAGCCCCGACCGGGGACCAGAATCGGTTCCCGGTCGGGGAGGGGGAGGCTGGCGTCAAAACCGGGCGGGTTTTCTCCCTGTCTGGGAAAATCGCGCCCCTAGACTTTAGCCACACTATTCAGGCATCAAAGATTGCTGGACATGCAATGCACTAATCATCCTCTGAGGCATGGCACATGTGACCACGGGGAGGCACTTGAAAGTTAAGGAGTGTGAAGTACTACCGCAATTAACAAGGCTAATTGTTCATTTAAAATAGCCTTCAGCTGTGAAGCTAGAGGCTGTTCACAGTCAAAGGGAGTGAAATTGAATTTCAGGATAGAAGCCGCAGCAGGGCTCTGTCCTGAAAGGCTGCAGCTGTGGTTGCGCCTGTTATGGATCTGCACAATATTTAAAGATGGCTTAAAGGCGTCATAGACAAATAGCCCCTCACCACCCCCCCAACCCCCCGCCCTGGCCTAGGAGCGGCACCCGATCTGGAACACTTCAATGCCCCAGTTACTGAATCACCTCAGTATGTTTAATAAAACCAAATAAGTTCAGCATATGAAAATTTATAATTGAAATACATTAATAAAAATAAAAATCAATGCCTGTGATTTTGAGCATTTCCAACAGAATTGCAATTGCATAACTCTCGAAACTGAATTTGTATTGCTATAATATGTTGTGTATTCATTTTAATCAAGTGACAATTAAACATTGTGTCTATCATTGGTATATCAGAGTAAGAGATAACAATTATTCATATTTTAATTCACTTTTTAAAATTTGTGTTTATATATTGTTTAAACTTTGCTAATAATGGCATTATGATTGTTACAAGATCATCAGCAGAATACTAAATTAGGTCTCAATTATTTTCTAGTGGATGACTGGCCAAATTCTGAGTCCTTGTGGGCCACCTGAGTACATACCATGCCCTTTTGCTTTTAACAAATCTCCTTAATTGTTGGAGCAGACGATGGACCTGCACCAGAAGGAGCACTGTTAGCACCAGGAAAGTCACCTGGTGGTCCACCAGCACTCTGATGTGGCTCTGTGATGACAGGATTACAGATTTTCCCAAGATCCTTCTGTTGGTGCTCGTGCTCATTCTTTTTAACAGTCTGGTTCTTATGTGGACCACATAAAAAGATGACATTTTCTTAATCCTAGCATATGTATCAAGCTGATGATTCTTGTGATGTGATACACATGTACCTTTAAGGATGTGTATCTTAAACTGCGGACAACTGTTAAGACCTCGAAAGGATGTAACGTATTCGCCCATGACTTGTACTCAGTCTACAGCAGATGGTAGAAGTCAGACATATATACTTCACCCCTGGTTAACATTATTTGTATCTAGGGCAGCACGGTGGCACAGTGGTTAGCATTCCTGCCTACGACGCTTAAATCCCGGCCCTGGGTCAGTCTGTGTGGAATTGGCACATTCGCCCGTGTCTGCGTGTGTTTCACCTCCACAACCCAAAAGATGTGCAGGGTAGGCGGATTGGCCACGCTAAAGTGCCCCTTAATTGGAAAAAATAATTCGGTACTCTAAATTTTTAAAAAAACATTATTTGTATCTTATCCTATCATCAAATAAAGAACCAAAGTTATTGTTCACCAATCTTTGTCGTACATTTATGTCAAAAGAAGAATATAACAGCTACATTGTCGAAGATTTGACTGAGAAGTATGAGCCTCAACTCTTTCACATCTCACATCACAACATTTCACATCAAAGCTCTTGTAGAAATGAAACAATTATAAAGAATGGATTGTGTGTAAGTGATTCTGCAGCTCTGTGTGAATCCAGCCCGCTATCTTTGTTTTGGATTGGCACTTCACTCCAGCCAATGGGCACCAGACCCCAGTAAGAATATTCAAATTGTGAGAGCTTAAATAGTATAAGTCTATCTGCTGCAAACGTTTTGTTGGAACAGACACACGGGACGTGGTTGACTATTTTCCCCGTATGGCTCGAGGCGTATGAGCTCCCCCAGTAACCACAGGGCTGATAATCATGTTGACTAAAAGGTCATCCAGGTCAGAAACCGGCTGACACAGAGCAAGGACCCGGTGAGGTATAACCGGGCCCCCGTGTAAATAGTTTTTATAAATAAAAGTCTTCTTTTGTTCATTCATTGGACTCCCCTCACCTTCATTTTTTAAAATAAATTTAGAGTACTCAATTAATTGTTTTCCAATTAAGGGGCAATTTAGCGTAGCCAATTCACCTCGCCTGCACATCTTTTGGGTTGTGGGAGCGAAACCCACGCAAACACGGGGAGAATGTGCAAACTCCACACGGACAGTGACCCAGAGCCGGGATCAAACCCGTGATGTCGGCACTGAGAGGCAGCAGGGCTAACCCACTGAACCACTGTGCTGCCCATGACTCTCCTCACCAGAGATTAAACAGCAGGCGCTGAAGTGTCGAGCTTTAAGCTGAATTGCAAGATTGGGGAATCCATTACTGCTGCTTGCTGTCCTTTCAGGAGGTCAGGGGAGATCAAACATGGCAGAGTGGACTGGGAAGAAGGATCCATCCAGCAACATCTCTGAACAAACGGATGAAGGCTGTAGAAAAGCTTTTTACACAGTTCTATTTTCCTTTTGAAGCTTGCAGTTTCAAGTCATGCGTAAAATCACTGAGGTGAATTCTCCGCCTACCCAGTCACGTGTCTCTCAGCACCGCCTCGTCACTGTCAGCAGGATTCGCCGTTCCTGCCGCTGGCCAATGGGATTTCCCATTGTCGGCACCCCTACTCCACTGGGAAACCTATGGGTGGGGGTGCACTGCCGGCAGAACGAAGAATCCTGCTAGCGCAGAATTCACCCCACTGTTTCATGGGCAGATATTTAATGATTCTATGGGCGGAATTCTCCTATAGCCCCGCCAGTGGGTTGAATGGTAGGTGGGGGAGAATGGTAGGTGGGGGATTGGTGATGTTGGGTGCCTTTTCAATATGACACCGAGATATCATGTCCGCCGCGCCAAGGAATATGGCACAAAACCCCTGGTGCATAATGAATTAGGTTGGGGCTAGAAGATGCAATAGGATTTTCCGCCGACCTCAACAATGGGAAACACTCCATCTTCCCGCCCCCACCACAGGACTTAATCTCAGATGGGAAAATTCCACATGATTCCAAATATGAACCCAGGAAAGAAGAGAGAACTCAACAGCACAGCCATTGCAGTTAAGCAACAACCTAAGACAAGCAAAGGTGGCAGCCACTGAAGATACTGCAACTCAGGAAGCCACAATGTCTGAAGAGCTTTCAGAAGTTCCAGGTAGCATTAAGAATCCTGCTAAATGATGACCACAAAATTTCCAACACTCAATTAGAAGGCCTCCTGCCTGTGTGTTCCAGTCTTTGATATTTCTGAACCAGATGAGCAAGCTATTAAAATTAAAATTGTTAGAGGTAATGAAGGCCAGTATAGACTGGATACATCATGTCTTTCTGATAACCATTTAAAAAATCCAGCTAAAATATGGCTAAGACTCAAAGATTAATTACAAGTTAAAGTCAACTTCCAAATACCCTGGGCTGGATTCTCCATTTCTGAGTCTAAGTGTTGACGCCAACGCAGAATTCACGGACTTTCACGACAGAAAAACTAGCACTGATTCCGCTACTGTTAAGGAGCTAGCACCCAGCGCCATGTGGAACACAATCAATTCTAATGAGATATGGTATCAGATTCGCCAGTTTCTCGAATCACACTCAAAGGGTGACAAGCTGCAGCCGCATTTAAATACTGCTCCCCCATACAGACCTCCCAGCCAACAAGATGGCAGTAAGGAGAGCAGCACCAAGATTCGCGGAAGCAGAGCTCGAGATGCCCTCCGCTGCTGCCTGTTCTGCTGCTGCAGTTTCCTCCTCCTCCTCGAGCAGCGCCTACTCGTACAGCCGCTGGGCATCTTCCACGGCTGCAGCGACTAGCAGGAAGGGCAACACTGCTGGTTGAATTCCAATATCCATTGTCTGCAGGGGGTGAAAGGCCGGCATGGTGTGTACCCCGTGCCCACCAGGTCCACCGGGCTACATGGTGGCCCCGGTTGGCACTGTGGGATTCGCCCCCGCATGTCCCTCCCATCAAAGCACCCCTGGTCCCGTTGGTGGCCAGCATCGTGGGGGCCTCTAGCCCAGGTGCCCATCCCTGATGCCAAGGGTAGCATTGGCTTTCACCTGCTCCGCCAATGGATTTGTTATTGTTTGTGATATGACCCACCACAGTTTGATCATCTGCAAACTTATAGATTGAATTGGAGTTGAATCTTGCCACACAGTCGTGTGTGTATAGGGGGTACAGTAGAGGACTGAGCACACATCCTTGCGGGGTCCCGGTGTTGAGGACTATTGTGGAGGAGGTGCTGTTACCTATCCTAACAGACTGCGGTCTGTTGGTGAAGAAGTCAAGGATTTAGCTGAACAGCGAGGGTCAAGTCCAAAGTTGCAGATTCTGTGCTGTATTGTTCTATCTATCAACTTGTTATTATTCTTGTCGGGATAATGGCATTGAAGGCAGAGCTGTACTCTATGAACAGCAGTCTGACGTAGCTGCCCTTGTTGTCGAGATGTTGGAGTGTTGGTTGTAGGGCCAGAGAGATAGCATCTGCTGTGGATCGGTTACTGCGGTAGGCTAACTGCAATGAATCGCGACCGTTTGAGAGGCTGGCATTGATCCGTCTCATGACTAGCCACTCGAAGCATCTCATGATAACAGGCGTCAGGGCCACCGGTCGGTAGTAATTGAGGCATGCTACCTTGTTCTTCTTTGGTACTGGTATTATGGTGGTCTTTTTGAAGCCGGTGGGGACCTCGGAGCGAAGAAGTGAGGTATTGAAGTTATCTGCCAATACACTCGTCAGCTGGTCTGCGCAGGCTCTGAGTGCTCGCCCAGGGACTCCATCGGGGCCCGTCGTTTTCCGCGGATTCAATTTCAAGAAGGCAACTCTTACCTCCCGGCCTGTAATAGTGGGAAATGGGCTGTTGTGACGGTTGGCACTGATGCATTGGCTGTTCATCGGGGAGGGATGCTCCAGCCCCAGATATTCCGCCTGGCCTTGCTTTGTAGCCTATGATCTCATGCAAGCCTTGCCATGGACATTGTGGGTTTGAGTCATTGGCCTAGGACTCTAGTTTGATTTGGTATTGGATTTGAACTTGGCTTTTCAAATAAATTCCCATTAGGCTTGCCTGGAGCTGACTGTGGTTTAATATAAAATGTCCAATTCGTAATTTAAAGTGTCCAATGTTATATTGGGCCTACAATCCAGGCCACTGTCCATTTTACCACACTGAATGACTGGTCAGTAGCAGAACGACTATGCTACTGTATCATCTAAACAGAATGAGAATAAAGTGGGGATGGAGTGAAGTGTGATACTGTGATCACTGGTGAGGTCCTTGAATATTTTGCGGCATTATAGTGTTACAATACCTGTAGCAACCAATAACATGGCCGGGATTCTCCCCTACCTTGTGGGGTGGGGTGTCCCGGCGTGATGGAGTGGTGTGAACCACTCCGACGTCGTGCCGCCCCAAAGGTACAGATTGCTCCGCACCTTTCGGGGCCAAGCACTCACCTTGAGGGGCTAGGCCCGTGCCGGAGTGGTTGGCGCCCCACCGGCCGGCGGGAAAGGCCTTTGGCGCCACTCCAGCTGGGGCCGAAGGGACTTCGCCGGCCGGCGGAAGGCCACGCATGCGCCGGAGCATCAGCGGCTGCTGACGTCATCCCCGCTCATGCACATGGAAGGGGGTCACTTCCGCATCCGCCATCGTGAATGCTATGGCTAACACGGAAGGAAAAGAGTGCCTCCTCGGCACAGGCCCACCCGCCGATCGGTGGGCCCCGATCGCAGGCCAGGCCACTGTGGGGGCACCCCACGGGGCCAGATTTAACCCCCCCCCCTCCCCCCAGGACCCCGGACTCCACCTGCGCCACCAGCCCCGCCAGTAAGGTAGGTGGTTTGATTCCCGCCGGCGGGACCGGCATGACAGCAGCGGGACTTCGGCCTATCGCGGGCTGGAGAATCGCCGGGGAGGGGGGCCCGCCGACAAGCGCGGTGCGATTCCCGCCCCCACCGCATCTCTGGTGCCGGAGACTTCGGGGGATGGCAGGAGCGGGATTCATGCCGCCCCCCGGCGATTCTCCGACCCGGCGGGGGGTCAGAGAATGCAGCCCCATATTTGCATTCCCAGGGATTAACTGAAAGGATCACACAAGATTTCAAGTTTTAAGACTATGCTGTACAAACTAAAAGCAACATTGACTGACCACTATATGGTAGGCAACTTATACGGCAAACTACATAACAAATTTCCCATTTGACTTTTGACATAACCAACCATTCCTCGCCATGGTTGTACTTTATGCTGCTCTTAAGTGGGCACTTTGTTCTTTTGGAAACTGTTTTCCATTCCCAGTGGCTTGCTTCCTTCTTCCTTTCTCAGGCAGGTAACTTCAAATCTCAGAATGGACTTTGATTGTGAGGGTTACACTGGACATTTCTTCTGTCTAGCCCAGGCTTAGCAAATCATCTAGCTGCCTTTAAATCCTCATGACATCAGTCTCTTTAATGCAAATGCTAGTTCCCATCTGTGTTCTGAGTGGTGAACAATAAGGTTAGCATTTTCTTTGCTTCAGGTGCAGAACTAGCTGCCTCCATATTCTGCTCTCTCTGTCTCTCAGATTCTTGCAAACTTACTTGTATCAATAAGGTTTAGTGATTGATGCGACGCTCAATTCACTCAAGGACACGAGTAGAAGTAAACTGTGGCTTTAATCGACTTACAACTGAGCCTGCCTGCGACTAGCTGAACTGAAGGCAGGCTCGCAAGACCGCAGCACTTTATACTTCCGGTTGTGGGTGGAGCCATGGGCGGAGCCAAGGGTGGAGCCCTGTACATGCTCCTCATCGCCCCTGTGGGCAGAGCCGCGCAACGGCTCACAGATGGAGCCCACAGGAACACAGTGATATACAGTGTGAATTTATATGATACATTCACCACAGTGATGTCTGAGGTAACTCTGTAACCCAGTAGTGTTAAAGCTTGCTATGGTCTCTTCCCATCCCAAAGCATATTTCCATAGGAACATGAATCGCATGGGCCTTATATTGATGTAGAAATGCCAATTAGCTATCCTCCACACTCCCAACTCCATTTGAGCTTGGGATGAAATAGACAATTTAAAATATAACCCTTTATAAAACTTGAAATTCCTAATGCCTCCCTGTGAGACCCACAGTCTGCACAGTTCTCTTGCCATTTTCAAAGGTGTGAATATCTGAAAATGAAATGAAAAAATAAAAATCACTTATTGTCACGAGTAGGCTTCAATGAAGTTACTGTGAAAAGCCCTAGTCGCCACATTCCGGTGCCTGTCCGGGGAGGCTGGTACGGGAATCGAACCGTGCTGCTGGCCTGCTTGGTCTGCTTTAAAAGCCAGCGATTTAGCCTGGTGAGCTAAACCAGCCCCATCTTACACCTTCTCAGCACCTTTTGTCCCCATAGCAACCTAGCCATCCAAGCTTGTTGTCAAGCAAGATTCAGAGCAGGTCACCTGACTCCCTTCACTGCTCCAATTTATCTTAAATTGTGCAGTTGCAAAACATATCAATCTTATAACAATAATCGCCTAGTTACAGCTAAACTCCAGGCCGAGACCACCCCAGCAACCTCTTCCGAATATTGACAGAGTGGTTAGCTAAGGATTGCTATCCCCTGGGGAGAATAGGATCTCTCTCTTGTGTATTGTCTGCATCGGGGCCTCCAAGGCATCACCAGAAAACCTTGGTGATCTCTCAGTATTTGCTTTGCCAATTTCTATGTTCAGAACTGTTTCCTTTCTTCCCCAACCAGAGTACGCCTTCCCTTTAAGAAATGCTGGTTGCTTTTTAGGTGGCGTCATTGATGCTCAATATCTAACCTCGTAAACTATTCATTGACTCCATGCCTGACTCATGATAATGAGCTGGCCGTCTGCGACAACACGAACAGCAATGTGCAATGGATGCCCAATCTTTGTTCTAGTATTTTTGACTATGATGGCCATATTGTTTGTGGCTATCATTTGGAAATAAATCAATTTATATTTCCTAAAACTTACAATTTAGATCACAAATGCGTTTTGAAAGATCGTTTTCTCAGGAATTCAGATTCTTTAATCCCACTTAAAAATCAGACCTTCTTGAAGACATTACTTTAATTAGATTGCATCAAAAAATTGAATAAATTAACAATTAGATTGCTTGCACTGAGAATTGGTCTCATCTTCCACCTCACATATATACCCAAGTGAATTCATTATGTTCTTTTAGAAAATTGAATTGTGTCCAGAGCAATGGCTCGGAGGGTATTTGTTCATTGTAATATTTACCAATTTATTCTACATTGCTTTACAAATCTTTTCATTCTGGGCTAAAATAAAGCTGGCAATGTACAATAATAACTTTGGCATGGGAATCATAGAATTTACAGTACAGAAGGAGGCCATTCGGCCCATCGAGTCTGCACCGGCTCTTGCAAAGAGCACCCAACCCAGGCCCACATCTCCACCCTATCCTCACAACCCAGTAACCCCACCCAACACTAAAGGCAATTTTGGACACTAAGGGTAATCCACCTAACCTGCCCACCTTTGGACTGTGGAAGGAAACTGGAGCACCCGGGGAAAACCCACGGGCACACGGGGAGAACGTGCAGACTCCGCACAGACAGTGACCCAAGCCGGGAATCAAACCTGGGACCCTGGAGCTGTAACGCAATTGTGCTAACCACTATGCTACCTTGCTGCCCACCTGCTCATCTGGTTGCAATGCTCAGGCATTTTATATGCTATGTAATCCTAACATTCAGCTGCTGTTCAAAGATTTAAAAACGTTTTGTAAAATGCCGGGCTCCCTCAGCATAAATGCTACATAGAATATACAACACTTAAACTGACCATTTGGCCAAACTGGCCCAATTCGATGTTTGCCTCACACAGCTGAATTCAGCTCACCCTATTAACATAGTCTTCTCTTCCTTTCTCCCTCAAGTACTTGTCTAGCTTCCCATTAAGTGGAATCTCATCACCCTAAAATGGTGGCTAGATCTGCACATCCTATTAGTTGGCCATTGCCAGGCCTTCAGCAGCAACTACTGCTTATTCATTTTTTTTTTAAAGTGCATTTATGTAGAATTTATCACAACCACCAGACATCTCAAAGTGACGTTGGAAGTGTAGTCTCTGTAACATGTGAAGAGTTAACATTAGAAGCACACATGACGCTGATGTGATAATATCAGATCAGATAACTGAAAAGTAAGTGAGATCTAAAAGGAGGGTAAGCTACAACCTTGGATCAGGGTCCAAATTTGTAAATACTTGCTGTCAATAAAGAGAAATGGTTTTGACTAACGACAAACTTCAGCAGCATACTTTAGGAGAATAGACAATTCCCCAAACCCCGTCTAGACCCCGATTACACAATACATGGTGGTAGTGAGTAAAAGACCCAGCAGAGATTAAAAAGAAGATACAGGCTGACATGAAAATACATCCTGGAAGGAAGGGTGAAATAAAAAAATAATTAAATTCACAAAGACATCAGAACATCATGGAAACAGTAAATGCAAGCTGGGACACGGACCCAGAGACTGGATTGCAAAAAGCAGAGGTCCAAAGTAGAAAGCAACAGTACAGAAGCAGGAATTCATTCTACTGAGAACTATTTCAGAATGCAGAAGACTTTCAACAGGCTCAGAACTAGGACAACTGGAAAAAAAGTTTCACAGTATACAGAACTGCTTCAGGATCACAACATTTAAAAAAGACCGGGTCAGTACAGAACATTATGCAGTAGGATCCATCACTAATGACATGATAGCAAGATCAGTGAGATTCAATTTCTGAAGAAGTCCTGCAAGCTTTCAACTCTTATTTCAGGGTCTGTAGAATTTAATAGAGAGGGTTGATTTTATAAAAGACAGCAAAGACCAGGCAAAAGCATGGATTTACTCAGCAACCATCTCAATCGACTGGCAGGGAATTGTGATTATGGAATAATCGGGGTCTTAGACAAAGCATTATCAGAACCTTTACAGATAAAAGAGGGATGAACACTCGTAATTGCAGTGCAGAGTGCAAGGTAAACCAAACAAATCTATCAAATTACAAGGTCCTGGTGGAACAACTTTAAAAGTGAAAGGCCAGCCAACTCACGGCAAAGTTAAAGTTTAAAGACAGAGAAATCCTCGAATCTCTCTTTGTCACTCAAAATCAAGCTGCTCTCTGATAAGCAGAAATGCATGCCTAAATCTGAAATTAATTGATAAAGTGGATGAAGTTGTTGTTTCCAGTGCTAGGGAAGTTTACTATCACCCTACAAACTGCTGATCGAACAAAGTACCCTTTTACACCAAGGAAAGTCCCTCACACACTCTTTGAAAAAGTCAAGGGTTAAATTGAAAAGATACACCACCAAGGGGTTAACTCACTGGCCACCTTGCCATCAAAATGGTATTTATACTGGTTATGGTTTCAAAGCCATAAAAATCTGCATGGATTTAACTCAACTAAATAAATCAGTAGAACATGAGATCTACTCGATGGCCTCAGAGGGTGAGATTCTCTTGGCCAAACTAGCCAAGAGTACTTTATTTACCAAATTGGATGTCAACAATGGATTTGGACAGTTGTCTCTCAGGGAATTATAGAAACTCTATTGTGCAGAAGGAGGCCATTCGGCCCATTGTGCCTGTGCCGTACCTCTGAAAGAGCATCTTACCAAGTCCACTCCCCGACCCTATCCCTAAAACCCAATCTAATCTACACATCTTTGGACATTAAGGAGCAATTTAACATGGCCAATCCACCTTAGGGCAGCAAGGAAGCATAGAGGGTAGCACTATTGCTTCACAACGGCAGGGTCCCGGGTTCAATTCCTGCTCAGGTCACTGTGTGGAGTCTGCACATTCTCTCTGTGTCTGCGCGGGTTTGCAGTCTGCACGTTCTCTCTGTGTCTGTGTGAGTTTCCTCCAGGTGCTCCAGTTTCCTCCCACAATCCCCGAAAGACGTGCTGTTCGGTGAATTGGACATTCTGAATTCTCCCTCTGTGTACCCGAACAGGCGCTGGAGTGTGGTGACTAGGGGATTTTCACAGTAGCTTCATTGCAGTGTTAATGTAAGCCTACTTGTGACAATAATAAAGATTATTATTACTACCAGGGTGACTGGGTCATATTTCCATGTTGGCATGGGTACTGCCAGGCTGCCTGTGCCAGGGTTTGGGCCCGGGGGTGACTTCCCCAAAAGAGGCGGGGTGAGCGAGGGCTCGAGACACCACCAGAGGTAAGTTGGGTGATGTGGGGCGCCCGGAGGCAATGGTGGGGTCGCTGAGGGGGTCAAAAGATCGGACCTGCCTTGAAAAATGGCGCCTTGATCTGCGAGTAGTCTTCCTGCACTGGTGAGGTGAGCTCATCAGTGCAGGAAATGGTTAAAGTGGGGCTCCGACTGGGAGCTCCTCACCGAGGCCAAAAAAATAATGACAGAAGTATGTTGAATAGCAGGGTTTTTCTCTGTGCTGCAGGCACCGAGAAACACTCCTCTAAATGCGCTGTTCAGCAAACATTAACTCAAGTCTGAAAGTTTTTACCTGTAACGGTCTTTATTTTTTCAAAAGCCTCTGAGGAAAGATCTGGCAAATGCTTTTGTGACCTTTACTGAAACTATCTCCTGCAGCATGACTAGTTTATTGAGCAGTTCAGTAAATATAATTTATTGGAATCATCATGTTTCTACATCAATCCTGTGCATGGGTTTAAATATTATTTACCTTTGAGTGTATAAGATAAATGTCAGAAAGTCCAATTAACAGGACATGTTTGTTTTATCTTTCCAATCATTACAACGTGTGAATCAGGACACTGATAAAATAAAAATGAATGGGATGAAAGAAGATAGCAAGTCTCCCAATAAATCTTAGCGGAATTATTTTTAAGATAAAAGGCTGTGTTACAAAATGACTTGTTGGAGTGCAGATGCCTCCTTAAATAAAGTAGCCTATGTGGAGTAGCCAAGATTTTAAGTACCTAAGATTTTAAGTACCCAAGATTATACAATGATAACGAACATAATGGGTCAACATTTCCAGTCTATAGATCGTCAGAGACCAGCTATACATTGATCGCGTTTGAATCAACATTGAGACCTACGGAGGTCCTGACATGCTAACCTATATATGAACTGTCTGGAAAGTTTCAAATTCTGATGGGCAATTCCCAGGCTCCTTGGGACCATATGTGGAAGTCTTTGGGCACAATTCTCCCGATCAGGGTGATCGGGCTGTCGGCCGGTGAACCAGATTGATTACTGCTGGCACTAGGAGCGATTCCAACATGCCATTCAATGGCAATGAGAACAAAATTCTCCCTCAATCTGGTTTTCACTACCATTCAATGGCACATTAGGTTCTCACTGGACCTGAGAAGGGCGGGACCTAATCTCGCTGACAGGTCCTACTCCTCAGAGATCTTGCGTCATCTTCAAAGGGCACCTTGATCTCAGAATGCTGCTGCAGCCCCCTCCCCACCCTGATCGTTGGCATGAACCCCTCCCTCAGCACCACCTAGGCTTCCCCTTCAGCCTCCCCAATTCCCCTCTCACCTCCTATTCCCCCTTCAGCTCCCCGATTCTCCTTTCAGGCCCTGCAGTGCCAAACGTGCACCTTGCAGTCTGAGGGATGACAAAAGTATGAGTACCCTCCTTACAAATACCTCCAGGGTGCCAAGGGTTGTCCTTCATGGGAGGTGAGATTCAGGGTGACTTGTGGTGGGCTGGAGGGTCTCAGGTGGGGATGGTGCTTGTTTGGTTGCTCTTCTCATCTGCAGCCTTAAACACTTTAAACAGTCAATCAGTATCTAAGAAATAAAATTGTCTTCCAGCAGCGAAGCACCTTTTGGATCTCTTCACAACAAACAGACAACCTCTTTAAAAAACTGCAGTTAGAAAAACAGCTGCTCCTCAAAGTTAATGGACCCTGTCGAGGTATTATAAATAATAAAAAGTAATTCGTCCATTGATGCTATCTGGACCTGTCAATCAAAAGGCTTTTAAAAGGCAGTGACCATGACATTGAATGTAAACAATCGAGTTCAAAGCTTTTAGGCTTCTTGGCATGCCCACAGGCTTGAAATTGACAGTGGAAAAGACACTTCAAACATTTCCACCACATTAAAGGGAAAATGTTTACCATCATCTCACAGATCTTTGAACTTGGCATGCTGACAGACAGTTTGAAGGTTTTAAGATTGAAGATGGGAAGACCAGCCAAATGGCCCCCATCCCAAGAAATACCCCTTACCCAAGCTCCTCCAGCCCAGCCCATGCCTCTCCGACATCCATCTTCCCTAAAGTGCCACCCTTGGTACCCTGGAGGCAAGTGTAGGGAGGGTATTCAACCCCTTACCACCCCTCAGATGCAAACCACCAGGTCTTTGTTGTTCTTGACATGCACCAATTCATGCCAGCGGGAATCCTGGATGAGGGTGCTGGAGTATCCCAGGAGGAAGGTGAATTGGGTGCACTTCTCAATAATTACATTCAAATTGGTTATAATCAGGGCCAGCGGGATAGGTCTGGAGACTAGCAACAGGGTTGACGGCCAGCTGAAACTTGTTTTTTGCCTGACACCTGATTCCACGTGTCATCGCGAAACCCAATATTAGATAATGGACCCGAGAATCCACCCCGTCGTGTTGGTTGAGGAGCTGAGAGATGCAAAACTGAGAGTTAAACACCCCACCACAAACAAATGAATATAACCACTGCACAGCAAGTTTACATGGATAATTCACTTATGAATGGACAAAGAAATATATATTGGTCAATGTCGACACCAAGAACAAGAGTTCTGTAGGCAGCAAAAGCATTGATAAGATAAGAGTCTTAATATATAAGGCAGCACGGTGGTGCAGTGGTTAGCACTCCTGCCTCACGGCGCCAAAGTCCCAGGTTCGATCCCGGCTCTGGGACACTGTCCGTGTGGAGTTTGCACATTCTCCCTGTGTTTGCGTGGGTTTCACCCCCACAACCCAAAGATGTGCACAGTCGGCAGATTGGCCACACTAAAATGCCCCTTAATTGGAAAAAATGAATTGGGAACTCTAAATTTTTTTTTTTAAAGAGTCTTAATATATAAGCAACATGTATGAATATATTCCAATTTCCAGTGGTGCTGCTGATAGGATCAGCATTTCTCTGGGAATGGAACCATCTCTGGTTAGTGTGAGAACCTATGGTAGAGATAAATACTGGGCTGGATTCTCCGGACCCCCAGCTACTTTTTCACTTTCCAACGTGCCTTTTGCTGTCGGCAGGTTTCTACACTCCTGCCACCCATCAATGGGATTTCCTATTGAAGCCATCCCACGCCACCAGGAATTCTGGCCATTGTTTGGGAAAGACAGAATGTGGGGCTAGAGATGAGGTTACAACTGGCCCCAGCTGATAGAAGAGAACCACGGGAGGACTGGGACATAAAGGGGAGAGGTCATACAAAGTTCAAGCTTACCATTGATAATTTCAAAATGCAGGAAACAGGCATCTGAATTTTCCTCCAGAGAGCTACTGAGTGGTCAGAACCTGCATTTAAATTGTGGAGGCTAACATTGGGAATATGAGAACTGTTGATATGAGGGTTTATAATAGGAAGTGCTCCACATAAGTATTTTGAAAAAGTTGTGAAAGACATTAAGAGCAATGATCCCACTCATCTGTTGCATGAAAGCACATCTTGCTATTATGACATGTTCATTAGCTCCCCATGAAGGTGGGCAGAAGTAATGTGTTCACCCTTGTTTGCTAGTCTGTCTGTAACAATATATATTAAAACTGATGGATGGATTTCAACAAAATTTGGTCCGAGGAAGAACAGATCAGTTTTTCATAATGATGGCACAGTGGTTAACAATTTTGCCATACAGCACCAGGCACTCGGCTTCAATTCCGGCCTTGGGTCACTGTCTGTGTGGTGTTTGCACATTCTCCCTGTGTCTGCGTGGGATTCCTTCGGGTGCCCAAGGTTTCCTCCCACAGTCCAAGGATGTGCAGGTTAGGTGGATCGGCTTTGCTAAAATTGGCCCTTAGCGTCCAGAGTACGGGGATAGAGCTGGGGAGGGGGACTAGGTACGGTGCTCTTTCAGAGGGTTGCTGCCGACTTGATGGACCAAATGGCCTATTTCTGTAGGGATTTTATGATACTTCTATCATTTTATGTGCTGCAGAAATGATCCATTAATATTGGGAAATAGGACGAATTAACTTTATTTTTGAATAGTTGTGGGTTATTGATTTGGAATTTTGTTAATTGTTTTAGTGGGCAACCCGCTGAGTTCTGACCACGGCGCACAAGACATTTTATTGATCGTTACCCACACGCAGGATTGCCACATTCCGCTGGTTTCCATCCACATAGTTATATCTCTATCATTATGACTGAACTGATTCTAAACATGTACAGCTTGTAAAGCAATTGCAAGTGAAGTGAGGTGCATGCTGATTGGACACAACATTAACTGTGAGAGCTGTGTGCTCACTGTGCGTCTAAAGTGTAAATATTTATTTTGTTTCTACCATTTGAAGTTGATGATAGTTCTATTAAAATATAAATAATTAAGCATTTTCTGTAACTCATTATGAAATATTTGCCGCGTATTTAATCATAATATTGATGGGGTCATGGTTAATGAACAAGCCTGATTTCAATCTTGTGGCCCACTGAAATGAAGGATGGTCCCCTAATGTGACCCACTCACTAACATAGTTGACCATCACTGTTTCAGAATGTTGTGGAATTCTGTGTTGTTGATGAAAAATTTTGCATTGCCAGTATATTGTGCACCTATGCCTGCTGACCCCGAGAATCAAGGCACTTAATTCACTTAAAAGATTTTTTTCTAGTTTATTTTTCCATTTGAACATGCCTCTGTTCTGCTGAATTATATTGCATTGAACAAAGCACAAACACGTAGGGCGCAACTTAACCAGAACGTTGCGTCTGGCGCAGATCAGGGCTCGCCGGTTGAATAGTGGGAAAGGCCAAAATCTAGTTGCTTTCTAACCGACCCGTTCCAGATGACAGCTTTTGGATCACACCGAAATATGACGAGTACATCATTACCCCTCATTGGCATTAATTTCCATCTCATCAGCGAGACTGAAGTGAATGCAACAGCCTCCCGGGAATTAATCTGCTCCCCAGCAAGAAATAATGTGGGCGTCATTTAATACTCCTTTTTTAAAAACGTGAAGCTGGTGCAATGGCTGAGGGGAAGTGAGGAGGTGAGTAGCCATTTCCATTTTCCAGTATGCAACTCAAGGATGCCAAAGCTGCTTCCCCAGTTCCTGGGGCGGGGTGAGAGACTCCTTAAGGGGACTTGGGCTTTGTCAGAGGGCTGGAGTGTTCTAGGCAGGGGGGAGGGACTTTTAATCTGTAAGGTCTTCAACAAGCAATCTTTAAATATTACGGGTATCCATAACTGGGGCAACTACAGATGCTGCCAGTCTCTCCCTTCAAACAATTCCAGGACAGAGCCCTGCGCTTGGTTCTATGCTGAAGGCCACTTTCACTCCCTTTCACTGTGAGCAGCCTCTAGCTTCACAGCTGATGGCTATTGCGAATGAGGAATTGGTCTTGTTAGTTGTGAGAGCACTTAACAGCTGCAGGTTGTGTTTGCAGTTTGCTCTTGCTCGTGGCTGCAGATGCCCGGAGGCTGCTGTTGCTGTTTCCTTATTTTTCTGTGGCTGGAAACAGGCAATTGTTTCTAAGATAACTGGGTCCTGGAACATTGGGCTCAGGGGACGTTACAAGCAGCACTCACCACACCAGCAACAGAAGCAGAGCTAAATCTTCAGCAGTCTGCAAAAGCATTCTTCAACAGCGTCATCAAGTTGCCCATTTGGATCAATGTCACGCACCAGGTCCCTTATTGATTAATGGTTAGTCTGATATGTAGAATTTTCCGGAATTGCTTTTCACATCTTTGTTCATGTTGACCGTTTTTGTCAATAATATATTACTCAAGTGAATTCGCATGGGTGCATATGCCATGTTTTCGGCGATGATTATTGTCTCACATTTCAATCGAACTTTGGAGCCTGAATACTTTGCCTGACCTCCAGAAGCATCAGCACCAGAGAGGTCAATAGACAAGGCAGGAGAGTGATGATAATGTGCTGTGAGGTTAGCTCTGGTGCTCCTCAGTTTATGCCAAAGTCTGACTGCTGCCTTTCTGCTGACAACCCATTCTCTGAACGGGGTTTGCATCAGGAGGCGTTTGATCTTGAACCATAGTGCTGGGGAGTGGGGGGGGGGGCATCAGGAGGCGTTTGATCTTGAACCATAGTGCTGGGGAGTGGGGGGGGGGGCGGGGGGGGGGGGGGGGGGGGGGGGGGGCGGCGCGGCGCGCAGAGGGTGGGTGTGGAGGCAGGCCTGCAATGAAGATTTTAGTGACAGAGGGCTCACATGTATCAGGTGTAACATGTTTTAATTGTGAGTATTGATATTTCTGTTCTCCCTAGCTACAGATAGTGCCCCATGCCCATCTGTGATCCTCTCTCTTTTTGACTCTTTACTGCCTTCCGTTTAAAATTTACTGATATGTGAATCTGAAAACATGTGCACTTAAAGTGGAGCAATAAGGCATGCAAGAAATCTTGAGGTAGCCTTTAAAAGAGAGTGTCAGATGGAAATGAGGGGTGCAATCTACCCAAATGGGAGCACCGAGAAACACCACTTGGCAGTGCCATCCTTGCACACTGGCAAACTGGCAATGTCCCTTCCAGTGCCATCCTAACACCTTGATAATGCCCGTGTGCCAGGTTAGCACCAGCCATGCCAGGCTGCCACCCTGCCCAGTGGGCAAGCACCTGGGGACTCCAATCCCCTGGAAGACTGCCACAAGTGCCGTTCCATCTGGTCCCTGTGGAGACTGAACAGCACTCGCCTAAGGTCTCTATGGCATAGAGGTTAGATCCCACATCTTGGTTAGATATCAAGAATGCTTATTAGAGTGAGTCTAGCTGCCTCACTCTAATGTATAGATTTGCCAGAAAATGATCCCGCCCATGTGGGCAGGATTCACTTCACGAAATCTCACGAGAAGATGTTAGATTTTGCGGGACATGGCGAGCGTGGTAGATCCCGGAAGAGGGATCTCTTGGCATCTACTGGCCATGCTGCACTGCCTTTTGGGAGCACGTAACTGGTAGATCTTGTCCCAGGTCTCACGTATAACGGGGAGAGGGTGGGAAGGAAACAAAAGATAAATCTTAAATATTGCTTTTAATTAAATTCTGAGAATGGTGGGAAGGGACTCAAGTTCAAACCAGTAAAAAGAAAATGTCATATTGATGACAGGAATGATCAATACATGCAGTAGATTTCCACTTTGAGAACTGGAGGTGAAAATCATTGAATAAAAGCTGGATACTGAAATGGGGTGGATTTTCGGATATTTTCTGACTAATGAACTAAAAGGAGCTCCAAAGCCTTCGCCATCTGTAATTATGCATGTGTATTTATGGATGTCCTTTTTTATCATGTATGGAACCATCTGTTTGGACTGTACGCGCAACAATACTTTTTTAGCTCGACTTCCGGTCAGCAAGCGGAGCGGTCGCAAGGAGAGGGGCTCCCGTAGCGGCGGAGAACAGGGAAGGGAAGGAAAAGGACGCGCACCCAACCCCCCCCCCCCCCCCCCGCCCCCCCAACAAACCGGTCATCGGAGGATCCTCGGCAGCGGCGGCAGCAAGAGAGGTGCGAAGGCAGGAGAGGCTCAAGCGGTGAAGGCAGGAGAGGCCCAGCGGCGGCAGGTCCACACCCCCCCCCAGGCCAGTAGCAGAGCGGCGTCTCCCCCCCCCCCCAACAGGCCCGGAGCAGAGCGGCGCCTCCCCCCCCCCCCCCCCAACAGGCCCGGAGCAGAGCGGCGTCTCCCCCCCCCCCCCCAACAGGTCCGGAGCGGAGCGGTGTCCCCCCCGCCCCCCAACAGGCCCGGAGCGGCGACTACACCCCCCCCCCCAGGCCCCGGAGCGGAGCGGCGTCTCCCCCCCCCCCAAGGCCCGGAGCGGAGCGGCGTCTCTCCCCCCCCCCCCAAGGCACGGAGCGGAGTGGCGTCTCCCCCCCCCAACAGGCCCGGAGCGGAGCGGCGCCTCTCCCCCCCCCCCAACAGGCCCGGAGCGGAGCGGCGTCTCCCCCCCCCCCAACAGGCCCGGAGCGGAGCGGCATCTCCCTCCCCCTGCCCCCCCCCCCCCCCAAGGCCCGGAGCGTAGTCTCCACACCCCCCCCCCAAAACCGGCAGCGACCACCACGTGGCAAGAACAAAGGACTGGACAAAATCCTCTCTCTCTCTCTCTCCTGCGTGAGAGAGGAAGGGGGAAAGTGGGGGGAAAAAAAAAGAAGAGGACTTTTATTGGATATTTAAAATGGATGGGAATCGGGGGAAGGTAGCCGGGGGGGGGGGGGGGGGGGGGCGCTACGGGTTCGTTATGGGGGTTTGATGGCTAGCTAAGGCCCAAAACCAAACTGTTAATAAATGCCAATAAACATGTGCCTCGGCCATATTGGGGAATGTAATATATATATGCCGGCTAAAGGGGGGAGGCCACGGTTAGTATTACGAAGATGCTTACCTGTAAATATATATTGTAATTTTTGCGTGTTCTTTTTTTTTATGTTTGTTTGTTTATTTTTTATTTTTTCTCTTCTCTCTCTCTAACAATTTGTGATTTGTTCAATATAAAACGTGAAAACTGAATAAAAAACATTTATAAAAAAAAACAATACTTTTTCAGTGTACCTCAGTACACATGACAATAAATCAAATTCAAATCATCATATTAAATGAATGAAAACAGTGACTGATGCCTTTAACTATTTTTTTCAGAATTAATAATGGCTTTATATGCAAAAGTGGTCAAGAACATTTACTGCAAGGACATTATTGGCCAGATTGTTGACACTCAACTCACAAGATTGAGCACATAAGTGATTGTTGCAGAGAGAAGTTCTTTGGAAAGCAACATTTTTCTTTGATTTGTTCTATCTGAGCAATGCATTTATTTCCTGCTTTTTTGTCTGTCTTTCTTTACAGTTGAGCAAACTGCTGTAAATTGAATGTACTCAGTACAATTCATTGGGTTACTCTGACACACCAGCGATTATCAACTTTTGCACTTGGTTAAGTAGATTGTTGGGTAGTAGAATTAAATTGCCTTTATTCATGTAGGAGTAAATATTTGACAGTTTATAAAGCAAATCAAAACTTGCTTCAAGTTTTTAATAGCTACCTTGGATTTCACTTTGGTCAATGCCATGGAATCTCCTGGAAAAACTTGGGGGTGAAGAAAATTCATGTAGAACTCTTACTCCAATTTTTATTAAAGCGCTCCATTTTCCTTGATCTTTTCTGCTGTGGTAGTATGACTAGGGAGATTACGGTACCTTAGAACCATGCTGCCATTGGTGCAGAAGACTCGCTGCCCATTGGCTCAGCAAGTCATGTGCCTCTCTGCCAATTGGCTGAGGCTAGTCATGTGACTACCCACCAATTGGCTGAGAGGTTGGTAGCTCCGCCTACGAGGCGGGCTATAAGAACCCGTACTGGCTGGCAGTCGGTCTTTCTCTGTACGTCTACTGCCGGGCACACATCTAGTGTATTTAAGCCTGTTGTTTGGAACTACTTAACGACTCGAGTCCAATTGATGGTGCATCAATTTAATACACTAGAATTTTGAAATAGAGCTACGGATCAAGCCAGACTGCCTCCGCATCAGCCCGCATGCTGCAAATGTGTCAGCAACGTTTAAACATTGGCTGGTTGTTTTAACAGCTACCTCACCACAGCAGAAAACCGCCCGACAAGGGAACAGAAACTCCACATCCTCCACTCGTGCATGGGCACTGCCGTCTACTCTCTTCAGAGAGGATGAACTGGACTATGACGCCGCTATGGATCTGCTGAAGGGACATTTCATCAGGCCAGTGAATCAGGTCTTTGCGCGGCACTTCCTGGCTACGAGACAACATTTCCCCGGTGAGTCCCTCGACGAATTCTATCGGGCCCTCATTGTCCTGGGGAGAGATTGCGCCTGCCCGCAGGTCACTGCGGCGGAGCACACTGAACTCTTGATCTGGGACGCCTTCGTGGCGGGCATGCAGTCATCCCAGATACGCCAGAGGCTTCTGGAAAAGGACACTTTAAGTCTCGTTGAGGCACGGACCCTAGCATCCTCCTTGGAGGTCGCTGACCGCAACGCCCGCGTGTATGCTCCCGGCCGTGCGGCGGCCCCTTGGGCAGCGTGGCACGCAACCCGCCTCACCCCCGCCGATTCTGACCGCCCCCAGACCTGCGCTGCAGGGCACCCTGATAAGTCCACGGACCCCTCGCTGCTACTTTTGCGGTCAGGCCAAGCACCCCCACCCACGCTGCCCGGCCCGCACTGCAACTTGTAAACTTGGCAGCTGTCTGCCAGTCAAAATCGGTCGCTGCCGTTCCGAACAGCGACCGCGGGTCCCCCCCCCCCCCCCTGCGCTCCTCTAGGGCCCCGTGCGGCCCGCGGACCTCACTGCATCCACCCCCCACTGCCACGAGTGATCCAAGGGCACCGCCATTTTGGGCCCCCGACGCCACGTGCGAGCCCCGGGCACCGCCATTTTGGGCCCCCGACTCCACGTGCGAGCTCTGGGCACTGCCATCTTGTTCATCCCCCACCACGTGCGGCCGACGGGCGCCGCCATCTTGGATCGGCCTGGAGGACCCCGCAAGTGAATACTCCATGATGGATGACGACTCTGAGTTCCTGCCACGACTCGCCGCAGTGACGCTGGATCAATCACGGCCCCGCATGCTTTCCACGGTGACCACACAGATCCTCCTCAATGGTCATGAGACGAGCTGCCTACTGAGACTCCGGGAGCACAGAGTTTTGTCCACCCTGACACGGTAAGACGCTGCGCGCTCCCCGTTCACCCAGTAAAACACAAAATCGCTCTGGCCTCTGGTTCGTACTAAGTCCAAATCATCACGTGCTGCGTGGCGGACCTCACGGTCCAGGGGAGGGTTTTTAAAAACTATAAACTCCTCGTCCTTCCCCGCCTCTGCGCACCGGCACTCCTAGGACTGGACTTTCAGTACAACCTGCAGAGCTTAACCTTCAAATTCGGCGGCCCTATGCCCCCCCCTTACTGTCTGCAGCCTCGCGTCCCTCAAGGTTGACCCCCCTTCCCTGTTTGCGAACCTCACACCGGATTGCAAACCCGTCGCCACCAGGAGCAGACGATACAGTGCCCAGGACCAGACCTTCATCAGGTCCGAGGTCCAGAGGCTTCTGAAGGAAGGAGTCATAGAGGCTAGCAACAGTCCTTGGCAAGCACAAGTGCTGGTGGTTAGGACGGGGGAGAAAAACCGGATGGTCATTGACTACAGTCAGACCATCAACAGGTTTACGCAGCTGGACGCGTATCCTCTCCCCGTATCTCCGACCTGGTTAACAGGATCGCGCAGTACAAAGTCTTTTCCACGGTGGACCTTAAGTCCGCCTATCACCAGCTACCCATCCGCACGAGTGACCGAACGTACACTGCGTTCGAAGCGGATGAGCACCTCTACCACTTTCCTAGGGTTCCATTCGGTGTCACAAATGGGGTTTCGGTCTTCCAAAGGGAGATGGGCCGAATGGTTGACCAATACGGTTTACGGGCAACCTTCCCGTATCTCGACAATGTCACCATCTGCGGCCATGACTCGCAGGACCACGACATCAACCTCCGCAAATTCCTCCGTACCGCAAAACTCCTTAACCTCACTTATAATAAGGATACGTGTGTGTTCAGCACCGACCGTCTAGCCATCCTCGGCTACGTAGTGCGTAACGGAGTGATAGGCCCCGACCCCGAACGCATGCGCCCCCTAATGGAACTTCCCCTCCCCAACTCCCTCAAAGCCCTCAAACGCTGTCTGGGCTTCTTTTCCTATTATGCCCAGTGGGTCCCTAACTACGCTGATAAAGCCCGCCCCCTCATCCAGTCCAACACGTTCCCCCTGTCGATGGAGGCCCGCCAGGCCTTTAGCCGCGTCAAAGCGGATATCACAAAGGCCACGATGCGCGCTATCAATGAGTCCCTCCCATTCCAGGTCGAGAGCGACGCGTCTGATGTAGCTCTGGCGGCCACCCTCAACCAAGCGGGCAGACCCGTAGCCTTCTTCTCCCGGACCCTCCACGCTTCCAAAATCCGCCATTCCTCGGTGGAAAAGGAGGCACAGGCCATAGTAGAAGCTGTGCAACATTGGGGGCACTATTTGTCCGGCAGGACGTTCACCTTCCTCACAGACCAATGGTCAGTGGCCTTTATTTTTGATAATGCACAGAGGGGCTAGGTCAAGAATGACAAGATCTTTGCGGTGGCGGATCGAGTTGTCCACGTACAAATACGTTATCTTGTATCACCCTGGGAAGCTCAACGTGCCTCCTGATGCCCTGTCCCGCGGTACTTGCGCCAACGCACAGGTGGACCACCTCCGAATCCTCCATGTGGGCCTCTGCCATCCAGGGGTAACCCGCTTCTTTCATTTCATTAAGACCCGCAACCTGCCCTACTCCATCGAGGAGGTCAGGACTGTGACCAGGGACAGGTAACCTGTTCAGTTACCCCGCGTACATCCACAGCTACCGGGGGTCCTCCTTTATGAATGACAAGCTGCGTTGATTCCTGCTCAGCAGGGGCATCGCCTCTAGCAGGACGACCAGTTACAACCCTCGTGGTAACGGTCAGGTCGAGAGGGAAAATGGTACGGTCTGGAAGACCGTCCTGCTGGCCCTGCGGTCCAGGTGTCTCCCGGTCTCCCACTGGCAAGACGTCCTCCCAGACGCCCTCCACTCTATTCAGTCTCTCCTCTGTACTGCCACGAATCAAACACCTCACGAACATCTTCTTGTTTTCCCCAGGAAGTCGTCCTCAGGATCCCCACTCCCAACTTGGCTGGCCACCCCCGGGCCCATCCTGCTCCGGAAGCATGTGCGGGTGCACAAGTCCGACCCGTTGGTTGAATGAGTCCAGTTACTCCATGCGAACCCGCAGTATGCATACGTAGAGTATCCCGACGGACGACAGGACACGGTCTCCATTCGGGACCTGGCACCCGCCGTAGTGCGGCCGCAACCCCCAGCACCAGCAGCCCCCCTCCAGTCCCAACCGCCCCCAGGGCCCCCGAGACCCAGCACATAGGAACCCCCTCCCCTGCCCCGGCCAACACTAGCATCGATCAGGGGTACGGACACAGGACCACGACCGCCACTCCCTGAGTCACGGACGGCCACCGCTCCACCGGCACCACTGCGCAGGTCCAGCAGGACATCAAAGGTACCCACCCGGCTGATCGAGTCAATTTGATGTTCTGATGGACTTTATGGACTCTTTGTGTTCGTGCACATGTTTGTTTTTTGCATATTTCTTTTTTTTCATTGTTTTAAATTGCTGTTCGATTAGACACTGTGTGCGGTGATATTGTTTTTTTGCGCATTCGTCGCGGGCCAGTGGGCAGCCATAAGATACCTCGGTACAATTTGAATTATCTCTAGTAACACTACCAGTCTTACAGGGCACACGCACCCCCCCACCTCCCCTCTCTCTTCTGCCTCCCTCCCCCCCCCCCGCTTCTTTCTCCACAAGGGGTGAATGTGGTAGTATGACTAGGGAGATTACGGTACCTTAGAACCATGCTGCCATTGGTGCAGAAGACTCACTGCCCATTAGCTCAAGCAAGTCATGTGCCTCTCTGCCAATTGGCTGAGGCTAGTCATGTGACTACCCGCCGATTGGCTGAGAGGTTGGTAGCTCCACCTATGAGGCGGGGTATAAGAACCCGTACCAGCTGGCAGTCGGCCTTTCTCTCTCTGTACGTCTACTGCCGGGCACACATCTAGTGTATTTAAGCCTGTTGTTTGGAACTACTTCACGACTCGAGTCCAATTGATGGTGCATCATCTGCTAATTCCACACATCTAGTTCTCATTAACATAGCTTGTTCCTTGCACGTTGGACGCTGTGATTCCTACACTTCAGAAGTATTTATTTTGCTGTGAAGTAGTTTAGCATGTCCTGAGGTAATGAAACACACTCCAACTTACAGTTTTTTGCTTTTCCAATGTTTGCACTGTGAGAGCTTGCAACCATATTCTGATTTCCTCCTTGCTTGCCAGCCACAAGACCCATGCAGGAATGCTGCCCTTCAATATGCCTGCAACACTCAAATCGCCCAAAGCAGTTAAGTCACAGGATCCTCTGTAATATCAGATGCAGCTGAGTTTGGCTGCACTGTGTATGTTAGATGGGCATCATGAAAGTGGTTGCCATTGCCT
Organism: Scyliorhinus canicula; assembly: GCF_902713615.1. Classification (NCBI taxonomy): domain Eukaryota; kingdom Metazoa; phylum Chordata; class Chondrichthyes; order Carcharhiniformes; family Scyliorhinidae; genus Scyliorhinus; species Scyliorhinus canicula. The sequence continues at coordinate 137,436,681 of NC_052147.1, forward strand.
TTCCATAAAGAATTAAAGGCTTTTGTCAGTACCATCACCAAATCTTTCATTGCACGAAATGATTATTTATACAACTGTCCAAGCATGTTTTTTTTTAGAAAATATTGAAATGATTCTTAATTGGAACTATAAGTAGCTGATTTAAGTAGTTACTTTGTAGCTGAAATATTGAATTTATGTGACATATCAACCACAGGCCTTGCGAATATTTTATGATAAATGACAAATACGAAGGGGAAAATACAGAGAATCCTTTTATCTGGTTTGTTTTAATATTTGGAATGCAATGCCTGAAAAGACGGTGGCACTGATTCAACAACAATTTCAACACGCATCCATGTAGGCCCTTTAATGAAGTAAAACATTGCAAGGCACATCACAGGAGCGTTAGCAACTAAATTTGAAATATAAGATGTTAAGACAGGTGACCTAAATTCAAGGCAGAAGGATTTTAGAAATGCCTTAAAGGAGGAGAAAGAGGTGGAAAGGCAAAGTGGTTTAGGGAGGGCATTCCAGAGCTTAAGGTCATGGCAAAGTTACAGCATCCTGTGCTGGAGCAATGTAAATCAGGGCTGGGATTCTCCCCTACCCGGTGGGGCAGGGGGTCCCGGCGGGATGGAGTGGCGTGAACCACTCCGGCATCGGGCCGCCCCAAAGGTGCGGATTTCTCTGCACCTTTAGGGGCCAAGCCCTAACTTTGAGGGGCTAGGCCCATGCCGGAATGGTCGGCGCCCCGCCGGCCGGCGGGAAAGGCCTTTGGCACCATGCCAGCCGGGGCCGAAGGGACTCGCCGGCCGGCAGATGTCCGCACATGCGCCGGAGCATCAGTGGCTGCTGACGTCATCCCCGCGCATGCGCTGGGGAGGGGGTCACTTCCGTGTCTGCCTTCGTGAAGACTGTGGCGAACGTGGTAGGAAAAGAGTGCCCCCTCGGCACTGGTCCGCCCACCAATCGGTGGGCCCCAATCGCGGGCCAGGCCTCTGTGGGGGCACACCCCGGGGCCAGATCGCCCCACGCCCCCCCCCCCCCCCCCCCCCCCAGGACCCCGGAGCCCGCCCGCGATGCCTGATCCCGCCGGTAAGGAAGGTGGTTTGATTCCTGCCGGCGGGACCGGCATGACAGCAGCGGGACTTCGGCCCATCGCAGACCGGAGAATCGCCGGAGGGGGCCCACCGACCGGCGCGATTCCCGCCCCCGCCGAATCTCCGGTGCCGGAGACTTTGGGAGACGGCAGGGGCAGGTTTCACGCCGGCCCCCGGCGATTCTCCAATCCGGCGGGTGGTTGGAGAATCCCGCCCCAGATGTGTGCAAAAAGCCATAGTTGGAGTATTGTACTTTTTAATGTAATCCACAATTTACTGAACTCATTGAGTATGCATCACAGATAGTGATGAACACCTTCTTATTCATTTTAGGCATAATCTTTCTTGTTTTCCAATGTAATTCCTCCTGCACAATTTTTAATTAAATATTACAAATGAGGGCACATACACTGTTAATATCAGGGCAGCCGATAGCTAAAGAGGGAACAGAAATTCAGACAACCAAATGCAACATTAATTAGAATTACATCACAACATTTTGAAGTCAATATTTTAAGAATTAATGCTTCACCTCTACACAGCCTTTAATTATAACTTCCAGCAAAACATGCTAAGTTGACCTGATAGTTAATGTGCTGTATTACCATCGTATACATGAATCTTTAAAAAGGAGCATGACTATAGTATTTAATCAAACATTATTATCATCATTTGCCTGCTCTGTGAAAACTAATTGAGACCAGTGCAACTGCCAGTGGTGAACTGATGGAAATTGGAGATGCGGAAGAGATCGGAATTGGTGGAAGATAAAGCTCTCAGAGGGTTGTAGGCTGGAGGAGGTTACAGTAATAGGGAGTGTTGTGGCCATGGAGAAGTTTGAAAACAAGGTTGAAAATTTAAAGCAGATTACACATGATAATAGGAAGGAATTGTCTTTACTTATGCCACATTTGTTTTCAGATTTTTATGCTATTTAACAATATAGTTTGAGACAGCTGTATCCAGAACAGATATGTTTCGTACCGGGCTCGACAGGTAGATGCAGAAAGTTGTTTCTCCTGTCTGGGGTGTTTGGAACCAGGGTCACAGTTTCAGAATAAGGGTAAGGTCTTTTAGGACTCAGAGAAAGAGGAATTGTTTCACTCAGAGGGTGGTGTATCTTTGGAATTATCTGCCTCAAGGGCTGTGGAGGCTCAGTCTTTGAGTTTGTTCAAGATTCATATCGATAGATTTTTACATATGGAAAAAATCAAGGGCTATGGGGATTATAAAATCCTTACAGTGCAGAATGAGGCCATTCGGCCCATCAAGCCTGCACCAACCCTTCAAAAAAGCACCCTACCTAGGCTCACTCCTCCACCCTATTCTCATAACTCTGGGGGCTTTTCACAGTAACTTCATTGCAGTGGTAATGGGACAACTTGGGACAATAAAAGATTATTTATTTATTTATTTACCTAACCTGCCCAGTTTTGGAAACAAAGGGGCAATTTAACACAGACAATCCACCTAATCTGCACATATTTGAACTGTGGGAGGAAACCAGTGCACCCAGAGGAGACGCACGCAGATACAGGAAGAATGTGAGAACTCCATACAGACAGTCACCCAAGGCTGGGTCCCTGGCACTGTGAGGCAACGATGCTGACCACTGTGCCATTGTGCCTCCCGTGGATAGTGCAGGAAAATTGTGTTGAAGTAGCAGATCAGCCATAATCTCTTTGAATGGTGGAGCTCGCCTCTCTTGGCTGGAATTCTCTGGCTTCACTGGGTTGCGGGATTCTCTGGTCCCAGTGGCAACACCCCCCCCCCCCCCCCCCCCCCCCCCCACATGTTTCCCGGTGGTGTGAGGTAGCTTCAATGGAAATTCCCATTGACAGTGGCGGGAGCAGAGAATCCCGTCACCAGCAAATGGCGCGCCACCTCACGCTACTGAGTGGGTGGGTGGCCGTAGAGCCCCACCCCTTATGTTTTTATGTTCTTTCATGTATTATCTTGCTGGTTGTTGTGGAACATCATAAAATACTGATGGTTTACTTCACATTTATATATGTGGAAATCTTACAAGCTACAATTTGGGAGAAAGTTTTATGGGCAACAGATGCAGCATGTGAGGCTTCTCCATTATACTCCAAGGAAATATTTTGCACTTAAATGCTCCAAGCAATCTGCCTTTAATACTAACAATTATTGCAGTCCTGCTCTCGAACAACCCTGCGGAGATCTGCCAAACTGGCCTTTATGAGGGGTGAACAAAGGTTTTGACAGATGTAAATTTATTGTTTATGTTAGATCGTGATTTTAAGGAGTTAGGTTGGAAGCTAAAGAGCAGGACAAGCAGAGTAGTAATGTCAGGATTGCTACCAGTGCCACGTGCAAGTGAGGCAAGGAACAGAGAGCGAGTGCAGCTGAACACTTGGCTACAGGACTGGTGCAGAAGGGAAGGCTTCAGATATGTGGATCATTGGGATACCTTCTGAGGAAGGTGGGACTTGTACATGAAGGACAGATTGCACCTAAACTGGAGGGACACCAATATCCTGGGTGGTAGGTTTGCTAGAGCTCTTCGGGAGGGTTTAAACTAGTTTGGCAGGGGGATGGGAACCAGAGCTATGGATCAGAGGGTAGGGCAGCAGTTGAACAGGCAGAAATAGTATGCAGCGAGTATGTGAGGAAGGATAGACAGTTGATAGGCCAAAGTTGCATTCAGTGGAATGGGTTAAAGTGTGTCTGTTTCAATGCAAGGAGTGTGAGGAATAAGGGAGACGAACTTAGAGCATGGATCAGTACTTGGAATTATGATGTTGCAGCTATTACGGAGACATAGATTTCACAGGGGCAGGAATGGTTGTTTGATGTTCTGGGGTTTAGATGCTTTCAGAAGAATAGGGAGGGAGGTAAAAGAGTAGGGGGAGTGGCACTGTAAATTAGGGAGTGCATCACAGCTGCAGAAAAGGAGGCAGTCGAGGAGGGTTTGTCTACTGAGTCAGTATGGGTGGAAGTCAGAAACAAGAAAGGAGCAGTCACTTTATTGGGAGTTTTCTATAGACACCCCCCCCCCCCCCCCCCCAATAGCAGCTGCGAGATGGAGGACCAGATTGGGCAGCAGACCTTGGAAAGGTGCAGAAGTAACAGAGTTGTTGTCATGGGTGACTTCAACTTCTCTAATATTGACTGGAACCTCCTTACTGCAAATGTTTGGATGGAGCAGATTTTATCAGGTGTGTACCGGCAGGAATCCTGACACAATATGTGGATAGGCCGACTAGGGGGGGAGGCCATATTGGATTTGGTGCTCGGCAACAAACCAGGCCAGGTGTCAGATGTCTCAGTGGGAGAGCATTTCGGTGACAGTGACCACAATTAGTTGACCTTTACCATAGTCATGGAGAGGGATAGGAACAGACAGTATGGGACAGTATTTAATTGGGAGAGGGGAAATTATACTGCTGTTAGGCAGGAGCTGAGGAGCATAAATTGTTCTTGGGGAAATGCACAACAGTAATGTGGGGGTTGTTTAAGGAGCACTTGCTGCAAGTGCTGGATAGTTTTGTCCCACTGAGACGGGAAGGAGTGGCAAGCTAAAGGAGCCTTGGATGACAAGAGAAGTGGAGCTTCCAGTCAAGAGGAAGAAGGAAGCTTCCGTAAGGTTGAGGAAGCAAGGATCTGGCACAGTTCTAGAGGGTTACAAGGTAGCCAGGAAGGAACTCAAAAATGGACTGAGGAGAGCTAGAAGGGAGCATGAAAAAGCCCTGGCGGGAAGGATTAGGGAAAACCCCAAGGCGTTCTACACTTATGTGAGAAATAAAAGGATGATCAGAGTGAGAGTAGGGCTGATCAGGGATAGTGGAGGGAACTTGTGCCAAGAGGAGATGGGGGAGGCCCAAAATGAATATTTTGCTCAGTATTCACGAGAGAGAGGAACCTTGTTGCTCATGAGAACAGTGTGTACCAGGTTAATAGATTCGAACAGGTTGATATTAACGAGGAGGATGTGTTGGAAATTTTGAAAAGCATCAGGATGGATAAGTCCCCTGGGCCTGATGGGATATACCCAAGGTTACTATGGGAAGTGAGGGAGGAAATTGCTGTGCTGTTGCCGATGATCTTTGCGTCCTCACTCTCTACTGGAGTAGTACCAGATGATTGGAGGGAGGCGAATGTTGTTCCCATTTAAGAAAGGGAATAGAAAAATTCCTGGGAATTACAGACCCGTCATTCTTACATCTGTGGTGAGCAAAATATTGGTAAGGATTCTGAGAGATAGGATTTATGATTATTTAGAAAAACATAGTTTGATTAAAGATAGTCAGTATGGCTTTGTGAGAGGCAGGTCATGCCTCACAAGCCTCATTGAATTCTTTGAGGATGTGACAAGACACATTGATGAAGGTTGGGCAGTGGATGTGGTGTCTATGGATTTCAGTAAGGCATTTGATAAGGTTCCCCATGGTAGGCTCATTCAGGAAGTTAGGGGGCATGGGATACAGGGTAATTTGACTGTCTGGATATAGAATTGGCTGGCCGAAAGAAGACAGTGACTGGTAGTGGATATTAAGTATTCGGCTTGAAGGTCGGTGACCAGTGGTGTCCCGCAGGGATCTGTTCTGGGACCTCTGCTCTTTGTGGTTTTTATCCAAAGATAACGATTCACAGTTTTACCATGGGGCGGCACGGTAGCACAGTGGGTAGCACTATTGCTTCACAGCTCCAGGGTCCCAGGTTTGATTCCCGGCTTTGGTCACTGTCTGTGTGGGGTCTGCACGTTCTCCCTGTATCTGCGTGGGTTTCCTCTGGGTGCTTTGGTTTCCTCCCACAAGTCCCGAAAGACGTGCTGTTAGGTAATTTGGAAATTCTGAATTCTCCCTCTGTGTATCCGAACAGGCGCCGGAACGTGGTGACTAGGGGCTGTTCACAGTAACTTAACGTAAACCTACTTGTGACAATAAAGATTATTATTAGAAATGACTTGGATGAGGAAGTGGAAGGGTGGTTAGTAAATTTGTCAATGACATGAAGGTTGGTGGAGCTGTATACAGTGCTGAGGGCTGTTGCAGGTTACAACAGGACATTGACAGGATGCAGAGCTGGCCTGAGAAGTGGCAGATGGAGTCTGAAGTGATTCATTTTGGAAGGTCGAATTTGAATGCTGAATACAGGGTTAAAGGCAGGATTTTTGGAACTGTGGAGGAACAGAGGGATCTTGGGGTCCACGTACATAAGTCCCTCAAAGTTGCCACACAAGTTGATAGGGTTGTTGAGAAGGCGTATGGTGTGTTGGCTTTCGTTAACAGAGGGATTGAGTTTAAGAGCCGCGAGGTTTTGCTGCAGCTTTATAAAACCCTAGTTAGACCACACTTGGAATATTGTGTCCAGCTCTGGTCGCCTCATTATAGGAAGGATGTGGATGCTTTGATAGGGTGCAGAGGAGATTTACCAGGATGCTGCCTGGACTGGAGGGCATGTCTTATGAAGAAAGGTTGAGGGAGCTAGGGCTTTTCTCACTGGAGCGAAGAAGGAAGAGAGGTGACTTGATAGAGGAGTACAAGGTAATGAGAGGCATGTGTAGAGTGGATAGCCAAAGACTTTTCCCCAGGGCGGAAATGGCTGTCACGAGGGGACATAATTTTAAGATGCTTGGAGGAAGGTATAGGGGAGATGTCAGAGGTAGGTTCTTTACACAGATAATGATGCGTGCATGGAATGCACTGCCAGCAGAGGCGGTGGAGTCAGAGTCATTAGGGACATTTAAGTGACTCTTGGACAGGCACGTGGACAGCAGTAAATTGAATGACTTCCGGTGGTGGCTATGAGGGAGTAGGTCGCACATTTGGTGGCTCGCGTTTTGGTCGGACTTTTGGACTTTTCCCCCGACTTTTTTGCGCTTTTGGGAGGTCGGCCTGCCAATCGGTAGGCCCCGAACACGGGCCAGGCCACAGTGGAGGCGCCCCCCACCCGGGGTCGGACATCCCTGCTCCCACCCACCCCACCGACCAGGCCGCCCCAGACAGGATGGATGCTGAGGTCTCGCCGGGTAAGACCAGAGGTGAACGGCAGCGGCAGGACTTTGGCTTTTTTGGGCGGCCACTCGGCCCATCCCGGTCGGAGAATCGCCGGGGGGGGGGGGGCCACGGAGAGCAGCCACCGACAGGCGCTGCGCCGAACGCGCTGGCACCAATGGCACCGATTCTCTGCTCACCGGGGAATTGGTGGACCAGTGTTCGGGCGGCGTTGTGCAATTCGCTCCCGCCTGGCGATTCTCCGTCCCAGCATGGGCTGAGAGAATCCCGCCCAATGTCCCCGCATTTCCAAAGGTTGCTCTCAGTTTTGTGAGCTGACTGGTGGTGATTTAACCTAAGGATCACCACACCTCAGGTGAGGGGTAAGGTTGAGGAGATGGGGCCTTCATGAATAATCTCAGCCAGTATAGGAATTAAACATGTGCTGATTGAATCGCCATCCAGCCAACTAACCTAACAATCCCCCAAACAAGGTGGAACAGAGTGATTATAATGATTAGGAAAGGTTAAATAGGCTGGGAATCTTTTCCTAAGAAAAGAGAATGCTCAGGGGTAACCTGATGGCTGAGAAAGGGTTTGCTTGGCTTAACGTAGAGAAGATATATCCACTTCTTGTAGCTAAGTACTTTCTTCTGTGAATAAGAGGAAGTTGTCAATCGTAGCTGCTATTGATTTGGTGAGGGACTGTCTATCATAGCAAAAGTATTTGTAAACATTGTTGGGTCAGCATCAAAGCAGGGTACTTGAGATTTCATAGAATTTACAGTGCAGAAGGTGGCCATTTGGCCCATCGGGTCTGCACCGGCTCTTGGAAAGAGCACCCTACCCAAGACCACACCTCCACCCTTTCCGCATAATCCAGTACCCCACCCAACACTAAGGGCAATTTTGGACACTAAGGGCAATTAAACATGGCCAATCCACCTAATCTGCACATTTTTGGACTGTGGGAGGAAACCGGAGCACCCGGAGGAAACCCTCGCACACACGGGGAGAATGTGCAGACTCCGCACAGACATCGACCCAAGCCGGGAATCGAACCTGGGACCCTGGAGCTGTGAAGCAATTGTGCTAACCACAATGCCACCATGCTGCCCACGATGCATTCAAGTGTGAAGGGAAAGATAGATGAACAATCACTCAAGGACCTGTCTCTGGAGTAATAAAACTGTCAATCATTTCTGCGTGAAATTGAATGGGACTTTTGCATTTCAAAGATTGTTGTGGTATTTGAAGCCCTTTTAAATGTACTTGGCTTTCGAATAAACCTCTGACACTTGTATCATCTGCTGCTTCGAACACTTTTGTCTGACGCTGCAGATGTTAGGGAATGGTAAGTGAAAATGCAGTGATCTTTCACTGTACTGCCTGGACAGCTGTTCAGCTTTCACTCAAGTTAACTGATGGGGGTCTCTGATGTGGGACTGATGGGGTGACTGAGGGGCAGCCCGGTCGCACAGTGGTTAGCACAGTTGCTTCATAGCTCCAGGGTCCCAGGTTTGTTTCCCGGCTCGGGTCACTGCCTGTGCGGAGTCTGCACGCTCTCCCCGTGTCTGCGTGGTTTCCTCCGGGTTCTCCGGTTTCCTCCCACAGTACAAAGATGTGGAGGTTAGGTGGATTGGCCATGCTAAATTGTCCTTAGTGTCAAAAAAGGTTAGGTGGGATTACTAGGATAGGTTGGAGGTGTGGGCTTAATTGGGGTGCTCTTTCTAAGGGCCGAATGGCCTTCTTCTGCACTGTAAATTCTGTGATTCTATGATCTCAGATTGGGGTCTTTGATCGGGGTCTGATGGAAGGTCTGATGAGGGTTTCTGTTGGGGGCGACTAATGAGGGTCAGAAGGGAGTCACCAATGGGGATGACTGATGGGGTTGACTGATGGAGGTCTCTGATGGGGGTGTCTGATGGGGGGCTGGGGGCATCGGTGGGACGGGGTGGTGAGGTCACCCTCATCCATGTGTGCTGTGGGGGGGGGGAGTGGCCCATTATTTCCTTGGTGGAGATAGGGTGCCCCTCCTTGTCAGTTGGGGGGGACAGGATTAGCGTTGTTGGGGAGTGAGGTTGGCCCGCCACTGGCTCTCAGGACCATGCCACCCACTCAAAATGGCGGCATAATATTGGGTTTCTGACGGAAACTGGTGAGCTCTCCTGAATGCAGATAGTTGTATGACAAAGGAGAGAGTCTTGCACCTCGGCAGCATTCCCAGTGCCAGTGGAGACTGGTCCTGAATCTCTGCTGGCAGGAGCACTTAGTCTCCAGAACGGAGAATCCAGGCCAAGGTGGTCACGAATAAATAAGAAATTCAAGAGGAACTTCTTTACGAAGAGTGAAACTCCCTACCACAAGAAATAATTGGGCCAAAGAGCTTAGATGCATTTAAGGGAAGCTAGAGGAACATATGAAACACAAAGATTTAGAAGCATATGTTGTCAGAGTTATTAAAGAGATGGTTGGAGGAGATTCATGTGGAGCAAAAAAACTTATAGCCTAGTTGGGTTGAATGACTAGTTTTTCTATTATGAAATCTTTGTAGTTCTAGAAGTTCCATCTGGTTTGGATATATATTAAGCTCAATTCAGTTCTTTTTTGTATTCTTTCTCTATTCTTACTTTTGCTTTTTATTTAGTTAAAAGCCTTTTTATTACATATAGTCCCGCCATTCTCAAGGATTACGCTCCTGCAAAATTTTGCAAACTGCAAAATCATATCAATGAAAATATTCTTCAATTGGAAACATCCAGCCACTTTCAAATTTAATGCGCATTAAGAATAAGAAGCAATAAAAATTCTGGGCAAAACTTTCTCTGATATCGGCAAAGGCAGGTGGGAAAAGTGGCATTGAGTCTTCCGATAGCAGTGGTGACTTTGTCTGCCATTTCATGTGGCACTTAGAAGAAAAGAATTGCAGGCACGGGTTCTATGCCATATAACTGGTGGGCGGCCTCTGGAACGCCCGCTCCGCCACCACCTCAGATGATCGGGGCACCACATTGCAGCTAGCACACGTGCTGTTGGGCGGTCATGGCTGCGCTGCCAAAGCTAAAAAGCATATGTCCCAAATTCATCGTCTCACGAAGCACCTGCTGGATGCAGTGGAGGTCCACCATGATTTGATAAACCCATGCTCTGGGCGAAGACCTGCCAGCAAGATCGCCAATTCAGCAGCAGAAACGATGGCAGAGGTTGTCAGCACTAAAGCCTTGCAGAAGAGGACAGCCATCCAGCACTGCAAGAGGACGAATGATCTCCTCCGTTCTGCCAGCTTAAGTCACTCTTCCAATCCTTCTCAACTCACACACTCACCGACCCATTACACATCCACAGGGATCTCAGCTTGTGTGAAACCACCACTCACTCACCCACACACAGTTTCATCTTTCCTGTGAGTCATGCCCTCATCATCTCGGTGGTCCCAAGGCATTCATGTCATCAGCCCTGGCATATGTCTTGAAACCATTCTTCCACTCCTGATTACACTCTTTTCATCTGCCTTCAGGCAGGACAAGCTGTCACACAACAAGAGGAAGAGATCGCAGGTGGAAGAATGCCAGAGCTGAATACCCAACTTTTGTGGACTTAACCCCTCCATCCCACACTGCCTCACAATTATACCCCAACTGATGATCCCTAATAAAGTCATTTGCTTCCTCTGATGTCGAAAATTAGTACTTCCGGCCGTCACATGTTACCCAAAGTCTGGCTGGGTACAACATCCCAAAAATGAATCTTCTGTCTGTACAACACAGCCTTGGCCTTGCTGAATCCTGCATGCCTCTTCGCCGCGCCAGTGTCCTGGCAAATCCGGACACGATTACCCTTCCATTGGCAGACTCGCTTCGCCCTGGTCCAACTCAGGATCTTCTCCTTCTTCACAAACTTGTGCAACTGTACAATCCCCACATATGACGGCTTTCCTTCTCTCAGCTTCTGCCTCAAGGACCGATGGTCCTTATACACCTCTGAGGCCTTGTCTATCACCTTCTCCTCCTTCAACCAGGCCAGCATCTTCAAAACGTATTTCGTGGCGCCTTGTCCCTCCACACCCTCTGGCAGACCCACAATCCGCAAGTTCTGGCATCTGGACCGGTTCTTTTGTTCCTTTATCTTCATCTATAACGACGTGCATAGATCCCTGAGGATCTCCACCACTGCTTCCCAGTGCAATCACACTGGTTGGACACCACCTTCTCCACATCACGTATTGTTGTCCCTTGCGCCTTGAGGCACTTCTCCACCCAATCCAACGAGCCTCGCAGAAGTGCAACTGCTCTCGCAATTGCCTTCGACCAATCACTGTGCATCTCCTTCCTCTGCTGCCGAAGTTTCTCCTTGATGAGGCTCATCAGTTGATCTATCTGAGGCTTTCCTACCGATGGCAGACCGTTCCCCCTCTGCCATTTTCAAAATTGGTGCTGCACGACAGGCCTCCTCCAACCCCTTAGCCAGGCCTTTAACTGTCTTCTGCAGGGTCTGTTCGCCAGTAGACATGGCAATCTTGGGAAGAACCTCGCCAGGCCATAGGATGGGTCCAGGTTATCACCCAGCGCCCCCTCCTCCCGCTTGGTGTGCATAGGACTCACTGGTCCTCCTGACCAGTAAATGCCCGCGGGGCAAGCCAACTGTGTGGAAGCGGACCTGTCCCTTCTGGCCAAGTTTGCCGATGATACAAAGATAGGTGGAGGGGCAGGTAGTATTGAGGAGGTGGGGAGGCTGCAGAAAGATTTAGACAGTTTAGGAGAATGGTCCAAGAAGTGGCTGATGAAATTCAACGTGGGCAAGTGCGAGGTCTTGCACTTTGGAAAAAAGAATAGAGGCATGGACTATTTTCTAAACGGTGACAAAATTCATAATGCTAAAGTGCAAAGGGACTTGGGAGTCCTAGTCCAGGATTCTCTAAAGGTAAACTTGCAGGTTGAGTCCGTAATTAAGAAAGCAAATGTAATGTTGTCATTTATCTCAAGAGGCTTGGAATATAAAAGCAGGGATGTACTTCTGAAGCTTTATAAAGCACTAGTTAGGCCCCATTTAGAATACTGTGAGCAATTTTGGGCCCCACACCTTAGGAAGGACATACTGGCACTGGAGCGGGTCCAGCGGAGATTCACACGGATGATCCCAGGAATGGTAGGCCTAACATACGATGAACGTCTGAGGATCCTGGGATTATATTCATTGGAGTTTAGGAGGTTGAGGGGAGATCTAATAGAAACTTACAAGATAATGAATGGCTTGGATAGGATGGGCGTAGGGAAGTTGTTTCCATTAGCAGGGGAGACTAGGACGCGGGGGCACAGCCTTAGAATTAAAAGGGAGTCACTTTAGAACAGAGATGAGGAGAAATTTCTTCAGCCAGAGAGTGGTAGGCCTGTGGAATTCATTGCCACAGAGGGCGGTGGAGGCCGGGACGTTGAGTGTCTTTAAGACAGAAATTGATAAATTCTTGATTTCTCGAGGAATTAAGGGCTATGGGGAGAGAGCGGGTAAATGGAGTTGAAATCAACCATGATTGAATGGTGGAGTGGACTCGATGGGCCGAATGGCCTTACTTCCGCTCCTATGTCTTATGGTCTTATGGTCTTACACTGGGGTCCCTGGTTGACTGTTAAATTTCAGCCCAAGTGTGTGGAAGGATTGATTTTGATTATACATCCTACTTAATGTTTATCAAGACCAGGACATGGATGATTGTTACTTTAATGAGGTTTATGTGAGCACATGACACCTGCAAAATTGAACTCTACCCAGGCATCAATGTCTGCAGTGAATAATAATAATAATCTTTATTGTCACAAGTAAGCTTACATTAAATGTGCAGGTTAGGCGGATTGGCCATGCTAAATTGTCTTCAGTGTCCAAAATGTTTAGGTGGGGTTACTAGGTTAGAGGGATAGGGTGGAGGTATGGGCTTAGGTAGGGTGCTCTTTCCATGGGCCGGTGCAGACTCAATGGGCCGAATGGCCTCCTTCTGCACTGTAAATTTTATGATTAACACTGAATTGAAGTTACTGTGAAAATCCACGAATGGCCACACTCCGGCGCCTGTTGGGGTACACTGAGGGAGAATTTAGAATGTCCAAATTACCTAACAGCATGTCTTTCAGGACTTGTGGGAGGAAACCGGAGCACCCGGAGGAACCCCACGCAGACATGGGGAGAACATGCAGACCCCGCAAAGCCAGTGACCCAAGCGGGAATCTACCCTGGGATCCTGGCGCTGTGAAGTAACTGTGCTAACCACTGTGATACTGTGCCGCCCGAAGAACAACAAACAAAATCACAAAGGGGTGAAAATTTGGGATACATCCATTTTCCTTATTGTTTAGAGAGGCCCGAGCACCATGTGTTGCCGAATTGAGAATTCATGACTGCCTGAATTCTAAAGCCTCAAGTCAAAGCTTCTGTATCCTTGATTGCTCATTTTTAATCATCTTTGTAGAGTTAAAATCAATTTTAATTGGTTATACCATAATAATAATAATAACCTTTTATTGTCACAAGTATGAAATTACTGTGAGAAGACCCTATTCATCACATTCCAGCACCTGTTCAGGTAAGCTGGTACGGGAATTGAACCCGCGCTGCTGGCCTTGTTCTGCATCACAAACCAGCTGTCTAGCCCACTGAGCTAAACCAGCCATAACATGTAATGAATATAAAAGATCTATTGAAAATAAAATAGTCAATAATTTATTCCTGTTCCCCATTTGATTAAAATCTAAGTGAAAAACACCTATTGCTCTCACAATCAGATTGGTTTGGTTACATTTGCTCAATATAAAACATTGTTTTCCTAAATCTGTTTTGTGTTCCACCATTCACATACAGTATTGCTTCCAAAATTACTACATATTACTGTAGCCATTTAGACTTTTTCTTATTTGAATTCTACAGGGTTCGTAAAACATTTTTTCAAACAAATGTAGGATTGTACAATACAGAATAATTTTGAGCAAGTATTTCAATCCTTACATTTTTCGATTGTCCCCTTTGTCACGACTACATAAAAGGAATTTCCTTGAAGTGTCCATGAGCTAAGAATTTGTGCATGCATATGTAGCCCCCCCATTAATTTATGAATGATTCAATTTAACAATAACCCAGCTGATAAGCTTCAATCTGAAAGAAGGTAGGTTAGTTTATCACAAAACTACTGCTGAAAGTTATTTAAGTACAAAATGACAATGGTATGAACAGAAAATATACAGAAATACAGATAAAGATATTTATAGATAGATAGATGCATTCCAGAGAATCAACAGTGCAGAAGGAGGCCATTCGGCCCATTGAGTCTGCACCGGCCCCTGGAAAGAACATGCCTATGCCTCCACCCTATCCCCGTAACCCCACCGAACCTTTTCGACACCGAGTGGCAATTTAGCATGGCCAATCCACCTGGCCTGCACATCTTTGGGCTATGGGAGGAAACCAGAGCACCCAGAGGAAACAGATGCAGACACAGGGAGAAGTGCAAACTCTGCACAGACAGTCGCCCAAGGCCGGAATGAACACGGGACTCTGGAGCTGTAAGGCAGCAGTCCGAACCACTGTGCCACCGTGCCGTCCATTAGTCTCTGTGAGGCATCAATGCAGGCTTGTTGTTTAGGTTCCTTTCTTTCAAACATGAAGAAGTTAACATTTGAGGTTCAATTAGCAGTTGTGATGACTTCTGCAGTTGACCAGTCAGTGTTTAAACCATCCTGTGAAATGGCCTGTCAGGTTATGTAGATCAAGGCCAATTAATGATGTGCAATAAGTGCTGTCCTTGTTGGTAATATGCACATCCTATGAGAGAATAAAGAAAAAACAACACCCTCCTCTTTGTCCTCTCTTGGTCAAGAACCCTTTCTGAAATTTTTTCTCAGAATTCTTCCTGGATTCCTGGCACAAAATGGCTTTTCGCTGCCTATATACCAGTGATAGGCAACCTAGGCTTCATGAGTGGTCCTCCTTCATCTCAATGATCCACAAGATTGAAATCAGGTTTGTTAAGTAGCCACAACACCATGAATAAGATTAAATACATTTAATACACACCAAATATTTCATAACAAGTTACAGAAAATGCTTTATCATTTATATATTAATAGAAATATCATAAACTTCAAATGATAAAAACAGAATAAATATTTATATTTTGGATGCAAAGGGAGTGAATGGCTCTCACAGTCAATGTTGTGAGCAATAAAAGGATGGTTCAAAGTCAACCGCATTGCTGTGTCTCTGCAGTTACGTGTAGGTCAGGCCAGGTAAGGATGGCAGATTTCCTTCCCTTCAGGAAATTCATAAACAGATGTGTTTTTACAACAATTGATTAGAGCTGTCATGGTCACCATTACTGAGACTAGTTTTTCTTTAACCCATGTCCCTGGAGCATGTGCCTTGATCTCTGGATTGCCAGTCCAGTACATTCAGCATGCACCTCACTTCACTTACTCTTGCTTTACATGCCTTCAATCATATTGTATATATTTATGAATATTGTGTGCAGTTTTGGTCTCCTTATCTGAGGAAGGATGTTCCAGTTATAGAGGGAGTGCTGCGAAGGTTTACCAGACTGATTCCTGGGATGGCAGGACTGACGTATGAGGAGGGATTGAATCGTTTTGGATTGTATTCGCTGGAGTTCAGAAGAATGAGGTGGATCTCATAGAAACCTATAAATTTCTAACAGGACTGGGCAGGGTAGATGCAGAAAGGATGTTCCCGATGGTGGGTGTGTCCAGAACCAGGGGTCATAGTCTGAGGACACGGGATAGACCATTTAGGACAGAGATTAGGAGAAATTTCTTCATCCAGGAAGTGGTGAGCCTGTGGAATTCGTTACCACAGGAAGTAGTTGAACCCAAAATATTGTATGTTTTCAAGAAGCAGTTAGCTATAGAACTTGGGCGAAGGGGATCAAAGGATATGGGGGAAAGCGGGATTAGGCGATTGTGTTGGATGAGCAGCCTTGATCATAATGAATGGCGGAGCGAGCTTGAAGGGCTGAATGGCCTCCTCCTGTTCCTATTTTTTCTATGTTTCTATACCGGGAGGAAACAAAATCGATGTGAACGGAAATCAGCAGAATATGGCAACCCTGCAGTCAACAAAATGTCTTGTGGGCTGCACTCAGAACCCAGATGGGGCGCACGTGGCCCATCATTGCTTTATACAGTTCTAAAACTTAAAACAACTGCTATGATGTGAACTGAACAAAATGCCAAATAATCTTCCAAGTAAGGAAATCCGAAGGCAATCAGCAGCCGTGTTTAAAACGGGCCAAGGTTTTCACACCTTCAGGGAAAGCCAGTGAGGGGGAATTTTTCAGCCGTTCTCAACAGCGGGTTTTTCTAGTGCTGCCAACGGCAAATCCACTCAGAAGCTTAACATTATAGTCGAAGAAAGGTCAGATGCCTTTCGGCAACCATCTTTAAGCCTTTTTGCCTTAATTTATAAAGATAGATTTGCTTTTTTTACAAAATCTATAGTATCTCAACTACATGTCATCAGACATAGAAATATTAAATTCTCTCCAGAGTGAACATAGATTACAAGCGAGATCTTCTACCCGTTCAATCAGGTGGGATCTTCCGGTCTCGACAATGGTGCACCTGTGCGGCCAACAGCGGGCCACCACCTGCCGCCGAGAAACCCCGTGGGGAGCCCAGAGAATCACGCCCTGTAAAACTGTATTTTTTTAATACAGAATTTCAAAGGAATTAATGAGTGCTTGAATATTATTCATCCTGGCAAATTATTTAAATTACAGCAAATCAGTTAACTGCTGGCTCCTGCCGATAGAAAGGGAGAAAATATCCCATCATCGTAAAAGTCTTTCGGTTCAAATGATTTTTTTCCCCACTTCACCAGACAGAATTTGAAGAGATGGCCAGGTAACATTAACCAAAGAAACAAACGGACAAGTTAAGTTTATCCGCAGATTTAAACCCAGCATCCATTTGCTTCCAAACAGAGAGAACCATGCTTACTTGTCAAAACTGAAATAAATAGTTGTCAAGTTCCAGCTGCCAGGATGGAAAGCAGCTTGAAGTTTTGCAAATTGAGTCCTCAGAGATGTCTGTGGAGGATAAACATATAATCCTGTTAAATAAAGAATTGCTAGAATTACATTGCTTTGGGCCCAAATGGTCCATGTTGGTATTTATGCCCCACATGGTTTTCATTCCATCCATCTTCATCTCATCCTATTAATGTTATATCTGCCAAATGGCCACTGTCTGGTAGATTTTCCTTTCACTACTCTCAATCATTTTTCATATAACAGGGAAATGAATGTGATAATGTTTGATTAAATACTATGCAGTCATGTTCCTTTTTTAAAGGCATATGCTGTATATTGTTGAAATATTTGCATTAACTATTGGGCCAATTTAGCATGTTGTGCTGGAAGTCATAATTAAAGACTTGTAGAGGATTCCTTAAAATATTAACTTCAAAATGCTGCAATGAAATTTTAATTAATGCTGCATTTGGCAATCTGAATTTCCACTCAACCATGTGTTGTCCTGATGTTAATGGCACATGTGTCCTTATTTGGGGTATTTTGTTTAAAAATGTGCAGAAGCAATTACATTTGGAAACAAGAAAGAAGATGCCTAAATTGAGTTATAAATAGTTGTATATTCACAAATAATAACCAGGAAATGGTGGATTATGTAAAAGAAAGTATGGAAAGAACTTCATTCAGGCACCAAGGCATCCAAGGGTCATTTACTTTGAGGAATGCCAACCGTATTCAGTATTCATCAGGCACTTTAAGTGGCAGGCCTTTCCCAGGAATGTAAAAATCTTCCTCCCCCCCCCCCCCCCCCCCCCCCCCCCCCAAGAGCTGCCAACCAATCCAAGGCCAAAAACTCTCAATTGCATGTAGCACAGCCAGGACTGGTGCTAGCTCCGAGCAGTGCACCCACCAGAGACACAGGATCGGCAAGGGACCAATGCCACAGGTGTATAAGAGATGGATGGAGGTCATGGAGACAGGATAGGGAGAAATGTTGTGTGCTGGCTCTCAGTGGGGCCCCCACTTTCTGATGCTGGGTCTCTCGGTCAGTGTGAGTGCCTGACAATGAGGGATCCCTCTCTGGGAGCCCTTAAGCAAAAGCTTTGCATTTCAGATTCCCCCTTGTGGTGACTGCCCTGTTTACCATTGGTTGAATACCAGCCGTGGCAGGATGAGGCCCGATTATGGGCAATAATTGCCCACTTAAAGGCCTTAATTGGCTTTGGTTGGGAAGACTGTATTCACGCTTTTCCATGCTGGACTTAATTGGAGCAGGTGATAGAAGACAGCAGGACCCCCACCCCACACACTCTAGCCTGATTAAGTGCCTACCCCCCACCTCACTCCCACCCCCAAACTCACCTTGGGAAGAGAATTACATTTTGTCCGATATCTGTCCTTCCAATTCTGGCCTCATGCACATCCCTGACTTTAACTGTTCCACCATCGCTAGCCACCTAGACCCAAAGCTCTGGAATGCCCTTGCCAATCCTCTCTGATTCTTCACCTCTTCCCTTCTTGAACTTGCTTCTTAAAATCCAAAACTTTCACCAAGCTCTTGCCTGTACTAACTACTCCGATATGGTTCAAAGTTAAACTTGGTTTGATCACACTCCATTGAAGCACGTTGGAATGTTTCACAGTCCCTGCACTTCTGGGTCAGAGGCAGCAGGCTCCAGCAGCCACGCGTGCTCCATGGCGGACTAAGACCGTGGAGTTGGACCTCCTAAATAGTGCCACTGATCGGCCGTGCGCCCGACACGGACTGCCCGCCCAAAAACTGCCCGTCCTGTTTGAGGCACCCCTGCCCTCCAATCCCCCCGCCCCCGATTGAGTCCGCGGCCGCCACACAGGTATCCCGAACGGCAGGACCATGTTAGATCCACGCCGTTGGGACTTTGGCCGGTCGGGGGTGGAGAATAACAGGGCGGGCCTCTGTCAATGACTGCAGGTAGGGGATACGCAGCGCAGCATACTCTTCGAGTACACCGTTTTTCGGGGGCCAGAGAATCGGGGAACCAGCCCCAGCCTCGATTCCATGCGCGGAAATGGATTCTCCGCCCTGGCGCCGGATGCAATTTCGGCATCGGGGTACGGAGAATCCCGCCCCATAAGTTTTGAACAGCATAGATCCTTGTCCAATTGTATTTAAAATAGTGGCCAGGATTTTCCGGTCCCGCTTGCGGCAGGAATCAGCGTGGGTGGGACTGGAAAATCTGGAGAGCAACCAAAAGCTGTTGGGCGGGATTCTCCGTTGCCCGACGTCAAAATCATGTTCAATGATTGGGCGGAGAATGGGCTTCAACGTCCAAATCGGGGCCAGCGACGGTTTTTCGCCAATCAGCCATGCTCTGCCCCCTATGAAATGGTGTCATCGCGTTGTGCGATCACGCCGTTGCAACGGCGTTGACGCGTCATCGGCCGGTTCTCAAATGCAGCACAGGAACAGGCCCTTTGGCTTTCCAAGCCTGCGCTGACCATGGTACCTGTCTAACCTAAAACCGTCTGTGCTTAGAGCCCGTATCCCTCCATTCCCATCTTATTCATATATTTGTCTAGATGTCCCTGAAATGCCTCTATCGTAACTGCTCCCACCACTTCCCGAGGCAGCGCGTTTCATATATTTACCACCCTCTGTGTAAAAACCTTGCCTCAGAATGCGGCACGTGGCGCAGTGGATAGCACTGGGACCACGGCGCTGATGCCCCAGGTTTGAATCCCAGCCCTGGATCACTGTTCGTGTGGAGTTTTGACAATCTCCCCATGTCTGCATGGGTTTCTCCCCCACAACCCAAAGATGTGTAGGTTAGGTGGATTGGCCATTCTAAATTGCCCCTTAATTGGAAAAAAAATAATTGGCTACTCTAAATTTAAAAAACACTTGCCTCGCACATCTGTTCTAAACTTTTAACAATGCACTTTAAACCCATGTCCCCTAGTACTTGACTGTCCTACCCCAGGAAAGAGCATGTGGCTATCCAGTCTGTCCATGCCACTCATAATCTTGTAGACTTCTATCAAGTCACCTCTCAACCTCCGTCGTTCCAGTGAGAACAGACCGGGTATTATCTCCTCATAGCTAATGCCCTCCATACCAGGCAACATCGTAGTAAACCACTTCTGTACCCTCTCCAAAGCACCCATATCCTTCTGCTAGTGTGGCGACCAGAATTGTACACAATATTCCAAATGAGGCCTAACTAAGGTCCTGTACAGCTGCAACATGACTTGCCAATTTTTATATTCAGTGCCCCAGCTGATGAAGGCCAGCATGCCATATGCCTTCTTGACCACCTTATCCACATGCGTTGCCACTTTCAGTGATCGGTGGACATGCACGCCCAGATCTCTCTGCCTGTCAGTACTCGCAAGAGTTTTACCATTTATTGTGTAATTCCTACATGCATTAGACATTCCAAAGTGCATTCCCTCACACTTGTCCGGATTGAACTCCATTTGCCATTTCTCCGCCCAAGACTCCAACCAGTTTATATCCTGCTGCATCCTCTGACAATCCTCTTCATTATCTGCAACTCCACCAATTTCTGTGTCATCTGTGAACTTACTAATCAGACCAGCTACTTTTTCTTCCAAATCATTTATATACACCATGAACAACAAAGGCCCCAGAACCAATTTCTGTGGAACGCCGCTAGTCACAGCCTTCCATTCAGAAAAGCACCCTTCTACTGCTACCCTCTGCCTCTGTGCCCAAGCCAGTTCTGTATCTAACTTGCCAGCTCTCCTCTGACCCATGTGACTTCACCTTTTGTACCAGTCTACCATGAGGTACTTTGTCAAAGGCTTTACTGGTCCATATATACAGCATCTACTGCCTTTTCCTCATCTATCATCTTTGTCACTTCCTCGAAAAACTCGATCAAATTAGTGAGGCACGATCTTCTCTTCACAAAACCATGCTGTCCATCACTAATAAGTCCATTTGTTTCCAAATGTGAGTACACCCTATCTCTAAGAGTCTTTTCCAATAATTTCCCACCAACTGACTTAAAGTTTACCGGCCTATAATTTCCTGGATTATCCCTGCTGCCCTTCTTAAACAATGGAACAACATTGGCTACTTTCCAGTCCTCTGGAACTTCACCTGCAGTCAATGAGGATACAAAGATTACTGTCAAAGTCCAGCAATTTCCTCCCTTGCTTCCCTCAGTATTCTGGGGTAGATCCCATCAGGCCCTGGAGATTTATCTACTTTAATGCTTTTTAAGATGCCCAACACCTCCTCTTTATTAATATCAACATGACTCAGAATATCTACGCACTCTACCCTAACTCTGCATCCACCAAGTCCTACTTTTTGGTGAATACGGAGGCAAAGTATTCATTTAGTATCTCTACCATTTCCTCTGGTTTCATACATAGATTCCCTCCAATATCCTTAATGGACCAACACTTTCTCTGGCTACCCTCTTGCTCTTTACGTATACAAAATGCCTTAGGATTTTCCTTAATGCTGTTTGCCAATGACATTTCATTATCCCTTTTAGCCTTCCTAACTCCTACGTTAAGTTCTTTCCTACTTGCTTTATATTGTTCAAGGGCTTCATATGTTCTCAGCCTTTTAGACCTTACAAATGCTTCCTTTTTCTCCCATGACGGCACGTGACACGTGTGGTCTCAGCCGTGTGGGAACCCGTATGGTAGCTGCGGTCTGTGTCCAGCACCGCCACACTTGGCCAGGATCCATGCTGCTGGCCGGGGAGGCTTCTGCGACAGCTGGGGTGACTGGTAGGCCTAAGTGGTGGGATGTGAGGTCATGGATGGCGGGTCGGGTCCGCACACGGCCATGCCATGTTGTACGACGCGACCGCTGCAGGTTGTCAACAGTACGCGTCCGGGGATTGGCCACTCTCCAGCCATTTTCGGCACAGGCGGCGGGAGTTTCACCCGATACAAGTGCTAGTCCCTCACCAGTCCTGGAATCAGTGAGGGTTTCACGCAGATTTCTTGATCTTAAAAGACCTCACATGCTCCGCTGGTGCTGGCACTTAGCCGCTGAAATGGAGATTGCAGCCCGTTGACATTGGGTGGGAATTTCTGATCCCACCACATCCCATCCTCTGTATTATTCCTGTAAATGGTAATGTTTGCAATGAACCTTACAGCAGTAAATATAAAATATTCAGCATTTTTACTGGCAGTCTTAACAGAATATGTGGATATGAAAAGAAATTTCATCGCATGATAACCGAGGAAATTATTATTGTGGTTTATTGAAATAACCATAATACTAATGAGATTACAGAGGAGAATATTATCACAGTCACGAGATGTATCTGCTGTCCCAATTCTTGGAATAATAGGCATCAGTCTTAACAGAGTTGTAACAGCCTTGCCTTTTGTGAGAATGTTGAAGTATCAAGGCCCACTCCGGAGATTTGAAAACATAACTCAGGCTGACACAGTAGTGCAATACTGAAGGACTTCTGATGAGGTGTTTCAAATGAGATGTTAAATCAAAACCATCTCAGGGGAATGTCAAACATCCCACTGCACTGTTTGACGAAAAGCATGAGGTTCGCCTAACGTCTTACAAAATATTTATCCTTCAACTAACATAACGGAAATAGATTATTTGCCCATCTATCTCATTTCTGCTTGTGAAAACAAGCTGTGTGTAAATTGGCTGCTAATTTTCCCTGCATTAGAAGTGACTACCTTTCAAATTTGGGTTGATATCAGCTCATGAGATACACAATAGAAATCAAAGTTTATTATTTTAATTTTCCTGCTGTTCGATTACCAAACTAAAGATTGAGTTGTTCTGGAGCATGAATTACAAAGAACAAAATAAAATGACCCATAAGAAACCTCAATTGAAAATATTAGGACTAGCTTAGTGCATTGCTTTCTTAAATGAGGAGTGTTCCCTCCCAGTCGAGGAACACTTCAGCAGTCAAGGACATTCAATGTCCGATCTTCGGATAAACATTCTCCAAGGTGGCCTTCAAGACACATGACAATGCAAAATCGCCCAGCAGAAACTGGTAGCCAAGCTCTGCACTAATGAGGAGGCCTCAACCAGGATATCAGGTTCATGTCACATTAGATGTAACCCCCACCATACTACCCAGGTTTGCAGAATTCTGCTAACTCCTGGCTTGAGACAATTCACACCTTGCTTACTGTGATTATCACTCACTCCACTCACACTGTTTGTTCCTGGAAAGACTTGTTTACCTGTAAAGACTCACATTCCAACCATTCTTCATATTCCAATCTGAATTATTTTACAATTGTGTCTCTCCTATTTATGCTCTGATTGTGAACCTGCCTCCACTTCATCTGATGAAGGAGCAGCGCTCCGAAAGCTTGTGATTTCAAATAAACTGTTGGACTTTAGCCTGTGCTGAGACTTCTTACTGTGCCCACTCCAGTCCAGCGCTGACATCTCCACATCATTCTTAAATGAAAGCCTAAATTTAACCCCCTCGCCCTCAAATTTAACCCAAAATCAGCACTAACCCTAACCATAGCTTTAGCCTAGCCCTAATCTGAACCCAGAATTCTAGCCTAATGTTAACGTAACTCTAGTCCACCTTCAATTTAAAAAATGGAACAGAACTTGTTTAACCAAAGTGTTTGGATTAAAGTAACTGTGGCAGCTGATTTTATCGGCCATATGCATGAGGCATTTTTAAGTTCTCGCAGCGTGGAAGCAATACTAATTTATCTGAGTGCCATGCAGCTGCATATGTGTTGAAAGCGATCTACCAGACTACCACAATTTTACTATCTCAGTGATACTGTTCATTGCAATCAGATTTATGTTTTTATGAGGATAATAAGTATTAATGGATCAAAATGAACATAACCAGTTACCGAATGTAAACTGAAAAGAAGGTTTAATTGGTTTTAATTATGACATTTCAGAGAAAATAGCTTATTTAGACTTACGGAAAATATATCCCATGAATAAATCTGACTGGCATTTTAAACTGTTGAAAACCGTAAGGGCAATCTTTGCAATCTATTTAATCTTGTTATTAATGTTCAGTTTCTCCAAATATTTTGTTGAACTATTCAGACAGCATATGTTTGAGGTCGCCTTTGTCATTTTGTAATATTTGTGGGAATTTCTATTCTTATAGCTTTATACATGCAACAATAATGTAGCTGACTAGTTGACCTGCATTGCTACATGAATGCAGGTCAAATGCACCACTGTGGTGGCACGGTCGCTTCACAGCTCCAGGGTCCCAGGTTTGATTCCCGGCTTGGGTCACTATCTGTGTGGAGTCTGCATGGGTTTCTGTGTGGGTTTTCTCTGGGAACTCTGGTTTCCTCTCCCAGTCCAAGACGTGCAGGTTAGGTGGACTGGCCATGCTAAATTGCCCTTAGTGTCCAAAGGGTTGCTGGGGTATGGGGTGGATGTATGGGCTTACGTGAGGTGCTCTTGTCCCCACTCTTGCTCGCGCTAGCGATCGAACCCCTGGCGATAGCCCAGTGGGACACAAAAAGCTGGAAGAGAATCCGGAGAGGAGACAGAGAGCACAGAGTCTCACTCTATGCAGATGACCTGCTCCTCTATGTCTCAAAGCCACAGGAGGGACTGAAGGCAATACTGCAAATACTGAAAGTGTTTGGAACCTTCTCGGGCTACAAACTCAACCTGGGCAAAAGCGAGACATTCCCAGTGAACCCAAAAGGGGGAGGGACAAAGCTGAAGGGGCTCCCATTCAAAACGGCCCAGAACAGATTCCGTTACCTGGGGATCCAGATAGCCAGAGACTGGACACAGATCCACAAGTGGAATCTGACCAGCCTGGTGGAGGAAGTGAGAAAAGACCTTCAACGGTGGGGCTCACTCCCACTCTCCCTGGCGGGAAGAGTGCAGATGATCAAGATGAACGTACTGCCAAGGTTCCTCTTCCTAGAACATAGAACATAGAACAGTACAGCACAGAACAGGCCCTTCGGCCCTCGATGTTGTGCCGAGCAATGATCACCCTACTTAAACCCACGTAACCCGTATACCCGTAACCCAACAATCCCCCCATTAACCTTACACTATGGGCAATTTAGCATGGCCAATCCACCTAACCCGCACATCTTTGGACTGTGGGAGGAAACCGGAGCACCCGGAGGAAACCCACGCACACACGGGGAGGACGTGCAGACTCCACACAGACAGTGACCCAGCCGGGAATCGAACCTGGAACCCTGGAGCTGTTAGCATTGATGCTAACCACCATGCTACCGTGAGGCCCCCTATCTTCCTGTTTAGATCCAACCCGATCTTCATCCCCAAGGCCTTTTTCCAAAACATAGACAGGCTAATCATGGCGTTTGTGTGGGGGGGGGGGGGGGGGGGGGGGGGGGGCAAGAACCCGAGCATTCCCAAACCAACACTGCAAAGAGGGAAAGTCAGAGGGGGCCTGGCTCTGCCGAACCTACAATACTACCACTGGCAGCAACGGCGGAAAAATTGAGGGGATGGGGACAAGAACCCGACACGATTGGGTAAAAATGGAGGAGGCATCCTGTAAAGGAACAACCCTCCAAGCCCTGGTCACAGCAGCACTCCCATCCCCCTCAACAAAGTACACAACGAGCCCAGTGGTAGCGGCTACGCTGAGAAAGTGGACCCAGTTGAGACAACATTTCGGGATAACCAAAATGTCCCTTACGGCCCTCATCTGCAGCAATCACAGATTCCCCCCAGCCATGCTAGACACCACATTCAAAAGATGGAGGGGGGACGGGGGCACACTGACATTCGGGGACTTCTACGTAGGGTGCAAACTGGCGACACTGGACGAACTGATGAGGAAGTGGAAACTATCAAGAGGACAGGAATTGAGACACCTCCAAATAAAGCACTTCCTCTGCAAAGAGACAGTAGGGGACCCTGAGGCCCCAGAAAGTACACTACTAGAGGACCTGATAGGCAGAAGCAGCGAGAAGGGGGGGGGGGGGGGGGGGGGGGGGGCTATGTGGGAAAATATACATGATGTGGAGATGCCGGCGTTGGACTGGGGTGAGCACAGTAAGAAGTCTTACAACACCAGGTTAAAGTCCAACAGGTTTGTTTCAAACACGAGCTTTCGGAGCACGGCTCCTTCTTCAGGTGAATGGAAAGGCTTGTTCCAGAAATGTTTATATAGACACAGTCAGAGATGCCCCGGAATGCGAGCACCTGCAGGCAATCAAATCATCAAAGATGCAGAGAGAGAGGTAACTCCAGGTTAAAGAGGTGTGAATTGTCCCAAGCCAGTTCAGTCGGTAGGCCTCTGCAAGTCCAGGCTTGTTGGTGGGGGCCGAATGTAATGCGACATGAATCCCAGATCCCGGTTGAGTCCGCATTCATGCGTGCGGAACTTAGCTATAAGTTTTTGCTCAGCAATTTTGCGTTGTCGCGTCTCCTGAAGGCCTCCTTGTAGAATGCTGACCCGGAGATCAGAGGCTGAATGTCCTTGACTGCTGAAGTGTTCCCCAACTGGAAGGGAACAGTCCTGCCTGTTGATAGTCGCACGATGCCCGTTTATTCGTTGTCGCAGTGTCTGCATGGTCTCGCCAATGTACCACGCTTCGGGACATCCTTTCCTGCAGCGTATGAGGTAGACTACATTGGTCGAGTCGCACGAGTATGCGTACCTGGTGGGTGGTGTTTCCACGTGTAATGGTGGTGTCCATGTCGATGATCTGGCATGTCTTGCAGAGATTACCCTGGCAGGGTTTTGTGGTGTTGTGGTTGCTGTTCTGAAGGCTGGGTAATTTGCTGCAAACAATGGTTTGTTTGAGGTTGCGCGGTTGTTTGAAGGCCAGTAGTGGGGGTGTGGGGATGACCTTGGCAAGATGTCCATCCTCGCTGATGATGTGTTGGAGGCTGCGAAGAAGATGTCGTAGTTTCTCCGCCCCAGGAAAGTACTGGACGACGAAGGGTACTCTGTCAGTGGTGTCCCGTGTTTGTCTTCTGAGGAGGTCGGTGCGGTTTTTTGCTGTGGCGCGGTGGAACTGTCGATCAATGAGTCGAGCGCCATATCCCGTTCGTACGAGGGCATCTTTCAGCATCTGTAGGTGTCTGTTGCGCTCCTCCTTGTCTGAGCAGATCCTGTGTATACGGAGGGCTTGTCCATAGGGGATGGCTTCTTTAATGTGTTTCGGGTGAAAGCTGGAGAAGTGGAGCATCGTGAGATTATCTGTGGGCTTGCGGTAAAGCGAGGTGCTGAGGTGACCGTCCTTGATGGAGACGAGTGTGTCCAAGAATGGAACTGAATTTGGAGAATAGTCCATGGTGAGTTTGATGGTGGGATGGAACTTATTGATGTCATCGTGTAGTCGTTTCAGTGATGTCTCGCCGTGGGTCCAAAGGAAAAAAATGTCATCGATGTATCTGGTGTATAGCATCGGTTGAAAGTCCTGTGTGGTGAGGAAGTCCTGTTCAAACTTGTGCATGAAGATGTTGGCATATTGAGGTGCAAATTTGATCCAAGAGAGAGGCCATATTCTCAACTTGCGCTCAGGACACAGCAGACCAGCTGCGGAACACCGCCAAACAGATGAGACAGCAATACTATGCCACCTACATGCACACCAAGAACAGGAAGCTTGAGAAACTTGGCATCACCACCAGCAGCAATCAAGCTTCTCCCGGTACAACAGTCGAAAACAATACAGGGAAATCCATTGTCAACTTGTCAGACTACACCCTTCAACCAGACGAAATCGAAGTCCTCAGCAGAGGGCTCAATTTCTGCACCACCACCAAAATGGACCCCATCAGTCTCGCGGCAGATACGGAGGAATTCATCAGGCGAATGAGGCTCCGGGAATTCTTCCACAGACCCCAAGAGGCCGACAGCGAACCCAGGGACACGACCAATGAACCGGAACAGCAGACCGCGAGATCTGCAGTGCAGCAACCGAAAAGGAAAGAGTCAAATTGGACCCCTCCGGAAGGCCGCTGCCCTAGACTCGACATGTATGCTCAAGCCGTCAGAAGTCGTGTCAATGCCAGATTCATCACTCGCAATCACAAGGCAGCCTCAAACGTCACCCAAGCACAACGCAACGCCATCCGCACTCTCAAGACCAACCGCAACATCGTCATCAAACCAGCAGACAAAGGAGGGGCCACCGTCATACTGAACAGAACAGACTACTGCAAAGAAGTATACCGACAACTCGACAACCAGGAACACTACAGGCAGTTACCCGCAGATCCAACCAAGGAACACATCCGCCAACTCAGCAGACTGATCAAGACCTTAGATCCAGACCTTCAGAACACCCTACGTGCTCTCATCCCACGTAATCCCCGCATTGGAGATCTCTACTGCCTCCCGAAAATACACAAGGCCAACACACCAGGCCGTCCTATCGTTTCAGGCAATGGGACCCTGTGTGAGAACCTCTCTGGCCACATCGAGGGCATCTTGAAACCCATCGTACAAGGTACACCCAGCTTCTGTCGCGACACGACGGACTTCCTACAGAAACTCAGCACCCATGGACCAGTTGAACCAGGAACATTCCTCGTCACAATGGATGTCTCGGCACTCTACACCAGCATCCCCCATGACGACGGCATTGCTGCAACAGCCTCAGTCCTCAACACCGACAACTGCCAATCTCCAGACGCAATTCTGCAACTCATCCGTTTCATTCTAGACCACAACGTCTTCACCTTCGACAACAAATTCTTCATCCAGACGCACGGAACAGCCATGGGGACCAAATTTGCACCTCAATATGCCAACATCTTCATGCACAAGTTTGAACAGGACTTCCTCACCACACAGGACTTTCAACCGATGCTATACACCAGATACATCGATGACATTTTTTTCCTTTGGACCCACGGCGAGACATCACTGAAACGACTACACGATGACATCAATAAGTTCCATCCCACCATCAAACTCACCATGGACTATTCTCCAAATTCAGTTCCATTCTTGGACACACTCGCCTCCATCAAGGACGGTCACCTCAGCACCTCGCTTTACCGCAAGCCCACAGATAATCTCACGATGCTCCACTTCTCCAGCTTTCACCCGAAACACATTAAAGAAGCCATCCCCTATGGACAAGCCCTCCGTATACACAGGATCTGCTCAGACAAGGAGGAGCGCAACAGACACCTACAGATGCTGAAAGATGCCCTCGTACGAACGGGATATGGCGCTCGACTCATTGATCGACAGTTCCACCGCGCCACAGCAAAAAACCGCACCGACCTCCTCAGAAGACAAACACGGGACACCACTGACAGAGTACCCTTCGTCGTCCAGTACTTTCCTGGGGCGGAGAAACTACGACATCTTCTTCGCAGCCTCCAACACATCATCAGCGAGGATGGACATCTTGCCAAGGTCATCCCCACACCCCCACTACTGGCCTTCAAACAACCGCGCAACCTCAAACAAACCATTGTTTGCAGCAAATTACCCAGCCTTCAGAACAGCAACCACAACACCACAAAACCCTGCCAGGGTAATCTCTGCAAGACATGCCAGATCATCGACATGGACACCACCATTACACGTGGAAACACCACCCACCAGGTACGCATACTCGTGCGACTCGACCAATGTAGTCTACCTCATACGCTGCAGGAAAGGATGTCCCGAAGCGTGGTACATTGGCGAGACCATGCAGACACTGCGACAACGAATAAACGGGCATCGTGCGACTATCAACAGGCAGGACTGTTCCCTTCCAGTTGGGGAACACTTCAGCAGTCAAGGACATTCAGCCTCTGATCTCCGGGTCAGCATTCTACAAGGAGGCCTTCAGGAGACGCGACAACGCAAAATTGCTGAGCAAAAACTTATAGCTAAGTTCCGCACGCATGAATGCGGACTCAACCGGGATCTGGGATTCATGTCGCATTACATTCGGCCCCCACCAACAAGCCTGGACTTGCAGAGGCCTACCGACTGAACTGGCTTGGGACAATTCACACCTCTTTAACCTGGAGTTACCTCTCTCTCTGCATCTTTGATGATTTGATTGCCTGCAGGTGCTCGCATTCCGGGGCATCTCTGACTGTGTCTATATAAACATTTCTGGAACAAGCCTTTCCATTCACCTGAAGAAGGAGCCGTGCTCCGAAAGCTCGTGTTTGAAAATATACAGACAGCTACCGGACAGAGCCCGAACACCACTGGACCAGACAAAAATGGGAGGACGAGCTAGCGACAGAGGTGGGATGGGGACTCTGGAGCGAAGCACTGAGCAGGGTGAGTTCCACCTCCTCCTGCGCAAGGCTAAGTCTAATGCAGCTCAAAGTGGTGCACAGAGCGCATCTGATCAGAACCCGAATGAGCAGGTTCTTCTCGGAGGTGGAGGACAAATGTGAATGGTGTCAGAGGGGCCCGGCCAACCACACCCACATGTTTTGGGCTTGCCCCAAGCTTGCTGGGTTTTGGACAGCCTTCTCCGAAGCAATACCCAAGATTGTGGGGGTGAGGGTGAAGCCATGCCCAATAGTGGCAATCTTCGGGGTATCGGAGCAGCCAGAACTACACATGGGGAAGGGGGCTAATGCCCTTGCTTTCACTTCCCTAATCGCACACCGGAGAATCCTGCTCGGCTGGCGATCAGCAGCACCGCCCAAAGCTGGAGACTGGTTCGCTGACCTCTCGGAATTTCTCCACCTGGAGAAGCTTAAGTACACCATCCGAGGATCAGAGGAACGCTTCCTGGATACTTGAGGGCAGTTCGTCGGCCTGTTCGAAACCTGTTCGAGGCCGGCAATGAGGAGTAAGCCAGGGAAAAAAAAGAGATGAAGAACCAAAGGACTGCGCAACCCGGGGAAAAATGGGGAAACCACGAGAAAAGAGGAAGGGTGCTGAAACCAACTAAACCAATGGGGGTGGGGGGAGGAGGAAGGAGAGGATAACATAGACTGATCCAGAGGGCAGCAAAATATACCAGTTAGTCAAATGAAGGACAAAACAAACCTCTCTGTAAAATAAAGCATATTAGCGCGGGCAAGAAAAATGTAATGTATAAGTAACAACTGTATATAAATATGAGAAAAGCCAATAAAAAGATTTTTAAAAAGTGGGGTTCTCTTTCCAAGGGCCGTGCAGGCTCGACGGGCCAAATGGCCTCCTTGTACACTGTACATTCTGTGGAAGTGACAAGTACTTCTGAATCCTTTGAACCACTGTAGTGAGTAGGACAGTAGTGTGCATAACTGTGTGACAATAAGGTGATCAAATCAGATATGATGTAAAATAAATGTTTAGTTTTCAAGAATTTTATTGGAACTGGCTGTTACATTTAGCTGTGTGGTGCAGTTCTTCATTTTCCAAAACAAATGACACAAATACATTTCTGGCAGAAATTCCTTAACTTTCTCCCACTCTGGCATAATGGCATTCGAGGAAGTTTATAAAACCCTGTTTATAAATCATCATTCATCTTCTTTGTTTTGATTGCGGTGGCAAGGTTGCACAATATTTAGCACTGCTGCCTCATGTTTAGCACTGCTGCTTCATAGGACCAGGGATCCAGGTTCAATCCCAACCTCGGGTGACCGCGTGCAGCTTGCACTTTCTCCCCGTGGGTTTCTTCCTGGTTCTCCGGTTTCTTCCTACAGTCCAAAGATGTGCAGGTCAAGTGGATTGTCCATGCTAAATTACCCCTTAGTGTCCAAAAGGTAACATGGGGTTCCGGGGATAGGGTAGTATTGTGTACCTAAGTAGGGTGCTCTTTCAGAGGGTCTGTACAGCCTTGATGGGCTGAATGGCCATCTGCAGAGATTCTAAGATTCTCGGATTCTATGATATATTATAAATGGTTTGAGAGGCATAATTTAATTTATATTATTGGTGATAGAAACATAGATATTTAGGGTGCAGGAAGAGGCCATTTAGCCCTCCCATCTGGTCTGCACCAGCCAAAAAAAACCAAAAAAAAATAAACTAACAGCTCATTTTAATCCCATTTTCAGCGCCTGGTCCGTAGCCTTGCCGGCTGCACCACTCCAGGTGCAGATCGAGGTACCTTTTAAATGAAATGAGCATTTCTGCCTCAACCACCAAATCAGGCAGCGAATTTCAGATGTCCCCCACCCTCTGGGTGAAAAGGTTTTTCCTCACGTCCCCTCTAAACTATCTACAAATCACCCTTAAATATATGCCCCCTGATAATTGACCCCTCAGCTCGGGGAAATGGATCTTTCCTGTCTACATTATCTAGACCCCTCATAATTTTATCGACCTTGGTTAGGTCACCCTGTAGCCTCCTCTGTTTTAAGAAAACAACCCTTATCTAATCTTTCCTCATAGCTACAATTTTCAAGTCCTAGCAACATTCTTGTAAATCTCCTCTGTGCTTTCTCTAGAGGAATTCTATCCTTGTAATGTGGTGGTCAGAACTGTGCACAAAATTCCAGCTGTGGCCTAACCAGCATTTTATACAGTTCCAAGATTACATCCCTGTTTTTGGAGGTGATTCTCTAGGGCTACTAGCCCCAGCTGGGATTCACGATGGCCCGTTGAATTGGGAGAGAGGACCAAATCAGGATTCTCGCCAGGCGTCAAATCCGTTCCAAGTCTCCCAGCCCACTGCGCCTAGTTCGATCAGGTTCTCGCACAGAGTGGGCAAGAACCTGGGGCGGATTCTCCGACCCCTGAAAATCGGCGGGGGCGGGAATTGCGCTGCGCCGGTCGGCGGGCCCCCCGCTGCGATCCTCCGGCCCACGATGGGCCGAAGTCCCGCCGCTGACAGGCCTTTCCCGCCGGCAGGAATAAAAACACCTCTGTTGCCGGCGGGATTGGCGGCGGGGGCAGGCTCCGGGGTCCTGGGTGGGGGGGCGATATGACCGTGGGGGGTGCCCCCACGGTGGCCTGGCCCACGATTGGGGCCCACCGATCGGCAGGCGGGCCTGTGCCGTGGGGCAACTCTTTTTCTTCCGCCTTCGCCATGGCCTTCACCATGGCGGGGGCAGAAGAGACCCCCTCCCCTGCGCATGCGCCGGTATGACGTCAGCAGCTGCTGATGCACCGGCGCATGCGCGGACTTCCGCTGGCCGGTGAAGGCCTTTTGGCCCTGGCTGGCGGGGCGCCAAAGGCCGTTCACGCTGGTTGGCGGAGCGGCAACCACTCCGGCGCGGGCCTAACCCCTCAATGTGAGGTCTTGGCTCCTAAAGGTGCGGAGAATTCCGCACCTTTGGGGAGGCCTGACGCTGGAGTGGTTGACGCCACTCCAATACGCCGGGACCCCCCGTCCCACTGGGTAGGGGAGAATCCCGGCCCAGATTACAGTTGATCCACATACATTTAAATATAATTACCAGGTTTGAGGCCAGATGCTCTGACCTCCTGCTATGCTCCTGTCACCCAGCTGGAAGTCACACAGATGCCAGTCTCTCCTGGTTCTTACAAGCGTTGATCAGGCGCCATATACTCCAAAGGGGGACAGCAGGATGAGTATTCTCTCTGCACTTATCTCCAGTGTGCCGAGAGGGGCCCTTCAGTGGCTGTCAGTGGGGGGAGGGCTCTTTTTTAAAAGAGGCTGTGTCTTTGTTCTGAAGTGCTTCCAAACTCAGAACAAACTTTTAAGAAAACTGTGGTTTAGAAACAACACCTGCTCAAAAGATAAAGCTCTTCAGAGCTAATGGACCATGAGGAGCTATAAAAGCAAACAAAGCTAATCTCTGCTTTGTAATAGCCTAGACCTGTAAATCAAGGATATTGGACAATGAAATTGAATGTAAACAATGCAGTTCAAAGCATTTAGGATTCTCAGCATGCCAAGAGGCTTGAAAAAGCGAAAGGGGAATGAAATTGACTATGAAAAGCACATCAAAGATCTTCAACACATCAGAGGGACGATGTTCACCTTCACTTGACAGATCTTTGAACTTGACTTGGTGGGAGAAACATCAAAGAGTCTCAAGGATGCAGAGGGAAAATTTCACCTTCATCCGACAGATTTTTGAAGGCTATGGGGGAAACTGGGGGGGGGGGGAGGGGCATGAAGGGGGGAGGGGACTGTGTGGGGGCCCTGAAGGGGGAGACATTTGGTGAGCCTATGATGTGGTGTCGCTCCTTTAGGGGGTGACCTTGCGAGCGATTTGAGGGGCGGGGAGGCTAAATTCTATTCTGAGATTGGGTGTTCTTTATAAGAACCTCTGAGCAGTGGGACCTATCAGCGTGTTTAGGCCCTGCTCCTTTCAAGTCCAGTGTAAAACCCCTCTCTCTCCAAAAAGGTTTCCAAGTGTCATTGAATAACACCTGATTAGCACTGCTAGCGTACTTGGGAAACACTGGTTTCCCTGCCAGCAGAAGCACTTTGTTTTTAATCAGTTGAATCGTGGCCTTTGTCTTCAATACCTCATCCAATATAAGAAATATACAATAAACAAAAGCCTTCCATATGCTTTCTCAGCCACCTTATCCACCTCCTCATCCACCTTTAGGGACCTGTGAACATGTACTCCAAGGTCCCTCACTTCCTGAACCCCTCTCAGTATCCTCCACTTTGTCTATATATGTGTTTCGGAACCCACCTCTTCATTAACCTAAGGAAGGAGCTGCGCTCCGAAAGCTAGTGATTCAAAACAAACCTGTTGGACTTTAACCTGGTGTTGTAAGACTTCTTACAGTATCCTCGTATTTATTGAATATTCCCTTGCTTTGTTTACCCTCTCCAAATGCATTACTTCACACTTTTCCAGATTGAATTCTATTTGCCACTTTTCGGTCTAATAATAATATTGATCTTTTATTGTCACAAGTAGGTTTACATTAACACTGCAGTGAAGTCACCACATTCCAGCACCTGTTTGGGTAATGAGCCAGTACATACTGCTGGTCTTGTTCTGCATTGCAAACCAGCTGTCTAGCCCACTGAGCTAAACCAGCCTACTCAATCAAACCATTCATATCATTCTGGAGACAATTGGCTGGATTCATTGAATTTACAGTGCATAAGGAGGCCATTCGGCCCATCGAGTCTGCACCGACTCTTGGAAAGAGCACCCTACCTCCACCCTATCCCCATAACCCAGTAACCCCACCCAACACTTAAGGGCAATTTTGGACACTAAGGGCAATTTATCATGGCCAATCCACCTAACCTGCACATCTTTGGACTGTGAGAGGAAACCGGAGCACCCGGAGGAAACCCACGCACACCCGGGGAGGATGTGCAGACTCCTCACAGACAGGGACCCAAGCCGGAATCGAACCTAGGACCCTGGAGCTGTGAAGCAGTTGTGCTATCCACAATGCTACCGTGCTGATTCTCCGATCCCCGACGCCAAAATCACGTTTGGTGAGGGGATGGAGAATCACCAATGATGACAGCATCGGGGGCTGCGCCACTTTTGCGATGCTCCGCCCCCTGAAAAGCACACGCTATATCCACCTGAGGCTCGCCCCGCGATGCTCCATCCCCAATAGGCCAAGTTCCCGACAGCGTGGGACACGTGTGGTCTCACCCGTCAGGAACTCGGCATGGTGGCTGCAGATTCGGTCCAGCACCGCCACACTCGGGGGAGGGCCGATCCGCAGGCAAGGGGGGCATTATTCGGGGCTGGGGGCATCGTGGGGGATTGGTCCAGGGCGCACGAGCCGGCTGAAGGCAGGGACTATTTTTGCGGTCCGGGTCCGCAGGCTGCGTCCGCCATGAATCACAGAACGACCACTGCAAGCTGATACCGTGTCCATGCGCGACCATAGACCTGGCAATGCAGCGTAGAGCTCCCAGCTCCAGCTGCCGATATGGGCTGTATCAGCAGCTGGAGCTGGGAGCTCTACGCTGCCTGGCTGCTAGACGCCCCCCCCCCCCCCCCCCCCCCAAAGCAGGGAATCGGTGGCCATTTTGCGCCACCTTTCCTGGCATAAAACACCACCGTATCCACGTCGGCGTAGGTCTTTGTCTCCCAAACGGAGAATCCAGCCAAACAGTTATCCTCTTCACTATCAACGACACAGTCAATTTTTGTGTCATCTGCAAATTTCCCGATCATGCCTCCCTCCCATTTTTAAGCCCAAATTATTTATACATACAACAAACTGCAAGGGCCCCAACATTGAGCCCTGTGGAGCACCACTGGAAACTGCTTTTCATTCACAAAACACCCATCAACTACAGGTTGAGCATCCTTTATCCGAAATTCCACAAAAAAGAAAATTTTGAAATCTGCACTTTTTTCAAGCCCCGATATGGCACCACAAGTGGGAAATCCCATAAGGCTCCTAGGAGATGGGCAGTTCCCTATGCGTCCTATGCGTACCACATATGCACAGTTCCCAACATTCCGCACATGTGTAGTTCCTAACACGCATCGCACATGTGCAGTTCCCAACGTTCACTGCGCAAGTGTAGTATATTCCGAAATTTGAAATATTATGAAATTCAATACGCACTCAGCCCCAAGGATTTTGGATAATGGATTTTCAGCCTGTATTACTCTTTGTTTCCTGTTGCTGAACCAATTTTGGATCCAACTCGCTGACTTCCCCTATCTCCAATAGGATCTCACTTTTTTGAGCAGTCTGCCATGTGGGATCATGTCTTACTAAAATCCATGTAGACAACATCCACTGCATTGCCCTCATCAATCCTTCTTGCTTGCTAAAAATTTTGTTTAAGCTTGTAAGATACAATTTTTCCCGAACAAAACCATGCTGACTACCCTTCATCAATCCATGCATTTCTAAGTGACGGTTTATCCTGTTTCTCAAAATTGATTCCAATCATTTGCCAACCACCAATGTAATACTGGCTGCCCTATAACGTCTGGCCTATCTCTCACACAATTTTTAATTAATGGTACGACATTCGTAGACCTCCAATCCTCTGGCACCTCTCCTGAATCAAATGAAGATTGGAAAATGCCCCTCAGAGCATCTACTATTTCCTTTATGGTTTTCTACGACAGCTTGGGATACAATACATCTGCCCAAGTGGTTTATCCACTTTCAAGGATGTCATTCCGTCCAGTACTTCCTCTCCTATTATGCTTATTACACTTAATATTTCACACTCCTCCTCTTTAACGAGAATCTGCATCATCCTTCTCCTTGGTGAAGTCCAAGTACTCATTAAGAAACCATGCCCACATCTTCAGTATCAACACATAAGCTACCACATACATCTCTGATAGGCTCTTCTCTTTCCTTGTTCCCTTGCTCGTAGTGCACTGAAATTAAATTAAATGAAAATCGCTTATTGTCACAAGTAGGCTTCAATGAAGTTACTGTGAAAAGCCCCTAGTCGCCACATTCCAGCACCTGTTCGGGGAGGCTGGTACGGGAATTGAACCGTGCTGCTGGACTGCCTTGGTCTGCTTTAAAAGCCGACGATTTAGCCCAGTGTGCTAAAACAGCCCCTGATAAAGTATCTTTGAGTTTTCTTTTATTTCACCTGCCAATATTTTTTCATATCCTCCCTTTGCTTTTCTAATTACCTTTTTTTACTTCATCCCTGTACTTTCTATCCTCCTCTAGGTTTTCTACATTATTAAGCTTTTTGCAACTGTCATTAGCTTCTGTTTTCTGCTTTATCTTATGCTGTGTGCTTCTGGATAACCAAGGAGCTTTAGATTTGGCAATACCACACTTTTTATTAGTGGGCCATGTCTACACTGTGCCCTTCCCTGCATCGCACTGATTTGACAATTTTTCCTTCGAGTAGCTGTATCCAGTCCACTTCTGCCAGTTCACCCCTCAGCTTTGGAAAATGTTTTCCCAATTTTAAACTTTTACTTCTATTCTACCTTTGTCCTTTTCCACAATGATGCTAAATAAACCACATTATGGCACTATCTCCAAAATGGTTCCTCGCTGCTACTTTATCCACTTGCCTAGATTCATTCCTAAGACTAAGGGCTGGATTCTCCCATCCCCCAGCCGTGTGTTTCTCAGCGGCATGCCAGTCGCTGGCGGTGGGATTCTCTTTTCCCGCCGCACGTCAATGGGATTTCCCATTGAAGCCACCCCATGCTGGTGGGAAACCTGCGGGTGGGGGTGCGCTGCCAGCAGGAAAAGAAAATCCCAATGGCTGGAGAACTGTGAATTGTGGCTCCTCTCATTGGGCTTGTTATGTGTTGGCTAATAAAGTTCTCTCAACTGCAGTTCAAGAATTTTGTGCCCTTTGCACCATTCCTATCCCAATTGAGATTTGGGGAGTGGACGTTTTCAGCTATTACTGTCCTATTGTTTTTACACACAGAAATGTGCCTACACATTTGCACATCTAATTCCTTTCCTCTGTTTTGGCGTCAATAGTACAGTCCTAGCAGTGTGGCTGGTACTTTTTTATTTCTGAGCTCAGCTCAGATAGCCCCATTTGCTGCTTCAGTTAAGATATCATCCCTCCTCACAACTGTAATTCATTCTTTACAGCCAAAACTATTTTACTCCCTCCATGTTCTGTCTGAAAACTCAGTATCAGTGATGTTGT
Source organism: Scyliorhinus canicula (assembly GCF_902713615.1). Lineage (NCBI taxonomy): Eukaryota > Metazoa > Chordata > Chondrichthyes > Carcharhiniformes > Scyliorhinidae > Scyliorhinus > Scyliorhinus canicula. The sequence continues at coordinate 137,475,140 of NC_052147.1, forward strand.
CGTCTCACTTTTGCCCGTCTTTAAGTCAAGTTTCCATTAAAGTGATAATATCATGCTGCCATGTGTCGATCTGTGCTCTCAGTTTATCAGCTTTATTCGCAATACTCCTTGCATTTACATTTGTATCTTTTTAACTCGGCCAAGTTCCTTAACTGTGCACTGTAAACCTGTGCTTCATCTGTCTTTCAGACTCATTCACAAATTTTCTCATTACCTTTCCCTACTCTGAATTTTCTCTCAAGTTCCCAAACCCCTGCCAACCTACTTTAAACCCCTTGCACAAGAGCGAGCAAATTTCCAGCGAGAATATTTGTCCCAATCCTGTTCCGGTGTAGATCGTCTGGCTTGTGCAGATCCTATCTTCCCCAACATGGTCTCAGTGCCTCAGAAATATGATGCTCTCACTCTTACACAAGCTTTCCTGTTTAAACGCTCAGTATTCACTTGCATTTGGGACAGGAACTAATCCTGAGATTACTGCCTCAGAGGTCCTGCTTTTGAATCTCCTTTCTCACTCCCTAAAATCTGCTTACAGGACCTCATTCCCTTCCCAACTAAGTCATTGGTACCAATGTGGACCACGAACTCAAGCTGATTATCCTCCTCTAGAAGAATGATCTGCAGTTGCTTCCTGACAATCTTGACCCTGGTACTAGGGAGTTAACATTCCATCCTGGAGTCATGTCTATGGCCACAGAAAGGTCTGTCTGATCCCCTAATTGCTGAATCCCCGATCACTCCTGTTCTTCCTTTCTTTTCCTGACTTCATGTACAGTAGAGCCACCTGTGGTGCCAGAAAACTGGCTCTAATTACACTCCTCCAAGAAGCCAATGACCTCACCAGTTTCCAAAACAGAAAACCGATTGATCCCAGGGAACTCCAGCACCATCTGCATTGTCCTCTTGGAGTGCCTGGCACTCACCCATTCCCTTTTTGCCTTCTAAGCTGCAGTGTAGCAATCTCTCTGAGGGTGCTATCCACATAGCTCTCAGCCTTGTGGATGTGCCACTGTGACACTAGCCGTGGCTCGAACTCCAAAAGCTGGAACTCTGCTTCCTGCAGCTGATTAAACCTCCTGGTGCACGTGGTCATCTAGGACACCAGTTAGGATCCATGACTTTCCACCAGATTACAGGATACGCATGCCACGTGACTGAGCTATCCTGCCATGGCTCCAGTTTGCTTCCCTTATGTTAACTATATTTTACTTCTGTTTTCTTATTCTATTTCATTTCACCTGACCTTGACTTGACCTTACTTTCCCCATTGCTTGTGTTTTTTACTTAAATCTCAGCAGCTACTTCTTTTAAAAAGAATGATTTTTTTCTAATTTTCAGCAATTTAAAAACCCTCCCTAACAGCAGTTTCTCACCAACCAATGACTTTATATTTCGCCTGTGAAGGTGCTCTGGGATGCTTTTTTCCCTCAAACTCAGCCCTCTCAGGCAGAACTCATCCTCTTGTGATTGAATTTCAAATATTTTGCTTCCACCCAAAACAAGTTATTAATTAAAAATCATTTCTCAAATCAGTATTATCTACAAGTAGTAATCTAGCTATCTTTTATTATGGTAATAAATGTGCACAGATTAATAGACCTGTGGCTACAGATTTCCATTTACAGGCAGTTGAATTCTATTTCCCAGATAGCATGAAATGCAGTGACAGATGTTTTAGCTATTGGCCCAGATTTTGTGGAGAGGAACATAAATAAGGCTATCAGAGTTTACATCTTTTCAGAGAAAATTGGATGTCAATTTCTAGACTCCATGCACACTCATTTAAATGTGAATATCTACAAGTTGTATTCAGATATAACGTGCGGGATTCTTGATAGAATGGATTTCCACGCCAAATTCAGGACCGGTGCCGGTTTCAAGCCGATCCGCCATGCTCATCCCCCTTCAAACTGACATCATCGTGACGCATGGTGCGTGTCGTGTCAATGGCGCTGCCGCATCATCGGCTGGTTCACCTGCGATGCTCCGCCCCCGATTGGCCGAGTTCCCGATGGCACAGGCCACATGTGGTCTCAACAGTACGGGAACCTGGCATGCTGGCTGCAGACTCGGCCGGGGTCTGTGCCGCTGGCCGGGGGGGGGGGGGGGGGGGGGGGGGGCTTCTGCTCAGGCTGGGGAGACTGGTGGAGGTTGGCCAGGGGGTAGGCTATATGGTCGCAGATAGCGGGTTGGGTTCACGCACGGCCAGCATCATGTTGTACAAGTTGGGCCGAAGGGCTTGTTTTCATGCTGTAAACTCTATGACTCAAAGAACAAAAAGAACAAAGAACAAAGAAAAGTACAGCACAGGAACAGGCCCTTTGACCCTCCAAGTCTGTGCCGACCATGCTACCTGTCTAAACTAAAATTTTCTACACTTCCAGGGTCCGTATCCCTCTATTTCCATCCTATTCATGTATTTGTCAAGATGCCCCTTAAACATCACTATTGTCCCTGCTTCCACCACCTCGTCCGGCAGCGAGTTCCAGGCACCCACTACCCTCTGTGTGAAAGACTTGGCTCGCACATCTCCTCTTAACCTTGCCCCCCGCATCTTAAACCTATGCCCCCTAGTAATTGACCCCTCTACCCTGGGAAAAAGCCTCTGACTATCCAGGGGCGGCATTCTCCCCTACCCGGCGGGGCGGGGTGCCCCGGCGTAGGGGAGTGGCGCCAACCACTCCGGCGTCGGGCCTCCCAAAGGCGCGGAATTCTCCGCACCTTTGGGGGCTAGGCCCGCGCCGGAGCGGTTGGCACCACGTTGACTGTCGCGAAAACCGGCACCAGCGCCCTTTCAGGCCCGCCGCTCGGCACCGGTGCTGGCCGAAAGGCCTTCGTCGGTTCGCGCATGCGCCGGTGGTGACGTCAGTGGCAGCTGCCAATGATGTCACCACCGGCGCATGCGCGCTGGGGGATTCTCTTCTGCCTCCACCATGGCAGAGGCCATGGCGGCGGCGAAAGAGAAAGAGTGCATCCACGGCACTGGCCCGCCCACCGATTGGGGGGCCCCGATCGTGGGCCTGGCCACCGTGGGGGCACCCCCCCCCGTGGTCCGATCATCCCGCGCCCCCCCAGGACCCCGGGGGCCCGCTCGCGCCGCCGATCCCGCCGCCACCAGAGGTGGTCCAAACCTCAGCGGCGGGAGAGGCCTCCCAGCGGCGGGACTTTGGCCCCTCGCGGGCCGGAGAATCGCCGCAGGGTGCTCACCGCTCGACGTGGCGCGATTCCCGCCCCCGCCAATTCCCGGGTGGCGGAGAATTTCTGCCATGGCGGGGGCGGGATTTTCGACTGCCCCAGGCGATTCTCCAACCCTGCATGGGGTCGGAGAATTTCGCCCCAGGAGTTTATCCCCAGGGCTTCCAGTTCTGATGATCTCTACCTATGATGTGCTAATAGTCCAGGATTCTGACAAATCTGACAGCATGTTTTAATGCTCCAAGCTTGCAGTGCCTTCTGGGTCAGCAGAGAAATATCGCTCCCACCCAATTACTCCTCCCCCCCCAATGTTGCTAAATCCACTCCCATACCTCCAAATGCTACCAGACCTGGGATCTTCCTCTTTAGGTTTGGTATACTCTAGAACCTCTAATGCTTTCACAACAGTATGCATTTTGTAGTGCTTTTAACATAGTTAAATGTCCCAATGTGATTCTAGACATTCTATCTGAATGCATGCAGTATTCACAACAAGGTATGAATTGACAAAAGGAACTGATGACACAAACAAATGGGTATGATCTAATGGCCATTACAGAGATGAAGGATGCAGGATGACTAAGGCTGGGAACTGAATATTCAGGGCTATTCAACATTTTGGAAGGCTTGGCAAAAAGGAAAAGGAATTGAGATATCGCTGTTTGTGAGAGTGGATCTTGGACTGGATATAGAATCAGTTTGAGTTGAGATAAGAAACAGCAAGGGGGAGCAAGCATGGGTGGAAGTTATTGACTCAGCCACTAAACAATAGTGGGAATGCAGGGCATGATATAAATCAAGAAAATAGAGGCATATGTAAAAAAGGCAATACAGGAAGCATTGGGAATTTCAACCTGCACATAGATAAACCTATTTAGCACTAATGCTTTGGAGGATGAAACCCTGGAATGTATACAATTTGGTATTCTAGATGGTACAGTGAGGAAATAACTAAGGAAAGGGCTATTTTAGAACATAGAACATAGAACAGTACAGCACAGAACAGGCCCTTCGGCCCTCAATGTTGTGCCGAGCCATGATCACCCTACTCAAACCCACGTATCCACCCTATACCCGTAACCCAACAACCCCCCCCTTAACCTTACTTTTTTTAGATCTGGTACTGTGTAAAGAGAAGGTGTTGATCAATAATTTCATTATATAGGAGCCTTTAGGGAAGAGTGACAGCAATTACAGCATTTTACATTAAGTTTGAAAGAGATGTAATTCAAACTGAAACTAGGATCTTCAAAGACTCTGGGAGTTTAAGCAAACAAGGAAATTACAAAGGTATTTGGGGCAAGTTAGCTGTGGGAGAGTCAGAAACTACATTGAAAGGTATCACAAGTAGACAGCCAGTGGTTAGCATTTAAGGAATTGATGCATAATTTACAAATATAAATTCCTTTAAGGAACAAAAATCCAACAGGGGAAGCAATGCAACCATGGCTAACATGAGGAATTAAAGGTTGCATTGGATGAAAGGAAGATACTTAGAAAGTAGCCCAAAAATGGGTAAGCCTGAAGATTTTTATAACTCAGCAAAGGAGGACCAAGAAATTAATAAAAGGAGAGGAAATAGAATATGACAGTAATTTGGTGATAAACATAAAAAATAAAAGCTTGCATAGATATATATATAGGATAAGATGAGAAAATGTGGGTCACAGAATCATAGAATTTACAGTGCAGAGGGAGGCCATTTGGCCCATCGAGTCTGCACCAGCTCTTGGAAAGAGCACCTCACCCAAGCCCAGACCTCCACCCTGACCCAGTAATCCTTCCTGACCTTTCTGGACACTAAGGGCAATTTATCATGGCCAATCCACCTAACCTGCACATCTTTGGACTGTGGAGGAAACCGGAGCACCTGGACGAAACCCATGCAGACATGGGGAGAACGTGCAGACTCCACACAGACAATGACAGAAGCCGGGAATTGATCTTGGGACTCTGGAGCTGTGAAGCAACTGTGCTAACCACTGTTCTACCGTGCTGCCAATTACAAGATCCATTAGAGACAGAGACAGGAGAATTTATAATGGGGAATAAGGAAATGTTAGAGCAACCAAACAAATACTTTGGGCGGAATTTTTAAAAATTTTTTGCAGAATGTGGCTGCAGGTGAGAAAAATAGCGTGGAAGGCGCCCAGCCCCAATGGTGGTTTCCTCTGCCATATCATAAGGCACATAGAAAAAAATGTTTCAAGGGACGGGTCCCACAACATCACGGGCACCCCCCACACTTATGCAACATTCACCCAAGCAACCTCTGCCACAGCCCGGCACTTTACAGTGCCGGGCTGTGGGAGCAGGTACGATAGTGGCATTTAAGGGGCATCCAGACAAATATATATGAATAGGGTGGGAATGGAAGGATACAGACTCCATAAGTGCACATGGTTTTAGTTTAAGCAGGTACCATGGTCGGGGCGCAATCTTGGAGAGCCGAAGGGCCTATTCCTGTGCTGTATTGTTCTTTGTTCTTTGTAGTACTGGAAAATTCTGGGATTTTACGTTGATAAATCCCCTGTACCTGACCATCTAAATTCCAGAGTTTGAAGGAGGTGGCTGCAGAGATATTGGGTGGGATTCTCGGGCCTCCCATTTGAATTCCCATTAAAGCCACACCATGCCGCTGGGAACCCCGGGGCATGGGTGTGTTGCCGGGAGGGCCAGAGAATCTCACAGCCAGTGAACAGCCAGGGAATTACAGCCATTGTCTTCCAAAACTCTATAGATTCTGGAACACACCCTGCAGATTGGAAGGTGGCAATTGTAAGTCCATGATTTAAGAAAGGAGACAGAAAACAGGGAACTACAGTCCTGTTAGCTGCAGCTGAACGTGATCTCTTTCATCTGATACCAGGATCACACATTATGGCCGAAGCCTTCAATCTATAATTGGTGGACACACTGGCTGGAAAATCAAAACATAAAAATCTTTCCTTCAGTAATAGGCTGTCTGTCTATTTCTTTCTCCCTGTGACAGGGTATTTTCCTTCTCCGTCTCCTGCTCAGTAGTGTGTCTGTTATCCTGAGATCACAGACAGAACCACTCTCTTCCTCTATTATCCCTTCCTCCTACAGTATGTGGCAATGTAAAATCAGCCATGGCTCAATTGATATAACTTTCGCCACTGAGTCTGAAAGTTGCGGATTCAAACTCTAGTACAGAGACTTGATCACAAAGTTTAAGTTGACACTTCAACGTAGTACTGGAGTAGTGTTGCATTGTTGAAAACATTGCCTGATCGTTATCACATAGCTGTTCACCTGACCTGGCTGTGTGCACAAATTGGCTGCTGCATGTTTTGTTATGCTCTTGACATAGCATAAGCTGCTTCCTTGATGTACACACTGACAAAGGAAGGTTCAGACTTGGAGATAGCTTTAACACATTTATTAAACTGTTAACGATTCTTCTACTTGGATTGAACTCTCCTGTTAATCCTGCTATAGCTACTCAGACTGACTAACCAGTCTGCTACAATCCACGTGGTGGGTGTGATGCGTTTCAATCAATCCTGTGTACTTACTAAGTGTCTCCACTGGAAAGAGGAAGATCATGTGTGCTGTGTCCTTATATATGGGTTGGTGTAATGCCCTCCTGTGGTAGTGTCACCTCTGTGTGTCTGGTGAATGCTCATTGGTCGTGTCCTATCTTACTGGCCTATTGGTTGAATGTCTGTGTGTCATGTCTCTGGTGCTCCCTCTAGTGTCTAGCTAGTCTACGTGTATTTACGTTAACCCCTTGTGTATTTACAGTGATGCATATCACCACACTGCATATTCTATATCAAAAGAGTGAGTACACGCCCTGCTGCCTCACGGCACCGAGGTCCCAGGTACGATCCCGGCTCTGGGTCACTGTCCGTGTGGAGTTTGCACATTCTCCCCGTGTTTGCGTGGGTTTCACCCCCACAACCCAAAGATATTTCACTGTTTAAAAAAGGAGGTAGGCAGAAAGCAGGAAATTATAGGCCAGTGAGTTTAACTTCGGTAATAGGGAAGATGCTGGAATCTATCATCAAGGAAGAAATTGCGAGGCATCTGGATAGAAATTGTCCCATTGGGCAGACACAGCATGGGTTCGTTAAAGGCAGGTCATGCCTAACTAATTTAGTGGAATTTTTTGAGGACATTACCAGTGCAGTAGATAACAGGGAGCCGATGGATGTGGTATATCTGGATTTCCAGAAAGCCTTTGACAAGGTGCCACACAAAAGGTTGCTGCATAAGATAAAGATGCATGGCATTAAGGGTAAAGTAGTAGCATGGATAGAGGATTGGTTAATTAATAGAAAGCAAAGTGTTGGGATAAATCGGTGTTTCTCTGGTTGGCAATCAGTAGCTAGTGGTGTCCCTCAGGGATCCGTGTTGGGCCCACAATTGTTCACAATTTACATTGATGATTTGGAGTTGGGGACCAAGGGCAATGTGTCCAAGTTTGCAGATGACACTAAGATGAGTGGTAAAGCGAAAAGTGCAGAGGATACTGGAAGTCTGCAGAGGGATTTGGATAGGTTAAGTGAATGGGCTCGGGTCTGGCAGATGGAATACAATGTTGACAAATGTGAGGTTATCCATTTTGGTAGGAATAACAGCAAACGGGATTATTATTTAAACGATAAAATATTAAAGCATGCCGCTGTTCAGAGAGACTTGGGTGTGCTAGTGCATGAGTCACAGAAGGTTGGTTTACAAGTGCAACAGGTGATTAAGAAGGCAAATGGAATGTTGTCCTTCATTGCTAGAGGGATGGAGTTTAAGACTAGGGAGGTTATGTTGCAACTGTATAAGGTGTTAGTGCGGCCACACCTGGAGTATTGTGTTCAGTTTTGGTCTCCTTACTTGAGAAAGGACGTACTGGCACCGGAGGGTGTGCAGAGGAGATTCACTAGGTTAATCCCAGAGCTGAAGGGGTTGGATTATGAGGAGAGGTTGAGTAGACTGGGACTGTACTCGTTGGAATTTAGAAGGATGAGGGGGGATCTTATAGAAACATTTAAAATTATGAAGGGAATAGATAGGATAGATGCGGGCAGGTTGTTTCCACTGGCGGGTGACAGCAGAACTAGGGGGCATAGCCTCAAAATAAGGGGAAGTAGATTTAGGACTGAGTTTAGGAGGAACTTCTTCACCCAAAGGGTTGTGAATCTATGGAATTCCTTGCCCAGTGAAGCAGTTGAGGCTCCTTCATTACATGTTTTTAAGGTAAAGATAGATAGTTTTTTGAAGAATAAAGGGATTAAGGGTTATGGTGTTCGGGCCAGAAAGTGGAGCTGAGTCCACAAAAGATCAGCCATGATCTAATTGAATGGCGGAGCAGGCTCGAGGGGCCAGATGGCCTACTCCTGCTCCTAGTTCTTATGTTCTTATGTTCTTATATGAAGGCTAGGTAAATTGGCCATGCTAAATTGCCCCTCAGTTGGAAAAAATTAATTGGATATTCTAAATTTAAAAAAAGAATGAGTACACTTCAAAAGTGCTTCAATGGCTTTGAGGCATTTTGGGACAGATTGTGAGTGTGAAAGATGCTATGTAAATAAAAGTATTTCTATTTCTTTATATCTACTTCATCACTGCACAATTTGAGTCCAATTATATCTGAAACACATGCAGAAAACTGAATAAAGATAGACTCACATATGTTAAGCTTCATTGCTACCAAGAAACTTTTTGTAACTTAATTTTTAATGTCCGCAGTGAGTTAATGGTCATGCGTTGCTGAAATAGGTCAGCCTGAGCTGATTTTCTAATTCCTAATACAGTGCTGCAGTCAACGAACCTTGCTGTCTGCAGTGCTCATATAAAATTCAAGCATGCATGGTGGAAGATTTTCCAATCATTTAAATTAATGGGTAGAAGGTTGTTTCTTGCATGTCCCTGAATTTTTAGTACAAGCTGCCAATGAAGAATGTTCCTCACCAGGAGAATAATGTATCGAGATGATTCATGGGAAGCTATTATTCCTGAAAAGAAACAGCACACCAAGGAGTCTGTTTCCCTCGAGAGTATTAGCTACAGATACCCCTGCTCCAGTCTGATTAGAATGGAATTGTGGTGAGGGGAGGGGGTGGTGAGGGGCAGGGAGTGGCTTGATTAAAAAGATCACCATCCAGACAGTAAGCTATTGTTTCTGTCCAATATTGGCCAAACCAAGTACAAAGCATTGAAAAATATTTATCTCAAATTATGTCCTGCGCAAATCTCTGTTCACATAATTAACCACTCTCTTCGATTGAATTAATCACCTTTCCGATTTATCACTAATTGTACCTGTTATTGGCCCCTCAAGGAAAATCTGAATTCAAAGCTTTCTCTTTTGGTCCTGCCGTTCGGGAACCTCGCGTGGCGACTACGGACTCAGTCCGTAGCTCAAGGACACAAATAGGCATCTATTTGACAAGCTTTTAAATACTTTAAAGATCACAAAAAACCCTGGTGAAACTAGAATGTGAATAGGTTTTAGAGTAATTGTCAGTTGTTTAGAATCAGGGGCTGGATTCTTCGTTTTCGGGACTATCTCCCCATGCCATTGTGAAAACTGTGGTCTTTTATGCCAGGAAAACTGGTGTCAAAAGGCCACAGGTTAACTGTCTTGCAGGTGGCTACCAGGCAGCTGTCGTGAAGCTGGCAGATCCAGCTGCCGATAAGGCCTCCAGCACTTCTGAGTCAGAGGCCATACATGCACATGGCGGCAGCCTCCAGGGGCCGTGGCGTGCTACATGCCGGACACAGCCCGCGGATCTGGACCATCACAATAGTGCCCCACATTGGCCGCTCACCCGACCCGGACCGCCCGCACACATAGCCCCCAGTCCTGAATGAGGCCCCCCACCCCGGCCCTCCGATCAGTCCTCCCCTGACTGTGGCAGCCCCGGACTGAGTCTGTAGCCACTACGCGAGGTTCCCGAACGTCAGGACAACATTAGAAACACGGCGTCAGGAATTCGGCCGGTCAGAGATGAAGAATAGCGGGGCAGGCTTGAGGTAATGGCCTGAGGCGGTGGATACTCAGCGCGGCGTACGTCCTGCGTATGGCGCTTTTGGGGGGGGCGAAGAACAGCGAAACTGCGGCCGATCGCAATTTCGTGCGGGAAAATGGATTCTCCGCCCCATCACCGAACACGATATCGGCTTCAGAGTGTAGAGAATCCAGCCCCGGGTTCCTCACAGGTGATGGACTAGCCACTCTTATTAAAAATTTACTTTTTTCAGATAAACGCACTTTCAGTTGTATTAATACAACTACACCAGGTTGCCACTCTTAAATATTTCAAGAAATATTCCTTTAATGCAAGAAAACAGTAAACAATTACAAATTTAAACATTGCCTGACTGCCCTCCATTTGTGATGATGCAAATCAATGAGGAGGTACTTGAACCATAACCTTGCTTTGGAAAAGTAGCACGCAACTTGAGCTCAGATTGCCAATTGCGTCCAGAGCAGAAACCCAATCTCATATACCTCTGCACACTATCTACCTCTTTGTATATTTTTAAATTTTGAGCCTGTCAGATGTAGCTAAAATCAAGAACAGTAAGAAGTCTCACAACACCAGGTTAAAGTCCAACAGGTTTATTTCAAACACTAGCTTTCGGAGCACTGCTCCTTCCTCAGGTGAATGAAGAGGCATGTTCCAGAAACATTTTTTAGACAAATTCAAAGATGCCAGACAATGCTTGAAATGCGAGCATTTGCAGGTAATCAAGTCTTTACAGATCCAGAGATAGCGGTAACCCGAGGTTAAAGAGGTGTGAATTGTCTCAAGCCAGGACAGTTGGTAGGATTCCGTAAGTCCAGGCCAGATGGTGGGGGGTGAATGTAATGCGACATGAATCCCAGGTCCCGGTTGACCTCAAACAAACCATTGTTTGCAGCAAACTACCCAGCCTTTAGAACAGCGACCACGACACCACACAACCCTGCCAGGGCAATTGCTGCAAGACATGCCAGATCATCGACATGGATACCACCATTATACATGAGAACACCACCCACCAGGTATGCGGTACATACTTGTGCAACTCGGCCAACGTTGTCTACCTCATACGCTGCAGGAAAGGATGTCCCGAAGCGTGGTACATTGGCCAGACCATGCAGATGCTGTGACGACGAATGAACGGGCATCGTACGACAATCACCAGGCAGGAATATTCCCTTCCAGTCGGGGAACACTTCAGTTGTTAAGGGCATTCAGCCTCTGATCTCCGGGTAAGTGTTCTCCAAGGCGGCCTTCAGGACGCGCGACAACGCAGAATTGCCGAGCAGAAACTTACAGCCAAGTTCCGCACACATGATTGCGGCCTCAACCGGGACCTGGGATTCATGTCGCATTACATTCACCCCCCACCATCTGGCCTGGGCTTGCAAAATCCTACCAACTGTCCTGGCTTGAGACAATTCACACCTCTTTAAACTAGGGTTACCCCTATCTCTGGATCTGTAAAGACTTGATTACCTGCAAATGCCCGCATTCCAAGCATTGTCTGGCATCTGTGAATTTGTCTATATATATGTTTCTGAAACATGCCTCTTCATTCACCTGGGGAAGGAGCAGTGCTCCGAAAGCTCGTGTTTGAAACAAACCTGTTAGACTTTAACCTAGTGTTGTGAGACTTCTTACTGTGCTCATCCCAGTCCAACGCCAGCATCTCCACATCATAAAATCAAGAAAGATGTTTGCTATTTTTACCCATTCTCTGCACAATTGTTCTATTTAGATGTAGGCTAATCATTTCAGTGGTTTCACTGATTTTATCTCTGATCCTGACAACACTTTTTCGTCTTTGTTGCAATCTCTGTTATCCAGTAGTTGTTGTAATATCTTGGACGACCTCATAACACGATGGCTTGGACCTTCCAAGCAGTGGCAATCATTGTTGGATTGTCGTACTGCTCAAGATTTCCCTCAGCTTGTTGCTGATCTACATTTTTTGACATGTTTTCTGAGCTCACCTTTACCAGGAATACAGAGCGTGGCATCCCTTGGAGTTTAAAGAACTTTGAATGTCAGTAAATGGGTGAGTGGATGAATGAGTGAATAGAGTAAGTGGGCTGCATGGATCAGATGACAGGTGATAGGTAGATGAGGTGGCAGGTGAATGAGAAGGTAGATCGATGGGTGTGGTAGCAGGTGGGTTAAGTAGCAGGACAGTTAGGAGGCAGATGGGTGAGGTGGTAGCTGGGTACAGTAGCTAGTGGGTCAGGTAGCAGGTTCTGAGGTGGCAGATGGATGAGGTGGCAGGTGGGTGAGGTGGCAATGAAATTGGCGATTAGTCAAGTGTTTGGGGGTAGTTAGGTGGCCACAGGATATTGAAAAGGTCAGACGGGTAATCAAGGAGTCACTGTGAGTTATTGGGGGGTCAGTTTTTGAGTTACCTAGGAGTTAGATTTATTTTTTTCAGCCGAACATTTTATGGTCAGCTACTCAGGTAAGTAAAGCATAACTGTCTGAAGTCTCCGACTCTAGCTAAGAGTCAATCCCCAGGGAGAAAGGGAATTTTCCACCAGAAGTTGAAACTTCTTGATAAATCCACACGTAGGTCAGTTCATCAAGACTTCCACAATCTCAAGTTGTATGTTCATTAGTGGCCACCCGAAAACGGGAAGGTTTGGACCTATAATGCAGAAAATAATATAATTTTATACAATATAGTAGCCATTGCAAATTTATGAGGATTGTGGGTATCTTTCTTCAGACAGCAAATGAACTGAAATTCTTTGCCTGAAAGGATGGATGAAGCAGTTTCCAGAATAATTTTTAAACTGGATGAATACGTTAAATGAAGAAAAATTGCAGGGCAGAAAATTGCAGGGGATTGGGACTAATTTGCTCATGCAAAGAATCAGCAACAGGCACAAAGGGCTGAATGGCCTCTCTCTCTGTTTGCCAATTCGGTGAATATCGGAATTGGGAGCAGAAGTAGGCAATTCAGCCCTTCGAGCTGCTCCGCATTTAATCAGATCATGGCTGATCTCTTCCTGTTCTCAAATCCACCTCCCTACCTGTTCCCCATATGCCTTTAACCCATTTTTTAATCAGAAATATATCTACCTCCTTCTTGAAACTATTTGGTTTCCACCGCACTCTGGGGCAGTGAGTTGCACAAATTCATCAACCTCTGCGAGAAGTGGTTCCTCCTCATCTCAGTTCTAAATTTACTGCCTCTCAACATTTATCTGTGATACCTAGAATAGAGTTTCAGTCTGGTTTCAAATTGTATATTCCGATCTGTTCCTGTGAACTAGAATTCTCCATGTTTTCATGTGAAAATAGGAAACAGCATCAATAACTGAAGATTTTATATCAGTGTAGGGGCTGGGATTCTCCGAGCCTCCGTGCCGCATTTGCGCCCGGTGCAGGGGTGGAGAATGGGTCAACCGGAGAATCGGTGCGGTGCGGTCGGGGGCCATTGAAACAGGCCCCCGTGACGATTCTCCGCAGACTACTGGCTGAGTTTCCGCCGGCGAGGTTCACGTATGGTTCTACCTGGCGGGAGCTCAGAGTCGCGGCTGCAGTGGCCGTCCTGGGGGCGGAGGGATCCGTCACCGGGGGGGTAGGGGGTCACCGATCGGCGCGCATGCGCGATCTGGGTGAGGGGCTGACTTCTTCGGCGTCGGCCCGCTCTGTGGGTCCGCCATGTCGCGCGGGGCCGGAGCCACGGCCAGAAGTACAGGGCCCCGTAGAGCTGCGTTGAACACTCCGGGGCCTTGCAAGCCCCCTTAAAAATGGAGAATCACGCTGGACTTTCTAGAAAAATGTCCAGAGTGATTCGCGTCCGTTTTATCGCGGGCGTGGAGACAGCCCCATTATTGGAGAATCCCGCCCAGGAAGTCTAGATCAACTATTTAACTTTGCATGATGTTTGTGTTGCCCATGGAATTATTTCCCAGACGGTGTTTGAGCCTGAAACAATTGTTCTGTTCAGACTGTTGAAGCATAGGTTAGGCCATGTGTAACCCAACAGAAGTCCAACATCAAGTTTTGAGACATACTTTATAGCCTCAGTGTTGTTTGTGTGAAAATGAATGTGAATAAAATTAAAGAGAAGTCATTCCTTAAACAGGATTCTAGTGCTGAATGTTCTAACTTACTGACCATTCACATTTCAGCCATGAGATACTTTTATTTGTTTTTAGTTGTCAGGATGAGGGCATAGCTGGTAAAGCTAGCATTTACTGGCATTCTTCGAATAGTGTTGCCAATCCTCCAGGAATGACCTGGAGCCTCCAGCAAGATGCCTAGAACACTGCTAAGAGCAACATCCAGAGGAAAAGTATTTCGGACATTGGAACATATTCGGCTGGATTCTCAGTTTTACAGACAAAGTCCACATGCAGGCGTTAAACGGTGGTCTTTTACGCCAGGAAAACTGATTTAAAACGGCCACCGATTCCCCATTTTGCTGGGGGCAAGCAGGGAGGCAGCATAGAGCTTGCAGCTCTAGCTGCCGATACGGCCCTGAGCATTTCCAGTTCCGAGTCCGCGCATGTGCACAGCGGCGACCTGCAGCGGCCGCGCCATGCTCCATGGCAGACTCAACCCATGGACCAGGACCGCCAAAGTAGTGCCCCCAGCCCCGAATGAAGACCCCCCTGCCTGCGGATCAGCCCTCCCCCGACTGTGGCGGCCCTGGACTGTTTCCGCAGGCGCCACACCGAATTCACGAACAGTGTGAGTACACGTAACCCATGCCGTAGGGAACTCAGCTGGTCGGGGATGGAGCATCATGGGGCGGGCTGTGGATAATCGCGCGGCGTACCCCTAGAGTGCACCGCTTTTCAGGGAGTATTCAAAAACCAGCGCCGCTCTCGATTTTGCCACCAAGACGAATTATTCGCCCTGTCGCCGAACGCGATTTTGATGTCGGGGAGCAGAGAATACATCCAATTGGGCGAGATTAGGAGATTACGGGTGGGATTCTGCATCCTGGGATGTCCGGATCGCATTCCTTGATGGGACAGAAAATCGGGCGTTAGGGCAAAATCAGGATCGACGCCAAGGGCCAACCCAAACGCGATGCTCCAACCCTCCGGATTCGTGGTCCACACTGCCTTTGGGAGCGTGTAAATGAATGCAAATGGGTTTTAATGGGAATCATGTCAGCACGGATCACTTATGGTCTCTATAATGTGGTCTTGGCCTGGTGGATCGTGCAGTGGGCCAAGGGGGTAACTCCCCAAGGACCACTGCAAGGTCCATCACACGAGGGTCATTCAGGTATAGACATCCGAGCGCAACCAAGCCCATCCCCTCCACACTGCACTGCCTGCTCACCCACCCACTATACCAGACTGCCCCCATCTCCTCCCTGGACTCCTGTTATAGGGGGACCCCAGGAACCCTTTAATAGGGAGACCCTCACAGGGATCCCTGTAATAAGGAGACCCCCCAGGGACCCTTAAGGTCGTAAGACATAGAAGCAGAATTCGGTCATTTGGCTCATCGAGTCCACTCCGCCATTCATTCATGGCTGATATTTTTCTCATCCCCTTCTCCTGCCTTCTCCCCATAACCCTTGATCCCCTTATTAATCAAGAACCTATCTAGCTCTGTCTTAAAGACACTCAGTGATTTGGCCTCCACAGCCTTCTGCAGCAAAGAGTTCCACAGATTCACTACCACCTGGCTGAAGAAATTCCTCCTTTTCTCTGTTTTAAAGGATCACCCCTTTAGTCTGAGATTGTATCCTCTGATTCTAGTTTTTCCTAAAAGTGGAAACATCCTCTCTACGTCCACTCAATCCAGGTCTGGCTGTATCCTGTAAGTTTAAATAACATCCCCCTCTTCCTTCTAAACTCCAACGAGTACAGACCCAGAGTCCTCAACCGTTCCTCATACGACAATCTCTTCATTCCAGGGATCATTCTTGTGAACCTCCTCTGGACCGTTTCCTAGGCCAGCACATCTTTCCTTGGGTCCCAAAACTGCTCATAATACTCCAAATGGGGTCTGACCAGAGCCTTATACAACCTCAGAAGTACATCCTTGGTCTTGTATCCTAGCCCTCTTGACATGAATGCTAACATTGCATTTGCCTTCCTAACTGCTGACTGAACCTGCACATTAACCTTAAGAGAATTGGGAACAAGGACTCCTAAGTCCCTTTGTGCTTCTGTTTTCCTAAGCCTTTCCGCATTTAGAAAATAGCCTATGCCTAAATTCTTCCTTCCAAAGTGCATAACCTCACACTTTTCCATATTGTAATAGAGAGACCCCCACAGGTTCCTCTGTAATAGGGAGATCCCCCAAAAGAACCCCTTTAATAGGGAGATCCCCCATAGCGACCCCTGTAATAGGGAGACCCCCACAGAGACTCTTGCAATAGGGAGATCCCCCACAGGGACACCTGTAATAGGGAGACCCCTCACAGTGACTCCTGCAATAGGGAGACCCCCACAGGGGCACCTGTAATAGGGTGATCCCCCACAGGGACCCCTTTAATAGGGAGATCCCCCACAGTGATGCCTGTAATAGGAAGACCCCCCCCCCCCCCCACAGCGACTCCTGCAATAGGGAGATCCCCCACAGGGACACCTGTAATAGGGAGGCCCCTCACAGTGACTCCTGCAATAGGGAGATCCCCACAGGGGCACCTGTAATAGGGTGATCCCCCACAGGGACCCCTTTAATAGGGAGATCCCCCACAGTGATGCCTGTAATAGGGAGACCCCCCACAGCGACTCCTGCAATAGGGAGATCCCCCACAGGGGCACCTGAAATAGGGAGGCCCCCGCACAGTGACTCCTGCAATAGGGAGATTCCCCCACAGGGGCACCTGCAATAGGGAGATCCCCCACAGGGGCACCTGTAATAGGGTGATCCCCCACAGGGGCACCTGTAATAGGGGGACCCCCCCACAGCGACTCCTGCAATAGGGAGATCCCCCACAGGGGCACCTGTAATAGGGAGATCCCCCACAGGGGCACCTGTAATAGGGGGACCCCCCCACAGCGACTCCTGCAATAGGGAGATCCCCCACAGGGGCACCTGCAATAGGGAGATCCCCCACAGGGGCACCTGTAATAGGGGGACCCCCCACAGGGGCACCTGTAATAGGGGGACCCCCCCACAGCGACACTTGCAATAGGAAGATCCTCCACAGGGGCACCTGTAATAGGGGATTTCCCATAGGGACCCCTTTTCTAAAGGGACCTCTCCCCCAATGGACCCCCTGGTGGTGGGTGGCGGAGAATATTCTGGTCTGGAGTTTATGTCCGATGGTGGGTGGCATGATCATCCACTGTTTGTTCTTTCTCCTCGTGTCTGTGGAAGTTTCCTCTGGGTGCTCCGGGTTCCTCCCACAGTCCAAAGATATGCAGGTTAGGTGGATTCGCTATGATAAATTACCCCTTAGCATTCAAAAGGTTAGGTGGGGTTATTGGGTTACAGGGATAGGGTGGGTTGTGGGCCTGTGTGGGGTGTTGGTTGAGAGGGTTGGTGCAGACTCGATGGGCCGAATGGCTTCCTTCTGCATTGCAGTAATTCTATTTACTCCAGTATTGTCCCACTGAGTGCCCAAAATGTGTACAATGGTAACATGTTTGCACCTTTGCAGCCTTGTTATTTGAAGTATCCATTTTGTGGATCTTTGCTTCAGCCCCGACCTGCAAAGTTTCTCATTATGCTTCCTTTGATTTGCTTCACTGTGTAACCCATAAACCAGCCTGCCTCGAAGAATATCATCAAGTGCTGTACCAAATTTACAATATCTAGCTAATCTTCTTAAAGATTCTATAAAATGGTTTCACTTTCTTCCTAACTACGGCAGTGGAACTGGAACCTTTTCAAACAAAAATGGTTTTGGAGAGAAATGTCCCTCTAAAATTTTCATTAATTCACTGAAGGATTTGTCTTCTGGTTTTGCCAGGAGAAGAAGATTCTGTAAGTGCATAAACGTTTACGGCCAGCTGGGCTGAGAAATGTTGCAACTTTCAGGTCCTCCAGTGTCTGATTAACTATAAAAAACAATTGGAATCTTTCTTCCCATGGCGCCCGTTTTTCCTGCCATTTCTGGATCCCCGCTCCTGGGGTCTGCACCAACAATCACTTGGACAAGCAACTAGTAATACTTTCACCTTTCAACTTTTCGCCCAAGTAGTGGCCTGTGCAGAGTTTGCAGACTTCATAATCCCTGTTCCACACAGTCATTGTAGCTTCGCCACATGCGTAACCCTCCAGACTCCACTCAGTTTAATGCATGCATGTCTTCCCCGACTGTTAGCCTTCTTACTCACAGTTTCTGTCGAAAAATTTTGTTAAACTTTGACATCGGCAGCGGCGCTTCACCCAATACCTGTGTGCGCGCGAGTCCTGTCCCGAGAATATTCCCATGTTCCATAGAATCCATACAGTGCAGAAGGAGGCCATTCGGCCTATCAAGTCTGCAGCGACCCGCCGAAAGAGCATCCTACCTAGGCCCACTCCTTTTCCCTATTCCCAAAATGCCAATTAACCTAAGGGACACTAAGGGGCAATATAGCATGGCCAATCCACCTGATCTACACATCTTTGGACTGTGGGGGGAAACCAGAACACCCAGAGGAAACCCTCGCAGACACTGGGCGAATGTGCAAATTCCACACAGTCACCCAAGGCCAGAATCGAACCGGGGTCCCTGGCGCAGTGAGAGAGTAGTGCTAACTATTGTGCCACTATGCCGTCCCACAATTAATCGACAAAAATCTTCTTTCCAGCAATTTTCCCTGCCTCAATCCTCATCACCAGTTTGCTCTCCTGTTATATTTCTTTGTTGCCGCAAAGAGAAATAGTATGGAGGTGCTCACGCTCTGGGTTCGTGAACAACATGACAAGAGTTCATTAAGGGTGTTGTTCATACAATCAAGATGGTGATCTGCTAACTCTGCTGACATCACTACACATCACGTGACGCAGAAACAGCAAGAATGTATTCCCAGATACATAACAATAGTATGAAATCCTAAACGTATGAATGTTTTGTTCTTTTGTTGTACTATTTTGTTTTGTTATTTTGTCTAAAATATAAAATAAACATGCAGTGCTTTCAGTATTTATTTGCCAACTCTCTTTGGCATTGTCTTCTTTATACTACTATTATATGTATATGACTCACATGAGGGTGTCAACCTGCATCCCAGATGGCAAACTGGTCAACTTGGCAAGACTGTGTGCCAAGATCAAAGTGCATTGAGGTCCAGCTTGTGAGTTGCTGTTTGCTGTGCTGGGGCATTCTACACTGAAGCTCAATTGCATCATTGTGTAGCTTGGTTCTCTGTAAATACATAGACACATCGGGTGAAGCATACAGGGCTGTAGTACTACTCAGTAGAGAAGATGTGCAAAGAGATCAGATCAGTCCATAAGAGGGTCGTTTAGGAGTCTGGTAACAGCGGGGAAGAAGCTGTTTTTGAACCTGTTAGGGTGTGTTTTCAGACTTTTGCCGATGGAAGAAGTTGGAAGAGGGAATAAGCTGGGGTTGGGAGGGGTCTTTGATTATGCTGCCTGCTTTCCCAAGGCAGCGGGAGGTGTAGACAGAGTCAATGGATGGGTGCCGGGTTTGTGTGATGGACTGGGCTGTGTTCACGACTCTCTGTAGTTTCTTACGGTCTTGGGCTGAGCAGTTGCCATTCCAGGCTGTGATACAGCCAGATAGGATGCTTTCTATGGTGTATCTGTAGACTAGAGTAAGTTGTGGACTGAACAGAGACCTGTGTAGACACAAGCATGGAGTTAGCTGATAGCTTGGGCTATAACCTGTATATATGTACATAGTTATGCATTAGTAATATGCAGTTAATGTTCAGCATACAAGACTCAACCTTTTCATGAGATCGACTGAACATACAACATTCAACCTCACTTTGAAGGTCATCCACAACTTCTCTTATCATGGATCAACAATCACCAGCAAGCTGTTCCTTGATGCCAAAATAAGCATCAGTTTTGCCAAGGCCGCAGCTGGTAAAGCTGAAGAGCTGAGTGTGGACCAACAGCAAACTAACCAAAAATACAAAGTTCCACATGTATCAGGCTTGTGTGCTCCCGATGTTAACCCTTTTCTCTACATTAATCAAATAAATAAACCATGGTGGTAGGATTTACAAAGCAATGATCTTTATCCAAGTAAAAATAAATCTAATGCGAACATTTCTTGACATCAGACACATTTATCTGGATTCAGCTGCACTGGTTCCTTTTATGGTCCATCTTTTAGGCATGTTTCAAATGTCTCTGTCCCTTTCTATCTTTGCTTCTTTGTTCACACACATAGTGGAAGCAATCACAAAGATTGTGATTGCACATCCTGCACCGTTTACCCTGGTGTGCCAATTTTAGCCTTCTTCTGCTTCTGAAATCAGCAATGGCAAAAGAAAAAGTGGAAGTCAAACCAGCTGCAAACGTAGAATCGATAATCTTCTCCTACTGTTGGCTTGTCCCATTTTACTTAATGCCGTCACAATGCTGGTTGATCACCCTTTTCTCCTTGTCAATCATCCATTCCTCTTCCAAGTTCACAGTGTTTAAATCTTGTGAGGTAAGCATTACTACTCTCTAACGAAAACACAATCCTCATATATTGACAGAAAAATTGGACCTATGCTAATTTTTAAAAGATAGACTTTGAAAGCCATTTTCATCAATCATTATAAAGAAAAAGATACACATCAAAAAGATAATTGGAATCAAGGAGTGAATAAGTCTTATTTAGGGATTCCGAAGATAGGAATTGGTAATGAATTTTGAGGATGTTATATCATTGTCTTAATGCCTGATGAAATTACTGTTTTCTAAACATATTCTTTTATCTATAATTTTAGAAAAGCTTTAATATGAAGTTCATCATGCCAACCTTATTTGACAATCAAGAGTCTTTATCTGAGGGCTGATTATTAGCTTTTTGTCACAATCCTAAACAGCGATATGCTTAAGGACTGATCTCAACAAACCGACTGAAGAGAGCACTATGAGTTAATTTTTATAAATAGCATATGTACCAATAACTCAAGGTGTTGTATCTGACAGACATCCCAGTGGGTAGAAAAGTGGCCACAGGGTACTAACTGGCACAGGTTGATTTCCCATTCACAACCCTCATGTCACAATCTCTCCAAAAACTCCATTCACAAAACAATATCCCTTCTTTGAAATGTTTTAAATTCCTTTCAGCAACATGTTGATTCCTCATTCACAGCAAGAATACAAAATATAATAAACAAATGAACAACTCAAAATGTCTAAAAAATTATATTTAATCACAAACAAACCTATCCCTTTGCTAATAGCTAAAATGACTTTCCCCTCAACAGATCTGCCTCTGTTTTACTGGACTCAGGTTTCCTGACTGTTGTTCTCGAAGTTTAGATCCTTCACCTGCAGTAAAAATGGAAATTCTAAAACTTTTACACTCCAGTGTTCTCACTTATCATTTCATTTGAAGCAGGCCAAATATAAGTTTGAAACAAAAACACAAAGTGCTGCAAATACTCAGCAGGTAGTACTCAGGCTGCAATTCTCCGGAAAGATTTCTAAGTGTGGTCGCAAGTGGGAACTGCCGCGAGCTTCCCGGCGCTCAGCCCAACGAGGCTGGGAATGCTATTGAACGTTAATTGGTCCACTTGATGAGGCCCCACGGTCTTCACACCAAAAATGAAGGTCTGCCAGCTGATTTGACAGGGCTGCGCTTGCCAGCACCTCCCGCTGCTACAAGCGGCACTTAAACTGCACTTGCACAGCCAACCCTGCTCAGCTCGCAGCCATGGTGCCGAGAAGACTGACTTGGAGAAACGGACCTGGGGAGGCTCCTAGATGCAGTCGAGGCCAGGAGGGATGTCCTGTTCCCCTGAGGGTCCCGGAGGGTTGAGCCACAGGGCAGCCAGTGCCACCTAGGATGAAGTGGCAGTAGCTGTCAGCTCACGAAGTGTGACCAGGAGGACTGACCTCCAGTGCCGCAAATAGGTCAATGACCTACACATGGGCAGAAAGGGTGAGTTGTTCCCCTTCCCTCCAGCCCCCAAGACCTTTCCACTCCCACGCAAGCATCCACCCCGCAATCCTCCATGTGGCCCACAACCCTGCCTTCACCCTCCCTTCAACCCCCTCCAACCCTTCCTTCACCACCATCGCCCCACCACCACTGAACCATGTGTGCAGCTAACGATGCCCTCTCTGTGTCTCCACAGGAGAAGGTCTTCCACAATCGCTGGGATACGACCCAGACTGGCGGCAGGGTGCCGGACATAAGAATCCTCACGATCTCCAGGGAACAGGCTCTCAAGGTGGTGGTGGGTGGCGGGGGGCGGGGGGCGGGGGGGGGGGGGGGCGAGGACACAGTGGCCACCAATGTGGACCTTGGCGCATCCACAGAGGTGAGGATCCACTGGTACCCACCCGGAGGATCTGTCACATGTGAGTTGTTATTGCCATACACACTGACCCATCCCTCCCACTGACCACGTGTTCATTCACCTGCAGATCCTCCAACCGACGGCCCCACCCCACCCATGGTGACCTCCTCCCAAGTCTCCTATTAAACCATCTTGGAGGAGAGCACGAAGGATGCCACAATCAGCGCGTCACAGCTGTCATCCCCATCCTCCACCAACGCAGATACACACACCACGATGGGAAATGTTAGGGGTCAGATGTCTGGGGCATAATCTGGTGAGCAACATACAGTTGCTGATGTACATTAGGTGGAGGCAGTAATCCCCAGGCGAGACAGCAGCCGGAGGTCTGCTGGATCCCAGGACCCAGCTGGGTCCAGTCAGATGCTGAGTCTATGGAACATGCTCTCCCGGAGCTGACGGAGATGTTAGGAAGCAGCCGGGACATTCAGTGGGAAATGTCATCAACACTCCAGCAGGCAGCATGAGTGAAGATATCCGAGGCCTCGCGCAGTCGGTGTCGGCCAAAGCTGAGGGCCTCGACAGAATATCCAATTCACAGGCGACAATGAGGTGCTGCGAGACATGTCCCACTCTCAGATGAGTGTGGCCGAGTCGCTGCAGAGCTTGCTCCAGGTGCAGGAGGGCATTGCTGAGGCACTGAAGAGCATGGCCCAATCACTAATATTGTACAATATCATCATTTAATTACATAATTTACATGAAGAGAAATATTTTAAAACCCCACTTAAATCTTTAGTTCTTTGAAATCACCTCACCGTCCCCTTCTTAATCCACAACAGTAGATTAATAACAACAACTCCAAAAACTCATGCCTTGCTTTCACTCTCATGCATGCACATGTGAATGCAGATCTTCAGTGAATTTTGCAGAGTGTAAATTAAGGCCTATACAGTTAGGAACTAGTTAGTTTTAATTAAGTTCTATGAGTATTGTGTGCTAGGAATAAACTATAGCGTTTGATTTAGTATATATTTCTGAATTTGTGTCTCAAGAAAGGAGAGTCCTGACTTTGGGTTTCACTTTTAAAAAATTTTGGATGGGCAGCATGGTGGCGCAGTGATTAGCACTGCTACCTCACGCTGCCGAGGTCTCAGGTTTGATCCCATCTCTCGATCATTGTCCATGTGGAGTTTGCACATTCTCCCCGTGTTTAGGAACGTTCCACCTCCACAACCCAAAGATGTGCACTGTAGGTGGATTGGCCACACTAAATTGCACCTTAATTGGAAAAAATGAATTGGGTACTCTAAATTTATAAAAGAAAAATAAAGTTGTTGGACGTCTGTGGGTTTGTTTGTATATCTGCAATTTTAATGGAGGGAAATTAGAAGAAATACAAAGTAGAAGAAAATGGTGCTGTTGCCAAGCAACTTTGAAGCCAACAGACACAGTGAGGAACAGAAAGAAATTTTAGTTCAGTTGGAAGCAGCTGCAAGTAGGAGCTGGACAGGAGAGTGAATTCCAGAAAGCAAATTTTCCAAAAGACCAGGAGAACGTCCCTAGAACCGAAGAGTAGGACAAAAAAAGAAAGGTCCAGGAAGACACTTAAGTTAAGGAACAAGAACAGAAATTTGAACAATGTCCTGTTGAGTAAAGTTAAAGTAAGGAGCAGAAGAAAAGACTTCTCTGTCCCGCCAGCCCCCTTTTCCAGCGCAGTGCACCCCGCCGGCAGTGGGATCCTCCGTTCCGGCAACCAGCCAATGGAGTTTCCCGTTGTGGCCAGTCCACACCATTGGAAAACGCACAGGCATGGGTGTGCTGTCATCAAAGCGGAGAATTCTGACAATGAAGAATCCTGCTGTCTGAATTAAAGAATTCCTTCTGCAGGAGGCAGAATTAAGGCAAAATGGACGTGAGAAATTAGGTCAGAGGACATGACCAAAGATTTGTGACCCTTTGTTACAGTCCTGTGAAGCAATGATGTTCTGTTGGTACAGCTGATTATGTGAGAAAGTGAATGTAAGGCGAAGCTTGAATGCACATGACAATCCAGGGCAGAGGAATATTGAAAGGAAAGATCAAACCCTGGAGGTGGATCATGGTTTAAGGTGTCTCAGAGAAAGTGTCACTTTTTTAAAAAAAAATTATTTTTGATTTGATTTGTTGTCACATGTACCAAAGTACAGTGAAAGTATTTTTCTGCGGCCGAGGGAACATACACAACACGTACATAGGAGACAAAAGAATAATCAACAGAGAACATTGACAAATGGTACATCAATAAACAGTGATTGGTTACAGTGCGGAACAAGGGGCCAAACAAAACAAATAAAGCAAATACATGAGCAAGAGCAGCAGAGGGCGTCGTGAATAGTATTCTTACAGTCATTTGAAAGAACATTCCAAAGCAAGTTTTTTCTTTGAGAATAGAGGTTGGAAACCCAAGTTAAAATACTTCTGTGAGACCAATCGGCTCACCATGTAACAAGCATTTAGGGGGAGTTGATGAGAAATCCGTAGGAGTTGCTTTGAGTGACATCTGTCACTTGGTTTCAGATGTAGTGTGTCTGACCACATGCCGCCTATTGATTTACATGGACTGTACTTACTGTGAACGTTAGACTATAAATTAGATATTGTAGCTCATGTTATCTCTGCTGGGTCACTGTCTGTGTGGAGTCTGCACATTCTCACCGTGTCTGTGTGGATTTCCTCCGGGTGCTCCTGTTTCCTCCCAAAGTCCAAAGACGTGCAGGTTAGGTGGATTGGCCATGTTAAATTGCCCTTAGTGACCAAAAAAGTTAGGAGGGTTTATTGGGTTACGGGGATAGGGTGGATGTGAGGGCTTAAGTGGGTCGGTGCAGGCTCGATGGGCCAAATGGCCTCCTTCTGCACTGTATGTTCTATGTTATGTATCTCTGTTTTCTCAAGGGTAGTTAGGAGTGGGTAATAAATATTAGTCTTGCCAGTGACGCCCACATCCCATAAATTAATTTTAAAATGTTGAATTTAATGCTGCAGTAGAGGAAAAGGAATAGAGATAAGATTAAATTAGAAAAGATGCACGAAAAAAGGTTGACAACGCTCAAAATTAACAATGGGCGCGATTTAATGCAAATGTTTCTAAATGTGGTAGCGAGCAGGAACTGCTACAAGCTTCCCGACGCTTGCCCTGCGAGCCCGTCACTTCAAAATGTTAATCGATCCACTTAATAAGACCCCACGGGGTTCATGCCGCAAATCATGCTTCGCCGGCTGGTTCACCTAGGATGGCGTTCCCCAGCCCGGTACTAACAAGTGACAGCAACGCTTAAACCGCTGCTGCACAACCGACACACTCTGCTTGCAACCATGGCACAGAGGAGACCAGCACCACGATTTGGAGAAGACGACCAGGGCAGACTGCTGGACCCCGTGCAGGCCAGGAGGGATGTCCATTTACCCCGAGGGTCCAGGAGGGTCAGCCACAGGGCAGCTACCACCGCCTGGGTGGAAGTGTCAGTGAACGTCAGTTAGGGAGCATGTTCAGTGTCGTAAGAAGGTCAACGACCTCCACTGGACCGCTCGGTTGAGTTAGCGCCAGGCCCCCAACACCCGCCCCAACCATCTGCTTACTCTTGCCCTCACATACCCCCCACCATACTGTCGATCTCTCCCCACCCTCCCCACATGTGGCCCATCTCCCCAAGTACCTTCCCACAACACCCAAAACCCATACCCCAATCCCTGCAGGAGAAATTGGCCCATAACCATAGGGAGAGGGCCCAGATGGGTGGCGGGGGCCGGACATACATCTCCTCACCCCTATGAGGAATGAGCCATGGAGGTTGTGGGGGTGACCAAGGACAGAGCCGTGATCGCCGTGGAGGGTGGCTTGCAGCACCGAGGTGAGGATCCGCCGGCCTCCACCCAGATGACATGTCACACATGAATAGTTATTGCCATACAGACTGACCCATTCCTCCTACTGACCACATGCCCATTTTCCCACAGGACGTACAGCTGACGGTGCCTGGCCATCCGAGGTGACTCCCACCTCCCAGGAAAGCACCTCGGAGAGGAGCTCCGAGGACACCACCATATTTGCATCACAACTGTACCCCCATCCCCAGAGGCATACACCTCGGTGGGTGGGATGTAGTGGTCAGGCTTCTGGGACACATTCTGGTGAGCACCACGCAGATTCACATCAGGTGGAGGCAAGAACATCCAGGGAAGACAGCAGTTGGAGGTCTGCTGGTTCCCAGGACCCAGCTGGGTCCCATTCAAATGCCGAGCCTCTGGAGCAGGTTTATCCGGATCTGATGCAGACAACAGGCTGTGGCAACGAGATTCAGAAGTGGATGTCAGCGACCCTCCAGCAGGTCCATAGCTGATTGGAGGAGTCCCAGAGGACACGGGTGCAGGAGATGCCAGCGGCAATGCGTGGCACCGAGGCCAACACTGCTAGGATGCCGACCACAGTGCGGAGCCTGGTGCACAACGTCGGCAGCATGAGTGGATGTGTCCAAGGCGTGGCTCAGTCCATGACGGCCATGGCTGAGCACCTCGGCAGTGTGCCCCAGTTGCTGCGGAACATGTCTCAGTCCCAGGTGGACATTGAGGAGGCCCTCCAGATCATGTCGAAGTCTCAGGTGGTCATTGCCTAGATGCTCCAGAGCGTGTCCCGGTCGCTGGGAGGGGTCTCCCAATCTCCGGTGGGCATTTCTGGGGCGTTCCAAAGCATGTCCCAGTCACTGGGGTCATTTCCCAGTCACTGAGGAGCATCGCCGATGGCCTCGACACCATGGTGCCAGGGCTGGCAGAGCCAGATAATAATATAATATGATAATTATCTTTATTGTTACAAGTAGGCTTACATTAACACTGCAATGAGGTTACTGTGGAAATCCCCCAGTTGCCACATTCCGGCGCCTGTTCGAGTACACAGAGGGAGAATTCAGAATGTCCAAATTACCTAACAGCACATCTTTCGGAGCTTCTGAGAGGAAACTGGAGCACCCGGAGGAAACCCATGCAGACACGGTGAGAATGTGCAGACTCCACACAGACAGTGACCCAACGGGAATCGAACCTGGGACCCTGAAGAAACAGTGCTAGCCACTGTGCTACCGTGCGGTGCAGGGGCAGCTGGGGCTCTCCGACCTCAGAGCCCCCAGAGGATGCCTGCCAGGGACATCGAAGGTCACAGGACGTGGTAGGCAGCAGGCTGTCACCACCTCTGATGTGCATCCTGGGGACACACCGAGCTACCACCGAGTATGGTAGAGCACGGGGTGGTAAGCAGGAGAGGGCACGAGGTGAGGGAGGTTAGGAGGTACGGGGGGGAAATGGGGTATGGGGTAAGCAGGGGGTAGATGGAGTGGTGGGGGTGCGGTGGGGATCGGGGAGGGATGCCTGGTCTGGTGCCTCCTCATACTTGTCCTCCTCCTCGGAAGTGACCACACGTTCCTCTCCCTATACCTCCAGCACGTCAACTCTCTGATGTGCCAGGTTGTGGAGGGGAGAGCAGGCCACCAGAAGGCAGGTGACCCTCCAGGGGGTGTCCTGAGGTGCACCGCCAGAGTGGTCGAGGCATTGGAACCGCATTTTGAAGAGTCTGATGCGCAGCTTAATGATAGCCCGGATGGCCACATAGGCCTCGTTATAGCGGGTCTCTACATCGATCTCCAGCCTCCGTACTGGTGTCATTATCTAGATCCTTAGCCCTTATACCTCAAGAGCCAGTCGCTCATCCTGGGATCATCCGAGAAGACGCCGGGGTGTCTGGATGTAGCTGTAGTGCACACTCCCTGAAAAGCGTGCACGCACATGCATGATGTTCATGTGGTGGTCGCACACAAGCTGGATGTTCAGGGAGTGCACCCCTTCCTATTCATGAAGGGCACCCACCGATAGCTCGGTGAGCGCATGGTGAAATGCATGCCATCAATTTTGCCTTGGACCTGGGGCATCCCGGTGATGTTGGAGAATTCTGCTGCCCGGGCAGCTTGTTGGGCTTGGTTCAGGTCGAAATTCATATAGTTCTCTGCCCGTGATTTCACGGATGCACTTGTGGGCTGCTTGTGAGATGCCGCACATGTCCCAGCTCGAGACCCGGAATGATCATGAGGGGTAAATGCTAAGGGCCGCAGTGACCTTGACAGTCACCGAGAGCAGGTGTCCTCCTCCTCCACATGGTGCCAAGTCAGCAAGGACATGGCACAGGTGCCGTACCATGTCTTGTTGAGGTGGAGACTGCTGCGGCACACGCTGTCTGTCATCTGTTCAAAAGACCAGCGATGCCTGTATACCGTGGGCTGTTGCGGGCCACCGCCTCTGGGTCCCTTCCTGGCCTTATGGGTGGCCTGGCATACGTGTTGCCTTCCACAAGCCCAATTGAGTCACTTAAGTGGGCAATTAATTATCTCCCCCCTTCTCTGCAATTTGACTGCATTGGGCTGACCTGCCACTACATTAGGGGTGGGATTCTCCGACCCACCGCCAGGCTGGAAAATCGCCGGGGGGGCGGCGTGAATCCCACCCCGACACCGGCTGCCAGATTCTCAAACAATGTCCTTACCGGCGGGAGCTGGCTCTGCTGGCGGCCTGCGGAGTCCTTGGCCGCATGGGGGGATCTGGCCCTGGGGGGGGGGGTGCCCCCACGGCGGCTTGGCCCATGATCGGGGCCCACCGATCTGCAGGTAGGCCTGTGCCATAGGGGCACACTTTCCCTCCGCGCCAACCGCTGTAATGGCCCGCCATGGCCGGCGCGGAGAAGAACCCTCCTGCGCAGGCGCTGGGATCACGGCAGAACATGCTGGCGCTCCTGCACATGTGCCAACTCACGCCGGCCGGCGGAGGCCCTTTGGCGCCGGTTGGCGCAGCACCAACCACACCGGCGCCGGCCAAGCCCCGGAAGGTGCGGAGGATTCCGCACCTTCCAGGCAGCCCGACGCCGGAGTGGTTCACGCTACTCCCCGGCGCCGGTACGGGCCGCCCCGCCAGATAGCGGAGAATCCCGGCCCAGGGTCTGTCAAGTGGAATCCAGTGGCCTCTTGCTCTGTTGATTGGTGGTGGTGGTGGTGGGAGGGGGGCTGAGGGGAATGCAGGAAGGGATGTAACAAGCATTAACCAAATACAAAGGCAGAACAAATGGGAAGGGAAGGAATGAACAAAAGGGAAGATCAATGGCAGGATGGAAGGCAGGTGAGAATAAATGACAATGGGGCAGATGGTGCAAAGCAAAAGGTGATACCAAAGGGACAAAGGGTGGCCTCCTTCTGCACTGTAAATTCTATGATAAAAATGGGGCTTCACATCAGACTGATCACAAGTCAACCGACTGCTACGCCTGGTGCGACCTGGCTCACACCCTCGCTGGGCGTGATCCAGATAATCATATTTAAATGACCAATTATGCTCATTTAAATATGCCAAGGTTGGATTCACACGGTGCCCGGGAGTCTTCGGCTGCATCGGCAGCGATTAGTACTGGCATCCATTATCAGAGACCAGTCATGAGGGCCACTCAGGTATCCTGGAGGCCATTGGAAACCCCTGGTTGGTTGAGGACAGGATAGGTCAGTACCCTGGCACTCCTCGTGGCACCTGGTCCCTGGGAATGCCAATCTGGCACTTCCAGGGTGCCCTATTAGCACTGCCAGGATCCCAGTGGCACTTCCCAGGTTCCAGTCTTCCAGTGCCAAAGTGCCCGGATGCCATGTTGGTAATTCCAAGGTTTGAGGCCTGAGGGAGGCCGTGCTCATGAAAGGGAGTGGCGAGAAGGTTATGAAATATGGAGGAGCTGAAGGGGGGATGTGAAGGGGCCTCATAAAGTTTGGAGGCCAACAGGGTGATCCTGAAAGAGGGGAATGGGGGGGCCTAAAAAGAGGGGCCTGTCAGTGGGGTGCCCTCATTTGGGAGGGTGGTGGGTAATGCACATGTCTGCAGGATGTGCTTTGCCCATTGGTGGGGGACGCTCAAGCTCACTTAGAGTTCAGAATGGCACCCCAATCTCTGAGAAGCTGGTCTCGCTGACGAGTTCAACTCCCTACTGCTGAAAACATTTCTAAGTGTGAGTTGGGCCAGGCAGAAACTCCTCAAGGCTAAGGCGTGAGTGAATCCAGGTTCAGATATCACCCAAAAGGTAGGAGGGAAACACCCCGCCAAACTCACCCAAAATGATACATGGAAATTTTTTGTGAGAATTGTACCCATGGTGCTAACCTGGGTACGAAATTAGTTAAGAGATAGTTAAGAGCCAAAGATTAGTGGGAATTAATGTATTTCTGGCAAGAGGGAAGTATGCAATGGGTTCTCCCAGCAGTTGATATTGGGTTATTTTGTTATACATAAGCAAGAATAGTTTTGATTCTTTGGTTCATACAAATCATGGTAACATTGATCAGAACAGTACCAGATTTCAGGAGGATGACTAGTGAAATGAGGAACCATATGGCAGGTGCAATTTAATGTGTAGAAATGTGAAGTACTGCACCTTGAGCAAAATGACCTGCAGAGGCATTTCAACCTAAATGGGACTACTTCCAGGGAGATGCAGGAGTAGAGGAATATGAGGGCTTTCAATAATCCTTGAAGGTGGAAGGACATGTTAATAAAGCAGCTAAGAAACTTGTTGGAAAGTTGGTTTTACAAATAGAGGCATTGAATGCAGAAATAAGTCAAGCTAAACCTTTGCAAATCACAGCTTAGGCCTCAATTGGAGTACAATTGTGTGTACTAACTGCAGGAAAAAGGTTTAGGGCTGGTTTATAGAGTCTAAAGAAGATGTTTACCAGGGTGAAACCAGGTATGAGGGAGCTCAGTTATGTGGAGAGGTTAGCGATTTTGAGATTGCTCCCTGGGCCTGGATTTTCTGTTCTGGAGGCTAAGTGCTCCTGTCAGCGGAGAATAGCTACTGATCTCTGCTGGCATTAGGAGCAGAGCCCAGGTGTGAGTCTCTCTCCTTCAGCATGATAATTTATAGATGGGGGGGGGGGGGGGGTGGATGAGCTCGCTGGATTCTGTCGGAATCTTGGTATTCTGCCGCCATTTTGAATGGGTGGCTTGATACTGAGTACCGGCAGCGGGCCTCCTTCACCCCCACAACACAAATAATCCTTCCCCATTGCCCGCTGATAAGTAGGAGCATTCTACTCCCTCCCCACAGCACACATGCATGACGATGACCCAACCGCCCCATCCCCACCAACCACCCCCAGTCCTCCCATCAGACTTCCCCATCAGACCCCTCCACATCATATCCTCCCAATCAGAAACCCCCAACAGAGACCGTCATGAGAACTTCCATCAGAGATCCCCATCAGTAACCCCTGCCTGAAATCTGATGAGCATCATAGGTAATAGTGATAAATCAGTGCATTTTCATTTACCCTTACCTAACATCTGCTGCCTCAGACAAAAATGTTCAAACTAGCAGCTGTTCCATATGTCAAAGGTTTCCTCAAAAGTCAAGTACACTTCAAAGGGCCTCAAATCCCTAAACAACCTTTGAAATGCAAATCTTCCATTCAATTTCACGCAGCAATACATTGCATTAGCCAGTGATTGA
This sequence comes from Scyliorhinus canicula, assembly GCF_902713615.1. Lineage (NCBI taxonomy): Eukaryota > Metazoa > Chordata > Chondrichthyes > Carcharhiniformes > Scyliorhinidae > Scyliorhinus > Scyliorhinus canicula. The sequence goes on from NC_052147.1 coordinate 137,507,227, forward strand.
CAGTTTTATTACCCTAGTGACAGATGCTTAGTGGGTTGTCAATCTATCTTTCCCTTCACACTTGAATGCATTTCAAGCGCCCTACTTTTACTTTACCCACAACGTTTATAGACAGACTTGCTCTGAATAACAGTTCCTCACCACATCAAAAGCAGCTCAGTGCTTTCACACCCTTTTTTTCACAGCAGAAATCATTCCCTAGTCTGCACTACCAGAGATTGTAGAGGCAAATTCCACAGTAACTCACAAAAAGCAATTGGACAAATACTTGAAGAAGAGTAATTTGCATAGATATAGAGAAATAGGTGAGATGTGGAACTAATTTGGATAGCTCTTTCAACTATCTGCCACAAGTACGATAGACCAAATGGATTTCTTCTGTATTGTTACATGTTATGATTTTATTACATCCAACCAATTGTATTGTATCTTTGCATTGTTTCCTTAACATTTCCTCCAAATTGTGACTAAATTGCAAATTTATGCATTCAAATTATTTTCCTTTCAATTGTGCACTTTTCATTTCAGATTTATGCACTTTTCCTTCACCTACTACGACACCTCAATGATTATTCTCCATTCTTGATAGCTTCCTATGCATGTGCAGTCAGCAAAATCTTTAGTATCATTGAGTATTACTCTACATAGAAAAGGAGATCAAATGAAAATTCATATGTTATACATAGCATAGTTTAGGAATAAATTATGTCATCTATTGGTCTCAGATGTTTTGCGTTCTACACGCATAAATAGTGACGTCATTCATGTGACTGCTGGCTTCAAATTAGGGTGATTATACTACTACTCTCTGATTCACTTAAATTATTTATTATTGTACATTATGCTGCCTATAGAAGTTCCCATCTATCACAATGGAATGCATCCCAAAGATCCTGCTGCAATAACCTCACAAACCATTAATAGTGTTGTGTGAATGTTATTGGACATTAATGGCACTACCAATTGCAAACAACATTAAAACTGACTGAGAATGGAATACTGTATGTTATGAACAGTAATTGATAACATGAATAAGTTCAAGGTCAGAACCTAATCTTTGAGGTCAGATTGAAGTAATGAATGGTTAAGATTTCATTCTCATGGTTTGTTATAAGGTTAGTTAATAGCCAAGTAGTCGCAATAATTTATATTATTCTCTGTACACACATGTCTTAAGTAGGAACTCTTCCAGTATTCTGCTATTTAACAATAAAAACACAACTTGATAATGCTGCCGATCCTCATTTTTAAATTCTCTCTTGGAATGGGGGCATTGCTGCCATTTGTTGCCCATCCCATATTGCCCTTGAGAAGATGATATCAATCTAATACTTTAGATTCCCCATTATAAAATCAATATACCTTCAGCTCTAGCCTCCTGCATCTTAAAACAAAACACTGGGATCAGATTATGGCACTGAAACAAAAAAACAATTTTTTGTTAAAAAAAAATTCCTCTATTTCAGAGTATCTTTTAGTGAATTCAGGACAGTATTAATCTTGGAATTTTTTGCACAAGGATCAATGCTAGAACCTCAATCTCTATTAAGGACTTGGATGAAGAGACTGAATGCATGGTAGCCAGATTTGCTGATGAAACAAAGTTAGGTAAGAAAACAAGTTATGAGGACACAAAGGCTGCAAAGGATTATATATGGATAGGTTAAGTGAATGGGTAAAACATTTGGCAAATAGAATACACTGGCCCATGACTTTCAGCAAACGGCGGGAAGACACGGGTCGCCGATTTTGAAAGAGAAATGAGCGCACTTACCTGCGCTCTGATAATGCGATGAACCTTCCTTTCACTGCGGCAACCTCAGGCCTCCAGCACCCCGGTCTGCACGGTGCAGGAGGAGTGCAGCCCCGCGCGCTTATGATACGGCCAACTTGGGAACGCCTATTGAGGGCAGGTATTTAAACAGCTAGAAAACAACAGGCAACTATTTTAACAAGTGTTTTAAAGGTATGTAGATAGTTTTATGCTTAAAAGTGATTATTTCTAAGTGAGCATAGGTTTGGTTATTTGTTTTAAATCTGCGAAATTATTTGAATCTGCACCATATTATATAACTTTACATGTGGCATGCTTAAAAATGTTCAGATCTTTAATTTAGGTTAAGGTCATAATATTTTAAAAGCACCCCAAGGCTTTTTTCCTGTCTCTGTCCTTGTAACATCTGGTGCTAGATTCTCCAATTATGCGGCTATGTCCACAGGATCCGTCTGGTCTTCCGACAAAAAGGTCGGCGGCACCCCCGCACTGATGCTCCACCTGGCGGCGGTGGGGGGGGGGGGGGGGGCTGGCTATCAGCCGCTCCACATAAAGCCCCCAGGTTTACCTGCCGATATGGACACAGGATTAGCGGGTCTGTGGGCATGCATGTGCATGGTGGCGGCCACGCCGTACAACATGGCACCGGCCGCGCGTGTACTCGGCCTGCCAGAAACTGCCCCACTGTAATCCCCCTCGCCACCCTGAATCATCCCCCCCACGAATCCCCTCAGCCCCCGCCGATGCTCCCCCCCGCCAGCGGAATAGTCCTCCCCCCCCCCCCGACTATGGCAATGCTGGACACAGTCTGCAGCCACCACGCGTGGTCCCCGAAAAGTGAGAGGATGCACGACCGACGCCATGGGGAAGTCGGCCCATTGGGGGCGGAAAATCAGGGGAGGGTTTCAGGTGACGTCCTAAGACCATCCTGATACTCCTCGAGTATGCCCTTTTTGAGGGGCGCAGCATCAGAAAAACAACACCGTCTCTGATTCCGGCGTAAAAATGGATTCTCCGGCCGATCGCCGAACGCCATTTTGCCGTTGGCGATCGGAGAATTCCGCCAGTGATTCGTTTTTATTAGTGTTTATAGAATCACTGCAGTGCAGAAGAAAGCCATTCAGCCCATTAACTCTGCACTGATACTCCGAAAGAGCATCCTACCCAGGCCCACGCCCCTGCCCTATCCCCATAACCCCACCTAACCTTTGGACACTGAGGGGCAATTTAAAAAGGCTATTCCATCTAACCTGCACATCTTTGGACTGTGGGAGGAAACTGAAGCACCTGGAGGAAAAGGCAGCGGCACAATGGCACAGTGGTTAGCAGTGCCAGGGACCCAGGTTTAATCCCGGCCTTGGGTGACTGTCTGTGTAGACTTTGTACGTTCTCCCCATGTCTGCATGGGTTCCCTCTGGGTGCTCTGGTTTCCTCCCACGGTCCAAAGAAGTGCAGGTTGGGTGGATTGCCGTACTAATTGTCCAGAGATGTACAGGTTAGGTTCTAGCGATAGGGCGGGGGAGTTGACCCAGGTAGGGTACTCTTTCAGAGAGTCGTTTCAGAGCTAATGGGCTGAATAACTTCCTCCTGTATAAAGGGATTCCATGGTCCTATTTAATGGTTCGAGGAAACCCATGCAGACATGGGGAGAATGTACAAAGACCACACAATCACCCATCGTCCGAATTGAACCTGGGCCCTTGGTGTTGTGTGGCAGCAGTGCTAACTACTGTGCCACCGTTTTACGCATGTTAAATATATTTCTGCCTTGTTTACTGCAATGATCTTATTCATTTATAATGACCTCAGAATTAAATGTTGTGTTCTAATGTTTCAGTAAGATATTTGTAGAAGCTTGTAAAGCTTAATGTAAAACATTTATTAACAAAAATAATTTTATAAATATAAAACTTTGAAACCAGTAAACATTTAACTTAACGCTTAACTTTATCAGCTGAACAATGAAATAAAAATACCTCAACCTTTACAACTTTCCTGCAATAAAATATATTTTCTCACTTAAACACAATGGTTCCGTCTATTTGTAAAGGGAAGAGGGGAGGGAGAGATCGGGGGATGGAGGGAAGGGGGGAGGGGAGGGTTTTGACATATCAATTGTTAATTGACAACTCAATGTCCGAAAGCAGCAGCTGCTGAAGCGCAGTGTCCTGGCACATATCTCCTCTGGCATCATTTCAGGAGTTCCTTTGCAGTACCCTCTTCGGGGTGGGTGATTGATTCACTGCAATACCTGTCAGGGAGATAGTTCACATTAGCTTACAGGAGGCTTGCATATATCAACTAAGGCGTTAAACTTTGATAAAGCACTTGAAGTAACCACTGAGGCTTCTAAAGACGAACATTGCACAAAAGAGACTCTTAAACAACACAGCTTAAAATATATTGCAAACTCTAAATGCATTTTAGCTCTGAATCAGCTGAGAGGACAGGCATGCAAACATTAGTGTCCTTGAAGGAGTCAATAGCACCAGCATCGAGGCCATGATCATCCAAAACCAACTCCGCTGGGCCGCCCATAAGCTTAGGATGTCAGAATCCCTACTGCCAAAGCAAATCTTATTCATCCAGCTCAAGGAAGGATCCCAAAGAAAAGGAGGACAAAGGAAGCTCTTCAAAGTCACCTTGAAGGCTTCCCTCAAGAAATGGAACATAGACAACAATGCCTGGGAGACCTTTGCTCAGAAGAGACATACTTGGAGGAACCTCCTGATTGAAGGGTCACAATTCTTCAAGAAAACCAACAACAAGAGGAGGCCCAGAAATGGAGTCTGAGAAAGGAATACCCATGACATAGCGTCCAAGGTCCGGTCCCACCTTTTGGATACTCTTGTCAAGTGAGTGACTGAAGATGCGGCTCTAGGATCGGGCTTATCAGCCACGCAAGGACTCACAGAACCGGTGACCAGTAACACTGAGTATCTTCGGTAGACAAGAGTGATCACCGCATTCTATCCATTATAGTTCATTTAATGGAATGAACATCCTCATGACAAACCAAAGTTTTTTAAAAATCATCCTTTCACCTTCTGAGACTTCAATTCACTTTATACGGTAAAGTATCCTTATAATGGATTTAACAGCCTCATGACAAACCAAGGTTTAAAAAATATATCATCTGAACAATGAGATAAAAATACCTCAACCTTTAATTTGATTTGCAATTTAAACATATTTATAAACATTTATCACTAATAACATAAACCTACCAAAAAATGTCTCCCGATGTCTCCTGCCTCTGCTAAACCGAAACATTTCTGTGCGAATAAAGAGGTGTAAAAACTCACCAAAAATCTGGGTAAGTGGCCCAAGTTGGCGCTGTGGCTGGATTTTTCATTCAGCAGCTCCAACGCAGCACAGCTCAGGGTTTCAAGCAGTCAAAAAAACCCAGCCACGAGTTTAAGCGCGGCAAGCTTCCATCTCGCGTGCCTGAATGTCTGCACTTCCGGGTCGTCACGCTGTGCATGTGTGACGCGTCAGCGACTTAAGTTGCGAATCCTGCAGGAAGTTATAGGCCAATGTGGGGAAATGTCCACTTTGATGGAAAACTAGGTATGCAGAACATTATTTAAGCGGAGAGACTGCTGAATACTTTGGTACAGAAGGATCAGGTGGTTTGTATATTAATCATAACAAGTTAGCATCCAACTATAGCAAATAATTAGGAAGGAAGAATTGTGTACAATTTTGGCCTCCTTACATAAGGAGTGATATATTTATTTTGGAGACAGTTCGGAGAAGGTACACTGGGTTCATTCCAGGAATGAAGGAATTGTTTTATTAGGGCCTGTAATCATGGAGTTTCGAAGAATAAGAAGTGATCTTTTTGAAACGTATAAGATTCTGAACAGGTTGGCAGGGTGAATGCTGAAAGAATGTTTCCCCTCGTTTAATAAGCATGAACTGGGGGAGCAGTTTCAAAATAAGGGGTCCCCCATTTATGAAGAGGAATTTCTTTCCTTAGAGACTGGAAGATGGATCCTCTCTAGGACATTGATTCTGGAAGGCCCACCTAGATATGCCCCCGACCCACTTCTGTGGCATTCCAGGGTTGCCGCTGGACTCCATCTTGAATTTTGGAGACAGTCCCAGGCAATGTTCAGGTGAGTTCTGACCTCTGAGCGCCACGTTGTTCAAGATGTGCTTTCCCACTGTTGCCAAACAGAATTAGGTGTGGGTGGTTGGGCCTTCGTCTGCATCCCATCAGCAAAATGCAAATGAGGTTCGTTCCAGCCCCCAGTGGATTTCCGAATTTGCCATGACATGCACCAGTAAAATTCACGCGGAGTAAAACTGATTTTCAGGCCCTCTGCCCCCTACCCACAATTGAACCTGCCGAGGGGGCATGGGATAATTTCACCCATGGTTTTCAACCGCTCAGGTGGCAGCTGCTGAGAATGGGAACCTTGGCCAAAGCTTTCCAAAGCCGCGCACAATTATCTTGACTTAGTGGCTTTATATCAATTTTCAAATGTTGAATAAACTTGGTGTTATAACCCACACGGGTCCTACGGCGTAGGAATGACCCACTACCCCATGGAGCATGCAGAATATGAGCTCCCCATAAGGGGCAGGGGACTCTTAACTAAGGCAATGTGCCTTTGTATAAATAGAGTCAGCCAGTCAAGCAACGATGAGCGAAGACCCAGTAGGGAACTACTGGAGTTATGTATATAGTTAATGTGTTAAATAGAAATAAGTTTGTTTTTCTCGACAACTCGTTGTGGACTCATTGTAAAACTTGGGTTTTATCGAGAGCTAGTAGTTGTTGAAGGGAAAAGAGAGAGACAGCTGTGGTCCTGGAATGTAGTTCTAACAACGATGATATGGGAAGTTCAAATGAGTTGGTGAGTGAACAGTAGGTGAAGCAGGACTAAGTGAAGGAAATTGAAGTGAGCACAGTTCTTTTCTCCCTGAACTATCCAAGATCTTCCAATTCAGTGTATTTCAGACACGATGGATTGTGACTTAAATACATCTCCTCTCCCCCAGTTTCACTCAACAATGAAAAAACGTATGTTTGATCTCTCCACCAGTCTCTTCCTTCACTGTCCAATTGAATTAACAGTTTTCTTGACATTCCTGCAAGTCAGATTAATAAAAACCTGATCAACAATAAGAAGTGACTTACAGTATAAATTCAGATATAAAAAGCTTCCACTAAATTTAAATGTAACAATTCAAAATCTCAATTTTAACGCCTGGATTTTTCTGGAGTCAGGGAGACTCAGTGGAGGTGAGAAAATGGCAACTGGGATTCATTTCTGAGATACCTGCCCCAATCCCAGTGCCCCCAGTTTTTACCAGTGTGAGTTAAATGTGTGGGGCTGGTTCAGGCCATCAACATAATGAGGCATGTCATTTAGAAAGGTATGGATTGATCAGGGATAGTCAGCATGGTTTTGTCAGGGGAAAGGTCATGTTTTACTAACTTAATCGGATTTTTTAAGGAAGTAACAAGCAGGATTGATAAGGTTGGTATCGTGGATGTTGTCTACTTGGATTTGATAAGGCAAGGTACTTGCCTTACATGGCAGACTGTCAGAAATGTGAGATCCCATGGGACACAGAGGATGGTGGCGAGTTGGTTCCAAAATTGGCTCAGTGACAGGGAATGGAAAGCAATTTACAGTTGCATTACACCGGACTTGATGTTGGGGCCCTTGCTGTCTGTTGTATATATTAATGATTTGGATTTCAATGTGGGAGGCATGAGTCAGAACTTTACAGATGACACAAATACAATAATTGATCATGTAATTGATGGTAAGGAATGATAACAATCATTTGGTTGAGTGGGCGGAAAAGTAGTAAGTAGAATTCAGACTGGAAAAGAGCATTTATGGAGGAAAAACAAACAAGGCAATACTTGGAAGGATATTGAGAGGAGTTAAAGACGTGAGAGACCTTGGATTTAATTTCATTTGGTCCATGAAGGTGGTAGGTGGATAAGGTGATGAAGAAAGCAAATGGAATGCTTTCCTTTATTTGGAAAGGTTTTCTTTTCATTCATGGGATGTAAAGGTTGCTGGTTGGGCCGGCATTTATTGACCATCTCTAATCGTCCTTGATATGAGTATCCTGCTCGGCCATGTCAGAGGGCGGTTAAGAGTCAACAGTATCGCTGGAGTCACATGTAGCCAGACCAGATAAGGACGGCAGATTTCCTTCTCTAAAGGAAGGATCACATTAGTGATCCAGATGGGCTTTTACAACAATTAACAATGGTCATCATTAGACTTTTAATTCCAGATTTTATAAATTGTATTCAAACTTCACCATCTGCCATGGTGGGATACAAATCCAGGTTCCCAGAGCATTACCCTTGGTCTCTGAATTACTCGTCCAGTAACAATAGCACTACACCACTGCCTCTCTATTGAATACAAAAGCAGGGACGTAATGCTGGAACTAGACAAAATGCTTTTTCAGCCACAGCTGGAATTGTGTGTACAGTTCTCATCACCACATTACAGGAAGGACATAATTTCTCTGGAAGAGAACATAGGAGATTTACAAGAATGTTGCCAGGGCTTGAAAATTGCAGCACTGAGGAAAGACTGGATAGGGTTGTTTTCTTTCAAACAGCGAAGGCTGAGGAGTGACCTAATTGAGGTGTGCAAAACTATGAGAGGTCTGGATATGGTAAACAGGAAAGACTTTTTTCTCCTAGCCGAGGGATCAACTGCTTTCACCAGCGGGTAGTGGGCATCTGGGGTTCACTGCCTGAATTGGTGGTTGAGGCTGAAATGTTTAACTCATTTAAAAGGTACCTGGATCTCCACCTAGAGTGCTGTAACTTGTACGGACAAGGTGCTGGAAATTGGGCTAAAAATTAGCTCCAATTTATTTTGTCTTCTCATCCTTAGCTGATGCAGGTGTGATGCACTGAATGACTTCTTTCTGTGCTTATCTTTTATAGGGTTTATGGTAACAAGATCTCAGATGCGTATTAGAGTGTTGAAACAGCTGCACCCCAGGGAAATGATTAATTGATTGATAGCTTGGCTCTCTGATTTATCCTGTCAATTGCACAATGTTTATTTACAAAAGATAATGAGGTTTTAAGTGCTTACAGTTTCTGCTGTTGATACATTAAAGGCATTAGATGACTGATACTTTTATTGGGCCATAGTGAAATTAGTTTTTTTAAACAGAACAGGAAAGGAATGAATCAATGAACATGGTAAAGATTTTCCACTACCATTTTCAGAGGGAAGGGGACAGGATCTGCGGCGGAAGAGGGAAATCACGCAGGAGTCCCAAAACGTAATTTACGCTGGTGACCTCTCCAGCCAGTGATGTAATGGGAATCCCAACTTTGAACGCCGGGATCTCCATTTAAATGTATTTACATATAATTATCAGGCCTTTACGCCTGATTGTCTCTCCTAATTGGATTGTCAAGCTGGCATGAAAGCACGCTAATATGAACCATGGTAGGTCCCCCATGATGTGCACCTGATGAGCAGAACCCACCAGAGGCTCTGAAAAAGAGTCATACAGACTTGAACCATGAACTCTGTTTCCCTCCCCACAGACACTACCAGGCTTGCTGAGTTTTTCCAGAATTTCCTGTTTTTAGAAACCTAAAGAATTCCTATAGTGCAGCCCATTGGGTCTGCACCAATGCTTTGAAAGATCGCCCTACCTAGGCCCAATCCCCGGTCCTGTTCCTGTAACCCCACCCAACCTTTGGACACTAAGGGGCAATTTAGTGTGGCCAATCCACCTAACTTGCACATTGCTGGACTGTTTTACCTTCAGTAAAAAGGATTTTCTGGTCATTATCACATGCTGTTTGTGGGACCTTGCTGTGTGAAAATTGTCTGTCATGTTTCCATTATTATAATAGTGCCTTAACCTCACAAGTGCTTCATTAAATATAAAGCTCTATGGGACATCCTGAGGTCTTGAATTGTGATGCGATTAGCGTTTTTTTACAATGAGGCATGTGATTGGCAGCATTAATTTTGTGCTTGTACATGACAAATGTAACCCTTAATTCCTAATTTTTCACCTTAGTACTTTCGTTCAAATTGGTCACCTTTGTCTGCACACCTTTCCAAATGTGGCAGTTGTAAACACTTTGCTTATCTCCATTGTGATTGTATCCTTTTTCAGCTGCTGAAGTCCATCATCCTCATAACGGGTTTCCTCTGACCAATTGAGTTTTTAAAAATCATTTCTTTATGCCATCTGCAATAAGTTACAATCCGTTTTGCAAAGTCGGTATTTTAAGATCTCTTTTTGCCCTCTCCTGTGTCTTCACAGCTGGACCGATGTGCTGATCATTCTTTATTGTGCTTATGTGTTATCTCAAGGGTGTGGAGGGGAATTAATGGGTTAATCAACCGTGATATCACAAGCACATTCTATTCAGTTTAGTGTTATTAGCATGCAGGCTGCACTACATACTACTGCCAAATAAAAAAAAGTACTTCCATTCAGTGAATAGTGAGTGCATCATTATAATAAAAGTAAATTAATCCCATATAGTGTGTTATCATAATTGCAGAATGGACTAGACAAATTACTTCAAGTGTCACCTTTTAATTTTCCGTGGATTAACTTAATTGTCAAAGTGCACATTAAACTAGGTTCTTTAAAAAAAATAGACTACAATGCAATATTCAGATACCTAAATATGCCAAAATGCTTCTGTCAAGTGTATTCCTCATGATATTCAAGATGATATTTTGATATGCTTATATAGTAAAAAATATGTTTGAAAAGCACAGGGAGTGCTGAAAACATGCTTACCATCTCCTCATTCTTTTATAGCCTAGCTCTCCACCCACGGAAGCAAATCCTGGTGACTGGAAGTGATGAGCGCCTCTGGAAGATGTGGTCCATCCCCGACGGTGACATTATCATGACAGGTGAAGGTCACGGTGATTGGCTTTCTGGCTGCTGCTTCCATCCCAGGTTAGTGCAAACATTATATTCAGTCATGAATCCCTGCTGAGAGTATCTTTGCGTGCTTCTGTTTGCCTTAGTCTTTTAATTTCTAGGCAGGACTGATGACACTGTGCTTCATGTTTGCTTTTGTTTCCGTTCCATATTGTGTAATGCATTTATAAATGATCTTGGTAATTTTCCTTGACAGCCCTGTTACATTGACTGGAATGTCACACACGTTACTACCATGTGAATCTCTTTGGAGTCTTATATGTCCTTCCTCAAACGAGCAAATGAACGTGTTCATTTGGTTTTCATAAACCATAAAATAATGTTAGATTTTGAATGAAAGACAAAGGGCACAATTCAGCGGTCTTCAAAATAAGTGCAGTTTCAGGCATGTTTCTCGGCGGCTGCAACACCGAGATTCACCCTGCTTTGCTGATTTTGGGGGCCTCGGGGAGTTCCTCTCTGCCATGGTAACACTTTAGTCGATCTCCTGCTGGCGAGCCAAGTTTGCCAGCAGGAATAGTGCCTTGCATCTCTGTAACCCCGCTTTCTGCCTCCACCTCACCCCCAACCTTCTCGAGGCCTCTGGAACCCCTCCGATTCCTTCTCTATTGGGCAAGAGTCCCCTGGCCCGACAACTGGCAGTGCCAACCTGGGCACTGCCAGTCTGTCACTCAGACGTGCCACCTGGACACCCTGACAGGAACAGACTGATAGTACCAGGGTGCCCAGGTGGCACTTCCAGGCTAGCAGTGCTGAGGTGACACAGCGCCAGGGAGTGTCAAGGTACTACCTGCCCTTTCCTCCCACAGTCCAAAGATGTGCAAGTGAGGTGGATTGGCGATGCTAAATTGTCCCTTGGTTAAGTGGGGTTACTGGGTGGGGTGGAGGTGTGGGCTTGGGTAGGATGCTCTTTCCAAGGACAGGTGCAGACTCGATGGGCCAAATGGCCTCCTTCAGCACTGTAAATTCTATGATTCTGTGATCACGTCAGGCGGGGAGAGTTGGGTGACACACATGAGATTTTGTCCCTCAACACGGGACCCAATTTGGGGCTCTTGCAGGATTCACGTGGAGCAGGGCACAATGCAGTGGCTAAAGCATGCCAAATATATTTAACCCTGACAAACATTATTCACTTTGGCCCAGTCAAAAAAACACAAAGCATAATGCTAGGAAATCTCAAATCTCAATCTTCTTCATTTACCATCTCCCCGCAAGCAGGGAATAATAAGTGGTCTCTTGCATTCGAGGATCGTTCAAAAACTTCTGGGGCCTGGCTTGTTTTAAACGTTTTTAGCTTTCACCATTCAATCTCTTCAAAGTCTTGACAGCATGGATGTGGAGAGGATGTTTCCTCTTGTGGGAGAATGTAGAACTAGGGGTCACTATTTAAAAATAAGGGTCGGGATTTTCCGTTCAGCGACACCTGATTCGGGAAATATGATCAGATGGAGAATTGGATGTCAGATGAAGGTTGTGGCCAGCGCCGGGCGGCAACAGAATGCCATGCTCCGGTCGTTCGACAGCGGCGTGAATGCATTCCATGCCGCAAGCTGGTGTGGGCATGCAAATTGTACCGTAAACGCCATTGACATATCATTAACAAGCATGCCCCGGCATTCTCCAGGCCTCCAGTGATGCTCCACCTCTGCCAGGAGGAATTACCGCGGCGAGGTTGACTTGTGCAACTTAAAATCCAGAAATAGGCGTCATGGCTGCTGAGGGTTCGGGAAGGGGTACAAATAGTGTCCCACATCGCTGTAGTATTCTGACAGTTGTGCCGCTGGCCGGGTGACGTCTGCCAGGGTCAGGTGGAGTAGCAGTTGGTGGCTAGGCGGTAGGCCGTGAGGTCGGAGTTCTCCAGCATGGACCACTATTGCCGCAGCCGACAAGACAGCCATGCAGCTGCACACACCGCTGACTGCCAACTGGGAACTTAGCACCATGGGTCATATAGTTGACCCCCTCCCCCCCAGGCCACCCCCTTAGGTACCATCTGGCCCCAGCCGACTCATCAATGGAATGGGCATGCTGCAGTGCAACCAGTGCAGTCATCTTCTTGACTACTGGAATGGCGGCGTGTGGGGAATGGAGTGCTTATATGCAGCTCCTACTTGTCAGGCTCTCCAGTGCCGATCCTGATCCCATCATATCACGCGCCAGCTTGCATTGGAATTGCACTTGTTCCATGTGACACTGGTGTTAGCCCACAACCAGTTCCTAAATCATTCCTGGACCGCCACTGCTTTCATCACTACTGAACGCTCGCAATTTAATTCCAGCGTCAGCACTTAGTCTCTCAAATGGAGGACCCTGGCCAAGGTGTTTCTTTTCCGATAGGAATGAGCAGATAACATTTCCTCTCAGAGGGTTATGAGTCTTTTGAAATCTCTTCCTCAAAAGGTGCTGGAAGTAGAGCCTTAGAATATTTTTAAGGCAGAGGAACATAGTTTTTCGATAAGCAAGGAGGTGAAAGATTATTGAGCGGCTCGGGGAATGTGGAATTGAGGTTAGAATCATGACCTTACCGAAAGACAGAGCATGTTTGAGAGGCCGAATGGCCTACTCCTGCTGCTAATTCATATGTAGGAAACCTATTTCAGCCTATCCAAGGAAAGAGCTTTCATAATGTGGTCAAACCGGTTGAGTGTGTCAATCTGCAAATCCTTCCAACACCCCAATGACTGGCGGTAAGAGCAGGAGAGACTCCTGGTCAGCCACGCTTAATATGGAGTAGCGCCACTCAAACTTTTAGCCCTTGGTGACAGATTAGTGACCTGTTATGGGAATTACTAGCTATGGAAATGGACAAACGTTTGATTAGTGCACAACTAGGTGTGTGAAAAAAATCAGCCTATGGGCACATCATAGAAGCATCAGGGCAGGAGTAGGCTATTTACCCTAACAATTCATGCCAGCGTACTTTCTTGGCAAGATCAGCTCGCCAGCAGAAAATCAACTAAAGTGTGATCTCGGCAGGGAGAAAATCATCATAATGTCACCCATGATCAAATGGTTGAGCAGACTCGATGGACCGAATGGCCTAATTCTGCTCCTATATCTTATGGTCTGACGGAGTCTGACTGACGATTCAGTTAGGTCATGGCTGATCTAATAGTACATCTCAATTATCCATCAGTCACATAATATTTAGGCCTATACTCAATAAAAATCTATCAATCTGAAATTTCCAGCCTCACAATGTTTTTAGAGGAGAGTTTCAGATTTCCTTTTGTGTGAAGAGGTGCTTCTTGACATCACCCCCGAATGATCTCATTCTAAATTTAAGATTATGCCCCCTTGTTCTGGCTTTCTCGCCAAAAAAAATAGCTTCTCTTTATGTCAACTCCTTTAATCATAACCACTTCAATTGGATCACCCATAATCATCAAAGAAAGTGGCTGAATTCTCTACTGTCGGGATTCTCCATTGCGCCAGCAGCACACCCACGCCCGTGGATTTTCCATGTGGAGCTGCCCACAACGGGAAATCCCATTGGCCAGCTGGCAAGACGGAGAATCGGCAGAGTACCGTTGCGGCGGGACAGAGAATCCCACCCAGTAAGTTTAGTTTATGCAACCTGTCCTCATAATTTAACCCTTTTAGTTTAGGCTGCTGCTACCACTGAGGTACATACACTGCTGGCTTCTAAACACTACCCTCCACATTGTGTCCTGGACATTTCTCTGCTGGATTCAGCATTTTACCTTAATTCCCTGCAACTTTTTACTCAATCTGGATTCTCCACCGGAGAACACAAGCCTCGACTCCAGTAAATTACCTACTTGTGAAAACTGGGTGTTTGCTCCTATTTTCTCTCTATTTTGAGTCAGCTTTGCTCTGTTCATGTTCATTCTCATTCAGCTCTGGATTCCCAATAACCTCTCTGTTGCTTCCGTCTGCTTAGTTCCTGTGGCTGCACATTCTGCTCTGATTAACTTGTCCTTCAGAACTCCTTCATTGAACTGATTTAAATCAGCTTCTCAAGCTCTTGCTGCTTTCTCCGACCTTATGTGGTTTTTGCCCCTCTGCAGCTGTTCACTAGATCTGGTTGTTTCTATTCACTGAATTTGTGGACTTACTATTCATTGTCTCCAGCTTCCTGGACATAATTCCTCTTGGTTCTTAGATTTTAGATCCTAGTTCCTCTGCTGTTACATTTGATCTGCTGGTACATCCTGTGAATACCTGAACCATGAACATACAGACATACAAAATAGAAGCAGAAGTAGGCCATTCGGCCCCTCGAGCCTGCTCCACCATTCAGTAAGATCACGGCTGACCTGTATATTTTAGGTTCCATGTTTCCATCCACCCCCGATAACCTTTGATCCCTTTGCCTAACATGAATGCATTCCTCCACCTTAAAAATATTCAGTGAACCCCCTTCCACTGTCTTCTGAGGCAGACAAAGTCACACAACCTTCTGAGGGGAAAAAAAACCTCTTCATCTCTGTCCTCTAGGGGACCCCTAATTTCAATACAGTGCCCCCTAGTTTGGGACTCACCTCCAACCTTTCAACGTCCACATATTTGGGATATTATGGGCTGGATTCTCCGATTTTGAAGTTATGTCTGTTCTTACATTTTTAGCTAGCTTCCTCCCACAGTCCAAAGATGTGCAGGTTACATTAAGGGATCATTAAAATAGGGCGAGGGAGTGGGCTTGGGTACAGTAATCTTTCAGAGGATCAGTGCAAACACGATGGGCTGAATGGCCTCCTCTGCACTGGAGGGATCCTATGATCTATTCATTTCATTCTTCTTACAGTATTATGTTTATTGTCTACCATTAACTCCCCATTCTCACTCTCCAGTGGACTAGCCCTTACTTTCCTTCCTCTTTTCCTGATTAAATGCCGATTGAAAGTCTTGCTATTGTCATGGGAGAGTCCCTTTAAGAACTGTTTTGTTTTATCAAATGGCATCAGTCATGTCATTGTGTGGGTGGAGCTGGACTGTGGCCCTGGGCTTTTCGTTTTGTTTTTGAGCTGGGAGCTGGCTGTGGATATGAGATTTACTTTTGTTTTACATTTGGAAGCTGGAGTCAGAGAAGTCTGTCTTGTCTCTCTCTGTGTGCATGTTATAAGGTGTCTCCAGATCACTTGATAATTTCAAAGTAATAACTGTTTTCTGGAAGGAACTCAAACCTAATGTTTTGGTAAAAGGGTTCTTTTGATTTATAAATATTGTTACTTGATTGAAACAGTTGGGGAAGTTATTAAATGTTATAGAGAGAGTACTGCAGCTGAGTGGGGTATTTATGTTTGTAGTTGATAAAAATGCTTCCTGTGTGTGTTTATAAAATGTTAACTGAATTTGCAGAATAAACCATTTTTTTGATTAAAAGTGCGAAAGGCCTCTGTTGAATAACACCTGATAGGCAGGACTTGTGCTCCTCGTAACCAAAATTAACAAAACGTTGCAGGTCAGGTGAACTCCATGATATACTTTGGAGTTTTCTAAACCTTGGTCCATAACTCTTTCTCCTGATTAATCTTTTAGTCATTCTCTGCTGTTCTTTATATTCTGATCAATCATCTGACCTGCCACTCATTTTTGCGCAGCTATACACACGTCCGCTGTACCTTGGATTAATCTCCACTGGCTAATGAACATTCTTGGCCCGCTGATTGAACTGGAAAACCACTAGTAACGCACCCACAAATACTTTGGGGCTCAGAAACCCAGAAATCCAAAATCCACAACTGACTCCGCACGACAACACTGGCTTGTAGGTGCTCCAAATTGATTCTGGCCTGTGCACAAGTCAACACCACCCTACAACCGGATCTCAGATTTTAAAATAAAAACAAAAGAATGTTGGAAATACTCAGCAGGTCAGGCAGATCTTAGAATTAAATTCTGTATCCGGCGCCAGGGATGGGGGCCACCTAGCTAGCTGGACGGGCTAACTCACGGAGTTACTCACGGTGTGCATATGTTTGGTTTATTAAAGGGATTGGGTTATATTGTGCTGTTACTGGGAGTGGGGGAGGGGGGGGGGGGGAGGGGGGAAATGTTCTGCTGATGAGAGAGGGACTTGGGCTGAGGGACAGAGAGGAGGTTGGAGGTGGAGGCTGTCTGGGGGCCGACCGGTGGAGGCGCGGAGCATGGGCTGGAGGCGGGCCCAAAAATGGGTTTGTGATCGGCGAAGGGGGGGGGGGGGGGGTGTAATGAGCCCCCAACTAAGCTGATCACTTGAAATGCTCGAGGGTTAAATGGGCCGGTCAAGCGGGCACGTGTGTTCGCGCATCTTAGGGGACTGATGGAGGATGAGGTAATATTACAGGTGACGCACCTGAGAGTAACTGACCAGATTAGATTGAGGAAAGGCTGGGTCAGTCAGGTCTTTCACTTGGGACTAGACTCAAAGACTAGAGGGGTCGTGATCCTGATCAATAAGTGGATGGTGTTTGAAGTGGGTAGAATAGTCCAAAGATGTGCGGGTTAGGTGGATTGGCCATGCTAAATTGCCCGTAGTGTCCTAAAAAGTAAGGTTGAGGGGGGGTTGTTGGGTTACGGGTTTAGGGTGGATACGTGGGGTTGAGTAGGGTGATCATGGCTCGGCACAACATCGAGGGCCGAAGGACCTGTTCTGTGCTGTACTGTTCTACGTTCTATAATAGTCTCGGATGTGGGAGGTTGGTACATTATGGTCAGTGGGAAGCTGGAGGGGGTCCAGGTGGTACTGGTAAATGTGTATGCGCCAAATTGGGATGATGTGGACTTTATAAACAGGATGCCGGGGAAGATACCAGACCTGGACTCGCACAGGTTGGTCATGGGAGGGGACTTCAACACAGTTATTGACCCTGGCTTGGACCGGTCAAGCTCAAAAATGGGCAAGGTGCCAGCAATGACAAAGGAACTAAAAGGGTTCATGGAGCAGGTGGGGGTGGATCCATGGAGATTTGGTCAGCCGAGGGTGAAGGAGTTCTCCTTCTACTCACACATGCATAAAGTGTACTCCCGGATTGATTTCTTTATTTTGAGCACGGCTCTACTGATGGGTGTGGTGGACACTGGGTACTCGGCGATCACAATCTCAGACCATGCACCGCATTGGGTTGACCTGCAAGTTAGTAAAGGCAGTAACCAGTGCACGCAATGGAGGTTAGATGTGGGACTTTTGGCTGACGAAGGGATGTGCGAGCGGCTGTGGAAATGTATTCAGAACTACCTTCAGGTCAATGACACGGGGGAAATTTCAGCAGCGGTGGTCTGGGAATCACTGAAGGCGGTGGTCAGAGGGGAGCGAATTTCGATACGGGCCCAGAGGGACAAGGTGGACAGGGCAGAGACGGACCGACTGGTAAAGGAGATACTACAGATCGATAATATGTATGCGGAGACCCCAGAGGCAGGGCTTTTAAGGGAACGGCTGAGGCTGCAGGTGGAGTTTGGCTTGTTAACCACAGGGAGGGCGGTGGAGCAGCTGAGAAAGGCGAGGGGGGGCGATATATGAGAATGGAGAGAAGGCCAGCTGAATGCTTGCACAGCAGGTTAGAAAGAGGGAGGCAGCCAGGGTGATAGGGAAAGTAAATGACGGAGATGGGAACCTGGTTGGTGATTCAGTCAGGGTGAATAAGGCGTTTCGGGATTTCTACAGCAGGCTGTACAGGTCAGAACCCCCTAAGGGGGCGGAGGGGATGAGGCACTTCTTGGAGGGGCTGAATTTCCCAAAGATTGACAGGGAGCTGGTAAAAGGGCTGGGGGCCCCAATCGGGTTGGAAGAGATAGTGGAGGGTCTGAAGGCCATGCAGTCGGGTAAAGCCTGGGGCCGGACGGGTACCCAGTGGAGTTTCATAAAAACTTCTCTGGGATATTGGGGCCGGTGTTGGTGAGGATGTTCAGTGAGGCAAGGGGGAGAGGGGTGCTGCCCCCGATGATGTCACAGGCCACGATTCCGCTGATTCTGAAGCGGGACAAAAACCCGGAGTTGTGTGGGTCCTACAGGCCGATATCCCTGTTGAATGCGGATGCCAAATTGCTGGCCAAAATTTTGTCCTCCAGGATTGAGGATTGTGTTCCGGACGTTATTGGGGAGGACCAGACGGGGTTTGTTAAGGGTAGGCAGTTGGTGACCAATGTAAGAAGGTTGTTAAACCTGATCATGATGCCCCCGGAAGGTAGGGAGGTGGAGGTAGTGATCGCAATGGATGCAGAAAAGGCTTTTGATCGGGTAGAATGGGACTATCTGTGGGAGGTACTGGGACAGTTCGGATTTGGGCGGGGCTTTATTGACTGGGTCAGGTTGCTGTATCAGGCACCTGTCGCAAAATGTACAGACGAATAGGACAACATCGGACTATTTTAGACTGCATCGGGGAACGAGACGGGGATGCCCCCTCTCCCTACTGTTGTTCGCGCTAGCTATAGAGCCGTTAGCAATTGCTCTGAGAACTTAAGGGGCTGGAAGGGGCTGGCCTGGTGAGGGGGGCGGGGTTGGAGCACAGAGTCGTGCTCTATGCAGACGACCTGCTTCTGTATGTATCGGACCCAATTGAAAGGATGGAAGAAATCAAGAGGATTCTTGGGAAATTTGGCCGGTTTTCGGGGTATAAGCTAAATATGGGGAAAAGTTAGATGTTTGCAGTCCAGGCGAGGTAACAGGAGAGGCAACGGGGGGAGCTACCATTTAGATTAGTTGGGGGAAGCTTTAGGTACCTAGGCATTCAAGTGGCGCGGGAATGGGACAGACTGCACAATCAGTAAGAATGAACACCAACACCTCCTCCACAATAGTCCTCAATACCGGTGCCCCGCAAGGCTGCGTACTTAGCCCCCTACTCTACTCCCTGTACACATACGACTGCGTGGCAAAACATGGTTCCAACTCCATCTACAAGTTTGCTAACGATACGACCATAGTGGGCCGGATCTCGAATAACGACGAGTCAGAATACAGGAGGGAGATAGAGAACCTAGTGGAGTGGTGTAAAGACAACAATCTCTCCCTCAATGCCAGCAAAACTAAAGAGCTGGTAATCGACTTCAGGAAGCAAAGTACTGTACACAACCTGTCAGCATCAACGGGGCTGAGGTGGAGATGGTTAGCAGTTTCAAATTCCTAGGGGCGCACATCACCAAAAATCTGTCCTGGTCCACTCACGTCGACGCTATCACCAAGAAAGCACAACAGTGCCTATACTTCCTCAGGAAGCTAAGGAAATTCGGCATGTCCACATTAACCCTTACCAACCTTTACAGATGCACTATAGAAAGCATCCTATTGGGCTGCATCACAACCTGGTACGGCAACTGCTCGGCCCAGGACCGCAAGGAACTTCAGAGAGTCGTGAATACCGCCTGAAATCACACGAACCTGCCTCCCATCCATGGACTCCATCTACACCTCCCGCTGCTGGGGGAAAGCGGGCAGCATAATCAAGGATCCCTCCCACCCGGCTTACTCACCTTTCCAACTTCTTCCATTGGGCAGGAGATACAGAAGTCTGAGAACACGCACGAACAGACTCAAAAACAGCTTCTTCCCCACTGTCACCAGACTCCTAAATTACCCTCTTATTGACTGACCTCATTAACACTACACCCTGTATGCTTCAACCGATGCCAATGCTTATGTAGTTACATTGTACATCTCGTGTTGCCTTATTATGTATTCTCATGTATTTTCTTGAATTTTGTTTAATTCCCTTTTCTTCCCATGTACTGAATGATCTGTTGAACTGCTTGCAGAAAAATACTTTTCACTGTATCTCGGTACAGGTGACAATAAACAAATCCAATCCAATCCAATCCAATTAAATCTGGCCCGACTAGTAGACCAAATGAAGGACGCTTTTTGGAGGTGGGACACGCTTCCGTTGTCACTGGCTGGGAGTGTGCAGACAGTGAAGATGACGGTCCTCCCGAGATTCCTGTTTGTATTTCAGTGTCTCCCCATCTTTATTCCGCGGTCCTTTTTTAAATGGGTCAACAAAGTGATCACTGGCTTCGATTGGGCGGGAAAGACCCCGCGAGTAAGGAAGGTAATGCTTGAGCGGAGTCGGGGTGAGGGCAGGCTGGCGCTGCCAAATTTTAGTAACTATTACTGGGCGGTGAATATAGCCATGATCAGGAAGTGGGTGGTGGGGGAGGGGTCAGCATGGGAGCGTATGGAGGTGGCTTCATGCAAGGGCACCCGTCCCGGGGCGTTGGTAACTGCGCCTCTGCAGTTCCTGCCAGCACAGTACTCCACCAGCCCCATGGTGGTGGCGGCCCTGAGCGTCTGGGGGCAATGGAGAAGACATGTGGGAGCAGAGGGAGCATTGGTCTGGTCCCCAATCTGTAATAATCACCGGTTTGCCCCGGGAAGTATGGATGGGGGGGTTTCTGGATATGGCGGAGAGCAGGGATTGAGAGGATGGGAGACATGTTTATGGAGGGGAGCTTTCCGAGTATGAAGGCGCTGGAGGAGAAGTTTGGGTTGACGAGGGGGAACAAATTCAGGTATCTGCAGCTGCGGGACTTCCTACGTAAACAGGTGTCAACCTTCCTGCTCCTACCGCTGAGGGGGATTCAGGACAGGGTAGTTTCCAGAGGGTGGGTAGGAGAAGGGAGCGTCTCGGACATTTACAAGGAACTTATGGGGTCAGAGGAGACGCAGACCGAGGAGCTGAAGCGCAAGTGGGAGGAGGAGCTGGGAGGAGAGATAGAGGATGGTCTATGGGCTAACGCGTTGAGTAGAATCAACGCGAGCGCAACATGTGCCAGGCTCAGCCTGATACAATTTAAGGTTGTTCACTGGGCTCACATGACAGTGGCCCAGATGAGCAGATTCTTTGGGGTGGAAGACAGGTGTGCAAAATGTGCGGGAGGACCAGCGAACCATGTCCACATGTTCTGGACATGTCCGAAGCTTAGGGGATTTGGCATGGGTTTGCAGATGTCAAAGAAGGGTGGCACTGAGTCCAGAGGTGGCGATTTTCGGAGTGTCGGAAGACCCAGGAATCCAGGAGGAGAAAGAGGCAGACATAAGAACATAAGAACTAGGAGCAGGAGTAGGCCATCTGGCCCCTCGAGCCTGCTCCGCCATTCAATTAGATCATGGCTGATCTTTTGTGGACTCAGCTCCACTTTCCGGCCCGAACACCATAACCCTTAATCCCTTTATTCTTCAAAAAACTATCTATCTTTACCTTAAAAACATGTAATGAAGGAGCCTCAACTGCTTCACTGGGCAAGGAATTCCATAGATTCACAACCCTTTCGGTGAAGAAGTTCCTCCTAAACTCAGTCCTAAATCTACTTCCCCTTATTTTGAGGCTATGTCCCCTAGTTCTGCTGTCACCCGCCAGTGGAAACAACCTGCCCGCATCTATCCTATCAATTCCCTTCATAATTTTAAATGTTTCTATAAGATCCCCCCTCATCCTTCTAAATTCCAACGAGTACAGTCCCAGTCTACTCAACCTCTCCTCATAATCCAACCCCTTCAGCTCTGGGATTAACCTAGTGAATCTCCTCTGCACACCCTCCAGCGCCAGTACGTCCTTTCTCAAGTAAGGAGACCAAAACTGAACACAATACTCCAGGTGTGGCCGCACTAACACCTTATGGGTGGGTAGAGTTGAGGAACCACAAAGGCAAAAAAACCATAATGGGAGTTATGTACAGGCCTCCTGACAGTGGTCAGGACCAGGGGCACAAAATGCACCACGAAATAGAAAGGGCATGTCAGAAAGGCAAGGTCACAGTGATCATGGGGGACTTCAATATGCAGGTGGACTGGGTAAATAATGTTGCCAGTGGACCCAAAGAAAGGGAATTCATTGAATGTTTACAGGATGGCTTTTTGGAACAGCTTGTGATGGAGCCCACGAGGGAACAGGCTATTCTGGACTTAGTGTTATGTAATGAGCCAGAATTGATAAAAGACCTTAAAGTAAGGGAACACTTAGGAAGCAGTGATCATAATATGGTAGAATTCAGTCTGCAATTTGAAAGAAAGAAGGTAGAATCAGATGTAAAGGTTTTACAGTTAAATAAAGGTAATTACAGGCGCATGAGGGAGGAACTGACGAAAATCGACTGGAAGCAGAGCCTAGTGGGAAAGACAGTAGAACAGCAATGGCAGGAGTTTCTGGGAGTAATTGAGGACACAGTGCAGAGGTTCATCCCAAAGAAAAGAAAGGTTATCAGAGGGAGGATTAGGCAGCCATGGCTGACAAAGGAAGTCAGGGAATGCATCAAGGCAAAAGAGAGAGCCTATAATGTGGCAAAGAGTAGTGGGAAGTCAGAAGATTGGGAAGGCTACAAAAACAAACAGAGGATAACAAAGAGAGAAATAAGGAAGGAGAGGATCGAATATGAAGGTAGGCTAGCCAGTAACATTAGGAATGATAGTAAAAGTTTCTTTAAATACATTAAAAACAAACGGGAGGCAAAAGTAGACATTGGGCCGCTCCAAAATGATGCTGGTAATCTAGTGATGGGAGACAAGGAAATAGCTGAGGAACTTAATAAGTACTTTGCGTCAGTCTTCACAGTAGAAGACATGAGTAATATCCCAACAATTCAGGAAAGTCAGGGGGCAGAGTTGAATATGGTTGCCATCACAAAGGAGAAGGTGCTAGAGAAACTATAAGGTCTGAAAATTGATAAATCTCCGGGCCCAGATGGGCTACATCCTAGAGTTCTAAAGGAGATAGCTGAAGAAATAGGGGAGGCGTTAGTTATGATCTTTCAAAAGTCACTGGAATCAGGGAAAGTCCCAGAGGATTGGAAAATCGCTGTTGTAACCCCCCTGTTCAAGAAGGGAACAAGAAAAAAGATGGAAAATTATAGGCCAATTAGCCTAACCTCGGTTGTTGGCAAAATTCTAGAATCCATCGTTAAGGATGAGATTTCTAAATTCTTGGAAGTGCAGGGTCTGATTAGGACAAGTCAGCATGGATTTAGTAAGGGGAGGTCGTGCCTGACAAACCTGTTAGAGTTCTTTGAAGAGATAACAAATAGGTTAGACCAAGGAGAGCCAATGGATGTTATCTATCTTGACTTCCAAAAGGCCTTTGACAAGGTGCCTCACGGGAGATTGCTGAGTAAAATAAGGGCCCATGGTATTCGAGGCAAGGTACTAACATGGATTGACGATTGGCTGTCAGACAGAAGGCAGAGAGTTGGGATAAAAGGTTCTTTTTCAGAATGGCAACCGGTGACAAGTGGTGTCCCGCAGGGTTCAGTGTTGGGGCCACAGCTGTTCTCTTTATATATTAACGATCTAGATGACGGGACTGGGGGCATTCTGGCCAAGTTTGCCGATGATACAAAGATAGGTGGAGGGGCAGGTAGTATTGAGGAGGTGGGGAGGCTGCAGAAAGATTTAGACAGTTTAGGAGAATGGTCCAAGAAGTGGCTGATGAAATTCAACGTGGGCAAGTGCACTTTGGAAAAAAGAATAGAGGCATGGACTATTTTCTAAACGGTGACAAAATTCATAATGCTAAAGTGCAAAGGGACTTGGGAGTCCTAGTCCAGGATTCTCTAAAGGTAAACTTGCAGGTTGAGTCCGTAATTAAGAAAGCAAATGTAATGATGTCATTTATCTCAAGAGGCTTGGAATATAAAAGCAGGGATGTACTTCTGAGGCTTTATAAAGCACTAGTTAGGCCCCATTTAGAATACTGTGAGCAATTTTGGGCCCCATACCTCAGGAAGGACATACTGGCACTGGAGCGGGTCCAGCGGAGATTCACACGGATGATCCCAGGAATGGTAGGCCTAACATACGATGAACGTCTGAGGATCGTGGGATTATATTCATTGGAGTTTAGGAGGTTGAGGGGAGATCTAATAGAAACGTACAAGATAATGAATGGCTTGGATAGGATGGATGTAGGGAAGTTGTTTCCATTAGCAGGGGAGACTAGGACGCGGGGGCACAGCCTTAGAATAAAAGGGAGTCACTTTAGAACCGTGTCGCGTCTTTTCGTCCGACGTCATTTCGTCCAACGACACTTCGTCCACGTCTTTTGGTCCAACGTCTTTTTGTCCGCCCGTCTTTTGGTCCAACGTCACTTCGTCCAATTAACCAATTGCAAATCAACTCCGTATAAAAGCATTTAATTGATAGAAAGCAGGCACAATACAGCAAGTGAATTTAATTGCTAAAATGCAAGTAATTGATGAAATTCAAGTAAAATGCAAGCTTAAAAATGCAGTTAAAAAGTTAAAAAATCTAAAAATGCAATTAAAAAGATCTAAAAGTTTACTACTGATGAATTCCCGAAATTACTTAAAATTGATGTAAATTGTGAGCAACATTCCTCAAGAAATCAATTTTCGCTGTGGGATCATATTCAACGACCAATCTTTTGAGGCGTTCAGTTATTTTCTTATATCGCGTACATGAAGTCGCCTGATTCCCCCGAAGAATTTGAGCCTTTTTGCCTATTATTAACCCTTCCTCTTCCTTCAGAGTTTTGATTAACCTCCAGATATTCAAATGAGCTCCACCCGCCGAACGCTTTATCGCAGAATGAAACCCCTCAGCAGCATTATTTGTTCTCGGTAGATCTTGTAGAACACGCTGATTAACATTCCATACAGCTGTCGGGAACGTAGGTGTTTCTCTCCTTCGTCTGGCACCACGTCCTCTCACAATGCCTATGTAAGTCAAGTCGAAGTAAACGATGAATTCAGCAGGTATTTCTTCATCGTCTATCAAATCTTCATAAGCCTCTTCGACATCTTCAACGGGGAGGAAAGCTAATGCTGAAAAACATCGAATTTTAAGGAATGATGAATTATTATTCGGCAGTAATGCAAAGACCCGTGGTAGACTGCTACCTTTAACTTGTACATGAATGCAGAACAGTTGAAACCACTGTTGTGGCACAATCTTGAATGTTCCATCACATGCCCAATGACGATATGATGCTAAATCCTGAAGAGCACTTTCTGATGCGAATACTAGTAAGCGCTGTTGATCCTCGACGCCCGAATCGAACCTCAGAAACTGCTGGCCATTGTCAAGCTTGCAATATTTGTCAGGTATTTCAAAACCGTGTCTAGCCGCTGGATTAGCGGGAAATCCAGAATTTTTTTGTCGGCACCTTTGAATAGTCCTTGAGACGACGGGCAGCCTTGGGAGTTGAGAGCAGGTATTTTCTGATAGCTGCGTAAACTTGGCCGCTAGTATGCTACGCGAACTTGCTGCTATGTTTTCCACTGCTTCATGCTTTATTTCTGCAACTGCTTTTCTAGCATTTAACGAATCGACATCAGCTGGATGAAGGTGCTCATTAGAGAAATAAATAATTTTAGGCTCATTGTTTTCCGTGACCGTGTGAATCCGCACTAAACATAGCCTTCTTTTCTCACATCTCCAGTATTCTTTTCCTAGGTTTGCACTGCTCGAATGAAAATCGTAGATATAGTTATTTCCATCAGCCACCTTCCGTTTACTCTTCGTTGACACAATGAACTTTGCCATTTCGGGATGGGCGAATTCGGGATTAGGAAAGAGACAGATAATATCTATCCTTTAACGAGGCTCGTTAAAGGGGAGAGAACGATAATAACTATCCTTTAACGAGGCTCGTTAAAGGAAAGAGGCCGGTAATAAAGATCCTTTATTGTATATTATGTGCATTAGAGAAGATTTCCATGTACAAAAGTTAAAGTGGAGTGGAGTGCTACTAAGCAAGTTACTAAAAGTCAAGTTACAAAAAGTCTTTGACAAAAAAAATCATCCAGCAAAAACACGTAAAAAGTCACAAAAAATCTTTGACGAAAAAAATCACCGGACAAAATGACGTTGGACCAAAAGACGGGCGGACAAAAAGACGTTGGACGAAAAGACGTGGACAAAGTGTCGTTGGACGAAATGACGTCGGACGAAAAGACATAGCACCCTTTAGAACAGAGATGAGGAGAAATTTCTTCAGCCAGAGAGTGGTAGGTCTGTGGAATTCATTGCCACAGAGGGCGGTGGAGGCCGGGACATTGAGTGTCTTTAAGACAGAAATTGATAAATTCTTGATTTCTCGAGGAATTAAGGGCTATGGGGAGAGAGCGGGTAAATGGAGTTGAAATCAACCATGATTGAATGGTGGAGTGGACTCGATGGGCCGAATGGCCTTACTTCCACTCCTATGTCTTATGGTCTTATGGTCTTATACAATTGCAACATAACCTCCCTAGTCTTAAACTCCATCCCTCTAGCAATGAAGGACAAAATTCCATTTGCCTTCTTAATCACCTGTTGCACTTGTAAACCAACCTTCTGTGACTCATGCACTAGCACACCCAAGTCTCTCTGAACAGCGGCATGCTTTACTATTTTATCGTTTAAATAATAATCCCGTTTGCTCTTATTCCTACCAAAATGGATAACCTCACATTTGTCAACATTGTATTCCATCTGCCAGACCCTAGCCCATTCACTTAACCTATCCAAATCCCTCTGCGGACTTCCAGTATCCTCTGCACTTTTCGCTTTACCGCTCATCTTAGTGTCATCCGCAAACTTGGACACATTGCCCTTGGTCCCCAACTCCAAATCATCTATGTAAATTGTGAACAATTGTGGGCCCAACACGGATCCCTGAGGGACACCACTAGCTACTGATTGCCAACCAGAGAAACACCCATTTATCCCAACTCTTTACTTTCTATTAATTAACCAATCCTCTATCCATGCTACTACTTTACCCTTAATGCCATGCATCTTTATCTTATGTAGCAACCTTTTGTGTGGCACCTTGTCAAAGGCTTTCTGGAAATCCAGATATACCACATCCATCGGCTCCCCGTTAACTACTGCACTGGTAATGTTCTCAAAAAATTCCACTAAATTAGTTAGGCATGACCTGCCCTTTACGAACCCATGCTGCGTCTGCCCAATGGGACAATTTCTATCCAGATGCCTCGCAATTTCTTCCTTGATGATAGATTCCAGCATCTTCCCTACTACCGAAGTTAAGCTCACTGGCCTATAATTTCCTGCTTTCTGCCTACCTCCTTTTTTAAACAGTGGCGTCACGTTTGCTAATTTCCAATCCACCGGGACCACCCCAGAGTCTAGTGAATTTCGGTAAATTATCACTAGTGCATCTGCAATTTCCCTAGCCATCTCTTTTAGCACTCTGGGATGCATTCCATCAGGGCCAGGAGACTTGTCTAACTTTAGCCCCATTAGCTTGCCCATTACTCCCTCCTTAGTGATAACAATCCTCTCAAGGTCCTCACCTGTCATAGCCTCATTTCTATCAGTCGCTGGCATGTTATTTGTGTCTTCCACTGTGAAGACCGACCCAAAAAACCTGTCAGTTCCTCAGCCATTTCCTCATTTCCCATTATTAAAACTCCCTTCTCATCCTCTGAAGGACCAATATTTACCTTAGCCACTCTTTTTTGTCTTATATATTTGTAAAAGCTTTTACTGTCTGTTTTTATATTCTGAGACGTTCTGGCCTTTGCTTCCCTGGTAGCCTGGAGACGGATACTATTATCTTGGAGGGACTCAAAGCCCCCGAAGTTGGAGACCTGGCTATCGGCCATGGCTAGCTTTCTCTGTTTGAAGAAAGTCAAGTTCGCCTTGAGAGGGTTACTGTTAGGGTTCGCCCGGAGGTGGCAACCGTTCATCGACTTCTTCGCGGAAAATTAATCGTCAGCAGAAGGGTTAGTTTAGCTTAGAATAGGGGGTAATAAAGGTGGGACCTGTAAGGAAGGGAGACGGCTTTTGCACTATGTTTATAGTTTCATGTACAGTGTTTATTTTGTTGTTGTTACAATCGCAAAAATACCTCAACAAAATATTTTTTTTTAAAAAAGAGAATTTAATTCTGCACTCTTCTTATCATCCATGAGACCCACCTTTGTCCTTGCAAACAAACATTCCATGTCCAACCTTCATTCCCTCTCTAAATGCCCTGGAGCATATTGTACACGTCAAAATATGAGCTCAGCTTTCGCACAACTCCTTGTTTGAATTGTGTGAATTAAAGTCACAAATTTTATTCTCCGTGGTGATGGCAGTGGAGCATTATCCCACCTTCTTAGTCTGACTGCAGTGTTTGACATGGTTGAGCAGCCATTATTTTCCAACACCTCACCTCCGAAGTTCAGCTCAATGGCAATGCTCTCACTTGATTCCTGTCTTATACATAAGGCATTGGAGTGTTGATGGAGCTACACTCATCCAGGTTATATTTCTGACTTGTGCCTTGAAGGTTGTGGAAGGCATTAAGAAGTCACATGAGTACAAACTGCAGAATACCCAGCCTGACTATTCTTGTTGCCACTGTATTTATGTGATTGGTTCAGTTAAATTTCTGGTCAGTAGTGAGTCCCCACAATATTGATATGAATTTGATTATGGCAATGCCATTTAATACCAAGGAAAGGTGATTAGATTTTAACTTGTTGGAGATGGTCATTGCCTGGTGCTTGTGTGGCACAAAATTACAGGCACAATATTGGTTCATCGTCTAAGGAAACATGAATGATATTGACAAAGGCTGAACATTCCCCATTTTTTACCTTTTGAGAAGGTCAATGATGAAGTAGCTGATGATGGTTGGGCTTAGGACACTGCCCTGAGGAACTGCTGCAGTGATGTCTTGCGGCTGAGCTAATTGGTACCACACTCTGTCAAAATCTGCTATGATGTGACTCTCGCTAACCTGTTGAGTTCAGCTCCATTATCCAGATTTGTACC
Organism: Scyliorhinus canicula; assembly: GCF_902713615.1. NCBI lineage: Eukaryota > Metazoa > Chordata > Chondrichthyes > Carcharhiniformes > Scyliorhinidae > Scyliorhinus > Scyliorhinus canicula. The sequence continues at coordinate 137,536,599 of NC_052147.1, forward strand.
ACGGTGTAATGAGGTTTTAATCTAAGTGGTTCTGGTGGAACCTAAATTTTGGCTTGATGTAGGTCAATGGTCAGTGACCATTGACACTGGATGAACAAAGGTTGATGCAGGAGATATGATATAGGCAGCAAAGCTCTGGATGAGCTGAAGATAATTGAGTATGGAGGATAAAAGGTGACCAGAAGAACATTGAAGTGGAAAGGTAAACAAAACCACAGGTAAGCATGTCACCAACGGTTTGCCTGCCCTACTTCATCCTATGTTAGCAAGATGGAAGTAGGCAGTCTTTGTGATGGAGAAGATCTAAGGATGAAGGTTGAGCTCAAGAGTCAGATACAGTTGCAAGTATTTCGATTTTGCCTGACTCAGTAGTAGGATAGAACTGAGAGCTAAGGCACAGAGCTTGTGACCGGCCAAAGGTTTTGTTTTTCCCAATATTTAACTGGAGGAAGTTGCAGTTCAAACTGGACATTAGACAAGCACAACACACTGGCAATGTAGAGGTCAAGAGTGGTGGTGGTGAGTGGGGTGTCATTTGCGTTCATTTGGAACTGAGCTCATGTCTTTGGATTATGTTCCGAAGGGACAACATGTGGATAAAAAAGGGGAACTCATTTTTTTGTGCACCTGTATCCCTTTTTCTCCGATTATTTGTGATGTGTTGGGCTGGCTGGGTCGATGTGGACTGCGCTTGATGCAGTGCAGCGAGAGACAGACTTCCAACACTTGATGAGATGCAACACAATTTTAATTAAAATCTAAACTATAATACATGTTCAACTGTGGGTTGACATTATGCTGACTTGAATGGATACCTGACACTAGCCTGACCAGACTTACTAGCTACCGCATGGTGTTTGCACTGACTAGCTCACGAGCTCTGACTGTCTCAGAGACTGGGTCCCGAGAGAGCGGAAAAACTGGTGCCCTCTGGCTTTATAGTGGTCGTGGCCTGTTTGGTGATTGGCTGCTGTGTTCTGTGTGCTTACTGGTCATCTTGTGTGTCAATCACTGCCTGTCTGCACTCCATTATATACATAGATGTATATTATGACAATTTATGGCCAAATCATAGGTCCTTCTAAGTACCCTGCCAGCGGATAATTTGAATGGTCTGTTTCACAACTGTATGTTAGTGGAACAGACCTGGCAGACTTCAGTTCATCCATGACTTGGAGGTCAATAGTTGCTGCCTTCACCTTCCTTTAAGATCGTAGCTGCGAAATATGGGGTGTCTGCAGCACAAGTTGTGCCAAGGCTAGGCACAGGATGCAAGGTCAGCGAGGAGGGTTGAAACAGAAATAGGACAAGAGAGGGTGAGGTGATGTGGAACATGAGATAGGTAGGTGTGACAGGGGCAGGACTCGGAGGGGAGCATGAGAAGGGAAGGGGGAGACGGAGGCAGGAGTGGGGGGATAAATACAATAGGGGAGGAGGGAGGCAAAGGCAAGGACTGGAGATGGGAGAAACACAAGGAAAGAAGTAGGACAGAGGCAGGACTAGGAGGAGGACGTGAATGTGTGTGTGGGGGGAGAGGGGGGGAGATGGATACAGGACTAGGGGATGGTCAAAGAATAAAGTAGAGGAAGACTATCCTGGGGCAAGAGCTATAAGACTGTCCAAGGAAGAGGCAGAGACTCTTCAGGGCTGAGGCCACACTATCAGGAGCATATTGAAGAGGCTGTCCTGGTGCTAAGGCCATGCAATCGGGCACACATTGAAGAGACTGTCTTGGGGTTGTATGGACCATATTAAAGTGTTTTGCATGGCAAATATATCTGAGTCTTTGGCTGGGAAACGTCTGTCTGGGCAATGATGGCCATACAGAGTATGGTTTCTAGGGCATGGATCTTATAAATCAGTAGCTGAAAAATTATTAGGTGATACAGTGGCACAGTGGTTAACACGGCTGCCTCACAGAGCTAGGTACCCGGGTTTGATTCTGACTTTGGGTGGCTGTCTGTGGAGTTTGTACGTTCTCCCTGTGTCTGTGTGGGTTCCTCCGGGTGTTTCCCCCAGTCCAAAGATGTGCAGGGTAGGTGGCCCTTACTGTCCAATGGTTAGGTAGGGTTATAGAGATACAGCAAAGTAGTGACCTGAGGTAGGCTGCTCGTTCGGAAGGTTGGTGCAGACCCGATTGGCCGAATGGCCTCCTGCACTGCAGGAGTTCTATGTTTCTCTGACTATATGATATTGGATGCTCTCATGGGGTAGAAAAGTCAGGGTACATGTGGCTTCAAGAAGGGGAGGCAGGGCCAACAAATGGCATGGGGACATCAACATTAAAGAGTTCTGGGGAGAATAGGAATATGCACATAAGTAATGATAGGGTCAAGGATAACAAGGGGAGACTTTATAAATACAGGAGGAATGGAAAGTAGAAGGAGGTGATTATGGGGAAAGATCGGAGAACATGGTGGGTGATGGGGGGAGGTTCTTGGGAGCTGGTTCCAAGCATGAAATTCGGCAGCACTATTTTTGAATTCACCTAAGAATGACGCAGTTTGAAAAGCAAGCTGGAAAAATCAATCAGGGTGACCTCTCCTGGCTTGTGGGAAGAGTTCAACACAGCAATTTTTGGCCTACTGTGGGGATTCTCTAAATTTCCAGCTCAAACCATGGAGAGCCTGGCTCAGGCAATGCTGGACTTGAGGGTCTAATGCATAACGAATAGGCTTGGCTCCTTTACTGGTGCTGCACATTTAAGCGAGAATCTATTAAGTTTAGGAACTGCAGTACATATGGCCTTAGTTGGCATCTGATCCTTACAGAGGCATGTGAGAATAGATGTAGCATCAAAAATAAAGGGCAACAGCTACTGTGCTAAAGCATCTTGGACCCTACAATCCTCCGTGTTCCAAGTGCACCAGTCATGGCATTCAAGGCACCACGGTTGCAGTCATGACAGGTCCTCCAGAGACTCCTTTCTCTGCTGGGTGAGCTTCTCGTTCAAGACGTCCACCAGCTCTATAGACCACTGAGATGGTAGGGCTGATCCCTCACCCTCCGCCACCTTCCTCTGTGTCGCAGGCAGAATTGGTCTCTCCGACAGCTCCTTTCAGCTAACACTACTTCCGGTCCATGAATCCATCCACCGGTGGAACAAACTCTTCCACCACCACTCCTTTACCTTTTACCATTAAAACATCCACCCGTTAATCGGGAAAAGGACAAAAAACACCACCACAAGTGAGAGCTACCAAATGTGCGACCACTCACACCACGGCCGTCACCGGAAGTTGAGAGTGTGGGTTTTGAGCGAGTAGACTTTTCACTCACTGTGGCAGAGCGCATCAGATCATTCATCCTTTTCCTGCACTACAGGGAGGTCCCTTATTGTTGCCCATGGGTGCTGACCTCCTTCGTGGCCTCCTCCCAGGCCAGAATGGTCAAGTCGGAGGACTTCTGGCTCCTATTCCCAAGAAAAGGGAGCACCAGCCTTTCCTGGACAGCCTGGAGAAGAATGCTCAGGGAGGCCTTGTTGAACCATGGAGCGCAGGATTTGATTCTTTCAGGCACCATGGACAACCAGAACAATACAACACATCTGGCTTACATGAGTGAATGTCTGTCTGTGTGCCATTTAACTATGGCGCCAAGTCCGTCGCCCTTCCCCATGAAGTAATGGCAGGATGGACAAATCCCTGCCTGCCCCACCAGGAGATTCGATGAGCTCCTTGTTGATGCATAATTAATGATATTGCCGTGAGAGACTACCTTTAAGAAATGAATGTTTTTATAGAATAGCTGTAGTGGGTGTACCTTTAAGAAATGGGTGTTGAAGAAATGGGTGTTTATAAAAATATGTGTAGTGGATGTACCTTTAAGAAATGGGTGTTTGTCAGTGATGTCAGAGTGTGGGTGGAGCTGGGCTGTCTGTCAGCTTTACTTTCATTTTAGGCTGTTTGCTACAGGGTGTGTTTTAGTTTCATTTTGGAGATGCTGCAGTCACAGCAAGATGTTTATGGATCTCTGCAAGCTTCTGAATGTCCATTTGGTGATTTCAACATGGTAACTGTTCTCAGTAGTGAAATTAAACCTGATGTATTTCTGTACAAAGGGTTATTTTTGTCTTGTGGATGTTGCAAGGAAAGATTAAGAGTTACTTATAGCGTACTGTATTCTTTAGGGGATTTATTGGTGTTGATAGTTGTTAAGATGTTTACTGTGGGTTTATAAAGTGTTAACTGGTTTCATAAACAAACATTGCTGTAATTTAAAAGTACTTTAACTCTCTGCTCACTACACCTGTAAGGTAAGCCCGTGTGGTCCCCATAACCACAATCTATTAAAAGTTGTGGGTCAGGTGAACTCAATGATACACTTTGGGTTTCTCTAAACCCTGGCCCATAACAATATGAAAAATGGAAGATCACGCAGGTTCATCCGACCCAGTGCTCAGCAGAATCACACCGACTTTCCTTGCTGCCACACTTCATAGTCTCCAGAATGGAAAATAGACAGGTTAAATGAGTGAGCAACAAGATAGCACATGGAATGTAGTGTGGGGAAGTGTGAAGCTATTCACTTTGGTCATAAGAATAAAAAGGCAGACTATTTTTAAAAGGTTTAAATTGTATAAATGTTGATACACAGAGAGACGTGGGTGTGTTTGTACAAGGAATGCAGAAATTTAGCAAGAAATTAGGAGGGCAATTATATTTTGACCTTTATTGCAAGGATATTAGCAAATGGAATAAAGAAATCTTGCTAAAATTGTACAGGGCTTCGGTGAGACCACATCTGGAATACGGTCATGCAATGTTGGTCTCCGTGGTTAAGGATCATTAAAAGGAGTACAGTAAAGGTTCACTAAACTGGTTCCTGGGACGAGGCGACTGTCCTATGATGAAAGGCTGAGTAATTGGGCTTATAATCTCTGGAGTTTAGAAGAATGAGAAACAATTTCACTGAAACATTCAAGATTCCAATGGGGCTTGAGAGAGAGATTGTTTGAGTTGGTCCGGGAGTCTAAAACAGTGGGGGGGCACTGTCTCAGTACAAGGGACCGATCATCTAGGACTGAGATGAGGATAAATTCTCTACCCCACAGCGTTGTGGAGGCTCCATCGTTGAATATATTTAAGTCTGAGATAGACAGATGTTTGGTCTCTCTGCGAATCGAGGGATGTGGGGAGTGGGTGGTAAAGTAGGGTTGAAGCCCATGGACAACTATGATTGTATTGAATGGCAGAGCAGTCTTGACTGGCCATACAGTCGACTCCTGTTCCTGTTTCTTGTGTTCTGATCTGAGGTTAGGATTGGAGAATTATTTCGCGGTACTGCATAGAAGGGCGATATGCCAACTCTTAGACTGAAATATTCACGGAGTCCAATTCCCCGCCCTTTCAGTGTGCATTTTCTTTTGCAGGTTTTTCATGATTTCCCTTTTATCTATTTATTTTTTAAATCTTTTATTCAAGGCATTTTCAAATATATATAAAAAATATCAGAACAACAACATTAAGAACTCAATAAACAACCACAATAATAATCTTTATTAGTATCACAAGTAGGCTTACGTTAACACTGCAGTGAAGTTACTGTGAAAAACCCCTATTCGCCACATTCCGGCGCCTGTTCAGGTGAACAGAGGGAGAATTCAGAATGTCCAATTCACCTGACCAGCACATCTTTTGGGACTTGTGGGAAGAAACCGGAGCACCCAGAGGAAACCCACGCTGACATGGGGAGAACATGCAGACTCCGCACAGACAGTGACCGAAGCCGGGAATCAAACCTGGGACCCTGGCACTGTGAAGCAACAGTGCCAACCACTGCGCTGCCATGCCGCCGACACCCACCTGCCCTCCTGACACCTACACACCGCCTCATCCTGCTTTCCCATTTTAGCCCCCTTGCTGACCTCTCAATCCTCCTGAAAGAAATTGATAAATGGCTTCCACCTCCGGGTGAAGCCCTCTGCCGGCTATTGCAGCAATTCCAGTCTCTTGTGGGCCCTACGCACCACCTTAAAGTAGATGAGGCTTAACCTTGCATATGCAAGGAGGCATTCACCTTCAGCAAGGCCTCCGCCCATATCTTTGCCTCCACTTACCCTCCCAGCTTCTCCCATTTACCCTTAATATCCCCCACTAGGGCTCCCTCCCACTCCATAAATTCCTTATAATTCAACACCTTCCCCTCCCCTATTTTATTCCTCAACAGTAACTTGTCCTACAACCCGAGGGCGGCAGTCCAGGAAATGACGGAACCTCTTTCCTCACGAAGCTCCGAACCTGCAGGTACCTAAAGTCATTCTCCCTGGGCAGTTCATTCGCCTCCTCCAAGTCCTCCAGCTCCTCAAACATGCCCCTATAAACAAGTCCCCAAAGTGCTCAATCCCTGCCTACCGCCACCCCTAAACTCGCATCCAACCCCGCCGGTGCAAACCTATGGTTGTCACAAATCAGTGCCCACACCGAGGCACCCTCCAGCCTCAAATGCTGCCTCCAATTCTCCCACACCCTTAGAGCTCACAAAGTACCTAACCAGCGAGAATGGCTCCAACAACAAAGCCCTCAATCCCGTTCCCCTACGCGACGCTGCCTCCACCCGCCCCCATACCGACCCCTCCACCACAGCCCACTTCCTCACCATTGCAATATTCATCACCCAAGAATAATTTAACATATTCAGCAACACCAGCTTGTCATGTTTGTTCTTCCCCCTTGCCCCCATTCCAAAGAAGCCCACCGCACCCACGGGGCCTTTTCCGCCCACATAAACCCAGAGATCAGCCCATTGTTCTTCTGAAAGAACGAATTGGGGACAAAGATCGGGAGGTTCTGAAACACAAAGAGAAACCTAGACAGCACCGTCATTTTCACTTCTGCACCCACCCTGCCAGCGACAGCTGCAGCACATTCTACCTCTTAAAATCTGCATCATCTGCTCCACCAGTTGAGCCAAATTCAGTTCATGCAACAGCACCCTGCTCCGCACCAACTGAATACCCAAATACCTGAAACTCGCTCTCACTACCTTAAACAGTAACTCCCCTCGTCTCATTTCCTGCCCCCCGGCATTAATTGGGAACACCTCACTCTTACCAATGTTCAGTTTATATCCCGAAACCCGACCAAATTCCCCCAGGATCTCGATAATACCTCCAATTCTGCCCACCAGTTCCGAGATATATAACAGCAGGTCATCCGCATTCAGCAAGACCCTGGGCGGAATTCTCCGTTCCTGAGATGAAGTGTTGACTCCAACACAGAATTCATAGACTTTCACGACAGAAAAACTGGTGCCGCATCTGCGCCAGTTGCACTATTGCTAAGGAGCTAGCACCGGCACCATGTGGAACACAATTGATTCTAATGGGGGTGAAAGGGCGACAGGTTAGCGTACTGCCATGTCCAACCAGGTCCACTGGGCTACCTGGAGGCTCCGGTTGGCACTGCGGGATCTGCCCCTCATGTCCCTCCCTCCCCCCCATCCCCGCACTTCTGGCCCCACGGTGTCAAGCACCATGGGGTCCTCTGGCCCTGGAACCTGTCCCTGATTGGCTATCACTGTCCCGCCAGGGATAGGTAATGCGGCCCTTGTAGAGACTACTGAGGCCTTGTTCTGGGTGGGCTCGCTACCATACTGAGAAAGTTTTCCGAAGAATTGCGCCCTTAGGAATTTTCTGGTCATGGGCTTTGAACAGACTATACTTCTCATGAAGTTCTTACATTTTTTTAAACATTTCTTCTCGTTCCCAAGTTAGAACCAAAATTGTATCAGTTAAATTTGGATTCAAATTGAGGTCTAACTGGAAAACGTGAGGGGTTTCCCCAGCCATTCCTGCCAGCCTCCTGACCCTGCTTCTGTCCACTGCATTCACAATAGACTCCAAGTCAATTTCAGAGAATCTTTGGTGCCCCCCCCCGCTACTTGTCTCAACCAGTGTTTCCCTGGTGGCTACAGCCAGAATGCATCTCTCCATTCCAACTTCCATTAAGTGGCAATATAGATAGTTGCCTAATATTCATCATCCGCACCGGCATGCAACCGATGACTCGTGTGGGAAACAATCGGCTTCAAACCTGCATCATTTAAGTGACCAGGCTGCATGAATATCAGTACTTGAGTTCCTTCAAAGAGGCATTATTTGATCTCTTGGCCTCTGTAGAGGTTTCCTCACATGTAGCCAAATTCAGTCTCATCCAAAAAATAGTTTTGATTGGGAGTCGATTGAAATTGATAGCTTTCTGTTAGACAAGGCTATTCAGCATGGGAAACCAAAGTGGGTAAATAGAATTCAGGTACAAATCAGGCATGACCTAATTGAGTGGCAGAATGCTTTGGAGGGGTTTGAATAGCCTACTTCTGTTCCGATGTTCAGTCGTGACTGCATTAGAAAATATCTGAAATGTCAACAAAGTTTTTTATCCATTTGGGGTAAACACAATGGTAGAATCCTTTTATCGTGACCTGTTAAAGGGCAAATATCGTCGTGGTTTTCCCCACTGGTGATATGAGCTTCCTCTTTTGATATATCATTTGTAAAATGAAAATGACGCATCATAGTAGGTAATGTAATTTTCTTTAAGTTCATAAAGTATGCAAAGTATGATCTACAGAAACTATTAAGCATGCTATTTTTTTATTTTCCTGTCTGAAAAAGACAGAACATTCTAATCGCATTATTTTGTGATTCACAATGTGATGCTATCTCGCAAGGAAGATTAAAGCTTTGGCAGAGAAGGGAGTTCTAGATTAAAATTTCCGTGAAAAATGAGTAGGAACACAACATGTATAGTTGTATGTGTGTTTGTTTGAAAATTAATACGTCATCATTTTTGAAATGGATTAATTTATCTTAGATGGTATAGAGAGTTTTGAGGGTAATGAGTTACAAGTGGCCTTAGGAAGCACAGAAATGGTGTTGCACAAAATAATTCTGAACTTGGAATGAAAATAAGTGGTATATTCAAGGGAGGAAAATCAGGGCTAATGATAGTAATGAGAGTGTGCATTGGAAGTTGGTTGATTCTGGTTTCTTTTGAACCATTGCTTTTCTAATTTTTCCATATGGTGCAAATAAACCACTGAATATATCAAAGAAATTAAAAAAACGAAAAGAAACATGAGAATGAACTCTTGAAAGATAGAATGGAAGCCATATAAATTATTAACATCAACACAGTGCCGCTGTACCTCCACACCATAAAATAAGCAGATAAACTTATTGACAATTACAAAATCATTGGTAGATTAACTTCTCCATACTTTATAATTAATTATTCTGAGAATTCCTTGACCTATACTGAGAATAATGATCTGATTAGCCTTGATCATGCCCTACATGGAGTGCTGCATTCAATTTTTGGCATTGCACCTCAGAAAGATTTATTGGCCTTGGGCCCCACTGCTGGAGATACACCTTTAAGTGGGTGTGATTATGATTTCTGTTGATGCAATTTACCATGTGACTCATCCTCAACCAGGCCCAACATGTGCACTGGTTCTCATACTTTGCAATGCTGCTGTCAACTCTCCACGCCTTAATAAATAGACCTGCATTTTTATGTGTTTTCCAATTCCTGATGTATGGTTGGTGACTTAATATTTATTTTTTAGTAAGTACAAGGATAAGTACAATATTCACTGGAGTCCCGAGGAGGCTTAAACTCAAAGGGTTATTCTGTTGAAGAAAAGCAAGGCCGCAACATGACTTGCAGTACACCCATCCCAGCCGGAGATGCCAGTTCCAATCCTGACTGGCTTTTATCTACCTGATTCACCGAGCCCTGCTGATAGGACTCCGCCACTCAGCAAGACGGGGAGATCAATCAGGTCATCCCCATGTGTCTCATGGGGTTATTGCAAGAAGAAAACACATATTCCATTTTCAAGCACACAATACAGAACTTGGTGCCAAAGCAGGCCAAACTTTTGAAGCAGCAAACTGCTCATTCAAAGTGGAGTTTGTGGTCTTTTACCAGAAATCAGAGCACATTAGCAGTGTGAGTTTAATAGCCAGGACGAGGTACAGTGCCAGGCAGTACTCAATATCAGGGAAGGCGACGAGCTGGGATATGGGCATCCAGGTTGATTATAGATCAAGGGAGACCTGAAAAGCATCGTGGAAATCAGGCCGAATAAGGTCGTGGAAACCAGAGGCAAAATTGAGAGTTGAAGATGGCTGGAAAAATCTTTTGTATCACTTTGTGGAGCATCAAGGTGCATTCCCACCATAACCTAGCTTTGTGTGCTGTTTGGAAATGTACGCGCAAATGGCATACATGCCACTCATCCCAAGTGCTACAGCAAAAGTGAAATGAGCTCTGGTGAATAGAGGAGCTACAAAAAACTGTAATATTACAGTGTGTTTAAAGTATTTACAGTATTCAAACCCTGAACAGTAAAGCAGCAGGGGTATTCATTTAAACAGCAGAGATGAAAATTTCCACGCTTAAATTGGAAGGCGACTGACCTACTCACAGAGTTTAAACTATTTAAGCAATACACAAGAGCTGTGCGGTGGAATTCTCCATTCCTGAGACTAAGTGTTGACGCGCAATCGATTCCGATGAGAAATTGTGCCGGATTCGCTGGATTCGCAATTGACACTCCGGAGGCTTACTAGCTGCAGCCACATATACACACTTCACTCCCCACACACACCATCCCAGCCAACAAGGTGGCAGCAAGGAGAGCGGCACCAAGGTTCATGGACACCGAGCTTGATATGCTGCTGGACGCCATGGAGAAGAGCTGGCCAACCTCTAGCCCAGCCCGGGAAGGAGACTCCCAGCCGCCGCCATTTACCTTGCCTGGGCACAGGTGGCAGAGGCCGCCAGTGCAACGAGCAACAACTTCCGGACTGGCCAGCAGGAAAAAGAACTGCAGCCTGGCCTACCCAGGCCCGGTCGTTCCAGAATACGCCTGCCAAAAGTGACCCAGGTCACAGGGATTCACAGCAGGCCACCTCCACTCCTGATGTACCATCTAGGGGATCCACCTAAACGTAGTGTTAAGGCCGGTAAGGCCAGAAAATTAGACCTCCTCAGGGCGGCCAGGGTGAGCAGCAGCTCTGTGCCCCAGCAACAACTCCTGTCCCACACACCCATAAACCTATTCCCACCCCCCCCCACCCGGAGGATATCCAAACCCCCACCCTGAACCATATACCAGCACCCATATCAGCCACCATGGCTGACGCCCTGACCACTGAAGCCACCAACTGCCCACCCCCTTAGTTGCATATGTCAGACTGTCTATCACTGCCATGAGCCAGAAAACACTGGAGCGGGACCTTGGTGACAGGCCCCAGACGTGGTCAGTGGGTCCGAGGAAAGGGCAGTCGCCAGGGTGAAGATTGGCATTGGGTGAGGAAGTGAGACCTCGCTGAGTTGTGGTTCCAGCGTGATACCCGCCTCCCCCATAACACCACCCTCACCTCACACTACCCTCACCCCCCCACCACACTCACACTACCCACTTACCCCTGCACCATAAATTTCCACTGCCCCCAGTCTCCCGCCCCCAGCCCGCGGTCTAATCACGCGTCCTGTCCGGGAGCTGCTGGTGATGGGGCGGTCCTCCTGGTGTTCCCCATTCCCAGCCTCAACCAGAGCCCCAAGTGCTGAGCTGCAACTAGGATACTGACATGGACAAGAGCCATCAGCCTGAGACCCAGGACACCCCGGTGCTCGAGTCCGAAGATAACACAGATTTCCCGTCACAGCTGTCTCCAGCATCCTCCACCATCCCATGGACACTCACCTCAGTTGGGCATTTTAGTGAAGACGCTCCTGAGACACTATCTGGTGCACACCACACAGCTGCTCCGGTACAGCAAGTGGAGGTGGGAACACCCGAAGGAGGGATGATCGGAGGGCGGGCCAACCCCAGGGACTGGCTACCGCTCAGACGGGTTTCGGACAGTCCTATCGATTGCGCAACTGCAGTCACAGAGCCAGGGACTACATGAGGGGTTGTCGGCAAGCATCCAGCACCTGCAGGTGCAGGTGGAGGACTCCACCTGCGCTTGCAGGAGAAGGAGGTGGTACGGCCATACGTGCCTCCCATGCCAACACCGCACGAATGCGGCCTGTGGTGGAGGCCTTGGGGGAGAGGGTTGTGGATCAGCATTTCCAAGGCCTGAGGCATCCTTTGCAGGTGGTGGCAGAGGCATAGGACAGAGCTGCCCTCTCTCAAGCAGCCATGTGCTAGAGCCACCTGGACATTGCAGCGCCACTCCTGAGCATGGCCCAGTCACAGCAGGACATGGCTGAGAGCACCGGCGGCATTGCCCATGTGCTGACCAATGTGGCACAGATACAGAGGGAGGTGACCCAGTACCAGAAGGAGATGGTGCAGTGACTCCCTGATGGTGGCACAGACCAGAAGGTGGTGCACAGTCAATGAATGGTCCACACCCTGTGCTCCATGGTCACGAGTTACAGACCCTGGTCAAGACAAGAACAAGTCTCTAGGACTGGCAGCGCCAAGTGGTGGTGGAGTCTCAGGGGGTAGCTCCATTCCCAGCCCCAGTCCCATTGAGTACCCCGGGGACAATTGGGCAACCCGAGGGAGGAGGAGGTGATGGAGCACATACCGGCGACTCCCGCATGTGAGGCGTCGGTACATCGCAGCATCTCGGACTGCCCCCCCAGTCCCTGCTGTCCCTGATGTATCTGGTGGGCGGCGGGCAGAACAGGGTGGCACCAAGCCACCTGGGACACCGGAACTGCAGCCTGGCCTACCCAGGCCCGGTCGTTCCAGAATACGCCTGCCAAAAGTGACCCAGGTCACAGGGATTCACAGCAGGCCACCTCCACTCCTGATGTACCATCTAGGGGATCCACCTAAACGTAGTGTTAAGGCCGGTAAGGCCAGAAAATTAGACACGGGTGCAGGGCACAGTTTAGTGATAGGGGCTACGGCACAAATCTGTATACATGATGTCACAGTAAACACCTGTGCGCAATGTTACAACTTGCCTCGGTGCTCTGTCAGAAGGGTGTGATGGGTGGGCTGGTCTGGGCTGGCCGGGGGATGGGTGGTAAATGGGCAGACTTTGGATTGGGCTTGGCTCAAGAACCCCAGTTCAGTCAGCGTTCAGTGCTTCGGTGCCCCATCCCCATCCCACTATCCCCACCCTCCATTGCTACCTGATGGCCACACACTAGCTGCACATTCATCGAGTGGAACACCTTTCGGTTTCTGTCGAGCAGCCTGTCATCTGCAGGTGCTTATAGGACATCTTGCATCCCATCGATCACCCTCTGGACCCGGGGCATCTGGGAGATGGCAGCTAACCATGCTGATCGGGCATCCTGATGGACTCGGTCCACATTGAAATGGATGTATTGTGCCGACTGGGCATATAAATCGCACGGATGTACTAGTGTACCGAGTTCTGTGAGATCCAGGACATTCCCCACTCGGCGTCTGGAAGGAGCCCCTCACCTTGACAGCCAGTGGGAGCGGCTGTCCTTCCCCATTCCCCCACGGTGCCAGGTATGCCATGATCTGGCAGGTATGTGCACTGTCCCCCTGCTCAGGCTGAGTTTTCAGCATGCCTGGTCCAACAGGTCCTCGAATGACAGGCACTGCTGGTACACGAAAGGCCTCATCGGTGCCTCCTTTGCACCTCCTCAGCCTGTTGGGCAGCCGTCTCTCCATCGGATTCCACTGGAGCAGGCTCCCCTGTTGCAACGTCCTCCTCCTCGAGCAGCTCCAGCTCGTACAGCTGCAGTGGATCCCCCAGGGCTGCGGTGACTAGCAGGAAGGCACCATCGCTGGTTGTATTCCAATATCCATTGTCTGCAGGGGGTGAAAGGCCTCCATGTTAGCATGGTGCGTACCCACGTGCCTAACCAGGTCCAAAATGCTACATGGTGGCCCCGGTTGGCACTGTACACCACGTTCCCGCATGTTCCTTCCTTCCCCATCCCCTCACCCCTGGCCCCATTGGTGCTCAGCATTATGGGGGCCTCTGGCCCTGGCTCCGTACCTGCTGCCAGGGATACCATCGGCTGACCCTGCCCTTGCCACTGGTATTCTCTGTGGGTCCATCCGGCACCCCCTTTTAGGGGCTACTGTGGGCGTTGCCCTCGGGAGGGCCACATGATGCCCTGCCGGCGGGTGGCGGACGGTTGTGAGGGGGGAGGGTGGTTTGGCAAAAGGTGGGGTGCGGGGGTGGTTGGGAGGAAGAGTGTGAACTCGGTTGTGGGCTGGGAGCACCCATATGGCTAGTGTCACTCTGCAGAACCAGGGGCCAAGGTGGGTGATCAGTGGGGTGCACAGCAAGATGGCTGATTTGTAGGACGCGGCAATGTGGTCCATGCCTGGACACTGCCCCAGTCCCATGGGGGGTAGTTCTGGCCCCACAGCCTGTCCACTGTTCACCCACCCCGGCCCTGGCAGGGCCCATACCCCAGCCTGGCCAGTGTCCAGCCGGCACTTCATAGTCGCACGTCTCCGTGTCCTACTTCCTCTCTCCCTCATCAGTCATGGCACCTGCTTCATCATTTTTAAAAGCACAAGTTAAACTCGGCATCGGGAATTCCCCCCAGTGGAGGTGGAGAATCGCAGAATACCAAGTCTGGCCTGCTAACGATATGCCACCAGCCTTTACTGTACATTTGGCACGCAATGCATTGACGCCCCTGTCAAGGTGCCGGAGAATTGCGATGTGGCATGAACCCAGCGCCCATCACAATTTTGGCTTCAAACCGATTCTCCGCCCAATCGACTTTCCCGATTCCGGCGTCGACCAATGTAAAATCTGCCTGTGGTTTGTTGACTTAGGCATGTCTGAATCAGACAAACATATCAGAAATATTAAATTAACCATTGGAAATGAAGGTTTCCATTGGCTCAACTCATCTGGGCTTGAGGAAGAAGACCGCAATTATCCTAAGAATATTTGGATAATTTTGGAAGACCAGTTCAGAGTCAAAGAGTGGAATTTTCCACCTCCCCCTCTTCCCTCCACGACGTGTTTGGCAGCAACGGAGGTGGCCCGCCATTAGCCAATGGCAGGGTCTTCTGGTTCTGCAGCTGGCAACGGGTTCGCACTCTCTGCCACAGGTTTCCCAGCAGCGGTGGGTCACCATTGGTGAGAATGGGCAGTCCCACCGGCAGGAATGACCAGAAAACTTTGGCCAAAGTGAATTTAAGTATCCATTGCCTGGAGTTTGTCATCCATGAACAGCTTATGGGGACCATCCAGATGATGCTATTCTCATGCGTTTCTAGAGGGTGGAGGTTCTGGGGTTGGAATGTGCCATCTAAGGAGACTTGCTAAATTCTTGCAGTGCATCTTGTAGATGGTGAACACTATTGCCACTGTGCATCCATGGTGTAAGAAGTAAATGTGTGTGGATGGGGTGCCAGTCTAGGGGGGGTCCTTTTCCTGTATTGAGTGAAGTTTCTTGAGTGTTGTGGGAGCTGGTCCAGTTCAACTTCTGGTCAGTGAAATGCCCAGGATGTTGATAATTGGGGATCCAGTGATGCAGTACCATTGAATGTCATAGGACGATGCTTCGATTCTCTCTTGTTGGGGATGGTCACTACCTCGCACTTGCGTGGCACGAATGTTACTTACCATTTGTCAGTCCAAGTCTAGATATTGTCTCGGTCTTGCTGCATTTGGACATGGACTGCTTCAGTATCTGAGGAGTCATGAATGGTACTGAACATTGTGCAGTCATCAGTGGACATGCCCACTTCTGACCTGATAATGGAAAGAAGGTTGGTTATTGATGAACCAACTGAAGATGGTTGGGCATAGGCTATTACCTTAGTTCATAGGTTCATAAGATATAGGAGCAGAATTAGACAATTCGGCCCATCAAGTCTGCTCCGCCATTCTATCTTGGCGGATATGTTCCCTATCTGTGACTGACAATGTTACAGGCCAAGAGCTGGATTGAAAAATCAGCCAGAGCATTTCCTCCCGAGAACATATGACCTAGGAGCAGGAGTAGGCTATTTAGCCTCCCGAGCTTAAACACCTTCAATGATCATAGATGATCCCATCCTGGCCTCAACTCCACCGTCCTGCCCATTCTCCAGAACCCTTCAACCCATTCCAATTAAAAATCTGTCCAACTCCTCCTTAAACTTACTCACTGTCCCTACATCCACCGCACTCTGGGGTAGCGAATTCCACAGACCACAACCCTTTGGGAGAAGTAGTTTCTCTTCAAATCCATTTTAAATTTGCTACCTCTTATTCTAAGATTATGACCTCTCGTTTTAGAATGCCCCACTGGAGGAACCATCTGCTCCACATCTAATTTATCCATACCTTTTAGCATCTTGTATACCTTGATATTATCTCCCCTCATTGGTCTAAACCCTAGATTATAGGCCTAAACTGTTCAATCTCTCCTCATACAACAAACTCTTAATCTCTGGAATCAATCTAGTAAACCTCCTCTGCACTGCCTCCAATGGCACTATATCTTTCCTTAAATAAGGGGACCAAAACTGTGCACAATACTCCAGGTGCGGTCTCACCAATGCCTTGTATAGTTGCAACACTTCCGAACTGTTATACTCAATTCCTTTTGCTGTAAATCATGCCTGAAAATTTTAAGCCTAAAATGAATGATGTTGGTTAAGTAAGGGTACCACAGGGCATGGGGTAAAGGCAACGAGTTGCTGCACAAACCAGCCATAATTTAATGAAATAACAGAATAGGTTTGAGGGGACGTCCGGTGGCAGCCAGGAGTGGGTGATCGCACATTTGGTGGCACCTGCTCAAGGTGGATTTATTTCGGTCCTTCCCCATCCGAATGGTGCGGAATTTGAAAGCTAAAGGTGCAGGAGTGCCCAGGGAAGGTAATACTCCTCTGGTGAGAATGGTCTATGGATCAGTGGAAGAGAAGTGTCACGAGAAAGAGAGTGCAGCTGTAGCAGGAAATTTTTCATGGTGCACCACAGGTAAAGATGGTGGAGGGCAAAGGAGCACCGTGCCTACTCAGTGGTCGACGGAGCAGCTGGTGGAGTTTTTGAATGATAAATTCCTGCTGCGGAGAAAAGAAGCTTTGGAGGATTTAAACAATATGGTGGAGCCGCTCAGGCTAGCAATTGAGTGTGTGGAGCAGAGGCAGGAGGCTCAGGGCCTGGAGATCCAGAAGGTGGAGGGGTCAGTGGGGGAGCATGAGGATTGGCTTGCCTCACTACAGAAGGAGCTGGGGATGGTATTGAGCAGACAAAAGAGGTTAAGAGAGAAATTGGAGGACCTCGTGAACCACTCCAGGAGGCAGAATGTGAGGATTGTCGGGATACCTGAGGACATGCAGGGAGCGGAGACCGCCAAGTATGTGGTGTGAATGCTGGAGAGGTTGATGGGGGTGGGGATCTTTGACCGGCCCCTCGAGGTAGATTGGGTGCTGAGGAGTAGGCCAAAGGTGGGGGAACTGCCATGGGCGATGGTGATGAGGCTGCATCGACTTTTGGGCAAAGAAAGATTCTGAAGTGGACGAGGCAGCCCAAGAAATGGACCTGGGAAGGGAATGAGCTACGGATTTACCAGGACCTGGGTGCAGAGCTGGCTAATCAGAGGGCTGTGTACAACCAGATAAAGGCAACCCTCTTCGATAAGGGGATGAGGTTCGGGGTGTTGTACCCTGCCTGTTTTTGGGTGATGCATCACAAGCATGAATTTTATTTTGATTTACCAGAGAAGGCAAAGGACTTAACAAGGGACCATGGACTGGGAGTGTGAGAACATTGAATTTTGGAAAGGTGGTTCGTGTTCATTGTGGGGCATCTTGGGTGGGCAATTTGGCGTGGGTTTCGATGGGGGAGGGGTGATTGTGAGTGTGCCTTTTGTTTCTCTTTCTTTGATAGTGGTTGGGAGGATTCAGAGGGAGGGTGGGCTGGAGGGGTGAGGGGAAGTCAGAGGTCTTGGTCAGGGGCCACCATTCTAGCTGGGCGGGCTAGTTAACACAAATGAAATGGTGATTGCCATGAGAAAGGCATTGTGGGGGGGGGGGGGGGGGATAGTGTTGTTTTTGGTTTGGTGGTTGGGGAGGGTTGCTGAGATGGGTGTGTTGGTGTGGCATAGTTGGGAAGGGAGAGATGGTGGCGGACACCTGAGGGCGGGACTGGTGGGGTGCGTGACGCGGCCGGGGGCAGGCTTAAAAAGGAGTATGGCTGATCGGCAGGGGAGGGGGACGGGGAGCCCCCCAACCAGGCTGAAACCATGGAATGTGAGAGGGCTGAATAGGCCATGTGTCTTCGCACATCTGAGGTGTTCTTGCAGGAGACGCACCTGAAGTTGGGGGATCAGATGAGGCTGAGGAAGGATTGGTGGGGCAGGTGTTCCACTTGGGGCTTGATTTGAAGACGAGGGGCTGGCGGTGTTTGTCAATAAGAGGGTGGCTTTTGAGGTGGGGTGCAGTGCGGCCGATCCAGGGGGTAGGTATGTGATGCCAAAGAGAAAATGCTGGAAAATCTCAGCAGGTCCGGCAGCATCTGTCGGGAGAGAAAAGAGCTAATGTTTCCAGTCCAGGTGAAATTGCCAAAGCTGTAGGTATGTGATGATCAGTGGGAAGTTGGATGGGTCGCTGGTGGTCCTCGTGAATGTGTATGCCCCAAATTTGGATGACATAGACTTTATGAGTTGAGTGTAAGGGAAGATCCCGAACCTGGACACGCATCAGCTGATTATGGGGGGCGATTACAATACAGTCTTGGACCTGGCCTTGGATCGATCGAGATACAGACCTGGATCTGAGTTTGGACCGATCGAGTCCGAAGTCGTCGAGGGTGTCGGCGGTGGGGAGATGAGGGGGTTCATAGAGCGCATGTAGGAGTGGGGGGGGGGGGGGGGGACGGCAGACCCATGGGATGTTGGGAGGCCAAGGCCAAAGGAGTTTTCATATTTCTCTCCTGTGCATGGGGTGTACTCCTGGATCGATTTGTTTGTGATGGATAAGGCACTGCTGACAGGGGTGGCTGACTCGGCGTGTTCGGCGATTGTGGTTTCTGATCACACGCCGTATTGGGTGGATTTGTGGGTGGTGAAGTGGGAGGTCCAACAGCCACAGTGGAGTTTGGATGTAGGACTGCTGGTAGATGAGGGGGGCGGGTGTGAGCGGGTGAGGGCTGCCATTTGGGGCTATGTGTAGTTGACTATTGCAATGGTGAGGAAATGGTCTGTGGAGCAGAGATCGGTTTGGGGGAAGGTGCCATGTAGGGGAATGTGTTTGTGGGCTCTGTTGTTGGCACCTCTTCTGTTTTCGCCGGTCAGGTACTCCGTAAGCCCTGTGGCGGTGTCGGGGTTACGGGTGTGGAGTCAGCGCAGGCAACATTTTGAGCTGGAGGGCACGTCATCGTGGGCGCCGATTTGCCAGCGGGGATGGTGGCAGGTGGGGATCGAGCATTAGGAACTTGTTTATCATGGGCAGGTTTGCGGGGCTTGAGGAGTTGGAGGAATTGTATGAGTTGTCCAAATGGAATTGTTCTAGGTATCTGCAGGTGACGATTTTGTGAGGAGAGAGAGGTGCCATCCTTCCCGGGGCTGCCGCCTCCGGTGTTGCAGGACAAGTTGTTGTTGGAACAAAATAGAGTAGGGGAGGGTGTCAGATGTTTACAAGGAATTGAAGGAGAGGGAAAGTGCTTCAGTAGACGAGATTAAGCGCATGGGAGGAGGAGCTAGGAGGAGAGGTGGGGGCCGCGACATGGGCGGAGGCCTTGCAGAGGGTGAACGCGTTCTTGTTGTGTGCAAGGTTAAGCTTCATCCAGTTTAAAGTAGTGCATAGGGCCCACATGATGGTGGTGAGAATGAGCAGGTGTTTTGCAGGGCTGGAAGACAGGTGGAGGTTGTGTGCGGGGGGTGGACCCACTAATCACGTCCACCTGTTCTAGGCGTGTTCAAGACTGAGGGGATTCTGCGGAAGATTCTCAGATGTTATGTCCAAGGTTCTGGGTGTGGGGGTGGCCAGGAGTCCAGAGGTGGCATATTTAGGGTGATGATGTGACCATCAATTTACACGAGACAGAGAGTTGAAGTGAACAGTGGCTTTAATCAACTAGAACAGTGCCAGGGCAGCACGGTGGCCTAGTGGTTAGCACAACCGCCTCACGGCGCTGAGGTCCCAGGTTCAATCCCGGCTCTGGGTCACTGTCCGTGTGGAGTTTGCACGTTCTCCCCGTGTCTGCGTGGGTTTCGCCCCCACAACCCAAAAATGTGCAGAGTAGGTGGATTGGCCATGCTAAATTGCCCCTTAATTGGAAAAAATAATTGGGTAATCTAAATTTTTAGAGAAAAAAAAAACTAGAACAGTGCCTGCCTGCGCTGTTCTGCAATGAGAGCTGCCTCCAGGGCAGCTGCTCTTTATACCTCCCCTCAAGGGGGCGGAGCCAGTTGCAGAGCCGACAAGGGCATCAACATGATACAATCAGTGCAGTACAGTATAATGGTCCATAGGTGGAGCCCACATGGGCAACAGCATGGTACAACGTAGTACAGTGGTGAATGGTTATCATAATAAGTTCACCACATTCATCCCCTGTTAAAAGATTGAAGTCCGGCGGGAGTGAGGGGCTCACAGGTTCAGTCTGTCCAGCGCCCTGATCGTGCGCTGCGATCGCCGGAGCTCTGGTGGCGCCGCGGGCACGGGTGTCGAACTCATCGGTGCAGGCATGGGAGGTGAACTTGTCGATGCTGGCACAGGTATGGACTCCGGGAGCGTGTCGTCCGGAGCTTCATTCCTGTGAGTCGGCGAAGGGGGCTGAGAGTATAGGATGGGGTGTAGAGGCCATGTAGGGGCGGGGGTGCTGTTTGGCGTAGGTTTGGGGGGTAGGGGGGTGGTAGGTGATGGTAGGGGATCCTGCGGGTGCCAGGTCCCGGAGGGAGACCTTATCCTGTAGGCCGTCGGGGTCTCTACGTATGCGTACTGGGGGTTGGTGTAAAGGAGCTGGACCCTCTCGACCAGGGGGTCGGACTTATGGCTCCTTAAGTGTTTGCGCAGTAGGACGGGCCCCGGTTTCTTCAGCCAGGCTTGAAGCAAGACCCAGGAGGTGGATCTCCTCGGGAAAACAAACAGGCAGTAATGAGGGGTCTCGTTTGTGGCTGCGCAAAGGAGTGACCTAATGGAGTGGAGTGCGTTGGGCAGGACCTCCTGCCAGTGGGAAACTGGGAGATTCCGAAATCGTATGACCAGGAGGACGGCCTTCCATACCGTCGCATTCTCCCTCTCCACCTGTCCGTTTCCCTGGGGGTTATAACAGGTCGTCCTGCTCGAGGCGATGCCCTTACCGAGCAGGTACTGACACAGTTCGTCGCTCATAAACGAGGAGCCCCGGTCACTGTGGACGTAAGTGGTGAAACCAAACAAGGTGAAGATACTATGTAGGGCCTTAATGATGGTGGCTGCGGTCATGTCGGGGCAAGGGATTGCAAAGGGGAAGCGGGATTACTCGTTGAGGAAATACGTGTTGCAGTTGGTAGAGGGGAGGGGCCCTTTGAAGTCGATACTGAGGCGCTCAAAGGGCCAGGATGCCTTCACCAGGTGGGCCTTATCCTGTTGACAGAAGTGCGGCTTACACTCCGCACAGACTTGACAGTCCCTGGTCATGGCCCTGACCTCCTCGGTGGAGTAGGTTGCGGGCCTTGATGTAGTGGAGAAGCCGGGTGACCCCCGGGTGGCAGAGGTCATCGTGGATGGCCCTGAGTCGGTCATATTGCGCGCTGGCGCATGTGCCGCGGGACAGGGCATCTGGGGGCTCATTGAGCTTCCCAGGACGATACACTATATCGTAATTATAGGTGGAGAGCCTGATCCTCCACCTCAAGATCTTTTCGTTCTTGATCTTGCCCCGTTGTGTATTGTCAAACATGAAGGCTACCGACCGTTGGTCGGTGACGAGGGTAAATATCCTACCAGTGAGGTCGTGCCTCCAGTGTCGTACAGCTTCCACGATGGCTTGAGCTTCTTTTTCGACTGAGTAGTGTCGAATTTCGGAGGCATTGAGGGTACGTGAAAAAAGTGCTACTGGCCTTCCCGCCTGATTGAGGGTAGCAGCCAGGGTGACCTCTGACGCGTTGCTCTCCACCTGGAAGGGGATGGACTCATCCACCGCATGCATCGCGGCTTTGGCAATATCTGCCTTGATGCGGCTGAAGGCCTGGCGGGCCTCAGCCGTCAGTGGGAAGATGGTGGCTTTGATCAGTGGGTGGGCTTTGTCCGCATTGTAGGGGACCCACTGGGTGTAATAGGAAAAGAAACCAACGCACCTTTTCAGGGCCTTGGGGCAGTGGGGAAGTGGGAGTTGCAGGAGGAGGCGCATACAGTCGGGGTCGGGCCCTAGAACTCCGTTTTCCACGACATAGCCAAGGATGGCTCGTCCGGTTGTGCGGAAAACGCATTTCTCCTTGTTATAAGTGAGGTTGAGGACATGGGCGGTTTGGAGAAACTTCTGGAGGTTGGCGTCGTAGTCCTGCTGGTCGTGGCTGCAGAAGATGACGTTGTCCAGGTACGGAAATATGGCCTGCAGCCCGTACTGGTCCACCATTCGGTTCATTATTCTTTGAAAGACCGAGACCCCATTGGTGATGCCGAAGGCGACCCGGAGGAAGTGGTAGAGACAGCCGTCTGCCTCAAACGCCGTGTAGTGGCGGTCCTCCGGGCGGATTGGGAGATGGTGTTATGCGGACTTCAGATCCACCGTGGAGATCCACTCGGTAGTGTTTGATCTGATTAACCATGTCCGTTATTCGGGGAAGGTGGTATGCATCGAGGTGCATGTACCGGTTTATGGTTTGCCTGTAGCCTACAACCATCCGGTTCATTTCCCCGATCCTGACGACCACCACCTGAGCTCTCCATGGGCTATTACTGGCCTCGATGATCCCTTCCCACAAAAGTCGCTGAACCTCAGACCTGATAAAAGTCCTGTCCTGGATACTGTACCGCCTGCTTCTGGTGGCGGTGGGTTTACAGTCGGCAGTGAGATTTGTGAAGACCTTCAGGGTCGCGAGGCTACATACGGTGAGAGGGGGTAGGGGCCCGCCGAACTTCAGGGACAGGCTCCTGAGGTTGCACTGGAAGTCCAGTCCCAACAGAAGTGGAGCGCAGATGTCGGGGAGTATGTATAGCTTAAAGTTTGCATATTTGACACCTTGTATCGCGTGGTTCGCTACAGTGTACCACTGGATCTGCACTGAGTGCGATCCGGAAGCAAGGGAGATTGTTTGAAGTGCGGGGGAGAACTGGAGCAAACAGAGCCTTACCGTGCCTGGGTGAATGAAGCTCTCCGTGCTCCCGGAGTCAAACAGGCAAGGTGTTTCGTGTCCATTAACCCGGACGGTCATCACGGAGTTTCAGAGGTGCTTTGGGCATGACTGGTCGAGGGTGACCGTGCCGAGTTGTGGGTAGCCGGTGTGGTCAGAGGTGGTGGCTGCCCCTGTCGGTTGCACGTGTCAGGCGGCATTGCAGATGGCGGCCAAGACGGCGGTCCCTGTCGGTCGCACGTTTCGGGCTGCTAGGAAGATGGCGTCCAAGATGGCGGCCCCCATGAGTCGCACATGGCGGGCCACGTGGGAGACGGTGGCCAAGATGGAGGCCCCCGTTAGTTGCACGTGTTGTGCAGAGTTGAAGATGGGTGCCCCCACGGACAACACAAGGCGTGTGATGCGTCCGGAGGGAGCGGAGCAGGCAGGCACGCAGCCAAGCTGCGGGGTCTGTGGGCCTGTGAGTCTGAGAGTTGGGCCTGCGATTTGGAGGACTCGGACCTGGCCAGGCAAACTTTGGCAAAGTGACCTTTATTGCTGCAGTCGCTGCAGTTCGCTTTACGAGCCGGGCAGCGCCGCCTGAGGTGCTGGTGCTGGCCGCAGAAATAGCAGGGTTGGGTGGGCAGCTGTGCGGCACAGGCTTGGGGTACTCTCTGGTCGGATGTCCACGAGGGGGTCGCATGATTGGACAGGAAAGCGTTGAGGCTTTGAAACGCTACTTCGAGGGAGGTGGCTAGTTTTACCGTCTCTTCTAGGTCGAGGGCGCCCTTCTTGAGCAGGCGCTGTGTGGCCTAATTGGACCGGACCCCAGCCACGGAGGCATCCTGGACGGCGAGTTCCATGTGTTGGGAGGTCGCGACCGCCTTGTAGTTGCAGCTTGGCGCGAGGACTTTGAGGTCGAGTAAGTACTCCTCCAGCGATATCCTGGGGCGTTGGCGGTGAGTGGTGAGGAGATGCCGCGCATACACTTCGTTCACCGGCCTCACGTATAGGCGCTTCAGCATCGCGAGGGCGCCTGCGTATCTGATCGCTTCCTCACGTTGTACGAGATTCAATGGCTCATCCGGGCGTGGAGGAGGCTCAGCTTCTGTTCGTCGGTGACCGAGGGCGAGGAGGAGGCAGCGAGGAAGGCCTCAAAACATCGGAGCCAGTGTGAAAAAATCCCTTTTACTTCCGCGGCCTGTGGGTCGAGTTCCCAGTCGGTCAGGTTTGAGGGCTGCTTCCATCGCGATGTTGTAATTGATTAAATTGATGTGACCATCAATTCACACGAGACAGCGAGTTGAAGTGAATAGTGGCTTTAATGAACTAGAACAGTGCCTGCCTGCGACTGCTCTGCACTGAGGGCTGCCTACAGGGCAGCTGCTCTTTATACCTCCACTCAAGGGAGCGGAGCCAGGGGCAGAGCCCACAAGGGCATCAACATGATACAATCAGTGTAATACAGCACAGTGATCCATAGGTGGAGCCCACATGGGCAACAGCGTGGTACAATGTAGTACAGTGGTGAATGGTTACCATAATACGTTCACTACAGGTGACAAAAGATCTGGGAGTCTGGGGGGGGTGGGGGAGAGAGAGGGCATTGTATTGGCCTTCTTCTAGGCTGGAGACGGATTTTGCTGCGTTGGCAGGACTAGGAGCCGCTAAAGACGGGGGTGTGCATGAACGACCTGGCAGAATTCCTGAGGCTGGAGAAGGTCAAGTTCGCTTTGCTGGGGTCAGTAGAGGGGTGAAACCAGAGGTGGAAACCTTTCATTGATTTCTTCAAGGAGGATTGGAGGTCAGCAAGTGTGGGTCGGGAGGCGGAAGGGGTAAAAATTGGGAAAGCGGGATGTGGTGGGGTGTTGGTATCGGGGAGGTTGGGGAGATGTAGCTGTTTGTTTCGGTTGATGTGTTGCTCTTCTGCTATTTTGTGTACATCTGTAAAAAGCCTTGAATAAAAATATTTCCTGAAAAAAATAGGTTTGTGGGTTGGAAAACATGTGTTCCTGTTAGATTTCAACTCTCAAGATGTCTGGCACAATCAACAGCAAAGGTTGAAAAGGAATCGGTATTTTTGTCAACAACATCTGCTTAATAACTGCTACCTTTAGAGTCCATTTACTGTTTTGAAACAAATAACTATAATTTAACTTCAAAAGAAACATATTTCTCCAACATGTTTTTAAGATTTTGGAACTGGTACCCACAGGGTGGAATGGTACATTGATGATGGCTTTTGTGCAAAACAGACACACACTGACACTTAGTTATCCTCAGAGAAGAATAACACAGAAGCAGTGGGAAACCATATTATTTCCCAGTGAAACAGATATTTAAAAACAATGCTGCTAACTTTCGTGACTTCTGGTGACTTGAGGTAATGGCCTAATTTTACATGCAGTTGAAGCATTAATTTTGCAAAACAATATTAGCACTAAAAGTAAGAAATATACTAGAAGGCTTTTGTAGATTAAACTTCATTCAAAATATTAAGCTCAACATACCTTGATTTTTGAACCTCTATCAGAAGGTATTGAGGCCGCTATCGAGGCACCAGAGCGTGTCATTCTAGCGTGCCGCCGGCACCCGCCTCGATTTTGGCACCACGTCCGATTCTCCGCCCAACCGCATTTTGTGATTCCGGCGTCGGCCAATGGAGAATTCCGTCCCAGATCTTTGTCTCCCTCTTCAAGGAGGATTGGAGGTCAGCAAGCTAACCCTGTGGGTACCAGTTCCAAACTCTTAAAAACATGTTGGAGAAATATGTTTCTTTTGAAGTTAAATTATAGTCATTTGTTTCAAAACAGTAAATGGACTCTAAAGGTAGCAGTTATTAAGCAGATGTTGTTGACAAAAATACCGATTCCTTTTCAACCTTTGCTGTTGATTGTGCCAGACATCTTGAGAGTTGAAATCTAATAGGAACACATGTTTTCCATCCCTCAAACCTATTTTTTTCAGGACTGAATCATTTCCCAAGTCTACACATGTTCTGTTTGCATTTCATAAATTTAATGTCTGCTCTCAATGCCTTTTGTATCACAGGTCCCTTGAGTAAATGATCCCAGTTTCTTTTGACCAAGAGCTCACCTTTGTCGCCCTCTATCTTTTCATAGCTCAGTTAGCTAGCTGGCAAACACAAGGTTTAGATTAATGCCAATGGTCCAGGTTTGATTCCTGTTCTGGCTGCGGTAGACTTGGGACTTGCTTCCTTGCCCTACCCTGAGAATGGAAGGCGTCAGTAACCACCATTGACAAAATCTATCAAGAAAAATGGGTCAGGATAAAGCATCAGCAGATAGTGACTGAATAACCTGCCTCATAAATGAATGAATCTTTTCCTGTGATCACAACACCCTGAAGGTTGTAACAACAAAGCTGCTTGTTCTAATTTGAGACTCTGGGTGATAGGAAATTGGATGACATCAATATTTTGAAAGATGGACAGATTCACACAAGTAAAACGAGACTGAATAAAAATCAGTAATCTAGATTATTTACAATTGTTAACAGAAACATTTATGAGTGTTACCTAACTTTGACTAATTTAGTAAACCTTGCGCTACAGAAGTTAACAAAACACACCATACTGACACCATTAAAGTACCACATTTCTGACCAAGTCTACATCTGGAACTGATCATCTCAATCTTAAAAGGTTCAGACCTAGAAAAAGAGCCAAGAACAAGATGTAGGACATGATATAATGGTCTCGTTGCACTTGACTTGGTGGAGTAACAAGGCCGTTGAATCTTGCGAGAGGCCTCTCACAAGATTTGTGACACTCGAAACATACATGGGGAGAATGTGCAAACTCCAAGGCTGGAAGTGAACTTAGGTCCCTGGTGCTATGAGGCAGCAGTACTAACCACTGTGCCACCGTCCCGCCCCAATAGCGAGTGAAGGAAGCCAGCAGGATTAGAGCTATGAATGACAGGGAGTGGCTAAAACTGCACTAAGGGAGGAAATTAAACTGACTCTCACCATTCAATTCTGCATACCCCCACCCCAGCACCAGGATTCCTCCATGCCCTCCACTCCCCCATACCTGACCTCACTAGCCCCCACTGATCTGACTTGACCGAACCAACCTACCAGTTTACCCCCTCACCTACATTTGTTCCATTACCCTCCTTTTCCCCGACTCACCTTTCCCCCTCACTCACTCTACCCCCTCACCTACATTGCTCCCTTACCCAACGTTTCCCTTTATCCACACTGTCCTTTACCCACACTGCCCCCTTATTCACTCTACCCCTCACCCAATCTACCCCCTGACACTCTACCCTCTTACCACCTTACCTTCTTTTTATAACTTTTCAAAGGACCTTTGAGACTTTTAAACTCTTCAATTACCAGAATACAGCAGCTAGTGCAATAAAAAGGGGGTATGGCTCCTGCGTGGATTCTCTCAGCTACACCCTCTGAGATTCCCTGCACTGACTGCGATCGACAGGATCCTCCATCAGAAGGTTATCCTGAAAAATCGATGGATGGTAAGTGAACAGAATATTCAGACCAACATGTTTCTGTGAGATAATCTCTCGTTCTTCTAAAGGCCAGAAATTATGGGCCATTGTACCCAATCGCTCTCCATAGGTAATCTCTCTCACCCCAGGAATCAATCGGGTATACGTTTGTTGTACCCCACCTGCAGCAAGGTGAGGAAACAAAAGCTGTACACAGTGTGGCAGGTGTGGGGCATGATTCAATGGACTCAAGTTAAAGTTCACTGAAAGGTGCGTTTAGCGGGGTGTTTCTTGGCAGCTGTATCTCCGAGAAACATCCCGTTATCCGATGGGTGGACAACCGGCAGTGCCAAGGTGCCTGGGTGCCAGGAGTAGTGCCAGGGTGGCACCCTACCCTTTCCACAACAACCCGGGGGTCTCCATTGACTTGTGAGATCCCCCCAGGTGCAACTACGTCGTAGACCAGTGCTAAACTGCATCCTGGCGAGGCCTCCCAGGCACGGCCGGTGAGCCCCGGATGGCAGGTGAATCCAATGTCCGAGTATTTAAATATTCAAATGCAGGGGGCATTTATATGGAGATGGGACGGCCAAATTGGGAAATTTCATGGCTCAAACTTGCCACCTCAATGGTGAAAATCTGACCCTTTTAAAATATTTTAAAATATCTCTGCCAGGTCCTTATTTCCCATTATAAAATATTCCCTGTGTCTGCCTCGAAGGCACCCACATTTACTTTCACTAATCTGTTCATTTTTACATAGTTGTGAAAGCACTTACGGTTCATTTTAAAGTATTTCTTCCTACTTTATTCTCATTCAGTTCTCTCCCTCTTTATCAATCTTTAGGTCCTCATTCATTAATTGTTAAAACCCTTCCAGCCTTCAGGGCTTTATCACTTATCGAGTGGAGTGTATATTCTTGAAGGGAATATATATTGCTCCGGGTACAAGAGCAATAGGTCAGAAGGTGAAAGAATTGAGGTAGAACTAAGGAATAGGGCCAGTATGGCTCTGAGGAAGAGCAGACGGAGATGTTGCTCAAAACAGCGGGTCTGGTGGCCTGAAGCGCATATGTTTTAATGCAAGAAGTATTACGGGTCAGGCAGATGAACGTAGAGCTTGGATTAGTACTTGGAACTGTGATGTTGTTGCCATTACAGAGACTTAGTTGAGGGAAGGACAGGATTGGCAGCTAAACGTTCCAGGATTTAGATGTTTCAGGCGGGATAGAGGGGGATGTAAAAGGTGTGGCGGAGTTGCGTTACTGGTTAGGGAGAATATCACAGCTGTACTACGAGAGGACACCTCAGAGGGCAGCGAGGCTATATAGGTAGAGATCAGGAATAAGTACGGTGCAGTCACAATGTTGGGGTTTACTACAGGCCTCCCAACAGCCAGCGAGAGATAGAGGAGCAGATAGGTAGACAAATTTTGGAAACGACTAAAAACAACAGGGTTGTTGTGATGGGAGACTTCAACTTCCCCAATATTGACTGGGACTCAATTAGTGCTAGGGGCCTGGACGGGGCAGAGTTTGTAAGGAGCATCCAGGAGGGCTTCTGAAAACAATATGTAGATAGTCCAACTAGGGAAAGGGCTGTACTGTACCTGGTATTGGGGAATGAGCCCGGCCAGGTGGTAGAAGTTTCAGTAGGGGAGCATTTCGGGAACAGTGACCAAAATTCAGAAAGTTTTAAAGTGCTGGTGGATAAGGATAAGAGTGGTCATAGGCTGAATGTGCTAAATTGGGGGAAGGCTAATTATAACAATATTAGGCGGGAACTGAAGAACCTAGATTGGGGGAGGATGTTTGAGGGTAAATCAACATCTGACATGTGGGAGGCTTTCAAATGTCAGTTGAAAGGAATTCAGGACCGGCATGTTCCTGTGCGGAAGAAGGATAAATACGGCAAATTTCGGGAACCTTGGATAACAAAAGATATTGTAGGCCTCGCCATAAAGAAAAAGGAGGCATTTGTCAGGACTAGAAGGCTGGGAACAGACAAAGCCTGTGTGGAATATAAGGAAAGTAGGAAGGAACTTAAGCAAGGAGTCAGGAGGGCTAGAAGAGGTCACGAAAAGTCACTGGCAAATAGGGTTAAGGAAAATCCCAAGGCTTTTTACACGTACATAAAAAGCAAGAGAGTAGCCAGGGAAAGGGTTGGCCCACTGAAGGATAGGCAAGAGAATCTATGTGTGGAGCCAGAGGAAATGGGTGAGGTACTAAATGGATACTTTGCATCAGTATTCAGCAAAGAGAAGGAATTGGTGGATGTTGAGTCTGGAGAAGGGTGTGTAGATAGCCTGGGTCTCATTGAGATCCAAAAAGACGAGGTGTTGGGTGTCTTGAAAAATATTAAGGTAGATAAGTCCCCAGGGCCGGATGGGATCTACCTCAGAATACCGAAGGAGGCTAGAGAGGAAATTGCTGAGGCCTTGACAGAAATCTTTGAATCCTCACTGTCCTCAGGTGATGTCCCGGAGGACTGGAGAATAGCAAATGTTGTTCCTTTGTTTCAGAAGGGTAGCAAGGATAATCCAGGGAACTACAGGCCAGTGAGCCTTACGTCAGTGGTAGGGAAATTACTGGAGAGAATTCTTCGAGACAGGATCTACTCCCATTTGGAAGCAAATGGACGTATTAGTGAGAGGCAGCATGGTTTTGTGAAGCAGAGGTCGTGTCTCACTAACTTGACAGAGTTTTTCGAAGAGGTCACTAAAATTATTGATGCAGGTAGGGCAGTGGATGTTGTCTATATGGACTTCAGTAAGGCCTTTGACAAGGTCCCTCATGGTAGACTGGCACAAAAGGTGAAGTCACACGGGATCAGGGGTGAGCTGGCAAGGTGGATACAGAACTGGCTAGGTCATAGAAGGCAGAGAGAAGCAATGGAAGGTTGCTTTTCTAATTGGAGGGATGTGACTAGTGGTGTTCCGCAGGGATCAGTGCTGGGACCTTTGCTGTTCATAGTATATATAAATGATTTGGAGGAAAATGTAACTGGTCTGATTAGTAAGTTTGCAGACGACACAAAGGTAGGTGGAATTGCGGATAGTGATGAGGACTGTCAGAGGATACAGCAGGATTTAGATTATTTGGAGACTTGGGCGGAGAGATGGCAGATGGAGTTTAATCCAGACAAATGTGAGGTAATGCATTTTGGAAGGTCTAATGCAGGTAGGGAATATGCAGTGAATGATAGAACCTTCAAGAGTATTGAAAGTCAGAGAGATCTAGGTGTACAGGTCCACAAGTCACTGAAAGGGGCAACACATGTGGAGAAGGTAGTCAAGAAGGCATACGGCATGCTTGCCTTCATTGGCCGGGGCATTGAGTCTAAGAATTGGCAAGTCATGTTGCAGCTGTATAGAACCTTAGTTAGGCCACACTTGGAGTATAGTGTTCAATTCTGGTCGCCACACTACCAGAAGGATGTGGAGGCTTTAGAGAGGGTGCAGGATTTACCAGGATGTTGCCTGGTATGGAGGGCATTAGCTATGAGGAGCAGTTGAATAAACTCAGTTTGTTCTCACTGGAACGATGGAGGTTGAGGGGCGACCTCATAGAGGTCTGCAAAATTATGAGGGGCATAGACAGAGTGGATAGTCAGAGGCCTTTCCCCAGGGTAGAAGGGTCAGTTACTAGGGGGCATAGGTTTAAGTGCGAGGGGCAAGGTTTAGAGGAGATGTATGAGGCAAGTTTTTTACACAGATGGTAGTGGGTGCCTGGAACCTGCTGCCGGAGGAGGTGGTGGAAGCAGGGACAATAGTGACATTTAAGGGGAATCTTGACAAATACATGAATAGGATGGGAATAGAGGGATACGGACCCAGGAAGTGTAGAAGATTTTAGTTTAGACGGTAGCATGGTCGGCACGGGCTTGGAGGGCCGAAGGGCCTGTTCCTGTGCTGTACTTTTCTTTGTTCTTTGTTCTATATTCATTCAGAGTTATTCTTTTTTTAAAATATGTTTCCTGTTTCTTAGTCACCGTCATTTCTTTTTCATGTCTAATGCATGACTGAAATTAAGAGAAATTTCTTTGCTCAGTGGATTTTTGGAATTCTCTGTTAGAGCACTGTGGAAACTCAGTTCAGGACTGAGATCAATACATTTTTGGCCACTAATGAAATCAAGGGATGTGTGAATAATGCGAAAAAATGGCAGTGATGTAGAACTTAGGCCATGATCTATTGGCCATATTTCTTATACTGAAATGTTCTTACTAATTAATTGTCAATACACAATACTAGATCTAAAATATCCCATTCCCTAGTTGGTTCTTGACTTATTGCTCTAGAAAACTGCCTCAACTGCATCCCATCAATTCATCCTCCAAGTTATTTTTGCCCATTTGGTTTGTCCAAACCAATGAAGATTAATGTTTTCCACAATACTTGCATTACCCTTGGTATACATTCCTGTAATCTTACGGTTCATCCTCTATCCAACACTGTAATTACTTTTTGTGAGCCGATAAACTTCCACCCGTGTTTTCTGTCCATTTTTATTTCTTGAGTCCATCCATACTGATTCAATGGGTCCTAACTTCCCAATGGCGTAAAGTCCTGACCCACTGGAATTATAAGAATTTAAAGCATACTTAGCCGCTCTGGAAAATGTTTTTCAAACCTCCACTGGCTGGAGCTGCTTGGAGCCTGCAGCGAAAGAGTCCCTGACGGTTACAGCATGATGAAACTCCAGTGAACTCAGGGAGTCCACAGCCCTTTTTATTACTATGCTGCCTGCCTGGAAGCATGTTGGTTTAAAGGGCCCAGTGACCACGACAGCACAGGGAGAAGGTAAGTGTCTAGATTAGTGAATGGACTTTGGGGTTCTGGAGAGTGGGAGTGGGGGGAGGTCATTCGGGGTGAAGGTCTGGGGGAGGCAGAAAGTCTGCTTGCATGGGTGTCAGAGTCAGGTCTGCTGCCAGGTTAGGGGCAGAGATCCTGGGGTGGGGAGAGGTGTTGAGAGTCCACTTACGCAGCTATTGGGGTCAAGTCCACTTCCAGGTTGGGGGGGAGGGGGGAGGTCTGTGCGTGTGGGCCCGCTTGGGGGTGAGGTTTCTGGGGTGGGGTGGTGAGAGTCTTGGCTGGGGGTGTCCAAATTGGGCCCGCAGGTTGAGGAGTCCCATGTGGCTGGAATTGAGGGGAATTTGGAACACTTTGAAGGTTGATTAGTCAGGGATGAGTGGTCTGGAATGGGCTTGGTCTGGGTGTTTAAAATAGTTAGCCTGAAATAGTTGGTTTCATTTCTTCTAACTCTTTAAGAGTAACTTTTAGTATAAAACTGGCAGAACCATCTGAAGTTAACAATTTCAGTTGTTTTGTGGGATGTTTCCCAGCCCAGTGTAATTGTCCAGGGAATGTTAGCACTTAAGGACAATTGCCATGTAAACCCTTACTTGGGAACCTCTAAGAAGGATTCCTCAGCACATCTTTGGGGTAAGCCCCAAATCCGACGCTGGGGGGCCAGGAGGTTACAGGCCATATCTTGATTTTCCGGGCTAAGCTACTTTCTCATGCCGCCTTTTTCATTTATCAGGGCCACACCAGCTCCTTTTCCAGTTGGCCTATTTTTTCTAAAGGGCAAGTATTCTGGAATATTTGCTCCCTAACTTTGATAACCCTACAAACACTCTTTCATGGGTACTAAATCCAAACCAATTTAATTGAATTAATTAAAAAAGAAATTCGCAATGAAGATTTATTGAATGCAATAGCTAGTTTCTCGCAGATCGATTAAGCAACAGCTTTGTTTCAAAGAACAGAAAATTTGGACTCTGATTAAATGTTTGATGTTGAAAGTTTCTACGCACTGAGCCTCCCTTCTATTCCCTTTGGTTTAATCCTTTTTTCTGGTTGAATGAGACAAGGCGGAAATAAATGGATATCATTAAGTGCGTGAATTGCCAGGTGTTGGCACAATAATTGAAAGTGACCTTCAAAACCAGAAACCTGAGTGGATGAATTTTAAAATTGCATTGTCAGCAAAACACAGAGACAGCATTCTCAGGAACAACAGAGAATCTCATTTCTATTTCACTGAAAAACTCTCTGAAGTTTTCACACATGGACGTTCCAATAAAATTGCTTGATGTGGATACTCCAATCAATGCACCTCTAACTGTAAAGCATTGTTAAGAAGCATTTCCGAAACACAGAACCTTTAAAGTGAACATAGTACATGAATAAAAGAATACCAACAAATTGCTAGAAATGGTTTACCTCATCCAAATATTTCCTCCCTGTTAATTCTGGAATAGTTTTTCATGCAACAATGGTGATGTTGCCTTCTGGGAGAAAAGTGTAATTATATATTGATCATATTCTCCTGGTAGTCAACTGTAGATGTTTTTTTTCTGAATTTGTATAAGTACGGCACAATCATTAATCCTGCTTTCTGACTGTTATCACATATCAATGAATTGGAACACACAGGTGGTTAGTATTGACTATGAAAAGAACTAAAGCTTTAAAATGCACACAAAATTGAAACAGCCCGTATTTCTACAAGGATAAACAATTCGGTTGTTTGTTTCGAGGGCATGCCGAAGGGCAAAATTAAGCCCAAACAAGTTTGATCATGTAAACTCCACAAACCTGTAAGAGCCTTGTCCATACTTGCAGAAATAATTTCTATGTTTCATTGCATGTACTGTTCCACTTATCGATCAGAACTTGAACTGGTCAGTTTGGTTGAAGACATTAAAACCACATGTGTTAGTCATTACTGTATCCTTTCCTCTTAATTTTACATTGCTGTTTTTGTTATTTATTTTGTATGAATTTTGCACATGTGGGGCTTATGTGGAATAATTGAATGGCAAATGTTTAATCAGCATTTGGGAAATCTCAATTGTCATTCAATTTGCATTATTCATGACGGAGGGCCCTTCTATTATTTGTATAAGGAGGTGTGATTGCGGTTAGGCAGAAGAAAAATCCACACATCCTCCCTTGGGAGAATTGTGCAATTATATATGCTTCATGTTTCTCGGCGTTTTCATCTGAGGTTTAATTTGTTGTTATTGTTAAACATCTGTTGTAATTTCATCTTCCAATTCCTTGGATGGATAACTGAAAGGTGCGCTTGGTAAAACAGAGTCAGAGTGTATAACATAGGGCTTAACAGCCGGAAATTGATTGGCAGCATGCCTATTTTGCTGGCAGGTTTCTACTTCATTGGAGTACATTGAGTGAAGCAAATGCATGCACTTGCAGTTGGTTGACTGAGCATATGCTTGTTTTCTGTGATTTTGGAACTAGCTTGGTAGTATTCGGTGCAGTGGTATAACTATCCCACAATTTCCTCATTTGTCAGATTAAGAGAATAAGGTGAGTTATAGATGCTGCGGTCAATAAAATTTCATTTTTGTTGTGTATGCTTGTACAGTATTGCTTCCCTGGGGTTGAAAACGGGAAGAACTATCAAGTCAGCACATTAACTGAATTTGGAACAGAATAACAAAAGTTTGTCCACCCAAAAATGTGTCTATATCGTAATGGCAAAGCCTTTTTAGGAGCATTATATGTCATTCCCTAATGTAATTGTCTATATATGAACTGATCGATGAATTTAGACCTTTATTCCGTCACCTCCAACCTCATATACACACTTCACTCCCCACACACACCACCCCAGACAACAAGATGGCAGCAAGGAGAGTGGCCCCAAGATTCACCGACGCGGAGTTGGAGACCCTTTTTGACGCGGTGGAGGAGAGGTGGATGACCCTGTACCCCGGCTTGGGAAGGAGGCTGCCAGCTGCTGCCATCCGCCGTGCCTAGGCATAGATGGCAGAGGCAGTCAGTGCCGTGGTTAACACTGTCCAAACTGGCCAGCAGATCCGGAAGAAACTGTACAACCTCCTCAGGGAGCCAGCGTGAGTAAGCAGCACTGTGCCCCTGGCACCAACCCCCACACACACACTCATAGCCACACACCCCCACCAGTGCCGCTAAATATGAAGCGCGATCTCGCCAACACGACCATCAGACACAGCCCACCAGTCATACCCAAAATGACAGAAATCTTTCTGTTAATTGTACCCTGAATAAAAATAAGAGTGGAAAAGGAATGAACATTTTGTAATGGATGATGTCTCCCATCTTTTGTCCAATGAGACCATGATATTATAATTCTTATAATTGTCAAACGCAATCCACAGGCTGCGTTGCGCTCGACAGGCTGCACATCCGATAGATGTCGGGAGATCCCTCTTCCAGGATTTACCTGGCTCGCCGTGCCTCATGAGATCACGTTAGATCTGAATCCCAACCATCATGGGCAGAATCACTCTTTTGCAAATGTGAGTTTTAGAGCGAGACAGCTAGTCTCACTCTAATATGCACTTCCCTGATCTACCCGAGGTCTAAGCCCTTCACCTCGGAGACTTGGGGACCAGATGGAAAGGCACTTCTGGGGGTTTTCCAGGGGATTGGAGGCCCCCAGGTACGGACCCACTGGGCAGGGTGGCACCCTGACATGGCTGCTGCCACCTAGGCACAGCTAGCGTGGCACTGCAACCAGGTACCTTGACACTGCCACCTGAGTGCCACCTGACACTGACAAGGTGTTCAGGTGGCACTGCCAGCTGGAAGGGGCACTACAAAAGTGCCATGCTGGCAGTGCCAAAATGCCAAGCTACCCGCGGGTTCCCCGCATGTGTGAGGTGAGGTGCAAGGTGCCTGAGGACCAGTTGTGGCTTTGGGAGAGTTCGGGTGCCATGTTGGGCAGTCGAGAGATCGGGATGCCATCTCTGGAACTCCTCAGCATAGGAAAGGGGACTAAGTGTGGCCTCGGCAAGGTATTCCCCGCTGAGGCCCTGAATTGAAACAGTCCCCATAGATAGCGTGGTCTTTCTCAGCACTGCACGTGCCAGGAAATACCTGGCTAAATGTGCTCACCACAGAACTCTGTTCCAATTTGGTTGGATCGTGCCCAAAATGTACTGTATAAATTGGACCTGACATTTATAGAACATAGAACATAGAACATAGAACAGTACAGCACAGAACAGGCCCTTCGGCCCTCGATGTTGTGCCGAGCAATGATCACCCTACTTAAACCCACGTAACCCATATCCCAACAATCCCCCCCATTAACCTTACACTACGGGCAATTTAGCATGGCCAATCCACCTAACCCGCACATCTTTGGACTGTGGGAGGAAACCGGAGCACCCGGAGGAAACCCACGCACACACGGGGAGGACGTGCAGACTCCACACAGACAGTAACCCAGCCGGGAATCGAACCTGGGACCCTGGAGCTGTGAAGCATTGATGCTAACCACCATGCTACCCTTGGTAGTTTAGTGAAAAATAAACTGACTGACTTTTTTGAGGCCATATAAACATTTTGGGCTGGATTCTCCGTTTGACAATGCCGAAATCGCGTTCGGCGTTCGGCCGGAGAATCAAAGTTCATGACCAAATCGGGGGTGGCGCCGCTTTCGCTATGCTCTGCCCTCTCCAAAGCGACATACTCTAGGAGTATGCCACGCGACGTATCGATGGCCTCAGGACATTGTCTGAGGCCCGCTCCCTGATGCTCCACCCCAACTAGCCGAGTTCCCAACGGCGTCAATTGCGTGTGGTCTCTTCCCGTTGGGAACTTGGCGTGGCAGCTGCGGACTCAATTCAACGCCACCACAGTCCGGGGACGTTCGAGCCGCGGGCGGGGGGACTTTATCAGGGGCTGGGGGGGTGGTCCGGGGCCCGCGAGCCGGCCGGCGCCATGCAGCATAGCGCGGTCGCTGCAGGCTACTTCCGGGCGCATGCACAGCCACGGACCCGCCAATTCTCTAGGCCATATCGGCAGCTAGAGCCGGGTGCTGTAATCTGCTGGCATGCTACCCCAGTGAAGCACAGGATCGGTGGCTGTTTTCCGCCAAATTCTCGGGCTTAAATCACGCTGGCGTGAGGACATAGCCTCACAATCGGAGAATCCAGCCCTTTGTTTTTCAGTTTTATAATTGCAAAATCATTGGAAGGTTTTAGTGGAAAGCTGTAGTGATACGCTATCAATTGCACATAAAGACTCGAATCGGTACAAGAGACGCTTTATTACCGTAAGATGTTTATCCTTCGACTGCAGCTGGTAGAATGGCAGCTCAGGAGAACTCATGAATATTTATACTGCTCCCTGTGGGCGGAGCTAGCCAGCAGGGGCTACCGAGAAACCTGTAATACAGGTACTGCTGTACATCCCCTAATACAGGCACACATATATTTACACAGTGGTGGATTACACATTCACCACCTGTTAAAAATGAGTCCGGCGGGGGTGACATGGAACTATATACATAATCTGTGAATTATTTACAGAGGGAAAAAAAAGTGTCCATCTTGCAACCCGGTGCCCGTCAGAGGTTGAGTCTGACCGGTGGTCTGACGGTTCGTAAAGAGCAACGCAGCAGTGGTGGCGACGTTTGTACAGGCGGTGTTGGTGTCAACGGCATCTGTGCTGGCGGTGTTGGTGCTGGCCAGTGGCTGGACGACTCCGGGAGCATGCCAAAATCTTCCATGTCCTCTAGTGTGGGCAGGGGAACGAGGGATGGACCTGGTGGGGCTGATGCCTGGAGTGCCGGGGGAGGGGAGGGTGGCGCGTGGGTGGCGAGGTGTGTGGGAGTGGGATCGGCACCCGAGCAAGACTGTATCCTGGCGGCCGTCAGGGATCTCCACGTAGGCAGACTGGGGGTTTGCGTGGAGCAGGCGTACCCTGTCCACCAGAGGGTCCGCCTTGTGGAGTCTGACATGCCTACACAGTAGGACCGGCCCTGGAGCAGCGAGCCACGTCGGGAGCGACACCCCGGATGTAGACTTCCTAGAGAAGGTAAAAACACGTTCATGGGGTGTGTTGTTAGTCTCGGTACACAGCAGTGACCAAATGGAGCGGAGTACATCCGGGAGGACCTGCTGCCAGCGAGCGGCTGGGAGGTTCCTGGACCGTAGGGCCAGCTGGACGGCCCTCCAAACCGTCCCGTTCTCCCTCTCTACCTGCCCGTTTCCCCGGGGGTTGTAGCTGGTCGTCCTGCTGGAGGCGATACCCCTGCTGAGCAGGAACTGACGCAGCTCATCGCTCATGAATGAGGATCCCCTGTCGCTGTGGATGTAGTCGGGGAAACCGAACAGAGCGACTATGGAATCGAGGGCCTTGATGACGGTGGCAGATGTCATATCCGGGCATGGGATGGCGAAGGGGAACCTAGAGAATTCATCGACCACACTCAGGATATAGGCGTTGCGGTCGGTGGAGGGGAGGGGCCCTTTGAAATACACGTTGAGGCGTTCAAAGGGGCGGGACGCTTTCACCAGGCGCACGCGGTCTGGCCGGTAGAAGTGCGGCTTGCACTCCACACAGACCTGGCAGTCTCTGGTGACTGTCCGTACTTCCTCGACGGAGTGGGGCAGATTGCGGGCTTTGACTAGGTGGTACAACCGAGTGACCCCCGGATGGCAAAGGCTATCGTGCAGGGCGCGGAACTGGTTCACTTGTGCGCTGGCACATGTACCTCGGGAGAGGGCGTCTGGGGGCTCGTTCAGCTTGCCGGGGCGATACAAGATCTCGTAATTATAGGTGGAGAGCTCGATTCTCCACCGCAAGATTTTATCGTTTTTGATCTTGCCCCGCTGCGTGTTGTTGAACATGAAGGCTACCGACCGTTGGTCAGTGAGGAGGGTGAACCTCCTGCTGGCCAGGTAATGCCTCCAGTGCCGCACCGCCTCAACGATTGCCTGGGCCTCCTTTTCAACAGACGATGGTCGAATTTCGGAGGCATGGACGGTGTGGGAAAAGAATGACACGGGTCTGCCTACCTGGTTTAGAATGGCAGCAAGGGCGACATCCGAAGCGTCGCTCTCTACTTAGAAGGGCAGTGTCTCGTCTACTGCGTGCATCCGGCCTTGGCTATGTCTGAGCGAATACGGGCGAAGGCCTGTTGTGCCTCGGCCGTGAGGGGAAATTGCGTGGACTGGATCAGTGGGCAGGCCTTGTCCGCGTATTGTGGGACCCACTGGGCGTAATAGGAAAAGAACCCCAGGCATCGTTTGAGATCCTTGGGGCAGTGGGGGAGGGGGAGCTCCATGAGGGGGCGCATGCGGTCGGGATCGGGCCCCAGGAATCCGTTTTAGACTACGTAGCCGAGGATGGCTAAGCGGTCTGTGCTGAATACGCACTCCTCCTTGTTATAAGTGAGGTTGAGGAGAGATGCGGTGTGGAGAAATTTGGCAAGGTTGGCGTCATGGTCCTGCTGGTCGTGGCCGCAGATGGTGACATTGTCTAAGTATGGAAACGTGGCCTGCAGTCCGTACCGGTCAACCATTCGGTCCATTTCTCTTTGAAATACCAAGGCCCCGTTAGTGACGCCGAAGGGAACCCTAAGAAATTGATAGAGGCGACCGTCTGCTCGAAGGCAGTGTAGGGACGGTCCGATTTACGGATGGGGAGCTGGTGGTAGGCGGATTTCAGGTCAATCGTTGAGAAGACCCGGAACTGTGCAATCTGATTGACTATATCAGATATGCGAGGGAGGGGGTAAGCGTCGAGCTGCGTGTACCGATTGATGGTCTGGCTGTAGTCCATGACCATCCTGTGTTTCTCCTCAGTTTTAACCACCACCACTTGGACTCTCCAGGGGCTGTTGCTGGCCTCGATAATACCCTCCCGAAGCAGCCGCTGGACTTCAGACCTGATGAAGGTCTTGTCCTGGGTGCTGTGCCGTCTGCTCCTGGTGGCGACGGGCTTGCAATCTGCAGTCACATTGGCAAAGAGGGAGGGAGGGTCAACCTTGAGGGTCGTGAGGCCGCAAACGGTGAGTGGGGGTAGGGGTCCGCCGAATTTGAGGGTGAGGCTCTGGAGGTTACATTGGAAATCCAGGCCCAGTAAAAGTGTCGCACAGAGGTTGGGGAGAACGTACAGGCGGAAACCGCTGAATTCAACGCCTTGTACGGTGAGGTTGACCAGACAGAAACCCCGGATCGGTACAGAGTGGGATCCGGAGGCCAGGGAGATCCGCTGGTTGGCGGAATGGACCGCGAGGGAGCAGCGCCTTACCGTGTCCGGATGGATGAAGCTATCTGTGCTCCCGGAGTCACGTAGGCAGTAGGACGCGTGGCCGTTGATGAGCACCATTGTTGAAGCGGTAGCCAGGTTGTGAGGACGGGATTGGTCGAGCGTCATGGAGGCGGGTAGCGGGCGATCGTCCGAGGAGTCCGACGAGGAGCGGCAGCGACCCGGGTCCCGTGGTCCAGTCCCGAGTGGAGGACAAAATGGAGGCGTCCGAATTACCTGTGGGGGAGAAGATGGCGGCACCCATGCAGCGCACATTGTGGGGGCGGGGCAAGATGGCGGCGACCATGGAACGCACGTTGTGGGGCAGGGCAAGATAGCGGCACCCACTGGCCACACGTGGACCTGGGGGGGGAGATGGCGGCGCCCATGGTGCGCACATTGCAGGGGCGGCGCAAGATGGCGGAACACACGGGCCGCACGTGGACCTGGGGGGAGACGATGGCGGCGCCCACTGGTCGCAAGTGGTCCCGGGAGCAGAGGATGGCGGTGCCCATTGCGCGATCGGCTGAGGAAAGGGGAAGAGGTCGGGCGCGATAACGGCAACTGCGCTGCCCTGACACACCGCTGCAAAGTGGCCTTTCTTGCCACAGGATTTACAGGTCGCGGCGTGGGCCGGGCAGTGCTGGCGGTGGTGTTTCTCTTGGCCGCAGAAGTAGCAGCGGGGACCCCCAGAGTGCGCGGTGTGGCGAGCAGCGCAGGCATATTGCACGGAAGCGGCCCACCCATCCTACCCCTCGTGGACCCCGTGGCGGGTGGGGTAGGACTGCACGTTACGGGAGGCAACCGTCATGGAGAGCGCTAAAGTCTTTGTCACCGATAGATCGAGCGCGGCCCCTTCCAGCAGTCGTTGCCGGATGGTGTCCGATGCAATCCGCGTCACAAATGCATCCCGCATGAGGAGATTGGAATAAATTGATACGCTATCAATTGCACATAAAGACTCGAATCGGTACAAGAGAGGCTTTATTACCGTGAGATATTTATCCTTTGACTGCAGCTGGTAGAATGGCAGCTCAGGAGAACTCATGAATATTTATACTGCTCCCTGTGGGTGGAGCTAGCCGGCAGGGGCTACCGAGAAACCTGTAATACAGGTACTGCTGTACTTCCCCTAATACAGGCACACATATATTTACACAGTGGTGGATTACCACATGTACCTCAATTTTATCTTGCATGGACCTGTAATAGGCTATGGGTCCAAAGGGTAGAGGGTTCACAAATTCATGTGATTGGCTTATGCTTTGGATGTTAGCACAACTTCAAATTTACAGATGCTCAGTCACTATAGTTTTTCAGGGTCATATCATTTCTGGGAATAGTAGAGCATTTTAATTCAAGTAGTTTGCCAGACCTTGAAGCATAGTGAGCAGCTGCTGAAGTGGACTTGGATATTCATCATTGTATTCGTACCATGGTATTGTTTTTTTTTTTTTAAATCATTTTTATTGAGAAATTTTGATTTTATACAACATTGACGCACCTTAGTAAAATACCGAAAATAACAATAATATTAACAATCATATACATTCGCCCCATCCCCATGAACAACCCAGCATTTTAACAACAACGCATATTAACACACTATAAAGTTACAGAATAAACACTACAATAATGCACCCCCCCCCCCCCCCCCCCCCCCGGGTTGCTGCTGCTATTGACCAAGATACCTATCTCTGAGCCAGGAAGTCCCAAAAAGGCTGCCATCGTTTATAGAACCCTTGTATTGATCCTCTCAGGGCAAATTTGACCTTTTCCAATTTTATAAATCCCGCCATGTCACTGATCCAGGTCTCCACACTTGGGGGCCTTGCATCCTTCCATTGTAACAGAATCCTTCGACGGGCTACTAGGGACGCAAAGGCCAGGACACCGGCCTCTTTCGCCTCCTGCACTCCCGGCTCTACCGCAACTCCAAAAATCGCGAGTCCCCACCCTGGTTTGACCCTGGATCCAACCACCCCCTTCCAGAATTCTTCCAGTGCTGGGCATGCCCAGAACATATGGGCGTGGTTCGCAGGACTCCCCGAACATCTGGTGCACCTATCCTCACCCCCGAAGAACCTACTCATCCTAGTCCCGGACATGTGGGCCCGGTGCAGCACCTTAAATTGGATGAGACTAAGCCTCGCACATGAGGAGGAAGAGTTGACTCTGTCCAAGGCATCCGCCCAAGTCCCGTCCTCTATCTGCTCCCCGAGTTCCTCCTCCAATTTAGCCTTCAGCTCCTCCACTGATGACTCCTCCACCTCCTGCATTACCTTATAGATGTCAGACACCTTCCCCTCTCCTACCCACACCCCCGAAAGCACTCTGTCCATCGCCCCCTGCGAGGGCCATGGTATTGTTAATGTGTAAAATCTCATCTACCACCACTGTGATACAGATCCACATTGGCTCCAACAAAACTTCACATTTAAAAATCTTAGAAGTGTTTCAATCCTTCCATGGCCTTGTCCATACCTCTCTCTATAACTTCCAAGAAAAGGCTTTAAGGATGTCCTCCAAACATCC
This sequence comes from Scyliorhinus canicula, assembly GCF_902713615.1. NCBI lineage: Eukaryota > Metazoa > Chordata > Chondrichthyes > Carcharhiniformes > Scyliorhinidae > Scyliorhinus > Scyliorhinus canicula. The sequence goes on from NC_052147.1 coordinate 137,579,837, forward strand.
CAAAAGAGGTCAAATGTCCCCGCCAGCTAATGGCCGTATCTAGCTTGTGACTGCAACTAAAATGGAGAAGATTCTTTTGGGAAGGCACCAAACACATCAAAGAATGTCAGTACATTCAGAGACAAAGTCGAGGTCTTGGAGAGAAACCTTCCATCAACTTACCTGCTTGGCCCTTCAAGCATCACCTGACCCATCGAGCCCGAGTGGAAGCAAGTCATCATTGATCCTGAGGGGTTTGCCAAAGAAGAAGAACTTCCTCTGCCCAACAGCCCAGCAAAATCTCTGAATTCCTCCAGACCTGGCCTCTTAAATGTCCCTGACCTCATTCTCCTCAAAATGACAGGCTGTGCTTTCCATTCTCTAGCGCTATACTTTGAAATTCCCTTACTAAACCCCTCTGTCTCTCCAACTCTCCTCCTTTCACCAAGCTGAAAACCTCCTTTTACCAAGCTTTGGGCGGGTATTCTGGTGAGAATTGGTGCAGGTCTTGACAAAGATGACCCTCACGCTGTGGACCGTGCAGTGGGCCAAGGCGGTAACTCTTTAAGGGAGTTGTCCCAAAGTCCATCGGAGGACAACCCTCCCCACAATGCAATTCCTGCCCACCCCACCCCCACCAGAGATCCACAGTAGAGACCCCTTAATTAGAGCGACTCGCATCAGAGATCCCCGGGCAGAACATGTGGCACATTGTCACCTGTGACACCCAAAGGTCGGCCAGGTCTTGGTCCTCCAGAGGACGGTCGCCAAAAGAATCTCAGGTCAGAGGGTAAGACACGCAGCAGGCCTCCTCCATGTCTGATGTGCTATCTGGGGTAACACCTAGAAGGAGGGGTAGAGCGTAAAGTTAGAAAGTTAGACACAACATAATTTGCACAGGTGCAGCACGTAGGTGATAGATGGCTGTCAGGGCACAACAATGTATAAAGCCACAGTAAACATTTTTTCACCAACATTCCTACCTGTCACTCTGCTCTGTCTGAAGGGTGTTAGGGATGGGCTGGGGCTGGGTGCAGACAGTGGGGGTGGGGGGGGTGGGGGGTGGGGGGGGGGTTGGTATGGGGGGGCGTATCTTGGTTTGTGAGTGGGGGTGTGGGAGCTGGAGGTTAGCGTGGGAGGGCCCCCATTGTTGTGTTCTGTGATGTAACTGTTGTAATGATGTATACAGAACATGTAGTTGATTGACTATAAAGATAATTTGTTAATAAACACGTGGAAAAGATAACTAAGGAACAACTATATAGACAATGGCTACTGAATGAATTCAGTGAATTCTCCTGGATCTACTCGAAGTGCGACAGTCTTCTTGTATGCCTTACTACGATCTGCCGGGTGTATTGAGTCACATGATAGATCTCTATTGCCACCAGCTGGTTGGAGGTTACATTGCCAACTATATACAGAACTGTGCACAGGCATATCGCAGGTATACCACCACACCCGTGACACTTTAACGCCCCACCTGGCGACACCCTCAGCAAGAGGTGGCAGGGAACTGGGCCAGAAGTGTTAGGCTGCCTTGTTTGACACCTTATCCAGTGAGTAACTCATCACCTCACTATCTTCAGAACCGCCCCACCCCACCTAAGGATATATGGGATCGTGAGACGGATTGTCAGCACACATACAGGGATCACCCCAGCGCACAGAGGAATATGGCCCTAAAGACTGGAGGCAGCTGCCAGGCTTCTTAGTCATCGAATCGGGAGTGGATGAGGTTGTCCCGTGTGCGGTGGCCCTGGAGCATACGTTGGATGACCTATCCTGCCAGCTTCGATTCCACCCCCGCTCCTTTCTGGACATCCTCCTCATCAGATGGGGCCTGCTGTTCTTCATCCTCCTCCAGCATGTCGTCCCTCTACTGCGCGATGTTGTGCAGGATGCAGCAGGCAGCACAATTTTGGAGACCTTCCTGGGGCTACATTGGAGAGCCCCACCAAAGTGGTCCAGGTATCAGAAGCGCATTTTGAGGGTGCCGTGCACTGCTCAATGGCGTTCCTGGCTGCTGCATGGGTGTTGTTATAACGCATATCTGTGTCGGTCTGGGGCCTTCGGACAGGCGTCATTAGCCATGACCTCAGCAGATAACCCTTGTTGTCCAAGAGCCAACCCCTCACCCAAGGAAAGAAATTTGGCATGTCTGCATTGATTCTCACAAACTTCTACAGATGTGCCATAGAGAGCATCCTATCTGGTTGCATCACAGCCTGGTATGGCAATAGCTCGGTCCAAGATTGCAAGAGACTGCAGAGTGTGGTGAACTCAGCCCGCGCATCACACAAGCTTCCCACCCGCACATTGATTCTGTATACACCTCCCGCTGCCTCAGGAAGGCAGACAGCATTGTCAGAGACCTCTCCAGGCATTGACTTCTTCCAGACCTTTCCATCAGGCAGAAGGTACAGAGGTCTGAAGACCCGCACGTCCAGACATAGAAACATCTTCTTCCCACAGCTACAAGACTCCTCAACGACTCCCTCTCGGACTGATTTGTTCCCTGTAAGACACTATTCACGACAACCTGTGCTGCTCTTGCTCATGTATTTGCTTTGTGTGGCCCCCTTGTTCCGCACTGTAACCAATCACTGTTTGTCGATGTATCATTTGTCAATGTACTCTGTCAATTATTCTTTTTTTGTCTACTATGTACGTACAGTGGCCCTTGGCCACAGAAAAATACTTTTCACTGTACTTCGGTACATGTGACAAGAAATCAAATCAAATCAGAATCCAAATCAAAGGTACCGGGAACATCAGAGTGCGCCAGAATGTTTGTGTCGTGCGCGCTGCCTGGGCATCAGGCGCAGACGTGCACATCAACTGCACACTCAAGGACTGGAAGCCCTTCCTATTGATGAGGGGAACCCCCTGATGAGCAGTGTTCGTAGGGGAACATGTGTGCAATCGATCACGCCCTGGACTTGGGACATGCCAGCGATGGCGGAAAATCCTGCTGCCGGGCATCCTGCTACGCCTGGTCCAGACTGAAGGTTATCTAGTTCGATACCCGGGCTCATAGGGCATGGATGCACCTATGTACAGATGTCTGCATGATCCCAGGCATGTCCCCGCATGGCCCCTGGAAAGACCCCGAGGCATAAAAGTTAAGGGTGATTATCACCTTAATGGTCACCGGGAACAGGTGTCCTTCTCCAAACCCCCACGGTGCCAGGTGCGCCACTAGCTGGTACAAGTGGCGCACGGTTTCACTAGTTAGCTGAAGTCTTCAGCAGCACAGATGGTTTGGCAGCTCCTCGAAGGACAGACACCAACATGAAGGGCCTCCTTCACACCTTCTCCTAGGCCTCTTCAACTGGTCCCTGCTCTTCTGGGCAGGCTCCTCTCGTGTAGGGTCCTCCCTGAGCTGGCCCTGTGCCTCCAGTCTCCGTGCATCTGCAACAACAGGTGCGGTCAGTTAGCCAGCAAACTTAGCTGGCTGTTCTCCGAAATTCCTTCTATGCAGCGGGGGAAAAGAGAAGGCACGCTGGCAAAATGAGTGTTCCCTTGATCATCCACCGCCACCAGGATACATGGTGACCCTGAGTTGTACTTCAGTGTCACCCTCAACATGTCCACTTCAACCCCACCCCACCCCTCAGCCCTTCCCCCGATATGTTGCCGTCCACACTGAATCCCTGTCCCCATCAGAGAGTGGCACCGGGCCTGTGATTTAGGGAGCCTCTATCCTCATCACCCATCCTCCTATTCCTGTCAACAGGTGTACTGGTGGGTTCTTCAAGCCGTGTAAGTGACATGTGTCCAGTGACTGACCACATGCAGATCCCACCTCTAAACTATCTTCTAGAATTTTCACAGTACCATTATGACGGCACAGTAGCACAGTGGGTAGCACTGTGGCTTCACAGCTCCAGGGTCCCAGGTTCGATTCCCGCTTGGGTCACTGTCTGTGTGGAGTCTGCACATTCTCCCTGTGTCTGCGGGGTTTCCTCCGGTTGCTCTGGTGTCCTCCCACAAGTCCCAAAAGACATGCTTATTGGGTGAATTGGACATTCTGAATTCTCCTTCTGTGTACCCGAACAGGCGCCTTCGTGTGGTGACTAGGGAGTTTTCACAGTAACTTCATTGCAGTGTTAATTTAAGCCTACTTGTGACAATAATAAAGTTTATTATTATTATTATCTGAGATGATTTTTGCCAGTGTGAGATTGAGTGACAAGTGTTTCTTCTCCAACTGTTTCTTGTTGTTTCAGAATTCTGCAATAACTGTTGACCAGGTGGCTCTTCTTGTTTATCTGAAAGGATAAAGGCACTAGGGTAGGATTGGAGTGAGGGAAGTGGGATAAAGCAAGAGGCGCATGCATAAACCACTATCAGCCTGTAAATCACAAGAGATTGTGGTGTGAGGAGCATGTGGGCTGTGAGAAGGTGGATTAAGTAGCTAAGATAACAGCAGATGTCAGTTTATGATTTCAGCCTCCTGTTCTTCAGAGCCTCAGTCATGGATAGTTATTGCCAGTCCCATCTCCCCATGGTATTGAGGGCGTGCAGCTGTGCTCATCCCACACCAGAGATGCCACTGCCTGTTTATGGGCCAGATAAAGACTGTCTATCAAACACTGTCAGTTTGCCAGTTCCATCCTTGTCAGGCATTCTATGCCCAATCCAGAAACTTATCATTGGGAATGGGGAGGCCACTGTCCTTGCCTCTCACCCCATGCCCTCCTTCCCACAATCTCCAACCTGCAATCCCCATCCTGCCCTTGCTCATCTTTGAGCTGGGATTTGCCAGCAGTTCTGACCCTTTGGTAAGTGTATTGCTGGCAATTACTCGTGTTCCTGGTAGCATTGTCAGCAATGAGGAGCTACCTGCCTCTGATTGGCTGAGAGCTCTCAATGAGTTGAGCTTCTGCTGCTGGGAGCCTGAATACCGGGGAAGGCCCAAACGTGACCACTTAACTGCCTGAAAGGTATTTAATACTGTTGGGCTTCCCCCGTGGAACTGATGGGAGTTCCCTGCCAGTTCTGTAACTAATGGGAAAGACCCCTGTCAGGCCTATTAAATCTATAATGTCTACTCAGAGATTCTCCAGGCCCCCTGAGGTGTACACACGGCACTTTAATGCTGCCCACATTGCTAAAATGGATTCAGGTTAATAATTAATAATTGTTATTGTCAAAATAGGCTTACATTGACACTGCAATGAAGTTACTGTGAAAATCACCTAGTAGCCACACTCTGGCATCTGTTCAGGTACAGAGATGGAGAATTCAGAATGTCCAAATTACCTATCAGCACGTCTTTCGGGACTTCTGGAAGGAAACCAGAGCACCCGGAGGAAACCCACGCAGACACAAGGAGAACATGCAGACTTCACACAGTGACCCAAGCCAGGAATCGAACGTGGAACCCTGGAGCTGTGAAACAACAGTGCTACCCACTGTGCTACCGTGCTGTCCCGATTGTATCACGGCCCCCAAATCAAATTACTAGCCTTATCCAACTTTTCCCAAATATCTCCAACTCAAACTGAGACTGTACCTTTGTGCCATAGCTAACATCTAACAGGCAACGTAAGATAATTTATTGTACAAAATGAAAAGTGGCAACTACTGCCAAAGAATTCACTAACAAACCTACGAGACCTAAGACACTGGTATAACGCCAGAGAATTAAGGTTGCTAAATTCTTTATTCTCAAGAGAAAACTCAATATTGTCTCAAATCATAAACTGCTTTTAGGATTTCCCCCCCCCCCCCCTCCCCCCATGCAGTAGGCTAAATATACATTGGATTTTTTCAGAATAATCTGCATCCAGGCAAGTTTCAAAATTTGCACTCAATGAGACAGATGTCAGTTTAAGACTTTTTAATCATTTTACACTACCTATTACCAACAGTGACCACGGGATTACTGATATAGTCATGGCAGGATTCACGAGGAGGAGGTGTAACTGCGTAGTTCTAATCTGTGAACACTCGCCAAAGTCAGAAGTTCAAATCCACTTGATCGTTTGTGTATTGAAGCATGTTTGTTACATTTTCCTAACGCTTTGATAACCTGTCAACACATTCTAGTTATTTTTATTTAATACATAATACATTAACCTACGATATCAATTTGTAAATGATGTAACACCCTTCATTGTACTGACACAATGCTATCATTGGATTTTCACACTGTGTTAACCTTATAATCTCATGTTTTCTCATACCTTTCTCTACTAGTCTAGTGTATTCAGTAAGTCTTCTGAGCATCTCCTGACTTCCTGGCTCGGTGCCGAGAACTCACCATTTCTGACCTTGCAGATTATTAGTCCATTCATGTCTATTCACAGGTCCTAATCGTGTCCCGAATATGACCTCTCAGAATTTGCCAATACTGCAGATTCTTAGTTCTAATATGTTTGTGTTTAATAAAGGTATTAGAATGATTAAGGTATCCTACCCCTATTTACAGCTGACACCCCTTCTTTTTGCACATCACTTTTAATGCCAACTTCTGCAGAGTAATCTTCTGTGATATCAGAATCCATTCATTAAATGCATCTCTTTTAATCCTTTCCATAATGTATACATATTGAGCAATGGATACCAGGGATGTCACTCAAATTAGATCATTTGTTAATTTGTTCATTTTAAGTATAAGTTTGATATATTTTTGTTAACTGATATGCTGCATTAAGGATACATGTGCAAAGGCAGGTGTGTGGAGTTAGGTCATAGATCAGCCACAATCTCATTGAATAATGGAAGAGGCTCAAGGCACTAAGTGGCCTAATGTTCCTATGATAGAGCTCAGTTATTTAAGCATTTTATAGTCATCATCTAAATACTATGGACAAGGCAAAATACCGGAGATGCTGGTCATCTGAAACAAAAAAAACCAGAAAATGCTGGAAATACTCAGCAAATCAGGGAGTCTCGGTGGAAAACAAAAAGCAGACTTAATGGCCGGAATTTTCCAGCTCTTCACACTGGTGGGATCTTCCGCTCTCGCTGATATGAATGGAGGTTCCAATGACTCACTTGGAGAACCCACGATAAGGATGCTGGAAAACTCCGGCCAACGTTTCAAACCTGTGACCTTTGCCTGTTGAATATTTTCAGCATTTTCTGTTTTTACATCTGAATACTAGGATTAGATTGCAGCCTTCAAGTGACCTTTAGCATGTCCTCGTATCTCCTGTCACATTTATAAATATACTGCTGAAATTTTCAACAGTTTTTAATTTGTAGTTGAGGTTTTATGCCACTGGTGGCTGTCAGGTTGCTCCATGTCCTTGACAAAAAATGATGTCAATGTAATTATGGCAAATTTATTGAAAAATAGATTGAAACTGATTAATAGAGAAATCTATCTTCAGGTTATGTTATCTGGAAATTATATGTAGCTGGAAGGAAGGAAGAGTTATCAGCCTTGGTAATTGATAACGATTTTACCTAAGTGTTAGAAGGTCACACCCCACCTCTGCAACTAAAACATTGTTCACAGGAGAACAGGAGCATTTGGCTAACCTTTGTCTCTCAACCATCAGATAATACAGATTATCCAGTCATTGATTCTATTTGTCTGACCTTGCTTATATAGTTAGCTACAAAACTAAATTCCTGAATTGTCATCATGTTTAAGAATTCCAGTTCATTCTGAAAAGAAACCTCAGAAATTCAGAATATAGGTTATTATATTTTCAAGTCTAATAAGCAGATTTAAGACAAGTAGCCAGATTGATGCAAGTAACTTATTTGATGGAAGTCATATGGACATTTTTTCTGATTATAAGTCTTATAGGAGAAACAAATGTGAATGATGGGAGGGGTTTCTGACATATTCCCTCCCAAGTGGCTGCACCATGTGGTTCCTTATTTCTAGATTGCCTGAGCTGCACCACAAAGTCCTATTTGGGCTATGATGTACAAGAATGATCAAATGAACTACTCATTGTTTTTGTCAGTGCAGTGTTCTAATTAAAGTTGTCCCATGTGTTTATGGATCAAGATTTAGAGCTAAAGCTACTCGCAGTGTTTCTTACAATATTTGTCAATTAGACAAATAATGTCCTTTTTCCTTTTTCCTGGCTGATCAGACAGAGCCACAGATCACTGTCATAAATTGACTGTCATCCTATCGATGTGTTCACCATGTACTGTAGCAGCAATATGTACCATCGACAAGATATGTGAGAGCAACTTCCAAACTCAGGAATGCTACCGCCTGGAAGAACACCACCACCTACAGGTTTCCCTCCAGGACAAACACCACCCTGACTTGGAACTATATCGCTGTTCCTTCACTGCCACAAGGTCAAAATCTTGGAACTCCCTCACCAACATCACTGTTGGTTTGGTATACCTACACAAGAACTCCAGTGGTACACGAGGTGACTCACTTCTCGAGGGCAATTAGGGATAAGCAATAAATTTTATTTTTACCAGCGATTCTCTCATCCCAGAACAAATAAATCAAATAAACATACTTGGATGATTGTTGCAAAAAATAAATTGCCGACAAACATCTGTTCGGAAACAGATCTTAAAGAAAAAGTTGAAACTTTAATAAAACTTATTGGGTGGAATTCTGCCATCTGGGGTGAGGTCCAGTGGCGGGAGCCGCAATATGGAATGTTTCCCACTGCGGAGGCTGGCCTCTACCTCATTATTTATGCACCCAAAGGTTTCGCATCATGGGAGGGATTCTCTGAGCCTCTGCACCAAAATCGCGTTCAGCGGAGAATGGGGCGTCAGACCCGATCGCGGGTCTGACGCCTTCCCGCAACTCTCTGCAGACCGGAGAATCGCTGCCAGGCGCGTGCGCGCAGTTGAGGGCCATTGAAAGAGGCCCCCATAGCAATTCTCAGCCAGCAGCTGGCCGAGTTCCCGCCAGCGTGGTTCACTCATGGTTCCACCCAGTAGAAACTTGGAGTGGCGGCTGTGGACCCAGTCCACGGCCACCATGGTGGGGGCGGGGGGATCCGTCACCAGGGATGGGGGGAGGCCTCCAGGACAGCCAGGCTCGCCATCGGGGGCCACCGATTGGTGGGCACGCACAATCTGGTGTGGTGCCCATATTGTTTGGGCTGGTTAGCTCATGCAACACGGCGAACCCGTGGCCAGAAGTGCAAGGCCCCATATCGGCTGCGTGGTGTACTCCGGGGCCCTGAAAACCCCCTTCAAAACGGTGAATCACTCTGGACTTTCCCCTGATTCCGTGATGGGGTGGGCATGATGGCTTGAGTGCCACCATCATATCTGGTGCCAAATTGAAAAGGCGCTCACATCACTGACCTACCATTGAAGAAGGAAGATGGGCTTCCTGATTAAGAAGATGGATCTCCAGGAACATTCTGAAGCTGGAAGATGGACCTCCTCATGACACTGAATCTGAGAGATTCACCTGTGGATGTTTCCTTCCATCTGCTGCTGTGGTGTTCCATGGTGCAGAGTTGCTCGCAGCCTCCATCCCAAACTCCGGAGGAAGTCCCAGCCATTGTTCTGGTGTGTCTCGACTTCTTCATGCCATGTTGTTCCAGGCATGTTCTTGACTGGTCTGCTTAACCACTGGCATCGCGATGAACCAGGAGTGGGTAACAGATTCTGATCAGGTCTTCAACTACATTGTTTAAATGGAACGCAAATCAGTTTTATGCAGTACTCCGAGTTTCCCGATCCACCAGCGAAAGATCCTGTGGGGAATTCACACCAGCGTAAAACCAAATTTTGGACTCCTGACAGATTCTCAACCCGTGCGCCTCACCCCTCCATCCACCAGTGAAACTGCCAATGGAGCCATGGGAGGATTCCACTCATATTGTGTTGCAAGAAACATGATAGCTGGGCCCACCTGATCACCAGATGAAAAATCTCACACGATTAAGTTGGAAGCAGTTGTAATGTAACCTCAAGAGAGCATTTGCTAATCATTAAGTATCATAGAATAAAATCATAGAATCCCGAGAGTGCAGAAGGAGGCCATTCGGCCCATCGAGTCTGCACTGACTCTCTGAGAAAGAGCACCCTGGACAGGCCCACCCCCATGCCCAATCACCGTAGCCCCATCTAATCTTTTGGACAGTGGGAGGAAACAGAGCACCAGGAGGTAACCCACACAAACACGGGGAGAAAGTGCAAACTCCACACAGTTAGCAAAGGCGGGAATCAAACCCGGGTCCCTTGTGCTGTGAGACAGCAGTGCCAACCACTGTGAAGGAATTGCAGCTTTTACTTTCCTGTTAGCAGTAGTTGTTTAAACTTTATAGTACATGTGCTTGCTGATCAATCCTGTACAAGCCGAACGTCCATTTAATTTACCAGCCCATCTGTGAGATGTGTATGTTTATGTTAATCGATTATTGAAGTACAACATGGTGACCATCAGTGGCTCCTCTTCAACAAAACAATGAAGATTTGAAGAGCACAGGAAAAACCTAGTAACATTTTGTGCTACACAAACGCTGTATAGGCATTGGAGAACCCTGGAGGCAAACTACCTCTACAGACAATGTTTCACAGTGCAGTGAATAGCTGATTTGTGGGAAAGCCAGATCACTGGTGAACTGTGCAGTCCATTTTGAATCAAGCAGTCATAGAAACATAAAATAAAAGCAAATTACTGAGGATGCTGGAATCTGAAACCAAAAAAGAAAATGATGGAAAATCTCAGCAGGTCTGGCAGCATCTGTAGGGAGAGAAAAGATCTATGTTTTGAGTCCAGATGACCCTTTGTCAAATAGAAACATAGAAAATAGGAGCAGGAGGAGGCCATTCAGCCCTTTGAACCTGTTCCGTCATTCATTATGATCGTGGCCGATCATCCAACTCAGAAACCTGTTCCCGCTTTTCTTTGATTCCTTTAGCCTCAAGTGCTATATTTATCTCCTTGAAAACAAACATTATTTTGGCCTCAACTGCTTTAGCGGTAGAGAATTCCACAAGCTCACCACTCTGACTGAAGAAATTTCTCTTCATTTCTGCCCTAACTGATCTGCCCTGTATCCTCCGACTGTGACCTATGGTTCTGGACTCCCCTGCCATCGGGAACATCCTTCCTGCATCTATCCTGTCTAATCCTTTTTTAAAGAATATTTTATTAAGACATTTATATGAACAACAAACACACCAAATAAGAGCAGGAGGAAAATTGGACAACATAATAAATAACCAGCACCAACGTCCCCCAACTCTTCTCCTCCTCCCATCCTGCCTTCCCCATTTTAACCCCCTTTATTCCCCCCCCCCCTCCCATCTGCTGACAACTCAATCCTCCTTAAAGAAATCAATAAACGGTTTCCACCTCCTGGCGAACCTATCAACCGACCCTCTCAAGACGAACTTGAGCTTTTCCAACCTCAGGAATTCTGCCAGGTCACTTATCCACACCCCCGCTTTTGGCAGCTCCGAGTCCCTCCGCTCAAGCAAAATCCATCTCAGTGCTATCAGGGAGACAAAGGCCAAGACATCAGCCTCTCTCGCCCCCTAGACTCCCGGGTCTTCCGACATCCCAAATATCACTACCTCTGGGCTCGAGGCCACCTTTACTCCCAACACCTCGGACATTATGTTTGCAAACCCCTGCCCTGAGTTTCAGACACGCACAAACATGTGGACATGATTCGCAGGACTCACCGCGCACCACCCATACATGTCCTCTACTCCCTCAAAGAACCTACTCATCCTGGCCACTGTCATATGCGCCTTGTGAACTACTGTAAACTGCATAAGTCTGAGCCTTGCACAAGACGAGGGCTCATTCACTCTCGGCATGGCCTTTCCCACTTCCCAGCCTCCACCCCCCATCATTTCCACCCTTCCCAGATCCTCCTCCCATTTCCGTTTAACTTCTCTATCGGGGCTCCCTCCCAGTCCATCAGCACCTCGTACGTCTTTGACACCTTCCCCTCCCCTACTATTCCCCTCCCCCCCCCACCCCCTCTCGACAGCACCATGTCCAGCAATCTCCAAGGGCTGCAATGTGGGAAAGGATGGCACACCCCTCCTCACGAAATCCCAGACCTGTAAGTATGTAAAACCACTGGACAGCTCATATTCTTCCTCCAGGTCCTCTCAGCTCGCAAAGCTGCCCCTATGAACCGATCCCCAAACTGCTCAATCCCCACCTGCCCCCACCTCCGAAAACTCGCATCCAGCCCTCCCCGGTGCAAACCTATGGTTATCACAAATCGGTGCCCTCACCGAGGCACCACTCCAGTCTCAAGTGCTGCTTCCACTGACCCCATACCTGACACCTCTGCTAGGCTTGCGGAGGACTTGGCCGGCGAGAACGGCAGAGGTGCTGTCAACAATGCCCCTAAACTCATTCCCCTGTAAGGAGCCACCTCCATCCTCCCCCATACCAACCCCTCCCCACTACCCATTTCCTAACCATAGCAATGTTAACCGCCCAGTAAAGATTCACTATATTCGGCAACACCACTCCTCCCTCTCCTCGCCCCCGTTCCAAAAACGCACTCTTGATCAGCACAAACCCCGAGAGCAATGCGTTAACCTTTTTGAAAAATGACTTTTTAACGAAGATCGGGAGGTTCTGAAATACAAACAAGAACCTTGGCAGCACCGTCATCTTCACTGTCTTCACCCATTCCGCCAGTGACAATGGCAGCACATCTCACCTCTTAAAATCCCCCTTCATCTGCTCCACCAACCGAGGCAAGTTCAACTTGTGCAGCTGCTCCCAGCTCAGTGCCACTTGAAAGCCCAAGTACCTAAAACTCGCCCCCACCACCTTGAATGGCAGACCCCCCAGCTTCCGCTCATGTCCACTGGTCTCAATCAAGAACACCTCGCTCTTTCCCATGTTCTGATTGAATCCGGAAAACTGGCCAAAGTCCTCCAAAATCCCCATAATTCTGCCAATGTCCCCCAATGGGTCCAAAACCTTTGGCAACAGGTTGTCCATATACAGCAAAACCCTGTGCTCCGCAACCCCCCTCCCCCCCACCGCACAATCCCTTTCCAACCCCTCAACACTCTAAGCGCCATTGCAAATGGCTCTATCACCAAGGCAAAAAGCAATGGGGAGAGTGAGCACCCTTGCATGTCCTAAGGTGGAACCCGAAATTTCCCAAACTCACCTGGTTCGTCCGCATACTTGCGACCGGCGCTTTATGCAGCAACTGGGCCCAATCCACAAACCCCTTCGCAAACCCAAACCATCCCAACACCTCCCACAGATATTCCCGCTCCACCCGGTCAAAAGCCTTCTTTGTATCCGTCGCCACTGCCACCTCCACTTTCCGGGGGCCTCATAATCACATTAAGTAACATCCTCACATTTGCCAACAACAGCCTCACCTTCACAAACCCCGTTTAATCCTCACCCATCACCCCTGGGACACAGTCCTCGATTCGCCTTCATCAGCAACATGGCATCCATATTTAACAACAATATCGGACGGTAGGATCCACAATGTTCCGGATCCTTATCTTTCTTTAGTATCAGGGAAATAGATAAGACCATAAGACCATAAGACATAGGAGTGGAAGTAAGGCCATTCGGCCCATCGAGTCCACTCCGCCATTCAATCATGGCTGATGGGCATTTCAACTCCACCTACCAGCATTCTCCCCGTAGCCCTTAATTCCTCGCGACATCAAGAATTTATCTATCTCTGCCTTGAAGCCATTTAGCGTCCCGGCCTCCACTGCACTCCGCGGCAATGAATTCCACAGGCAAAAACATCAGTAGGGTAAAACTAACCTGTCTCACGACGGTCTAATCCCAGCTCACGTTCCCTATTAGTGGGTGAACAATCCAACGCTTGGTGAATTCTGCTTCACAATGATAGGAAGAGCCGACATCGAAGGATCAAAAAGCGACGTCGTTATGAACGCAAGATGCTTGCGATAGTGTCGGGGGGGTGGGGGAAACTCCCCTCTCCTATCTCCCGAGCCTCATTATATGCTTTTATCAGCAGCGGACCCAGATCCACCCCAAACATTTTATAAAACTCCATCGAGAACCTGTCTGGGCCCGGGGCCTTCCCTGCCTGCATCGCCTCTGCACTCTCCATCACCTCCCTCAGTCCAATGGGGGCCCCCAGTCCCTCCACCAGGCCCTCGTCCATCTTGGGAAACTCCAACCCATCCAGAAACAGCCGCATTCCCTCCACCCCGCCCAGGGGCTCTGACTCATATAGCTTCCTATAAGACTCCTTGAATATCCCATTCACCCCCACCAGGTCCAGTACCACCGTTCCTGTCCTGTCCTTCACTCTTGCAATCTTCCTCTCCGTCTCTTGCTTCCTAAGTTGGTGAGGCAGCATCCTACTCGCTTTCTCCCTGTACTTGTACATTGTACCCCTGGCCCTCCGCAACTGCCCTACCGCCTTCCCTGTAGACACCAGCCCAAACTCCATCTGGAGCCTCTGCCTCTCCTTCAACAACCCTGCCTCCGGGGCCTCCAAGTACTTCCTATCCGCCCTCATAACCTCATTCAACCAACCTTGCCATCTCTGCTCCTTCCTCCTTTTCCCTGTGCACCTGAATAAATTCCCTCCAACCACTACATTGAGTGCCTCATGGCCTCCCCTGTATCGTTCAGTTACACATACCCCCGGATAGCAGCCCTCACCTGCTTGGACAACTCCTCATCTGCCAATAACCCCACATCCAGTATCCACTGCGGCGCTGGGCCCGCTCGCAAATCGAGTGCGGCACGTGGTCTGAAACTACAATTGGCGAATAATGTGAGTCAACCATCCCTGCCAGCAAGTCCTTGTCCAGCACAAAAAAGTCAACCCGGGAGTACGCCCGGTGCACATGAGAAAAGTATGAAAACCCCTTCGCCCTCTGCCTCCCAAACCTCTAAGGGTCTACCCACCCACCCGCTCCATGAACCCCTTCAGCTCATTCGCCGTCAACGACAATGTCCCCGATCCAAACTTGGATCTACCGGCAAATCTCCAGCTTCCCATTTACCATCCCGAATCAGCCACAGTGTTCACCACCTCGAACGCCACCCGCTTATTCACCAACACAACCACCCCCCTCGTCTTCCAGTCCCGCATGGAACACTTGCCCTACCCATCTGATGTGTTAGGTAGGTTGGTTCGATGTCGACTGCAACTGGGTGCAGTGAAGCTAGAAACAAACGTCTGACACAGGAGATGATCCAACGCTGTTTTATTTATCTATGGACTGCTGTACATGTTCAGCTGTGGGTTGACACTCTACTAATCCAACTGATGACCTCTTACTGGCTTGACCAGACTTATTAGCTACCGCATGGTAATAGTGTCCAGTAACTTGTGCACTCTGACTGTCTCAGTAGCTGGGTCCTGAGAGAGAGAGTCTTAATGCCCTGTGGGCTTTATAGTGGTGGTGACCTGTCTGGTGATTGGTTGTTCTGTGTTGTGTATTCATTGGTCATCCTGTGTGTCAATCACTGCCTGTCTGCATCTCATTATATACATGAGTGGATATTATGACACCATCCTTTTCTCAGCCTTGTCTGATCCCCTATCTTTAAATGTGTCTTTTGTCAAAAAGCCTTATCTGCCTTCAGACTCCTCAGGTGCGCGAACACACATGATCGTTTGATCGGCCCATTCAGCCCCTCACGTTCCATGTGACCAGCTTGGTTGGGCGGCTCCCCGCCCCCTTCCCACACCGGTCAACCGTACCCTTTTTTGGGTCAGCCCCCGGCCCATGTCACGCAACCCTCCAGGTCCACCTTCGGATGTCCACCGTCATCAACCACTTTCCCGCTGTGCCAGAACAACCACACCCTTGTCAGCAGCCCCACCCCGCTTCCCCCTCCCCCAAGCAAAACATCAACTCCACTCCCCTCCCCTGCATCCTGTTAGAATTGTACAGGTTTCTATGAGAAGAGAATGAGTAGAGAAGCTACAAATTTACTACATAACAACAACATTCATTAAAGGCAGGAAACATCAGGAAGACGGCCAGTAAATTCACCAGCATGACTTGAAGCTACTGTTGTCCTATCCAAATTCAGGCTTTTTGAACAAAAGGTGGAGTGATGCTTTTTACATTTATTTGTCACAGATCCGGATAAACGTGGTGAAAAAATGATAGCAATTGGAAGCAAGTTAACACTTTGGTCCTGTCTGAGGAAGATCCAAATAATCCTGCCAAGCTGTGGAACATGCTGAAGGGTACAAACAAGGTGCAGGAGTTGACCTTTTCGCCCCTCAAGTCTGCTCCACCGTTTAATAAGATCATGGTTGATCTGAAGTAACCTCAAATCTGCATGCCGCCTGTCGCTGATAACCAATCAATCCTTGTTTACCAAGTGTCTATCCACCTCTCCCTTAAAAATACTCAAAGACTCTGCTTCCACTGCCTTTTCAGGAAGAGTTCAGCTTCATGTAAAGATGAACTTTAGTACACACCATTTAGAGCTGATGGTTGACAGGTGACAGCCACAAGAATCAATCGATCAGTTCTTCAGCAGGTGCCGTGATAAGGGCAAGGACTGTGATTGCTCAGAAGCTGAGCTGTCTAAACAAATAATGAAGCTGATTGTAATTTCCACAACAATTGTTGTTTTCCAAAATTATTTTCATCACGTCATCGGGCTGGATTTTCCGGCTGCACCCTCATCGAGACCAGAAATTCCCACCCGAGGTCAACAGACCTCGTGTTAACATTTCAGGTCTGTATGATTTCTTCAGAAGAGTCTCTGATGAAGCAACTCTAAAGAAGAGGCATACAGACTCGAAACATTAACTCTATTGCTCTCTCCACAGATACTGCTAGACCTGCTGAGATTTTCCAGGATTTTCTGTTTTTATTTCATATTTCTAGCATCTGCAATATTTTGCTTTTATAATACAATGTTTATAAATGTGGCTATACTGCTTTTAAATGAACGTTCTTTAATTGTCTCTGCAGGGTTAGGGGTTTGCCCAGTACCGTACCCTGACGAAACCTCACCCCACCTAAATTCCGCATTTCATCCCAAGATCAGTTAAACAGCTGGGGTGAGAATTGCATCTTTGTGATATGCTAAAATCACATCATGCCAAAGATGCTTCCAATCTCAGTAAAGAGAAAGTTTAGGATCTCATGTCAAAATATTATAATAGAAAAGGTCTCTGTGTTATGGGCCAGGGTTTAGAGAACCCCAAAGTGTATCTGGCCCACAACGTTTAATAGATTGTGGTATGGGGAGCACACAGCCCACTCTACAGGTGTGGTACAGCAGAAATGGAAAAGTATTTTTGAAAGCAAAACAATGTTTATTCTATGAACTCAAGTTAACCTTTTTAAAACATACCGTGAACATCTTAGCAGCCATCAATTCAAATACAACCCCCAAAGAATATAACACGAAGCAATTCTTACTTTCCTTTAAACATCCATAAGACTTAAAACACCTTTTAACAGAAAGACATCAGGCTTAATTTCACTACTGAGAGCAGTTACCATGTTGAAATCAGCAAATGGACATTCATAAGCTTGCAGAGATTCACACACATCCTGCTGTGATTGCAACGTCTCCAAAACTAAAATGAAACCAAACCCACCCTGCAGCAAAAAGCCTAACGCGAAAGTAAAATGCTGACAGACATCCCAGCTTCACCCACTCTCTGACATCACTGCAGAATAAACAACCATTTCTTAAAGGTACTCTCACTACAGATATTTATATACACACCCATTTAGAAACACTCATTTCTTAAAGGTACTCTCAGATGACGTCTGTAAATATCTCATAATGAAGAAGTGTTATTTTCTATCGCACTGTAGTTGCTACTAGTATGAGCTGTGTTGAGAGTAGTCCAGGTCAAACCACAATTCTTAATCATCCTAATTTTAGTAATTGCCATTTTCTGCCTTAGAACCCATCAGTATATTTGTTCACAGAACCCATGAGGCTTTTAATGTTTTCTTGATGTTTTTGCACCTCATCATTTTGTATTCCACTAACCTGCGGCACAGTTTCTCGGCCCTTTGGCTAAGATGAGCGTGAAGTCACGTGTAATGCCTGGATCTGGTAGATCTCTCTTGTGGGGGCCATGAATTGGATTCAATTTGAATTGGTTTATGGAGCAGGCAAGGTGCTAGATTAGGGGTTTGCCCCTGTCCACACTCTGAGCTCTGGCTTTGTAACTCTGATAAAGTAATTTTTTAAAAAATAATTTTAAAAACCTGCGGCACAGTTTTCCTGTGACCAATTTTTTAGCATCTGAATCCAATATCTGGGGACATTCTTGTCCAGCCATTACCTTCTGAGTGTGCTCTCCTGTCTCTAAAGATGTGGTCCACACTTTTAGTTTCCCAAATTTTACAGCACCTTTATGTCTCCCAGCCAGAATGTCTGACTCCACTCAGCCTCAAACTGTACTTTTGGGTGTTCCTTTAATCCCCAATGTCTCTGACTCCGCTACAGTGAAAATGAAGGAAATCATAGTTTTCTTGACTATCTATACTTTCTTATGTTTTATGCTCCTATAAAAAATTGTATGCTTCTGTTTCCCCAGAAGCTCTAACTTGCTCCATTTGGACTGTTTTCCTGGATTTCAGCTTTGACCTCCTGGCCCAGTCATGTTTCCACATGCTCTTTTTCCTATTATCCTCGCTACTCCAAGCTTTGTCCTCCCAACTCTGCCCAATTCCCATCTCTGCTGCTACCACTCTGACCCCCTCACTCTATTGAACTCCCATGCTTGCTGTTCCCAGACCTGACCTTCTATTCTGCCCACTGCCATGCCAGCTGCTTCCTGCTCTAACTTCCTCACTGCCCGCTCTAGCTCTCGCCAATCTTTTACCTGTTTAATTTGAACGGAGCAGGCAGGGCTGTTGGGGAAGGAGGAAACAAAATTGTATTTTCTCTCCCTTCCATGACCGGCTTCTCTTGCAACTCCAAACATTCAGCACCATTGATCAAGCCATTGACACCTACCCACCAGTCACCATTCAACTATCAACTGCAACCAGGAATTAACAATGAATCAATTCAGTCTAGCTCAAGAACAAGAATCTTTCTAACTGGAGAATGGAATTCTAAATCACCAAAGCAAATATCAATTTATTCTCTTTAATAAAATTAGTATTCTAAAATAAATTACTTTTACAGCATCAACAGAAAAATTCTGGAAAAGCTCAGCATGTCTGGCAGCATTTGTCGAGAGAGAAAATAGAGTTAACATTTTGAATCTGCATAACTCCAGAGACCTGCTGAACTTTTCCAGCATTTTTCTGTTTATGTTTCAGATCCCAACACCCGCAGTATTTTGCCTTTACTTTTACAACATGTTAATTTGTCTTTCTTTGTACTTTTTCAATTAAATCTTTTAAATGTTATTTTGCAATAATGGTGACAGCTCAGACTAAAGATTTTTTAAATTCATTCTCATGATGTGGGCATTGCTGGCAAGGCCAGTATTTATTATCTATCTCTAATCACCTTTGAGGAGTTGGCTATGGACTGCCTTTTGAATACAACTGAGTGGCTTTCTTGGCCATTTAAAAACACAGTTAAGAGTCAACAGTAGTGGTATGGGTCAGGAGTCACATACAGATCAAACTGGACAAGGACAGCAGATTTTCTTCCTTAAAGGACATTTGTGAACTAGATGGGCTTTTACAAGAATTGGTGGTTTCATAGTCACCCTGAGATCAGATTTTAAATCCAGGTTTATTTAATTAACTGAATTTAAATTCCCCAACTGCCATTTTGGGATTTGAACTCAAATCTCTCTGGATCATCACTCGAGGCCTCTGGATTACTCGCCCAGTATTACAACAACTATGCTACTATACGAAAAGTTAATCCTGCAATTGTGAATGATGCCATGAAAGATCTGCAGCATGTCAAATACAAAGGATGTTTGCCAGTCGCGTTAATCTCGTGTACCCTTTGAAGCCCGTGACTGATATTTATACTTATCCAGGATGCCTTTGAGGTTGTTGCTGCATTGAGTTACAGCAAACATTCATGAGCATATTAAATCATCGTTCTTCCAGTGGGAGCAATCTGTAGACAGCGCAAAAACATTTTATGCCAAGAAAACTGGCACGAAGTTGGCTACCTTTACCCAATTTTTCATTTCCATTGAGATCAGTGGTTGAAAATCTACTTTCCATCTCTGATCCTGCTCAAATGTACTGTCAGTCTGGTCAGATTGGGCTGATTTTAACAGCTAATATGCCTAACAAGAAAGAAAAGAGAAATTTAATAGTGTGCCACAGCAAATGAACTTTATTTTTGTGAAGCACATGTGCAAACAGATTTGTTGAGTGAAGTGAATTGGGATGACTTTCCAGTGAGTGACCTTACTAATTACTAATTAACTAATTTAAATATGACTTTTGAGCTATGAACCCCAATTTACTATTGTTTAAACAAACTACAGGGAATCTCCAGGGACTTGGAGCTCTAGCGATCATTCTAATTTCTACTAAATCCAGATGGATTGATTGTACCAAAGCAAATTAGTTGCATAAAATAATGACAATCCACAAATGGAGTTAATAGCAGGTTTATGTGATAGAATTTCTAGAGTAGAGGGAAAAATGACCTTCAAACAAAACAAGTCATTCGCAGAAATTATTTTTATCTAGTATGGGATTTTAAAAAAACTTTCTGCAAAATAATTCAATGCTTCAGTAAGAAGCTACAGCGCAACATGGCAAACAGAAGCCGTGAGACCCTGCTCCCAACAGCCCACAATGGCTCTTGAGATCAATCTCGATCTTGTGAGATGTTGCGATTTGAATCCCGCCGATTGTGGGCAGAATCACTCTTTGGCAAATGTGCATATTGGAGCGAGAAAGCTAGCCTCACTGTAATATGCAGTTTCCTGAGGCATTGGGATCTATCCCCTTTGGGCGGACCTCAGGCGAGCATCGTTCAGTACTGGTCCCCACAAATGGGGACCAGATGGAACAGCACTCTTGGGGGTCTCCCAGGGGATCAGAGGCCTCCAGGTGCATGCCCTTTGGACAGAGTGGTACCAAGGCACTGCTGGTGCTACCTGGTTATGTTGGCAGTGCCAACTTGGAACCCTGGCAGCCTGGTACCCTGGCAGTGCCACCTGGATGACAGCCTGGTACTGCCAAGGTTCCCAAGTGGCACTCTCAGCTATAGGAGCATTGCCGAGGTGCATTTCACGGGTGTCGAGGGCGTGTGGAGGGGTCCCCTTATAGTGAATTGGGAGATCACGGGGTGTGTCAGGGACTCCAGAGATCTGGATGCCATTTAAAAATAGCGTCCCAATCTCGCACTACACTGAGTAGGTGATGCACAATCAGTGACTACTAAGGCAAGGTTGTAGTCCAACTGAAGGCTTTAATAAGCTAGATGTTTCCCCCAGCAGCTCAGGTACAGAAAGGAAGCTGCTGGGGCGGCACGGGCTCTTATACCCCGTCTTGCAGGGCGGAGCTAACATACAGGCTCGACCAATGGAAAGCATATATTATCTACCAATGGTGTTCCAGCATTACTAGGTACCGTATTACCTCTACACAAACTACCACATTCACCCCCTGTTAAAAAAAAAGTCCGGCGGGGGTGGTGGCTTGGTATTACAACATGGTAACATAGTAGAAGTTATGGTTATGGAGGTACCGTAATGCCTCCGTACAGCATTTTGCCTTATTATCGTAACTATTTACAATTTTACAATTTTACAATTAACTATATACACGTTAAAATGAAGCAATCAGTTGATCGGGGGTCCTGGTCGTCCTCTGTGATCGTCGAAGCTGTGGTAGTGACGCCGGTGGAGGTTCGGGCGTCTGTGACTCTGGGAGCGTGGTTTCGATCTCTGTGGCAGCTTCAACACCCCTAGACGGCACTAGTGGGGAAGCTGATTGATCTGGGAAGGGAGCATCTGCGGGGTGCGTCGGTGGGCGGGGGGGCCTAGACGGGGCCGGCGGAAGAACTGATCCTCCTGGGAAGGGGGCAGCTGTAAGGTGCACCAGTGGGATGGGGGATAGGATTGGTGGCGGGGGTGTGCGCGGGGATCCGGCAGGTGCCAGGTCTCGTAGGGAGACTGTGTCTTGTTGGTCGTCGGGGTATGCCACGTAGGCGTACTGTGGGTTAGCGTGGAGAAGATGGACCCTCTCGACCAATGGGTCCGACTTGTGCGCCGGCACATGTTTTCAGAGCAGGATGGGTCCGGGGGTTGCCAGCCAGGTCGGGAGCAAGGTCCCAGTGGAGGACTTCCTGGGGAAAACAAGGAGATGTTCATGAGGTGTTTGGTTGGTCGTGGTGCAGAGCAGGGACCGGATGGAGTGGAGGGCATCCGGGAGGACTTCCTGCCAGCGGGAGACTGGGAGATTTCTGGACCATAGGGCCAGTAGGACGGACTTCCAGACCATTCCGTTCTCCCTCTCTACCTGTCCGTTACCCCGGGGGGTTGTAACTGGTCGTCCTGCTCGAGGCAATGCCCTTGCTGAGCAGGAATTGACGCAGTTCGTCGCTCATAATGGAGGAGCCCCCCATCACTATGTATGTAAGCGGGGAACCTGAACAGTGTAAAGATGCTATGGAGGGCTTTGATGACAGTGGTTGCGGTCATGTCGGGGCAGGGGATGGCGAATGGGAATCGGGAGTACTCGTCAATCACATTCAGGAAGTACGTGTTACGGTCAGTGGAGGGGAGGGGACCTTTGAAGTCCATGCTGAGGCGTTCAAAGGGACGGGAAGCCTTTATCAGGTGCCCTTTCTCTGGCCGGTAGAAGTGCGTCTTGCACTCCACGCAGATTTGGCAATTCCTGGTGGCTGTCCTGACCTCCTCGATGGAGTAGGGCAGGTTGCGGGTCTTGACAAAATGGAAGATGCGAGTGACCCCCGGGTGGCAGAGGTCCTCGTGGAGGGCTCGGAGGCGGTCCACTTGTGTGTTGGCACATGTGCCCCGGGACAGGGCATCAGGAGGCTTGTTTAGCTTCCTGGGACGATACAAGATCTCATAGTTATAGGTGGAGAGTTCGATCCTCCACCGCAAGATCGTTTTTTATCTTGCCCCGCTGTGCATTATCGAACATGAAGGCGACCGACCGTTGGTCAGTGAGAAGAGTGAATCTCCTGCCGGCCAGGTAATGCCTCCAATGTCGCACAGCTTCTACTATGGCCTGGGCCTCCTTTTCGACTGAGGAATGACGGATTTCGGAAGCATGGTGGGTACGTGAGAAGAAGGCCATGGGTCTGCCCGCTTGGCTGAGGGTGGCCGCCAGAGCTACGTCGGACGCGTCGCTCTCGACCTGGAAGGGGAGGGACTCGTCAATGGTGTGCATCGTGGCCTTTGCAATGTCTGCTTTGATGCGGCTGAAGGCCTGGCGGGCCTCTATCGACAGGGAAAAAACTGTGGATTGGATCAGAGGACGGGCCTTGTCTGCATAGTTGGGGACCCACTGGGCGTAGTAAGAAAAAAACCCGCGGCAGCGCTTCAGGGCCTTGGAGCAGTGAGGGTGGGGGAACTCCACAAGGGGGCGCATGCATTCAGGGTAGGGGCCTATACCTCCATTTCGCACTACGTAGCCGAGGATGGCTAGGCGGTCGGTGCTAAACACGCATTTATCCTTGTTATACGTAAGGTTAAGGATTTTCGCGGTCTGGAGGAATTTTCGGAGGTTGGTGTCGTGGCCGCAGATGGTGACATTATCGAGATATGGGAATGTTGCCCATAAACCGTATCGGTCAACCATTCGGTCCATCTCTCGCTGGAAGACCGAGACCCCGTGAGTGACACCGAAGGGAACCCTTAAAAAGTGGTAGAGCCGCCCATCTGCCTCAAGGGCAGTGTACTTGCGGTCACTCATGCGGATGGGGTGCTGGTGGTAGACGGACTTAAGGTCCACCGTGGAGAAGACCTTGTATTGCACGATCCTGTTTACAAGGGTGGATATGCGGGGGAGAGGGTACGCGTCCAGCTGCGTAAACCTGTTGATGGTCTGACTGTAGTCGATGGCCATCCTATTCTTCTCCCCTGTCTTTACCACCACTACTTGAGCTCTCCAGGGACTGTTGCTAGCTTCAATTGCTCCTTCCCTCGGTAGCCGTTGGACCTCTGACCTAATAAAGATCCGGTCCTGGACACTGTACCATCCTGGTGGTGACGGGTTTGCAATCCGGAGTGAGGTTCGCAAACAGGGAAGGCGGATCAACCTTGAGGGTCGCGAGGCTGCAGATAGTGAAGGGGGGATATAGGGCTGCCGAATTTGAAAGTTAGACTTTGGAGGTTGCACTGGAAGTCTAAACCTAGGAGAGTGGCTGCGTAGAGGTGGGGAAGGACGTAGAGCCAGTAATTTTTGAACTCCCTTCCCTGAACTGTGAGGTTTGCTACACAGAACCCCTTTATCTCTACTGAGTGGGAACCGGAGGCCAGGGAGATTTTTTGATTAACAGGGTGGACGGGTAGAGAACAGCGCCTTACCGTGTCGGGGTGTATGAAGCTCTCCGTGCCCCCAGAGTCGATTAAACAGGACGTCTCGTGTCCGTTGATTAGCACCGTTGTTGCAGCAGTTGAGCGTGTTCGAGGCCGAGACTGGTCCAGGGTCACCGCAGCTGGGTGTTCTCGTCGGGCGGTGTGTGGTTATCTGCACTGAGGTCCTGGGAGTCCATCCAAGATGGCGGCGCCCACTGGTCACACGTGGCTGTGGGTGCACAAAATGGCGGCACCCATCCATCACACGTGGCGTCCGCGGAACAAGGTGGCGGCACCCAGAGGCCACACGTGGCCCTGGAGGAGGAAGATGGCGGCGTTCGCTGGCCGCACGGGGTCTGTGGAGAGGGTTGTAGTGGCAGTCCGCATTCACTTCCGGAGACCGCAGCGACCGCCCGGGCCTGGCATACCGCCACGAAGTGGCCCTTTTTGCCGCACCCTTTACAGGGGGACGAACGGGCTGGGCAGCGCTGTCGCGGGTGTTTGGCTTGCCCGCCAAAATAGCAGTGGGGCCCCCCCGGGATTGCTGGGCCGTTTTGCAGCGCAAGCTTGTGGGGCATTGCCTCGGAGTCGGCTGCAGAGGGATTCCACGCTGCCCGGGGGCTGCCGCACGGTCTGGGGCGTTGGCGCGGGCGTTTCGGGTGGCCACATCCAGGAAGCCAGCAAGGGCCCGAGTCTCCTTGAGGCCGAGAGTTTCTTTCTCCAGCAAACGCAGGCGGATTTGAGAGGGCAGCATACCCGCAACGAAAGCGTCCCGAATCAACAGTTCAGTGTGGTCGTTTGCTGAAACTTGTGAGCAGCTGCAGTTTCTCCCTAACACTAGGAGCGTACGGTAGAATTCTTCCAGTGACTCACCAGGAATTTGTCACCTCGTTGCTAGTAGATGCCGGGCGTAGACCTGATTTACCGGGCGAATGTAATGCCCTTTCAGCAACTCCATCGCGGCATCAAAGTCGTCCGTGTCCTCGATGAGGGTGTAGACTTCTGGGCTCACCCTCGAGTGCAGGATCTGCAGTTTCTGTTCTCTTGTGGGTGTGTTTTCTGCCATTCCGAGGTAGCCGTTGAAGCATGCTAGCCAGTGCTTGAAAGTCGCCGCCGAGTTTACTGCGTGGGAGCTGAGTTGCAGACACTCTGGCTTGATTCGGAGCTCCATTCTTTAAATCTAGCTTATTAAATTGATGCACAATCAATGACTACTAAAGCGAGGTTGTAGTCCAACTGAAGGCTTTAATAAGCTAGATGTTTCGCCCAGCAGCTCAGGTACAGAAAGGAAGCTGCTGGGGTGGCACGGGCTCTTATACCCCGCCTTGCAGGGCGGAGCTACCATCCAGGCTCGACCAATGGAAAGCATACATTATCTACGAATGGTGTTCCAGCATTACTAGGTACCGTAATACCTCGACACAGACTACCACAGTAGGTCAGATGAGTGGAGTTCCTCAATGCAGAAAACGGGGCTATGTGCGGCCTTGGCCACGCGTTTCCCGCTGAGGGCTGCTGTTAACCCATGTTTGATAGAGTTGTGTTTCCCGACGCTGTGAACACCGGGAAACTCACGGCTAAATGTGCTTGCTATGGGGTTTTGTTCCCATTTAGTGAAGGCAGCATGGTAGCATAGTGGTTAGCATCAATGCTTCACAGCTCCAGGGTCCCAGGTTCGATTCCCGGCTGGGTCACTGTCTGTGTGGAGTCTGCACGTCCTCCCCGTGTGTGTGTGGGTTTCCTCCGGGTGCTCCGGTTTCCTCCCACAGTCCAAAGATGTGCGGGTTAGGTGGATTGGCCATGCTAAATTGCCCGTAGTGTCCTAAAAAGTAAGGTTAAGGGGGAGTTGTTGGGTTACGGGTATAGGGTGGATACGTGAGTTTGAGTAGGGTGATCATTGCTCGGCACAACATCGAGGGCCGAAGGGCCTGTTCTGTGCTGTACTGTTCTAAATTCTGTTCTAAAAATCGTGCCTATTATTACTTTATGCATTGGTCCACTCTGGTCATAAACCTAAAATAGTTTCAGCATTGTATGCCATTTGAATAGAAGCGGCCATGTTGCCAGCACAGCTGCAGGAAATCTCGTAGAAAAGTAATTGGGAAATTAAACCATGGTTTGACTTCTCTACCTTTCAACATTTTTATTTATTCGATACAAAAATATTAGAAATGCGAGAACAAATTGTTTGGCTGGGAAGAGTGGTTCGCGATGGGAGCTCATGTGACAAAACTCTAGGAATATGTGCAACCAGAGTTGGCAAACGTAGGAAGTGGTGAGCAGCTGGCGCCAAAATGGACATTCACTGATTGGTGTCTGACCAATCCCTAGTTATCTATGATTCCATAATGACCATGGGCAAACCAGGTGGTGTGGTGTGTGGAGGTAGATAAAGCTGAAGGGAATGAGCTTGGCTTGTCAGTGACCCACTGCCTTCTTATGAAGCCAGGAGGAGCAGTTCATAAAGTTAGGATGGGAATGTTGGGTGAGTGGTCTTGGTGATTGTCTGATTCAAGGGGCGGCACGGTGCAAGTGGTTAGCACAGCTGCCTCACAGCGCCAGGGACCCAGGTTCAATTCTAGCCTTGGGTCACTGTCTGTGTCGAATTTGTGTTCTCCCCATGTCTGCTTGAGTTTGGTGGGATTACTGTGCTTTGGGGATAGGGTGGGGGCGTGAGGGCTCTTTCAGAGTGTCAGTGCAGACTCAATGGGCTGAATGGCTTCCTTCAGCACTGTCATGATTCTATTCTATTCTAGCGGAACACACTGGGTGCAGGCTAAACAAAGTAAGAGAGCGGGACTAGTGCCTTTTCATTTATTGTTTGGCCACATCTCTGCACCATGAGAATGCTGGCCTTCTGATCTGCAAGTCAGAAGCAAGCCCAATCATGGCTGCAACCTGCCTTTGAGGATTATAGTCCAGAGCCGATCCACCCTCCTGTCAGCACCCGGTGCCATTAACGATCACCGAGCTCGATGCCAGCTCACTGAGGGAATTTGCATTTTAAAATAGTTTTGTGTCAGCAACCCAGACTCAGAAGTTGCAAATGATGCAGGCATTGGGTTCCTGACACCAGATTGAAAAGCTAGTAATAGGATTCGAGAAAATGTAACTGCAGAAGGTGGAAGCAAAGGGAAGGTCAGTATTCGGAAAATGGTCAAGAAGGTAAGAACCCATGGGATCCAGGAGAATTTGGAAAATTGGATCCAAAATTTGCTTAGTGGCAGGAGGCAGAGGGTGATGGTCGAAGGTTGTTTTTGTGACTGGAAGCCTGTGTCCAGTGGTATTCCACAGGGATTAGTGCTGGGCCCCTTGCTGTTTGAAGTGTGCATTCATGATCTGGACGTGAAAATAGGAGGTATGATTAGTAAATTTGCAGATTACACAAATATTGGTGGTGTGGTAAGTAACGAGGAGGAAAGCCTTAGATTACAGGGTGATGTAGATAGGTTGGTCAGATGGTCAGAATAGCAAATGGAATTTAACCCTGAAAAGTGTGATGCATTTTGGAAGGACTAAGAAGGCAAGGAAGTACGCGATAGGGAATGAATGGTCGAACATTGGGAAGTACAGAGGATTGAAGAGACTTTCAGGTGCATGACCATAAATCCCTGAAGGCAGCAAGACAGGCAGATAAGATGGTTAAGAAGGCATATGGGAGGCATAGAATATAAGAGCAGGGAGATTATGATGGGGTTGTACAAAACGTTTGTTCGGTCACAGGTAGAGTATTGTGTGCAGTTTGGGTCGTCACATTATAGAAAGGATGTGATTGCACTTGAGAAGTTGCAGACAAGATTCACCAGGCTGTTGCCTGGGCTGGAGCATTTTAACTATGAAGAGAAGCTGCTTAGGCTGGGATTGTTTTCCTTAGAGTAGAGAAGGCCGAGGAGGAATTTGATCAAGGTGTACAAAAGATATAGATAGGATAGATAGGAAGGGACTGTTCCCCTGAGTAGACGGGTCAATATCCAAGGGGCACCAATTTAAGCTAAGTGGTGGGAGATTTAGAGGGAACATTGTACTTACCCATGAGGTATTTTTAAATTGTATAAATAAATACTTTCAAGGAAAAAAATATTCTCCAAAGAATAAGTGAAACCTGATCAAAACACAATGCAGTGAAAAATCAGGTGCTTAGCATGCAACCCATTATGACAAATGCACTCTGAGGCATTTGGTGTGATAAGTTAAGGCAGTGAGAGGAGAAAGACTTTACAAATTAAGGCTGGAGTATAAAGGGCACCATCTAGCCTGTTGGATATTGATTGTAACAATTCTAGCAGTCAACACAGCAGGAGAGTGATAACACTAACTTGTCCTGCCCATCTCCATCCACTGCCTCTGAGGAACTATCTTTGTCGGCCTGGATCACTCTGTTTCTACTCTGATTAAGCTCATCCAATAGCAATACGACAGTTCATAAGACATGCTCTGTCATTCTGCATTGTCACAACATGCATTTTGGAAACCATTGTGTTCAATTCTATTGTTGATACTTGCCCTTGCAAATGGCTTCAGGCCATTTAACCCTGTGGCAGCACACTAGTTCCTAACCCTGACTGGAAAAGCTTGACATTACTGCCATTTCAGCAGCTTGCCCCAACTATTTAAATTAAGTTGATCTCAGAAACTACAGTGAGGTCAGCCATTTCACATTGAGCAAGTATGGACAGCTATTTAGCACCTGTTCTTTGTAAGATTGAAAATCTTACAATTCCATTTCCCATATTTTGACATTTATTGACACTTCCTGCATGGATTGGTTGTCATTGCTAAGTAAAGACTTCTTTCAGTTAAAAGTATTTTTCTGTACCGTTGGTTATTTATTGCATGTGGTTGTCCAGGCCTAAACGTTAGAAAGGCCAATGGTCACAATCGATCTGTTGAACATCATGATGCAGGAGCATTTTAGTCACAGTTAACCACAGCAGCATTTTCACTGCTGCTCAGCTAGAAGGAAACATTAGTTGCTTGAATTGACTTTGCCACATAACTTTTTTATTGTTCCATAATAGAGCCCTGATATTTTCTGTCAAAAGTTTAAAGTGACTTTATGCTCCGGACCTTGTAATATAGTTGGTTCTGTTTTCTCTGAGAAATTGCACTGAGGCAGTTGACTGAAATACTATAATTTTCACATTTCTGTTATTGATGAAAAGATGAGAAAATACTTGTTGACTTTGATATCATTGTTGTCATATTAACTATTCCTGGAAATTTATTTTACACTTTTATAGTTGTTGCCAAGACCTTTTTTTCCAAAGCAAAATCTCACTATCAGAAAGTTATACTTGCACTGAACACAGAAAATGCTGGTAGCACCTAACAGGTCTGCCAGCAACTGCGGAGAGAGAAAGACAGAGGGCAGGATTCTTCAGTCAACCAGCCACATGTTTCTCGGCAGCGCGACATTTGCAGGATTCTATGGGCTTGCCAATGGGATTATCCATTGAAACCACCCCACGCCACAGCAAAACCCAACGACCGTAGAAAGTTAATGTTTCAAGTCCGTATGATTCTTCTTCAGTTTTCTTTGGTCATACGGACTCAAAACGTTAACTCTGCAGGCAATTTAACGGAAAGAAACAGAGTCCCTTTGTGGGCACTTTAGGTGGGGTGGTTCCTGGGCTCAGCAAGGAAGGCCCCACTGAGGTCTCACTTACCTTCATTTCCTGCACTGAGGAGCTCCGCTCGCGACCCCCCAATGTGACCCCACCCCCCCAAATTACCAATGAGGGCGTCCTTGGTCCCCCTCACCCCACTAGCGCAGGGAGCCTCTGGGCCCAATTCTTGGCAAGGGCAAGATGCAACCTGGGCACTCCCAGCCTGGCACTGCCCCTGTCAGCCTGGCAATGCCACTTGAGCATCCTGAAAGTGCCAAGGTGGAACTCAGATAGCACTGTCAGGGTACTAAGCTGGCACTGCCAAGGTGCCCACATGACAGCAGCAGTACCAGGGTACCAACCTGTCAAGAGAGGCCAAACACTCTTGGGCCTCTGATTGCCTGGCCCCCAAGTGCCATTCCATCTGGTTCACGTTTGTGGAGACCAGTGCTAAACGGCCCCCTGCCTGGGTCTCTGAGACAAGGGGATTCAATCGCGGATTCTGGGTCGATCTAGCGTAGACACATTCAAGTTAGCTTTTCTGCTCACTTGAATATGTAAATTTAGGACCCACCATTGTGGGGGGGATCCAGATCACTAGGTTTTACTGGCCCCCTCGCATGCCGAGACGGATGTGGTCGTTAGGTCGCACTTTTGCTGCTCTCTCCACAGATGCTGCCAGATCATATTTCCAACACCCGCAGTATTTTGCTTTTCTTATTGTTATATTTGTACTGTTGTTTTCCTTGCTTTTTTTTCTTTCTATGTATTGAGTGGTTAAAGGTTTTGCCTGATATAATATAGTCCACCTTGGCAGAGTAGATCAAGTTTGGGTCTTCTAAAAACGCTCAGGAGATCCCAGAAGGCGATTCAAACAGAGGTTTATTTATCAACAAAAGAAAAGGCCACAACGTGGCATACATCACATAGGTCCCAAGTGGGACTACCGATAATGCCGGTCCCAATCCAGGCTGGCTTTGAAGGGTTGGTTCTATCAGCCCAAGCTGATGAACCTCCACCCATCAGTGGGAGAGCATGCATTCCACTAGCTCCACGGAGCGATCAATCGTGCCATCCCCGTGGGTCTCATAAGGGTTATTACAGGCCTGACAGCTATTTTACACGCTGTCCAGTTTTACTCTACATTAATGTCAAATGTATGTCTGAACCCTAACTCCCTATTCTCACTGGACTGGTTAAGTTAAAATCAAGTCTCTTGTGAAACAGCACAACAATGAGTAAGGTTGTACTATGTGTAAATGGGTTGCCTGTCAGGTGTCACAAACTTGTGTGCATTGCTTAGCCAAATAAAGCTGAAGTTCCAAACTGTTCAACAGTTTTGTTTTGCCATTGCTGTAAAAGCCCGCATGGGGTGGGAACGATTATCTTTGCGGTGGTGGGCTTTGTCGAGTACGAGGTTCCCCGCCCCTATCTATTAACCTCTGTATATAAGGTCGGCCAGTAAGGAATCCGGTAGGGAGCTACAGGGTTGTGTGCATATTGTGCTGTAAATAAGACTTCATTTCTTGATTTTACTTGGTGTGTACTCGCCATGTCCTCATTAAAATTGCTCCCCACTCGTTACAGTATACTGCATATATTTACTACAACTGCAAATATACAGAAGTAAAATATTTTTGAAATGGGCTTCACACTAGACAGCATACTATAATTAATAATCTTTATTGTCACAAGTAGGGTTACATTAACACGGCAATGAAGTTACTGTGAAATTCTCCTCGTCGCCACATTCCGGCGCCTGTTCGGGTATACTGAGGGAGAATTCAGAATGTCCAGTTCACCTAATAGCACGTCTTTTGGGACTGGTGGGAAGAAACCGGAGCACCCGGAGGAAACCCACGTAGATACAGGGAGAACGTGCAGACATTTGCAGAGATAGTGACCCAAGCCTGGAATCGAACCAGGGACCCTGGAGCTGTGAAGAAACAGTGCTCCCCACTGTTAGGAATGTTAAGGAAGGTTACATATACCTTTCAGGCAGGCTTCACATGTATTGACCTCCTCAATGGAGCCAGTAAAACAAGGAGAATGAGAAGCCTAATTCTGTGGAGTGGCAGGGTTCCCGTGGATGTATGGACCAATTAACAGAACATCTATGGCCTTGAAAGCCTACACAACAACCTTCTCGTATTCATTAATATTGATTGCATGTCACCTTAATGTCAGCTGCCCAGGAAGCTGTCATGGTGCTTTAATTATGTGGGAATTTACAACTCAAAAGCATATTTCAGAATGCTTTTTTTTTACATTGTGCATGGGATGTGGGCCAGCATTTATTGCCTATCTCTAATCTTCCTTGAACGGAGTGGCTTGCTAAGCCATTTCAGAGGGCAATTAAGAGTCAACCACTTCCGTGGGTCTGAAGTCACATGTAGGTCAGTCCAGGTAAAGATGGCAGAATTCCTTTCCTAAAGGGATTAGTAAACCAGATGAGTTTTTACAAACAAACCCACACGACCACTTCCCCATGATGTAATTAAAACGACTGAATATTGAGAGAAATTGGACTTATCTATTGAATACCCTCATGGTTGTATAGTTACCCCATAGGAGCTGATCTATACAAAAATACATCACAAACAGCAGATCTGAGAGATGGTCCAGTTGTCACCCGAGAATTTCTTTAAAAAATAATTGGTTCCTGCCTTCAGTTGCTCTTGTACTTTGTTGTTGGTTTATGAAATATAATTAGACAATCTTTTACCTGTCTGATCTGTGCTTGCGACACAATGACTGGAAATGGTTCTAACTAGTAATTAGGGCTATCATAGGACAATGCAAGAGTTGACTAGTGAGGACATTTTTTGACAGGCTAAGCTTTCACAACTGAAGTTACTAAAATTTTACAAGTGCATATTGCCCTGTAAACACGGAGAACAGATTTAGTCCAGGTAGGATACTGACAGCAGGTTCAAATTCCACCACGTTCAGTTTCAAAATTAGAATTTCAAAAATATAGAAAAAGAAATCTGGAGCGCGATTCAGTGTACTCAAGATAAAGTTTGCATCGGACATAAAAACGACAGGTTTAATGGGATGTTTCTCAGTGTCTGCAGCACCAAGAAACACCCCGCAAACCAAACGGCACTTTGCCGATTTTATTGGGCCTCGGTGAGTTTCTCCCCGCTGAAGCTGAACTTAGAGGGATTTCCTGCTGGCGAGCGCATATCGCCATTTTGTCCGGCAGCCTGACCCCCCCGGCCCCTCCCCCATTCAGGCCTCCCCCGCTTTTGATTCCCCCCCCCCCCCCCCCCTCAACCTTGGGGAGGCTCCCGGGGATCCCGGGGATGGGAATTGAACCTGCGCTGCTGGCATTGTTCTGCATTACAAGCCAGCTGTTTAGCCCACTGTGCTAAACCAGCCCCTGGTCTACGTCCCTTCTGCAGTCTGATCCGTCATTGTTTGAGATACAATCCACCACAGTCGTATCATCTGCAAACTTATAGATGGAAGTGGAGTTAAATCTTGCCACACAGGACAGTTATTAATGGGATGGTGAGCTCCATTGGTTCCATGCTGATACCGATCAGAATCCTAACAGGGATGAGAAACAGAATCAGGTTGGTGTTGCCACCGCTGACCATCATTACCTCCCCTGACCCATTGGCCTTCTGGGCCTGGAAGCAGCCAGACCGAGACCTTAGCCGGCGGCGACTGGTCACTAACAGTTAAGGTGCTCTCCCATCTCCAGAACAGGACTTTCTCCAGCTTAAGCCCTTGTCCACTTAGACTCGCCTTTAGCCCCTCCCTCCCCCACCGAATCTGATTCTCCCCTCCCTTAGGCTCAATACCACTGGGGCTTCTGACAGGAGGGTTATATGCTCGCTCATCCCGAATGGCCAGGGTCAACTGAACGGTTATGTCCGCCCTGGGAGCTAATGGATCCTGACTGGAAGACATTGGGGTCCCGGTAAAGAATCAAGCCCAGTGCCTCTCAATCCTGTGCAACCAGGCATTGAGCCCAGAATCCTGAGTATTTATCCCATTCCTTGACTTTGACACTGTGGGGTGGGTACTGTGTATCTTTCTCTTTTGGGGCCTCATCCACCCAGCCCATTAGGCCTGGATCCTTGACTCTCATCACCCATCCTCCCACCCCACCCCATGTGCCCCTCAGCTGCTCCACTCCACCCCACTCCATAATCCCATGGTCAGCAGGTTTGCACAGCTCTAAAAGCATACTCGGAACACAGACAGCAGATGTAAGGACCACCCACACCAACTACAACCCCCATCCCGCCCCATGAATGCAGCCTTATTCCTCCGTCAGCAGTCCTCCTCTTTCTCTCACACCTCCCACGACTAACACCCCCCCCCCCCCATCCCCCCACAACGCCATCGACACCCTCTCCCCGTCTCCGGAGTTGACCAGTGGGATCTATCCCTTTGGGCTCCCTGGTGCTCAGTGCAGACAATGGTGCTCACCTCCTTCCTTCCTCTCGAATGTCATGGCACCTGGTTCGTGTTTTTAGAAAGCAGTAGCAATTTGCGCTGGCGTGACATCACGCCTGGTGGGTTCAAGATGCAACATTAACCACACTAGGTAGGTGGTAATGGATTCAAATTAATGTTATCACACCATCACATCATCGGGGCGGGCCTGGGAAGATTTGGATCAGATATTTCCCTGGCATAAATCCGTTTTTGACCTCTCGCGATATTTAATGGCCATTACAGGATATGCATCCGCTGCTAACGGTCCTGCTAAATTCACCAAAAGATTCACATTGATGTTATGTGCTGCATCCCAGTAATACGTTCTCAACAGTTTCTCATATTTATAATGACTTGGCTGAAGGAATAGAGATTTATATATCCAAGTTTGCAGATACACCACGGGGGCTAAATTCAATAGCCCTGAAAATGCCATCTTCGTGCTGCCTCCCAATTTGTATGCCTGCAGCATGCGGCCAGTGCTAGCTGTGCTGTTGAGTGGTTGCACACTCCAGGAGGGGTCCAAAATCATGAGAAGTTAGCTCCAGTTAAAGCTAGCCTCTACTATTTAAAGGCAGCCTGCATTGCTGAAAGAAAAAGTGCATTATGGATATTTTAGGTGCTGAAACTCATTCTACAACTGATTCTAACCTGGGGTATTCACAAAAATAGTACAACATGGGAGAGAGTGGGCTCCAAGATGTTCTGATATAGCATTGGAGCCATTGTCCAAGTTGCAGAGATGAAGCTATGCATTAGCTTGGAGGCCTTCCAGACAAACTCTCAGAAGCCCGTGGGACCAGATGGCTGTTGTCGACAATGCCAGAAAGAAAGCAACAAAAACTTGTTTATAAAACTGCAAAAAGTTCAAATACATTTTGCGAACGATTAATGTTGTGTTTTCAGCCACAGAGATATGCGCAGATGAAACATCAGGGCCAGAATTCTCCGATTGTCAGGATTCAGTTTTCCTGCCGACAGCGCGCCCCAGCCAGTGAGTTTCATGGTGGCATGGGTGGTTTAATGGGAAATCCTGTTGACAAGCGGCAGGAGGATAGAACGGCGCGCTGCTGAGAAACATGTGGCTGGTGGACCGGAGAATCCCACCCCAGGTTTCTCTGTGTGCAATGGGAATGTTATTTACAAGTGCTTTCCAAAATGTCTGCCCTCATGCTTACAGCTTCTTGCTTCAGCTTAGGTTCTCTTTTTCTGTAACCATACACAGGCTTGACAAGCAGCTCACAGAACATACACACAAACACGGAACTATTGAACAATTAAATACAAGGAGCAGAGTTTTCCAATCCCTCCTGGCCCCAGATCAGAAATTCCTGCCCGAGGTCGATGGACCTTTCAATGGTCCATCAAATTTTCCATCCCATTTGCGACGATTCCCACTGTGGGCGGGACCAGAGAAAATACCCCTACATCCTTTGTGCATTTGGAAAACAAAAGGACTTGTTTTCAATTGAACCATCATCCTAAACAACACCTATTTGTATATTGAGTCATATCCTAGAGTTCAGCATGCCCATTTTCTCTGAGTACAGAAAAAGCCTTTCAGATATGAAAGTTGCTGATGACGATGCTGCGATCGACAAACTTCACATGGTGGTTCTGCATGATCAGGTCAATGATGCAGATGATCAACATCACAGTCACTTATCAGAGAAGGAAATGTATTCTCATAATCGCTATCCTCAAAATATCATACTCTACTTGCTATCAACCATCTCAAATTCTATTTAGTGTTGTCACCCAACACAAGTTGTTAAATAAGAGTTGGTACTGAGCAATTGCTTGATCCGCTTAGGTCTGGAGAGAGGTGATGTGAACTTGTGATCGTGATTTGCCATTTGATGTGAACCCAAACTCCAACTTCAAGTCATGGCTCCCTTGCCTGTGTTCACTTGTCAAAATACATTTTGCTTTTGATTTTGTGGATTTTAGCGCAATGTGAATTGACTGGGAACAAACTGCCCATTGTCTATAGTGATTCCCATTTCCAGTTCTATTCCCACACTTGGTGGTGTACTAGGGCAGACTGTCATTTGTTCCATAGCGAGTAATTCCTGGACCAGGTCGCTAGTCTGTCACCAGGGATCTTCTAGCTTGAGAGACGCCACACCATATCAATGTGGCTGACCAGGAGTCTCTCCCGCTCTTACTGCCAGTCATTGATGTGTTTGCAACAATTTGAAGATTGACAATCAATCTGTTTGACCATGATGCGATTGGCCAAACACCTTCTTTGGCCATCAAGTTTGGGGTGGGACTTGCACCCAGTGCAAGTCCCACCCCAAGGATGTTACCCACTGACCCACAAGACCTCTATCTATAGTGATAATCTCCGGCAAACCCCATTTTGTAAGCAACTTGTCTGGAATGTCAATGACTAAAGTGGTGGATATGGAATTTGTTGTAGCTATTTCTGGCAACTTGGTATACATATTTTTTTTTAAAATAATTTTTATTGAAAAATTTTGTATTTATACAACAACATCGAACCATAATAAAATACCAACAATAACAATAATAATAGCAATCATAAACATTCTATAAACATTCTATTCCCACACTTGGTGGTGTACTAGGGCAGTCTGTCATTTGTTCCATAGCGAGTAATTCCTGGACCAGGTCGCTAGTCTGTCACCTGGGATCTTCTAGCTTCTAGCCCCTCCTCAATGAACAACACAACATATTAACAACAACTTAAATTAACACAATGTTAAGTTACATAACCATAGAAAAAAAAATAGAAACTACAATAAGGAACCACCCCCCCCCCCCCCCCCCCCCCCCGGGTTGCTGCTGCTATTGACCAAGATACCTATCTTTGAGCCAGGAAGTCCAGAAAAGGCTGCCATCATTTATAGAACCCTTGTATTGATCCTCTCAGGGCAAATTTGACCCTCTCCAATTTTATAAATCCCACCATGACACTGATCCAGGTCTCCACACTTGGGGGCCTCGCATCTTCCCACTGCAGCAAGATCCTCCGCCGGGCTACTTGGGACGCAAAGGCCAGGACACCGGACTCTTTCGCCTCCTGCACTCCCGGCTCCACCGCAACTCCAAAAATCGCGAGTCCCCAACCTGGTTTGACCCTGGATCAAATCACCCTCGACACCGTCCCCGCCACCCCCTTCCAGAATTCTTCCAGTGCCGGGCATGCCCAGAATATATGGGCATGATTCGCCAGACTCCCCGAACACGTGGTGCACCTGTCCTCACCCCCAAAGAACCTACTCATTCTAGTCCCGGACATGTGGGCCCTGTGCAGCACCTTGAATTGGATGAGACTAAGCCTCGCACATTAAGAGGAAGAGTTGACTCTCTCCAAGGCATCCGCCCAAGTCCCGTCCTCTATCTGCTCCCCAAGC
This sequence comes from Scyliorhinus canicula, assembly GCF_902713615.1. Lineage (NCBI taxonomy): Eukaryota > Metazoa > Chordata > Chondrichthyes > Carcharhiniformes > Scyliorhinidae > Scyliorhinus > Scyliorhinus canicula. The sequence continues at coordinate 137,617,592 of NC_052147.1, forward strand.
TCCCCCTCCCATTTAGCCTTCAGCTCCTCCACTGATGACTCCTCCACCTCCTGCATTACCTTATAGATGTCAGACACCTTCCCCTCTCCGACCCACACTCCCAAAAGCACTCTGCCCATCGCCCCCCACGAGGGCAGCAAAGGGAACTCCTCTACCTGTCACCTAGCAAACGCCTTTACCTGCAAGTATCTGAACATGTTCCCTTGGGGGAGCCCAAATTTATCTTCCAGTTCCCCCAGGCCCGCAATCCTCCCGCCAATAAACAGGTCCCTCAGTTTACTGATGCCCACCCTATGCCACCCCCTAAATCCCCCATCAGTGTTCCCCGGGATGAACCGATGATTTCCATCTAATGGAGCCTCCATCGAGCCCCCTGTTTCCCCCCTATGCCGTCTCCACTGTCCCCAGATTCTTAGGGTCACCGCCACCACTGGGCTCGTGGTATACCTCTTAGAAGAGAGCGGCAATTTAGAGTACCCAATTATTTTTTCCAATTAAGGGGCAATTTAGAGTGGCCAATCTACCTATCCTGCACATCTTTGGGTTGTGGGGGTGAAACCCACGCAGACACGTGGAGAATGTGCAAACTCCACACGGACAGTGACCCAGGGCCGGGATTCGAACCCAGGTCCTCAGCGCCGTAGGCAGCAATGCTAACCACTGCGCCACCGTGCTGCCCAAGGTACCTCTACATGACGCCATCTCCATTCTTTTCCACGCCACCCCCCTCCATCACCCATTTACACACCATTGACACATTGGCCGCCCAATAGTATCCCAAAAGGTTGGGCAGCGCCAGCCCGCCTCTATCCCTCCCTCACTCCAGGAAAACCCTCTTCACTCTCGGAGTCCCATGTCCCCACACAAAGCTCAAAATACTGGTAGTCACCCTCCTAAAGAAGGCCCTGGGGATGAAGATGGGCAGCACTGAAAGAGTAACAAGAACCTCGGAAGCACCGTCATTTTGACGGACTGCACCCTCCCCGCCAACGACAATGGCAGCATGTCCCACCTCTTGAACTCCTCCTCCATCTGATCCACAAGCCTGGTGAAATTATGCTTGTGAAGAGTCCCCTAGTCCCTGGCCACCTGCACCCTCGGGTACCTAAAGCTCTCTCCTGCCCTCCTAAGCGGGAGCCTACCAATTCCTTCCTCCTGGTCTCCAGGGTTCACCACAAACACCTCACTCTTGCCTAGATTTAGTTTATAGCCTGAAAAGGTCCCAAACTCAGCTAGCAGCTCCATCACCCCCGGCATCCCTCCCACCGTGTCCGCCACATACAGTAACAGGTCATCGGCATACAACGACACCCTATGTTCCTCCCCACCTCGCACCAAACCTCCCCACCTCCCTGAATCCCTCAACGCCGTCGCCAATGCAAACAACAAGGGGGACAGGGGGCAACCCTGCCCGGTCCCTCGGTATAGAGTATAGAGTATAGAGAAGAGTATAGAGAAATACAGCACAGAACAGGCCCTTCGGCCCACGATGTTGCGCCGAACTTTTGTCCTAGGTTAATCATAGAATTTTGGACAATTTGTCATGGCCAATCCACCCAACCTGCACATCTTTGGACTGTGGGAGGAAACCGGAGTACCCGGAGGAAACCCACGCAGTCACGGGGAGGATGTGCAGACTCCACACAGACAGTGACCCAAGTCGAAATCGAACTTGGGACCCTGGAGCTGTGAAGCAATTGTGCTATCCACAATGCTACCGTGCTGCCCTTAAGTTAACCTACACTCCCTTATTCTACCCTAATCCAAGTACCTATCCAATAGCCGCTTGAAGGTCCATAAATTTTCCGACTCAACTACTACCACAGGCAGTGCATTCCATGCCCCCACTACTCTCTGGGTAAAGAACCTACCTCTGACATCCCCTCTATATCTTCCACCATTTATCTTAAATTTATGTCCCCTTGTAATGGTGTGTTCCACCCGGGGAAAAAGTCTCTGACTGTCTACTCTATCTATTCCCCTGATCATCTTATAAACCTCTATCAAGTCGCCCCTCATCCTTCTCCGTTCCAAAGAGAAAAGGCCCAGCACCCTCAATCTTTCCTCGTATGACCTACTCTCCATTCCAGGCAACATCCTGGTAAATCTCCTCTGCACCTTTTCCAAAGCTTCCACATCCTTCCTAAAATGAGGTGACCAGAACTGCACACAGTACTCCAAATGTGGCCTGACCAAGGTTTTGTACAGCTGCATCATCACCTCACGGCTCTTAAATTCAATCCCTCTGCTAATGAACGCTAGCACACCATAGGCCTTCTTCACAGCTCTATCCACTTGAGTGGCAACTTTCAAAGAACAATGAACATAGACCCCAAGATCTCTCTGCTCCTCCACATTGCCAAGAACCCTACCATTAACCCTGTATTCCGCATTCAGATTTGTCCTTCCAAAATGGACAACCTCACACTTGTCAGGGTTAAACTCCATCTGCCACTTCTCAGCCCAGCTCTGCATTCTATCTATGTCTCTTTGAAGCCGACAACAGCCCTCCTCACTATCCACAACTCCACCAATCTTCGTATCATCTGCAAATTTACTGACCCACCCTTCCACTCCCTCATCCAAGTCGTTAATGAAAATCACAAACAGCAGAGGACCCAGAACTGATCCCTGCGGTACGCCACTGATAACTGGGCTCCAGGCTGAATATTTGCCATCCACCACAACTCTCTGTCTTCTATCGGTTAGCCAGTTTGTTATCCAACTGGCCAAATTTCCCACTATCCCATGCCTCCTTACTTTCTGCATAAGCCTACCATGGGGAACCTTATCAAATGCCTTACTAAAATCCATGTACACTACATCCACTGCTTTACCTTCATCCACATGCTTGGTCACCTCCTCAAAGAATTCAATAAGACTTGTAAGGCAAGACCTACCCCTCACAAATCCGTGCTGACTATCCCTAATCAAGCAATGCCTTTCCAGATGCCCATATCCCTCAGTACCCTTTCCATTACTTTGCCTACCACCGAAGTAAGACTAACTGGCCTGTAATTCCCAGGGTTATCCCTATTCCCTTTTTTGAACAGGGGCACGACATTCGCCACTCTCCAATCCTCTGGTACCACCCCTGTTGACAGCGAGGACAAAAAGATCATTGCCAACGGCTCTGCAATTTCATTTCTTGCTTCCCATAGAATCCTTGGATATATCCCGTCAGGCCCGGGGGACTTGTCTATCCTCAAGTTTTTCAAAACGCGCAACACATCTTCCTCCCTGACAAGTATCTCCTCAAGCTTATCAGTCTGCTTCACGCTGTCCTCTCCAACAATATGGCCCCTCTCATTTGTAAATACTGAAGAAAAATACTTGTTCAAGACCTCTCCTATCTCTTCAGACTCAATACACAATCTCCCGCTACTGTCCTTAATCGGACCTACTCTCACTCTAGTCATTCTCATATTTCTCACGTATGTGTAAAAGGCCTTGGGGTTTTCCTTGATCCTACCCGCCAAAGATTTTTCATGCCCTCTCTTAGCTCTCCTAATCCCTTTCTTCAGTTCCCTCCTGGCTATCTTGTATCCCTCCAGCGCCCTGTCTGAACCTTGTTTCTTCAGCCTTACATAAGTCTCCTTCTTCCTCGTAACAAGACATTCAACCTCTCTTGTCAACCATGGTTCCCTCACTCGACCATCTCTTCCCTGCCTGACAGGGACATACATATCAAAGACACGCAGTACCTGATCCTTGAACAAGTTCCACATTTCACTTGTGTCCTTCCCTGACAGCCTATGTTCCCAACTTCTGCACTTCAATTCTTGTCTGACAGCATTGTATTTACCCTTCCCCCAATTATAAACCTTGCCCTGTTGCTCGCACCTATCCCTCTCCATTACTAAAGTGAAAGTCACAGAATTGTGGTCACTACCTCCAAAATGCTCCCCCACTAACAAATCTATCACCTGCCCTGGTTCATTACCAAGTACTAAATCCAATATGGCCTCCCCTCTGGTCGGACAATCTACATACTGTGTTAGAAAAGCTTCCTGGACACACTGCACAAACACTACCCCATCCAAACTATTTGATCTAAAGAGTTTCCACTCAATGTTTGGGAAGTTGAAGTCGCCCATGACTACTACCCTGTGACTTCTGCACCTTTCCAGAATCTGTTTCCCAACCTGTTCCTCCACATCTCTGCTGCTATTGGGGGGCCTATAGAACACTCCCAACAAGGTGACTGCTCCTTTCCTATTTCTAACTTCAACCCATATTACCTCAGTAGGCAGATCCCCCTCGAACTGCCTTTCTGCAGCTGTTATACTATCTCTAATTAACAATGCCACCCCCCCCACCTCTTTTACCATCCTCCCTAATCTTGTTGAAACATCTATAACCAGGGACCTCCAACAACCATTTCTGGCCCTCTTCTATCCAAGTTTCCGTGATGGCCACCACATCGTAGTCCCAAGTACCGATCCATGCCTTAAGTTCACCCACCTTATTCCTGATGCTTCTTGCATTAAAGTATACACACTTCATCCCATCTCCTTGCCTGCAAGTACTCTCCTTTGTCATTGTTACCTTCCCCACTGCCTCACTACGTGCTTTGGCGTCCTGACTATCGTCTACCTTAGTTGATGGACTACAGATCCGGTTCCCATTCCCCTGCCAAATTAGTTTAAACCCTCCCGAAGAGTACTAGAAAACCTCCCCCCCAGGATATTGGTGCCCCTCTGGTTCAGATGCAACCCGTCCTGCTTGTACAGGTCCCACCTTCCCCAGAATGCGCTCCAATTATCCAAATACCTGAAGCCCTCCCTCCTACACCATTCCTGCAGCCACGTGTTCAACTGCACTCTCTCCCTATTCCTAGCCTCGCTATCACGTGGCACCGGCAACAAACCAGAGATGACAACTCTGTCTGTCCTGGCCCTTAACTTCCAGCCTAACTCCCTAAACTTGTTTATTACCTCCACACCCTTTTTCCTACCTACATCGTTGGTACCAATGTGCACCACGACTTCTGGCTTCTCACCCTCCCCCTTCAGGATCCTGAAGACACGATCAGAGACATCCCTGGCCCTGGCACCCGGGAGGCAACATACCTTTCGGGAGTCTCGCTCGCGACCACAGAATCTCCTATCTATTCCCCTAACCATTGAATCTCCTATTACTATTGCTTTTCTATGCTCCCCCCTTCCCTTCTGAGCCCCAGAGCCAGACTCAGTGCCAGAGACCTGGCCGCTGGGGCCTTCCCCCGGTAGGTCATCCCCCCCAACAGCATCCAAAACGGTATACTTGTTTTGAAGGGGAATGGCCACGAGGGATCCCTGCACTGTCTGCCTGTTAGTTTTCTTTCCCCTGACTGTAACCCAGCTACTCTTGTCCAGTACCTTTGGTGTGGCTACCTCCCTGTAACTCTTCTCTATGACCCCCTCTGCCTCCCGGATGATCCGAAGTTCATCCAGCTCCAGCTCCAGTACCTTAACACGGTCTCTGAGGAGCTGGAGTTGGGTGCACTTCCCGCAGGTATAGTCAGCGGGGACACCAGTGGTATCCCTCACCACCCACATCCTACAGGAGGAGCATGCAACTGCCCTAGCCTCCATCCCCTCTTACTTTACAGAATTAGCTGCCCTGTGGACCAACTGGACCTCCGCCCTCCGACTCTGCTCCCAGTCAGCTGTACTCTAAACTCCTGGTTCCCTTCACGCTCTTTGATAAATATAGGAAATTAAATGAAAGGAGTACCTTACTCCCTCCTCACCTAACTCCCTCAGTCACCAAACTCTCACTGTAGCACTCAAATGCCACAAGCTCAGCACTCCCTCAGTCACCAAACTCTCACTGTAGCACTCAAATGCCACAAGCTCAGCACTCCCTCAGTCACCAAACTCTCACTGTAGCACTCAAATGCCACAAGCTCAGCACTCAGTGCAAACAAAGTCTGCACTGTATCTAGCCCCTATTTATACTGTGACTCTAGCTTCTAAAAACTGGCCTAATGCAATTAACTAATTAACAAGCTCCAGCTGCAAGTAAGTCCAAGTAGAACCTTGTTTAAAGCTGATTCAAAATTCACCTTAGAACATAGAACATAGAACAGTACAGCACAGAACAGGCCCTTCGGCCCTCGATGTTGTGCCGAGCAATGATCACCCTACTTAAACCCACGTAACCCGTATACCCGTAACCCAACAATCCCCCCATTAACCTTACACTACGGGCAATTTAGCATGGCCAATCCACCTAACCCGCACATCTTTGGACTGTGGGAGGAAACCGGAGCACCCGGAGGAAACCCACGCACACACGGGGAGGACATGCAGACTCCACACAGACAGTGACCCAGCCGGGAATCGAACCTGGGACCCTGGAGCTGTGAAGCATTGATGCTAACCACCATGCTACCGTGAGGCCCCTTCTTATAGACCAAATAGCAACTTTTAAGTTAATTAACTAAATAAAAGAAATACTAGACTTTAAATAACCCTTATACTCCCTCAGTCACCAAACTCTCCGGTAAAGCCGGAAGTACTCCGACCTCCTCCCATTCGTGGCCACACACGCCATCGGGGCCTCATATAGCAGCCTCACCCATCTAATAAACCCTTCACCAAATCCAAACCTCCCCAGCACCTCCCATAAGTACCCCCACTCCACTCTATTGAAGGCCTTCTCCGCATCCAGCGCAACCACTATCTCAGCCTCCCCCTCAATCGCTGGCATCATGATGACATTCAACAATCTCCGCACATTCGTGTTCAGCTGCCTTCCCTTCACAAAACCTGTCTGGTCCTCGTGTACAACCCCTGGCACACAGTCCTCTATCCTGGTGGCCAAGATTTTTGCCAGCACCTTGGCATCCACATTAAGGAGAGATATGGGCCTGTATGAACCACACAGCTGGGGGTCCTTGTCCCTCTTTAAGATTAACGAAATCAGCGCTCGCGACATCGTCGGGGGCAAAGTCCCCCCTTCCCACGCTTCATTAAGTGTCTGCACCAGCAAGGGGCCCATTAGGTCCACAAACTTTTTATAAAATTCCACCGTGAACCCATCCAGCCCCGGTGCCTTCCCTGACTGCATCTGCCCGATCCCCTTAACTAGCTCCTCCAACTCAATCGGCGCACCTAACCCCTCCACCTGCTCCTCCTGCACCTTCGGGAAAGATAGCCCGTCGAGAAACCTCTCCATTCCCCTCCTCTCCACCATTGGCTCCGACCAGTACAGTTCCCCGTAAAAGTCCTTGAAGACCTCATTCACCTCTACCCCCTTCCGCACTACATTCCCACTCTTGTCTCTCACTCCAGCAATTTCCTTAGCCGCATCCCGCTTGCGGAGCTGATGAGCCAGCATCCTACTCGCCTTTTCACCATGTTCATACACTGCCCCTTGTGCCTTCCTCCACTGTGCCTCCGCCTTTCTAGTGGTCAGAAAATCAAATTTAGCCTGTAGGCTGCGCCTCTCCCCCAACAGTCCCTCCTCTGGTGCCTCCGCGTACCTCCTATCTACCTCCAGCATCTTCCCCACCAGTCTATCCCTCTCACTCCTCTCGCTCCTCTCCTTGTGTGCCCGGATGGATATCAGCTCCCCACGAATCACTGCCTTCAGGGCTTCCCAGACCATCCCCACCTGGACCTCCCCCGTATCATTCACCTCGAGGTACCCCACAATACTTGCCCGGACCCTCCTACACACCTCCTCCTCCGCCAAAAACCCCACATCCAACCGCCACAACGGGCGCTGGTCCCGCACCTCCCCCATCTCCAACTCCATCCAATGCGGAGCGTGGTCGGAGATTGCAATGGATGAATATTCGGCCTCCTCCACTCTCGGAATCAGTCCCCTACTCACCACGAAGAAATCTATCCGAGAATAAACCCTATGCACGTGGGAGAAGAAAGAGCACTCCCGTGCCCTCGGCCTCACAAACCTCCATGGATCCACCCCTCCCATCTGGTCCATAAACCCTCTCAGTACCTTGGCCGCCGCCGGCCTCCTACCCGTCCTTGAACTGGACTGATGCAGTGAAGGATCCAACACCGTATTGAAGTCCCCCCCATAATGAGACCTCCCGCCTCTAGATCCAGGACTCGTCCCAGCATACGCCTCATAAAGCCCGCATTGTCCCAATTTGGGGCATACACACTAGCAAGTACCACCTTCTCTCCCTGTAGCCTGCCCCTAACCATAACATACCTACCCCCCTTATCCGCCACCACCTCAGATGCCTCAAACGACACATTCTTCCCCACCAGAATCGCCACTCCCCGGTTCTTCATATCCAACCCAGAGTGGAAAACCTGCCCCACCCACCCCTTCCTCAGACGGACCTGGTCCGCCACCTTCAGGTGGGTCTCCTGAAGCATTGCCACATCTGCCTTTAGCCCCCTCAGGTGAGCAAGTACCCTCGACCGCTTCACCAGCCCATTCAATCCTCTCGCATTCCAGGTGACCAACCGGATCAGAGGGCGTCCCGCCCCCCTCCCCCGTCGATTAGCCATAGCCCGTCGACTGCCCGCCCCAGGCCAGCACCCCCTGCCCGACCCAGTCCCCACAGCGACAACACCTCACCTCTGTCCCCCCGGCCCACACCAGCTCCTTCCTGACCCTGCCAGCAGCAACCCGGTATTCCCCTTTCCCCCCCTCCCTCCCTCCCCCCCCCCCCCCCCCCGCCCGCCCCCGCCCCCCCCCCCCCCCCCCACCCAGGCTAGGAACCCTCCTAGCCGCGAACCGTTCTCCATTGAACTTCGTGTATATATATTAACCAGCAAAAACCATTGTGTGCTTGGGGCTGCTTGCTCATCTGCAAAAATATCTTCTTGAAGTTGTTACCATGGTATTGTTGGTCATGCAGTCAGTTATTGAGATGTGGGACACAGTTGAAAAGACTTTTCACTCTGTGTACAAGCGACGCATTTTCTGTTGAACTCTTCTACACACAATCCATTATTGGCCAACAGACTGCTTCACGGATTGTTGTTTCATCTTAACAACACCTGGATATCCATCATGGGCAAAATGCAATACACATTGCTGCAGCACTTTTAGGATAGCTGCTCAATCAATATAATTATGTGCAATATCATTGTCATCAAATAATGTAAATTTATTGTGTATTCTGTAATTATGGGGTGCAAATGAGGAGTTCCACAAGAGATGGTGTTTGTTTGTACTAAGTGCTACAGTGCTAACCACTGTGCTACCATGCCATCGAGTGATGGGAAAACACCCGACTAATCGCGCAGGCTGCGGGACTCTACCCATTCGGGCAATTTTTAAAAGTTGAATGTTTGTGTGTTTCTCACATCATAGTATAAGTTATGTAACTTAAGCTGTATAACCCCGTTGACACCATTTGAAGCTGTGTATTAATTTGGGGTAAAAATGAGAAGGAAATTTGGCACATGACTATTTTATCCTGGTTTTGCAATGCCCTGATATTTCCTAAATTCTCAAATTGCACTGCCCCAAACCCAATATATTCATAGAGCCATATAATCAAACAAAGTTTGTATTTTAATCACAACTTTTTAACACAATAACACCATGCTCATGCATTCATTGTAATACACATAGGCAAGACTTTATGACTTAAATGCAGAGACCTGTCCTGTGGCAGTTGCACACCAAGGACTATAGTTAGTGGGGAAGCACCCATGACATAGGGCTTTGCATAAGTTATGTTTTAGGCTCATTAAGATTGCAAGAATATTTTAATAAGATTATGACCACATAATGTCATCTGATTACTAGAACAACAACATACTAACTCACCACCACATGAAACAAGTCAACACTGTGGGGTCCCTGTTTTTCAAACAGGCTTGTGACTGGTAGTTGTTGAGTATTTTGCTTTCAGTGTCTAATACTTGTTCTATTTCAGTTATGCACAATTTGTAAAACCTCCATCCATATCTTCCACCTACCGTGTTTTCCAAAAGAATTTCTCAAGTGTAGCATGACATCCAAGGCTGCATCTTAGAATAGAATAGCTGTTCTGGCTCTGTGCGTTTGCTGCAGCCATCAGCAATTGGATAGCTTTAAGAACGACGAGCAGTCTTTCCATCACTATACTCTTCCAGTGTACCACCCACTGTGTGCTGCAAGTTATGTGATACCACGTAAATGACTTGACTTCATTATTGTGAGGTTAGCTCACAGCAATGCAGCCCTAAACAACATCCAAAGAGTAGTCCTGCCACCACTTTGTCATGACTGTATCGACTTCGTTTGGTAAGTTACATGAATTATTTTAAAAGACTGCTCCTCATTCTCTTTGTTTGCCTTTGTTTTTCAGTCAATGTATTTCACCATGTTTTTCTTTTATCCTTCTCTCTTTGACGATGGGCGGGAATCCGCCACAGGGAATCGCAATTGATGGGTCTGGAAGATCCCACCGGTGGGAAGGGCCGGAAATGTCATTCCTCTGTTTGTGCGGTATCTGTGTTTCAGAGAGGAGGTGATAACTGAACTGTGTAATTTCCTGAAACCCAACTCAGCCTCAGAGCAGAACGAGGATGGTGCTGTCTGTAGATATGAATGTCCCAAGAATTAGGCTGACATAAATATAATAATCTGTGATAATTGTAATATATGTGATTAAATTGAACATTTTGTCACTGGATTTTGAATAGAAAAATATTTTTGGCATCTCAAAATGTAGCAAAGTAAGGTGAAGGAAAATTGTTAACTTATTTGGTTTTGCTAGAAGATCAAGTGTTGTATGTATGATTGTCAACATTTTGCCTGAATCAGAAAGATGAAATGCTTTATGCACAAGTCACCAGTTTGGCACAGTATATTGTTGCATCACAGGTTGTAATCCTTCCAGTTTTACAAGATGTAAGCTTGAAGAAAATGGACAGGTTTTTGACACAAATAGATGAACTTATGGCCTTGAAATTGGGTTCCATTGTGTTGCAATGCCAGCACCATCAAAGCCCAAAACTGTCAAAATGCCAACTGGATACTTCTGGCGCACCACACAGCATGACTAATAAGCGCTAACATAGATGTGCCATCCGTGTACTGAAAGCATGCAGAGTGGGCGGACCATTTGGTGGCCAATCTGCTATTTAGACCTGCACATCTCATAATCACTCCCTCCCTCCAGTCCAGCTGCACAAAGCCCCCCCCCCCTCATGCCACTAGCACTTTTTAAAGGACAAACTACTCAACTTTCAGGTGAGGTGCTTTTGACTTTCTTTTCCTGGTGCAGCATTAATGCAAGTAAAGGTTCATTGGAGGAGTTATGCAATTTTGGGGGGACTTGTGAGGGAGTGCTGCTGAATGTTAACAAGAATGTCAGAGGAATTGCAAGGCCTGTTAGGAGAAAGTCTGTTTCAGTAATGGAGACCATTGTTGCAGTCCTTCTTGGCCTCCAGTACAACTTGGAAATGGTGTATGCAGAAGGAGGACTGTCAATAGAAGGCTCTACCCACTACCGATCTTCAAACACTTCTCCTCCCTCCAGCTCAATAAGGAGCAGTTTGTGGGGTATCTGTGTTTCAGAAAGGAGGTGATAACTGAACTGTGTAATTTCTTGAAACCCAACTCTCAGCCTCAGAGCAGAACGAGGATGATGCTGTCTGTAGATATAAATGTCCCAATAATTAGGTTGACATAAATAAATAACATGTTGATCCCAGCAGTATTATTGAGGGAATCAGAAAAAATATCTTTACCCAAAGAGTAGTTAGATTGCAGGACTCACTACCACATGGAGTAATTGAAGTAAGAACACAGATGCATTTAAGGATTGCTTTGTTGATTATTCTTTTTGGTTATTGTGTACCGACTGTGTATGTTTCCTTGGCCACAGAAAAATACTTTTCATTGCACTTCAGTACATGTGACAATAAATCAATCAATCAATGAATAAGCTAAATACGCACATGAGGGAGAAAGGAATAGAAGGTTATGATGAAGGTAAATTTAGTAACTTGAGGAAGCCAACGGTCGTAGAACAGAGATTTATTTAACTATATATAATATTCTGCTCGCAGCAGTAACTCGCTCCCAGTACAGCCCTTGTTGGGAGAACTAACCACATAGGCCCAGCTTTGAGCCAGCTTTTATGCAGGCTCGATCTCCAGGTGGGTGGCCTCTGCCCCCTATCTGGAAGCTCGTACTCTACAAGCCCTACGGGGAGGTCAACACTAGTTTCCCTGTGGTTCTCATGGGGGTTATAACAGCAGGTGAAGGCTGTTGTGGAGCTTAAATGCCTTTATAGACTGTTATAACCTGCCTGCTTACCATTGGCTGGGGACTAATGACAATCCCACAATCTTGTGGGAGAATGAGCTTCCCAATGAGGGGAAATCATTAGCAGACTCCCTGCATAAATAAAGCTGGCCAGTTTGGAACCAGCAGAGAGAGAGGAGTTAGCTGCAATGGAAGTTGCTGCTGTTGTGTATATATGTTATTGTAAATAAATGTTATTCTTTTGTATCCTGAAGACTCGTGCTGGGTTCTTCGTGGCCCTCACAAAATAGACCAATTGGGCTCAATGGCCTGCTTCTGTGGTTGGAAGTTCAGTATAACTTGGTGATACTATGGGTGTTGGTTTAAGCTGCAATTAATGTCTTTTTAAACTTATGTTGTACAAAACAATTTTTTGGCATTTGAATTAATGCATAATATTTGACACGGCAATTATATAGTCTGCTTCAACTCAGTAAGTGTATCATTATAACCTATAAAATATGCCTGGTTGATCAGGTAGGACAGTTTGACAAAGAGTGAAAAAATGCTCAGGTAAGTAATTTTATAGAATTGTATAATTCCACAACATATCCACTTATATAAATGCTATGATGAAATAATAAGGGCCGGATTCTACATCCAGCGACACCAGAATCGCGAAATGTAATTGGGCGGAGAATCGAGCTGCAGTTGAAAATTGTGGTTGGCGGCGACGCCTAACGGAATACCATGCTCTAGTGCCTCGACAATACCATCAATGCATTCTACTCCACACTTACAGTAAAAGCCATTGGCACATCATTAATGGACCTGACCCGGTATTCGGTCTCCGCGATGCTTCACTGTCAGCACTGAAGGCGTGATTCGCCATTTTAGAGTGTTGACACCGAGACAGAATCGGTGGACTTCAACGACAGCAAAATTGGTACTGCCCCCGGAACAATCCAACAACCATTAATGGGATAGCACTGGCACCACGTGGAACACGAGCGATTCCAATGAGAAACGGTGTCAAATTCGCCAGGGTCGGGATTGACACCCGAGGGGTTGACAAGCTACAGCCATATAGGAACACTCCGCTCCCCACACACACTCATCCGAGCTAACAAGATGGCAGCTCAGAGAATGGCACCCAGGTACGCAGATGCAGAGCTCGAGACCCTGTTGGATGCCATGGAGGAGAGGCAGGCTACCCTGTACCCCGGGGTAGGAAGAAGGCTGCCACCCAATGCTGTACACCAGGCCTGGACACAGAGTGCCCCTGACACCAACCTCCGTCCCACACACCCGTAACCCTGATCCCCCCCCCTCACCCGGAGGGTGACCGGACCGAACACGTCAGTGGTGTGCGCGCACCCCACCCTGCACCATATGCCAGCACCGATACCTGCCGCCATGGCCGGGTGCCCTGGCCACGAAGGCCACCAACTGCCCATCCCCTGTGCTGCACACGTCCGACTGCCGAACACTGCGCTTTCTGTCTGTTCCCACACACCCCCAGGAGAAGGCGGCCCACTAGGGCCTGGAGGTGGAAAAGACCGGAGGGGGACCGCCAGACCTGCGGACACATGACCTGATTGGTGGGCCCGGAGAGAGGGCAGCCGTGAGGCAGAGGTCAGCGTTAGGCGAGCAAGTGAGACCCCAGTAAGTTGCTTCCCCATGGCACGTGTGTCACCATCCCCCCACCACCACCACCCACTTCCTCCACATCCACCCATGATCCAATCATGCATCATGACTTGAGTCTTGCAGGATCACCTAGTGATAAGGCGGGACTTTCTGGTGTTCCTCCACCCCCCGCAAATCCAACCCCAAGTGGATAGCAGTGATGAAGAGGAAATGGACAGCGGTGAGAGCCTTTGAACCGCAGCCCACGACACCCCGGGGCACCAATCTGGGGATGACACTGACCTCCCAACACAGCTGTCTCTAACACCCTCCACCATCCCAGAGACACTCCCCTTGGTTATGCACTTTAGCGAAGAGACTGCTGGGCACTGTCTGCTGCACACCACATGTGCTGTGGTACATCAGGTAGAGGTAGGAACCACCGACGGGGTGGATAGTCAGGGCGGCCCAACCCCAGGAACTAGTTGCCGTCCGGATGGATTTTGGGTTTCTGGAACGGACAGTCCCATCGATTGTGAAGATGCAGTCACAGAGCCAGGGATTACATGAAAGGTTGTCAGCAACCATCCAGCGTCTGCAGATGCAGTTGGAATAGTCCAACCACCTTCAAGAGCAGGAGCGGTGCTGGCCACGTGTGCCACACAGGCCAACACGACACAGGTGGCATCAGCGATGGCGGCCTTGGGAGCAAAGGTATCAGCCATGGGTCAGGATGTCCAAGGCCTGGGGCGCTCTGTGCGGGCAGTGGCCGAGGCCCAGTACAGACTGTCACAGGCAGCCATTGCAGCTGCACAGCAGAGCGTGTCCCAGTTACTGCAGGTCATGGCTGAGGGTGTTGGTGGCATTTCCCGGGCACTGGCTGATGTGGCACAGACCCAGAGGGAGGTGGCGCAGTCACTGCCTGATGTAGTACAAACCCATAGCAGGGGTTAGTTCCACTTGCACACCATTGCAAAGGCCATTGCGCACCCTGAGCGAGGGAGGAGGAGGTGGTGGGGCCTGTGCTGGTGACTCCTGCAAGGGTGGTGCCGGAAAACCACAGTTTTCAGGAGTTCCCCCATCCTGTGCCTGGAGCATCTGATGTTCAGAGGGAGGAACATGCCACCTGGGACATATGAGCAACAGCTGGACCCATCCAGGTCCGATCACGTTAGAAAACGGCCACCAAAGGGCACCCAGGTCACAAGGTGCGAACCGCAGCGGGACGCCTCCACTCCTGATGTACCACCTGGGGATCTACCTAGGCATAGCACTAGGGCCTGTAAGGCCAGAAAGGTGGACACCAGTTCAGTTGGCACTCGGTGTTTCTGCCAACCCAGGGCCCACACCCCCTAGCAAGGCAGCTAGGAATCACGGAGGGGGTTGCAAGGGGATGGGGGGATGGAAAGTGGTGCGGGTGGGTGTTCATTGGAGGGGGTGGTCATCTGGGGGTGGGATGGGATGTCCATGCCACTGGCCTGGCCCCATAGTCGGTGAACCCGGAGGCTAGTAGAGCACCCTGTATGCACCAGCCCAGGCACACATGTTGTGCTGCCTCCTGTGCATGCCCAGGCCCATGTCCTGCCCATCCTCGCCCTCCCCCATGTTCTCCTCATTGGACCCCAAGTGAACGACACCGTCGGGAAATCGGTCCATCGGAGGCGGTGAATCGCCGAGGCCCCGAGGCCCGCTAATGATATGCCTACTGTACTTTTAGCCTGCGCAGTGAGCGACGCATTTATGCCATTTTGGATTTGGATTTTTGTTTCATGTCACGTGTCCCGAGGTACAGTGAAAAGTATTTTTCTGCGAGCAGCTCAACAGATCATTAAGCACATGGGAAGAAAAGGGAATGAAAGAAAATGCATAATAGGGCAACACAAGGTATACAATGAAAGTACATAAGCACCAGCATACAGGGTGGAGTGTTAATGAGGGAAGTCCATGAGAGGGTCAGTTAGGAGTCTGGTAACAGCGGGGAAGAAGCTTTTTCTGAGTCTGTTCGTACATGTTCTCAGACTTCTGTATCTCGTGCCCGATGGAAGAAGTTTGAAGAGTGAGAAAGCCGAGTGGGAGGGATCCTTGATTCTGCTGCCCGCTTTCCCCAGGCAGCAGGAGGTGTAGATGGAGTCAATGGATGGGAGGCAGGTTCATGTGATGGACTGGGCTGTGTTCACGACTCTCTGAAGTTCCTTGCGGTCCTGGTCCGAGCAGTTGCCATACCAGGCTGTGATGCAGCCCGATAGGATGCTTTCTATGGTGCATCTGTAAAAGTTGGTAAGAGTTAATGTGGACATGCCGAATTTCCTTAGTTTCCTGAGGAAATATAGGCGCTGTTGTGCTTTCTTGGTGGTAGCGTTGACGTGGGTGGGCCAGGACAGATTTTTGGAGATGTGTACCCCTCGGAATTTGAAACTGCTAACCATCTCCACCTCGGCCCCATTGATGCTGACAGGAGTGTGTACAGTACTTTGTTTCCTGAAGTAAATGACCAGCTCTTTAGTTTTTCTGGCATTGAGGGGTAGATTGCTGTCGCTGCACCACTCCACTAGGTTCTCTGTCTCCTTCTATATTCTGACTCGTCGCTATTCGAGATCCAGCCCACTATGTTCGTATCGTCAGCAAATTTGTAGATGGAGTTGGAACCAAATTTTGCCACGCAGTCGTGTGTGTATAGGGAGTATAGTAGGAGGCTAAGTACGCAGCCTTCCTGAACCCTGGTATTGAGGACTATTGTGGAGGAGGTGTTGTTGTTCACGCTTACTAATTGTGGTCTGTGGGTCAGAAAGTCGAGGATCCAATTGCAGAGTGGGGAGGGGGGTGCTGGTGGTGGTGGTGGTGGTGGTGGTGGTGGGGGGGGGGGGGGGGGGGGGGGGGGGGGTTGCCGGAGGTGCCGGAGCATACCGATTGGCGTCAAACCAGCGCCCACTTTGAATTGGGCGTCGGAAACTATTCTCCGTCCTTTCGGCATCGGCAGACGGAGAATGCCACCCCTCCTACAAAGTCCGAAGACGCTTCCAATGATGGTGGAGTAAGAGGATGTCTGCACCTCTTCACCAGGAGACATATACCTGGATGGTGAATGTTGTTGCTGCTCCAAATGGCATAGTGGAGGTACTGTTGGAGGCTGCTGAATCACTTGTTCCCTGTCGGAAATTTCCAAGGCCTGGGTCTCCATGGCATCCGTATGAACAACCTGACACATTTCTGTATCCTGCCCCCTTGGGGAAATGTTCTTGAGTCTCAAAGAGTTGTAGTATGCTGGGCAGTAATTGGCTGCTCCCGAGGAGCTCTGTGCACTACTGGTCCCCTGTTTTGATATGATCAGCATGTTTTTTCATGTCGCGACCTTGTGCCTGAACCTGGTATAACACTGCCGGGTCTGGCGAAGAACTGTCCCTGCGATCCACTGAGCGACATCTGCGAAGTTACGAACATAGATATGCTGTACCTTTTGCCTTCATGAACTCCTCGCTGGTAAAGGGCATCTCATTGTTGGTGACCAACACCTCTGGGACCCTGTGCGTGCTGAATGAGAGACGGAATTTTGCAATGGTCACCCTTGAGGTAGTCAACATCGTTCTGTGGATTTCAAGCCATTTCAAGTGGGCCTCCACTATAATCAAGAATATAGATAGGAAAGGGCAAAGCCACCCTGGCCACTCCCAAGGGTGAAGCGGAAGGCGGTAGTTTCTGCTGCTCCTGACAAACTCTGCATCGTTGGGCCACCTTCTATATCTCTACCTCCAGGCCTGGCCACCAAACATAGCTGCAAAATGAACATTTTCACTTTTGAAACCCCTGGGTGCCTGTTACGCAAGTCTCAAAAGATGGAGATAAGATGAGCATTCCCCACAGCAGGACACTATCTTCAACATAGAATTTGGACAGTTTGGTTGAAAATGCCCATAGCTACTCGGGCAATTTCCAATGCTGGTGGACACTGAACAGTATGGGATCCATCTGTGTCCATTCCCATATCTGGGACGCAGTAACCGGCAGCGTATCCATAAAGTTTCACATGGCTGCCACTTCATCAGACCGAGGAGGAGACGGAGAACACGATGGCAATGACAGTCTGCCTAACGCATCTGCATTTGTGATTTGGGTACCTGATCGGTGCTCGAACAAGTACTCCTACGCTCTAGCAGAAGGGCCCATCACTGTATTCTGGCAGACCGATGGGCAGTGCTGGTGAAACTTTTTATGGCAAATACGATGGCCAACCCTTATTTCTCAATCTGCGCATAGTTGCATTCCCCAGCGGCTAACGTCCTGGAGACAAACTCCATCAGCCGCTGTCCGTCGTCGTCCATGCGATGGGACAAAACAGCTCCAATGCCATACGGCAAGGCATGACATATGACTATGAGCAGTTTGACGGGGTCTTAATGCACGAGCAAGCTAACTGTTTCTTGATTTTAGCAAACACTTCTCCCTGTTACGCTCGCCATGCCCTCTGCTGATTTTTTTTCAGCAAGCGGTAATAATAATAATTTTTTATTGTCATAAATATGAAGTTACTGTGAAAAGCCCCAGTCGCCACATTCCTGCGCCTGTTCAGGTAAGCTGGTGCAGGAATTGAACCCGCGCTGCTGGCCTAGTTCTGCATTACAAACCAGCTGTCTAGCCCACTGAGCTAAACCAGACCAACCAGCCCAGTTGTAGGGGGCCAACATAGTTTCGAGACCGGGGATGAACTTGCTATAGTAACTTACTAACCTCAGGAAGGAACGCATTTCAGTCATGTTCTCAGGTGTAGGGGCTTGTTGGATAGCCCTCACTTTTTCCGCAACAGGATGCAACCTATTCCGGTCCACACGATAGCCGAGGTAAGTGTGGTGATATGAGTGGGAGCACTGCCATTGGTGCAGAGCATTGGTTTCCCATTGGCCCTGGCTGGTCATGTGCCTCTCGCCTGATTGGCTGGGACTAGTCATGTGACTGCTCACCAATTGGTCGAGAGGCAAGTAGACCCCGCCTCCGAGGCGGGGTATAAGTACCCAGGTTTCCCGGTGGTCAGCCTTTCTCTGTAGTCGACCACCGGGCTAACAACTAGCTAATTTAAGCCACAGTTTGGATCTTCATCGTGTCTCGCGTCCAATTGATGGTACATTAATTTAATCAGCTAGAATTTTGGAATGGAGCTACGCATCAAGCCTGACTGCCTCCGCACCAGCCCACATGCCTCAAATGCGCCTGCAATCTTTAAACATTGGCAGGCATGTTTTAATAGTTACCTGACGACTGCAGCCGACAAGCCCACCAAGGAGCAGAAACTCCACATCCTCCACTTGTGCGTGAAAATGGCGGTATATTCAATGATTGAGGACGAAAGTGATTATGACGCGGCCATGGATATTCTGAGAGGACACTTTCTCCGGCCGGTCAACGAAGTATACGCATGGCATCTCCTGACGACTAGACAACAGTTCCCTGGTGAGTCACTCGACAAATTCTGCCAGGCCCTCACGGCTCCAGGGAGAATGTGCGTCTGTCCCCAAGTTTCTGCGACTGAGCACATGGAACTTTTAATTAGAGATGCTTACGTTGCCGGCATGCGATCCTCCTCTATCCGCCAACGATTGCTGGAGAAGAACGCCCTCAGCCTAGCTGAGGCACGGACCCTTGCAACCTCCCTGGAGGTCGCCGACCTGAACGCCTGCGCCTACGCCCCCGGCCGTGCAGCAACCCCCTGGACCTCATGGCACGCGCCACCCCGTACTCTGATGACCCCGACCCCCCCAGGCTTGCGCTGCGGGACGCTCCGACAAACTAACGGGGCCCCGCTGCTATTTTTGTGGCCTCTCCAAGCACCCCCTCCCGCGCTGCCCGGCCCACTCCACTCTGTCTAACAGCTGCGGGAAGAATGGCCACTACGCGGTGGTCTGCCAGACGAAGTCGGTCGCTGCTGTTCCGCGCAGCGACCGCAGATTGCCCCCCCCCCCGGGCTCCCCCAGGGCCCCGCGCCGCGCATCGACCTCTCCAGCCCGCCTCCCGGCCCCCGCAACAGGCCCACGGTCCTCCCGACCCCCGCTCCCGGCTGCCCCGACCGGCCCATAGACGCCGCTGATACTGCCCCCAGCTGCCACGAGGTTCCCAAGGGCGCCGCCATCTTGGGTCCCGGACGCCACGTGCGGGTCATGGGCGCCGCCATCTTGGGGCCCAGGCTCCACGTGCGGGTCCTGGGCGCCGCCATCTTGGGCCAACACGGAAGGCCCTGCCAGTGATTACTCTGCCACTGAGGATGACCTGGAACTCTCACCACGACTTGCTTCCATCACGCTCGACCAGTCGTGACCACGCACGCTCGCCAAGACTACGACAACGATCCAGCTCAACGGACATAAGATGAAATGCCTACTGGACTCCGGGAGCATGGAAAGTTTCATTCCCCCCGACACGGTAAGACGCTGCACGCTCCCCATCTACCCAGTTAAGCATAAGATCGAATTGGCCTCGGGTTCGAACTCCGTCCAAATCACCGGGTGCTGCATAGTGGACCTCACGGTCCTGGGGAGGGTTTTCAAAAACTTCAAACTCCTCATTCTCCCCCGTCTATGCGCTCCGGCACTCTTGGGCCTGGATTTCCAGTGCAGCCTGCAGAGCTTGACCTTTCAATTTGGTGGCCCTATTCCCCCCCTTACTGTCTGCAGCCTCGCGTCCCTTAAAGTGGACCCCCCCTTCCTTGTTTGCTAATCTCACCCCAGATTGTAAACCTGTTGCCACTAGGAGCAGAAGATACAGTGCCCAGGACCGGACCTTAATTGGGTCCGAGGTCCAGAGGCTCATTAAGGAAGGAGTCACCGAGGCCAGCAACAGTCCCTGGCGAGCCCATGTGCTGGTAGTTCGGACCGGGGAGAAAAACCGGATGGTGATTGATTACAGTCAGACCATCAACAGGTTTACGCAACTGGACGCGTATCCTCTCCCCCATATTTATGACCTGGTTAACATGATTGCGAAGTATAAAGTCTTTTCCACGGTGGATCTTAAGTCTGCCAACCACCAGCTTCCCATCCGCGCGAGTGACCGCAAGTACACCGCGTTTGAGGCAGATGGGCGCCTCTACCCGTTACTCAGGGTTCCATTCGGTGTTACTAATGGGGTCTCGGTCTTCCAACGGGAGATGGACCGAATGGTCGACAAGCATGGTTTACGGCTACCTTCCCGTACCTCGATAACGTCACCATCTGCGGCCACGACCAGCAGGACCATGACGTCAACCTTCAAAAATTCCTTCGAACCGCGAAACTCCTTAATTTAACCTACAATAAGGATAAGTGCGTGTTTAGCACTGACCGTCTAGCCATCCTTGGCTACGCAGTGCGTAACGGAGTGATAGGCCCCGACCCCGAACGCATGTGCCCCCTGATGGAACTCCCTCTCCCCAACTCCCTCAAAGCCCTCAAACGCTGCCTGGGCTTCTTCGCCTATTACGCCCAGTGGGTCCCCAACTACGCCGACAAAGCCCGCCCCCTCATCCAGTCCACCTCCTTTCCCCTGTCGATGGAGGCCCGCCAGGCCTTTAGCCGCATCAAAGCGGATATCGCAAAGGCCACGATGCATGCTATCGACGAGTCCCTCCCATTCCAGGTCGAGAGCGACGCGTCTGACGTAGCTCTGGCGGCCACCCTCAACCAAGCAGGCAGACCCCTGGCCTTCTTCTCACGAACCCTCCACGCTTCCGAAATCCGCCATTCCTCGGTGGAAAAGGAGGCACAGGCCATAGTCAAAGCTGTGCGATATTGGAGGCACTATCTGGCCGGCAGGAGGTTTACCCTCCTCACAGACCAATGGTCAGTGGCTTTCATGTTCGATAATGCACAGAGGGGCAAGATCAAGAACGACAAGATCTTGCGGTGGTGGATCGAGTTGTCCAAATACAACTACGATATCTTGTATCGTCCTGGGAAGCTCAATGAGCCTTCCGATGCCCTATCCCGCGGTACCTGCGCCAGCGCGCAGATTGACCACCTCCGCTCCCTCCATACGGACCTCTGCCATCCAGGGGTCACCCGTTTCTACCACTTTATTAAGACTCGCAACCTGCCCTACTCCGTTGAGGAAGTCAGGACCGTCACAAGGGACTGCCACGTCTGCGCCGAGTGCAAACCGCACTTCTACCGCCCCGAACGAGAGCATCTGATCAAGGCATCCCGTCCCTTTGAACGTCTCAGTATAGACTTCAAGGGTCCCCTCCCCTCCAACAACCGTAACACGTATTTCTTGAATGTTATTGATGAGTACTCCCTCGCCATTCCCTGTCCCGACATGACCACAACAACCGTCATAAAGGCCCTCCAATCCATCTTCTCCCTGTTCGGTTACCCCGAGTACATCCACAGCGATCGGGGGTCCTCCTTTATGAGTGACGAACTGCGTCAATTCCTGCTCAGCAGGTGCATAGCCTCTTACAGGACGACCAGTTATAATCCCCGGGGTAACGGTCAGGTCGAGCGGGAGAATGGCACCATTTGGAAGACCATCTTGCTGGCCCTACGGTCCAGAGATCTCCCTATTCCCCGTTGGCAAGAGGTCATCCCAGACGCCCTTCACTCAATCCGGTCTCTCCTCTGTACTACCACTAATCAAACACCTCATGAACGTCTTCTTGTTTTCCTAGGAAGTCGTCCTCAGGATCCCCTCTCCCGACCTGGCTGGCCACTCCCGGGCCCATCTTGCTCCGGCAGCATGTGCGGGTGCACAAGTCCGACCCGTTGGTTGAGCGAGTCCAGTTACTCCACGCCAACCACAATATGCGTATGTGGAGTATCCCGACGGTCGGCAGGATACGGTCTCGCTTCGGGACCTGGCACCTGCCGGCGTGTGGCCTTCTCCTCTTACATCAACACCTCCCCCCCCAACCCCAATTCTCCCCGCGCCCCTACGACCCAGCGCACATATACCCTCTTCCCCGAATACAGCGTCTCCACCACCGGCCCGGTGTACGGAGACACATCTACGACCGACACTCCCGGAGGCAAGGACGACCATCGGCCCGACGTCATCTGCTCCACTGCGACGGTCCACTAGAACACCACGGGCACTCGACAGGCTGATCGTGTCCATCTGATGCAACCATGGGACTTTATTGGACTCTATTGTAATTTTTTTTGCATCCTGATGTAGTATTTAGTATTATTTATTTTGCCACGAGCCAGTGGGCAGCCCACATGTTCTCGATTATCTCTACTCATACCACCAGTCCTCGGACCCCCCCCCCCCACTCTCTCTTCTCCTTACACCGCCCCCCCCCACCTTCTTTCTCCACAACGGGTGAATGTGGTGATATGAGTGGGAGCACTGCCATTGGTGCAGAGCATTGGTTTCCCATTGGCTCTGGCTGGTCATGTGCCTCTCGCCTGATTGGCTGGGATTAGTCATGTGACTGCTCACCAATTGGTCGAGAGGCAAGTAGACCCCGCCACCGAGGCGGGGTATAAGTACCCAGGTTTCCCGGCGGTTGACCTTTCTCTGTAGTCGACCACTGGGCTAACTACTAGCTGATTAAAGCCACAGTTTGGATCTTCATCGTGTATCACGTCCAATTGATGGTACATCAATTATTCCGGTCCACACGATAGCCTAGGTAATCTACCTCCTTCGGGTAGATCACACATTTTTCCATTCGTAGGTAAACGCCCTGTCATAATATACACATCAGTATATAATGGATCAGAGACACACTGACTGACACACTGCAAGGCCAATCAACACACACAACACAGCAGCCAATCACCAGTTAGGGCACGCTCAGTATAAAGCCAGAAGGCACTAGTTTTCCTGCTCATTCCGGATGCTTCCTCTGAGATGGACAGAGCTCGCAGCTTGTAGCACAAACCTTCACCATGTGCTGAGTGCATAGACTGGTCAGGATAGGCATAGGTCTTCATTTTAATCTAACATAGTGTCGACCCACAGTGCAAGTATGTTCAACAGTTCCTAGCTTAATAAAATAGTGTTGGACTATTACAAGTGTTGGTAGCCTGTCTATGTTACTGCTAAGGTAATCGCAGTCTCCACAGATCCAGAATACCCAACACATCATGGTACCAATACATGATGTTAGAATTTATTAGACCTACCTTCAAGTGATCTGCCTTCGACCAGCATACAGCCATCCTGCAATATGGACAGCGTCCACCCCCCACCGCCGCTCTGCATCACCGGCAACCTCGTTGCCAACTGGAAGATCTTCAAACAACGATTCCAGCTTTACCTTGAAGCCACAGACCTGGAAGCTGCTTCAGGCACCAGGAAGATTGCTCTCTTCCTCTCCACGGCCAGGGACCACGCCATTCATATCTTCAACTCTCTCACTTTTGCTGAAGGTGAAGACAAGTCCAAATTCAAGACGGTCCTCCTCAAATTTGACAGTCACTGTGACATCGAGGTAAATGAAAGTTTTGAGCGCGATGTCTTCCAACAGCGTTTGCAGGGTAAGGATGAAGGATTTCCAGTCCTTTCTCACCCACCTTCGCATCCTTGCGCAGTCCTGTAATTACAGAACCACCTCCGACTCCATGATACGCGACCAGATCGTGTTCGGTGTACAGTCGGACCCCTACACCATCAGCTCCTCAAGGTTAAACAGCTCACCCTTGCGATAGCCATCGAGACCTGCATTCTGCATGAACACGGCACTAACCGATACTCGCACATTCAAGCAGCTGAAACGGCGCGACAAGGTCCCCACGAGGCAGAACGGGTCCAAGCGATCAAGCAACTCCAGGGCCTCAGCCTGGATGAGGGCGGCCATTCTGTGCACTTTTCACAGCCTCCCGCGCATGCGCACACTGACCGAGGGGACGGCGACGCCAAAGATCGCACTGCGCAGGCGTGCACCACGTACGACCACACCGCGCATGCACGGTGTCGCACCGACGTCCTGACATCACGACGTGCGGCAACTGTGGCTCCGCCCATTTAAAGCGGCAATGTCCTGCAAAATCCCAACGATGCCTACAATGTGGCAAGCTTGGCCACTATGCTGCCTTATGCAGGTCTGCTCTCGTCGCTCCATCCAACTATGCAGGGATGTCTGCGCCATCCAGCCCACGGTCACCGAGTCCGATTCCGACCTGATGCCGGACTTTGACACTGAGGACCCGAAAGCACTATTTTGGCTGGGCACCATTATCAAACACAAGATGCCCCCGAAGACAAAAGACAAGTCTGTCCCGACATTCAGCATTATTCAACAGTAGCTCATTTTTATTCTCATCGTCAGTTTAGTGACCACAGATGAGTCCGAGGCGAGTGAATAAGAGAAACTAGATTTATTAAGAAGTACTACTATGTACAATACTCTGCAGATCCCAGCCGGGTCTGAGGTGTTGATTCCAAATCTGGCCAACTTTTATATTACAGGTTATTAGAGTGTCCACCCTCAGCGAAGGAGTTCGTACTCAACGAGGCTCAAGGAGAGGCGAATTACTGCGACCCCGTAGGTCTCATGCAGATTATAACATGTTTCTAATGTTTTTCAAATAAGGAGACCAAAACTGTACACAGTTTTTCAGATGTAGTCTCATGAAGTAATACAGCTGCAGCAAGTCTTCCCTACTTTTGTACTCCATTTCCCTTGCAGTAAACCCCTGAATTCCATTTTCTTTCCAAACAACTTACAGTATTTGCATGCTAACCTTCCCATACCAGCCTCCCTGAACAGGTGCCGGAATGTGGTGACTAGGGGCTTTTCACAGTAACTTCATTGAAGCCAACTTGTGAGAATAAGTGATTATTATTACCTTTTGCAATTCATGTACCAGGATACCCTTTGCCCTCCGTACCACTAGGTTCTGTAGTCTCTCTCTGTGTAAGTATTCTGCTTTTCTATTTTTCCTGTTCAAGAGGAGAAGTTTACATTTTCCCACTTTATGCTCCATTTGCCAAATTTCTGACTCACTATCTATCTGTATCCCTTTGCAGACTCTTTTCCACCTCTTGACAACTTAATTTCCTGTCTATCTTGGTGTTATCGGCAAATTGAGCTCCCATACCTTTGTCTAAGTCATTGAAATAGATTGTAAATAGTTGAAGACCCAGCACTAATCCATGTACGGCACTCCACAGATTTCAGGGGTGGGATTCTTCGACCCCCGCCAGGTGGGAGAATCGCCGGGAGTCGGCGTGAATCCCGCCCCTCCATCCTCCCAATTCTCCCGCCCCCCAAAAACCGGCCCGGAATGAGTTGCGCCGCCCGCCGCGGAGAATGGCGGGGTCCGGCACGACTCAACAAGTGCCGAATTCTCCGGCCCGCGATGGGCTGACGTCCCGCCCGTCTGTAGCCGGTCCCGCCGGCGTAAATTAGAGTAGGTCCCTTACCGGCGGGACCTGGCGGCGCGGGCGGGCTCCGGGGCTCCTGGGGGGTCGCAGAGTGATCTGACCCCAGGAGGTGCTCCCACGGTGGCCTGGCCCGCGATCGGGGCCCACCGATCCACGGGCGGGCCAATGCGGAGACAAACCCTCCCGCACATGCACGGGGATGACACCAGCATGCGTTGGTGCTCCCGCGCATGCGCCAACTCGCGCCGGATGGCAGAAGCCCTTCGGCGTCGTTGGCGTGGCGCCAAGCCCCTATCCCGCCGGCCAGCGGGACGCCAACCACTCCGGGACGGAACTAGCCCCTGAAGGTGTGGAAGATTCCGCACCTTTGGGGCGGCCCAACGCCGGAGTGGTTCACGCCACTCCACCCCACCGGGAACCCCCACCCTGCCGGGTACGGGAGAATCCCGCCCAAGACCCATTTATCCCGACTCTCTGCTTCCTGTTAGCTAACCAATCCTTTATCCATATGTTACCCCAACACCATGCGCTGTCATTTTGTGCAGCATCTTTTGAATGCTTTTCAGAGTTTTCACGTTCTACATGGAATTGCTGACATTTCTAATTAGATCTATTTTCTTAAACATCATACAACTTAGAAATAAAGTAATAAGATAATTCGATTTGTCTAAATATTGAACAGGCCGAGGCTCTTTCATTTCAAAAGGAGAAGACAGAGAAATGATATAATAGAGGTCTTCAAGGTTATGAAGAGGTTTGATAAGATAGGTATAAAAATGAAGTTAAAGGGAAGAGGGCTAGGAAGAAGCTTTGGGGAGCATAAGCACTAATTGGACTATTGGACCAATAGGTCTATTTCCGTACTGTACATTTTATGTCGTAATCATATTCTGTGCACCTTTTTTCTGGGAAATCAGTAGCTGCTTCAAAACATTTTCCCTGTCATCTTACATCAACTCAAAGAAGCCCCAGAAATCTTCATACAAAATAATCATGAGATTGTTCTTTTCATCAGTTCTTCTTTTGAAGTATTACAACGCAATGCCTATTACTGAGCCTATTACAGGAGATTTCCTTCAGGAAATGTACCGCCATGAGGACCTGAGCAGAGTAACAATTTTTGGACTTATTTCAAACTACAAATATAATTTTTTTAAAGTGCTGCACTATTAATGCATTTAATCCAGAAAATACATTTGATTAAATATGTTTTCAATCAAAGTGAGTGTCCTGAACAAGATCTGCATCTGCAAAATAGAATAAACCAGACTAATTTTTATTTTTCAGAATTCAGAGTCCATGGTTATCTTTGAATAAAAAGGTTTCTGAATAGAAATGACCAATTATAGAACTAGAATTTTTAATAAAAATTATGTAGTTGCATTCTCAGACAATGCCAGTGCAGTTTCCTATTTTATATAAATTTGCCTGTGAAGTTAAGGCCACAATCCTAATCATATGAAATGATGGAACAGGCTTGATGGACTGAATGGCCGACTCCTGCCCCTATTTCTTACGATTCAGCTGTTAACGCTCCTATCGTTCTTGTACTTAACTATATTATGAGTCCCCACAATTTATGGAGTTGTGGATATCCAGACCTTGGGCAGGAATCCCCATCGGCGGATCTTCTGCTTTGCTGGCAGCGCACTCATGCTCACGGATTTCCCGACGGCATGGAGGTGGCCACAATGGTAAACCCCATTGGCTGGCTGTCGGGATGGAAGATCCCACTGCCGGCGGGCCATGTGCCAGAAAATGGACAGAGAATCCCGTCCCTTATCTGTGTTGCAAAATGTTAATACACAAATATTCCCTCCACCAGTGCATTATTATATACTTAATTTTGGATATAATATACAAAATCAATGTCAAAATATTGCAAAGAATGCTACGCATGGTAGTTTTGTAAGTTAAAATCTCAGCCTAAAACTGACTTCAGAGTTTCTGTATCCTGACTGAACAATTTATATTGTTTTTTTATTTGAACCTCTGGATAAACCTTTGGATTAAGTGATAAAAATGGATTGCTATGAATAGTGCACAACTCTATTATCATTGTATCATGCCAGTATCAGGATAGTAGAAAGCAAAATAAATGGAACTTAGTCTACTTTTCATCCAGTATCTTTTTATGAAGCAATCTAACAAAATGCTTTACCTCAGAATAAGGAATTAAATGACTTTCTATTGTTTGTCAGGCTTGATGGGATGGACTGTCCCACCCTTCTGATTGAAATAAGAATGCATGCCAGATACAAAATAACAGAGAAGCACAACATCAAATTCTCATATTATGATTTATTTTTTCTGCAGTGGTAACATGCTTGCTACTACCAGTGGAGACAAGACAGTGAAAATATGGGATTTCGCGAAGGTTGAATGTGTATTCACATTTACTGGCCATCTTCACGTTGTCTGGGGTTGTTCATGGCACACCTGCGGTGACTTTATAGCATCTTGTTCCATGGATAACGCTGTTAAGATCTGGGATATTAACAGGTCAGGAAATACTTTAATATTCTTTTTGTCGTTCATTTTTTCAGACATTGGCTGTTACTTTCTGTTATCAAATTATCATTTGAATTTGCAGTGTATCTCTGAGCATGTTCTTTGCGTCTACCATTAACATGATCTACCGAAAATATGTAAAATTGCAAATAGAAGCAATAAATGAAATTATTACAAGGCAGTGTTTAATATAGGTTTCAAGTGAATGTAAATCACTTAAATTTTATTCTTGTGCTTCATGTTGTTATTTGATCTCTCATGAGGTTATGGACTCAAACACTTCAAACTATTTATCATAGAATCATAAGGGCAGCACGGTGGCCTAGTGGTTAGCACAGCTGCCTCACGGCACTGAGGTCCCAGGTTCGATCCCGGCTCTGGGTCACTGTCCCTGTGGAGTTTGCACATTCTCCCCGTGTCTGTGTGGCTTTCGCCCCCAAAAACCCTAAAATGTGCAGGTTAGGTGGATTGACCATGCTAAATTGTCCCCTTAATTGGAAAAAATAATTGGATAATCTAAATTTATAGAAAAAAACATCATAGAATCATAAAATGGTTGCAGCACAGAAGGAGCATATTAGGCTGATCACGTCCATGCTGGCTCTATGTAAGAGCAATCTAGCCGGTACCATCCCCCACCTTTTCCCTGTAGACCTGGAATTTATTTATTTTGCGATAATTATCCAATTCTCTTTTGAATGCCATGATTCAACCTGCCACCACTACGCTCTCAAGCATTGAATTCCAAATCCCAACCACTCACTGTGTAAAAATGTTTTTCCTCATATTGTCAATCACCTTAAATCAGTGTCCTCTAGTTCTTGACCCTTCCGCCAATGAGAAGGATTGCTCTCCAGACCCTGTCCAGACCCTTCATAGCTTTGAACACCTCTATCAGATCTTCTTTCAACCATCTATTCTTGAAGGAGAACAGCCCCAAACGTCTCCAATTTATCCACGTAACCGAAGTCTGATCTTGCAGAATACTAGCTACTCTGATAAGGGAGCGGGAGACCATAACAATCACTAGTTATGTATAAATATATTCGGCAAATAAGGCACCAACAAGAGAAGGCCCCGTAGGGAATTGCTGGAGTTGTACATAATAGTAGTGTAAAATAAAGTAAGTGGATTCTTCATGGCCCTTTCAAAACTGGAATTATTCTTGTCAACCTTTTCCAATTTTGAAGGTGTGGTGAATTGGTCGTGAGCCCAAAATCGTGGCCAGCGCTGGGCGCCCGGCCGAATGCCATGCTCCGGTGTCTCGACAGCGGCGTCAATTCATTCTACTCCACATGTACAGTAAATGCCGCCCGCATATAATGAGTGGGCCTGACTCGGTATTCTCCGGGGCTTCTGCGATGCTCCATCACCACTGGGAGGAATTGCCAATGGCGAGTTTCACTTGTGATTTAAAAAATTGGAAACGGGTGCTGTGGCTGCTGAGGGAGAGAGGGGGTACGAAAAGTGTCCAACATCGCTATAGTTTGCAGACAGTTGTACTACTGGCCAGGGGGCTTCTACCAGGGCTGGGGGGAATAGCAGGAAGCGTACAAGAGGTGGGCCGGGGGTAGGGGTGGACGGGCACGGAACACCATTGCCGCAGCCTGCTTGAGAGCCATGCAGCTGCGCACGCCGCTGACTACCCACTGTGAACTTGGTGCCACAGGTTGTTTGGATGCCCCTCCTGGCCACCCCGTTAGGTAACACCTGGCTCCAGCCAACCCATCAATGGGATAGGCACACTCCACGCAACTAGTGCCATCTTGTTGGCTGGGATGAGTATGTGTGGGGAGTGGAGCGCTAATATGTGGCTGCAGCTTGTCAGCTTCTCCGATGCCAATCCCGACCCCGGCGAATCGGACACCAGTTTTCATTGGAATCGCTTGTGTTTAAGTGGCGCCAGTGCTAGGCCATTAACGGATTTGAATTGCTCCGGAACCAACTCTAATTTTGCTGTTGGGGAAGTCCACCAATTCTGTCCCGGATCAGCACTTAGGGCGCGATTCTCCGCACCTGCGGAAAATCGCGAAGTTGGCCGTGAAAATGGGCGAGTTTTGCGACGGCCCGACACGACCCATTTCCCGAGGTATTCACGTCCGGGAAATGGGCTAGGAACGGGGCCGCGTCAATCACGTGCGCGATGACGCCGGAATGCGGCGACGCAACAAACACGCCCACGTGACGCCGCCCGACGCTGTAAAAAGGCGCGGCCGAGCACAGAAACTGTAGGCCAAGATGTCGGAGCTGAGGAGAGCAGCCCCGCGATTTGTGGAGGCTGATGTGAAGATGCTGCTCGATTCCATCGAGCAGAGGAGGGGCATCATCTGCCCGCGTAGAGGGCATTGCCACCCTGCCAGCGCGGTGCGCCAGGCCTGGCGTGAGGTTGCTGCTGCCGTCAGTGCTGTGGGGCAGACCCCTCGTTCAGCTGACCAGTGTCGGAAGAAGATGCACGACCTCACCAGGGCTGCCAGGGTAAGTGCCAAGAGGGTGCCCCCGGGTCACAACCATCCCTACCCCCCTTTACTTAATCACCCATCTCCCCCCCTGGCATGGGGGGTGGAGGGGGATTGTGGCAGAGTGAGTTGAGGGTGGTTCACAAAGTTGTCACAGAC
This sequence comes from Scyliorhinus canicula, assembly GCF_902713615.1. Classification (NCBI taxonomy): domain Eukaryota; kingdom Metazoa; phylum Chordata; class Chondrichthyes; order Carcharhiniformes; family Scyliorhinidae; genus Scyliorhinus; species Scyliorhinus canicula. The sequence goes on from NC_052147.1 coordinate 137,648,794, forward strand.
CCAGCGCTCTGGCCCCCATGGAGAGATGCAATCGTCTTATTACAACTTGACCCCCAAACTGTACCAGTATCTGAACGGACTGCTGATACCTGCCGTATTGTAATAATCTACCTATGCCCCCTCCCCCAACAGGACAAGACCGCTCACAACACCCATGAGTGGAACAAGACGGGAGGGGGTTCGCCCATCCTGCGGCCCCTCACCACTTTTGAGCAGAGGGCCCTGGACCTTATTGGCGGATCTACTACTCGGGAGATCGCGCAATGCGAGGTTGGTGGAGCTGCAACAAGTGAGACAACCCTGCATGACAAACACCCCCCCTCCCCCATCCTCTGTCCCTCCACACACCCTGCCCACTTGGACACCTCCCCCATCCTCTGTCCCTTCACACACCCTGCCCACTTGGACACCTCCCCCATCCTCTGTCCCATCACACACCCTGCCCACTGGGATACCTCCCCCATCCTCTGTTCCTTCACACTCTGCCCACTGGGACCGTCCAGCGCCCGGCCGAGCGTCTCTAAATAACCCGTTTCATTCTCTTCCCTTGGACGTGATGCTGAACGACCAGGGCCGTCTGGCTCCAGACGGACACAGGCATCTGCCCCCACCTCACCCGGGGCCGCACGACAGAGGGTGCCTGATCAGCGGGGAGTCCCATCCTCCCCAACAGAATCTGTGGAGCAGGACGCCCAGAGGGCGGCGACACCGCTAGATAAAGAAATGGCCTGCGAACGCCCTGCGGCCTCTCAGCGGGCCGATGACATCGAGGAGGCGTCCACCCAAGACGACCTCGAGATTGCGGCACAGCTTTCTCCCACACCATCCACCATCCCAGAGACACTAACCCCGGCTGGCCTATTTAGTGATGAGGCTCCTGGGTCACAGTCTGGGTCGCACATCACAGCTGAGCAGGTACAGCAGGTGGAGGTCGGAGCAGCCGAGGGCCCGGACTGGCGGAGGCCAGGCCAGGCCCAGCATGCAGCTAGCTCCTAGACATTTTCGGAGTTCCTGGAGTTTCTCAACCCACCCGCACAGCCGATGCATCAAGAAACCCAGGGAAACAATGAGGGCTGTCTTCCAGACTCTGCAGACGCTGTTAAAGGAGTCGAACCGCGTCCACGAGCAGGGAGTGGTGCCGCTCATGGCAGAAACCCAGGCCGACATCGCACGGGTGGCATCAGCGGTGGAGGCAATTGGTGAAACGGTTTCGGCCATGGGTCAGGTTATGCAAGACGTTGGGCTTCACGTGCAGGCGTCATCCTCGGCCCTGGACAGGGTTGCCCTCTCACAGGCAGCAATGCGCCAGAGCCAAAACGGCATTGCTGGCGCGCTGCGGGCCTTGGCCGAGTCTCAGCAGGTCATGGCCCAGTCGCAGTAGTCAGTCGCGGAGAGCATAAACCGCCTGACACACGTGCTGGATAGCGTCGTGCACTCACAGGTTGAGGTCGCACAGTCCCTGGCGGGAATGTCTAACTCCCTGGACTCCGTCTCTGCAAACCTTCGGATCCTGGTGGATACCGTTGCAGGCCTCCAGGACTGGCAGCGCCAGGTGTCGGTGGTGCGACGGGGCACCTCCCTGCTCGCATCTCTGTCCCAAAGTGAGGCCCGGGGGCCACCGGGCTCCCCGAGGGAGGAGGAGGTTTCGGGGCCCGTCCCATTAACTCCATCACGGGACGTCCCGGAATTCTCGGCCTCCCCCCCCATCCCATCCCTGGTGCATCGGGTGGGCAGCAGGCAGAGCAGGGTGGCACAACGTCACCCGAGACGCCCGCAGAGCAGCCTGGCCCATCAAGGCCGGGTCGCCCCAGGAAACGCTTGGCCGAAGGAGAAACTAGTCGAAGGGGGCGATTCGGAGCAGTCCTCCTCCACTCCTGCTGTATCATCTGGGGAATCACTTAGACGGAGTGGTAGGGCCCGTAAGGCAACAAAGATAGACACTGAGTAAGTTGGCACGGGTGAAGGGCACAGTTTAGTTGTAGGGGCTAGGGCACCTGTAAATGTTTGTTCACATTAAACGCACTGTTCCACCTTACTTGTAATACCGTGTGATTGTTCCACAGCCATAGGATTTGTGATGGTGACCGAGTGTCGCTGGGGTTGACGAGCGGTGAAACTTCGGTGCCAGGTGTGCAGTCCCTGCCCCTCCCCCCACCCCCTCCCACAGCTAGCCCACGCGGGCACGTGATGGAGTGTCCGTGACGATCTCAGCGGCCACCAAGGTGGATGGTTCAGCTATTGCCATGGGTCAGACTCTCTCTAACGATTCTGAGCTCACAGCTCTTCGCAGAGTGGGCTGTCATCATTCCACATGGCACTGATCACACCCGCTGACACAGCCATCGATGTTGTACCATACCGTCTGGACCCAGGGGTAAGGGTGATGTCTAAGTGGAGCAGTGTACACTGAGAGGGGGTGGGGGGGGGGGGGGGGGGGGGGGGGGGGGCTGTGGTGGTGGCAGTTGTGTTGACCCTCTGCATGACTAGCGATGCAGGTGGTGGTTTGGTGTTCAGCGGGGAACCGTGCTGCCACCAAGGCATCGCGTGCCCGCTGTCCTCGCCGGGTCCGTCATGCCGCCTCCTGGACATCACAAGCACCTGGGTCATGTCTGCGTGCTGCGCCCGCCACTCCGCCAGCCTCCTCCTCCTCCTCTTCCTCCCTCTCCTCCTCCTCCTCCTCCTCCTCCTCCTCTGTGCTGGCACCACTGCCACTGGCTTCTCCCTCCGCCTCCTGCAGCAGGTCATCTCCCCTCTGCATCGCGATGTTGTGCAGCGCACAGCAGACCACAACAATGCGAGCGACCCTGTCGGCCTGGTACTGCAGGGCCCCTCCGGAGCGGTCCAGGCACCTGAATCTCATCTTCAGGAGGCCAAGGCAGCGCTCCACCACACCCCTAGTTGCTGCTTGGGCCTCGTTGTATCATGTTTCCGCATTGGTCTGAGGCCTCCGTATAGGCGTCATCAGCCAAGACCTCAGCGGATAACCCCTGTCGCCTAGCAACCAGCCCCTCAGCCGGGGGGGGGGGGGGGGGGGGGGGGGGACGCCCCTCAAACATCGCAGGGATGTACGACTGCGCCAGTATGTAGGAGTCATGCACACTCCCTGGGAACCTTGCACAGACGTTCATAATCCTCATGTGGGGGTCGCATGCCACCTGGATATTCATGGAGTATGTCCCCCTTCTGTTTGTGAACACCTCCCTGCCCCCTGCAGGCGGGCGCATGGGGACGTGAACACAATCGATTGCCCCCTGCACCATCGGTATCCCGGCCACGCTGGCAAATCCACAAGGTCGTGAGTCTTGACTTGCTCGGTCCTCGGGAAAGGTGATGTAGCAGTCCGCAATGGCATAGAGGGCGTCGGTCACATCCCGGATACACCTGTGGACCGATGACTGGGAGATCCCGGAGAGGTCCCCACTCGGAGACTGGAAGGAGCCGGTCGCATAGAAGTTAAGAGCGACCTTGATGGCAACCAGGATCGCGTGTCCTCCCCCCGTTCCACGTGGGGTGAGGTGCGCCACGAGGTGACAGATATGTATCACCGTCCGCCAACTCAGCCGGAGTCTCCTCCTGCAGGTGATGTCCGTCATTGTTAGGAAAGAGATCGGGCACGGTACATTCTTGGCCTTGGTCGTCGTCTCTGGTGCCGTGGCTGCACCCTCACTCTCTCCTCCTCCCCCTCCTCCTCCTCCTCCCCCCCCATGCTGCTCGACGACTGGCAACTCCTCGGCCCTTCCCTCTGCTACTCCAGCTGGCCCTGCATCCACTGCGGGTTGTGGCTGTGGATGCTGCTGCATCTCCAAATGCAGTACAGCGGCCCCAACCACTGTGCAGAACATAGCCGTTCTGTTCACAGACATTGTGCTAACCTACAGAAGGGTGGTGGGAGGCAGAGAAAAGGGACATGTTAGACGGAGGTTACTCGACACCTCGGCAGCCGCCTGCCACGGGATACCTGTGTGTCCCGGTGGCCTGGTTGCGCTGCTGACACGCGGGCAGCCTAACCCCTGGTCACTTTCTGCATCCAACGGGCAGTTAACTACGTCCTCTTCACCGGTGCGTCAGTGACCTGTGTCCGTAAGCCACAGGGCAACCAGCGGCCGTGTACTCGTGACCGGCACGCCATGGCATGGTGGCAGACATTTTGTAACCGGGGTTGGACGGTCACTCGCTCACTCTCTACCTACCCCCCCACTCCCACTCCCCCCCTCCGTCTCCCCCACTCCCCCCTCTGTCTCCCCCACTCCCCCCTCCGTCTCCCCCACTCCCCCCCTCAGTCTCCCCCACTCCCCCCTCCGTCTCCCCCACTCCCCCCTCTGTCTGCCACACTCCCCCCTCCATCTCCCCCACTCCCCCCCTCAGTCTCCCCCACTCCCCCCCTCCGTCTCCCCCACTCCCCCCCTCCGTCTCCCCCACTCCCCCCTCCGTCTCCCCCACTCCCCCCTCCGTCTCCCACACTCCCCCCCTCCGTCTCCCCCACTCCCCCCTCCGTCTCCCACACTCCCCCCCTCCATCTCCCCCACTCCCCCCCTCAGTCTCCCCCACTCCCCCCTCCGTCTCCCCCACTCCCCCCTCCGCTCTGGACCCCCTCCTGTTCTCGGGGATGCCTTCCCCATTGTGGCCAGACTCCAGCAGTGCGCTGAGCGGTGCGCTCACCTCCTCGAAGCTCACGTCAGCCAGCACGACTGGTTGACGAACTTGAAAAGCAGGTGTGTTGGCCGGCGTGAAAACAGTGCTTGATGACGTCGGGATTTCGGCCCATCCGGGCCGGAGAATAGCGGGGGGCCAATAAGTAGCAATTCTGGTCGTGTCGGGGGCGCGTTCGAGGCCTTTGCCGGGAATGCCGACGTGTAGTTTGTGCGGGGTTCGGAGAATAGCGGGAGGGCGTTGGACCAGCGTCGCCGTGAAAATTTGCACGGCCCGCTATTCTCCGAACCGGCGTGAGTGTGGAGAATCGCGCCCTTAGTCTCTGAATCTCAGAATCCCATCCATAATCTTTCAAAAAAATAATAATCGCCTCAGTTTGACATTTCTTCTCCCCTTAACATCCTCCCCCCTCAACAGCACCCCCCCCCCCCCCCACTTGCATCCCCCCCCCCACCCCACCTGCTGCCAATACCAAGGCCTCAAACAGGGACAAAGGCAGCGCGGTGGCACAGTGGGTTAGCCCTGCTGCCTCACAGCGCCGAGGTCCCAGATTCGATCCCGGCTCTCAGTCACTGTCCGTGTGGAGTTTCCAAATTCTCCCCATGTTTGCATGGGTTTCACCCCCAGAAACCAAAGATGTGCAGGGTAGGTGGATTGGCCATGCTAAATTGCCCCTTAATTGGAAAAAATGAATTGGGTGCTCGAAATTTATTTTAAAAAACAGGGACAAGAACAAACTCCATCTCACCGAGAATCCCCCCTCCGACCCCCTGAGGAAGAACTTAATCTTTTCCAACATAAGGAATTCTGCTTCATCCCCCCTCAGCCACTCCAACACCCTCGGTGGCTCCACTGACCTCCACTCCACTAGAATTTGCCACTGGGTGTGGTGAAGGCCACATCAGCCCCCTTCCCCTCCAACAGCTCCGACATCCCAAAGATCACCACCAGAGGGCCCAGCCACACCTCCACCTACACAAACATGATTTTCCATAATGCTTCAAACATCGGGCCCCAAAACCACACCAATCTTGGACATGACCAAAACATGTGATTTGCCCCCCCCCCCCCCCTTCACATTTCTCACACTTATCCTCTGACTCTGGAAATAACCCTTTCATCCGAGCCCATGTCATATGAGCCCTATGCACCACTTTGAACTGTACTAAACTCATCCGAGCCCAGCATGATGTTGCATTGAACCGCTGCATAATCTCACTCCAAAACCCCCATCCCAACTTCATGCCCAGCTCCTCCTATTTCTGCTTAACCTCCTCAATTGGTGCTTTCCCTATGCCCACTAGCCATCCGTAAATATCCACGATCTTCTCATCCCCCACTTCATCTGGTGATAACAACCTGTCCAACAGAATGTGCTCTGGTAACCGAGGGAACGAGGACACCTCTTTCCACACAAAATCTCGCATCTGTATTTGCCCAAACTCCTCCACCTTCCCTCGGCAACCGGTATCTCTCCTGTAACTGTAACTTACCCAAACTTGCAAACCTTCCTTTCATGACCATGTCCCCCGCCCGTTCCACCCCTTCTCTATGCCACTGCCTATGTGTCGCATCCATCCCTGCAGTGGCAAACTGGTGATTCCCACAAAGAGGGGCGAGCACCGATGTACCCCCCCCCCCCCCCAACATCAAAATGCTGCCTTTACTGGTTCCAGACATTTAAGGATAAAGCCACCACTGAACTCACCGTTTATATCTCTGGGGAAAACAAAGGGGGGTGCAGCCAGGGCCTTTAAACCTAAACCCATAAATGATACCTCCTCCACCTGCACTTCTTCCCCCTCCTCCCTCCACCACTGCTGGATCTTTCTCTACGTTCACCGCCCAGTAATAATACAACAGATTTGGGAGTGCTAGCCCCACCTGGGAGTGCTAGCCCCACCAGCCGCCGCCGACTTTGTGAAACATCCGCCAAATCCGCGACAATTTGCCAGCCTACATGAACGCCAAGATTTGGGCGGTACCTCGGCACAGTGGTTTCTCACTGCTGCTTCACAGTTTCAAGGACCTGGGTTTAATTCCGGCTTCGGGTAAGTGTGTGTGGTTTGCACTTCCTCCCCGTATCTGCGTGAGTTTCCTCGGGCTGCTCCGGTTTCCTCCCATAGTCCAAAGATGCGCAGGTTAGGTGGATTGGCCATGATAAATTGCACCTTAGTGTTCAAGAACATGCAGGTTAGGTTAAGGAGTTATTGGGATAAGGGGCAGGAACGTGGGCTTGGGTGGAGAGCTCTGTCAGAGGGGTGGGGAGACTCGATGGACTGAAAGCCCTCCATCTGCACTGTAGGGATTCTATGGGTCTATGATTAACCTATTCACTCTAGGTCCTTAGAGTCCTTATCCTTCGTGGGGAATACCAAAATCAATGCCGGAAACAACGTGGTCAGCAGCTCCCCCCACGCCAAACAATCGGAAAGCATCTCCAGGAGATGTGGGTCCAATTCCGCTACAAACCGTTTGTAAAAATCAACCGGGAAACCATCTGGCTCCTGCGCCTTCCCCGTCTGCATCGACCCAAGTGTCTCCATAACCTCCTGTAGCCCCAATGATGCCTCCAATCCCTGCCCCTTCTCCCTCCCAGCCTCTAGGAACACCAGCCCTTCCAGAAACCGCCCCTCCTCCCCGTCCCCTCGAAGCTCAGACATATGCAGCCCCCTATAAAAAGTCTCAAATGCGTTATTAATTCTCTCCGCCAGCATCACCAGCTTACCCCTCACATCCCTCACTTGATCTGTCTTCCGCACAACCACTTGTCATCTCAGTTGATGCACTAACATGTGGCTGGCCTTCTCCCCATACTCATACAGAACCCCCTCACTCTCTGAAGGTGACCCACTGCCTTTCCTGTCATCAGCAAATCAAATTCCCCCTCACAGATTCGTCCACTTTGCTAAGAACTCCCTGGTCGGGGCCATAGAATACCACAGGTCAACCTCCAAAATTGTATCTACCAATCGCTGCCTCACTGCCGCCTCCACTTTATCTCCATGGTCCTTGTATGAGATCACTTACCCCCGTACCACCACCTTCAACACCTCCCAAAATGTGGTGGGCGAGACCTCCACATTCTGATTAAACGCCTTTCCACCGCTTCACAAAACATGCCCACAATCCGATCACTCTGGCCAGACACCATCCTCTCCACCTCCTGGATCATTGCCCCCCTGCACCTCGAGGCTCTCCTCCACCCATTCCAATGTTCTGCGAAGAAGTGCCATTGCCTCCTCAATCACCTTTGTCCAGTCATTCTGCATATTCTTATGCTGCTGCCAAAATTTGTCCTCATGAAGATCATCTACTGCTTCATTTGCAGCTTTCCAGTTGATGACCATCCTTCCCCCTCCACCATTTTTATAATTCATGCTGTGCCACGAATCTCCGCCAACTCGTTAGACAGAGCTCTTCTGTCGAGTTTGGCAATCCGTAAAGATGCCTATCCAGGGGAGAAATAATCCCCCTCCATTCTCTGCACAACTTTTCCGCCGGAATTATCCAAAGTTCAGGTAAAAGGGGTAAAAACCAGAGCCTTCAAGCAGGAGCCTCTCTGTGTGTGATCACTCAATCCATGGCTTCCACCAGAAGTGGCCCCTCCCCCATTATGGCTACTCATCGTAGCCCACACTCCCACACTGCTTCCATTCACTGGCATACTTGCCAAAGTGGCAACACTCACCTGAAGACCAAAACATAGGCCCTCGCCCATATCGCCCAAACTGCTTAACCCCCCATAATGCCTTCCCACCAACCTTCGAATGGGCCCCAGCCCAGACCCAGACCCCCACCTAGACCCTCTCCCACCCCCTACCAACAGGAGGGAGACACACCGGACTCAGACCCATCTCCCCCTCAACCATTGTAAAATACCAACAAGGCGAACATCTGAAAACTGAACAAACCATTAGTAAACATTATACAAAAATCTCAGAAATAAAAACATCAAGAACAATCCCCCAATCAACCCTCCTCCAAATCATGCTCCTTAATAAAAGTGTGACTCCTCAGGCGTCGGAAAATAATATTCCCTCCCCTTAAAAGTCACCCAAAATATAGCTGGGTACAGCACCCTAAACCAGACCTTATTTCGAAAAAGTACCACTTTGGCCCGATTAAAGCCCGCCCGCCACTTGGCCAGGTTGGCCCCAATGTCTTGATATATTGGGATCCGCTGGTCCTCTGAACTGCAGTCCCTCGTTGTCCTCTCCCACCTCAAGATTTTCTCCTTCTCCTGAAATCAGTATGTTCTTACTATCACTGCCCAAGGTGGTTTCCCTGCTCTTAGCCTCTGTCTTGACAATAAATGTGCGCAGTCCACCTCTAGGGCCTTCTCACAGACCCCGCCAACCACCAGCTTCGCAAACATCTTCGAGACATAGACCGTGGTACTCATTCCCTCCATCCCCTCAGGCAGGTCTGCAATGCATAAATTCTGCCCCCTGAAATGGTTCTCCTGATTTTCTACCTTTACTTTCAGTTCCTTGCAGACCACTCCCAATATTGCCACCTCTGTCTCAAACTCCACAATACAATCACTGTGGTCCATGTTTGCCCTTTCCACCTCTTGCATCGTCACATCCTGCGACTCAAAGCGCTTCTCCACCCACTCCATGACCACAAATAGAGCCTTTGACAAGTCGTCTTGCATCTCTAGCAGATGCTGCCGAAGCTCCACCTTAATCAACCCCATCAACTGCTTCACTGGAAATGAGGTGGACAATGACGATGCCCTGTTGCTGCGCCAGGCAGATCCTCCACCTCCAATGCTGTCACCCTGTTCGATTTCTGTCGGGTGCAGTAACTCGTCGACATTCCACCTCAGAGGTGAATTCAATTCCCACCACTTATTTCACACAATTTCCAACCAAAGAGCCCATTGAGCGGGCAGAAAGGGCCAAAACCAAAGCCTTCAAGAAGGAGCCACCCTGTGTGCGACCGATCAGCACATGGCCACATGGTCATGTCATAAGAACTTACATTGTCAATCAGAAAGAGAATATTGGTAGAGATGTACTAAAAACTCAACATTAAATTAAATACTGGTACCTCATATTGTTTTAGTTAGTGTGCATCAAAATCAATCCTTTTGAAAAATGGCTCAGAAGCTGGCAAGTTAAGAATTTCTAGGTCAAACCTGCGTGGTGAATCACAGTAGCGTAATTCACACTGTATTGCTATGTCTCTGTAAGCTCGGCACACGAGCAGTTGCGCTGCTCTGCCACTAGGGGGAGATGCACTGGGAGTGTACGGGAGTTTGTACTGAGCTCCACTCTTGGCTCCACCCACAGCTCCTCCCCCCTAACCGGAAGTATAAAGGTTGATGCTGAGAGCCCGCCTGCAGTTCATCTGGAGTTCATCGTGTCATAGGCAGGCTCTGTTGTAAGACGATTCAAACCACTGTTCACTTCTAATCACGTGTCGCATGAATTGATGGTTTATCACCTACGCCTTCAACCCTGATGCTTTTGAAACTAGTGAACAGAATCTTGTGCTAGCCATGACGATCTTGGCCACTGACTGAAACACCAGCGAGGGCCCTGCATTGCCTATTTCTGGGAGGTTCTGCTGGTATTATGTGCCAGTCAGGCATTTGACCGGTGAGCCTCTCCCCATGATCAGGACCCCCACCTGGCAAGTGCTATTGACTAACCAGAGGCTAGCAATTCTTTAAAGACCATTAGACGATAAGACGTAGGAACGGAAGTGGGCCATTCAGCCCATCAAGTCTGTTCCGCCATTCAATGATGAGATGATTAATCCGATCTGATAATCCTCAACACCACTTTCCCACCTTATCCCCACAACTTGATTACTTTACTGATTAAAAATCTGTCTGTCTCAGCCTTGAGTGTACTTAACGAGCCAGCTTCAAAAGCCCTCTGTGGTAAGGAATTTCACAGATTTACTACGTTCTGACAGTAGAAATTCCTCCTCATCTCTGTCTCAAATAGATGACTCCTCACTCTAAGATTATGCCTTTGGTCCTGGTTTCTCCCACAAGAAGAAACAACCTCTCTGTATTTTCCCTGTTAAGACCCCTGGGAGTCCTATTTGTCTCAATAAGGTCACCTCTCATTCTTCTAAACTCCAATGAGTATCGGCCCAACCTACTCAACCTCTCCTCATAAGGAAATTCCTCCATACCCTAGATCAACCTTCTCTGAACTCGAATGCCAGTATATCTTTCCTGAGCTAAGAGGACCAAAACTGTTCACATTATTCCAGGTGCGGTCTAACTAGTGCCTTGTATAGTTTGAGCAAGACTTACTTATTTTTATACTCCATTCCCTTTGAAATAAATAAAAGCATTCCATTTACCTTCCCTATTACTTGTTGAACTTGTATTCTAGCTTTTGTGATTCATGCACAGGGGCCCCCAATTCCCTCTGTGCTTCAGCTGTCTGCAGTCTTTCTACATTTAAGTTTCATTCAGCTTCTTCATTCTTCCTTCCAAAGTGCTTAGCTTCACATTTATCAACATTATATTCTATCTGCCAAGTGTTTGCCCACTCACTTAACCTGCTGAATCCCTCTGTAGACTCTTTGTGTCATCCTGATCATTCGCCTTCCAACGTATTTTTGTGTCACCCACAAACATGAAAATAGTACATTAACTTCCCTCATGCAAGTCATTGTAAATAATTGTGGCCCCAGCATTGACCCCTGTGACACTCCGCTAGTTACAGGTTGCCATCCTGAAAATGTCCATCTTACCTCTTCTATTAGTTAGTCAGTACTATATCCATGCTAATACATAACTCCCAACACCAGAGACTCTTATCTTATTAAGTAGCCTTTTGTGTGGTTGCTTATTGGATGCATTTTGGAAATCAAAGTATATTACATCTACTTTATCTATCCTGCTTGTTACTACCTCAAATAATTCTAATAAATGTGTCAGTTATGATTTCCCCTGCAAGATGCCGTGCTGACTCTGCTTGATTATATTATGTATTTCTAAATGCTCTGCTGTTGCTTCCTTCATAATGGACTCTAACATTTTCACAATGACAGATGTTCAGTTAACTGGCCAATCATTAATTGTTTTTTGTCTCCCTCCCTCTTTGAATAAGGGTGTTACTTTCCAATCCTCAGGGACTCTTCCAAAGTTTAAGGATTCTTGGCAGATTACGCCCAGTGCATCCACTACCTCTGTAGTTACAGCCCTGAATATCCTCGAATTCAACCCAGCATGTCCAGGCGGCTTTTTATTGACCTTTGGCCCTCTTCGTTTCCCTAGTATTTTTTCTCTTGTGATAATTATTGTATTTATTTCCTTCCCCCATTATGCCCCTTGATTATTTTGTATTTTTGGAATGGTATTAGTGTCTTTCGCAGTAAAGACTGACGCAAAATATTTAATTATTGAACTGCAGCACGACCAGGTGGTGACCTGCAGAAAAGACACACACCTGAGTCGCAGGGCTGTATGTGAGTAATGGTGGGAGCGAGTTCATGAGGTGAAAGATAAGCAGGAGGGGGTTTAAGGAAATTGACAACAAGGGCAGGAGTTTGGCTCTCAGCTAGTGAATGAAAAATTCACCATGGTTTGCTTGTCACACATGCCACATGCCGAGCCCTCTGCCTGCCACTGGACTGAGACCAGCGGCGGCAGGATGAAACCCTTCATTGGGCAATGATTGTTCGCTTAAGGGCCTCAATTGGCAAAGGGGCAGGAAGACCTTCCCACCACGGGCTTATTTGAGGTGGAAGCAGGAAGGTGGCAGGTTCTTCACCTGCCACCCTCCTGCCCGATTAAGTATCCCTGTCACCAAACACGCTACACGAACAGGCACAAGATTCACCCAGTGCACCCAAGAGCTTTATCAGCATTGTTTGTGTTTTCATATTTATAATAAATAGGAGAATTCTCCAAGAGATTGTGTGCAGGGTTAGACAGATTTAATTGATCTATATTAAATAGATCAAACTCCTGCCCTTGTTGTCAATTTCCTTAAACCCCCTCCTGCTTATCTTTCACCTCATGAATTGCAGAGGGCAGTTCTGGGGAAATTTGCTCTGGGGAAATTTGCATACGTGCAGTGCGGTCAGCCTAAGTTGAAGGTGAATCTGCGAAGGAGACCCGAGGAGTTTGAGTGAAGGCAATCATCCAGCAGAGGGCAGCAGAGCAGAGCTACTGATCAGCTGTTCTGGGGAAATTTGCATACGTGCAGTGCGGTCAGCCTAAGTTGAAGGTGAATCTGCGAAGGAGACCCGAGGAGTTTGAGTGAAGGCAATCATCCAGCAGAGGGCAGCAGAGCAGAGCTACTGATCAGCTGTTCTGGGGAAATTTGCAAACGTGCAGTGCGGTCAGCCTAAGTTGAAGGTGAATCTGCGAAGGAGACCCGAGGAGTTTGAGTGAAGGCAATCATCCAGCAGAGGGCAGCAGAGCAGAGCTACTGATCAGCTGTTCTGGGGAAATTTGCATACGTGCAGTGCGGTCAGCCTAAGTTGAAGGTGGTTTGTGGAAAGGCTGTTGGCAAGTGACAGTTAAACCCGAAACACTGCGTGAGTGTTTCCCACCCTACCTCCTCCTCTAACCAACCCCCCCCCCCCACCCCACGGTGGTTGGGAAGCGGGAGCAGGGGCCTGTCGTGAAGGTGAGTGAGTGCCTTTAAATTTGCTTACCTTTCAGCGGGAGCAGGGTTTGAGGTAATATCAGGTAAGCTCTTCCTTTCTTTTTCTTTTTCTTGTTTTTTTTTAAATCTAGAGGTGATGTCAGGGAAGGCAGTACAATGCTCCTCCTGCAGAATGTTTGAGGTGAGGGACGCCGTCAGTGTCCCTGCTGATTTCATCTGTGGGAAGTGCACCCAACTCCAGCTCCTCAAAAACCGTGTTAGGGACCTGGAGCTTGAGCTGGATGAACTTCGGATCATTCGGGAGGCAGAGGGGGTCATAGATAGGAGCTTCAGGGAAGTAGTTACACCAAAGACTGGAGATAGATGGGTAACTGTAAGAGGGACTGGGAAGAAGCAGTCAGTGCAGGGACCCCCTGCGGTCGTTCCCCTGAGTAACAAGTATACCGTTTTGGATACTTGTGGGGGGGACGACTTACCAGGGGTAAGCCATGGGGTACGGGCCTCTGGCACGGAGTCTGTCCCTGTTGCTCAGAAGGGAAGGGGGGAAAGGAGTAGAACATTAGTAATTGGGGACTCAATAGTCAGGGGCACAGATAGGAGATTTTGTGGGAGCGAGAGAGACTCACGTTTGGTATGTTGCCTCCCAGGTGCAAGGGTACGTGATGTCTCGGATCGTGTTTTCCGGGTCCTTAAGGGGGAGGGGGAGGGGGAGCAGCCCCAAGTCGTAGTCCACATTGGCACTAACGACATAGGTAGGAAAGGGGACAAGGATGTCAGGCAGGCCTTTAGGGAGCTAGGATGGAAGCTCAGAGCGAGAACAAACAGAGTTGTTATCTCTGGGTTGTTGCCCGTGCCACGTGATAGTGAGATGAGGAATAGGGAGAGAGAGCAATTAAACACGTGGCTACAGGGATGGTGCAGGCGGGAGGGATTCAGATTTCTGGATAACTGGGGCTCTTTCTGGGGAAGGTGGGACCTCTATAGACAGGATGGTCTACATCTGACCCTGAGGGGCACCAATATCCTGGGGGGGGGGATTTGTTAGTGCTCTTTGGGGGGGTTTAAACTAATTCAGCAGGGGCATGGGAACCTGGATTGTAGTTTTGGGGTACGGGAGATTGAGAGTATAGAGGTCAGGAGCACAGATTTGACTTCGCAGGAGGGTGCCAGTGTTCAGGTAGGTGGTTTGAAGTGTGTCTACTTCAATGCCAGGAGTATACGAAATAAGGTAGGGGAACTGGCAGCATGGGTTGGTACCTGGGACTTCGATGTTGTGGCCATTTCAGAGACATGGATAGAGCAGGGACAGGAATGGTTGTTGCAGGTTCCGGGGTTTAGGTGTTTTAGTAAGCTCAGAGAAGGGGGCAAAAGAGGGGGAGGTGTGGCGCTGCTAGTCAAGGACAGTATTACGGTGGCGGAAAGGATGCTAGATGGGGACTCTTCTTCTGAGGTAGTATGGGCTGAGGTTAGAAACAGGAAAGGAGAGGTCACCCTGTTGGGAGTTTTCTATAGGCCACCTAATAGTTCTAGGGATGTAGAGGAAAGGATGGCGAAGATGATTCTGGAAAAGAGCGAAAGTAACAGGGTAGTTGTTATGGGAGACTTTAACTTTCCAAATATTGACTGGAAAAGATATAGTTCGAGTACATTAGATGGGTCATTCTTTGTACAATGTGTGCAGGAGGGTTTCCTGACACAATATGTTGACAGGCCAACAAGAGGCGAGGCCACATTGGATTTGGTTTTGGGTAATGAACCAGGCCAGGTGTTAGATCTGGAGGTAGGTGAGCACTTTGGAAACAGTGACCACAATTCGGTGACCTTTACGTTAGTGATGGAAAGGGATAAGTATACCCCGCAGGGCAAGAGTTATAGCTGGGGGAAGGGCAATTATGATGCCATTAGACATGACTTAGGAGGTGTTGGTTGGAGAAGTAGGCTGCAAGGGTTGGGCACACTGGATATGTGGAGCTTGTTCAAGGAACAGCTATTGCATGTTCTTGATAAGTACGTACCAGTCAGGCAGGGAGGAAGGGGTCGAGCGAGGGAACCGTGGTTTACCAAAGAAGTGGAATCTCTTGTTAAGAGGAAGAAGGAGGCCTATGTGAAGATGACGCGTGAAGTTTCAGTTGGGGCGCTTGATATTTACAAGGAAGCGAGGAAGGATCTAAAGAGAGAGCTGAGACGAGCAAGGAGGGGACATGAGAAGTCTTTGGCAGGTAGGATCAAGGAAAACCCAAAAGCTTTCTATAGGTATGTCAGGAATAAAAGAATGACTAGGGTAAGAGTAGGGCCAGTCAAGGACAGTGGTGGGAAGTTGTGTGTGGAGGCTGAGGAGATAAGCGAGATACTAAATGAATACTTTTTGTCAGTATTCACTCAAGAAAAAGATAATATTGTGGAGGAGAATGCTGAGACCCAGGCTATTAGAATAGATGGCATTGAGGTGCGTAGGGAAGAAGTGTTGGCAATTCTGGACAAGGTGAAAATAGATAAGTCCCCGGGGCCGGATGGGATTTATCCTAGGATTCTCTGGGAAGCTAGGGAAGAGATTGCTGAGCCTTTGGCTTTGATTTTTAGGTCATCATTGGCTACAGGAATAGTGCCAGAGGACTGGAGGATAGCAAATGTGGTCCCTTTGTTCAAGAAGGGGAGTAGAGATAACCCCGGTAACTATAGGCCGGTGAGCCTAACGTCTGTGGTGGGTAAAGTCTTGGAGAGGATTATAAAAGATACGATTTATAATCATCTAGATAGGAATAATATGATTAGGGACAGTCAGCATGGTTTTGTGAAGGGTAGGTCATGCCTCAAAAACCTTATCGAGTTCTTTGAGAAGGTGACTGAACAGGTAGACGAGGGTAGAGCAGTTGATGTGGTGTATATGGATTTCAGTAAAGCGTTTGATAAGGTTCCCCACGGTCGGCTATTGCAGAAAATACGGAGGCTGGGGATTGAGGGTGATTTAGAGATGTGGATCAGAAATTGGCTAGTTGAAAGAAGACAGAGAGTGGTAGTTGATGGGAAATGTTCAGAATGGAGTTCAGTTACGAGTGGCGTACCACAAGGATCTGTTCTGGGGCCGTTGCTGTTTGTCATTTTTATAAATGACCTAGAGGAGGGCGCAGAAGGATGGGTGAGTAAATTTGCAGACGACACTAAAGTCAGTGGAGTTGTAGACAGTGCGGAAGGATGTTGCAGGTTACAGAGGGACATAGATAAGCTGCAGAGCTGGGCTGAGAGGTGGCAAATGGAGTTTAATGTGGAGAAGTGTGAGGTGATTCACTTTGGAAAGAATAACAGGAATGCGGAATATTTGGCTAATGGTAAAATTCTTGGTAGTGTGGATGAGCAGAGGGATCTCGGTGTCCATGTACATAGATCCCTGAAAGTTGCCACCCAGGTTGATAGGGTTGTGAAGAAGGCCTATGGTGTGTTGGCCTTTATTGGTAGAGGGATTGAGTTCCGGAGCCATGAGGTCATGTTGCAGTTGTACAAAACTCTAGTACGGCCGCATTTGGAGTATTGCGTACAGTTCTGGTCGCCTCATTATAGGAAGGATGTGGAAGCTTTGGAACGGGTGCAGAGGAGATTTACCAGGATGTTGCCTGGTATGGAGGGAAAATCTTATGAGGAAAGGCTGATGGACTTGAGGTTGTTTTCGTTAGAGAGAAGAAGGTTAAGAGGTGACTTAATAGAGGCATACAAAATGATCAGAGGGTTAGATAGGGTGGACAGCGAGAGCCTTCTCCCGCGGATGGAGGTGGCTAGCACGAGGGGCGGATGGAGGTGGCTAGCACGAGGGGACATAGCCTTAAATTGAGGGGTAATAGATATAGGACAGAGGTCAGAGGTGGGTTTTTTACGCAAAGAGTGGTGAGGCCGTGGAATGCCCTACCTGCAACAGTAGTGAACACGCCAACATTGAGGGCATTTAAAAATTTATTGGATAAGCATATGGATGATAAGGGCATAGTGTAGGTTAGATGGCCTTTAGATTTTTTCCATGTCGGTGCAACATCGAGGGCCGAAGGGCCTGTACTGCGCTGTATCGTTCTATGTTCTATATTTGATTTGCGCTCCACAATAAAATTCCTAACACAACATAATTGTAGCCAAATAAACATTTTCTGATTTAAAATCTATTAGTGTCGCAGCTATTATGAAAAGATCAACAAATAGGTATGATTATGAGTTGTGTACTGTGGATCTATGTCAACTGTGACTTGCAGAAGGCAGCAATGAATAAGCAAAGCTGTTTAATGAATATATTGATTTACACCCAAGATAAGGTACAGTGAACTATGATGTGAATTTCACCGCAATTGATATTGTTAATTGATAATTCATATATTGGGGGTGCGTAAATGCAATCATAACTTTTCTCAGCAAAAGCATTAACAGACTGTTATGAGACAGAAGGACTGTTAACATCAACACTAAATATCAACGGTGTGAATGAAATGCTTTTGAGCACAATTATATTAATCTTTATAGAACAAATGATTTGGTTGCGATTCTGACCCTTTATTGGTACTGTGGAGGAAGAGTGTTCCCTTGACAGTTAAACCAATGGTTTTCATTTCTTCTTTTATTATTAATTAGATTTCTTTTAGTTCAGTTTTGTTGGCTGTTGAGAACTGTGTTTGCGTCTCAACTTCAGCAGAATATCATCCATGTTTCCTTGCAATATGTGGCCAGATTTTCCTGATTTCAAAGTCCAAAACTTCATTTTTATGTATACTCTAAGCTGGTAACACAGTGCAATACTGAGCTGCACTCTCAGTGGTGGTATCATCTTTCAGGTCAGACATTAAACCAAGGCCCCATTTGCCCTCTCACGTAGGCATTAAAAATCCCATGCTAGTATTTGAAGAACAGGGGAGTTCTCCTTACTGTCCAGGCCATGCAATATTTATCTTGAAATGAACAAAAAACAAATGGTCTGGTCATCAGCACAATACTGCTCGTGAGATCTTGCTTTACAAAAATGGGTTGCCACTTTCTCCCCGTGTCTGCGTCGGTTTCCTCCGGCTGCTCCAGTTTCATCCCACAAAGATGTGCAGGTTAGATGGATTGGCCATGCTAATTTGCCCCTTAGTGTCCAAAAGGTTAGCTGGGGTTACGAGGTTACGGGGATAGGGTGGAGAGGTATGGGCCAATACGATCCAGATTCCAATGGATCCTTCCCCTTTTTTGGTACTAATGTGATCGTTGCCTTCGTCATTGTCTCCAGCAGCTACCCCTTCTCCAACGACTCATTAAACGCCCCCAAGAGATGTGGTGTCAGGTCCGTCGCGAACTCATAAAATTCCGCTGGGTAATCATCAGGCCCCGGGGCCTTCCCCGACTTCATACCCCTTATACTGTCCAATACCTCCCTCAGCCCCAAGGGCTCCTCTAGTGCCTGCCTCTTTTTTCCTCCAGCTGTGGAAACTCCAGTCCATCTAAAAACCATCCCATGTCCCCTCTTCACCCTCTCGGTCCCCCTGAACAGCTCCTTATAATAATCCCTAAGTGCCTCATTTATCTTCACCAGCTCCGACACCACATTCCCTGCCCCAGTCTGTATCTTCGATATTTCCCTGGATGCAGCCTGCCTCCGTAGCTGATGCGCTAACATTCGACTTGCTTCTCTCTGTATTCATACTGCACCGCTCTTGCCCTACGCAGATGTCCTACTGCCCTCTCCATTGTCAGCTTATCAAATTATCCTTGGAATTTTTTTCTCCTTGCCCTCCATGGTGGGCACCCTCGGGTATTCCCTACCTACCTCCACTATCTCGTTCATTCACTGTTCAAATTCCTCCCTCCTTTTCTTATCCGCATGAGACATGAACGAGATAACCTACCCTCGGACCATCGCTTTTAGCGCTTCCCAAAATGTGGCCGCCGAAACCTTCTCATTTTGATTCAATTCTACATAATCTTTAATCACAGGCCGCACTTTGTCATAAAACCCTTGGCCTGCCAACAACCCCGAATCAAGCCTCCATCCAAGCCTCTGCTCCCGTCCCGATCTAAGCCGAATCACCAACCAATGGACCGCATGGTCCGTAATTATTATCTCCGCATACTCTGCCCCCTCCACCACAACCAAAATCTCTCGGTTCACCACAAAAAAGTCAGTTCTGGAATGGACCCTCTAAACATGCGATAAATAAAGAACCCCTGGGTTCTTGAAGCTCCATGGGTCCACCATACCCATCTTTTCCATAAACCCACCCAGCCCGTTTGCCATATGTATTCTACCCATTGACCAGGGACTCGACCTATCTACCCTCGGCTCTAGGAAACAATTAAAATCTCCTCCCATAATCAACTGGTGAGTGACCAAGTCCGGGATTGCTGCCAGCAACCTCCTCATAAAACCTACATCATCCCAATTGGGTGCATACACATTCACCAACACCACCGGCGTCTCTTCTGATACCCCACTCAGAATCACATATCTCCCACCCGGGTCCCTCACTACCTTCGTACTCACAAACGCCGCTTTCTTGACCTTCAAAATTGCCACACCCTGCATCGTTTAGTCAAACCCCGAGTGGAAAATTTGACCCACCCACTCCCTCCTTAGCCTAACCATATCATTCACGTGGAGCATCATCTCCTGCGGAAAGCCAATCTCCGTTTTCAAGATCCTAAGGTGCGCAAAAAACAAGATCTTTTGACTGGTCCATTGAGCCCTCGCACGTTCCACGTTATCAGATGTATTGGGGGCTTTCGCCTCCATTCCCCTCGACCGTCCGCCATCCACCCCTTTTGGCTCTGTTCATTTCACCCTATACCAGGCCTATCCAAGATGGCCCCTTTCTCTGGCTCTGACCATGTGTCTTCTCCAAACTTGCTTTGTCACGTCGCCCTCCATTCCCCTTCCCCCCCTCCTCCCTCCCCCTCTACGGCTACCTCTCTCAGTCTTCACCCCCACCTCACTTCGGTTCACCAGCATTGCCTGCCAGCGTGACAACTCCTGCCCAAAGGCTTCTCCCACTGACCCCCCACCCCTCCCTCACCCTCACCTCTCTGCTCTATAAAGAAGATGGATGGCACGGTGGTTAGCACAGTTGCTTCACAGCTCCAGCATCCCAGGTTTGATTCCTGGCTTGGGTCACTGTCTGTGCGGAGTTTGCATGTTCTCCCCGTGTTTGCGTGGGTTTCCTCCGGGTGCTCCGGTTTCCTCCCACAGTCCAAAGATGTGTGGGTTAGGTGGATTGGCCATGGTAAATTTCCCTTTGGTTAGATGGGGTTGCTGGGCTGCGGGGATAGGGTAGAGGTGTGGCTTAAGTAGGGTGCTCATTCCAAGAGCCGGTGCAGACTCGATGGGTCAAATGGCCTCCTTCTGCACTGTAAATTCTATGATTCTATGAAGACTCCCTGCTGACCTCCCCCTCTCCACCCAAACAAAGACTCATCTCGACCCACAGGTCACCTTCCCCAAGAACAAACAAACAGAGAGAAAATAACAACAGCCCCATGCAGGAGGGGGGATAGGGAGAGCCATCCTCTTACAAATTTTTCTCCCCTGTCTCACTTTGTCAATCCAACAGTAAAAAAAAGAAAACAAATCTTGACATCGGAGGAAAGGAAAACCCCCATTCCCTCCAGTCTCCATTCCATCCGAATTCCCAACTACGTCAAAGTGGCAGCACCTTAGTCTCCCAGAATTGTTCAGTTCTCACTCAGTTTATGCTCCTTAATAAAATCATTGGCCGCTTCTGGGATCTCAAAATAGTATTCGCGGCTTTGATGCGTCACCCAAAGTTCGCCGGGTAGAGGACCCCAAACCTGATCAGTTGTCGATATAACAGCGCCTTGGCTTTGTTGAACCCCGCACGCCATTTTGCTAGCTCAACTCCAATATCCTGGTATATTTGGACCTTGTTCCCCTCCCATTCACAGTTGCGCTTCTCCCTAGCCCACTGTAAAATCTTCTCTTTCTCCACAAATTTGTGGAGCCTCATGATCACCGCCTGCTGTGGCTCCCCAGCTCTTGGCCTCTGCCTCAGAGACCTGTGCGCTCTGTCCACTTCAAGGGCCTTACTCAACACCCCCTCCGCCAGCATCCTCGAAACATACCTCATGGCAATGGCACTTTCCACTCTTTCAGGCAGACTCATAATCCAGATTCTGCCTTCTCAATCTATTTTCCTGCTCCTCCACCTTTGCTCTCAACGTCTTACAAAGAGCTCACGTCCGCCACCAACGCCCGATTTCTATAGTCCGTCATCATCCTCTCAATGTCTTGGATCTGCGGCCCCTGAGCCTCCAAACATTTCTCCACACTCTCGATCGATCTCTTCAGGGGTGCCACAGCCCCTTCGATGACCTTTGATCAATCCTCCTGCATCTCCTTCCTCTGCTGGCGGAACTCTTCCTTGATGAAGGCCATCAACTGTTCCACCTGGGGCTTTCCAACTTGCACTAAACCTTTCCCCTCTGCCATCCTTCCACTGGCTGCTGCGCCACTGGTCTCTTCCACTCCGTGGCACAATCCTTCACCTTCTTCTGCCGGGTTTGATAACCAGCAGACAGACCACTCCTGGGGGGGAACTTCTCCTCTGACTTTCAGTTTCATTTTTCTGTCAAAGTTGCACCAAATTTTGCGTAAAAAGAAATATTTTCTACGCCTTCAAGCAGGAGCTGCCCTGTGCGCGACCACTCAGACCATGGGCTGCCACCGAACATCGCAAATGTCTTTGATGACCGCGACATCCGTGTTGTCCCCAAGATCCTCGTTTTGCAAGGCTGTCATCGTCTCAACTGTTCGAAACGGCTCAGAAACGCCACTTCAAGGCCCTGGAGATGTACCATCAACACTGTCTGCGACCATTCTCTGCATCAGCTGGGAGGATAGGTGTACGAACATCAGTGTCCTTGAAGGAGCCAAGAGCACCAGCATTGAGGCCATGATCATCAGAAAATAACTCCACTGCGCCGGCCAAGTGCTTATAATGTCAAAGTTCCAACTGTCAAAACAAATCTTCTTTACCCAGTTTAAGGAAGACATCCAAACAAAAGGAAGACAAGGGAAGTGCTTCAAAATCACCCTGAAGGCTTGCCTCAAGACATGCAACATAGTAGTCAATGCCTGGGAGATCCTTGCTCAGAAGAGACCTACTTGGGGGAACCTCCTGATTGAAGGGACACAATTCTTCAAGCAGACCTGAAGGGAAGAGGAGGACCAGAAAAGGAGCCTGAGAAACAAATACCAGTGACCAAGAGTGCAAGGACAGATTCCACTTCCTGAAAAGACCTGCCAAGTGTGGGTTCAAAGATGCGACTCTAGGAATGGGCTTATCAGTCCAGTAAGAACCCACAGAACCCATGGCCAGTAATATGGAGTTTCCTAAGTGGACAATCATACTCGTTAGTGAGCGATCGCCAAAGAAGAACTCAGGATTGTTAGAGCTGACAACGCTGAATGATACTGTTCGTGCTGCTCGCATCTTGGCCAGAGGAAAGCACGGCTCCATATATGCATCCTTTTACATCTGCAAAGAGCTTGGGTCGCTGGCATGTGAATGTGCTTTAAGTATTAATGTGATTGAAAATTGTCCTGGCTTTCTGCTGACAGTGAAAATAAATTGAAATTGAAGTTTTTAGGCAGCTCAGAGGATGAGATGAATATGAATGAAAAGTCAAGCTCGAATTTCAGAACAAAGAGCCACCTGGGATCTTCACTTTGCAAGAACTGCAGTCCTTCTCTTTATTCATTGCACTTCAAATTTCCTAATTGTGTGTGAAACGCTTCGAGAAATTTGTGAGATGCTGTATAATATGTCCTTACTGCAGCAGAAACAATTTGAGACTGTTTTCCGGGGTGGACTCACAACATGGCCTAAATTTTTCTATGTGGAGTGTGCATGTTGTGATGCAAAGTGAGATGAGGTAAATATGAACGTATGTTTCTCGCCTGTTAGATGCCGGCAGACCACCGGAGTATTTCCAGGGACGTGTGTTATTGTTTCAGATTCCAGTATCAGCAGTATTTTGCTTATTTTAGGGGTAAATATGACTCCTCTATCCCCCCACTCCAAGTCTGACATTAACAGGGTCCTTTGTGATTTTGTAAGAATGAAGGTATTTACTCAATGTATGTGCTTGGCCATTTGTAGGATGATTGCAAAAAAAACTGATATGGCAAGCTTTCTTGAGTTTAAAACAGAAAGAGGTTGTTTTTATTGAATTAAAACCCACTCAAGTAAAGATATAACAATATTTAAAAAGATAAACCCACATTCGACTGTTGCAATCCACTCTCTCATACATACAGACACGCACACAGACACACAAAGATACAGGAGGAAGTTGTTTTCTTAGGCAAATTAATATTCAATGCTAAAAGGTAAACAAAAAGATCTGATGCCTGTGGCTGTGGCAGAGTTTCTCCATTTTGATCTTGATGTTCCAGGAGTAGAAGCTCATGAATAACTACCATTGGAGGGACTACATAATCCGTCTTCTCTAAAAACTAATGATTTTTACACCTGAGGCTTCTTTCAATGGATCTTTGTGCTGGATTTTTAACTTTAATAGAAATAGAGTCCTGAACTTGGGGGAGAAGAGAAGGGAGTTTGTTACTGCTTCATCAGTCGTCTTCCAGACAACTGTTTTAGCAGCTTGCATGCTGTCTTAAAAGTGATTTCAAAAATGGTTACTCCAGACACATGACCTCCCTGCCCATAAAGATTTCAGAAGGTACTTACATAGTTGATATATGAACAGATGTGGCTTTTGTTTCATGGCCAAAGTGATTCGATTCAATATCGTCTCAGCTATTACCTTCTGAACATGCGTTATCCATGAGATAGGAAGAATACCTTTCCATGTTTCTCGTGCGCTAGTAGACTTTCAGACTCTGCTTGAAATGTAGGGCGGGATTCTCCATCTAACGACACTGGAATCGCGAATCACAATTGGCTGGAAAATAGCGCGTCAGACAAAATTGGCACTGGGTGCCCAATGGAATGTTATGCTCTGGTGCCTCGATGGCATGAATGCATTCCATGCTGCACGCCAGCACGGGCATGCAAATTGTACATTAACGATCACGACCCGGCATTCTCCGGCCTCCTGCAATGCCCAACTCCGTCAGGTGGAATTACTGACAGCGAGGTTCATTTTGGTATTTAAAATTTGGAAACGAGCGCTGTAGCTGCTGAGGGGGTGAAGAGAAGGTCAGAACAGAATGTTCCCAAAAGCCCCCCAGGTCCGGATTATCTAGCTGTGGACAAAATCGGCGAGCGGCAGCCCCCTTTCCACCCTGGGGAACAGGGTGTGCTGCCTCTCTGCCAGAGCATCCAAACGTGTCTCCAGCTCTGCACCAACGAACCTCAGTGCCGCTCTTCAGGTGGCATCTTCTTGGCTGGAGTGAAAGTGCTTGGGGAGTGGAGTGCTTATTCGTGGCTGCAGCTTGTCGGGCTCTCAAGTGCCAATCCCGACCCCGCGAATCACATGCCAGCGTTCGTTGGAATTGCACCAGTTCCACAAGGCACTGGTGCAGCCCATTAGGATGTCCTGAATTGCACAGGGACAAGCGCCACTTTTGGGGCCGTAGAACTCTCACAATTCAGTGCCAGAATGAGCACGTAGTCTCTGAAATGGAGAATTCCGCCTCTAGTCTTACAGAAATGTAAATGTGAGGTCCAGTGCAGTTCCTAAATGTTTTTAAGTAGTTCTTGGTATTAACAGGTCTGAAATTCCACACAATAATGTTGTGGAATATATGAGTTGTAATTTGCTTGGGAGCCTTCCAGAACCTGGTCAAGGTTCAAGAGCAAAATTTGTGGCAGGTATCTTAAGTCATTGTCTTTTCTCATTTTTAAAAACTCCCTTTGAAACAGCTCACTATATGTTTGATTAGCTGTTGAAATTTTGGATTGATATCACTCATGCACAAGTCACATTATTGTGACAATGTCAATAGTTCACATGAGTCAATAGTGGACAGCTCTCTCAGAGAATTTGGATCTGTGGTGACCTCATGACTTTTAACTGCAAGGCCGCAGTGAAATTTAAGCCAGAGTAGACAATAACTTCCCATGTCAACATTCTAACCACTTTCCCTCATCTCATAAAAATTACAGAGACTCTTGCATCTTATTTTCCAGCCTCCGCATTCACCGATTCACTCTGTAATTTCTATCAACTAGAGAAGGTCCCACCAGATTCACTATTTCTCCACCTCTGCTCCCTGATGTTTGACTTACAAAGATCTTTGGGAGATGTTTGACTTACAGTTGTCCTACTTCTTTACTGTGCAGTCATCCCATACTGGCTAAGGCTAATCATGAAAGCCCCACCTTCTCAACATTTGCCCCTCGCCCGAGGTGTGGTGATCCTCAGGTTAAATCACCATCAGCCAGCTCTCCCCCTCAAAGGGGAAAGAAAGCATTTTGGTCATCTGGGAGTATGTGACTTTATAGTTGAGGTAAATGATCAACTAGGGAGCATATTGTACAAATGATAACCAGATCTTTCAGGAGTGAAATTAGAAAATATTTATATAAAGTGGGAGGAGTTTTGAACTCTTTCCCTCAAACAGCAATTCATGCTAGATCAGTACAATACTACTAGATTGATTGTTAAATTTAAATCTGAGATTGAGATTTAAAACCAGAAGACCTATCTTTTTTCAGGCTGTGTCTCATTGTTGCTATCCCCACACTCCTTTGATCTGAATTGGCTGCAGGACTTGTGACCTATTCCAGATGGGAACCCTAATGGCTTTTGGGCATGAAAATGAGGCAGGAAGCCCTAAAACTCCGACCTCATTTGTCTCAGATTAACATATCTGCATCTGCTCAACCTGTAAGCACTTCGTTCACCATTTTCTCTTCAATGGGTCTGTCAGACACCAGGACAACTCAAAAGGATTAAGATAGATCTCTGCCCCAGTTTTGATCTTTGGAACTCAGCAGAGGAAAATCAACTTTATTATCTTTCTTCCCCCCCTCAATTAAATGGCTGACTTAACTCCCATTTCCCAGTTCTGATAAAGGATCCAGACCTCGACACGTTAAATTGTATTTTCTCTTTATACATTCTGCTGGTCTACTAACAGAATATCAGGCTTGCAATCTTTGTTTTTTTTTTAATTTGTGCTCAAGTAAATTGTTATGCGATGCACTTTACACCCAAAGGGAGAGGTTAATACACATGAGAAATCTGTTCAATTTTTAATGAGTCTTTCTTTGATAAGATTCATTGTTAAACTTGTTAGGAGCTGCCAATCACTGTAACATGTTAAATCTGATGTAGGAGGCTAGAAGCAGCTTTTGGAACTGACATATGAAAAGATTTTGACAGGTAGGTGAATAATATTTACTTGATACATAAACAGATCTGATTTTCAAAAATGATAATGGAAGTGTTGCATCAGTGCTTGCATGCGCCAATGTAAGATATTTGTGAACATCTGCCCATTGTACCTATTTAACACAAAGCTGTGTAACACTGTGTTCTCCTTTAAAATGTTGTGCCACAACAGCAACATTAATAAATCACAGAATCATGCAGCAGAGGAGGCCATTCAGCTGATCATGCCTGGACCAGCTCTTTAAAAGAACTATCCAATTATTCAAAGAACAAAGAGAACAAAGAACAATATGGCACAGGAACACGCCCTTTGGCCCTCCAAGACTGCGCAGATCATGATGCTCTAACTAAAAAAAAAACTTCCGCCCTTACTTGGTCCATATCCCGCTATTTCCTCCCTATTCGTGTACCCATCCAGATGCCTCTTAAATGTTGCTAATGTGCCTGCATCTACCACATCCTCTGGCAGTGCGTTCCAGGCACGCACTACTCTTGATGTGAAAAACTTACCCCGCCCTTGGAAAAAGCCTCGGACTATCTATCCTGTCTCTGCTTCTCATAATTTTGTAGACCTCTACCAGGTCTCTCTTCAACCTCCGTTTTTCCAGTGAAAACAATCCTAGTTTATTCAACCTCTCTTCATAGCCAATACCCTCGAGACAAGGCAACATCCTGGTGAACCTTCTTTGCACTCTCTCCAAATCTTTCATGTCCTTCTGATAATGCGGTGACCAGAACTCCATGCAAAAACTCCAAATGCGGCCTAAGCAAGGTTTTAATTAGCTGCAACATGATTTCCCAACTCCTGTACTCAATGCCCCTGGTGATGAAGGCAAGCATGCCATATGCCTTCATAATCACCTTGGCCACCTGTGTTGCCACTTTTAGGGAACTGTGGACCTGCACACCCAGATCCCTCTGTATGTTAATGTTCCTAAGGGTTTTGCCATTTACAATATAATTCACACATAGATTTGATACTCCAAAATGCATCACCTCGTATTTGTCTAGATTAAACTCCATCTGCCATTTCTGTGTCCAAGTCTCCAATATTTCTATATCGTGTTGGATGCTCTGACAATCCTCGGCACTATCAGCAACTCCGCCAATCTTTGTGTTATCTGCAAACTTACTAATCAGACTACCCATATTTTCCTCCAGATCATTTATATGTACTACAAACAACAGAGGTCCCAGCAATGATCCTTGCGGAACACCACTAGCTACAGATCTCCATTCTGAAAAACACCCATCCACCGCTATTGTCTGTCTTCTATAACCAAGCTAGTTTTGTATCTATCTATCCAGCCCACCCTGAATACCATGTGATATTAGTTTTTGTATCAATCTGCCATGCGGGACCTTGTCAAACGCCTTACTAAAGTCCATGTAAACTACATCCACAGCCCTTCCCTCATCAATTATTTTTGTCACCTCTTCAAAAAACTCAATCAAGTTGGTGAGACATGACCTTCCCCGTACAAAACCATGCTGCCTGTAACTAACTAGTATATTTTCCTCCAAATGTGCATATATCCTGTCTCTCAGTATCTTTCCCACCAGCCTATAATTTGCTGGATTATCCCTGCTTCATTTCTTAAACAAGGGAACAACATAATCGCTTCTCTGTCTTTTGGCTAATATGAGCGTGAGGTCAGGTGTAATGCCTGGATCTGGTATGTCTCTCTTGTGGGGCCCAAGAATTGGAGTCAATTTGAATTGGTTTTTGGGGCAGGCAAAGAGCTGGATTAGAGGTTTGCCCCTGTCCACACTCTGAGCTCTGGCTTTGTAACTCTGATAAAGTAATTTAAAAAAAGGGAACAACATTGGCTGCTCTCCAATCCTCTGGAACCTCACCTGTGGTCAAAGAGGTTGCAAAGATATCTGTTGGATTCCCTGGTCTTGGGAAGTCAGATTGTCACCTGAATGCAATGCATCAATGACTGCCATATTGTATTCCAAAACGTTAACACCGTTCTCTACCCTAAGGCTACAGATGGACCACATGACTTCCTTCTGTGCTGTATGATTCTATAAACCTGAGGTTCATACCATTATTGGCAATTGTCTGCTTGGTTTAACAAAAATGACATCGAATGGCGATCAACACAATGGACTCTGGTGAAGGAGCGAGTGAAGTTCTGGTCCCGTTTCCCCACAGCTATGCTTAATCAATGTTCACAAATAAAATGGATGATATTGAGTTGTGTAAAACCAAAACATATAGGAAAGATTATTAATATTCCAAGTAATCTGGACCAATTAAAGTGATGGGCAAAGGCATGATGGGCCGTTTAATATATGAAGATGTAAAGTTATGGCACATTGGAAAAGGAAACACAATTGCCTACAAATTAGATTGCATTGTGCCCATTTTACAGGCATTTGCCTGAGACCGTACCCCAATATGGGGACTGCAGCTGGAATTGTGCCATCTACCATAATTGTTAGAGCTGCTCAGTAGGTGACCAAGTACGTTCCTGAAACTGGTGTAAAGTTTGCTTCACATGTAAATGAACCGCCTAATGTTTGTTCATGGCCCTTTTTCTAAACTGATCCACAGCATCTGCCATGTATACTGCGGTTATTTTTTTCAGCCACTTAACAGCCAAACTGGTGGTCTTTAAATAGACCACTGGAGGTCACCACCAAAAAATTATTTTGAAAGTTTTTTATTTGTCTTGTTATGGAGCAAGAATTGATATTGGATTGAAACATCAAACTGTTTCTCCCTCCACAGACGCTGCCAGACCTCTGAGTTTTTCCACCACTTTCTGTTTTTGTTTCAGATCCCCAGCATCCGCAGTATTTCATTTTTAACTTACTTTGGAAATTGTTCTCAAACAATTGACTAGTAGTTGATCAAACAGGTTCGCTAAACACTAGATTATTGGTGAGGCCACATTTGAAATATTTAGTGCAGCTCCAGATGCCCTCCACTCGTGAATTGACCTCTAAAGTCACAACAGGCCACGCTCAATCCAGAAGTGACATGCACCCCTGGCACAATCCATCGTCTACCGAGATGGACAGATGTCAAGATGGATCATCCGCTCCGACGTCTGGCTGAAGATGGTTTCAATTGCTTCAGCCTTATCTTTTTCACTGATGTGCTGGGCTCCCCCATCGTTGAGGATGGGAATATTTGTGGAGCCTCATCCTTACATTAGTTGTCTAATTGTCTACCACCATTCATGGCTGGATGTGGCAGTACTGCAGAACTTAGATCTAATCCATTGGTTTTGGGGTCACTTAGCTCTATCATTTGCTGTTTATGTTGTTTGACGCGCAAGTAATCCGGCGTTGTAGCTTCACCAGGTTGACCCCTCATTTTTAGGCATGCTTGATACTGCGTCTTGCATGCCTTCCTGCATTATTTAAAGAACCAGGTTTTATCCCCTGGCTTGGTAGTAATGGTAGAGTGGGGCATATGCTGCGCCATGAGGTTACAGATTGTGGTTGCACACAATTTTTCTGCTGCTGATAGCCCATTTAGCACTGTAATAGTGCCACACAGTGGCAGTGCCACATCGAGGTGAAGATCGGACTTTGCCTCCACAAAATCTGTATGGTGGTACTCCTACCAGTACCATCATGGACTGATGCATCTACGACAAAGTAAATTAGTGAGGATGAGGTCTAGTAGGTTTTTCCCTCTTCTTGGTTCCCTCATGACCGATCGCAGACCCAGTCGAGCAGCTTTGTCCTTTATGACTCAGCCAGTTGTAGTGCTACCAAGCTGCTCTTGTTGATGGACATCAAAGCCCCACGAACAAATTACATTCTGTGCCTTCATTCTTCCCCTCTGTGCTTCTTCCAAGTTGTGTTCAACATGGGGAACTACAGATACATCAGCTGGGAGGTGGGGAGGGGGGGTAGGTGGTATCCTTGCCAGTGTTTGACCTGATGCCATGAAACCTCATGGGATACAGTGTTGATGTTGAGAACTCACAGGGCAACTCCCTCCCAACTGTATACCACTGTGCTGTCACCTCTGGTGGGTCAGGATATATCCAGGGTTGGTGGTATATGGGATATTGGGCGCAATTCTCCGGCCTCGTTACGCTCTCGCTCAAGCAAAATGAAGCCGGTGAACAGCGAGAGAGGCCAAAAATGAGATCCACACCAGGTGCCAAACAGTTTGCGATGCAACTGGCCGGCTCCCCTAGGTGAAATCGGGATCTCACCGTAGTGTGGCGAGAAACCATTTATCACCACCGAAGCCCCATTTCCATACAATTAACACAGCTCCAGGGTCCCAGGTTCGATTCCCGGCTGGGTCACTGTCTGTGCGGAGTCTGCACGTCCTCCCCGTGTGTGCGTGGGTTTCCTCCGGGTGCCCCGGTTTCCTCCCACAGTCCAAAGATGTGCGGGTTAGGTGGATTGGCCATGCTAAATTGCCCGTAGTGTAAGGTTAATGGGGGGGATTGTTGGGTTACGGGTATACGGGTTACGTGGGTTTGAGTAGGGTGATCATTGCTCGGCACAACATCGAGGGCCGAAGGGCCTGTTCTGTGCTGTACTGTTCTAAATTCTAAATTCTAAAGAGCTACCCCATATCCAATGGCCTCCCGTCATTCCTCAGCCAGTGGTCACGCTGGCGCCGATTAGTACTCCTTTTGAAAAACGTGAAGCTGCCGGAAGAGCTTCTGTGGGGAGCCAAGGAGGTGAGTAGCCATCTTTGCTCACAGGCCAAGAGCCCGGGGGCTCTGGGCTTATCACCCCAGTGCTCGGCGGGGGGGGACCTCGGCTTGGGGTGGGAGACACTCCGCAGAGGCGGGCTGCCATGGATGTGTGGAGAGGATCGTGCAGGAAGGTCAACCAGGGGCAACCGCTCGCGGCACCACCATGCCACTCCCGGATCGACTGCCCATTCCAGGCATAACCCCTGTCCCTGCCCATCTGCCCCAATGACCACCCATAAACCTAATCAACTTCTGAGGCCTCTGGCTGCTTGGCTGAAGGCTATTCCTAAAAGGGAATTGGCAATCGTAGTTAAGTGAGCACTCCATACGTGTCAAGTGGATTTCCATGGGAGAGTGGGCCATGTATCATTTGGGGGTCATTTCCTGGCATCCCAATGATCCCTGATGCCTGGACTCTCACTCTGTGCTTGAACACTCCGGTAGGCAACCCCACACATGCAACATCCGAACACCCATGGGATGTTACACAGCTCCGGGGACATGTCCATGGATGGAGGGTGAGAAGCCATGCCCATCTGAAAAGCGGGACATGTTCCGCAGAACCTCATCAAGGTCGGCTGGTACTGGGTGACATCCCCCAGCGAGTCGGACATTCTGCCTAGACGTCGGCCATGGCCATCACTGACTACACCACGCCTTGGATACCTTCACTAATGGTGCCGATGTCGTGCACCAGGCTCTCCATTGCAGTCGCCATCCTAGCAGTGTAGGTCTCGGTGCCACTCATTTCCGTAGCCTCTGTGACTCCTCCAAGCGGCTATGGATCTGCTGGAGTAATGCTGACATCTCCCTCTGAACGGCCGAGTTAATCCCTATCATCTCCGGGTACTCCAGGAGCACTCGTGGATGCTCCCTTGGTGGCGGAAGGGAGTTGTGGTGGGGGGGGGGGGGGGGGGGGGGGAGTTGGTGTCTGCTCACTCTTGCTGCCCGGTGTGGGCCATTGACCTTCTTCCTGCACTGAAGGCCAGTCCGCCTGGTCATGCTCCTTTAGCTGACAGCTGCCGCCACTTCACTCCAGGCAGCACTGGCTGCCTTGAGGCTGACTCTCCAGGACCCTCGGGGTAACAGGACATCCCCCCTGGCCTCCATGGTGTCTAGCAGCGTCCCCAGGTCAGCATCTCCAAATCTTGGGGTTGGTCTCCTGGACACCATTATTGCGTGCTGGCTGGGGTTGGCTGAGCAAATGCAGCTTAAGTGCTGCTCAAATTTGTTAGCGGGGTGGGGGGGGGTGGTGTGGCTTGCGAGCATGGCCCTTACGAATCAGCTGGTGAGCCTTCATTTGCGACGATAAATCCGTGAGGCCTCGTTAAGTGGACCAATTCACTTTGAATTGTGTGCTGGTCTCGCTGTATTGAGTGCCGGGAAACTCATGGCAATTCCTGCTCGCTACCACACCTAGAAGTTTTTCTGGAGAATTGTGTCCATTGTCTGTAATGATTCCGTGAGCGTGATTATGTCAGGCTGTTGCTTGACTCATCTGTGGGGATGATCTCCAAATTTGGGCAAATTCCCCCAGATGTTAGGTTTTGCAGGGTCGTCAGGGCTGAGTTTGCGTTATCGTTTCCGGTGCCTAGGTCGATGCTGGATGATCCGTATGGTTTGATTTCTTTTTGCAGAATTTGTAGTGGTTTACAAGGCCATTTAAGAGCCAACCACAAAAGTGTCTGGAATCACACTTGGCCAGACCAGACCAAGTAAAGATAGATTGCCTTCCCCAAAGGGTGTTAATAATAATAATAATCTTTATTGTCACAGGTAGGCTTACATTAACACTGCAAGGAAGTTACTGTGAAAATCCCCTAGTCGCCACACTCCGGCACCTGTACGGGTACATGGAGGGAGAATTCAGAATGTCCAATTCACCTAACAAACACGACTTTCGGGACTCGTAGGAGGAAACTGGGGCACCCAGAGGAAACCCACGCAGACACAGGGAGAACATGCAGTGAACTAGATGGGTTTTTAAACAATGGTTTGTGGTCATTATTACCAAGACGAGATTTTTTTTCAATTTCAGATCTATTAACTGAATTGGGATTATTAGTCCAGTAATCGTACCAGAACACCACCAGTTACCTCTGTTTGGCTGGAAAACACATTGGGATATCTTTAAGTCTTTCCTTCTTCTTTCTATCACTGGAAAGATTTTAGAGAATAGCAAGGATAACTTATGTCATTTACCTTACATTAGAGAAAGATCACAAGGGATATTCTGGTTTTTAACATGCTGAATGGGATAGATAATGTAGATTTAAGTCTGATTGCTTAATTTGAACTCTGGATAGAACTAGAGAGCGCAATAAGCCTCAAGCAATACATCAGCAGAGGACAAGTTTGGATCTTGCCGAGATAGATAAGTAAAATCAGCTCACAACTAAAGTAATAAATACTGTACCAGTTTTTCTTTGCCAGGTAGCATCCTTAATTATTTGAGGGTCACTGAGTCACAAATAATGCCGTAATTTTGCTGTGGAGTAGGGGTAGGAGGCCGGCCCCAGGTCTACTTCAGCCGGAGTGGTGATCAAATCCCATGTTGTTGACATTATTGTGCACCTCATGCTAGCTATCTAGCCAACTGAACTAACTAACTCTTGCTGTCCCAGTTAGTCTTTTGAAAAAAAGAGAACAAAATTAATATTTGTTTCAGAATGTGGCTGCACCTCACAACCATTCATTGTATGTGAAGCGCTTGGGGCCATTCCATTTGTGTTATCATCACTTTTGTTCTTTTGTCAATTTCTGCTGAATGAATTTTTGTTTTCACGTGTTGTGACATCATCATGGGAATGGCTGGAAAACCCATGGAGGAGGTAATTATAGTCTCAATGTGCTGCAAAGACAAAATGTTTGGAGTTGCCATCCAAACAAGATGCAAAGTTTATTCAGGGGATGTTGCTCATACAGTACTAAAATGGAGAACTAAAGCCTGCACAACGACTCTACTGACATCACCACAGACCACGTAACGTTCCACCAGTAGGGATGTACTACTGAAATACATAACAATCATATTTTGGGAGAGATCAGAGCAGCTGCCAGTTTGACATCTCTGCCCATGCTTGTCTCCATTGAGTTCAATGAAATGGAAATTAAGGAATAACCGCTGACTGCTAATTTATTCAAAGCTTTCATTGTAATCTCAGTACCCTTTAAAAGTTTGCCATGCATGGGGATGAGCCAACTTGCATCTGAAACTGGTATCACACCAAAATCTTAAAGAGGCTTCTCATGGAACATTCTTCCAAAACATCTAACACGGTACATATTCAGTTCGGAGATCTCAAAGCTAGTGTTCTTGTTGCACAAGTTAATAAAAGATCCAAACAAAGTTGGGGAGACGAAATCCAGGGACACATTTCAAAATAAGGGGAAAGCCACTTAGGTCTGAGATGAGGAGATTTTCTTTTACTCAGAGTGTTGTGAACCTTCAAAATTCTATACCCCAGGGAGTATGTTTTGTTGCTCGTTCTGGGTGAGTGTGCTTAACACTCACCTTGGCTCTGTTTCTTGTTCTAAGCTCTGGAGTCGCCAGGTGCCGTTAAGACACCGCCACAAGCTTCAAGGTGAAGTTCAAAGCAATAAAACCGTACACCAATTAGTAAGTCCAAACAACTAGAGTTTATTATAATATAATTATAATAACTACCCATGCACACGCTAAAGGATTAAACTTACTCCTACCGCTAAACAACTAATACTTATCTTGAAGGAACTGCTGGGTCAGGGAACAAGGCCTCTTGCTCTGCTCTGGTCTGCAGACTTCGGATGGTTATCAATTGCAAAGGGTGTCAGGAGTGCCTATTTCTGGTAGCGGTCGTCGTTAGGCACTTACTTGTTGGTGGCTGCTGCTCGACGGCTGGAGTAGAAGACAGGAGCCAGGAGACAGGAGACTCAACATTGTGTGGGACCTTTCTTTTATAGGTCCCAGGGGGTCCGCGCCCCTTTGGGCGGACTCCCTTACCTGCTTGGAATCGATTGGGTCTCTTCCCAATCGATATGTTTGAACCCCCCAATCATAGGGCAGTTCCTCGGTTGCTTGGGCGGTTCTTGGGACCTATTGTTTTGTGCTTCTCTGGCGCCACAGGGTCTGGCCTTCCATAGAATGTATCAATTTGTGCTTAACTTGTGCCCATTGTATCTGGGACTCGCCCGGTATTGCCTCATTAGTTTGTTAACTGGTTTTCTTTCACAGTGCTGTCTGGTCTCTGCAACAGTCAAAACCGGTTTCTGCAGTCGTCCCAATATACAATCGCCTTGCAAGCTGCTTGCTTTCCAACATGTCCATTTTCCCTGCATTCCTTGCAATCTTCCATTTTGTGTTGGGCAGTGGCCACCCCAGGTGGCTACAGTTTAAAGCAGAGATTGACAGATTTCTAAATATCAGTGACATAAATGGATATGGGGATTGTGTGTGGAAAAGGCATTGAAATAGATGATCAGCCATGATCATATGGCATAGTGGAACATGCTGAATGGCCTACTCCTGCTCCAATGTTTCTATGTTCCCCACAAAATGAGGAACCACAGGTTTCAAGCCCTGACTCTTAAAACCTCTTAAAACCTCTCCATCCCACTCTCTTCCTTTAGGGTGCTTAAAGATCTCTTTGACTATGCTTTTATAAATGCACATTGTTGTTTTGAATGATATGTTGTAAGGATCCTCCTGTTAATCCCTGTTTGTCCTTTGTTTATTTCCTTTATTTTATTTTGTTTTGGCTTTCATATCTTTTGTACCAGGACAAAATTTGCCTATGCCTTTAAGATGGACTTCACCCTTAAGTTAAAAAAAACAAGCTGTTGCTCTGACATCAATGATGACACAGCTTGATGGACTTACTGTTGGCCAATAGACTGTTTCAGTTTGCCTGGCCTTATCAATGGATCATGCTGATTGGTCAGGTTTTTCTCTGGAATGTTCCTTACTCTGTGAGACTGGGTTTTTGCTTTTAGTTTTGTTTTGAACTCAGAGGTTCTTTTGAATCTCTCTCCAAAAAAAGGATAAATTTATCTCAAACATCCCAGTTGGGGGCTGTTTTCTCCTCAGCCAAGCTGGTAGATATTCTAATAATAATCTTTATTGTCACAAGTAGGCTGACATTAACACTGCTATGAAGTTACTGTGAAAAGCCCCTAGTCACCACATTCCGGTGCCTGTTCGGATACATAGAGGGAGAATTCAGAATGTCCAAATTACCTAACAGTAAGTCTTTTGGGACATGTGGGAAGAAACCGCAGAACCCGGAGGAAACCCACGCAGACACGGGGAAAATGTGCAGACACCGCACAGACATTGATCCAAGCCTGAATCGAACTGGGACCCTGGAGCTGTAAAGCAACAGTGCTAACCACGGTGCTACCATGCCACCCACTGGACACCAAGTAAGAAAAAGATCAAAGCTGAGTTTGAGGGGACACAAGGAATCTTAATGATCCAATCTAGCCACTAGCTGAAAGGAGGGTCAGTTGTTTAAACAAAAACATTCTTGCAAACTCGTGTGGTGAACTGTGTTCCTTCCTCAGAAAGACTGTTGGCCATTCTGGTACAGTTGGAAACAAGTCAGAATTAAACAGTCCAAGGCGGTCCTTCCAAATGAAGGCCTAGGTTAATAAACAACAAAGTGACTCCTCAGAGGGAGTCCCACAGTCTGGGAGAGTCAGACTTATTAATCCAGCTAGAGGATCCGTGTTAGCGTTCCAGCCAGAGGATCCTTGTTAGCCATCCAACCGGTGGTTCTCAATCGCTCTGCGTCCTGGAAGGACAGTCATCTGAAGAAACAGCTTCAACATCCAAAGCAAGGGCACCCATATTCTATTTCACGTTAATCCTCTTTTAATATCCACTTTCTCTCATTCTGCCTGTGTGTGTCTTAGGTGTGTTCAGTGTTATGGGGCAGGGTTTAGAGAACCCCAAAGTGTATCATGGAGTTCACCTGACCCACAACTTTTAATAGATTGTGGTATGGGGAGCACATGGCCCACTCTACAGGTGTGGTACAGAAGAAATGGAAAAGTATTTTTTAAAGCAAAACAATGTTTATTCTATTAACTCAAGTTAACCGTTTTAAAACATACAGTGAACATCTTAGCAACCATCAATTCAAATACAACCCCCAAAGAATACAACACTAAGTAATGCTTACACTGTCCTTTTGACATCCAGAAGACTTACAAAAAAACATAACCTTTTACAGAAGCACATCAGGTTAAAGTCACTACTAAGAACATTTATAATTCAGAATTCACCAAATGTTCAAGAGATAGTCTTTTCATGGCAGAGAGAACAGCAGTACACCTGCTTTGTCTGGCTTCAGCTCCAACACTGAAAACGAAACCAAAAAGACACAGACACACACAAGCTTTTCTCAAACTGAAACTAAAAAACAGAGCCAGGGCTCAGCTCCACCCACACTGACATCACTGCAGTAACATGAGCAGCTAAACATTTCTTAAAGTGATATTCTCATGACATTAGGTAGAGGATGGGATGGTAAAAGTAGGGGAGTAGTAGATTAGCTGGCCGTTATTCTAATATAATTATTGCATGTATTTTCTCTATTGCTGTTAGAAATAATCAAGTGCTGTGTTTCACTTCCAAATCTAGTTCCTGTAAGTCACTGGAGCAGTCAAGGGCCAAAGACCTCAGAAACGTTGTCCAATTATTGGTTAATTCACCAATTGGGACTCTGGGGCCTGTGGGGCTGGAATTCACGGCATACTAACCCAGGGTGTTGTAACAATGTTAAAGTGACATAGTAAAGCAAGTCTTTCTTTCTTTCTTTCATTCATCAGTTTAGAGCAAACAAGTTGAATAATGAAGAATACAAGTTTAGATAAATGGTTATGTTACAAATAATAGCATTGTGCAGAAGAAGACACTCAGTCCAACCACCTTTTCACAGTATTCCTTGATGCATCTCTAATAACCTTAAATCCAGTTTGTTATCAAATTACTCTCATTCCTTTTTGAAACCCATTGCGGTTTCTTGATACACAATCCTTGCCACTAATTTGTTCCAATACGTACCATACTTTTAGTAAAAACAGTTCCTCCTGAATGTTAAAGGTATTTTCCTTTGTTGGGGCTGGCTTTGATTTTCAGTGATAGTTTAAAACAGTAAATATCAAGACAGTAAGAGAGGGTTCATCTTGAAGTCTGTGAATATTGGGCAGATATTCCACGCCGGGCCGGAGAATCGCCGAGCCGGGCGCAAATCGCGCGGCGCCGCCCCGACGGTGGTCAGCCAATTCTCCGGAGAGCAGAGAATCGGTGCCATTGCCCTACAGGGGGCCAGCACGGCGCTGGAGTGACCCACGCCGCACCAGCTGCCGGCGCCGGCGTCAAATGGGCACCGCGGATCTGCACTGCACTGCGACCGGTGCCAATGCGCGCATGCGCAGTGCGACTGGCGCCAATGCACGCATGCACAGTGGCTCCCTTCTCTCTGTCGGCCCCGACGCAACATGGCGTAGTGCTACAGGGGCCGGTGCGGAGCAAAAGAGGCCCCCAGCCTGAGAGGCCGGCCTGCCGATCGGTAGGTCTGATCGCGGGCCAGGCCACAGTGGAGGCCCCCCCCAGGGTCGGACCCCCCCCCGCCCACCACCAAGACCACACATGGACGGCGGCGGCAGGACTCGGATTTTTTTTGCGGTCGCTCGGCCCATCCCGGGTGGAGAATCGCCGGGGTGGGGGGACATGGAACCCCTGACTGGCGCCGCGCCGACTGCACCAGCGCCAATGGCACCGATTCTCTGCTCTCCGGAGAATCGGCAGACCAGCGTCGGGGCAGCGTTGCGCAATTCGTGCCCGGCAATTCTCATGGAGAATCCCACCCGCTTTCTCTAATTTATATGTACCCATAT
Source organism: Scyliorhinus canicula (assembly GCF_902713615.1). NCBI lineage: Eukaryota > Metazoa > Chordata > Chondrichthyes > Carcharhiniformes > Scyliorhinidae > Scyliorhinus > Scyliorhinus canicula. The sequence continues at coordinate 137,687,921 of NC_052147.1, forward strand.
TTAATATAGATGCAATGACCACTTAACTGCTGAATTAAGACTGATAGAAAGGAATCAGTTTAGATGGTAAAGCTAGTTAAAAGACATTTTAGCACACACCTTGGAGGGCTTCAATTAATTGATAACAAATTCTGCGGAAGAGATCTTTTTCAGAAGCAGGAAATTGAATTTGATGGTTCAGATTATAATTAGAAGTTTCATTTGGTACAAATATCTTTAAATGATTATTAATCACAAACATATAAGGCAGAATATCACCCTTAGTGTTCGGAAGCCCTTAAAGCTTCACTTGGAGTTAGCACCATCGAAAAAAGACCATGGGCATGCTATTTACTCAGGGTAAGGGAAAGAATAATGGGTGGAATTTCCAAATGGAAAACTGGATTTGTTTATTGTCACATGTACTGAGGTGCAGTGAAAAGTATTTTTCTGAGTGCAGCTCAAACAGATCATTTAGTACATAATAATAATAGGGCAACACAAGGTACACAATGTAAATACCTCGACACTGGCATCGGGTGAAGCATACAGGAGTGTAGTATTAATCAGTTCAGCCCATAAGAGGATTGCTTAGGAGTCTCGTAACAGCGGGGAAGAAGCTGTTTTTGAATCTGTTTGTGTGTGTTCTCAGACTTTTGTATCTGCTGCCCAATGGAAGAAGTTGGAAGAGTGAGTAAGCCGGGTGGGAGGGGTCTTTGATTATGCTGCCCACTTTCCCAAGGCAGCAGGAGGTGTAGTCAGAGTTGATGCATGGGTGCGGGTTCATGTGATGGACTAAGCTGTGTTCACGACTCCCTGAAGTTTCTTACGGTCTTGGGCCGAGCAGTTGCAATACCAGGCTGTGATGAAGCCAGATAGGAGGTTTTCTATGGTGCACCTGAAAAGGTTGGTAAGAGTCAGTGTGGACATGCCAAATTTCCTTAGTTTGCTGAGGAAATATAGGCACTGGTGTGTGTTCTTGGTGGTAGCGTCGACATGGGTTGACCAGGACAGATTTATGGTGGTCGAACTTAGAGGTAATAATAATAATAATCACTTATTGTCACAAGTAGGCTTCTATGAAGTTACTGTGAAAAGCCCCTAGTCGCCACATTCCGGCGCCAGTTTGAGGAGGCCGGTACGGGAATTGAACCCGCGCTGCTGACCTTGTTCTGCATTACAAGCCAGTTGTTTAGCCCACTGTGCTAAACCAGCCCCTCTCAAGTTTGGAAAATCAAGGTAGTTTTAAGGGATTTATATTTGCATTGGTAAATATTAAAAATAAGTGGCTGGATTCTCCGTCGCAGGGGGCGTGCCGTACCAGAAAACGGATGCGACGGGACAGAGAATGCCGTCCAAGCTGTCATTTTAAACGGGATTAATTTAATGTTTTTGTGCCTGGAAGGTAAAACCTTAGATTCATGCTGGGCAAAGGTGTTGTATGTGTGGTAGTTTGTGAAGTTCCAACTGTGTTTCTATTGTGCTTAGCAGGGGCTATAGCGTGAAGAATAAATAGGCCAGCAGATTTATGTGGGCATCACTTAGAAACCTGGGTCTTGTAAGGTAGAGAAGCTTTTGATTTTTAGTTTAGCTAACTTGATTGCAGTTGGAGATAAGTAGCTTGAGAGAAGGCAGCTCTCACAGCTCTCCTAAAGAGGAAATATCTCTCTCAGCCTTTTTGAAAGAAACTCAATACTATGGGGTAATGCTGAAGAAAATCGATGCCAGAAACCGAAAATCCAGCTAGTTCTGGAGACTAGAGAAACAAAGTGAAGTTTCCAAGAAGTCTGGAGTTAACAGAACAGAGGAGATTGGGAACCAGAATAGATCATTGTTGAGTAAAGTCATAGAGAGTTAAAACGTAACAGTGTTATTCTTATGCATCTTCTTATTTAAATCCATTGCTGATGTCATCAGTAAGTGCTGTGATGTCATTAGTTGTGCATGTATAGATTTTTATTTAACTTGTTAGTTTTAATTCTATTCTGTTACTAATATTTCAATGTTTAGGTAACTGCTCCCGTTTTTTATTTTAAACTTCTTTATTATTATATATTAAAGAAGATTAACTTATAACATTTTTTCAACTACCTATTTGTGGTCAAGTTACCACATCTTTTTGGTGAAGATAATTTTTAAAAATTGAGTTTCAGCCCATTGAACATGAAGTTTTGCTAAGTTTATGGATGGAACAGAAGTTAGCAGCACCATGGTTATGTTTGGGTTTATCAGTGAGTTTGTGGAAGAGAATGAGAACAGGACTGAATATGTGGAAAGGTTGGAACACTTTTTCTTGGCAAATAGGATCACAGACAAGGCTAGAAAGCACTCAATTTTTGTGAGTGCATGTGGGCAGAGATTTATGCGTTAGTGAGGTATTTAACTACATTATGGAAACTGGAAGACATTTAATTTGCAGATTTAGTTACACTCATTCAGAATCACCGCACTCCTAAGCCTTCAGTAATTTTACAACGTTTCAAATTCCATAGTCATTTTCGGATGACAGGACAGTCTGTAGCTAACTTTGTTGCTGAATTTCGCCAGCTTTCTGATATTGCGAATTTGGGGCAATCTAGGAAGATATGCTTCAGGGCGGACTAGTTTGTGGAATTAATGAGGACAGCATTCAGCAGTATTTTATGGGAGAAGCTGCACTTTTAAGAAAGCTCTAGAAATTTATCACGGCATGAAAATAGCTGCCAATAATGCGAAATATATTCAGAAGGCTAATGGTGGAATGTAGGCAGTTGCATTGCATCAAATACAGAAAAACACTGCAAGCAAAATGATGAAGACAGTGGAATGTTTCAGGTGTGGAGGGTCACACTATGCAAATCATTGTAAAAGACTGTGTCTCACCTGGATCTGATACATCCTGATGTCAAAGCAAAAATGGGAAGGAAACAAATTAAGCAGTAGGAGAGACATGATAATCATGCTAAGGAGAGATGTTTTAACCTGAATGATTGTGTTTCTTTCAGGAATTTTTGCAGTAACTAGCATTGGCTACCCTTATTGCATATGTGTTGATTCCTGAGACATACAGGCAGAAATTTCAAAGCGCAAGAAAACATCCTGGGCAAACCCATATTGAAATCAAGAGGGCAAAGCAAAAATAGTTTTGGCCATTGGATACAGGCAGTAAAGGTAAAACAAAACATATGAAACCCTTGGAGAGATGATTCTTTCAGAAGAATTTAAAGATTCACTTCCTTTGGTTATTAGGATGCATGTTGAGGAACAAAAGGTTAAAACTGCTAGACAGGCAGCAGAGAGAGAACCAAACTTTTTTTGTCAACCATCTAAACCAGAGAACGATAGAAAGTGGTTACAGCAAATAAAACAAATAGTCAAAAAGAGATGGAATAGTTTGGAATGATCAGGAATGATCACCTCTGCTTGAAAAGGAAAGTTTGAGGGTGTCAGTGATGTTTGGAGGGCTTAGTGTTTCCATTATAAAAAAAGGACATATTAGGGCAGATTGTTGAAAATTAAATGGAAGACCAGTTGCAATAGTCGGAAAGGAAGCACCTGAAAAGGAAATAGCTATTAAAATTGTAGCAGTGGTGCGGGTGAAACGTGCTCCTTCAGAATCAATGAGGAAGGTTTAAAGATAGTTCAGGGAATTATCTGAGTATTTTTAAAGAAAGTCAGGCTATTGGAGGTTCTGGATGTTTTTCAAAGGGAGAAGTTTTCCCTTACTAGTATAACAAAACAAATAAATCCAAATTTTGAGAGATACAAGAGTGGATCAATCATTGATTGTAGCTTATAATACAATTTGTACAGCAGGAAGCTTTATGAAGAAAAATGTATTAGTAAGAGATATTAATGGAAAGGATGAGCCTGTTTCTTTACCACTGCTATCGTGACTGGAATTACAATGTGCAAAAAGACTTGCAAGATGTTGGAGCAGTCCAGTAACCGGTCCTCTGACAGATGACTAGGATTACTGGGGCACTACTCCAGAGGAGGGAACGGCTCCAGAAAGCACAAATCTGTTGTTCTCTCACAAGATCTCAGGATGTCAGCATTTGTACTCCATCACTACCACTCTACCTGTGCCTTTGCTGTTGCCTGTAGGTAAGACTAGATTACTGCCACCAATCCTGAGATGGTACTGTCCAAAGACAGGTTTTCTAGGCTCAGGGTGAAGCTCTTCCAGTTGCAGTGTGGGCGCGATTCTCCGCCCCCCACGACGGGTCGGAGAATAGTTGGAGGGCCTTCCCGACATTTTTACCGACCTCCCGCTATTCTCCCCCCCACCACAGCCGCCCCACGACACGAATCGCTGCTCGCCGTTTTTTTACGGCAAGCAGCGATTCTCCCCTATCCGATGGGCCGATTTCCCAGGCCTTTACGGCCGTTTTCACGAACTCCAACACACCTGCTCTCACCGTTCGTGAAAACGGCCGCAAAGTGCCGTTCTGGAGAACCATGGCACCGATTGGCACGGGCCCGCGATCGGTGGGCACCGATCGCGGGCAGCGGGTCCGAACCCCGCGCACTCTTTGTTCCTCCGACGCCCCGCTGGATCAGTCCGCGGGGCGGCTGAGGGGCATGACGGCCCACGCATGCGCGGGTTTCACGCATATGCGTGATGACGTCATCTGCGGGTTGGAGCCGTCCAATCCGCGCATGCGCGGCTGACGTCATCGTGCGCGTCAGCCGCCGTTACCCTTGGCGCGCGGGCTTAGCGAAGTTCGCTGAGCCTGCGATGCCGTGGTTCACGGGGCCCCGCTGCTAGCCCCGACCGGGGAGCAGAATCGGTTCCCGGGAGAGGGCGCGGAGGCTGCCGTGAAACACGGCCAGTTTCACGGCAGCCTTCACGACTCTCCGCATTTGCAGAGAATCGCGCCCCTATCTCAGAGTTGATATGCAGCACTCGCAAAGCAATGTGTGTGCAGTCAGTGGCACCCTGCATCATGGGGAAGCCTGAAATTCTTGTGAAGGCATTTTCTGAATTCGCCCGCAGCTCTCTGGCAAGAGAGAATGAAATGTATCTAGTTCTCTAAGAATATGTGCCTCAATGACCGTACTTATGCAACAGTGGAAGACGAACTGGGAGATGTTGCAAATATCATATGTGTCAAATTGGCATTACCTCAACATATAAATACAGACGGCCACAGTGACATTCACAGCCCCTGGCATTTCTGTTCTTGTCCTACTCTGAAGTTGCTGTGGTGGCTGCAGCAGGTAGCATTTTTCAGTGAATTCTCTATCCCAGAGGGCTGTGGTTGTTCAGTATGTTCAAGACATTAAATAATAATTTTCGGACAGTAAGGGAATGAAGGGATATTGGGGACAAGCTGGGAAAGTAGTTCAGCCATGATTTTAATGAATAGCAGAGCAGACGTACTTTTACCTTCTTAAGAATAGCTCCATAAATGTATTTATTGAAACATGGAGGCTAGGAGCTTTTTTAAATCTAAAGCAACAACAATAATAAAATTAATGCACCACTCAATTTTAATGGCAAAATAAGTACAGGGAATCAAGCTATCTAAAATCCTAATCAATTTTGGACAGAAATAAGCAGCCAGTGGTGACAATGGCAACAATGTCATTTATTTATTTAGAAGTCTTTTCTAGAAGACTAATATTGGCAAAATATGAAGCAGGAAAATATCAATTTTGAGCATTGTTAGACTTCAAGTCTCTTGGGATGCTTCAAAATACATCTAAATATTTTGGAGTGAAGAATGAGCCTGAGGAAGCTTTGGAAATCCAGTAACATGGATCTTATTTATTTCTTGCAATGTTGCTAATAGCAACCGGAGGATTGGAAAACATGAACTTATGTAGTGTGGTACTTTTGAACATTTGGAATGTGTTGCACCAGCCAGTGCACTTCAAATCATTTAAAAAATAAAAATCCTAAAATACCATGGCCTTGGCTGAAAATAGAAAAAGGGAATCAGGAACTGAGCTCATGATTCACCAAGCTGGGGCAGCACGGTGGCACAGTGGTTAGCCCTGCTACCTACGGCGCTGAGGACCCGGGTTCGAATCCCGGCCCTGGGTCACTGACCGTGTGGAGTTTGCACATTCTCCCCGTGTCTGTGTGGGTTTCACCCCCACAACCCAAAGATGTGCAGGATAGGTAGATTGACCACTCTAAATTGCCCCTTAATTGGAAAAAATAATTGGGTACCCTAAAAAAAATTTTTTGAAAAATTATTCACCAAGCTTTTCTACAAGACACAAGTCAGCGGCGTTTTGGTATGCTCTACACTTGCATGACTGTGTTGAGCTGCAATAACACCATTCAGGAAAAAGCATCTGCTTAATCTGCAACCCGTGCATCGCCAGAAGCAAATGTGTCCACCACTGTGCAGTAACAACAGGAAGAAAGGTGGAAAATCCAGAGAACTTCTTCAACAGCACCTGGAACTTGCACGGCCAATGTGATGAATGTCAGAATTTTGAATACATTGTATTCTTCGTATTTGGTGAAGTAAGGGATAAAGGCCTGGGTTGGAGTGTACTTGTCTGCTGAAATCAGATTTTAATAATAATCTTATAATAAGATTATTAAAACATTTTAAAAGATTCTTAGGTTTTTGGATTGCATTGGATTGGTTTATTGTCACGTGTAATGGGGTACAGTGAAAAGTATTGTTCTGTGTACAGTTCAGACAGATCATTCCGTACATGAAAAGAAAATACATAGGGCAAACATAAAATGCACAATGTAAATACGTAGACACAGGCATCGGTGAAGCGTACAGGAGGAGTGTAGTACTACTCAGTAGGGAAGATGTGTGAAGAGATCAGGTCAGTCCATAAGAGGGTTATTTAGGAGTCTGGTAACAGCGGGGAAGAAGCTGTTTTTTAATCTGTTTGTGCGTATTCTCAGACTTTTGTATATCCTGCCCGATGGAAGAAGTTGGATGAGTGAATAAGCCGGGTGAGAGGGCCCTTTGATTATGCTGCCCGCTTTCCCAAGGCAGCGGGAGGTGTAGACAAAGTGAATAGATGGGAAGCGGGTTTGTGTGATGGACTAGGCGGTGTTCACGACTCTGAAGTTTCTTACAGTTGTTATGGGCCATGGTTTAGAGAACCCCAAAGTGTATCATGGAATTCACCTGACCCACAACTTTTAATAGATTGTGGTATGGGGAGCACACGGCCCACTCTGCAGATGTGGTACAGCAGAAATGGAAAAGTATTTTTTAATGCAAGTTAACCCTTTTAAAACATACAGTGAACATCTTAGCAACCATCAATTCAAATACTACCCCCAAAGATTATACACTAAGTAATCCTTAATAACTTCCGAAACATCATCCAGAAGACAGAAGAAACACCTTTTAACAGAAGCACATCAGGTTTACATTCACTGCTGAAAACATTTATAATTTTGAATTCACCAAATGATCAAGAGATAGTCTTTTCATGGCAGAGAGATCAACAGTACACCTACTCTGTCTGGCTTCAGCTCCAACACTGAAAATGAAACTAAAACACACCCTGCAGCAAACAGCCTAAAACAAAAGTAAAAAGCTGACAGACAGCCCAGCTCCACCCACATTCTGGCATCACTAATAAACACCCATTTCTTAAAGGTACATTTCTTAAACACCCATTTCTTAAAGGTACTCTCACATGACACTCTCCAATGTCCTCATGTCATCCTTTACTATAAGGGCTACCCTACTTCCTTTGCCATTCTGTCTCTCTTTCTGAAATGTTGTGTATCCTGGAATATTTATTTTTCAAATTTGATCACCTTGTAACTATGGCCCCGGTTTTCTGGTTGCGCCCAGGACCAGAAATACCCACTGAAAGTCATTTGATATCCGGTGATACGTCAAATCTTCCACCCCATCCACAGCATTTCCTGCTGCGGGCCGAACCAGAAAGTACCAGCCCTGTTCCGTAATGGCAATTAGATCTAAATCATTTACTTCTATTTGTGCCACTAAGTCAGCAATGTAATTGTAGATGCTTTGTGCATTTAGGTAAAGAACCTTTAATTTATTTTTTTACTTCTGTTCCCCCCAATGACCTTATTCCATGATATTAATTTTTTGTTGAGCTCTCTGCCTCTTGCTGTCCCACTCTATTTGTCTTTCCCCACACCACTATACTATTGTGATGTCTTCACCTTTCATTTTTGATTTATATGTCTCCTGTGAACCAAATCCTTCCTGCCCCATATCAGTTTGAAGCCCCATCCACATAGTTCTAGTCATAAGGCTGACCAGCACACTGGTCAAAGCCCAGTTCAAATAGAGCCCATCCCAACTGAATAGCTAACTCTTCCCTAAATACTGATATCAGTACTCCTTGAATCAAAATCCCATCTTCACACCACTCTTTAAGCCGCGCCTTTGTTGTAAGAATCAAAGAAAAATACAGAGCGGAAAAGGCCCTTTGGCCCATGGATCCTGCACCGCCGCATGACAGGCACCTGATCATTCCTAATCCCATCAGGGGCTGGTTTAGCTCACTCAGCTAAATCGCTGACTTTCAAAGCAGACCAAGCAGGCCAGCAGCACAGTTTGATTCCCGTACCAGCCTCCCCGGACAGGCGCCAGAATGTGGCGACTAGGGGCTTTTCACAGTAACTTCATTGAAGCCTACTTGTGACAATAAGCGATTTTCATTTTCATTTTTTTCATTTCATTTGCCAGCACTTGGTCCATAGCCTTGAATGTCAGGACGTGCCAAGTGCTCAGCCAGATACTTTTTAAAGGATGTGAGACCTCTACATTGATACCAGGGTGGGAGACAGATGACAATGAATAACTCCTACCATTATGCCCAATTCTCCGTGACACCAGATCTTGGGCTACTTTACCTTCAACCCGATGACCTGAATGCATTTACAGGTATTGACAGTAACTGTGACATAAAGACCATCACTCAGGTAAGAGGTGAATGGGGATGACCAAGAAAGGGATAACTGTGCCAAGAAGGAAGCAGTTTAGGTAGTATTCTGACTTGGAGGTGTTCAGTCACTGTCCCATAGATGATATCTTTGCATCCTAGGCTCCTCAACCAAAGACATGCAACAATGTCTGCAGCTACGGTCCCTCTCATGCTGAGTAAGATTATTATTCAGCAGCATAATCATCAGTTGGGTAAAACTAACCTGTATCACGACAGACTGACCCCAGCTCACATTCTCAGTTAGCAGGTGAACAATCTAACACTTGGTGAATAATAGGAAGAGCTGGTTCATTTTTGCAGGGGGAGACATTAATGGTGGCCATTTGATGGGAAGTAAGGCTGATGATCAAGGAGGAGGGGTAGCAGTGGCTGGCAGTGGCCCATGTACTTTGAATGTGGGGTCACAAGCGACACCTCTGCTCCTTTGCAGTTTGATGTTCAGGTTTTTTTTGAGCAAGCATACCTTGTTGTTTCCAGCAAATGTTTGTTTCAGATATGGACATCATACTTTCAGGTTCTTAGCAATCCGAGAGGCTCAGTACCTTAGGCTTGTAATGACCTGGGCCTGGATTCTCCAATCGCCAACACCGAAATTGCGTTCGACGATCGGCTGGAGAATCTCCGTTTATGCCTGAATTGGGGGCGGTGCCATTTTTGCAATGCTCCGCCCCCTCAAAAACAGCCTTCTCGAGGAGTACACCGCACGCTGTATGAACAGCCTCAGGACGTCACCTGAGGCCCGCTCCTGATGTTCCACCCCGATGGGCCGAGCCCCCGATGGCGTCGCTCGCGTGCGTTCACACCACTCGAGGACCTTGTGTGGTGGCTGCGGACTATGTCCAGCGCCGCCACAGTTGGCGGGGGGGGGATCCATTCCCATGGCAGGGGGGGCTTCGGCAGGGGCTGGGGAGACTGGTGGGGGGTGGTCCGGGGATGGTGAGGCTGGTTACAGGGGTGTCATTTTTGGCAGGCAGGGTCCGCACACGGCCGGCACCATGTTGCACGGTGCGGCCACTGCAGACTGCTGCTGTGCACATATGCGGCCAAGGTCCGGGCCATTCTCCGGCCGTATCTGCAGGTAAAGCCGGGCTTTACGCTGCACGGCTGCTAGCACCCCACTGGATGGAGGATCGGTGTGGGGCCAGCACTGACTTTCTGGTCGTGAGACCAGACAGATCCTGCAGACATAGCCGCAGGATCGGAGAATTCATTCCCATGTCCTTCCTGCCGTCATATTGGAGGGTTAGGGTGCCTGAAAAGCAGGTGCTGGAATTTCTAAAGCATATTGTTGCTTCTAGCAATACAATGTTACTGCTTGTGAAACCATGTGAATTTATTGTTGGAAATTAAAGATGTTATCAAGCATTATTTCATTCAGTGTTACAGTGAACAGCATAACAAGAATCTGTATAATGACACGTTAAAAGCTATTGCGCCCCACAATCTTTTACATTTTGATATTGATGTGACCGTCAATTCACTAGAGACACGATTGGAAATAAACTGTGGTTTTAATAGTCTTACAACTGAGCCTGCCTGCGATCAGAAGAACTGGGGGCAGGCTCACGGCTGCAGCACTTTATACTTACGGTAGGGGCTGGTTTAGCTCACTGAGCTAAATCGCTGGCTTTTAAAGCAGACCAAGCAGGCCAGCAGCACGGTTCGATTTCCGTACCAGCCTCCCCGAACAGGCGCCGGAATGTGGCGACTAGGGGCTTTTCACAGTAACTTCATTGAAACCTACTCGTGACAATAAGCGATTTTCATTTCATTTTCATTTTATTAGTGGGAGGGGCCATGGGCGGAGCCATGAGCGGAGCCAAGGGTGGAGCCCTGTACAAGCTCCTCATCTCCCCCTATGGGCAGAGCTGCGCAATGGCTCACATACAGAGCCCACAAGGACATAACACAATGCAATGCAATACAGTGTGAATTACAATACATTATGAATTCACCACAGAAATAAAATCAGATTCAATCTCTAGAAAATTTACCTCACTTGGCTGCAAACTTCAAATCATCGCTGAAGGCTAAAGTTGCGGTTGTACAAGCTACAGAGTGTTTCATCATTTATTCCATACATAATGACACTCAATGCTCAATAGATAGAGATAATTACCATTATGTTCATACTTATTCTTCCCTTAGCAAAAATCCCAACACAGCAATACAAGAAATGTTCTGCATTACTTCATTAGTTCCTACAGATATTTTGTTTTAATTGTTGTAAGCAATTTTACCTCAGTGCCAAATCAAAAGTGATAACTGCAAAGATGGTGATATAAAACAGTTTATTTTAACCATTAAGATGACTCCAGTGAGCTGAAATGTGCATCTTTATTTGAGATAGTATGGCACATGTTTAATAATTAACCACCAGCCATGGTTAATTATTCTCTGGAGAATATGCAGGATGCCCACCATATTCTATTGTTAATTTTAATAGTGCAAACGATCATACTAGCATACCGACATTGCATGCATGCCAAAACTATTACTTATGCATTTAGGATAACAAAAGCTATATGCCACCGGAACAGTCTTTTGTCCTAACCAGCCCTTCTTTATAGCCTTCTAGAGCCTACTCCCATCATTTGTCATTTAAATTTGCCAATATAACCAACTACTCCCTTCTCCCACATATGCTTGTCTATTTTATTATTGGATACAAGTAGTGGGCAAAGGTTAATGTCAATGCAAGCAGCCATGTGGGATTGTCGTACTTTAAAGGAGATTTGATATGGAATCGCAGAGTCACAGTTGGCTGCTGCCATTTTCCTGACATGAATTTAGCCAAACCAGTTAAAAGAATAAACAAGTGAAAGTTTTAAAAATTGCCTACTTTCACTATGTAATTGTGCAGTTTAACCTCTCCAAAATTGTGCCAACTTAACCATTAAATTCCTTTGGCAGGAGACCCTCAGATGAGTTGAAGTATTTTGGAATAATGCTCCAAATGCCTTGCCACTGAGCCACTACAAACATAGTGATTGTTCTTCCATGATGCACCAGGGTGCCACCAGTCATAGCCCATCATGTTCTGAATCTTGAACGTGTGTGCAAAGCACACCAATGTTGTATACATTTTGTCCCTATCCAAGGGTTTTATTTTGAAGGTAGCTGACTCACTTTCATGACTCCTCCCCAGTTTGCCCATCTGAAAGGGTAATTTAGCTAGTCCAATTTACCAACCTTTACCCGTGACCCTGCAAATTCTTTATCTTCAGCTGTTTATCCAATTCCCTTCTGAAAGCCATAGTTGAATCTGCCAACAAATGCCTCCAGATCTAAAACATTCACTGTCTAAAAAAATGTTTTCTTACGTCACCTTTGACTCTTTTGCCAATCATCTTAAATCTGATTTTTAATTCTTCTACCAAAGGGAATAGTTTCTCTCTCTCTACTCTATCTGGATCTCTCGTGATTTTGGATAGCTATGCTGAAGCTTCTCTCGAATTTCTCTTCCGTGAGGAAATCAACCTCAGCTTCTCCAATCTATCTTTGCACCATTAGTCTCTCATCATTGAGATGGCAGCCCCCATTCCAGTCCGTCCCTGCCCCACCACCTTGAAAATAGTATGGGCAAGGACTGCTGGAATGAGGTGGCATCGGAAAATGTCCCAACTCGCAGGTGCCACCTCGAAGATGTAATTCCAGACAAGATTTTAATGTGTAATTTTTAAAAAATTATATTTGAATTCAATCATACAACTCAAAGATAACTGTTGTGTGGTAGATATGAAAATGTCAGTGATATTTCTTCAGTTGCTGATGCAGAAATATTGTTATGATCCTGCTCCCCTGTGTAGTTTTTGTGGTGACAAGGCTGTCAGTCAATAGGAAAAAACATTCATGCAAATCTCAGCTTAGCATTCAGTTCAAATTCAGCAACATGCCCTGCCAACATTGATTAATTTTTAACCAGGGAATGTCAAAAGATTTATTTTTGTCTATCTTCTTAGCTGCCAGGCTTCTTTATAAAATATGTCTTGCGGTTATTTGTTGTATTTGAGTTCCCTAAATGTAAGTTTGCTAAAATACACAAATATGTCTCAATAATTTTAAATTAACACACCATTCAGCAGAGAGCCTCAACTTTATGATGCTTAGCACCAGGAAGCTTTGGATCACGCAACTTGATAACCATCTCACCTATCCAATTCATAATCTGCTAGATAGAGTTGCAAGTTTTGAGGGCCAAAGATGCATTGCTGTAGACAAGTAGACGTTAATTTTACTGCAAAAATGATTCCACTCTGGATTTTGCAGCTTAGCCAAAGTGTGGCTCCCTGTTTACACCTCAAGTGTGCCAAATGTAAAGGAAGAAAGGCATTTATATCATGCCTCTCGTGATTGTAGGACATCCCATCACGTTGGCGATTGGCCAGAGAATCCCCGTTTATGCCAGCCATTAAAGTATTTTTGAAGCAAGTATTTTTGCTGTTTCAAAGTAGGAAATGTGGCCACAAAATTGCACACAGCAAATCCCACAAATGTGATAATAAGCAGGTAATATGAAGTTGCTTCCGGGATAAATATTGACTGGGAGATCTTCCCTGCTCTTCTTGAAATAGTGCCGTAGGATCATTTTTGTTGACAAAAAAGGCAGATGGAACCTGGGTCCAACAGTTCATGTGAAAGATGGCACCTCTAACAGTGCATTCACTCTGTACTGCATTGGGGATGCCAACCAAGACTCTTCTCATGCCTCTGGTGGGGAGAACCCACACCTTCTGACTTACAGGTGATAGTTCTGTTGAACTGCAGAAGGCAGCATATAGCTCAATAGGCTTGGCCTGCTTTAGCCTCATCTTTAAAGATTGCTGTCAATTGTATTGTTAACAATTTGTTTTTATAATGAATGTTTGTCCATCTTTATACCTTCCATGGTTATTTTTGGCCTGCATGTTTTAGTATTTTGATCAGAGCCTTCAATTTGCAACTTTTATCCTTGGTCACAGCTTCTGAAATGGTCACAGTTGACAAAGTTAGTGCAGGAATTCCTTAGGATGTTTTCATAATGTTGCGTCCCCTTTCTCCTCCCTTTCTCTGTATTCATTTTGTTCACATCTTCACATTCCTTGACCCCTCCACTGTTTATAAGCTGCCACATGATCTAGCAGATATGCTGTACGGTCCCCCTGCTCAGCCGGAGCCTTCGACGGCCTGCAAGGCAGCCACCTAATGCCGCACCTCCTTTCCAACTCCTCCTCCGCTTGTTCGGCGGCTGGCTCTCCACCTTCAGCGGCTGCCTCTTGTTCCCCTGAGGCATGCTGCGCTGCTGCGTGCTCCACTGCTGCAGCTTCCTCCTCCTCCAGCAGTGCCAGCTCGTATAGCTGCAGGGCATCCCCAGGGATGCGGTGACTAGCAGGAAGGCCAGCATTGCTGGTTGTATTCCAATATCCATCATCTGCAGAGGGTGAGAGGCCAACATATTAGCATGGTGCATACCCCCATGTCCAACCAGGTCCAACGGGCCATCCCCGCATTCCTGGCCCTATCGGTGCCTGGCCCCGTGGGGGCTTCTGGCCCAGCCTTCCATCCCTGCTGCAAGGCATACCATTGGCTGCCGCTGCCTATGCCAGTGGTACACTCCGCGCCCCCCATCCAGCACCCACTTTGGGGCGACTGTGAGTGTTGCTCTTGGGCAGGAAGCCTATGCCTTGCCAACAGTTGGCATCCATTTTGGAGGATGTTATGGCGGAGGGTGGATGCGGGAGTGGAGGGTGGGAGCTGGGGAGCAGGGGGTGGTGGGGTGGGAGGGAGAGTAGGGGCTAGGGTGGAGTGGTGTGGCACTCTGCAGAACCAGTTGTGAAGGTCAGTGGCATGCGCAGCGAGGTGGCTGCCTTGCGGGCAATGGTGGTCCATGCCTTCGCACCATCCCAGTCCCATGGGGGGGGTCACCCCGGCCCCACGGCCCTTCGCTCCATAACCTCACCCTCCCGGCCCTGGCAAGGACCCCCTCCACCCCCAGGCAGCCCAGCCAGTGTCAAGAGTGGCAGCATATGGTCGCATCTCTCTGTGTCCTGCCTCATCTTTCTCCCTCATCAGCCACTGCATCTGTTTCCCGATTTTAAAAAGCACAAGTGAACCTCACCAACGGGAATTCTCCCCGGTGGAGGCAGATAATGGCGGAGGCCCCGGAGAATACTGGGTCAGGCCCGCTAATGATAAGCCAATGGTGTTAACTGTACATGCGGAGTGGAACGCATTGACGCCACTGTCAAGGCATCGGAGAATTGCGATTTGACGTGAAACCGGCAACTCCACGATTTTGGCGTCAAAGCCAATTCTCCGTCCGATTGCGTTTCCCGATTCCAGCATCAGCTGAGAATCCAGCCTCAGGAGTATATTTTATTTCATATGACTGTGTGAAAAGAATGATTCACTCCAGAAGTGATTGCATGAAAAAATAGGGAATTGGTATTTTAAAACAAAACATGATTTTGAATACAATATTAAACTCATTCACTTCACAACCAAAGAGAACAACTTGTAAGTATCCCTTCACACGTCTATTCAATGGCCAATAAAACACCAAGAAAAGAAACATATAGCTCTCAATCCATCTTAAATAAGCAGGGCACAGAGTAATATTTGCTTTGCAGAACAGATTTTGCCTCCGTTTCAACTTCGATATACTCAAGAACAAAATAAATGCATGCAAGGCAGGGAAGTTGCAGTACTCATCCAATAGCTGCCCTACTGAATGTGCCCAAGAATGAGAAAAGTTCAAACTGGTATATACTGGTGTAAATTATTTTTTAACTGCGTGTCAAGTCAAAAATAACTACCAAACAACGTCTTTGGCTCTGAAAATTTAATTTTACAATGTAGAGTCTCATTCCATCAGATTTTACTTGGGGCGCGCCACCTACGCCAGAAAGGTAGCTCGCCGCAGTGCAGCGTGGTCGATGAAAGCCAGTTGGCCCCCGACCCCGAGATATACCAGGCTCGCCACGCCTCACGAGATCGCATTGCAATGTAAATCCTGCCATTGTGGGTGGGATCACCTTATGGCAAATCTGCATATTTGAGCGCAGCAATTAGTCTCACTCAAATGTGCAGATTCCCGAGGTACCTGAGGCTTTGAAATTCAACCCCTTTGTTTCAGAGACCTCGGGCAAGCACTGTTCAGCACAAACAGGAATCAGGCGGTCACCCACCTCCTTGTGGAATGTGCCTTTGCAAAGAAGGTCTGGAGAGAGATGGTGGTACTTGTCAAGGTTCATCCCGAGCAGCTCTGTGACACAGAACTCTGTGCTCTACGGACTGTTTCCAGGGACACACACAGAGACAAACATCAACTGCTGCTGGAAGGTCATCAACTCGGTGAAAGACCCTCTTTGGTCTGCCCGAAACTTGCTGATCTTCCAGTGCAAAGAATTGTCCTCGACCGAGTGTTGCAGACTGGCACAGTCCAAGGTCCAGGACTACGTGCTGAGGGACGCACTCAAGCTTGGGGCAGCTGCCGCCAAGGCGCAATGGGGAAAGACCACTGTGTAATTCCAACACATGTACACTGAGTGGTGGGTAACAGTGTAAAATCCCTTGGTATAGGTCATCAACACTCCAATTTATAAAAGAAACATGACAATGTAAATATTTAAGAAAGAATTGTAACGTAAAGAGGGATATGTGTGTAATGTCATCCCAATTGAATGGAAGAAAGTCAAGGGAATGTGTAACTTTTATGGAAATGTACTGTCAAGACAATTCGAAAGGTTCTGTAATGTTTATTAGTGATTTTATGAAGTAGGCTGGAAAGTGGCATTGAGCGGGGGAGGAGGGGTGAAGGCTCAATAGGCCAAATGCCTACTCCTCACTTGTATGTTCATTCATAGAATTTACAGTGCAGAAGGAGGCCACTTGGCCCATTGAGTCTGCACTGGCTCTTGGAAAGAGCACCCTACCCGAGGTCAACACCTCCACCCTATCCCCATAACCCCACCCAACACTGACAGCAATTTTGGACACTAAAGGCAATTTAGCATGGCCAATCCACCTAACCTGCACATCTTAGGACTGTGGGAGGAAACCGGAGCACCCGGAGGAAACCCACGCACACACGGGGAGGATGTGCAGACTCCACACAGACAGTGACCCAAGGCGGAATCGAACCTGGGACCCTGGAGCTGTGAAGCAATTATGCTATCCACAATGCTACCGTGCTGCCCAAATTCGTTCAGATGTTTAAATGCAAATTAGATATAAATTGTGTGCAGAAAATGAAATAAAGAGAGGGAAAGAAATATTATAAGAGCAATACAAGAAATTGACTAATGTTTTAAATTTCCAACAAAGGATATATAAAGTATATTTAAAGGATATATAAAGGATATATAAAGTATATCTTTTGGGAAAAAAAGGAATCAGGCAGAACAGCACTTGTGGGGGTCTCCCTGGGGATTGGAGGCCCCCAGCTCCATGCCCTTTGGGCAGGGTGGTGTCCTGGCACTGCCTGTGCCACCTGCGTGCTCTGGCAGTGCCAGCTTAGCAACCTGACATGCCACCTGGATGCGGGCTGGCTCTGCGAAGGTGCCCAGGTGTCATTGCCAGCTGGTGTTGGCACTGCCAGGGCACCAGGTTGGCACTGCCAAGGTGCAAACCTGGTATTTATTTGTGCATGCGCGATTAGACCAAGGATGCCCGGCATGGGCGTTGGGGCGGGGGGACACTCCCATAGTGTGTTCGGGTTGGGGGTGAGGTCGGAGATCATTTTGTGGGCCTCGGAGATCGGGGCACATTTTAAAATGGCGTCCCGATCTCTCACTGCACTGTGGAGTTCAGGCTTCAGGCGAGCGAAGCTCCCTACTATACAAAACAGGGCTATGTACAGCCTCGGCCTTGCGTTCCCTATTCAGGTCCCTTCTTCAATGCAAATCAGGTTAAATAGCCATATGTTTCTCGGCTCTGTGAACGCCAGGAAACACGTGGCTAAACACGCTCGCTCGGGGACTATGTTCCTTTTTGGGAGAATCCCACCCTTTGTTGGAAATTTAAAACATTAGTCAATTTCTTGTATTGCTCTTATAATATTTATTTCCCTCTCTTTATTTCATTTTCTGCACACAATTTGAATCTAATTTGCACTTAAACATCTGAACGAATGAACATAGAAGTTAGGAGTAGGCATTTGGCCTATTGAGCCTGCACCCCCCCCCCCCCCCCCCACACTCCTCCCCCGCTCAATGCCACTTTCCAGCATACTTCCTAAACCTTTGACTCCCTTGTTAACCAAGAAACTATCTATCTCACCTTAAAAATATTCAATGATGCTGCCTCTACTGTTCTCTGATGAAGAGAGTTCTACAGACTTGCAGAAAGAAAATCTCCTCATCTCCATTTTCCATAGGAAAGCCTTATTTTTAAATTGTGTTCCCCAGTTCTGGTCTATCTCACAACAGGAAACATCCTCTCAGCATCCACTCTGTCAAGTCTCCACAGTGTCAGTGAGATCAGCTCGCATTCTTCTGAACTCGAACGGCTACAGACCCAATCTGTCCAATCTTCCCTCGTAAGAAAACAGCCTCATCCCAGGAATCAGTTGAGTGAACCTTCCCTGAACTGTTTCTCATGAAATTAGATAAGGAGATGAAAACTGTGCAGAGTACTCTCACCAATGCCCTGTACAATTGTAGCAAAACATCCCAGGGGGATTCTCCGTTTGCCGCCACCGAAATTGGGAAACACGATTGTACGGAGAATAGTGTCCAACGGCAAAATTGCGGCCGGCAAGCGATTCTCCGTCACATCGACAGCAACATCAATGCGTACTGGAACGCACATACAGTAGACACCGTTTGCACACCATTAGCGGGCCTGATCCGGTATTCTCCGGGGCCTCCGCGATTCTCCTCCTCCGATGGGCCTAGTTACCAATGGTGCGGTTCACTTGTGCTTTTAAAAATCATGAAACCGGCGTGGTGGCTGATGAGGGAGAGAGAGAGGACACACAGAGAAGGGACTGCAGGCTGCCGGGCCAGACACTGGCCGGGCTGGCTAAGGTGGGGTGGGGGACCTGCCAGGGCCAGGAAGGGGGGGTGAGTTATGATGGGGTAACAGGCCGAGTGGCCGCGGTGACCCCCCCACGGTACTGGGGCTGTGTCCAGGCATGGACCACCATTATCGTGGTCACCTTGTTGCGCACCCACTGACCACCCACCATGACCCTTGGTTCTGCAGGGTGATGGTGATACCCACAGCATCTCACCCTCCGCCAAACCTCCCCGCCAGCCAGTGGCCCACTCAGTGCAAGACCCACAATAGGCCCTACATGGGTGGTGGTGCATATCTCTGGCGAGGGCAGTGCCAGCCGACGGTGCCCCTGTCATCAGGGATGGGTGCCAGGGCCAGAGGGCTCACGGTGCCACCTCACTCTTTGTCTGCGCCATGTTGGCCAGCCCCTAGGCAATGCCGCCGTGTTACCAGCCATGGCCTTTTGTGACTGGGCCACGCTCAGGAGCCCCGCTGTGATTTCCAGGTGGCTCTGGGGCGTGGTTGCCTGTGAGAATGCAACCTTGCCCTGGGCCTTGGCCACCACCTGCACAGAATTCCCCAGGCCTCGGACATGCTGATCCATAGCCACGACCGTCACCTCCAATGCCACCACCCCGGATGCCACCCGTGCGGTGTTGGCCTGGGTGGCACGCATGACCGGCACCACCTCCTGCTGCTTCCTCCAACTGCACCTGTAGGTACTGGATGCTCACCGACAACCCCTCACGTGGTCCCTGGCTCTGCGACTGCATCTCCACAGTAAATGGGACTGTCTGTTCCAGAAGCTCAAGACCCGTCTGGACCGCAGGTAGTTCCTCGGGTCGGCCTGCCATCCAACCGTCCGTCCCCTCGGATGTTCCTACCTCCACCTCCTGTACTGGAGCAGCTGTGTGGTGAGCATCAGATAGTGTCCCAGGAGCCTCTTCACTAACATACCAAACCGAGGTGAGTGTCTCTGTGATGGTGGAGGGTGTTGGAGACAGCAGTGATAGAATATCACTGTCATCCTCCGACTGAGCTCCGGGGTCTCCTGAGTCTCGGGTGGAGTGCTGGTGTTGAAGCTGCTATCCCCGTTGCTGCTCGGCTCACGGGAGGGCTCCGGCTGTGGTACTGGCTGCGGGCGGGGGATGCTAGATGGACCCGCCTCATCCCCAGCAGGTCCTGTAAGTCACAAGACAAGACGCATGATTAGACCGTAGGCCGGAGGGAATGGTGGGGGTGGGGGGTGGTGGTGTGGGGGTGGTGTAGGGTGAGGATGGTGTCGGAATGAGGGTGGCATGGGGTGAGGGTGATGTGGAGGTGAGGGTGGTGTGGGGTGAGAGTGATGTGGAGGTGAGGGTGGTGTTGGGGTGAGGGTGATGTGGAGGTGAGGGTGGTGTGGGGTGAGGGTGATGTGGAGGTGAGGGTGGTGTTGGGGTGAGGGTGATGTGGAGGTGAGGGTGGTGTTGGGGTGAGGGTGATGTGGAGGTGAGGGTGGTGTTGGGGTGAGGGTGATGTGGAGGTGAGGGTGGTGTTGGGGTGAGGGTGATGTGGAGGTGAGGGTGGTGTGGGGTGAGGGTGATGTGGAGGTGAGGGTGGTGTTGGGGTGAGGGTGATGTGGAGGTGAGGGTGGTGTTGGGGTGAGGGTGATGTGGAGGTGAGGGTGGTGTTGGGGTGAGGGTGATGTGGAGGTGAGGGTGGTATGGGATGCGGATGGTGTTGGGAGGGTTTGACACACGTGTCATGGGGAACCATAGCTAAGCAGGCTCTCCCTTCCTTGCCCGCGGCCAAGCTCCACCTTGTCGACCTCCCTTTGCTCCTCGCTGCCAACCATGCCCAGGGCCCTTTGCTCAGCCATGGTGAGGAGTTGCAAGTCCAACGGTCCCCCTTCTGTCTTCTCCTAATCCCAGCAGTTGTGCACGGCTTTCTCCTGGGGCTGTGGGGAAAAACAGGAAATGACAGTGTTACACAGTCCGACTCATACACCCCAGGGGGTGGGCAGCTGGTGGCCTCAGTGGCCAGAGCACCCAGCCATTGTGGCTGGCATGGGTGCCAGCATGTGGGCAGAGTGGGGGCTCGGCTGCCCTCCGGGTTGGGGGGGTAGGGTTGTGGTGTGGTGTGTGGGATGGGGTTTGGTGCCAGGGGCACAGTGTTGCCCACTCACCCTGGCCACCCTGAGGAGGTTGTGCAGTTTTTCTCTGCACTACTAGCTGGCCCGGATTACGTTTCCCACGGCACTGACCGCCTCTGCCACCTGCGCCCAGGCACGATGAACTGCGGCGGCTGGCAGCCTCCTCCCCAGGCCGGGCTACAGGGTCAGCCTCCTCTCCTCCATGGCGACCAGGAGGGTCTCCAGCTCGGCGTTTGCCAAACATGGGGCTGCGCACCTTACTGCCATCTTGTTGGCTAGGATGGTGTATGTGGGGAGTGAAGTGTGTATATGCGGCTGCAGCTTGTCAATCACAGAACTGGCAAATCCCGCACCGTTTCTCATTAGAATGGATTGTGTTCCATGTGGCGCCAGTGCTAGCCCCTTAACAGTAGCAGAATCGGTGCAGGTGCGGCACAGGTTTTGCTGCCGTGAAAGCCCACGGATCTCCGTTGGTGTCAACACTTAGTCTCAGAAACGGAGAATCTTACCGCCCTACTTTTGTATCCCATTCCCCTTGCAATGAAAGGCAACATTAGAACATAGAACATAGAACGATACAGCGCAGTACAGGCCCTTCGGCCCTCGATGTTGCACCGACATGGAAAAAATCTAAAGGCCATCTAACCTACACTATGCCCTTATCATCCATATGCTTATCCAATAAATTTTTAAATGCCCTCAATGTTGGCATGTTCACTACTGTTGCAGGTAGGGCATTCCACGGCCTCACCACTCTTTGCGTAAAAAACCCACCTCTGACCTCTGTCCTATATCTATTACCCCTCAATTTAAGGCTATGTCCCCTCGTGCTAGCCACCTCCATCCGCGGGAGAAGGCTCTCGCTGTCCACCCTATCTAACCCTCTGATCATTTTGTATGCCTCTATTAAGTCACCTCTTAACCTTCTTCTCTCTAACGAAAACAACCTCAAGTCCATCAGCCTTTCCTCATAAGATTTTCCCTCCATACCAGGCAACATCCTGGTAAATCTCCTCTGCACCCGTTCCAAAGCTTCCACGTCCTTCCTATAATGAGGCGACCAGAACTGGACGCAATACTCCAAATGCGGCCGTACTAGAGTTTTGTACAACTGCAACATGACCTCATGGCTCCGGAACTCAATCCCTCTACCAATAAAGGCCAACACACCATAGGCCTTCTTCACAACCCTATCAACCTGGGTGGCAACTTTCAGGGATCTATGTACATGGACACCGAGATCCCTCTGCTCATCCACACTACCAAGAATTTTACCATTAGCCAAATATTCCGCATTTCTGTTATTCTTTCCAAAGTGAATCACCTCACACTTCTCCACATTAAACTCCATTTGCCACCTCTCAGCCCAGCTCTGCAGCTTATCTATGTCCCTCTGTAACCTGCAACATCCTTCCGCACTGTCTACAACTCCACCGACTTTAGTGTCGTCTGCAAATTTACTCACCCATCCTTCTGCGCCCTCCTCTAGGTCATTTATAAAAATGACAAACAGCAACGGCCCCAGAACAGATCCTTGTGGTACGCCACTCGTAACTGAACTCGTAACATTGATGGTTTATAATAACTGGTTTCGACACTGTAGGCTGAATTTTAATGTGGAAGCACCTACATGTTTAGATGTGGGTGGGGGAGGGTGTTAAAATCAGCAAAATTGACAATATGTCAGGAAACTGCCTGCAACCCATTGACGTCCGCATTTGACTGGAGCACATTAAGCTTTGCGCGCGCAAGCCCCTCAGGACAGGCAGCTTGTTAATTTCCATATACTCAATTAAAACAATATTGACATACTGCTTTCAGTTTAATGTCAGATCAATGGGTTTCCTGGGATTCCTGAAATGCGCCAGTGAAGCCAAGGTGAGTCAGAGCAGCAATTGAGGGGGTTGAAGTAATCTCAGGAAAGAATGGCAATTAATATTTAGTACTCACAGCTGCTTTCTTATCCACCAGTGGGAAAGGGTTTGTTCAAAGTACTTTTGCTGATAGGTTACTTTGTACAATTTAGAGGTTACTTTCTGCACTGGTGGTTTGCTGTATTCAGTCAGGGCGTTGCTATGTTGTTTTTGACTGGATCTCAGATGAGGACCAAGATGACCAGTCACAGAGCAGCAACAGCACCCAGAGCAGCCTGCTCCTCACAGAGGTGCAGCTGCACAGCAGAGGGTAGAGGGGTTCAGCAGAGATGACCAGCAAAGAGATGGCCTTATTCTTGGAATGTCTGAATACCAGTGTTTCAGGAGGATCAGAATGACCGGCCAGTTGGTGACAGACACCTTCAGACTCCGAGAGGAATATCTGCTGACTACTGGACTTGGTGGGTATACACTATCAGCGACTGTCAAATTCAGCACCAAGCATTTTTATCTTCGAACCCTTCCAAAGCACTGATGCAGACATATTCAGAATCTTCCAGTTAGCTGCCCACAAATGCATAAGACAGATGACTGATGAGATGATTGCAAGAGTCAGCAATTATGTTAGCTTTTTTAGCAGTAACGTCAGTCACAATGAGTGGGCGCACAACTTTGCATAGGTGCAGTGCCATAATCGATTGCACACAAATGGCAATCAGGTCACAACAAAGTCAATCAGGAATATTTGATAGCAACAAATGTTTCCACAATGTGCAGCTTCAACAACAGCAAGGCATTAATGCACATATGTGAAAGATTCCCAGCCAGCTGCCATTGAAAGGTGGCTGCTTGGTGATCTCACGTGGCTCAAACATAACGCATGGCACCCATCGGAAAATGCTCTCAGAATAATCAAGAGGAATATAATGAATGCTACATCACAACAAGATGTTTGATTGAACAGGGTATCAGCATGCTGAAAAGCACTTTTGGTTCCCCGGAAGATCTGGAGACTCCCTTAATTATGCACCAGCTAGCTTGGTCATAGTTTGCTGTGCTCTGCATTACATTAGGCAAAAGCAAGGTTTGGACTTTTAGGAACAACAAGATCAAGAGCTCAGTTCCTTTTATAAAAGTCAAAGAGGGAGGAGGAATAAGAAGTAGAGGAGGGTGATGAAAGCAACGCATCCCAGCTGGAGTACCAGGAATGACCTTATTAATATCAGATTCACTTAAGTTGCAGCAGTGGCCACACCATTGAGAAAAGCATGCTTCACATTCATCATCAAACAAGTCAGAAGACCTCCTACTAGCCACAATCAAAAATGAAACAAACAGGACAATGAATACAAAGTTGTCTGAATGAAAGAAGAGAGTAGTAGTGAACAGTTGTTTTTCAGACCTGAGGAAGGAATAGAGTGTTTTCCCAGGGTCCATACTATCGCCGCTGTTTTTCCTGATATATTTGTTGATGGCTGAGATGTGGGTGTACGGGGTGCAATTTCACAAATTGCAGTTACAAATTTGGAAGCATTGTGAAATGTGTGGATGATAGACATAGACTTCACTTAGGCTGGTGGAATGGGTAGACACATGATGCTGAAATTTAATGCAGAAAAATGTGAAGTGATACATTTTTGTAGTATTATGATCTGCACAGAGGCTGTTAACATTTAAAGAGAAATTTGAACACCCAGTGATTAACTGAAAGAAATTACGCCACAAGATTTCACTTTTTTGAACAAAAGCAAACTTTACCAAACAGATGGTGTTGCCATTGACCTCTAGGCCTAGCTGTTGCAAGCAACTTTGATGGGCTCCATGAGAAACACAATGGAATGTCACTTTGTGTCCAACCCCTTGCATGTTCCCAATATGTGGATGATATGTTTGTTATATTTAAATCTTCAGCTGTATGTAATAACCTTCTTCCAAGTCTTTAAAAAAAATAAATTTAGAGAATCCAATTGTTTTTTTCCAATTAAGGGGAAATTTGTTGTGGCCAATTCGCCTACCCTGCATATCTTTGGGTTGTGTGGGCGAGACCCACGTAGACACGAGGAGAATGTGCATACTCCACACGGACAGTGACACGGGACGGACCGGGATTGAACCCGGGTCCTCGGTGCCATGAGGCAGCAGTGCTAACCACTTCCTTAAAAGTCTTAATGGGCTCCATCCTGTCATCAAATTCACCTTTGCAGTTGATAAATCTGCCAGGGATTGTCGACCATGGTCCGCTGCTGGCCTATCTTCTGGTCAATATACGCATTGGGATTCTTACAGTTCCACGCGCTATAAGAATTGTTCTTAGCAACAGCCCTGTAAATAGGGCCTAAGCCACTGGGCAAGATAAAGACAGTACCCAACCAGCCTGTGCTTGTAAAATTCAAACCAGTGTCCAACTTTAGATGTGATTCTGCAATTGGACAAAATTTGCAAAAAGATCATCAGTGTGCTAAGAATTATACTGACAGCGAATTTAATTTCAGCTATTGGACTCACAGTGTGGCAGATTTGCATTAACTGTCAGTTGCCATCAACTGATGTATTCTCCTGGGCAATGCCTCCATTAATCAGAATCCATTTGCCAACCAACCTGTACCCTCTTCTCATTTGTTGATTTCCTGTGCATTGTGTTCTTGCGAATGGCCTGATGAGTGCAACATAAAAAACTTCAATTAAAAATGTACTTTTTACAGCAAAACTTTTATTGTATAAAAAAACTTAAAACAAAAATTACTAACTTAACACTATGGTTTGTCAAGACTTAGAGTATAAACCTAATTCCCCTTTTTACTTTCAAATTCCACCCAAGGGTTTCTATACACATAACAAAATCTTGAGGGTTCATTCATTTCTCTTTTCTTAGAATTCAAACTAAGTATACCACATCTTTCTGGAATTCACTTTAATTTCTCCTCTGTGTTCCAGCTTTTCACAGAAGTATAAGATTTCCATTAGCTTTTAGCTAAGTGGTCCTTCAAATTTTCTTCCAAAACCCACATCACATTTCAAGCTTGGGCCTCACTGAATTTGAGTTTAATAACCTAAAAATGACTCTTGGTTCCTAAAGGCCTCTATGTTCCTCTACAGCTGTTATATAACTTGTGGTTCTACAGCTGTTTTACAGCATCTGGGAAAAATAATTATCTCTCTCTGCTCCAAGCTTCACCCAAGCTGACTATTTTATTTCCTCTATGAAACATAGGATATCTGTTCCTGTATAGCCAACCTCTATAGCAATGTGGCATTCTTGGTATATTCCCAAACAGAAATGTAAATCAAGTACCTTCTACCTTTAAAACAATCCTTTAATTCAAATAATTTACATTTTCAATTAAGTTAACGGCTCTCCCTCCAGACTTGCTGGTTCCACCAAGAAACCCCCTTGTTTACAAAGGGCGGAATTCTCCGCTCCCAGGAAAAATCGGGAGGGCCGTCGTGAACTCGGCTGAGTTTCACAACGGCCTCGGACGCCGCTCCTCACCCCCTATTCTCCCCTCCCGCGCCGGGCAGCGTGCCGAGAGTGACGTGACGGCGGCGCCTATATGATGTCAGCCACGCATGCGCAGGTTGGCCGGCTCCAACCCACGCATGCGCGGCTGACGTGACGACGGCTGACAGCTCGAACCCGCGGTGGCCGTCTTTCCCCTCAGCCGCCCCGCAAGACGTGGCGGCTTGATCTTGCAGGGCGGCGGAGGGGAAATAGTGCGTCCGATTGAGACGCCGGCCCGACGATCGGTGGGCACCGATCGTGGGCCTGTCCCCTCCCGAGCACAGTCGTGGTATTCATTCCCCACCAGGCCCCCAAAAGCCCCAAAACGGGCATCGCGCGGCGATTTCACGACGGCAGCGACCAGGTGTGGTTGCCGCCGTCGTGAAACGGTCACGAGCGGCAGGCCGCTCGGCCCATCCGGGTCGGAGAATCGCCAGTCGCCGTGAAAAACGGCGAGCGCCGATTCTTCCGAGCGGGAGGTGGGAGAATCGTGGGGGGGCGCCACGGGGTCGTGAAATTAGTCAGGGGGCCCTCACGCGTTTCTCCCACCTGGCGTGGGGAACGGAGAATCGTGCCCAAAGTGCCTTTAGCTTTTTTGATTTGAGAGCTACATGTGTAGTTCAAATCCCTTACTGAAATAACTCCTGTCCCTACTGAAAGTTTAAAGGTGGGTTATCCATTGTAGTTTTTGCCCTTCGACTTCTGGTGGCGGCCATGGAGTGAGTGGTCGCACACAGGGCAGCTTTGGCTCGAAGGTGTTGGTTTGGGCACTTTAACCTGTTAGTGGGGTAGCTCCGGCACAAAAGGTGTAGAGGGAGAGGTTCTCCCCAAGCTTGACATGTCTACAGACCTGACAAAAAACAGTGAATAACCTGGAATTGGAGGGGCCCTGGGGTGCAGCAACAATTGCAAGAATGGCAGAGGGGAAGGGTCATCAGCAGTGGGCAAGCTCCAGATGGAATGTCACAAGCAAAGGAAGGAGAAGCTCGGTGACTGGTCGAAGGCCATTGAGAGAGCAGTAGCACCTCTGCGAGGATCGATGGATCATGTAGAGAAATGCCTTGAGGCACAAGGGGCGACGATACGAGAGGTGGAGAAGGTGATTCCGACGAGAGCGATTAAATTTTGTCCTTGGAAGCAGAGGTCAGGGTTCTGGGGGGACCTATGCAAGTCATTGAGCGTGAAGGTGGAGGAGCAAGAAAACAGGTCCAGGTGGGAAAAATTGCGAATTGTGGGTCAGCTAGAGAGTGTGGAAGGAACGAGGACCACAAAATATGAGCCAAGGATGCTGGTCGGGTTGGTGGAGGAGGGAGTGCTGAATAAGGCCCCAGAGGTGGACACGGCCCACAGGTCTTTAAGGCAGAGGCCGAGAGGGAGGGAGTCACTGCGGGTGGTGATTGTATGGTTGCATACATTTGTTGAGAAAGAGAAGATTCTATGATTTCACGGGATGTTGACATCGCTGATGAGACCAGAAATTATTGCCCATCTGCAATTGCCCTTGAGAAGGTGGTGGTATACCGCTAAAGTCCATGTGGTGTAGGTACACTCACAGTGCTGTTAGGGAGTGAGGTCCAGGAGTTTGACCTAGTGACAGTAAAAGAACAGCGATGTATTTCCAAGTCAGAATGGTGTGTGGCTTGGAAGGAAACTTGCTTGTAATGGTATTCCCATACATGTGCAGCCTTTGACCTTCTAGGCAACAGTGGTTGTGGGCTTGGAAGATGTTGTCAATGGAACCCTGGTGTGTTTCTGCAGTGCATCTCTTAGATGGTGCACGCTGCTATGACTGTGCGTCAGTGGTGGAGGGAGTAGATGTTGAAGGTGATGTATGGGATGACAATCAAGCGGTTGCCATGTCCTGGATGATATTGAGCTTCTTGAGTTTTCCAGACAAGTGAAGAGTATTTCATCACGCTCCTGACTTGTACCTTGTCGATGTTGGACAGATTTTGGGCAATCAAGAGATAAGATACTCTCTGTAGAATTCTTAGCCTCTGACCTAGACTTATATCCACCATGTTTATATGTCTGGTCCACTGGTGTACCTACACCGCATGGACTTCAGCATTTCGAGAAAGTAGTTAACCACCACCTTCTCAAAGGCAATTACGGATGCATAATAATTGCTGACCTCACCAGCGGTGCCCATACCCTATGAAAGAATAAATAAATTGTCTTTATTTAGGTTTAAAGTATCAATCTTAGACTCACACTTCACCCCTTCAGTCTGAACATGAAGTTCTATGACGTTATGGTCGCTGTCATTTAAAGCTGCTTAACCATGACATTATTCATTAATCCTGTCTCAGATACAGAATATGCTGTTCCCTGCTTGCCTATAGAATGTTTTGCTGTAACCAGCCCAGTGGTGTGGTCCAGTTCAGTTTCAGGTCAATGGTAACCCCCAGGATGTTGATTGTAGGGGGATTCAGCAATGGTAATGCCATTGAATGTCACGGGGAGATTGCTAGATTCTGGAGGTGGTCATTGCCTGACACTTGTGTGGCATGAATATTACATGCTACTTATCAGCTCAAGCCTGAATTTTGCCCAGATCTTGCTGCATGGACTGCTTCAGTATCTGAGTAGTCACTGAGCATAGGAAGCATAGCCTGAGGCGGAGTGGGAACTGGAGTACATGAAGCGGCATGGATGGGTCACGGGGAATATTTGGAGGGTAAAGGGTGTGTGAGGAGTGAGGGCTGGACGGCCTTTGTTTTATTTTGCACTTGGACACTGGTCCACTTTGGCAGCCAGTGATCCCTGTGGCTGCCTCCGCAATCTAGTTGTGCGAGACCTCTTGGGGATGAGCGACCATAATATGATGGAATTTTTCTTTTTTTTTTAGAAATATTTTTATTGAAGGCATTTTTCACATGTTCAAAAATACAAAAGCCAACCCTCAGCAACAGGTAACGAAGCTAACAACCCACCCTCCCTATCCCCCCATCTTTCTCCCTAAACCTGACTGTTCTACTGTGGGAAGCACTACTGGTACCATGTGGTGTTATCTACTTTGCTTTACCTGGATGGCTTGGATGGGTGGTGTTGAATAAAGAACACCAAGCTTTGTTAACAAACAAAACAAAAATAATTTATTAACACTACTACCTAAGATCCACACACATTCCTAAAGTAGAAGTTTACTATATTAAACTATGCTATCTCTAACTACAGAGCACTCAAATACACAACTGTTCCTAAGCTTCACCATATTCTACTGCCTTATAACTCCACAAGGCTTAGCATCAATGCCTTATACAGGTGTAATTGTAGCTCCCTCCAGTGGCTGCTCTAGACACTTCATTCCCGTACCAGCCTCCCCGGACAGGTGCCGGAATGTGGCGACTAGGGGCTTTTCACAGTAACTTCATTGAAGCCTACTCATGACATTAAGTGATTTTCATTTTTCATTTTCATTAACCCTTGCAGTTCTTACAGTTGTGATAATGCCACAGCAGTGTGACTGCCCTTTTTTAAATTTCTAAGTTCAACACACAAAGTCTAATTTGTTGACCCATTTAGTATATTATCCCTTCACACAACTGGAATTGGTACCTTAGTTATTAGTGCTATTCCCCCTCTTTTTTTTTTATCTTCCCCCATTGTCCTGCCTGAAAACTCTGCATCCAGGGATATTGAGCAGCCAATTTTCGCCCTCCGTTAGTCAGGTTTCCATTATAGCAAATACATCCTGCTGCCATGTGTCTACCTGTACTCTTAACCTTTCTACCTTGATTGTAATACTGCTTGCATTGAAGTATAAACAGTTTAACCCCACCATTTTCCCTTGCTGGACACTTTTAAAACTTTGCTTCCCCTATAATTCCAAGTCGAGCATTACATCTTCTACATTACTAGCTAAAGTTATATCTCCATTTTTCCTGATCTGAGTTTGACCTATCTCATCCTACTGCTGGGATCCCATCATACCTTTTGAAGTCCACCTTCACACCCTCCATTAATTGAGACAAGTTCAACTTATGCAGTTAGGACCAACTCAGAGCCACCAGTATCCCAAGATAGTTGAAACTCATTCTGACCACCCGGAACAGCAACTCCCCCAGTCTCCTCTCCTGCCCTCTGGCATTTATCGGGACCTCCTCACTTTTCTCAATTTATATCCCAAGAAATGGCGAACTCCCCCAGCATCCCTATGATTCTATAAAAAATCTCCCACCATGTCGGAAATGGACAAAAGAAGATCGTCTGCATACAAGGAGGAGATCCATTGTTCGACTCCTCCCCACTCAATCCCCCTCCATCCCCTCAAAACCCGAAGTGCCATTGCCAATGGCTCTATCACCAGAGCAAAGAGCAGCAGGGAAAGCAGGTAACCCTGCCTTGTCTCTCAGTGTTGCCCAAAGTACTTCAAACTAATCATATTCTTCCAGGCACGAGCCTTCGGCGCATAATGCTACAGCTGAACCCAATTCACAAACCCCTGCCTGAACCCAAACCATCCCAACACCTCCAACAGATATGCCCACCCAACCCGGTCAAATGCCTTCTCTGCGTTCATTGCCACCAACACTTCCACTTCCTGCCCCTCCGACGGTATCGTAATAACGTTGAGCAGCCTGCGTACATTCGCTGACAGCTGTCGCCCTTTACGAACCTTGTCTGGTCCTCTTCTATCTGCGACGTCAGCACTTTTGCCAACAGCTTTACGCCCACATTTAACAGTAGCTGCTGAGCCTTCCCCTGCACCAGCCACTGATCCACCCAGTGCCGCGCATGGTCAGAAACCTCGATCGCCGAATACTCTGAACCAACCACCCCGCCAACATTGCCTTATCCAGAACAAAAAAAATATCTGGGAGTACACTTAGTGCACATGGAAAACGTATGAAAACTCCTTCACCCTTGGACTCCCAAACCGCCACGTGTCTGCCCTTCCCATAGGTTCCATGAACCCCATCAACTCTTTCACCGTAGCCGAAACCTTCAGCAACCGAGGGCATGAACGGTTGAACCTAGGATTCAGAACCACATTGAAATCTCCCCCCATAATCAGCCGATGTGTGTCGAGGACGGGAATTTTCCATAAAACCCGCCTGAAAAAATTCACGTCATCCCAGTGTAAGGCATAAACATTCATTAACACCAACGGCGTCCCTTCCAACTTCCTGCTAACTATCACATACCTGCCCCCAGGGCCAGCTATGATACTGCTGACCTCAAAGGCCACCCTCTTCTTGACCAACACCGCCACCCTCCTCGTCTTCATATCCAACACATAGTGGACCACCTGCACCACCCACCCCTTCCTCAGCCTAATCTGATACCCAACCTTCAGGTGGGTCTCCTGGGCGGCACGGTGGCGCAGAGGTTCGCACTGCAGCCTCATGGTACCAAGGATTTGGGTTTGATCAAAGACTCGGGTCACTGTCCGTGAGGAGTTTGCACATTCTCCGCGTGTCTGCATGGGTTTCACCCCTGCAACCCAAAGAGATGTAAGGTAGGTGGTTTGGCCACGTTAAATTTGCCCTTAATTGTAAATGTTTTTTAAAAGGTGTGCTTCCTGAAAAAGCACGAGGCCCACCTTCAAACTTTTTAAGTGTGCGAAAATACACAATCGTTTAACCAGCCCGCTCAGGCCCCACACATTCCACAAAATCAACTGGATCGGGGCGGCTTCCCGCCCCCTTCCTTGCTGGTCAGCCATATCCCTTCTTCACCCAGTTACCCACGATCCATTTCACTCCTCTGGGCCCTCCCCAAGATGTCTGCCACCATCCCTCCTTAACCAACTGCGTCACACCAGCATTTCCCACGTTAGCATCCCTCCACTCCCCCCATAACCAAACAAAAAAGCAACCCATCCCCCCTCCCCAGCTCCTTCCTCCTGTTGACCACTGTAGTGATCTTTATAAGGGTATGTACATAAGGGAAAGCAGCTCTGTTTCTCTCTCTTGGTGATTAGACTGTGACGAGAGCAGGAGCATAGATCTAGCTCAGGGCTACTAGTGTGGTCAGACATAGTTACTATATATAAACTTTGTAACCTTTCTACTGGTATTGATCTTAAATTATGAACTCACGCAGTTGTTAATTCTGTTACTCAATAAACCTTTCAATACCTCTGGACAACTTCAAGCCTTCTTCATCAAGGTACAGAAAGCCTCGGCAGCAACTGGATTGAGTAATGCATGTTACACACAGTAGTGCGACCAAACACACTGCAATCAGGTAACAAAAGAACCCCCACTTCACTCCCAGTAACTAGCCAACTAGCCAGAATGGTGGCTCCCACTCAGGGTCTCCATCTAGCCCCCTTCCCCAAATCCGCCCTTCACACACCCCCACACCTTGAAACCCAAACATAAAAGAAAACACACTCACAATCTCCGCTCCCATTCTCATTAAATTCACCAATCCACCCATTCTGTGAACCCACATTCCCCACATTTAACATACCCATAGTTCAGAGTCCTCACAATCCTCCCAGTCCATGGTCTCTCATAACTCGCCTCCTCCGCCATTTGAAAACTCCTGATTTAGATGCACAACCAACACCGCCACCCTCCTCGTCTTCATATCCAACACATAGTGGACCACCTGCACCACCCACCCCTTCCTCAGCCTAATCTGATACCCAACCTTCAGGTGGGTCTCCTGGGCGGCACGGTGGCGCAGAGGTTCGCACTGCAGCCTCATGGTACCAAGGACCTGGGTTTGATCAAAGACTCGGGTCACTGTCCGTGAGGAGTTTGCACATTCTCCGCGTGTCTGCATGGGTTTGCACTGAGTGCTGAGCTTGTGGCATTTGAGTGCTACAGTGAGAGTTTGGTGACTGAGGGAGTATAAGGGTTCATTTTTATTTAAAGTCTAGTATTTCTTTTATTTAGTTAATTAACTTAAAAGTTGCTGTTTGGTCTATAAGAAGGTGAATTTTGAATCAGCTTCAAACAAGGTTCTACTTGGACTTACTTGCAGCTGGAGCTTGTTAATTAGTTAATTGCATTAGGCCAGTTTTCAGAAGCTAGAGTCACAGTATAAATAGGAGCTAGTTACAGTGCAGACTTTGTTTGCACTGAGTGCTGAGCTTGTGGCATTTGAGTGCTACAGTGAGAGTTTGGTGACTGAGGGAGTATAAGGGTTCATTTTTATTTAAAGTCTAGTATTTCTTTTATTTAGTTAATTAACTTAAAAGTTGCTGTTTGGTCTAAAAGAAGGTGAATTTTGAATCAGCTTTAAACAAGGTTCTACTTGGACTTACTTGCAGCTGGAGCTTGTTAATTAGTTAATTGCATTAGGCCAGATTTCAGAAGCTAGAGTCACAGTATAAATAGGAGCTAGTTACAGTGCAGACTTTGTTTGCACTGAGTGCTGAGCTTGTGGCATTTGAGTGCTACAGTGAGAGTTTGGTGACTGAGGGAGTGCTGAGCTTGTGGCATTTGAGTGCTACAGTGAGAGTCTGGTGACTGAGGGAGTTAGGTGAGGAGGGAGTAAGGTGTTCCTTACATTTCATTTCCTATATTTATCAAAGAGCGTGAAGGGAGCCAGGAGTTTAGAGTACAGCTGACTGGAAGTAGAGTCGGAGGGCGGAGGTCCAGTTGGTCCACGGGGCAGCTAATTTTGTAAAGTAAGAGGGGATGGAGGCTAGGGCAGTTGCATGCTCCTCCTGTAGGATGTGGGTGGTGAGGGATACCACTGGTGTCCCCGCTGACTATACCTGCGGGAAGTGCACCCAACTCCAGCTCCTCAGAGACCGTGTTAAGGTACTGGAGCTGGAGCTGGATGAACTTCGGATCATCCGGGAGGCAGAGGGGGTTATAGAGAAGAGTTACAGGGAGGTAGCCACACCAAAGGTACTGGACAAGAGTAGCTGGGTTACAGTCAGGGGAAAGAAAACTAACAGGCAGACAGTGCAGGGATCCCTCGTGGCCGTTCCCCTTCAAAACAAGTATACCGTTTTGGATGCTGTTGGGGGGGGATGACCTACCGGGGGAAGGCCCCAGCGGCCAGGTCTCTGGCACTGAGTCTGGCTCTGGGGCTCAGAAGGGAAGGGGGGAGCATAGAAAAGCAATAGTAATAGGAGATTCAATGGTTAGGGGAATAGATAGGAGATTCTGTGGTCGCGAGCGAGACTCCCGAAAGGTATGTTGCCTCCCGGGTGCCAGGGCCAGGGATGTCTCTGATCGTGTCTTCAGGATCCTGAAGGGGGAGGGTGAGCAGCCAGAAGTCGTGGTGCACATTGGTACCAACGATGTAGGTAGGAAAAAGGGTGTGGAGGTAATAAACAAGTTTAGGGAGTTAGGCTGGAAGTTAAAGGCCAGGACAGACAGAGTTGTCATCTCTGGTTTGTTGCCGGTGCCACGTGATAGCGAGGCTAGGAATAGGGAGAGAGGGCAGTTGAACACGTGGCTGCAGGAATGGTGTAGGAGGGAGGGCTTCAGGTATTTGGATAATTGGAGCGCATTCTGGGGAAGGTGGGACCTGTACAAGCAGGACGGGTTGCATCTGAACCAGAGGGGCACCAATATCCTGGGGGGGAGGTTTTCTAGTACTCTTCGGGAGGGTTTAAACTAATTTGGCAGGGGAATGGGAACCGGATCTGTAGTCCAGCAACTAAGGTAGACGATAGTCAGGACGCCAAAGCACATAGTGATGCAGTGGGGAAGGTAACAATGACAAAGGAGAGTACTTGCAGGCAAGGAGATGGGTTGAAGTGTGTATACTTTAATGCAAGAAGCATCAGGAATAAGGTGGGTGAACTTAAGGCATGGATCTGTACTTGGGACTACGATGTGGTGGCCATCACAGAAACTTGGATAGAAGAGGGGCAGAGATGGTTGTTGGAGGTCCCTGGTTATAGATGTTTCAACAAGATTAGGGAGGATGGTAAAAGAGGTGGGGGGGTGGCATTGTTAATTAGAGATAGTATAACAGCTGCAGAAATGCAGTTCGAATGGGATGTGCCTACTGAGGTAATATGGGTTGAAGTTAGAAATAGGAAAGGAGCAGTCACCTTGTTGGGAGTTTTCTATAGGCCCCCCAATAGCAGCAGAGATGTGGAGGAACAGATTGGGAAACAGATTTTGGAAAGGTGCAGAAGTCACAGGGTAGTAGTCATGGGCGACTTCAACTTCCCAAACATTGAGTGGAAACTCTTTAGATCAAATAGTTTGGATGGGGTAGTGTTTGTGCAGTGTGTCCAGGAAGCTTTTCTAACACAGTATGTAGATTGTCCGACCAGAGGGGAGGCCATATTGGATTTAGTACTTGGTAATGAACCAGGGCAGGTGATAGATTTGTTAGTGGGGGAGCATTTTGGAGGTAGTGACCACAATTCTGTGACTTTCACTTTAGTAATGGAGAGGGATAGGTGCGAGCAACAGGGCAAGGTTTATAATTGGGGGAAGGGTAACAATGCTGTCAGACAAGAATTGAAGTGCAGAAGTTGGGAACATAGGCTGTCAGGGAAGGACACAAGTGAAATGTGGAACTTGTTCAAGGAACAGGTACTGCGTGTCTTTGTTATGTATGTCCCTGTCAGGCAAGGAAGAGATGGTCGAGTGAGGGAACCATGGTTGACAAGAGAGGTTGAATGTCTTGTTAAGAGGAAGAAGGAGACTTATGTAAGGCTGAAGATACAAGGTTCAGACAGGGCGCTGGAGGGATACAAGATAGCCAGGAGGGAACTGAAGAAAGGGATTAGGAGAGCTAAGAGAGGGCATGAAAAATCTTTGGCGGGTAGGATCAAGGAAAACCCCAAGGCCTTTTACACATATGTGAGAAATATGAGAATGACTAGAGCGAGGGTAGGTCCGATTAAGGACAGTAGCGGGAGATTGTGTATTGAGTCTGAAGAGATAGGAGAGGTCTTGAACAAGTATTTTTCTTCAGTATTTACAAACGAGAGGGGCCATATTGTTGGAGAGGACAGCGTGAAGCAGACAGATAAGCTTGAGGAGATACTTGTCAGGAAGGAAGATGTGTTGCGCATTTTGAAAAACTTGAGGATAGACAAGTCCCCCGGGCCTGACGGGATATATCCAAGGATTCTATGGGAAGCAAGAAATGAAATTGCAGAGCCGTTGGCAATGATCTTTTCGTCCTCGCTGTCAACAGGGGTGGTACCAGAGGATTGGAGAGTGGCGAATGTCGTGCCCCTGTTCAAAAAAGGGAATAGGGATAACCCTGGGAATTACAGGCCAGTTAGTCTTACTTCGGTGGTAGGCAAAGTAATGGAAAGGGTACTGAGGGATAGGATTTCTGAGCATCTGGAAAGGCATTGCTTGATTAGGGATAGTCAGCACGGATTTGTGAGGGGTAGGTCTTGCCTTACAAGTCTTATTGAATTCTTTGAGGAGGTGACCAAGCATGTGGATGAAGGTAAAGCAGTGGATGTAGTGTACATGGATTTTAGTAAGGCATTTGATAAGGTTCCCCATGGTAGGCTTATGCAGAAAGTAAGGAGGCACGGGATAGTGGGAAATTTGGCCAGTTGGATAACGAACTGGCTAACCGATAGAAGACAGAGAGTTGTGGTGGATGGCAAATATTCAGCCTGGAGCCCAGTTATCAGTGGCGTACCGCAGGGATCAGTTCTGGGTCCTCTGCTGTTTGTGATTTTCATTAACGACTTGGATGAGGGAGTTGAAGGGTGGGTCAGTAAATTTGCAGATGATACGAAGATTGGTGGAGTTGTGGATAGTGAGGAAGGCTGTTGTCGGCTTCAAAGAGACATAGATAGAATGCAGAGCTGGGCTGAGAAGTGGCAGATGGAGTTTAACCCTGACAAGTGTGAGGTTGTCCATTTTGGAAGGACAAATCTGAATGCGGAATACAGGGTTAATGGTAGGGTTCTTGGCAATGTGGAGGAGCAGAGAGATCTTGGGGTCTATGTTCATAGTTCTTTGAAAGTTGCCACTCAAGTGGATAGAGCTGTGAAGAAGGCCTATGGTGTGCTAGCGTTCATTAGCAGAGGGATTGAATTTAAGAGCCGTGAGGTGATGATGCAGCTGTACAAAACCTTGGTCAGGCCACATTTGGAGTACTGTGTGCAGTTCTGGTCACCTCATTTTAGGAAGGATGTGGAAGCTTTGGAAAAGGTGCAAAGGAGATTTACCAGGATGTTGCCTGGAATGGAGAGTAGGTCATACGAGGAAAGGTTGAGGGTGCTAGGCCTGTTCTCATTAGAACGGAGAAGGATGAGGGGCGACTTGATAGAGGTTTATAAGATGATCAGGGGAATAGATAGAGTAGACAGTCAGAGACTTTTTCCCCGGGTGGAACACACCATTACAAGGGGACATAAATTTAAGATAAATGGTGGAAGATATAGAGGGGATGTCAGAGGTAGGTTCTTTACCCAGAGAGTAGTGGGGGCATGGAATGCACTGCCTGTGGTAGTAGTTGAGTCGGAAAATTTATGGACCTTCAAGCGGCTATTGGATAGGTACTTGGATTAGGGTAGAATAAGGGAGTGTAGGTTAACTTCTTAAGGGCAGCACGGTAGCATTGTGGATAGCACAATTGCTTCACAGCTCCAGGGTCCCAAGTTCGATTTCGACTTGGGTCACTGTCTGTGTGGAGTCTGCACATCCTCCCCGTGACTGCGTGGGTTTCCTCCGGGTACTCCGGTTTCCTCCCACAGTCCAAAGATGTGCAGGTTGGGTGGATTGGCCATGAAAAATTGTCCAAAATTCTATGATTAACCTAGGACAAAAGTTTGGCGCAACATCGTGGGCCGAAGGGCCTGTTCTGTGCTGTATTTCTCTATAAAACCCACAGACAAGCAGGATACAGCACCCAAACTTCAGCCCCCTCCTTGTAGAGGGCAGCCTTGATCCGGTTGTAGCCAGACCACCATTTGGCTAACTCCACACCCAGGTACTTGTATATTCTCAGCTTGCTTCCCACCCAAGTGCACCTCTTCGTCTGCCTTGCCCATCTCATGATTTTCTACTTATCAAGAAAACGATGCAGCCTCACAACCATCGCGCTAGCCGGTTCCCCCGTCTTCAGCCTCCTCCTCAGAACCCTGTTCACCCGATCCACCTTGAGGGGACAGTCAAAGACCCCTTTCACCATCAGCTTCTCCAGCATATTTGTAACATATTTACTGGCCTACACTCCTTCAACCCCTCAGGCATCCCACAATCCAAAGATTCTACCGCCTGGAGCCATTCTTGAAGTCTTCCACCTTCTTCCTCAACCTCGTGTGGCCGTTCGCCACTAGAACCATCTCTGCCACCAGATGTCTTTGTGCTCCCCACACCTTGACTTCTCCACCTTCTGGAGTGCCAGACCCTGCATCTCCAGCCTCTGCTTCACTCTCGATAGCCGCCCTAAGTGGCTCCACCACCTTAGCCTGGTCCTCTGAGGCCTCCTTCCTCTGCTGCTGGAACTTGTTGTTCATAAAATTCACAAGCTGCTCTGCAGACCACTGGGAGGGCAATGATGCCCCAGCACCTTCTGCCATCTTTTTCTGTGCCGCACCTCGAATATTCTCACAGTCTCTTACTTGTTACACTCCTCACCTGGTACCATTAACTGGAGGAATATTGTAATCCTTCAGTGCTTATGCACCATTTGGGAGCAAAACACATCTCAAATCGGGTGGGATGGACCAGCAAATTCCACCTCGAGCAAGAACCATCAAATGTGCGACCACTCATTCCATGGCCGCCACTAGAATTTTTCATCAAGATGGAGAGTGACATTGTTGGTTCTGAGACTCGGATCCTGAATCTAAATAAAGGAAAATACGATGAGATGAGGCACGAGTCATGATCCTGCCATGTCTGATTTGGAAACATTACTTAAAGTGATGACGGTGGATAGACATTGGCATACGTTCAAGGAGTGTATGGGCGAACTGCCGGGAGAACACAAGCTTTTGTGAGAGGGAAGAACTGAAGGAGAAATGTTGGGAACACGAGCCTTCGTGAGAGGGAGGAACTGAAGGAGATCAGCCTTAGTAGAAAAATGGTATTGGGGAATTTGATGGGATTGAAAGTCAATAATATCAGGGCCTGATAATCTATATCCCAGAGTACTTAAAGAAGTGGCCCTAGAAATAGTGGATGCATTGGTGGTCATCTTCCATGATTCTACAGCCTCTGGAACAGTTCCTACAAATTGGAGGTTAGCTAATAAGGGCAGCACGGTAGCATTGTGGATAGCACAATTGCTTCACAGCTCCAGGGTCCCAGGTTTGATTCCGGCTTGGGTCACTGGCTGTGCAGAGTCTGCACATCCGCCCCGTGTGTGCGTGGGTTTCCTCCCACAGTCCAAAGATGTGCAGGTTAGGTGGATTGGCCATGATAAATTGCCCATGGTGTCCAAAATTGCTCTTAGTGTTGGGTGGGGTTACTGGGTTATGAGGATAGGGTGGAGGTGTTGACCTTGGGTAGGGTGCTCTTTCCAAGAGCCGGTGCAGACTCGATGGGCCGAATAACCTCCTTCTGCACTGTAAATTCTATAAATTCTATGAATGTAACCCCACTACTTAATACTCATTTCCTCAGTCGGTCAAAGACTGAACATGCACATAGGTGGCAATAACAAATTTAATTTTCTATGACTGCCTTCATCAAGAGGAGACCAAGATACAGACAAACCATCTGCACCTGAAGGAAAAGACTCGACTGATGGGAGTCAAGGCAGCAGGTGAGCTACTGACTGAGAGTTCGGCTGGTGGTGAGAAATTGTAGTCCCACTGCCATGACTCCTTTCCCCAACATCTGTCTATAGCCCAGCCACACTTCACTGCTACCACTATGCTGAAAAACTCTATTGTGCTGGTTGATCTGGCACTCGTTAATTTGGCAGAATGTCTACTGGAGTCTGCGAGTTGGTGTTCAAGCCACCTATTAACTCATTTGATTGGAGGGTACCTTGGCCAATGGGGCCAGTTATTCTGCACATGGATAAAGATTTCTCAGTGACCTGTGACATCACCTCTTGATGGTTAAGTTTAACTCCTACAAACTCTCTAAAATTAAGGCCTTTCAGCGCATTGCATATTGTCTTCTGCTGCTCAATGATTCTTCTCACCATCAACATTCCTTGGGGTACAGCAACTCAGTCCAGTTGAGCAGGGCTTGGAGAGTGCTGCGTCCGATGATATTGACTCTCTAGTGTTTTGTCCCCATCTCCACCATATACCCTTGCTCACTTGTGAAGTGCGGCTCACCTGGTGAAAAGCCAACTATTTGCCTTAATGAGAGTATCTGAGTTGGTACATGGTTTGCATAAGTCATGTAACAGTGCACTGTCAAAAGGACTCAGTTTCTCTAAGGTATTGTCATCAGTAAACGAGGGGCTGGTTTACTCACTGAGCTAAATCGCTGGCTTTTAAAGCAGACCAAACAGGCCAGCAGCACGGTTCGATTCCCGTACCTGCCTCCCCGGACAGGCGCCGAATGTGGCGACTCAGGGCTTTTCACAGTAACTTCAGTAACTACAGTTGCCTCCAGCTACTTCTGCTGCACACATTAAAGGCCCTGTTGGAGATAAAAGATATGAATTAGTCCTGGCAAGTTAACAATGTGTTACAATTAGCATTATAAAAATAATCATATCACACTCACTGTTCAAATCACATCAGCATGACAGAGCACCATGGGAAAGAGGGAACAGGTTACTCAGTTGAATCATCAGCCATGATCATAATGAATGGCAGAGCATGCCTGAAGGACTGAATGACCTCCTCCTGATCCTATTTTCTATGTTTTTATGACATGCGCCATTTATTTAATTTTGCCACCAGGTGGATAGGCTACGCCTATCTCCCCACATCCAATATCCAGGGATGCCACAACTACTGTGATTACCAGTTGCAAGGTGTTTGGATGCACTTCTGGTTCTTTCCCTTTCTATGATATTGTGTACCCTCTTCTGGAAAATAGGAAGAAGAGTCGTATCAGTGAATATAATAGCACATGCTCATCCAATGGAAGGAATGTATGTGGTGAGGGTGAGGGAGAAAAGTAACATTGTATAAGAATGAATGTATGAGGATGGTGGATGTATGAGGATGTGAGGAAGTAGATCGAAAATGAAGGGTGGGTGCAAGGTAAACGCATGTGAGGAATAATGTGCCATATAGAAATGATTTATGACTTTCACACCTTCTACATTGCATATTAGGGTTAGATTCAGTCACTTAACAGATGAACATGGATGCACTTTCTCTCTTTGTCTCAGACAAACTATCTTCATTTAATAAGTTGAATTTATACTCGACCTGTCCTGGAGATTTTAAGTACTGGTTGACCATATCAACAATCACTCAAAGTTTGTTGAAACTTTCTAGTCTTCTTCAACTAGGACTCCCATCTGTTCTCACCAACTGCTTGTGCACAAATTGTACATTGCTCTTTCGGAAGGTCAGTACAGACTCGATGGGTTGAATGGCCTCCTTCAGCACTGGCGGGATTTTATGTATTCGTTCTTATATTCTTTGTGTTCACACTTTCTTTGCGATGTGCATGTGAGAATCACAGTGATTGGTTCCTCCAAGCATTCCTATACTCCCATGGTTAGGTTTAGGGGGTTACCTCATTATATATATTGTAGTTTGATGGGATCTTATCTTACAACTATACCATTCCGTTCTACTGATCCCATAGCAACCCAGGATTCGTCCTTGGTTATCAGCTGCCTCGAATGTTTGTTAATGTTCCTGTTTTTCAGCTCTCAGGGAAATGTGGTTTGGCCATGAGTAAATTTCTTCAAGATATTAACATTTCTAACATGCATAATATTATACTTTTGTATTAAAGTTCTTTTCTTTAGGGATGGCAAACTTGAGTACTCAGAATGAGAAGGTGGGGTGGTGTGAACAGTGGGATGTATGTGAGTGTTGTACTGTATTCACCTTTCCTGACCTTTCTGAATTTAATCCAGGAGTGTGGCTTGCTGCTGATCTCCTCTTCTCCCTTTAATCATATCTTGTTGGTCTCATCTTTAAGCCTCTTCCTCCCATTGCTAAGGAACACTATCTCTCTTCCAATCTTCACAGCCCCTAGCAGCACATAAAGGAAGGCACCCTATGAGACACCCCATGTAAAATTCATTCTGTAACTGTTATGTTCTGCGTTATAGCCATAGTTCAGATGCACACAGAACATCCAGTGTTTTGACTAGTAAGGTGATTTATTAACAAGATCAACACATGAAAAGTTAACAAACAAACTGTGATGCAGACAGTAACGAATAAATGAATTGTGTGAATTCATCTGGGGCTACATCTAATGTGACTACCCTCTTGTATGACTTATTACCAACTGCTAGACATCTCGAGTCACATGGTAGATCTCTTTCACCACCAGCTGGTTGGAGGTCACATTAATAACTATATACATTGATGAACAACTATATACAAAACAGTGCACAGGCATATCACCACAGTAACCTTCTTCACTTCTCTTCCAAACTCTTCAACTTAGATGTTTGGAGTGTCCTTTTAAATAACTGGAGATGAGGTTGTATTTTGCAGGCCCATATTAGGCCTTCGGACACTAATTGTACAGAAAGCCTGGAAGGAAAAATGAGATGATTGAGTTAAGCAGCCACTAACAGACTCCCTGCACCTCTGTGCTTCCCACATACTATCCAATTTTGCCATCCCCTCGCCCCGTCACCCCCATCGTTTCCCCACTCCCTGATTCCTAAATGGTTTAAAGAACCACACTGCTGCTCACGCATGCAGAAGTGCACTGCAGAGGGCACTGGAGCAGACAACAAGTTCCCATTCAAAACTCTGCATAAAGTCCACAGTCAGCTGTCAACATCATGAACCTTGAAGGGATCAACATCCCTTCACCGCTGACTACAAATATCTGGGAGCGCCATCCCTTCACCGCTGACTACAAATATCTGGGAGTGTCATCCTTTCACCGCTGACTACAAATATCTGGGAGCGCCATCCTTTCACCGCTGACTACAAATATCTGGGAGCGCCATCCCTTCACCGCTGACTACAAATATCTGGGAGCGCCATCCCTTCACCGCTGACTACAAATATCTGGGAGTGTCATCCTTTCACCGCTGACTACAAATATCTGGGAGCGCCATCCTTTCACCGCTGACTACAAATATCTGGGAGCGCCATCCTTTCACCGCTGACTACAAATATCTGGGAGCGCCATCCTTTCACCGCTGACTACAAATATCTGGGAGCGCCATCCCATCACCGCTGACTACAAATATCTGGGAGCGCCATCCTTTCACCGCTGACTACAAATATCTGGGAGCGTCATTCCTTCACCGCTGACTACAAATATCAGGATCATTCCCACAGCAACTTCCCATGCAATCACAAGAGGCATAACAACTACCCCTTTACCTCTGTCCAAAGCTTCAATCGCTCCTTCTAGGTGAAGCAGTTATGTATTGTACTTATTCATTGTTCATAACACAATTTTCTCCACATTAGGGAGATCTGGGGCTGAATTCTCACATCCCCCAGCCGTGTGTTTCTCAGTGGCACGCTATTCGCTGTCGATGTTCTCTTCCCGCCACTTGTTAATGGGATTTCTCATTGAAGCCACCCCACACTGCCAGGAAAACCTCTAGGCGGGGGTGCGCTGCCAGTGGGAAAAGACAATTCCAAAGGCTGGTGAATGTAGAATGTGGGACTACTGTGCGGAATATCTTTGCTCAGCCAGCAAGCATGGCCCTGAACTTGTGACTGCTTACCATTTGAGTTCACACCCTTGCTGTCATACTGATTTCAATGACTGCTGTCATTGCCCTGCTGTGATTTTCCAGTGAAATCAATGCAAGCTTAAGGAACAGCACCTCATTTTCCAATTAGGCACCTTAGAGCCTTCTGAACTCAACATTGAATTCAACAACATCAGACCATGAACCCAGTCCTTCATTTTGATTTTTTCTGCCACGCTTTTCCAACATTTTCTCCTTTATTTTAGATTTCCATTCAGCCACAGTATTTTGCTTTTATTTAAGCAGGAAAATGTGACAAATCTTTCAAGCATAATATGGTGCACTGATTGTTTTCCTGCTATTGCTTTCAGAGTTGACCTTTATTCTGACATTAACACTTACTCTGGACCCTGCTTTGTTTATTTACTACAAAAATTACACCTCCCTTTGCCTTTTGTTTCATGACATCTTGGTTGTTTAATTTCTCCCACCCTCTAGCCTATCGCTGGCCTTACCTTTTGTTCTACGTGATGCTCCCCACTTTAGCAACAGCAAAAAAAAACCATTGCATTTCTATCTCTCCACAGTTCTGAAGAATGGGCATACAAACTCATCGTGGGCAGCACGGTGACACAGTGTTTAGCACTGCTCCCTCGCAGCACCAGGGTTCCATTCTGACCTTGGGTGACTGTGTGGCGTTTGCATGTTCTCCCCTTGTCTGTGTGGATTTCCTCTGGGTGCTCCGGTTTCATCCGCCAGTCCAAAGATGTGCAAG
Organism: Scyliorhinus canicula; assembly: GCF_902713615.1. NCBI lineage: Eukaryota > Metazoa > Chordata > Chondrichthyes > Carcharhiniformes > Scyliorhinidae > Scyliorhinus > Scyliorhinus canicula. Next base: position 137,732,689 of record NC_052147.1, read on the forward strand.
GTAGGTGGATTGGCCATTCTAAATTGCCCCTTAGTGTCCAGGGATGTGCAGGTTTAGGGGGGTTTACGGGGTTTGGTCGATATACGGTGCTCTTTCAGAGGGTAGGTGCAGACTCGATGGGACAAATGGCCTCCTTCTGCACTAGAGGTATTCTATGATTCTATTCTATGAGATTCGAAATATTAACTCTTTTTCACTCTCCACATATGCTGCCAGACCTGTTGAGATTTTCCAGCATTTTCTGGTTTTATTTCAGATTTCCAGCAGCCACAGTATTTTACTTTTTATTTAAGCAGAAAAATGTGCCAAGTCTTTCAAGCATAATGTATACAACTAGTGGTGCACTGATAGTTATTTTGTAATGACAAGAATAAACTGAAATGTTTGTCTATGGCCATGTACTCTCTATTTCTGTATTCCATTTAGGCAACCTTTACCTTGCAATAACTGTTTTGTAATGCTCACTTAATGAAGTGTCATCTCTTGAGTTTGAAATGAATGTGGCACATATTGAATAAAAGATGATTACATTGTACGCATCAGCTTTTTATGCACTTCCGATGAGATGATTTTGAGATTGCACAAATGTTTTTTCATGCACCTCAGTGAGTTCTGAACCAATTCTTTCAATTACAAGTTTGGTTTAAAATAATCATTTTGAGATTGGATCATGTATAGTAATTTGAAATATGCCTTAGCAGAATGGGAGAGAATCTTATGAGTTATCCTGGGAATAATGTACATGCTTACGTTGCTTGTTAAAACCATTTTAATAGTGAGATTGAATGAAAGATTGAATTTTGTTCTGGAGAGAGATGCTATTTCATAATTGCAGTTTAACCTCACTACTAAAATTGTGTAAGGTTGTCACTTTGAAACATGTGGGGAGTATTTTCTGTGCAGTGTTGCCGGAATCGCGAGTCATGATTTGGCAGAGAATCGCATGTGAGGCGGAAATCGTGGCCGGGGCCCAAAAATGCCATGCACCGGTGCCTTGACAGCGGCGTCAATGCATTCTACTCTGCACGCACAATAATTTCCGTTGGCAAATCATTAATGGACCTGACCCAGAATTCTCCAAGGCCTCCGCGATGCTCCGCATCCGCCAAGTGGAATTACCGATGGCGAGTATCACTTGTGCTTTTTGGCTGCTGAGAGAGAGAAGAGGTAGTACATGGAGAGGCATGACCGTGGGCTGCCGGTCCTGCCGCTGGCAGGGCTGGTGGGTTGGCGTCTGCCAGGGCCGGGGGGAGCATCTGGGGACAGGGGTGGAGAGGGATTGGGGTGGGGCGAGGTACCGGGACGGTGAGCGCTGGCTGAATTGCGGTCCGACCCCACCCCCAATGTCGGCCCATCTCCCCCACCCCGCACCCCCTTTGCAGTCAGCCCAGCCCATTCCACACACCATTTTGACGGAGCACCGAGGCTGGTTGTAATGTTGTGAACAGGTGTTTATTGTGAAACGGTGAAAATTTTTGTAAAGTTTGTGCCCTCGCCCCTAACTCTGTACTGAGTGCTGCGCCGTGCCAACTTAACTGATGTCTATCTTTCAAATCCTTATGGGCCCCAACGCTACATCCAGGCTGTTCATCAGGTGTAGAGGCAGCCATCTGCGGTTGCTGCCCTCTGACATGGGTCCCCTTTGGTGGCCTTCTTTTGGAGTGACCAGGTCTGGATGGACCCGGCAGTCGCTCGGGTGTCCCAGATGGTGTGGTGCCACCTGATTTGCTCGCTGGCCATCAGATGCACCAGGGATAGGAGTGCGGGAGTCACTGGCACAGGCCCCATCACCTCCTCCTCCCTCAGGGTGTCCGTTGGGCCCCAGGCTACTCCTTGAAACAGCCATGCGACCAGAACCATCTCCTGAGGCTCCCACGCCACTTGGTGCTGCTAGTCCTGGGCCCCACTCCCATCTCATCCAGGGTCTCAATGCTCATGGCCATGGCACACAGGGAGTGTCCCTCTGGGACTGGGCCACCTCCCTCTGGGACTGTGCCACATCACCCAGTGACTGTGCTAGTTCCCTCTGTGACTGGCTCAGGTTGGCCAGCGCCCGGGCAATGCCACAGACGCACTCAGCCATGATCTGCTGGGACTGGGCCAAGCTCTGGAGTACTGCTGCAATGCCCATGTGGTACTAGTACATGGCTGCCTCTGAGAGGGCAACCCTCGGCCACTGCCCCGCACATAGTGCCCCAGGCCTTGGACATCCTGACCCATGGCTGATACCTTTGCCCCCAAGGCCTCCACCACCGACGCCATCCATTCGGTTTTGGCCTGGGTAGCACGCATGGTCAGCACTGCTTCCTGCCCCTGCAGGTGGTTGAACACCTCCAACTGCACCTGCAGGCACTGGATGGTCACTGAGAACCCCTCATGTAGTCCCTGGCTCTGCATCTCCACTAACGAGTGGACCACCCTTTCCGGAAGACCGAGACCCATCCAGACGGCGGCTAGTCCCTGGGGTCGGGCAGGCCTCCGACTGTTTGCCCTCTTGGGAGTTTCTCCCTCCATCTGATGTACCGTAGCATCTGTGTGGTGTGCACCAGATGGTCCCCAAGGAGCCTCATCACGAGCGTGCTGAACCAAGATGCGTGTCTCAGAGATGATGGAGGATGTTGGAGACAGCTGTGACAGGAAGGCAGTGTCGTCCCCGGATTGGTGCTCTGGGGTGTCTCGGGCTGCAGTTTGGTGGTTACCATCGCTGTCCATTGCTCGTTATCACTGGGATTCGCTTGGGTGTGGACGGGGGTTAGTGCCAGGGACATGGTGCTGGTTACTCACCCTGGCTGCCCTGAGGAATCATGCAGCTTTTTGCAGCACTGCTGTCTGGTCATGGCAGTGGGGCTGACGGCGCTCACAGCCTCTGCCACCTGTGCTCAGGCCCTGTGTACGTGGGCGGGTAGAAGCCTCCTTCCCATCCAGGGTACAAGGCTGCCCGCGTCTCCTCCACGGTGTCCAACAGGATCTCCAGCTCAGCGTCTGCAAACTGAGATGCCTCTCTGCGTGCTGCCATCTTGTTGGCTGGGACGCATGCGTGTGTGGAGGGTGAGTTGTTAATATGTGGCTGCAGCTTGTCAACCACTTGAATGTCAGTCCCGACCCCGGCGAATCCAACATTGTTTTTCATTGAAATTGCGCATGTTCCTCATGGTGCCGGTGTGGGCCCATTAACTGATCATGAATTGATCCAGGACCGGCATCAATTTTGTTGTCGTAGAAGTCCACTGATTCAGTCCCAGCGTCAACACTTGGTCTCTGAATTGGGAATCTCACCTGTGATTTTTGAAATATGAATTAGTTGTTCATTTTTTAAAAACTGGCTTAGTGGATAGTGTTCTCATCTCTGAAGGTTCTGGCTTCAATTCCCACTTCAGAAACTAGGGACTGAATTTTATCAGCTCTATGGTGATGGGAGGCAGATCCCCCACTGCCCCCTTACCAGAGACCCCATAAATAAAGAGACCCACCAGAGACCCCTAAATAAAGAGACCCGCCATAGCCCCCTAAATAAAGTGACCCCCCAGAGCCCCCTAAATAAAGGGATCCCCCAGAACCCCCCGAAATAAAGAGACCCATCCAGAGACCCCCTAAATAAAGAGACCCCCAGAGCCCCCTAAATAAAGAGACCCCCAGAACCCTCCTAAATAAAGAAACCCCCCAGGGACCCCCTAAATACAGACCCTCCAGAGCCCCCCTAAATAAGAAACTTCCCGAGAGCCCCTGAGTAACGCGACTCCCCACAGAGACCCCCTGAATATGGAGAACCCCCAGGAGTCCTCCAGAAAAGTGACTCCCTCAGGAAACCTCCCAGAAGAGAGATCCCTGTCAGGAAGCCCCCCCAAAAAGAGGCCCCTGTCAGGAGGTCCCCCAGAAAAGATACCCCCATAAGGAAGCTCCCTTAGAAGAGAGACCCCTGACAGGAATCTAGAGAGCAGTTCAGACAGAGTGAAAGAGATCTACCATGCGGATCTAGCGGAACTTGCGACACTGAAACTCAGTAAAAATTTGAGTTAAAACTTCTCGGGTGCAAATAAGGATCGTTTATTGCCTCTATTTGATTACAATTGAGAATCACTTAAATCTTATTCTCTAATAAGTCCGGCTAGCAAAAAGGACTTAAAGAGAAGCAACTTTTACACAATTTAACTTTCAAAATAATACCAAAATGGTTTCTTGCTTCTGGCAAAACAGCTTGCATTTACTTCAAGAGTTAGAGTGGAAAAGTGAAAGTATAGAGACAGCGAATAGTTTAGATCAAAGTATAGATGATTCATGAATAAAGATGGCTGTATGGACCCTCACGGTTATACAAAATCATATCAGTCTTTAGCCATCTATCTACACCCCTATGTAATCCTAATTGGTTTGGGTTGGAATCAAATGACTTTGACTTGATGGTTAGCTGTCAATCTTCAATGTGCAACATTAGTTTTGAATGTTTCATGTCTAAATACTTGTGCATGTTATGGAATGCGATTCTGTGCTGTTATCGCGGCCAGTTTAAACTGGTCGTCTACTGACGTAGCTGTTATCCGCATTATGAACAATAGTGCCTTCATGTTACTATGGTGTTGCTATGTCCTTGATCTGATAAATGGTACAGCACAAGTATAGTGTCAAACTGTCTTGCAAATGTATTTGTTAGCTCAGTAAAAGTGCTGTTTTAATCTATAATGGAATTATGCTGTGTCATGCTGTTTTGTGTCTCTGTTCTGTTGAAGCTATATGTTTTGAAATGACCTGAGGTTATGAGTGTTGCAATCCTTAATTTAAAATTGGTATTTAAAACTAGGGCTTAATATTTACGCTACATAGCTATCTTTTACCTATCAGGTGTATTAGAAAATAGTTGGTTTCTACACAGAGGCATGAAAAATAATCGTTGATTTCACACTCACCTGTGCAATACACCTGCTGGCTCAGGCAGAGGAAACAGCACCTGTCAATTACTGGAAAGAGAAAACCAGTCAGCTGGGTTTAAACCTCCTCAGATCTTTTATCCGCAAGCCATTCATTTATTTATCTTTGATATTGGTTTTGCTAGGCTGTGATTGACAGCTTTCACACGCCCCAGCTGTCAACATTGTTCCATTCATCTTCCTTCACAGTTGAATAATTCTGAAGTACTCCAACCACAATGTTTATTGACATCAAGCTTTGATTGACAGCTCCTGGAAAACTTCAAACAGAATTAAGTGTTTTCCAATCACCTCCCTAGTGATTTTGAATTGCCTAGAAATTGATAACACTAAACACTGTTTGAAATGGTCCAGGAGCTGCCAATCAAAGCTTGACATTTATAAGCATCATGTTGGCCTCCTGCACAACATCACGCAGCAGAGGGGTAAACATGCTGGAGGAGGAGGAAGAATGCCAAACGGGGAGGATGAGAGGGTGGCCAGCAATAACCGGGCATGGAGCCCGGGCTGGCATGGCAGGCTGTCTAATGTGTGCTCCAAGGCCACGGCACTCGTGACAACCTCATCACCAGGTTTGCCTACTAGGAAGCCTGGCCACCAGCAACTCTGCCATCCTGCCCCACCTCTCCATACTCTCCTCAACCCAAACCCCCTTCCAAGTGGTGCCTCCTTCCCCATAGCCGCTCACATCCTCCCCTGTCCCTCCTCCCTTCATCCCGCCCCCCTCCGAGGGTCCAACCAGCATCACCACAGGGTGTTGGCTGTGGACAGGCAGTATCAGCGGGTCTTGTCCACAGGACAGAGGATGATGATAACTCACTTCGAGATGAGTTCTGGTGCTCCTTATCATTTGACAAATCTGACTCCTGCCCGCAAGATCACATTCACTGTCCACCCGAGTGAACCCTGCATGTGTGCAGGCCATTCCATCTCACGGGACCATATTTCCTTTGGGGTGGTGAGTAGCTATGGAGATGGTGAGCAGCAATGGGTCACTCACTGGGTAACCTGTCCTACACGGTGCCCTCACGTTTTTGGCCCCGTTCCCTGCTACCTCTGAGGGTGCCCCCAGGTGGAATGTTCAGTTGTCCTGGGGGCCCTGTCCTGTGCCATCCTCCAACACCTGCACCCACACCACAATTCTCCCACACACTCCACCCTGTACACTCAGCCCATCCCATTCCTCACACCCTTAGAAAGAGGTTTGAGGCAGGTCGGAATGTTGGTGAAAAGGTGTTTGATCACGACGTATACAATTGTGCCCTGACCTCTACCTCTAATCTATGTGCTGCACCATCCCAATTTAACTGAGTGTCTAATTTCCTTATTTTACGTGGCCTACTACTCCTTCTATGCGTGACCCCTGACAGCACGTCAGATGTGGAGGCAGCCTGCTGCGTATCTCACTATCTGACCTGAGATGCCTTTGGCGGACGTCCTCTGGAGTGCCTGGATCTGGATGGGCCCGGCCGAGTTTCGGGTGCCACAGGTGACGAGGTGCTACCCTGTCCTGCCCACTGACCATCAGTTGCGCCAGTGTCAGGTGAGGAGGATTCAGAAGCGCTGAGGGGTTCCAACACCTCCCCTGCGGGAGGCACCAGCATGGGTGGCCCCAGCACTTCCTCCTCCCCTGGGTGCTTGCGGCCTCCGGGCTACTCTGTGGGTCAGATGTGAGGCTGGAGTGAGCTCCGGAGGCTCCACTATCACATGCCGCTGGCTGCCAGTCCAGGAGTCCCATCCTAATCTTAACCAGGGCCTGGATGCCCTCAGCCATGGAGGACTGAGACTGGGCCAAGTCTCTCAATGAGTGAATCATGTCCCTCACTATCTCAGTTATGCTCCTCTGTGACTGGCCCAGGTCAGTCAGCTCCCGGCCAATGCTTTTGACGCCCTCAGCCGTGACCCTTTGTGACTGGGCCAAGCTCTGGAGTGCTGCAGCAGTGTCCATATGGACCCAGTACATGGCGGCCTATGACTGGGCTCCCCTGTTCTGAGCCTCAGCCAGTCACCCACAGTGTGCCCCAAGCCTTGGACATCTTGACCCATGGCTGTGGCTTTTTGACCCAAGGCTTCCACAGCGAACACCACCCGTTGGGAAGGAGGGTGAATTCTACTAGCTGCACTTGCAGCTGCTGGAATGTTGCGGACACCCCCTCCTGTAGATCCTGGCACTGCACTGCATCTCCACCAGTGCTGGGATCATACTTTCCAGAAGTGCGAGACCTGGCCAGACTACAGCTGATTCCCAGGAACGGGGACCCTCCTACTGTCCACTCCCTCAGATGTCCCTATCGCCACCTGATGTGCTGTAGCATGTGTGATGTGCCCACCAGAAGATGATCAAAGCGGCTCCTCACTAAAATGCCCCACCGAGGTGACACTCTCTGTAATGGTGGAGGGTGCGGGTGAATGCAGTGCCGAGAAGTCGGTGTCACCCCTGGACTGGTCCTCCGGGGTATCCTGGCGTTGTGGATGGGGGTGAGGTACCCCAGACGGGCCACATGGTCTGATGATGATCCTGCAAGTCAAAAACAAGACATATGGTGAGATCTTGGGAAGGTGTGGTCTGGGGAGAGGGGTGACTCACTTGCTATAGGGACATTGTTTTGCATCAGGGGCTCACTTGGTTGTCGCATGCTGACATCTGACTTGGAGATAGTCTTCTCATGGACCACCCCATTTCATGGATCTTCCCGGATAATGCCATCACCCCATCACCCTCTCCTCAGCAGGGGTGAGAGCCATGAGGTTCGGGACACTCCCTCGGGACTTTTCCCGCTCTCTTCTGTATTGGCCCGCCTTTTCCTAGTGAAAATAAAGGACATGGTGAGGCACTTGGAAGCAGGTTACAGGGGGGTTTGTAGTTGGTGACATGTGTGTACAAGCCACCTGGCCAAAGGACAATATAGATTGGGATGTGAGGGAGATGCGGGCAGGTGGGTTTTGATAAGCCTTTATGGGAGTGGGGATGTAATGTGAGGAGCGAGGGACAGGAATGATGCCAAGGGAACAGAGGTGGTGGCTCACTGGAATTGCCCGAAAGGGGTTGTTCTGCTTGGTGGAGCTCACAGCATTGACTGCCTCGGCCACCTCCACCCAGGCTCAGTTGACAACAGCAGGCAGCGATTTCGTGCCCACCCTGGAGAAGAGGGTGTTCCGCCTTTTCTCCATCACATCTAACGTATTGAGCTCCGAGTCGGTGAAGTAGGTGCTGCTCTTCTCTGGGCCAGCTTCTTGGCTGGAATGAGAGTATGCGGGGGATGGAGTGCTTAAAAGCAGCTCCAGGTTGTCAAGCCCACCAGCATCAATTCCGGCCCCAGTGAATCCGACACTGGCGGGATTGAGAATTGCTCTAGACTCATGTGGGCAGAGTGCTGGCCCATTAGCGTATCCTGAATTGCTCCCCGAATAGCACTCTGAACGGGAATGTGAACCACACACAATTCAGTCCCAACATCAACAATTTGTCTCCCAAACTGCGAATTTTGCCCATTATGTTCAGTACCTTTCACATCTCCGCAGATACTGAAGCAGTCTATGTCCATGTGCAGCAAGACCTAGACAACATTCAGGCTTCAGTTGAAAAATGCCAAGTATGTTCCACACAAGTGCCAAACAATGGCCAGCTATAACATGGGAGAATCTAACCATCCCCTTGACATTCAACATGATTCCCATCACTGAATTCATTGTTATCAACATCTGCGGGAGGTCACCATCGACCACAAACACCTCGACTTGTACACAACAGATTTTTTATTGAGTCTCGTGTGGTAAGATAACAATCTGTAACAGAGCACGTTATCGTGGAGTCTGTTTATTACACCTCTGGAATCTGCACCGAGCACCGATCATTCACTTGTATGTCTCATTACCCTCTCAATCTTCTTCTGAAGATGGCCGGATGTGTCTCCCCTTTTGTGGAAGTCAGTGGTCACATGACCTTGGTCTTGAGACCACATTGTACCTGCATCGCCACCTGCTGGTTGGAGATCGCACACCATCCATCTGTGATATAACCCGTAGGCATATCACCACATTAATTACCGCTAATCCCATATGATTTAACTTTGTGAATTAATCTTCTGTTGGCACCTTATCGAAAGTCCAGATATAATAAACCTATAGGATCCCCATTATCCACTTTGCTTGTTACATTTTCGAAGAACTGAAGCAAATTAGTCAAACATGATCTCATCCTGGCCTTAACTCCACCATCCATAATCCTTCAACATAACCAATTAAAAATCTTTCCAATTCCTCTTTAAATTTACTCACTGTCCCAGCACCCACTGCACATTGGGGTAGCGAATTCCACAGATTCACAACCCTTTGGGAGAAGTAGTTTCTCCTCAACTCTATTTTGAATGTGCTACCTCTTATTCTAAGACTTGTTCTAGAATTCCTCACAAGAGGAAGCAGCCATGTCTACTTTATCCATATCCCTGTGAGACAGTGCATACCTGTGCCATGTAATCGCAGGCATGGCATTCTGTGGTGGAGACGGACACCCGCTCCTCGTGGCCAGGAAGGTCACTGCAGCCCTATGACCACTGGGTCATTCCAGGGCTCGAGTGGGGACCTGTGGGCATATCACAATCATCAGCCCACAGGTGCGTGCATCAGGGAGGTGACGGATTCTCTGTATACCCAGGAATCAGATGATATCACCTTCAACATGGAGCAGGCCCACCAAGATGCCCGGGCTGCAGGTTTTGCAGCTATCGCCAGGATGACCCAGGTCCAGGGGGCGATCGATAGCACACATCTACCCCTGCAACCATCAGGGCACCAGGGAATGCCCTATATTAGTAAAAAGGGGTTCCACTCCATGAATGTTCAGATTGTGTGCAAAAACTGCCTCAGAATCATGCCCATGGGTGCCTGCTACCCTGGAGTGTGCATTACAGGTACATCCTGGGGCACTCGGAGATCCCCAGTGTCTTCAAGGGTTCATTGGGGACAATGGGCACCAGCTGAGGCCATGGCTGATGATGCCAGTGCAGAGGCCTGCAACCCAGATGGAGCCCCTTTACAATGAGACCCACACTGACACTCATGCTGTCATTGAGCGGTGTATCGAGCTGCTGAAACTGCAGTTCAAATGTCTGGACCGCTCTGGTGGGGCCCTACAGTACCCTCCTAGAGGGCCTCCCACTTTGTGGTGGACTGCAGTGCCCTTCACAATCCGGTACAGCAATGGGGCGACATGGTGGAGGAGGAGGAAGAGGAGGTTCATGCAGCCTTGTCTGAGGAGGAGAAACCATGATGTGGAGATGCCAGTGTTGGACTGGGGTGAGCACAGTAAGAAGTCGTACAACACCAGGTTAAAGTCCAACTGGTTTGTTTAGAATCACTAGCTTTTGGAGCACTGCTCCTTCCTCAGGCTCCTTCACCTGAGGAAGGAGCTGTGCTCCGACAGCTAGTGATTCGAAACAAACCTGTTGGACTTTAACCTGGTGTTGTGAGACTTCTTACTGAAGAGGAGAAGGCGGACCGGGGGGGCTAGAGGTCGACCCTGGGGAGGAGCCGGAGGATGGAGGACAGGCTGCCACGTGCGTCAAACATACCAGGAGGGCCAGGGAGGCCCTCATCATCTCCAGATTCTTCTCAGAACAGGCTGTGTCCATCAGCTCAATACCCCCCCCCCCCCCACCCTCGTTCCAAAATCCACCCTGCAACCACTCCCCCCTCCCCCCATCTCACTGCCCATTCCCCGATCACTTTTCTACCCTCTGTGGGTCTGTGTAACACCCCACCAGGGTGATGAGCCTGTGTTGACACTGTCCGCAGGAGAGTGATGGCCACTCGCTGTGAGGAAAGCTCTGGTGCTCCTCAGAATCTGATAAAGTCTGACTCCTGTCACGGCAGCACGGTGGCGCAGTGGGTTAGTCCTGTGGCCTCACGGCGCTGAGGTCCCAGGTTCGATCCCAGCTCTGGATCACTCTCCGTGTGGAGTTTGCACATTCTCCCCGTGTTTGCGTGGGTTTCGCCCCCACAACCCTAAAATGTGCAGAGTAGGTGGATTGGCCACGCTAAATTGCCCATTAATTGGAAAAATGAATTGGGTACTCTAAATTTATTTTTAAAACAGTCTGACTCCTGTCTTTCTGCTGAAAGTGCACTCACACCCATCATCATGACAGAGCCTGCATTGGGGGCCTTTGGTTTTGGACCACTGTGAGGGTGGGGGGAAGGGCGGCGCGGTGGCAGGAGGGGGAATGGAGGAACAGTGGGGAATGATTAAAGTGTCAGAGGTTTCACATGTTCATGTGCCAAATAATTTAATGGTGAACATTTTACTGTGACAGATTTCTATTCCCCTTAGCCCAGATAGTGACCCCCCAGTGCCCCCTCAGTTCTCCTCATTCTTTTTGGCCATCCGTGGTCCATTGCTATGCCTAGGTGTGTCCTCAGAATGCGCATCAGAGGTAGAGGCAGCCTGCTGCCTTCCATGCCTTGTCCTTTGATGCCCCTGGCCACATCCTCTGGAAGGCCTGGCGCCGGAGCGCCCCAGCAATCTTACTGGTGTCACAGGCGTCACCTTGCCACTCTGTTCTGCCCGCTGCCCTTAAGATGCGCTGGTGTCAGGAGGGGTATATTCAGGAGAACTGGAGACCGATATAGTCTCTTTTGTGGCAGGCCCTGGGTTGGTCTCCAGCCCTTCCTCCTCCCTGAGGGTGTCTGTAGGGCCCAGGGTGACGCCATGGGATGGAGGGTCAGCAAAAGTGAGCTTCAGAAGTCTCTGAGTCTTTTGTCACTGCCAGTTCTGGAGGCCCCCCATTGTCTGCACCATGGTGTTGGCACCCTCAGTCATGTTCCTCAGTGACTGGACCATGCTCTGCAGTGCCTCGACAACGTCCACCTGTGGTTGGGACAAGTCCCTCATCAACTGGGACATGACGTTAAGGCCAATGGCATTGGTCGTCACAGACTAAGCCATGCCTTGGACACTACCACGCAAGTCACGAATAGGGCCGGCATCGTAGCACAGTGGTTAGCACTGTTGCTTCACAACGCCAGGGTCCTAGGTTCGATTCCCGCTTGGATCACTGTCTGTGCGGAGTATGCACGTTCTCCCTGTGTCTGTGTGGGTTTCCTCCGGGTGCTCCGGTTTCCTCCCACAAGTCCTGAAAGACGTGCTGTTAGGTGAATTGGACATTCTGAATTCTCCCTCTGTGTACGGGAATGGCCGCCGGAATGTGGCGACTAGAGGATTTTCACAGTAACATCATTGAAGTGTTAATATAAACCTACTTGTGACAAGACAAAGATTATTATTATTAAAACATCATGCTGCAGGTTTTCCATTGCCATCACCACCCCAGCAGTTTTGGCTTGGGTGCCACATATTGCCAGCACTATCTCCTGCGCCTGAAGTTTTTGGGACTCCACAGTCGATGAAATGTTGCTGACACCCCTTCCTGAATCTCACTGATTTGGCCTATCATCTGCATCAACTCTAGGTGAACCTTGTCCAGAGGCTTGACATCTGGCTGAGAGCCAGCTGAGTCCTGGGATCCAGCAGACCTCCGGCTGCTGTCTCCCTCAGATGTTGCTGCCTCCTCCTGAGATGTTCATCAACAATTGTGTGATGCTCACCAGATATTGCCCCGCAGTCTGTCCACTGATGTCACGCACCGAGATATGTGTCTCTGCGCGGGTGGAAGGTGTAGGTGATAGCTGTGACACCTCGCCGGTGGTCTCCTCGCAGCTCTTCTTCCAGTTGTGCTCTTGGCTGGCAGTGTTGAATATAACTCCGGATGGCTTTGCCTCATCAGATGATGATCCTGCAAGGTAATAGATCAGTGGAATATGATCAGTGAAAGGGAAGGATAATTTTGTGCGACATCAACATCGCTTTTGAGACAGGTCATGTGGGTCAATGCGCAGTGGATCCTCACCTCAGTGGTGCAAGCCAACCTTGTTGTCACTGCTCCCTCCTCAGGAAACCCGCAATCTCCAGGGCCCGTTCCTCACAGGGGGTGAGGACTAGGCTCTTTGGCATCATTCGTCTTCTTCGGGCATTGGACGGTGGTTCTCCGTGTCATACTGCCCACACTGCCTGCAGCTGCCACTGCCTCTCAGGCAGCATTTCTGACCCAGCTGCTGTTTTCTGACCCCCTCGGGAGAACAGGGCCTCTCATTGGCAGCATCCCCAAAGCGAGGAGCAGGTCTCCGTGCTGCCATCCTCGTTGCTTGATTGTGATTGAATGGTGAGTGGGTGAGTGTTTAAAAGCATCTTCCCCTTATCAGTGGTGAGCAACTGAGGCACGAATTGTGCGCATTAGACGGCGAGGGAGCCAGGCATGGCGAGATTCACGTGGGTACATTTAGGGCGGGTTAATACAGACAGCTATCTCGCTAATGCAGCCGGTGTGAAACACTTCATCAAATTCGCCCAAATTTACACTTAGGGTGTGATTTTCCGGAAAGATTTCTAAGTGTGGTAGCAAGCGGGAACTGCCGTGAGCTTCCCGGCGCTCAGCCCGGCGAAGCCGGGAATGCTATTCAACATTAACTGGTCCACTTAATGAGGCCCCATGGGCTTCACGCCACAAATGAAGGCCTGCCAGCTGATTCGCTGGGACCCCACTCACCAGCCCCCCACGCTCAGCCTCCTCCACATGGTGCCAAGTCCATGAGTGCATGGCACATGTGCCGCACCCTCTCCTTGTTGACGTGGAGCCTCCTGCGGCATGGGCTTTCCAGCATCTGTTCAAAGGACCAGTGACGCCCGTACACCCTGGGTCATCGCAGGCCAAACCTTTTCGGTCTCTCCCTGGCCTGTTAGGCGGCCAGGTCCTCAGGCTATGGGGGGGTCCCTGCATATGGGCCGCCGCCTCGAGCCTCTGCAGATGCTGCTGCTGCCGCCGTCCCCAGCGTCTGGCCACCCAACCTACCAGCAGCACCATTAGGGCCAGTCTGCGGGATCTAAAATACCATCCATACTGTTCAATATCAGTAAGGAATTAGGAGAGGGTGTTAGACTGACGCGCAATGGTTGCTTCCACCCCAAGGCCCTCCTTTCCCCCATTGATACCCTCTCCTTCTCCGCCCCCCTTCCCAAGACCTGGAATGTTCTGCCCACGCACTCACCGCCGCAGCGGACCCCCCTCAACAGACCCCAGATCATGTACCCAAGACACCCGCACATAACTTCACCTGGGCCGGGTGCTGGTGCCCTCCCCATGGCACTGATCCATTTTCCGGCCGTGGACATGTCCCCGGAATTGTGTCTCATCCCCTGGGTGTTCGGATGTTGCTTCCTGCAGTGTTCAGGCACAGTGTCCAGGCATCCGTCTGATTGGGATGCGAGGCAATAACCCCCACATGCTACATGGCACACCCACCCACGGGAATCCATTAGAGATGTGTGAAGTGCTCACTTAACTATGATTGCCAATTCAGCAATAGCCTTCAGCCACATGACCAGAATCCTCAGCAGTTGGTGGGGGTTATGGGTGGTCGCTGGGGCAGACAGGCAAGGACAAGGATTGCCCCCGGACCGGGTACACCCAATCCAGGGGTTGGCATGGTGAAGCTGCGCTCAGTTGCACCCCCCCTTCAGCGACTCAGACCCTGCCGAGGGTTCCCTCCCCAGCCAAGTGTTCCCTACCCCCTACTGAGCACTGGGGCGGCAAACCCAGCTCCCCCGGGCTCTTTGCCTGTGAGTAACTGACCTCCTCGGCTCCCGGCACAAGCCCGTCTGCCAGGTTCACATTTTTGAAAAGGAGTACTATTCGGCACCAGCATGACCACTTGTTGGGGAGGCTGCTGAATCACGATGGCCGCTGGATATAGGGTGGCTCCTGTTAATTGTACGGAAATAGAGCTTGACGCCACGCTATGGTGGGATCCCGATTTTGCCTACGGGAGTGGGCTGGTTGCTTTGCAAACTGTTCGCTGCCATGTGCCAGCACAACGACCATGGAGAATTGCACTCTTAGATTTTTTTCCCCTAAATGACATCCTGTCACTTTGGGCGGGTTTGGCGGGGTAATTCCCACTGGGTATTTGGGTGCGATCCAGACCAGTATTCACACATACTTTTCTGTAGCTTGGAGATTTTTTCACTGGAAAATCCCACACTTTCAATTTTTTCCTGCAGTGGGGAGCTAAGGTCACCGACAAGACCGACTCCTCAGAGATCAGGCACCATTTTTAAAGAGTGCCTAGATCTCAAAGTGAGGTTGAGGGTTCCCCCCCCCCCCCACACCCATGGACATCGTGACCTCCCGCAGACATAGGCAATACCCCCAATCCTCAACCCTGGAGGGGCAACCTCCCCACATCACTAAAAGTCCATCCGACCTCTGCCCCCACACCACCCAGGCATGAGGATTACTTGGCCCCACACCCATCCATCCTTGTCAGCATTGAGGCATCGCCCCACCCCCAATTGAGCATGCCCCACTATGGGATCACTGAGCGCCCCCCACCTTTGGGGCTCCCCCTTTCTGTCCACTCCCTTTCAGCCCCCCTCTTTTTCAGCACCCCCATTCACCACCCACCCTTCATAACCCCCCCTTCACCTCCCAATTTCATGGGCGTGGCCCCCCTCAGGCTCTGCCCTTTGGCAGTTCCAGCCTGGCACCAGGGCACTGCCATGGAACCCTGGCAGTGCTAATCTGGCATCATTGAAGTGCCAAGTTTCACTTCCAGTGTGCCTGGGGACATCGCCAGGGCACCGCCCTGTCCCTAACCACCATGTGCCTCCAATGGCCTTCGAGCCCCCCGGTGTGGTCATCATGCCAGGTCTCCATTTTTGGAGACCAGTTCTAATTTTCGCTCACATTCGGCCTGGCCTGTGTGGCCGATGACTCCCGGGAGCTGGGTGACTGCGGCCGCAAATGGGGTGTACATATTTAAATTAGACTAATGACTCATTTAAATAAGTTTACCTGGACCATGCCCAGCGAGGGCGTGATCCAGATCGCAACGGCATGGCGGGCCGGCTGCATCGTATGTGGCTTACCGCCCAGCACAAAATCCAGTTGGACTCTCCCGCCATGCACCCAGCGTCACAGGATCTGCCTCAGGCACAACGCGGTGGGAAAATCATGCCCAATTTCATTGCTGGTATTTAATTTGTTCAACAAAGAGAAATAAGCAAGAACTGATCTAATCTATTGTTATTGCTTCATTCTTTTTTGCAACAGGCAAATACATTGAATCAGATATAAATTTTTAATGCATAGATATACATAATTTGTGTGTGTTTATTGCATTCTGAGTGGAAGACAAATCTGAAAGAAATTTGCTGAGATGTGATGCATTCTCATTGTACAGAACTGACATGTGCAGCCGTTGTTCCTTCCTAAAGTTACCTACAGAAGCTCAAACTCGAGAGCTATCAGTTTCATGTTGAAAGAGAAATAATGCATTCGACATAATAGTTGTTGCTTGAGAAGAAAAACACAATCCATCTGCTTGTCAGAAAACACTACGTTAAGATGTCAGTTAGTTATAAATTAAACGTTCAAGGAACCCATCAGTTTAACTACATTGTCTTCAAGCACAACATGAGTGCTACAATGCTTACTTTTATGTTGATGATAAGCAACAAATCATTTGGTTCATCAGAGTCTGTCAGAGACCAGCATTTCTCTCTGTTTTCACCCTGCTTGAAGAGGTAGGTTATGCCTACCGGCTATGATGGATAATTAATCTTACAGATATCTGGTGTAGCTATTTTGCTTGACTGGGTGGCACACACCTAATACATGATCTATGGCCAGTCTGCTTGTGTCTTGTGCCTTTCATTTGTCGGCCCATAGATGAACAAGTTCACATCTGGACAGTCAAAGTCATCATTTTGAACCATACGTATTGTCAAAAGAATTGTCATGTCTTCCCTCGTCTCTGCTTTAAATTCATCCAGATAGTGACATTTATTTCCCCCGGCGTGACACGTTCCTGTGAAACTGAAATGAGACAGTGTGGTATCACTAATCATCATCACATTACGTCGCCAAATCGAGAAAGCTGCTACTACACCTCGAGTGTGCGAAAAATAATACAGAGCTGGCAATTAGTCTCGGCTGTTTAATAAAAGGGAGATGGAACCAGTGACCTGGTGACTGTGAAGCTCGGTTAAATTTCTGCCAGGCTGGCTCATGATTGAACTTTTTCTATTCAACTCTTGACACTTACAGAGGTGGAAATGCTTTGAGTGTTGTTCTGTAAACAATTGCTGCCTTTCTAACGAGTGTTTCCTTTTTTGTTGCAGTCAGAGATGTCGACAGACACTGCGAGGTCATGTTGATTCTGTGAACAGCGTGCAGTTTCTTCCCTTCTCTAACACACTGCTCACCAGTGCAGCCGACAAGACCCTCTCTCTTTGGGATGCCAGAACGGTAAATCAAACCTTTTCCTCATTCGACCTTCCTGTTGTAATGGCCAACTAACTAAACATTAAGGGAGCGATTCTCCAGCCTCATTACACTCTTGCTTGAGCAAAATGAGGCCCGTGAATTGTGGGAGAGGCCAAAAACGAGAACCACGCCAGGCACCAAACAGTTTGTGATGCAACCGGCCCGCTCCTGTATGCAAAATCGGGATCTCGCCATGAAAAAACAGGGCAGCACGGTAGCTCAAGTGGAAAGCACTGTGGCTTCACAGCGCCAGGGTCCCAGGTTCGATTCCCCGCTGGGTCACTGTCTGTGTGGAGTTTGCATGTTCTCCCCGTGTCTGTGTGGGTTTCCTCCGGGTGCTCCGGTTTCCTCCCACAGTCCAAAGATGTGCGGGTTAGGTGGATTGGCCATGATACATTGCCCTTAGTGACCAGAAAAAGGTTAGGAAGGGTTAGTGGGTTACGGGGATAGGGTGGAAGTGAGGGCTTAAGTGCGTCGGTGCAGACTCGATGGGCCGTATGGCCTCCTTCTGCACTGTATGTTCTATGTTAAACTACAAACTGTAATTTTTTTGCATGGAATTTAAAACACAAAAAAGACTACTCAGCTCAACAGGTCTGTGCTAATGTTTAGGATCCACATGAGCATTCTGCCACTCTAATTCATCTGAACCTATCCACAAATTCTTATATTCCTTTCTCTCTCATGTGTTGATTTGGATATGATGTGCAGCACGGCAGCACAGTGGTTAGCACTGTTGCTTCACAGCACCAGGGTCCCAGGTTCGATCCCGGCTTAAGTCACTATCTGTGCGGAGTCTGCACGTTCTCCCCATTTCTGCATGGGTTTCCTCCGGGTGCTCCGGTTTGTTCCTACAAGCCCTGTGAAAGACATGCTGTTAGGTAATTTGGACATTCTGAATTCTCCTTCCATGTACCCGAACAGGCGTTCGGCGACTAGGGGCTTTTCACGGTAACTTCATTGCAGTGTTAATGTAAGCCTACTTGTGACAATAAAGATTATTTTTCAAAAATTAAAAATGCCAGCGCTGGACTGGGGTAGTCACAGTAAAAAGTCTCACAGTGCTCGGAAAGTTTGCAATTTCAAGTATACCTGTTGGACTTTAACCTGATGTTGTGAGACTTTTTACTTATCTGGATAGATAGAGTTTAGTTACTTTAACCCCTACCAAGCTCTGTGACAATGATTCAGCTACAATAGGGAAGCCTCCGATGTGCGTTCTTTCTTCCTCTCTTTTATAAATTTCTATTAATGTATTGCAGTTTTTTTAAAAAGACCATGCAACGGTTTTAATGAAATGTGAAATTAGATGGTTGTCTGTATGTCAATGTTTTTAAAGTTTTGTTGCTCTGTTTAATCACAAACCTTTCACTGCAAGCTCATTCATTTTGTTTGTCTCATGCATAATTCAGGATGACGTCCAGTTGATGATTTACATACTAAAGAATTGTGCTCTCTCAAGGAATCTCACACTGTCCATTGACATATTCCTACTGAGATAATAGTTTGTTTATGAAAAAATGGTTTACGCTCAGAAGATATTCTATGGGCATCATGGGTTTTGAGTGTCACAGCAAACAGATAATTTCCTGACACTGTACTGCCGGTGAATAGCCTCATCGAAACCGCTCATAATTTTCCCAAGTACAGGAATTTCCAGTAGGCTACTAAACCCGACTGAAATGGGGATCAGATGGGAAAGCCACTCATCTTTGATTTTCCCCATTTGGCCAATTAGTTGTTCGAGGTTGGTCTCACTGTCCAATTCGGGGCTGGTTTAGCACACTGGGCTAAATCGCTGGCTTTTAAAGAAGACCAAGACAGGCCAGCAGCACGGTTCAATTCCCGTACCAGCCTCCCCGAACAGGCGCCGGAATGTGGCGACTAGGGGCTTTTCACAGTAACTTCATTGAAGCCTACTCGTGAAAATAGCGATTTTCATTTTCATTTCAATTAATGATTTTTTTTTCTCGAAATTTAGAATCTCCAATTCTTTTTTCCAATTAAGTTGCAATTTAGTGTGGCCAATTCACCTACCTGCACATTTTTTGGGGTTGTGGGGGTGAGAGCCATGCAGACATGGAGAGAATGTGCAAACTCCACACGGACAGTGACCAAGAGCCGGGATTGAACCCGGGTCCTCAGCCCCGTGAGACACCAGTGCCAACAACTGCACCACCAATTAATGTTGGTGGGTGGTTCTCAAAGCTGTAGCGCCAATAAGAGAACTTCCAGCTTGAAAGCATTAGCATAATGTCATGGCAGGTAAGAGAGAGAGAGAGGGGAAGAGAATGCCCCAAAACGGAGGCACCCTCCAACGTTTTCAAAATTTAAGTGAATAAAGGCTTTGCAGCTGAGTCATCACTGTGGTGGGGATCTCCTTCATAAGGTGCTTGCCTGCTAAGCGAGCCAGGCAGGGAGGGCTTCAAGCCTGCCTGGAGGGCTGCCCCAGAACCACCACACAATCAACCCGGTTTTCAGAAACCCAAGCTAACCTGTGCCCCACTCTTTGGAGTGGAGAAAGACAGTAACATGTTTGGGAGCCTCTTTCAGTAGGCCTCAGAAAGCCTTCAATTCAGTCATTTGGATACCCACCACTTGCAAGCAGGAAGCCTTGCCGTACCCCCAATACCTTGTCTGCGAAAGTGCCCCAACGGAGGGATGGAGCCCTTCTCTGATCCTAACCCAGTGGAGGCTTACGACAACTTTTTTATTCACATTCATGCCTTGCAAGATTCCCTTATGAGAGCAAATTGCCCCTGAGTCTAAGAGTACAAAATAATAAGAAAGATTAAATGGGCAATACGAACAATAAAGGCCGGAATTCTCCAGCCGTTGCAATTCACTTTTCCCACGGCAGCACCCCCCCACGCCGATGGGTTTCCCGATGGCATGTGTGACATTATGTGAAATGTTCAGAATACAAAGGCTTAATGTCATATCATAATTAACCACTAGATGGAGCTTGATGCAGAACTACATAAAGCACTGACTCACAGGCTTCTGGGAGAGAAGGCTGGAGAGGAGCAGAGTGTAGAGTTTAGTTATAGATCGAAGGTTGAGACCAGTGTTAGTTGAGTGTAGATTACTAGATTATTGTTTACCAAAGGAGTAAGTGGTCGAGCTTTAATAAATAGTGTAAATATAATTTAGCTTTGTACATAAATTTGGCTTCTGTGGTCTTTGTGAACACTACAACATCCATTCTGATAACAGAATCACAAAGAACACCACAGCATAGGTTGGTTTCAATGGGAAATCCCATTGACAAACTGCGGAAAGATAGAATCCAGCTACCAGCGAACGGTGTGTTGCAAAGAAACATGCGGCTGGGGGACCAGAGAATTCAGCCCAAGTCTTTCATTTTAAGATTATAAATGATGGAATTTACCACCACAATCATGGGTGCAATTCTCCAGCCTTGTTACGTTCTCGCTCAAGTGTAACGAGGTCGGTGAATAGAGGGATAGGCCAAAATCGAGATCTGCGCCAGGCACCAAACAGTTTGCGATGCAACCAGCCCATTCCCATAGGTGAAATCGGGATAGCACCACTTAAGCCCCATTTCTATACAATTAACAAGAGCCACCTCATAGCCAGCGGCTTCCCCAGCAAGTGATCACGCTGGTGCCGATTAGTACTCCTTTTGAAAAACGCGAACCTGGCGGAAGGACTTCTGGGGGAGCCATGGAGGTGAGTAGTCATCGTTGCTCACAAGCAACAAGCCCGGAGGTGCTGGCCTTGTCACCACAGTGCTCAGTGGGGGTAGGGTATTCTCAGCTGCGGGTGGAGAGCTCTACACAGGGGTGGGCCGGCATTGGAGGGTGGGGGGGCAGAGGCACTGGGGGAGGCCAAACTGGGGGAAAACGCTTGCAGTAGCACCATGCCAAACCCTGGATAATGTGTACCCGTTCAAGGGAAAACCTTGTCCCTGCTTGTCTGCCCCAATGACCACCCTTAATCCGCTCCGACTACTGAGGCCTCTGGCTGTGCGGCTGAGGCTATTGCCAATAGGGAATTGGCAATTGTGGTTAAGTGAGCATTTCAGAGATGTCAAGTAGATTCCCGTGAGTGGGTGGGCCATGTAGCATGTGGGAGTCATTGCCGAGCATCCCAATCACACCTTGATGCCTGGACACTGTGCTTGAACACTGTGGGAGGCAACACCTCACACGCAACATTCGAACACCGTGGGGATGGTACACAGCTCCAGGGACATATCCACAGCTGGAGGATGGGTGAGTGCTACGAGGAGGGGAGGGGTGCTGGGAGAGATCGGGAAAGAGTCAAGAGGTCAACGCGAATTGCGGAAGGAAGTGACAGGCGTCACAATGGTTGTGCAAAAAGGTTTTAATGTGTTGTACAAACCCCATTCCCGATGGTGCCACGCCCCCACCTCCCCAAATGCCCTCCCCACCCCCCTAACTACCCCTCCCCCCCACCCCCTCCCCCGGTGCCCTCAGTGATCCTCAACGTGCTTGGCCCTCCTAGCTCTACTACTCTGTCTAGATATTTCCCCTTTCCCTAGGACACACATCTGAAGTGGCGGTTGCTAGCTGCCTACCTCATCCCATAGCCTTTGATGCCGCTGGCGGGCGTCCTCTGGGGGCTCTGGGGTTGGAGGGCCCCAGCTCACTTGTTGGCAGCACATGCGCCGTGCCGCCCTGCCCGCGTGCTGACTTTGAGACGCAGCCTCATCAAAGTGGTGGAACGCAGGGGAGCTGTTGGCCACCATCGCCACTCCATGGGATGAGTCCGGGTAGGCACTCAGCAACCCTCTTCCCGGTGTGCGCCACAGGGCCGTGGTGTTCTCCTTGAGACAGAAGGGCATCTGGTTCGAGCCCCGGCTGCCCTGCACCATCTTGCTCTGCCAGCCCTGGTGGTTCCCCAATGTCTGCACCATCGTATCGACGCCCTCAGCGATGCTCCTCAGTGATTGGGACATGCTCTGCAGCACCTCGGCAATGCCCATTTGCAATGGGACAAGCTCGGCATCGCCTCGGCCATGCCCACCTGAGAGCGGGATATGTCCCACAGAACCCCATCAAGGTCGGCCTGGTACTGGGTGACATCCCCCAGTGGTTCGGACATTCAGCCATGGCCATCACCGACGGCGTGACGCCTTGGACACCTTCACTCATGGTGCCAACGTCATGCACCAGGCTCTGCACTGCAATCACCTAGCAATGTTGGCCTTTGTGCCACTCATTGCCGGTGCCATCTCCTGCACCCATAGCCTCTGGGAGTGACACTGACATCTCCCTCTGAATGTCCCGGCCACTTCCGGTCATCTCCATCACGTCCGAGTACCTCTGTACCACAGGCTCAGTATTAGACTGGGACCTAGTCCTCCGATCGCTGTCTCGCCTGGGGATTCCTGCCTCCACCAATGCACATCAGCAGCAACGTGGTGTTCACTAGATTGTGCCCCAGAAACCTGTCCACGAACATGTCCCATCGAGTGTATCTGCACTGGTGGATGGTGGGGATGACAGCTGTGCCACAACTATAACAATTAAATTCGGAGCTCTCTTCCGAGGTGTTCTTCTCGGAGTCAGGAGAGGGAGTCACCCGGAATGGGCTGGCTCCGTTGGCTGGAGGACCTGCGGCAGAATGGACATGTGGTCAGTGTGAGGGATGGGTCAGTCTGTACGACAATAAAAGCTCATGTTTGACAAGTCCCCCGGGTGGAGCCCGGTGGTTCCTCAGTTCTGCAGCATCTGCCAGCCTCCGTGTGCGTGACCGCCCTGTCCTCGGCCACTCCTGTCACCTCCAGGTCATGTTCCTCGAAGGAGGTGAGGATTCTTTTTTAAATATTTAGAGTACCCAATTCATTTTTTCTAATTAAGGGGCAATTTAGCATGGCAAATTCACCTACCCTGCACATCTTTGGGTTGTGGGGGCAAAACCCACGCACACACGGGGAGAATGTGTAAACTTCACAAGGACAGTGACCCAGAGCCAGGATCGAACCTGGGACCTCGGCGCCATGAGGCAGCAATGGAAGTGCAGATTCTTAAGTCGGGCACCCCTCCGCCGGTCTGGGCCCTCTCCCGACAGTTATGGGAGAGTTTGTCCTGAGAAGATACAAAGAGGGCATCATTAGCCACATGCATGGTTCACAATGATGGGAGAGGGGGTGTGAAGGAGGGTTTGGGGGCGGTTGAAGGGGGAGGAGGTGGAGGAAGGGCTGGGGGTCGCATGGGGAGTTGGATGGTCAGTGCTCCCTTAGGGAGGGGGTGGCGGTTGTTGGTGTCTACTCACTTGTACTGCCCGGTGTAGGTCATTGACCTTTTTCCGGCACTGGAGGCCAGTCCTCCTGGTCATGCTCCCCGAGCTAAGAGCTGTCGCTACCTCACCTCAGGCACCACTGGCTGCTTGTGGCTCACCCTACGGGACTCTCGGTGGAACAAAGCATCGCTACTGGCCTCCACTGCATCTCGGAGCTTCCCCAGGTCAGCGACCCCGAATCTTGGGGCCGGTCCCCTCAGCACCATTATTGCGATCTGGCTGGCGTTGACTGAGCATGTGCAGCTGAAATGCTGCTCGAACTTGTTGGCTGGTGGGGCGCGAACTGGCGAGTGCGGTCCTGGTGAATCAGCAGGTGAGCCTTCATTGGCGATGAGAAGCCCATGAGGCCTTGTTAAATGGACCAATTATCGTTGAATTGCTTTGTTGGCCTCGCTAGGCTGAGCTCCAGGAATCACGCGGCAATTTCCGCTTGCTACTACACTTAGAAGTTTTTCCAGCGAATCGTGCCCCATACTTCTTCCAGTTCAAATATAGTTCAAATATTTTTGTTTACAAATATCCTCAGTTGTCTGCATCAAGAAGATGGGGCAATAGTCCCACAATTGGTATTTTGGCATTAATTGTCTGGGTTAAGCTCTGGATTTCTCTCACATAGATACATAGTAGATAGGAGCAGGAGGAGGCCTTTTAGCCCTTCGAGCCTGCTCCACGATTCAACATAATCATACAACTCAATAGCCTAATCCTGCTTTCTCCCCATAGCCTTTGATCCCATTCTCCCCAAGTGCTATATCCAGCCGCCTCTTGAATATATTCAATGTTTCAGCATCAATTATTTCCTCTGTCGGTGAATTCCACAGGCTCACCACTCTTTGGGTGAAGATATGTCTCCTCATCTCTGTCTGAAATGAGGAGACATATCCTCAGGCTGTGACCGCTGGTTCTGGACACACCCCTCATTGATAACATCTTCCCTGCATCTAGCCTGTCTAGTCCTGTTAGAATTTTATATATCAATATGAAATCCCTCCTCATTCTTTTGAATTCCGGCAAGAACAATCCCAACCTAGTCAATCTCTCCTCATATGATAGTCCCGTCATCCCTGGAATCAGTCTGGTAAACCTTCGCTGCACTCCCTCGAGAGCAAGAACATCCTTCCTCAGAAAAGGAGACCAAAACTGCACACAATACTCCAAGTGTGGCCTCACCAAGGCACTGCACAATTGCAGCAACACATCCCTGCTTCTATACTCGAAACCTCTTGCATTGAAGGCCAATATACCATTAGCCTTCTTTACTACCTGCTGCACCTGCATGCTTACCTTCAGCGAATGGTGCACAAGGACACCCAGGTCCTACTGCACACTCCCCTCTCCCAATTTACAACCATTCAGGTAATAATCTGCCTTCCCGATTTTGCTACCAAAGTGAATAACCTCACACTTATTCACCCCCCCCAACCTAACTTGGTATCATCTGTAAACTTTGCGATGTTACATTTTGTTCCCTCATCCAAATCCTTAATATATATTGTGAATAGCTGGGGTCCCAGCACCGATCCCTGTGGTACCCCACTGTTTACTGCCTGCCAATTTGAAAAGGACCCATTAATTCCTACTCTTTGTTTCCTTTCTGCCAACAGTTTTCTATCCATCTCAATATGTTTCCCCCAATCCGATGCACTTTAATTTTGCACAGTAATCTCTTATGCGTGACTTTGTCAAATGCCTTCTGGAAGTCCAAATATACCACACCGACTGGCTCCCCCTTGTTGACTGTAGTGGTTACATCTTCAAAGAATTCCAACAGATTTGTCAAGCATGATTTTCCCTTCATAAATCCATGCTGACTCTAACTGATCCTGCCAATGCTTTCTAAATGTTCCGCTATAATGTCCTTGGTAAAGTCATGAGAATGTCACATTAAGAAATGTTTGTCTGCTGATGTTACTGCAGTGATGTCAAAGTGAGGGTAGCATGTGGCGCAGTGATTAGCACTGGGACTGCGGCGCTGAGGACTGGGTTCGAATCCCGGCTCTGGGTCTCTGTCCATGTGGAGTTTGCACATTCTCCCCATGTCTGCGTGGGTTTCATTAATGAAATGAAATGAAATGAAAATCGCTTATTGTCACGAGTAGGCTTCAATGAAGTTACTGTGAAAAGCCCCTAGTCACCACATTCCGGCGCCTGTCCGGGGAGGCTGGTACGGGAATCGAACCGTGCTGCTGGCCTGCTTGGTCTGCTGTAAAAGCCAGTGATTTAGCCGAGTGAGCTAAACCAGTAATCAATCCCTTCGTCCTTCTTTGCTGAATTCTAAATTGTTTGCAATCCTGAGACCTATTATTTTTCTTGACCAATCTGTATACTTCTTCCTTGTATCGGATACTATTTCTGATTTCCTTTGTAAGCCATGGATTGGCCCTCTTACCCCTTTTACTTTTGTGCCAGATAGGAATGAACAGTTGCTGTACTTCCCCCATGCGTTCCTTGAATGTTTGCCATTGTCTATCCACTGTTATCCCTTTAAATAACTCTCCCCAATCTATCAAGACCAACTCACGCCTCATATCTTCAAAGTTCCCTTTATTAAGATTCAGCACCCGAGTCTCCAAATCAACTACTTCACTCTCCATCTTGATAAAAAATTCCATCATGTTATGGTCGCTCATCCCCAAGGGTTCTTGTAAAGCCAGATTCTCTTCCAAAACCTCTCCACATCTCCCTCTCCTCTTCTAAGATGTTCAATTGAAACCTACTTCTTTGAAAAAGCTTTTCCTCACCTGTTCTAATATCGATACATGCAACTTGGTGTCCAATTCTGAACGATAACGCTCATGTGAAGTGCCTCAAGAGATTTTAACTATGGGTTGGATTCTCCGATCCTGCGGCTATGTCCGCAGTATCCGTCTGGTTTTACAACCAGAAAGTCAGCGCTGCCTCCCCACCGATCTTCCGTCCAGTGGGGGGCCAGCAGCCGCGCAGCTGTAAAGCCCCCGACTTTACCTGCGGATATGGCCGGAAAATGGCCGGATCCGTGGCCGTGCATCGGTATCCGCAGCCGCCATGCGAGGTCCCCAAACGGTGTGAGCGCATGCACCCGACGCCGTTGAGGACTCGGCCCATCGGGGGTGGAGTATCGGGGGAGGGTCTCAGGTAAAGTCCTGAGGCCGTCCATACAGCGTGCGGCGTACTCCCCGAGTATGCCACTTTTGAGGGGGCGGAGCTTGGCAAAATCAGCACCGCCCCCGATTCCGGAGTAAACGGGGATTCTCCGGCTGACCTTCGAATGTGATTTTGGCGCCGGTGATCAGAGAATCCAGCCCAATATAAATAGAAGTTTTTGTTGGCTGTATTCCAAGTTTGCTTTTCAGTGCATGATGGATGGCCTACACAATGTCATCAAGGCAATCACATAACATCAAATCTATTGTGACTGCTTCAATCGTATACGATATAGCAAAAAAAACATCCCCCCCCCCGGTGCCTGTAGATAGAAAATCCAGAGGAATAGATGTTTTTTAGAGATGTAATTGTAATGCATCTGTAGCACATGACCTGCACTGTTCCGAGATGCAGTAGTCTGCTGCCAAGTGGAACCCCTGTTGGGTAACCTAGGCTTCACATTGACTTCCACACTGGGCCTAACTGTTAATTTAGAATCTAGCAGAATCAGCAGAGACTGATTGTTTCTTGATTGATGACTGCTCTAGCAAAAGCCGACACACAAATATTGGGATTGTTCCCAACACCACTTACAATAAGATCCACTCCTGGAAATAGCTCTTCTGTTTATTTCTCTTTTCTCAGTTAAAATCTGTTGATCATTTATATCAGTTTCGGTAATAATAATAATAAACTTTATCAGTGTCACAAGTAGGCTGACATTAACACTGCAATGAAGTTACTATGAAAATCCCCTAGTCGCCACACTACGGCACCTGTTTAGGTACAGAATGTCCAATTCACCTAACAAGCACGTCTTTCGGGACTTGTGGAAGGAAACTGGAGCACCCCGAGGAAACCCACGCAGTCATGGGGAGAGCGTGCAGACTCCACACAGACAATGGCCCAAGCGGGAATCAAACCTGGGATCCTGGCGCTATGAAGCAATAGTGATAACGACTGTCCAGGCAAGCAAAGAAATTAAACAGTTGTGATGAAATAGTATGTAGCAAAGTGATTTGCAGTTCTATTGTGGTATGTGATAAACGCTTATCAAACAAAGACTTGCATTTATATAATGCTTTTTCACTGGACTTCTCGCCTAAGATGTACTGTTGAAGCCTAGTCTGTGTTTTAAAATAGGAACTGCGGCAGCCAATTTGCATCCAGCAAACTCCCACAGAGAGCAATTCGATAACAACCAGCTAATCTGTTTTTTGTGCAGTTGATTGAAGGATAAATGCATTATCTCTTTAATTTAAATGTTCTACAAAAGGTTTGATTACCATCTTTCCTTTCAGATAGTTAACCTCAAAATATGTTTTTCTTATCGAAGTAAGTTTGGTTTTCCCCGATCCATCAACAACCTAGCCAAAGGCCTGTTCAGGCACCTGTTTAGCCACATTTTCCAAAGATTGTAATATTGTCTACTTTTCCTTTGGAGCAACTGATTGTGGGTTCATGTGCTTAAAATTGCGAAAGGATGGATAAGGTAAATAAAAGATGACTTTCCAGCACTTGACGGCTTAATAATGAGCAGCCACATGGATACAAGATTAAATGGAAGAGGCTTATAACAAAGAAACTTGTTTATAGTATAAAGGTTAATATTAAATATGTAAATAGACGGTTGACATCATCAGTGATGCCAGATCACATTACAAGAGTGTATACTGAGAGATAGTTCTGTGAGAAGCCTCATGCTAAGTCTTGTAATGTACGTAGGGAGTAGAATGTTAATTAAAAGCTCAAGTTTACGAATAGCCTTGCCTCCTGCAGTATCTATCAATTATGACTAAGGACAACTTCATCTATGACCCACAATGATTATGACAGATGGTGACTGAGGAAACACATTAGAAGAAGCACCAAGTGAAGAGCTCAGCAATTGGAGGGGCAGTAACAGAAACGGCTGTGGTACAAGAGCACCAGGGGGAAAACACCAACCGAACTTGGAGAAAAACTACAGTGAAGGAAGGCCATGGAAGAAGCCATGCCTTTGCCAGAGTGCTTCAGCCCCCTGGAAGGCCCAGATCAGGCTGAGAAATCACAGATACAGCAGGTGAAGGAAGCACAAGTCCAACATCTGGAAGGACAGTTGGCATCAAGCAAAATACAGCTGGAGAAACGTGATCCAGGAAAACAACAGACAATAGCAGAGGCATTGTCATGCATTTCTGTTGAAAAGCCGGAACACAAGTTCATAAATTTCATGGAAGATGTGTAACCCTATACCTGATTGACCACAAAGTTTCTAACTGCAACAATACAATACTGCAAATATGGATAGTCAGCATATGATTCTAATGATCCCTTCCTAAAGCAATACTTCGAGCAACGAAGACTTATTAGTGTTGTGGATGACCTGCTAATTTATGATGAGAGACTGATCATACCAAGATTATTCAGACTCGAGATCCTTCAGCGAATACACCAGGGACACCCAGGCATTGCAGATTATCGTGCTGAAGTGAAACATTCTGTTTGGTGTCCAGGGATTGAAAAGTATTTGGAGGAAATGATTTTGAGTTGCACCACCTGTGCAATCCATTGCCCAGAGCAAAGGAAACCACAGATGGTATCCTCATTTATGTCTGGACCAGGAGAAGATCTTGGAATTGACCTTTTCAAGCTCAAGGGGAGACATTCCTCATAGTTGTTGATTATTCCTCCATATGGATTGAGGTTAAACATCTTAAGCAGAAGACCTCAGAAGCAGTCACTAAATTACAAAAATAAGTTTTTGCCACACATGCTATTCCAAATCTGTTCATTTTAAGCAATGGTCTACAGTTTTCAAACATATGTTTCAAGCAGTTTACAAAAGCCTATGGATTTGTCCACAGGGCTAGTTTACCCAGATGCCCACAAGCAAATGGAGTGACCAAAAGATGAATAAGGACAATAAAAGTTTTGTTGACAAAAAATGACGACATCAACTTGGCACTGTTGAGCTAGCATTCCACATTACTCCACAATGTTTTGGCTCCGTGATGTCTCAAAAGCAGCAGATATAGAGAGCGTAGGGGAGAAAGAGGATGAGTATCATGTAATAAATCCAAAATGAGAAGCAGTGCCATAGAGTGCAAGCTTTATCAGAAGTCCAAGCAGGTAAATCAGTCTGGATTGATGACCAGAATCAAGAAGGCCAAATTTTGGAAAAAGTGCTAAATCCGTAACCTTATCTTGCCGAAACTGAAAAATAAATAGTGAAAAGAAACAGAAGCATGTTTATATCCACACAATGTAGTCCATTCAATGGAATGGACCAACTACGTAGACGATCAGGAAGATAACCTGAACAGACATTCAATGGTCTCTGAGGATTCACATAATACTCTATAAACTTCAAGAGAGAACATGGAGAACTTGAATGCTTTACACTCTTGCCATTTGGTAGTTCAAGGCATGTCAAAGCTTTTCGTCTTGTACTCATCAGGACACTTTGCACGAATAGCAGTATAAGGGGAAAACAAAATTTGTTTACTGTAGGAAAAGAAAATGCCGATTGGTTGACAAGTGGACTTTGATTAGAGAATGACATGGAGCGTGCACTAGTTGATGGTGATTGACAGATAACTGTCAAGCCTTGTTTCAAAATTAAACCAGGCATTTTGACCTTGTTTGGTGAAGGCACTGCCCAGGGGAATGAACCAGGAATGGCTGTCACTTATCTTGTTTAGCTGAAACAGGCGTAATGCGTGTACATATTCTTTCTGTCTGTAAGGAGGGCCTGTGTATTAATATATGTAGCTTCCAGGGCACACAAATGGACCACACTGTGAGCCTGACTGACAATCTTAAATTGGTTGTCAGCAACTGCCCCCACCTCCTTCACAGGCACAGGGTTCCCACCCCATGGCAGGCACAACACATCGCCAACAAGCATTGCACCCCCTGCTCCCACCCAAATGCAGGCACAACCCCCCACCTAGCAAGCAACACCACCCCACCTCACATAGAAGGGGAATCCCTTAATGGGGCTCCTCAGAAGCACCCTTGACACTACTGCCCTGACACTGCAACTCTGGAACTGCCAGGTTGGCACTGCCAGGTTGGCACTGCCAATGTGCCAGGGGTAATGTCCCCCACCAACCGGGGGCTATACCTCACTCATCCTCATTTTTGAAAACCAGCAGTGATACGTGCCAGATTAACCATCCGTCGCTGGGGTGGGGGAGGATATGCTATGGGTAGACACTATGGCATCAAGCCTGGAAATCAGACAAAAATATATAAAAATTTATGGGAATCAGGTTCATGCACTTTCTGGGCGTGAACCTGATTATGTCACCAGCAGAGGGCGGGGAATATCTCCAACGGTAACACTACGGGTAGTACTGTTGCTTCACAGCTCCAGGGTCCCAGGTTCGATTCCCGGCTTGGGTCATTGTCTCTGCAGAGTCTGCACGTTCTCCCCATGTCTGCGTGGGTTTCCTCCAGGCACTCCGGTTTCCTCCCACAAGTCCAGAAAGACGTTAGGTGTTAGGTGAATTGGACATTCTGATTTCTCCCTCTGTGTACCTGAACAGGCGCCGGAATGTGACAACTGGGGGGCTTTTTACAGTAACTTAATTGCAGTGTTAATGTAAGCCTACTTGTGACAATAAAGATTATTTATTTTTTAAAATGCCCCAAGGGACTTTATAGGAGCGATATTTTTTAAAATGGCAATGAGCCAAATAAGGAAGTATTAGGCCAAACAACCAATTGCTGGGTCAAAGCCGGAGGTTTTAAGGAACATCTCAAAGGAGAAAAGAGATGCTGAGAGGCAGAGAGCTTCAGGGAAAGAATTTCAGAACTTAGGGTCTTGGAATTGAAGACAATGATGGACTGAATAAAATTGGGAATACTCAAGAGGCCAGAATTGGCATAGCTCAGAAATCTTGGGGGTGTCGGACTGGAGTTGGTTACAAAGTTAGC
Organism: Scyliorhinus canicula; assembly: GCF_902713615.1. Classification (NCBI taxonomy): domain Eukaryota; kingdom Metazoa; phylum Chordata; class Chondrichthyes; order Carcharhiniformes; family Scyliorhinidae; genus Scyliorhinus; species Scyliorhinus canicula. The sequence continues at coordinate 137,764,325 of NC_052147.1, forward strand.
AAACGACGAGATCATGGATGAATTTGAAAACGAGTATGAGCATTTTAAAACTGAGGCAACTGAAGATACTCCATTAGGTTTAGTGGACTCAGAAAATTTGAAATCCTGTTCACTATTGCTCTGAATGTCTTTAGCTTAGAGAAGTCTGCTCTGACAGCTCAATTGTGAGAACTATTTCTTCACATGTCCCCAATTTATCATTCTTCCACAATTCCCGAGACTGTTACAGTTAAATTTCCTCAAACATTTGTTTCCTAAGCACTCTTCCATGACCCACAAGTGAAGATGGAGCTGGTTATTACAGACAACATGTCACCATTAATTTTAATGATTGACATCTCTCTCATGGTTTGTGGCGCATGTTTGCAATAGAGATGAGGCCACATCATTTCAGTGTTATCCAATTCAAATGGCTTCTGTGCAATCTGTGAGCTCTGTGGCTAGCTTAATGGTTCTTTCAGAACTTGAGGCAAAATCAGATTTTATCCCTGCGACATTCTGGTCAAATTCATGAAAAGGCAGATTTAAGTCATTTTTCCATGAGATTTTGTAATTTATCTACTGATATCACAATCATTGGATCACTCACAATTCAATAAATGATCAGGCTGAATAATGGATTTCTTAAGGCAGGACATTTTGTTCAATAAGAACCTTTGTAACCTCTTGTCACAAATGCCATTTACAAGACTGAGCTCATGTGAAAAAGATCATCAAACAGAGGAGCCCTCTGGTGCCATATCTCAAAAAGATGTCAACATGATTTATGCTTTCAAACGAAAAGCTTCATAACAGTAATACAGTTCCCTACAGTAACCAACGACAGGCTCTCTGCTCCTCCATTGTAACCAATCCCGTGCTCTCCACATTAATCAATCCCAGCCTCTTCACCCCGTCCACAGTAACCAATCCTCGGTTGTTCACCCTGCCACAATAACCAATCCCAGGCTCTGCTCCTCCACTGCAACCAATCCCGAACTCTTCCATTTCCTTCACCCATTAAAGAACCCTGGGTTTCTGAAACTCCCCCATAGTGACCAAGCCCAGACTCCTTTATCCTCTCCACAAGTAACCAACCCTGGGCTCTTTACCCCCAATGCAGTAGTCCACTATTTTCAGCAGTGCTGGTTATCTCATGCATAGGGCCAGAATTAACCATGCAGGTTAACCAAGCATGCCACAGCAATATCTAGCAGCATCCATTAATTGGAAGAGCCACCACTTCATTAAACAGTGATAGTTCGGTGAGTAGAACTCTCTACTTTGAGTCAGAGGGTGTATGTTCATATACTCTCGTGCTATCCTGCATTATAATTCACTTAGCCCGAGACAGACATTTAAAAGAGACAGAATCGCTGCAGCAGTCCTCATCAGACTAGACAGACCAAAATGAAGTGTTTTTTTTAATTTAGAGTGCCCGATTATTTATTTTTCAATTAAGGGCCAATTTAGCCTGGCCAATCCACCTAACCTGCACATCTTTGTGAAATCCACACAGTCATGGGGAGAATGTGCAAACTCCACACAGACAGTGACCCAGGGCCAGGATTCGAACCCAAGTCCTCAGCGCCGCAGTCCCAGTGCTATCCACTGCGCCACATGCCACCCTGACCAAAGTGAAGTTAAGGAAGCAGCAAAAGAAAGAGGGTCAACTGAATATTTGCAATAAGAGATGTGAGGAATAGAACCATAGAATCAAAGAACGATATATTACAGAAAGGGGCTATGTCTCCACTGTGCCTGTTCTGATTTTTAGAAGAGCTAGTTAATTAGTTGCACTCTCCTCCTTTTCCCCATAGCCACGCAAATTATCCCGCTTCAAGTATTTATCTAATCCCTTTTTGAATATTATTATTAAATCTGCTTTCTCTACACTTTCAAACACTGCATACCAAATCAGAACATCGTGCTGTGTACTTTTTCTCCTCAATCTCACTCCCTAGTTCTTTTGCAAATTATGTTCAACCAGTGGGCTCTTGTTACTGACTCTTTGCCATTGGAAAGAGTTTCTCCTTACTTACTCTATCAACCTACTTCATGATTTTGAATATCTTTATTAAGTCTCTCCTTAACCTCCTCTAATTTAACAAGAGCAACCCCAGTTTCCCCAGTTTCAGGTGTGACTGAAGTGATCCGCATGTAAAGCATGGACAAGTGAAGTGTGAGGTACGTGTTGAAATCACACGACATTGAGTGTGAGAGCCGTGCGCTCCCTCTGTGTCCAAAGTGTAAATATTTATTTTGCTTTTAGCATTCGAAGTTGATAATAGGTCCACTAATAAACGTATATTTAAGCATTTTCTATAACTCGTTCTGAAATATTCTGTTTTTAAAAAATGTACTCAGTCTTATTCATGAGGCCGCGATTAGTGAACAAGCTCGATTTCAATCTTGAGGGCCCACTGAGATGAAGGAGACCTCTCACTAGCCTAGTTTGCCCATCACTGGTCTGTACTGTTTACCTTGCGATTTCTGTCTGCACTGTTAACCTTGCAAACTCTCTCCTACAAGCAGAATTGCAGATGGTGCCATGGGGGAGAATTTATCACAGCACCCTATAACTATTATTCAGTGGTATGTCTTACTTTTCCTACAATTTTATTCACTTTAGACTGCAGCTAGCCTCGGTTTCGGCCAATATAATACAAGTATGTCAGGGCCTGCATGTGGTATCCAAAAACCAAAATCATCTGAAATCCGAAATGCAATAGGCCCAAGGATTTTTGATAAAAAATACCTGTCAAACACTCATTTGTGTACCCTTGGTGAATTACAATTTGTTAAACAACTGCAACTTGCATTTCTATAGTGCTTTTTGTCATGTTATTATAATGATGATACGTCATTGAGCTTATTTGCTATATGAGACACGAGGCACCAATCACTCATAAGAGATTGAGTAAACACATTGTGGTTCATTTATTAAGACTGGGCAGATAAGAACAGTTATACATGGGTATGTATCTAAGCAAACTAAGACAGGGGAGTGAATTTGCCGCCTCCCCAGCCACATGTTTCATGATGGTGACCATCACTGGTAGCGTGATTCTCGCCGGCCAATGGAATTTCTCATTGTAGGCACCCCATGCCGCCAAGAAACCCGTGGGTGGGGGTGCGCTGCTAGCGGAACGGAGAATCCCGCCAGCGGAGATTTCATCTCAGGATCTACAGGAGACATTTCCCATCCCATCCATTAACCTTTAAAGTCATCTGACAACATTCCCCATTCTTTTTTTTAGTTTTTACAATTAAGGGGCAATTTAGTGTGGCCAATCCACCTACCCTGCACATCTTTTTGGGTTGTGGGGTTGCGACCCCACGCAGACACGGGGAGAATGTGCAAACTCCACATGGACAGTGACCCAGGGCCGGGATCGACCCTTGGTCCTGTCATAATATCCACTCATGAATATAATGAGATGCAGATGAAATGAAATGAAATGAAAATTGCTTATTGTCATGAGTAGGCTTCAATGAAGTTACTGTGAAAAGCCCCTAGTCGCCACATTCCGGCGCCTGTCCGGGGAGGCTGGTCCGGGAATCGAACCGTGCTGCTGGCCTGCTTGGTCTGCTTTAAAAGCCAGCAATTTAGCCGAGTGAGCTAAACCAGCCCCTAGGTATACACAGATGCCACAGATAGGCAGTGATTGACACACAGGATAACCAATGAACACACACGACACTGAACAACCAATTACTAGACAGGACACTACCACTATAAAACACACAAGGCATTAAGACTCTGCCTCTTCTCACTGGATACAGCTACAGAGATAGTTAGAGTGCACAAGGCCACGAGCACCTTCTCCATGTGACAGAGAGCTAGTCTAGTCAAGCCAGTCTGAGGTTATCAGTTTAGATTAATAGAGTGTCAACCCACAGCAGATTATGTACAGCCCCAAGCAAGTTCAATAAAACAGTGATGGATCATCTCCTGTGTCGGACGCCTGATTCAAGTTTCACTGCACCCAGTTGCAGTCGATGTTAGACCAACTTAGATAACACATCATGGTACCAGGGAACTATTAACTCTAACGAACCTACCTCGAGTGACTCTGCAAGCAAACATCCAGTGGCATGGAAAAGATCCAGCCCCCTCCACAACTCTGGATCCCCGGCAACCTCGGCGCCAACTGGAAGATCTTCAAACAGAAGTTCCTCCTGTATATCGAGGCTTCCGACCTCGAGGCAGCATCGGATTCCAGGAAGATCGCGCTGTTCCTGTCGACTGCGGGGGATCACGCCATTCACATCTTTAACTTGCTCACGTTTGCCGATGGCGAAGACAAGATGAAGTTCAAGACAGTTCTGCTGAAATTCGACAGCCACTGCGAAGTCGAGGTAAATGAGAGCTTTGAATGGTGCATCTTCCAACAGAGGCTTCAGGGTAAGGATGAACCTTTTCAGTCCTTCTTGACCGATCTCCACATCCTAGCGCAGTCATGTAATTATGACTCAGTGGCTGATTCCATGATCCGAGATCAGATTGTTTTCAGGGTCCAGTCCGACTCCCTGCGGGAGCAGCTACTCAAAATCAAACTGGATAGATTTGTCATTCCCCAAAGCCTGCAAACCATGGTGCTCAGACAGATCCATGAGGGTCACCTTGAGGTCGAGAAATGTCGACGCAGAGCTCGGTAGGCAGTTTACTGGCCACGTGACCAGAGGGGATAGACCTCTTTCACGCAAATGGCCGTGATTACGTGCTTTTAATCGACTACTTCTCCAGCTTCCCGGAAGTGGTGAAACTGTTGGACCTCTCGTCCAAGTCCATCATCAAAGCCTGCATATAGACGTTTGCCAGGCACGGGATACCACTTACAGTAATGAGTGACAGCGTTCCATGTTTCTACAGCCAAGAGTGGGCCGACTTTGCACAGTCCTTCCACTTCAGGCATAGCACACCCAGTTCCCATTACCCGCAATCAAACGGGAAGGCCGAGAAGGGGATCCATATTGTCAAGCGGCTGCTTTGCAAGGCTGTAGACTCAGCCTCTGATTTTAACCTGGCGCTATTAGCATACAGGGCAACCCCTCTGTTGACTGGTTTGTCTCCGGCACAGCTGCTCAAGTACCGCAACCTGCGGACGACTGTTCCAGCCATCCATGTTCCAGACCTTGACCACCTCACGGTGCTGCAGAAAGTGCAGCGATCCAGGAACCATCAGAAGATCACATATGATGCTCATGCCACTGATCTGCCTGCATTGGCTTCAGAAGGTGTTGTTCGCGTCCAGCTGCCTGAGGGAGGTTGGTCAGCCTCAGCTGTTGTCATCAGACAGGCTGCCCCCAGGTCTTGCATGTTCACATGGCTGATGGCTCCATTCTTCGGCGCAACAGGAGGGCGCTGCGCAAAGTTGCCTGCCCACCACCTGATGGCACTTCTCTGCATGTCATCATGCTGCCTTAGGACATCGCGCACCACGTGGCCACCGATCTGGCAGTAGTCTCGCCTGTCCACGAGGCCACCGATCTGGCAGCAAGCTCACCTGTCCAGGTGCCGGCGTCCCCCCCCTCCACCTCTGAGGCGATCGACAAGAATTCGACGCCCACCACAAAGACTGAATCTATAGACTTGAATCCTGTACATTTTGTTCAGTTTGCTCTGTATCTGCACGATAGACACCTTCCCATGTAAATATGTTCATTCACTCACCACTTGTACATAGTCACACATGTATATACAGCTACATTCCAAAATTTATTTCAAAAAGGGGAGATGTCATAATATCCACTCATGGGTATAATGAGATGCAGACAGGCAGTGATTAACACACAGGGTAACCAATGAACACACACAACACAGAACAACCAATCACCAGACAGGACACTACCACTACAAGACACATGAGGCATTAAGACTCTGCCGCTTCTCACTGGATACAGCTACAGAGATAGTTAGAGTGCACAAGGCCACGAGCACCTTCTCCATGTGACAGAGAGCTAGTCTGGTCAAGCCAGTCTGAGGTTATCAGTTTAGATTAATAGAGTGTCAACCCACAGCAGATTATGTACAGCAACAAGCAAGTTCAATAAAACAGTGATGGACCATCTCCTGTGTCGGACGCCTGATTCGAGTCTCACTGCATCCAGTTGCAGTCGATGTTAGACCAACTCAGATAACACATCTGAGGTCCTTGGTGCCGTGAGGCAGCAGTGCTAACCACTACACCACTGTACCTTGCCTCATTCTTTTAAAATATATTTTCCCCGCTTGCAAAGAAGTAAAACTATCTACATTACATGTTCATGTTTAGTTACTTTTACATAAGTTTATAGAACTGATGAATCTATGAGTCTCTAAAGTATAGAGGTAATCGGGTACACCCCGATATTATAATGGTAACCTAGTCTGGAGTTTGTTTAACTGTTCACAGTGATCCGTGGGACTGTCATTCAAAGAAGCCCAAGATGAGCCATGAATGTATAGAATGGCGGAGCAGGCTGGATGGGCCATATGGACTAATGCCTCTCACATTTCTTGTATTCTTGCGGATTTTGTTCCTGGGTGCATTTGAGATTTTGTCCTCAATGCAAAAGGACTATGCAACGGTTGAAGTGCTGGAATAGATTTGGGCCGGATTTCTCCGTTTGGGAGACTATGGGCTGGATTCACCATTTCGGAGGCTAAGTGCTGACGCCGGCATGGGAACTGTGGCGTTTTACAACGGCAAAATCGGCAGCGACCCCTCAATGATCCTGAGACCGGAAGGGGCTAGCAGCTGCACCGAGTAAAACTCACGGCTCCCATGATATAGACGCCAGGGGAATCGCCGGGTTCGTGGCCGCGCATGCACCCGGTGGCGACATGCAGCAATCGCGCTGTAAAACATGGTGTTGGTCATGTGCGGACCCGACCTGCTACATAGTGCCCTCCTGACCACCCCCTGGCCACCAGTGCCCCAAGTCCTCACGGAAGCCCCCCCCACCCCCCCCCCCCCCCCCACCCCCCCCCCCCCCCCCCCCCACCCAGCCAACAACATTGTTCACGACCGACTATGGCGGCGCTGGACACAGTCTGCAGCCGCCACGCCGGGTTCCCAACCGCTGAGACAACATGTGGCTCGCGCGGTTGGGAACCCGGCCCTTTGGGGGCGGAGAATCGGGGGAGGGCCTTCAGGTGACACACCAATGCTGTTCCAACGAAATCCACGTTGGGAAACAATGAATCCCAACCTATATTCTGCCGCCAGATCTGAATCACAACTGATTTGCGCTCGCTCTGGGAGCAGAAATCCAGAAGTGATTTATAATCTCTTTCCATGCAAATTCGTGCATGATGGGGATTGCTAGGGATTCCCTCACGAATCCCACTATTGGGCCGCCATTTTGAGCAGATGGCTGATAGCAAGGTCTGGTGGCTCTGCACCCCACAATGCAATTCCGTCGCCCCCCCCCTCAGGATTTTCTGGGTCACCCCCCCCAACAGTATGAGGATGATCTGACACCCCTCACGACCTCCCATCAGGGACCCTCATGAGCGAGACCCCCACCAGAGACCCCTTAATTACAGTGGCCCCCAGCAGACTTCCCAATTACAGAGACCCCCACCAAAGATTCCCAATTACGGAGACCCCCACCAGAGACTCCCAATTACAGATGTCCCAGCCTGGAAGCTCCCATAAGAGATACGCATGCATGGTAGCTCGAGAGCAGACAGGCACAGGCAGAGAAAAAAAATCTCTGCTTGAAAACTCACCAGTGCAATATACCTGCTGGTTTAGGCAGAGGAAGCAACATCTGACAATTCCTAGAAAGAGAAAACCAGTCAGCTGGGATTAAACCCCATCAGATCTTTCATTCATATCTCTGTGAAATTGCTTTCACCAGCTGTGATTGATAGCTTCCGCACACACCCAGCCTGTAGGCTTGAGTGGCTTTCATGTATTCAGCTGTGAAACTAACCAGTTAAGTTTCTGGTGGGGGATTGGAAGATTATGACCAATTTCTCTGCAATTTCCATCTCTACGTAAATGGTTACAAGAAGGAGATAGATATATTTCTGATTTTAAAAAGGGGTGAAAGGGATATGGGGAATAGGTAGGGAGGTAGATTTGAGACCAGGAAGATATCAGCCATGATCTGATTGAATGGCAGAGCAGCTCGAAGGGCTGAATTGCCCACTTCTGCTCCGAATTTCTTTGTATCTGATGGAATCATCAATTCTACAGACACGTGCTTGTAGGATTAGAATAGCGGTTTTAATATACTTACAACAGAGCCAGCCTGTTAGCCGTTGAACTTTCGGTGAACTGGTTGGCTGACTCTGTGGCACGGATCTTTAGGGGGAGGAGTTCTGGGCGGAGCCAAGGGGGGAGCCCAGTACAAACTCTCGAGTACTCTCAGAGCTACTCCCCCTGGTGGTCAGGTAGTGCAACTGCACTTACAATATTGATACATATATATACTGTGAACAGAGTGGCATTGGTAACTTATAATACCGTATGAATCTCATTCACCACATTCACCCCCTGTGAAAAAAATTGAGTCCGGCTGGTAGTATGCAGACTTCAGATCCACCGTGGAAAATAGCCGATATTGGCGATCTGGTTAACCATGTCTGCAATTCTGGGTAGGGGATACGCGTCTAGGAGCGTAAAGCGATTTATGGTCTGACTATAGTCGACGACCATGCAAAATTTTTCCCCGGTCTTGACGACCACCACCTGAGCTCTCCAGGGACTATTACTGGCCTCTATGATCCCCTCACTGAGCAGCCTTCGAACCTCCGATCGGATAAAGACCCTATCCTGTAGGCTGTATCGCCTGCTGCGAGTAGCTACTGGTTTGCAATCTGGAGTGAGATTGGCGAAGAGAGGAGGGGGGGAGATGCGCAGCGTGGCTAGGCTGCAGATAGTGAGTGGGGGCAGGGGCCCGCCGAAGCTGAGGGTGAGGCTCTTGAGGTTGCACTGGAAATCCAGGCCTAATAAGAGTGGCGCGCAGAGGTCAGGCAGGACATAAAGTTTAAATTTTGAATAACTAGCACCTCGAATTGTGAGCGTAGTGACGGCGCATCCTTGGATTTGGACTGAGTGGGAGCCCGAAGCGAGGGCGATAGTTTGGCTCACAGGAAAAATAGGAAGCGAACAGCGTCTTACCAGCTCTGGGTGTATAAAGCTCTCGGTGCTCCCGGAGTCAAAGAGGCATGGCGTGCTGTTCCCGTTGATCTGGACCTCCGCCATCGAACTTCGTAGGTGCTTGGGGCGGGATTGATCTAGGGTGACCGCGTTGAGTTGCGGGCCGTGTGATGAGTGCTCGGGAAAGTCGTAGTCATCCGAGTGGGCGTCCGGTCGAGTAGATGCCGATACGTTCTGGCGAGCTTGATGCAGGATCGCTGCGCTGAGTTGCGGGCCGCGTGATGAGTGCCCGGGGAAGTCGTAGTCTTCAGATGAGCTTTCTGAGCATGGAGATGCAAATGGGGCCCGTGGATCGCACGTGGTGAGCGGCGAGGAAGATGGCGTCCAAGATGGTGGCCCCCATGAGTCGCACGTGGCCGGCCGCATGGTGGTGGTTTGCCAAGATGGCGGCTCCCATGGATCACTCATGGCGGGAGGGGGCGGAGTCGGGGCGTAGGCCGCAGTGTTTCGGGCACCACCGGCCCGATGGTGTTGGGAGCGATTTGTTCTCTCTACTGGGAAATTAGAAACTGGGGCCCTTTTCACGAGGCACACTCTGGCATAGTGGCCTTTCTTCCCGCAGCTACTGCAGGTCGCGGATCGGGCTGGGCAGTGCTGCTGCGGGTGCTGGCTTTGGCGACAGGAATGGCAGGCTGGGGCAGCTGAGCAGCTGGCTGGAGCAGCGGAGTAGCTGGCTGGTGCAGCTGAGTAGCTGGCTGGAGAAGCAGAGTAACTGGCTTTGGCAGCGCGGTAGCGGGGGGGCCGTGCGGCACAGGCCTGGGGGAGTTGTTGGTCGTGGGTCCACGATGAGGTCGTGGGGTCTGTGGGAAACGAGGTGAGGCTGTGGAAGGAGACTTCCATAGTGGTAGCAGCCTCCACAGTAGTATCTAAGTCCTGGGCCCTTTTTTCTAGCAGTCTTTGGCGCACATAGTTAGATCTAAGGCCCACTACGAAAACGTCCCGCACAGCAAGCTCCCTGTATTGGGCAGCAGGGTAGCATGGTGGTTAGCATAAATGCTTCACAGCTCCAGGGTCCCAGGTTCGATTCCCGGCTGGGTCACTGTCTGTGTGGAGTCTGCACGTCCTCCCCCTGTGTGCGTGGGTTTCCTCCGGGTGCTCCGGTTTCCTCCCACAGTCCAAAGATGTGCGGGTTAGGTGGATTGGCCATGCTAAATTGCACGTAGTGTCCTTATAAAAGTAAGGTTGGGGGGGGGGGGGGGTTTGTTGGGTTACGGGTATAGGGTGGATACGTGGGTTTGAGTAGGGTGATCATGGCTCGGCACAACATTGAGGGCCGAAGGGCCTGTTCTGTGCTGTACTGTTCTATGTTCTATGTTCAGCCGCGGTAACGGCTTGATAATTACAGTCATTAGAAAGATTGTTCAGTTCCCGTACAAACTCGGCTAGCGTTTCTGTAGGCCGTTGACGGCAAGTCGTAAACACGTGGCGTGCATAAACCTCGTTAATGGGCCTAAGGTACATTTTGTCCAATATCGCCAGCGCTGCGGTGTAAGAACCGGCCGGATTTAGCTGTGTGGAGATTCTGTGGCTTACCCTCGTGTGCAGTAGGCTGAGTTTTTGTTCCTCCGTTGTTCCAGCGGTGCTGGCTTCTGCCAGGTAGGCCGTAAAACATCTCAGCCAGTGGGAACAAATGTATTTAGCCTCTGCATCCTGCAGGTCGATTTCTAGGCTTGAGGGCTGCTTCCATGATTTACTTCGACTGTTTCGTAAGTATATTAAATTGATGGAACCAACAATTCTACGGACACGTGCTTGTAGGATTAGAATAGCAGTTTTAATATACTTACAACAGAGTCAGCCTGTTAGCCATTGAACTTTTGAGAAACTGGCTGGCTGACTCTGTGGCACGGATCTTTATACAGAAGCTCCAGGGGGAGGAGTTCTGGGCGGAGCCAAGGGGGGAGCCCAGTACAAACTCTCGAGTACTCCCAGAGCTACTCCCCCTGGTGGTCAGGTAGTGCAACTGCACTTACAATATTGATACATATATATACTGGGAACAGAGTGGCACTGGTACCTTATAATACCGTGTGAATCTCATTCACCACAGTATCTATGGACTTACTCAGCATCTTTGAATGCATCCAAACCAGTGCTGGTGACTTATCAATTTGAAGTACAACCAAACTTTCCAGTACCTCCTCTTTTATAATTTTTTAGCCCATCCGATATTTCAACGCTTACTCTTTCAAAATGACTTCGGCAGCATTTTCTAATAAGTTGTCATCTTCCGTTATTAGATCCATATTTTGGTCCCTCAATGGCCCCATCCTCCACTTATTATCCTTGTACTGTTTCTTTTTTAATAACATTTTATTGAGGTATTTTTGGTTTTACAAAATAAACAATGTACATGAGTTTGTAAACATAGTGCAAGTCGTCATCCTCCCTTACAGGTCCCACCTTTATTAATTCCCTACTCTAAGCTAAACTAACCCCCCCCCCCCGCCCCCCCCCCCCCCCCTTCTGCTAACGGTGAATTTTCCGCAAAGAAGTCGACGAACGGCTGCCACCTCCGGGTGAACCCTAACAGTAACCCTCTCAAGGCGAACTTGGTTTTCTCCAAACAGAGAAAGCTAGCCATGTCTGATAGCTAGGTCTCCGACTTTGGGGACTTTGAGTCCCTCCAAGCTAATAGTATCCGTCTCCGGGCTACCAGGCAAGCAAAGGCCAGAACGTCTGCCTCTTTCTCCTCCTGGATTCCCGGATCTTCTGACACCCCGAAAATCGCCACCTCTGGACTCAGTGCCACCCTTGTTTTTAACACCGTGTACATGATATCCGCAAGCCCCTGCCAGAATTCCCTAAGCATTTGGCATGTCCTCCCGCACACCTTGCACACCTATCTTCTACCCCAAAGAACCTGCTCATCCAGGCCACTGTCATGTGAGCCCGGCGAACAACCTGAAACTGTATCAGGCTGAGCCTGGCACATGTTGTGGACGCATTGACTCTACTCAGTGTGTCCGCCCAGAGACCATCCTCTATTGCTCCACCCAACTCCTCTTCCCACTTGCACTTCAGCTCCTCCATCTGTGTCCCCTCTGACCCCATGAGTTCCTTGTAGATGTCAGAGACCTTCCCTTCTCCCACCCACACTCTGGATACTACCCTGTCCTGTACTCCCCTTGGTAGTAGGAGCGGGAAGGTTGAAACCTGCCTGCGTAGGAAGTCCCGTACCTGCAGGTACCTCAACTAATTTCCCCTCGCCAATCCAAATTTCTCCTCCAGCTCCCTCAGGCTAGGGAAGCTCCCCTCTATAAACATATCTCCCATCCTCTCAAGCACTGCTCTCTGCCATCTCTGAAAGTCCCCATCCATCCTTCCCGGGGTAAACCGGTGATTGGTACAGATTGGAGACCAGACCGATGCTCCGTCCGCTCCCACATATCTCCTCCATTGCCTCCAGACTATCAGGGCCGCCACCACCATGGGGCTGGTGGAGTACCGTGCTGGCAGGAACGGCAGAGGCACCGTTATCAGCGCCCCCAAACTGGTGCCCGTGCATGAAGCCGCCCATGCCGACACCCCCCCCCCCCCCCCCCCCCCACCTACTTCTTGATCACTGCTATATTCGCCGCCCAGTAGTAATTACTGAAGCTTGGCAGCGCCAGCCCACCCTCTCCCTGGCTCCATTCAAGCATCCCTTTTATTACTTGCGGTGACTTGCCCGCCCATACAAAGCCAGTGTTCACTTTGTTGACCCATTTGAAAAAGGACCACGGAATAATTATGGGGAGTCACTGAAACACAAACAGGAATCTCGGTTGTACCATCGTGTTCACCGTCTGGACCCTCCCAGCGAATGACAACGGAGCGCATCCCACCTCCGAAAATCTTCATTCATTTGGTCTACTAGTCGGACCAGATTTAGTTTGTGCAGCCGATCCCATTCCCGCGCTACTTGGATGCCTAGGTACCGAAAGCATTCCCCTACTACTGTCCCTACTACTGTTAATGGCAATTCCCCCAATTGCCTCTCCTGTCCCCTTGCCTGGACCGCAAACATCTCACTTTTCCCCATATTTAGTTTATACCCCGAAAACCGGCCAAATTCCCCCAAAATCCTCATGATTTCTTTCATCCCCTCTGCTGGGTCTGATACATATAGGAGCAGGTTGTCTGCATATAGGACACTCTGTGTCCTTGTCCCGCTTCAGCGAAATCATGGCATGTGACATCGTCGGGGGAAGCACCCCACGCTCCCTTGCCTCATTGAATGTCGTCATCAACAGCAGCCCCAATATCCCAGAGAACGTTTTACAGAACTCCTCTGGATACTCGCCAGGGCCCTGGGCTTTACCCGGCTGCATGGCCTTCAGACCCTCCGCTATCTCTTCCTGTTGACCTGTAATATCTCCTTTACCAGTCGGTCCGTCCGTGCCCTGTCTGCCTTCTCCCTTTAGACCCGTATTGAGATCAGCTCCCCTCTAATCACCGCCTTCAATGCCTCCCAGACCACCGCTGCCGAAACTTCCCCCGTGTCGTTGACTTCCAGGTAGTTCTGAATACATTTCCTCAGCCGCCCACAGACCTCTTTGTCAGCTAAAAGTCCCACATCTAAACTCCAGTGCGGATGCTGGTTACTGTCCTTACTAACCTGTAGGTCAACCCAGTGCGGGGCATGGTCTGAGATTGTGATCGCCAAGTACCCCGTGTCCACTACTCCCATGAGTAGAGCCCTGCTCAAAATGAAAAAATCAATCCGGGAGTACACTTTCTGCATGTGAGAGTAGAAGGAGAACTCCTTCAATCTCGACTGCCCAAATCTCCATGGATCCACCCCCACCCCCGCATCTGCTCCATGAATCCTTTTAGCTCCTTTGCCATTGCTGGCACGCTGCCCGTTTTTGAGCTTGACTGGTCACAACCAGGGTCAATAACTATTGAATTCCCCTCGCATGACCAACTTATGCGAATCCAGGTCACGTATTTTCCGCAGCATCCTCTTTATAAACTCCACATCGTCCCAATTTGGCGCATACACATTTACTAATACCACCTGCACCCCTCCAGTTTCCCACTGACCACAATATACCGACCTCCCACATCCGAAACTATTCTTCCCGCCTCAAACACCACTCGCTTGTTGATCAGGATAGCGACCCCTCTAGTCTTCGAGTCCAGTCCCGAGTGAAAAACCTGTCCAACCCATCCCTTCCCTAATCTAATCTGGTCAGCTACTCTAAGGTGCATCTCCTGTAGCATTACCCCATCCGCCTTCAGTCGTCTCAAATGCGCGAACACGCGTGCCCTTTTGCCCTCGTACATTCTGGGTGATCAGCCTAGTTGGGAAGCTCAACGCCCTCCCCCCCCTTTGCCAATCAGCCATCACCTTTATTGGGCCCATCTCCAGCCTTCCACCCACGCCTCCACCGGCCTGCCCCCAGACAGCCTCCGCCCCTGACCTCCTCTCTGCCCATTAGCAAGAGTCCCTCCCGCGTCAGCAGAACATTTTCCCCCCTCCCCCCCAGTAACAGCACAATGTAAATCGACCCCTTTGATGAGCCTAACATCTGCTCACCCCCCCACTGCACTTCCATGAGCTAGCCCGCACAGCTATCTTGGTGGTCCCTGCTCCTGGTGTCAGACAATCTCCCACCTATTGTTCCCTCCCCACCCATCCCCCCCCGCTCATACACACATATTCAAATGAAAGACATTCCCAACACAATTCCCCACAAAAAAACGCTAAACAAAGAAAAGATCAAGCAAAAGATCCAGCATCTAACAAACACCCCTCCATCCCCCAACAGTGCAGATGTAAACTTTAAGGCACTCAGCTCCGCAACTGGCCCCAAATCAATACAGAAGGCATTGCAAATAACATCTACAGAACAAAAAACAAGAAACGTTTTAAACGTGAACGTTGCAGCAAAGTTCAAAGTTCTCAGTACACCACCAGCCTTTTCCTTTTCGCGAAGTCCAGCTCTTTCTCAGGCGACTCGAAATAGAAATGTTGCTCCTCGTACGTGACCCAGAGACAGACCGGATACAGCAGTCCAAGCTTCACTTTTTTCTGAAAAAGGGTCGACCTTATCTGGTTGAACCCTACTATTCTCCTGGCCACCTCCACACTCAGGTCTTGATAGATCCGCAGGATACTATTCTCCATTTATAGCTCCGTGTCTGCTTGGCCCACTGTAAAATACGCTCCTTGTCCAAATACCTGTGGAATCTCACTACCATTGCCCTCCGGGGGGGGGGGGGGGGGGGGGGGGGGGGGGGTGTCTCCCATTCACAACTTCTTCGTAAGCGCTCTGTGAGCCCTGTCCACCTCCAAGGGTCGGGAGAATGTCCTCTCTCCGAGCAGCTCCTCAAACATACCCGCTCTGTATGTCCCTGCGTCGCTCCTTCGGACCCTTCTGGGAGCCCAACGATTCTCAAGTTCTGCCGGCCGGAACTAATCTCTAGGTCCTCCACCTTCTCCAGGAGCCCCTGCTGGTCTCTCAGCAGCCCCACGTCCATCTCCACCGCAGTTTGATGTTCCTCCTGGTCAGCCAGCGCATTCTCTACTTTCTGGATCGCCCGATCTTGGGCATCCAAACTAAGCTCAAGCCGCACAATTGACTCTTTAATCGGGTCCAAGCAGTCCTGTTTCTGCTTGGCGAAGCCCTCCTGGATAACTTGCATCAGCTGCTCCGTTGACCGCAGGGTCGACAAGCCAGAGCTCCGGTCGTCCGCCATGCTTTCTCCCACTGCAGCTTCAGCCCAGGCCTTTTCTGTCCATCTGTTTCTGCCTTTGTGAGCACTTCTAGTCCGCCTCTCCATGCACCGATGTGGGAATCCTGTACACAATTGCCTCTCTCATCGATTTTCCAAATCAATTCCGGTAAAAAATCGGGGAAAAGGTCCAAAAGTCCGACCCGATCAGGAGCCACTAAATGTGCGACTTACTCCTTCATAGCCGCCATTGGAAGTCCCATCTTTGTTCTGTTTATATGTTTTGTGAAAGCCACGAAGAGTCCAACACAAGTTTGCTGAGTCAAAGGAAATGTAACTTTATTTACAATAGTATTTACAGAGTACCCAGTAGTTCACTGCTGGGTCAAAAGAAAAGGGGCGGGATTCTCTGTCGGCCAGCACTGAAATAGGGAAACACGATTGGGCGGAGAATCGGTTCCAACGGTGAGATTGAATTGGGCTCTGATTTGACACCAAATTGCAATTCCCCTTCGCCTCAACGGCGGCGCCAATACATTCCGGAACGCACGTCGAGTAAACACCGTTTACCGGCACGCATCCCATTACCTCCTACTCCCACGGGATGCCAAATGGCCCATGGGCTACTCCGTGGAACCGGGATGCAAGCGGAGCTGTCCCTTGAGGCTCTCCTGCCACCTGCCGCTGCAGGGTCTGCATTCTGGTGGTAATGGAGCACAGGGAATGGACCATCGCCATTTGGGACTGCGCCACATCACCCATTAACTTTGCGACCCAGACGGTCTCCCAGACGATCTCGATCCACTACAGTTTTCCTATCACTGCAACTGGTCCACAGCAGATGCTGTCTCCCTGGCTCCACAATCAACACTCGAACACCTCGACAATAAGGGCACCTATGTAAGACTGCTATTTATCGACTACAGCTCCGCCTTCAACACCATTATCCCGACAAGATTAATAACCAAACTCTGCAATCTTGGACTTTACCCCTCCCTGTGCATCTGGATCCTTGACTTCCTCACCAACAGACCACAATCTGTCAGGATAGGTAACCGCACCTCCTCCACAATAGTCCTCAACACTGCAAGGATGTGTGCTCAGTCCTCTACTGTACTCCCTATACACACATGACTGGATGGCAAGATTTAACTCCAACTCAATCCACAAGTTTGCGGATGATACAATTGTGGTGGGCCGTATCTCAAACGACGAACCAGACAACAGGAGGGAGATAAATCACTTGGTTGCATTGTGTATCAAAAACAACCTCTCTCTAAATGTCGGAAAGACCAAGGAACTGATTATCGACTTCAGGAAGCGAAGGACGACATGCACTCCCGTCTGCATCAATGGCTCCGAAGTTGAGATGGTCGATAGCGTTAGGTTCCTGGGGGTCACCATCGTCAACAGTCAGTCCTGGTCCACTCACATTGATGCAACAGGAGAGAAAGCTCAACAGCGTATTTTCTTCCTACGGAAGCTAAAGAAATTTGGCATGTCTGCATCGACTCTCACAAACTTCGACAGATGTGCCGTAGAGGGCACCCTATCCAGCTGCATCACAGCCTGGTATGGCAACTGTTCGGCCCAAGATTGCAAGAAACTGCGGTGAACTCAGCCCAGCGCATCACACAAGCTTGCCACCCTCCCATTGATTCTGTGTACACCTCCCGCTGCCTCAGGAAGGCAGACAGCATTATCATAGACCCCTCCCACCCAGGCATCGCCTTCTTCCAGACCCTTCCATCTGGGAGAAGGTATAGAGGTCTGAAGAACCGCATATCCATACATAAGAACAGCTTCTTCCCCACAGCTACAAGACTCCTCAACGACTCCCCCTCGGACTGATCTGTTCCCTGTAAGAACACTATCGACAACGTTCTATGCTTCTCTTGCTCATGTATTTGCTTTGTTTGGCCCCTTGTTCTGCACTGTAACCAATTACTGTTTGTCGATATACCATTTGTCAATGTTCTCTGTTGATTATTCTCTTTGTCTACTACATTCTGTATATGTTCCCTCGGCTGCAGAAAAATACTTTTCACTGTACTTCGGTACATGTGACAATAAATCAAATCAAAACAAATCAAATCACCTTCTGGGTCTGTGGCACATCAGCCAGTGACTACACCATCTCCCTCTGGGACTGGGCTACCTCCCCCTGTGTCTGCCCATGTCGGCCAGCGCCTGGGCAATACCATGGCCTGCTGTGACTGGGCCACGCTCAGAAGCGCCACTGCAATTTCCAGGTGGCTCTGACACATGGCTGCCTGTGGGTCGGAAACCCTGTCCTGGACCTTAGCCAGGCCCTGCAGTTGCCCCAGGCCTTGGACATGCTGAGCCATAGCCGCAACCCTCGCTTCCAATGCCTTCACCGCGGACTCCACCTGTGCTGTGTTGGCCTGCGTGGCACGCGTGTTTGGCACCAGTTCCTGTTCTTGCACGCAATTGGACTCCTCCAGCTGCAGGTGCTGGATGCTCACCGACAACTTCTCATGTAGTCCCTGACTCTGTGACTGCATCTCCACAATCGATGGGACTGTCCGTTCCAGAAGCCTGAAACCCGTCTGGATTTCAACCGTTTCTTGGGGTTGGCCCCCCTCAAACCGTCCACCCCATCGGGAATTAATACCTCCACCTGATGTATCAGATCAGCTGTGTGGTGCGCACCAGACTGTGCCCCTGGAACCTCTTCACTAAAATGCCCAACCGAGTTGAGTGTCTCTAGAGGGTAGTGGAGACAGCTGTGATGGGAAATCAGTGTCATCCTCAGACTCGAGCTCCGGGTCTCTTGGGTCTCAGGTCCATGGCTCGTGACTGTGCTGCTCTCCTCATCGCTGCTCGGAACCCGGGGCACTTGGTTGTGGCACTGGCTGGGGGCAGGAGACATCAGATGGATACGCCCCATCTCTATCAGGTCCTGCAAGACACAAGACAAGACACATGATTAGACTGCAAGCCGGGGGGTGGTGGGAGTCGGTACTGGTGAGGGTGGTGTGAGGGTGGTATGGGGGTTAGGCTGGTGTGGGGGAAGGGTTGACTCACATGTCATGGGGAACCGCAGCTAACCATGCTCTCGCTTCCTCGCCCATGGCCCATCACCTCCCCGGCAACCTCCCTTTCCTCTGGGCCTCCGTCCACGTCCAGAGCCCTCTGCTCTGTCACGGAGGGGCCGCAGGTCCGATGGTCTCCCTCCAGGTTTCTCCCACTCCTGGCGCTTATGGACGGCCTTCTCCTGGGGTGGGGGTGGAAACAGAAAACGACAGCGTTCGACACATGCAGCCCAGAGGGCGGGTAGGTGGTGGCCTCAGTGGCCTGGTCACCCAGCCATGGCGACAGTATGGATGCCGGCATGTGGTTCAGTCTGGGGGTTCGACCACCCTCCGGGTGGGGGTGGGGCGGTCGGGTTATGGGTGTGTTGGACGGGTGTTAGTGCCAGGGGCACCTTGCTTCCAATTCACCCTGGCAGTCCTGAGGCGGTTGTGCAGTTTCTTCTGGCACTGCTGGCTGGTCCAGACGATGTTGCCTGTGGCGCTCACCACCTATGCCATCTGCACCCAGGCATAGCGAATGGCGGCGGGTGGCAGCCTCCTTCCTGGACCAGGGTATGTGACAATATGTATATTGTAGCATAATCATCGTAGAACTTACAGTGCTGAAGGAAGCCATTCAGCCCATCGAGTCTGCACCGGCCCTTGGAAAGAGCACCCTACCCCAGCCCACACCTCCACCCTATCCTTGTAACCCAGTAACCTGACCTAACCTTTTGGACACTAAGGGGCAATTTATCATGGCCAATCCACCTAACCTGCACATCTTTGGACTGTGGGAGGAAACTGGAGCACCTGGAGGAAACCCACGCACATATGGGGAGAATGTGCAGACTCTGCACAGACAGTGACTCAATCCGGGAATCGAACCTGGGACCCTGGAGCTGCCAAGCAATTGTGCTAACCACTATGGTACTGTGCTGCCAATGAACGGTTAACAATTTACTGTAACTGCATCCAAACACTAGATGGCGATCAAGCGAATACACATGGATGACGTGATACTTTCGATTCGGGGAGAAGGTTGTTCGGCGAGGTAGAGAATAGTCGTGTTAACAGCAGCTCTGCAATTAGAATCATCGTTTTAGTGAATCTGTACTCTTTTATATCTTAGCAAGCAAGTCAAATCTATTTAGTTCTAATGTGAATAAATTAGCTTTGTTCAAAACTTAGCTTTATGTTCTTTGTGAGACACTACACTTCGAAGCCATCCTCATTCAGAAAGCAATGAACATCACAGGGTACAGGGTCACCCGCCTCTCCTCCACCTTGTCCAGGAGGGTCTCCAGCTCAGCGTCTGTAAATCATGGAGATACTCTCCTTGCTGCCATCTTGTTGGCTGGGATGGTGTGTGTGGGGAGTGAAGTGTGTATATGCAGCTGCAGCTTTTCAGCCTCCTGAGTGTCAATCGCGAATCTGGCGAATCCGGCACTGTTCCCATTGGAATTGATTGTGTTCCACGTGGCGCCGGTGCAAGCCCCTCAACAGACGCCGAATTGTTCCAGGTGCAGCATCAGTTTTGCTGTTGTAGAATTCCACGAATCCTGTGCTGGTGTCGAAACTTCATCTCAGGAACAGAGAATCCAGCTCAAGTTTAACGATTCCCGCGCCCCCTTAACAGGGGAGCTCATATTCCCTGAGATGGGGTTGTTAATTGTCCCTACCCTAGAGGACCTAGGCAGGTTACAACAATATGCCTCTAGAAAGCTTTTGGATTCCCTGTTGCGTTAGATGTCAATCTCTTCTCCTACTCTGACCTTTCCTCTCTGATTTAATTCTTCACTTTCCCTCTGAACTTTCTATATTCAGCCTTGTTCAAAAGTTTCATGAATTGCGGAAAATGGGGCAAGTGGTCCTGGTAATTCATGGATAAAAAAGAGTCAGCTGGAGACTCAATTTACTGAGAAGTGATCTAACCATTCTGGGAATAGGCTTCATCATCAGTTGCTATTGTAAGACCAAATTTCTTAAAGATGAAAGAGACTGAGATGGAGAGGCAGATCACTAGGAGGTGATCTGACCATTCTGAAGATACTTTATTGTGTTATTATTGTGATATCAAAATTTACTTGTGCTAAAACCATGCATATAAATCACCTTGCATGAAAATCTTTCTCCTCTGAAATTGGAATATCTGGCTTAGTTTGGAAACTCAGCATATTTAAACCACGGAAAAGCAAAATATAAATGTTGTCAGGAAATTGTGTCTCTGTATGTTAGGTTAGCAATCTGTGGAGATTGTAATATTTAAGGTGCAGGATCTTCCACAGCTTGTTACATTTGATCCTGCCTAGTAACAAGAGTGGGACCCTCTTTGGAGTGTTTTGATAGATTATCAGATCAATTCAAGGTTCAGTGATCAGTTACTTTCAGTCAGCCAGCAAGTATCCCAGGTACAATTGAATTGCGTAGAGAAACGATGGCTCACCCGTGTGTGCAGTAAGCTGAGTTTCTGCTCCTCTGTAGTCTCGGACGTGCTTGATTCAGCCAGGAAGGCCTTGAAACATCGAAGCCAGTGTAGGAAGATTTCCTTCGCCTCTGCAGCCTGTGGGTCGAGTTCTAATCGGTCAGGTTTGAGGGCTGATTCCATAGTAGTTTTCTTCAAGTTTTCTAAGTCTATTAAATTGATGTGACCATCAATTCACTAGACACACAATTGGAAGTAAACTGTGGTTTTAATAGTCTTACAACAAAGACTGCCTGCGACCAGAGGAACTGAGAGCAGGCTTACGGCTGCAACACTTTGTACTTCCGGTAGTGGGCGGAGCCATGGGCGGAGCCAAGGATGGAGCCCTGTACAAGCTCCTCATCTCCCCTATGGGCAGAGCCGTGCAACGGCTCACATACAGAGCCCACAAGGACATAATATAATGCAATGCAATACAGTGTGAATTACAATACAGTATAATTCACCACACACACACGAATCATTAAATTAAACCAGAATCATTTCAGAGTCAATTTAATTTTTCCAAGATGACTAGACAGAAATAGATAACCCAGTTAAACTCACTGAGGGTGGAAAGCCCTTTTAGAACTAGCTTTCACAGATCTATGGAACATTGTGCCTCTAGTGCTTTCAGAAATGTAAAGCTTCATTTGGAGAAAATTCTTAATTGGTCACAATACAATTGTAATTGCATTTATCATCCTGACGCTAGCACTTTGCCTAATGGAGCAAGAAAAATGAAATGAAGGGTCTGGCATTGATTTTCTTCTGTGGAAAAATCAAATTAACACTCGACTTTTTTTTCAGAATCTCAGAAGATGCCAACGTTCTGCATTAAAATTCTAGTTATAATTTTAAATCAATTTGGGATGCATTTTCCTCGTTTCCAGATGAGGGATCAGTTGTCCTGATTTTATGGAAAATCACAAAATAAAGAAGATGGTGGATGAGCACTATTATGTTAGCAAAGTTTCTTGGCAATCTGTATTTGTTAGTCTCTCTCTTCTTCCTTTGCTCCCTTCAGCCTCCTGCCTAACCCTTGCACTTCCCTCAATTATGTCCCAAATCTCAAAGCCACTTCAGACAGGTAAGGAAAATCGAGAAGCAGAGCGATCATCGTTCAGGCGTACATAGCAGCCAATTTGTGCACTGCAAGATCCCACAAATTGTAACATGATCAGTTAACCAGGACATTTTCTTTTGCTGGACAGGTGGAATGTGCCTCAGTTTGAAACCTCCTCTGCATCTTTAAAAATACAGACCCCTGCCAGTGTTGGCTTAATTTACCCAGAGATTAACTCAAATAAACACAAAAATTGAATGGGATGTAAATCAGGTTTCTGACCAGAGTGTGCCCCATTGTCACCAGATATGTGAGACAAATGTCGAGGCTAACATTGCCACAGTAGTGCAGTAGATTGTTCCCTTGTATTAAATTATCTTAATGCTAATTTCATGAAATATTTAGCAATTGATTGGCAGTGTTCTGGAAAGATGGGTTTGAAGGTTTTGGACATGGAAGAAATCACCTAAAATCTTGCACCTAACCCAAAGAACATAGTGGCAATTTGTTGACTGAATCAGGCCAAATTTATAATAAGAACAAAGTGTATTTGCATATCACCTTTAACAAAGCAAACTATCCCAAGGCACCTTCAAACAATGAGCCAAAGAAAGAGATATCAGTTGGTCAAAGCGGTAGCTTTTTAAATATTTATTTATTCACAGGATGTAGGGGTTGCTGGCTGGACAGCATTTATTGTCCATTCCTAATTTACCTTGAGAAGGTGATGGTGAGCTGCCTTCTTGAATCGTAGCAGTCTATATGGTGCAGGTACACCCAAGTGCTGTTACGAATGTACTTCCAGGATTTTAATCCAGCAACAGTAAAGGAACAGTCAGAATGGTGTGTGCCCTGGAGGAGAACTTGCAGGTGGTGGAGGTGGTGGCATCTTGCTGTCCTTGTCCTTCTACCTGCTGGAGGTCCAAGGTTTGGAAAATGCTCTCAAAGGAGCCTTGCCAATTGCATTTTTTAAGGAGCATTTTAAAGGATGAGAGAAAGGTAGAAAGCTGGAGAGGTTTAGGGAGGGAATATCAGAACTTAGGACCAAGGCAACTGAAAACACGATTGCCTATTAAGTTTGGCACAGATGGGAGTTGCAGTGCTGGCATGTTGAATATTCATCGTACATTAGTTGGCCTGCTTTCCAAGAGTGAATGTTAGAACACATGCACGATGTTTAACAGGTACTTGGCTCTGTACCCATACCTTGTGTCCACTATTGCTGGGGCTTATCAGTGGAACCTGTGTACATGCATGCAAGTTGTCACAGGATGATACTGGGACATGATATGGATGACTGCATGCACCATTGCAAAGGAAATTCCGAATTTAGAAAGTTAACAACATCCATTAAACGATTGCTTAAAGTTGTCAAAAAGGAGGGAAGGGTCTTCCAGATCATCAGAGGCCCCCAGGAGCCATTACATCTGGTCCACATTTATGTGGTCCAGTGCTAAATGGCGCCATGGCGAGGTCTCCCAGGCGGGGGTTTTTGATACCGGGCCTGGGGAGAATCTGGCGCAGACTGCCGAACTGCTCACTTAGATATACAAATCTGGATGCCGCCCAGTGAGGGTGAGATCGTGATGTCTCTGAGATCTCATTAGATCTCGCGAGGCGTCCCTAATGCAGTGGCGCCTATTGCAGGCAGAGGCCTTCTTCTGTTTGTCAACCAAGTCCTTTTCCTTGCAGTCTTTGTCTGCCAGTTTCTTTGGCAGGATTGCAAGTTGAGTCCGCAATTTCCTGACCATCAGGAACTCCAGTGGGGTGGACAAGTATGTGAGTAGGGTGGTGGGAAAATCCTCATTCTTCTTCATGAGGAGCTTTATCGTGCAGACCGTTGGACTGCAGGTACTTTGGGGAGCTGGTCTGGTGGCAAGAATCCAGCTGCTGCTTCAAAATGCGCAAGGTCTAGGTTAACGAACTGGAGACCTTTATCGGAAAAGAGTTTGTCTGGGATGTTGTAGGTGTAAAACAATTCCTTGAGCTCCTTGATGATCGTGGTGGTTGTGTAGAGTTTCTTGATCTTTATCCATCTGGAGTCCACGAAGATCAGGAAGGATCTACCATTTTGGATGAACAGGTCTCTCTGGTCCTTGCAATGTGCAAGGCACAGGTGTAGCAATTGGCAATGGTTTCTTCTATTGCCTTCGAGATACTCGACCACTGGCCTGCGTGTTGGCCTTGTAACATTTATCGTTGCTAAGTTGTCGCTGGTGTATCCTCTGGAGGACAGTCACCCACAAAGGGAATGGAATAACGAGGTGCTCATCATAGTTTAGCAGGCCATCTATGATGGTGAAGCGGCTCTGCCTCTTAATTCATGCTTCTGCTGAAATGTCAATTGATCGGTGATAATAGCCATTCCTGTGGGCAGTAGGAATGGGTGGGGGCACACTCCCATCGCATTCTGGATTTTGGTAGAGCTGTTGAAGCCAGGTCGTGGATGCAAGAAGGGGGCTAGTGGTCACCTGGGAGAAGGCCTCCACTTCTTTAACAAAGGGAACATCGTTATCGGTCGGAGGTTCTACATCGGCCTTTGAAAGGATATCGGCGGTTGTATGATTCTTACCCCAGACAGTCTCAGATTTGAAATGGATGAGGCAAAGGTGGAACCTGAGCGGGACATGTTGAACTCAAGGTCTTGTTGAGTAGTGGTTTGTCGTCTATCTCAATTATGATTTTGAGGCTGATGATGCAGTCTGAGAATTTTTTCAGGTCCATATAACCGCCAAAGCCTCTTTTTCAGTGACGGCTTGCCTGGTTTCTGTGCTTGATAGTCTGCTTGAAGCATAGCAGGCTGGCTTCCACACGCCACCTGGTTGCTCCTGAAAAATAACTCTCTGAGGCCTTGGGGAGGTGTCAGCTACAATGCTGGTAGGTAGAGCGGGTTATAGTGGATCAGGACGTCTGTGGAGAGTAACATCTGCAGCATGATGGCCCAGTGGTTAGCACTCTGGCTCACAACTCCAGGGACCCAAGTTCCATTCCGTCCTTAGATGACTCTGTGTGTATGGAGTTTGAACTTTCGCCCCGTGTCTGCGTGGGTTTCATCTGGGTGCTCTGATTTCCTCCCACAGTCCAAAGATGTGCAGGTTAGGTGGATTGGCCACGCTAATTGCTCCTTAGTGTCCAAAGGTTATGTGGGGTTAGAGGGATAGGGGACTGGGCCTAGGTAAGGTGCTATTTTGGTGGGTCGGTGCAGATTCAATGGGCTGAATGGTCTCTTTCTTCTATGTAGGGATTCTATGATTCTATTGGCCTTTGCGAAGTAAATGGCTCTGTGACCTGTTCCAGATGGGGCAAGAATTTTGCCTGCTGGTTCACCATGCCCACGAGGCTTCAGGTCCGAGATGAAGGAAGGAGTAAGAAGGTTGATGATTACCTTGGCCATGATACTGCTGCTGCTGATTACACCATGGCCCAGGAACCGGATGGAGGTTTTTGAGAACTTGCACTTTTCATTTAGTATTTGCCCAGCCTCCTGTAGCCATTCCGGGACTGCTGTGAGCCACTCATCGTGCTCGTGTGCTGTGGTGCAATCAGCCTGAACATCATCCATGTAGAAGATGACCCCTTGCAGTCCCTGCAGATGTGTGATGTGCGCTGGAAGATCTCCAGTGCTGATGTGATCTGAACGGTTGGCAGTTGAAGCAAAATCCTTCAATGCAATGATAGTGCTTGGGATCTGGGATTTCTTGTCGAGGGGAAATTGCCAGACACACCTGTTGGTGTCCAACTTTAAGAAAATGGTACATGTGGCTGCATTAACCATTAACGTTTAATATGCCAGATCCTTCTCCTACAATGGTGAGTTCCAGGAATTTGACTCAGCAACAATGAAGACTCAACAATATAGTTCCAAATTAGGATGGTGCATGACTTGGAAGGGACCACGGTGGTGGTGTTACCATGTGCCTGCTGTCCTAAATGTTCAAGGTGCTAAAGATCGTGGATTTGGAAGGTACTGTCAAAGGAGCCTGGTAGTGTTGCTGCACTTATAGGTGGTTTTCACTGATGTCACTGGTGGTCATGGAGGGAGTGGATGTTTAAGATGGTGAAAGGAGTTCTGACCAAATGGGTTACATTGTCTTGGATTGTGTCAAGATTCCTGTGTGTTGTTAGAGCATCGCTCAACTGGTAAAATGGTAAATGTTCCATCACATTCCTGACTTGTGCCTTGTCGTTGAAGGAAAGACATTGCGGGGGATGGAGGGTTAGGAGATGAATTACTCGCTGCGGAATACCGAGGATCTGGCTTGTAGCTATAGTATTAATGTGAATGGACCAGTTATATTTCTGGCCAAGATGTTGGTGGTGGGGGATTTATCAATGGTTATGCTATTGAATGTCAGGGGGAGATGGTTAGATTTTTCTTTGTTGGATATTATCATTGCCTGTGTAGTGTGAAAGTTTCATTGTCTATTATCAGACCAAACCTGAATGTTGCCCAGGTCTTGCTGCATGTGGGTGTATACTGCTTCATTATCTGTGAAGTTATGAATGGCACTGAACACAGCTATGAACAATCTGTTGGTTCTGTGTGAGTTTTGTGTTTGTGACTATGCATGGTGTGTGGGTTGTCTGTGTATGGGGTGAATGAATGGATTTTGTACATATGTCATGTCAGTTATGTGTGTATGTGGGGAGTTTGTTTGTGTGTATGTAGGAATATATGTGGTTGTGTATCAGGGTTGTGTGGGAGGTGTGTGTGTATCAGTGTGAGTGCATGTGTGGGGGTGTGTGCGTGTGTATGTGTATGAATGGGGGGGGGATTGTGTTGAGTCGGCTGAGTGTGAGATGCTGGCTGGTGTCTGTGATTACCCATTCAATTGAAACATAATCCAAACAAACCATCTCACAAGGTAACAGCCTTCGAAGGACCCCATTTGTAGCCTGCAGCCTGCCGAGCTGCTGAAGTGTCAATCAGCTGTGAGCTGAAGCAAGGAGTGGGAAGATCAGCTCATTGATCAGCACTGCAGCAGTGTTAATCTTACTGTCAGAAGCCATGGTGGTAAACAGGTAAGGGGACAGAAAAGTGAAGGAAATGAGATTTTAAAGCAAGTTACAGATCAATCATCATCAACTCCTGATGTGGCAAAATCACACCTGTCGCACATTTTATTATCATAGAATTTACAGTGCAGAAGGAGGCCATTCGGCCCATCGAGTCTGCACTGGCTCTTGGAAAGAGCATCCTACCCACGGTCAACACCTCCACCCTATTCCCATAACCCAGTAACCCCACCCAACACTAAGGGCAATTTATCATGGCCAATCCACCTAACCTGCACATCTCTGGACTGTGGGAGAAAACCGGAGCACCCGGAGGAAACCCACGCACACACGGAGAGGATGTGCAGACTCCACACAGACAGTGACCCAAGCCGGGAATCGAACCTGGAATGGAGCTGTGAAGCAATTGTGCTATCCACAATGCTACCGTGCTGCCCTTATATCTTACCAATATAATGGGAATGTAAACTTCCAAGCTCCAGGGCAATTTAATAGGGGGTGGGGGTGTACCTCAAAGATATGCTGGGGAACCACCCTCCCTCCAAAAGATGTTCCCAGGTAACACAGTGGTTAGCACTGTTGCTTCACAGCGCCAGGCTCCCAGGTTCGATTCCCAGCTTGGGTCACTGTCTGTGCGGAGTCTGCACATTCTCCCTGTGTCTGCGTGGGTTTCCTCCGGGTGCTCCTGGTTTCCTCCCACAAGTCCCAAAAGTCATGCTGTGATGTAATTTGGACATTCTGAATTCTCCCTCTGTATACCCGAACAGGTGCCGGAATGTGGCAACGAGGGGCTTTTCACAGTAACTTCATTGCAGTGTTAATGTAAGCCTACTTGTGACAATAAAGATTATTATTATTAGGATTGCACACCAATTGCAAACTTCCAATGGGCAATTGTCCTGCACTGGGAGCCATCAAAAACTGCAATTTAAATTGCAAACTTCGGATGGTTCCTGTAATAGCCTGCATGGGGCCTGCAGGGTGGGAATGATTATCTTCCCCGTGCTCCTTACTGAGTACGAGCTCCCCGCTAGGGGCGGGTGATCTCTATTCTCCCCTGTAAAAAAGGTCGGTCAGTAAGGCACTGGCCAAAACAGGAACCAGTAGGGATCTACTGAGCAGTGTAAATATCATGTGCACATAAAACTATATTGCTTTATTTTTACTTGGTGAGGACTCCCCGTGTTCTTATCAAAGTTCTGTCTCTGTTACGTCAGTAGTCACCTAAAAGAGGCTAGCAGGATTAAAATCACTTGTAGCTTCTGGTTAACTATTCTACAGACTCACATCAGCAGTCCTCTCCCCATGGGACTCCTCACCAATACCCTCCTGAAATCACCATATCATCCCCCCCCCCCCCCCCCCTCCCCCAGGGGCTCCCTCACCCCACAGGAGTTCCCCCTAATCCCTCAAACCCCTGTTACGGCCAATACAACTCGTCATGACTGCTCAACATCCCCCCCCCCCTGCCCCCTCCCCGTCCCCCTCCCCCCTCCTTGAATGTCAAATCCACTCCATCCTGGTTGATTTTTAAAAATAATTCTTATTGTCATAAGTAGGTTTACATGAACACTGCAACAAAGATACTGTGAAAAGCCCCGAATCGCCACATTGCGCTGACTGCCCAATATCCAACCCCCATCCTCCCGACTGATTTACACCACACCTCTCCCCCTCGATTGACTAACCCCCACCCTCCACGGCAACTGGCTGAATCTCCCACCCCCCGACCCCCAGCCTCTGACTGCCGATCCCCATCTCCCCACCACCCCACGAACTGGCCAACCTCCAACCCCCGACAGATCGACCATCCCCTGAATTCCAACCACTTACTTGACAACGCTCCCTTGTCCCTGGCTCGACAGTGGCTGAATCTTTAACCTCATCTGATTTATGGAAGCCGATGCTATAACAAATAGGGAATGACTTCCTTCCGTCCAATTGACCAGCACTTGACTGATCACCTCAGGAGCGTGCTGCCCTGCATAGTTCTCACGTGATTTGGCAGGTCGGGCTAAACAGGTTTGAAAAAATCTGAAGGTAAAGAAATAGGGAAATGGCAATCTGAACCTCATTGTCATTCAGCGGAAGCTTAGGTTCAGTGTCAGTGAATCATCTATTTTTACCTGAAAGGGCAGATGGGACATCTGTTTATCATCTCATCTAAAGAATAACAACAGACACTTGTCAGTATTGCATTGAAGTGTCAGATGAGATTTTGTGTTACACAACAGCAGCTTTTAATCTTTATTAGTGTCACAAGTAGGCTTACATTGAAACTGCAATTAAGTTACTGTGAAAATCCCCTTGTCGCCACACCCCGGCACCTGTTCGGGTACGCTGAGGGAGAATTCAGAATGTCCAATTCACCTAACAAGCACGTCTTTCAGGACAGGAGGAAATCCACGCAGACACAGGGAGAACATGCAGACTCCGCACAGACAGTGACCCAAGCCGGCAATCGAACCTGGGACCCTGGCGCTCTGAAGCAACAGTGCTAACCATTGTACTACTGCATTATATAGCACCTTTAACATAATAAAACATAAAAAGGCGCTTTGCAAGAGAATTGTTTGATTGATTGATTGATTGATTTGATTTATTGTCACATGTACCGAAGTACAGTGAAAAGTATTTTTCTGCGGCCGAAGGAACGTGCACAGTACATACATAGTAGACAAAAGAAGAATGAACAGAGAACATTGAGAAATGGTACATCGACAGTGATTGGTTACAGTGCGGAACAAGGAGCCAAACAAAGCAAATACATGAGCAAGAGCAGCATCGGGTGTTGTGAATAGTGTTCTTAAAGGGACCAGATCAGTCCGAGGGGGAGTCGTTGAGGAGTCTTGTAGCTGTGGGGAAGAAGCTTTTCCTATGTCTACATGTGCGGGTCTTCAGACTTCTGTACTTTCTGCCTGATGGAAGGGTCTGGAAGAAGGCAATGCCTGGTGGGAGGGGTCCCTGACAATGCTGTCTGCCTTCCTGAGGCAGCGGGAGGTGTACACAGAATCAATGGGAGGGTGGCAAGTTTGTGTGATGCGTTGGGCTGAGTTCACCACACTCTGCAGTTTCTTGCGATCTTGGACCGAGCAGTTGCCATACCAGGCTGTGATGCAGCCGGATAGGATGCTCTCTATGGCACAGCTGTAGAAGTTTGTGAGAGTCGATGCAGACATGCCAAATTTCTTTAGCTTCTGTAGGAAGTAAAGACGTTGTTGGGCTTTCTTGACTGTTGCATCAACGTGAGTGAACAAGGACACACTGTTGGCGATGGTGACCCCAGGAACTTAAAGCTATCGACAATCTCCACTTCGGAGCCATTGATGCAGATGGGAGTGTGTGTCGTGCTACGCTTCCTGAAGTCGATGATCAGTTCCTTGGTCTTTCCAACATTTAGAGAGAGGTTGTTTTCGGTACACCATGCAACCAAGTAATCTATCTCCCTTCTGTAGTCTGATTCATCGTTGTTTGAGATACTGCCCACCACAGTTGTATCATTCAAACTTATAGATTGAGTTGGAGTTAAATCTTGCCTCACAATCATGTGTGTATTGCAAAACATGCTGGAGGTACCTGGGCAGATGGCCAAATGCTTAGGCAAAGTAGTAGGTTTTAAGGAGTTTCTGAAAGGTGAATCGCAAAGGGGAACCCCCAAAGTCTTCTATAGGCATATTAGTCGCAAAAGGGTGATAAAAGGAGGAGTAGGGCTGATTAAGGACCTAAAGGGGGATTTACACATGGAGGCTGGGAACGTGGCTGAGATATTAAATGAATACTTAGCATCCGTCTGATTAAGGAGGTCAATGCTACCCAGGACATGGACCCAGTGGAAGAAATTCTGTCCTTCGAAGGGTTCAAAATTGATAAGGAGAAAATGTTGAATAAACTGTCGGAATTGACAATTGACTCAGCATCGGGTCCAAGGATATTGAGGGAATGAGAGAGGGAATTGCAGGGGCGCTGGCTATACTCTTTCAGTCTTCTCTAGACTCAAGACAACTATCAGAGGACTGGGGGATTCCAAACATTACAACCTTGCTAGAATTAGTAGTCACATGGAAAAATGTGGGTAACAGAAGGAGTTGATGAGGGTAAATTTTTTTTTTGATAAATATTTTTATTTTCCTTTTTCACATTTTCTTCAGAATTTTCTTCAGAACCAACAAACAGTAAACGGTAACGAATACAATGTCAATCCCCTTATTAACAACAACGATCCCATCCTCCCACCACCCCACAAACAACGACCCACCTGACAATGTAAGCATCAAATAAAACAAACCCTCCCAAGGGAAAAAAAGGAAAAAAGAAAAAGGAATCAGAAATCGCCTATGGTCACCATTGACATATACAGTCCAACCCCCAACCCCCACCCTAATATTCAATGCCATCCAATCCCCGAAAGAGTACTTTGAATGATACTACCCATGAATTGCAGACAGCACCCGCAACTCCCCTCCCGACTCCTCCCCCCCCCCCACACATCCTTCTGTAAACTCCCCCCAACCTTGGTTCCTTCCCCCAAATTTTCACCCCGGCTAGACTCACCAAAATCTGTTCTACCGGGCTCCGATGGCCGCAGCCCCTTCCCCTACCTCACTCCCGTTCACTGGCCGGCTTAAATCGGCCAGCGTGGAGGCCACCACCCAGGTCCCCTTCCCCCTTGCCCGGTCCCAGGAAAATCAAGAAATCCCCTTTAGCACACAAACCCCGCACACACACCCAAGCCCCAAAGAATCATCATTGCAAATCAGAGTCCCATCTCTTCCCTTGTCCAAACATATACAACGTCGACTAATTTAGTATATACACCAACATGCAGCGAAAAAATAAAGTTATATGAGGCTACATCGGTACACGACCATTTCTTAATTCTGCTACAGTCCTTCTGCCTTCGCAAACTCCTCCTCTGCTTCCGGCTTCCCAAAATAAAAGTCCTTGGATTTGTAGGTCACCCTCAACTTAGCTGGACATACTATGCCGCACTGCACCTTGCTTATGTACAGTGCCTTCTACACCCAGCTGAAGGCAGCCCGCCTCCTCGCCAGCTTCACCGTAAAGTCCTGGTATACGCGTATACCAGCTCCAGCCCACTGCACCACCCACTTCTGCTTTGCCCAGCACAGGACCTTCTCCTTCACACTGTACGGAAACACAGAGTCACTACTCTTGGCAGCTCACTCGCCTTTGGTATAGGCCTCCACGACCGATGAGCTCGATCCTGTTCATATCAGGAGGGATCGTACCCCTCCCCTAATAGCTTCGCCAACATCATGGCAAAATACTCTGTCGGATTCGGCCTTCCACCCCTTTGGGCAGACCCACAATCCTCAGATTCTGTCTCCTGGATCTGTTTTCCAGGTCTTCCATTTTGGCTTGCAGACCATTGTTGGTCTCTAGCACCCTCCGCAACTCCTTCCCCATCGAGGTGAGTTGATCACTGTGCTGCAATAATGCCTCTTCCACTTCCTTCAGTGTCTCACCTTGCCCCTGCACCTCCGCTGGTGCACTCGATACCACCGCCCTCACCGGGGCAATCGCCTCCTCCACCAGCACTTTCAATACCGCCCCCATCTCCTTCTTCATCCCTTCCATTTGTTTTGTGAACTGTTTTTCAAGTTCCACAGCCATCACCTTGGTCATTTCTTCTGCTGTGAGCGATGCGGCCTCCCCTGGTGCTCCAGCCTTCGCTTTCCTTACAGTTCCTGCACTGACTTTTTCACTCCCTGGCGGACTTCCATTAACCCCCTTTTTCACGGCAGTTTTTCTCCCAAACTTGGACATGTCTCCTCCCTGTGCCTTCTTACGGCCTTTTCAGCCTCTGTGGCCCCTGGGGCTGGGCGTTAAAACTCCGAAATTCCTATTCCCGAGCGGGAGTCCTCCAGTGTGCGGCTACCTTCCGCCTGCCATCACCGGAAGTCCCTGATGAGGGTAATTCTGTTGATAAGGTGTACTTGGTCTTTCAGAAGTCATTTGATACAATGCCGCCCAACAGACTTGTGAGAAAGGTTATAGCTCATGCAATAAAAGGAACAGTAGAAATGTGTATACAAAATTGGCTTAATAATAGGATGCCAAGAGGAATGGCCAATGGATCTTTTTTGGGCTGGAGAAAGGTTTGTAGTGGTGTTCCCCAGGAGTCAGTTTTGCAACCCTTGCATTTCCTGATATATATTAATCTAGATCTTGTGTGCAGGGGACAGTTTCAAAATTTGCAGATGATACAAAACTTGGGAATTATTGAAAGCTGTGAAGAGATCAGTGTAGAACTTCAAACGGACATAGACAAGTTGGTGGAGTGGGTAGATGGGTGGCAGATGAAGCTCAATGTGGAGAAGTATGAGGTGATGTATTTGGATAGGAAGGACATGGAGAGACAATATAAAATAAGGGATCAAATTCTAAAAGAGGTGCAGGAGCATAGGATGTATATGTGTACAGATCATTGATAGTGGCAGGACAGGTGGACAGAGAAGTTAATAAAGCATATAGTATCCTGAGCTTTATTAATAGGGGCATAGAGTACAAGAGCAAGGATGTTATGCTGAACAAGACACTAGTTAAACCTCAGCTGCAGTATTGTGTACAGTTCTGGGCGCCACACTACAGGAAGGATGTGAAGGCATTGGAGAGGGTGCTGAAGAGGTTTACAAGAATGGTTCCAGGGGTGAGAAACTTCAGTTATGAGGATAGATTGGAGAGGTTGGGACTGTCCCCCTTTGAGAGAGGAAAGTTGAGAGGAGATTTGTTAGAAATGTTCAAAATCATGAGGGGGCAGAGTAAATGGAGAGAAACTGTTCCGCTCGTAAAAAAATTAAGAATGATTAAGAATAGTTAAGAATACAGCAGCAGGATAGCGCAGTGGATAGCACTGTTGCTTCACAGCTCCAGGGTCCCAGGTTTGATTCCTGGCTTGGTTCACTGTTTCTGCGGAGTCTGCACGTTCTCCTCGTGTCTACATGGGTTTCCTCCGGGTGCTCCGGTTTCCTCCCACAGTCCAAAGATGTGCAGGTTCGGTGGATTGGCCATGCTAAATTGCCCCTAGCGTCCAAAAAAAAGATCAGGTCGGGTTACTGGGTTACGGGCATAGGGTGGAAGTGTATACTTAAGTAGGGTGCCCTTTCCCTACTGAACTGTAAATTCTAAAATTCTATGAGCGGGCACAGATTTAAGGTGATTTGCAAAAGAAACAAATGTGATGCGAGAAAAATCTTTTTCACACAACAAATGGTTGGGGACTGAAATGCTCTGCTTGGAACTGTGGACAAGGCAGGTTCAATTGAGGCATTCAAGATGGCAGTAGATGATTATTTGAATAGAAGCAATATGCAGGGGTATGGAGAAAAGGCAGGAGAATGGCACAAAGCCAAAATACGAGTTTGGAGAGCCGGTGCAGACAAATGGGGCTGGATTCTCCGATTTTCAGGCTATGTCCTGACGCCAGCGTGGGAACGGTGGCCTTTTGGCTGGGGGCCAGCATGCAGGCAACATAGAGCACCCGGCTCCAGCTGCCAATATGGCCAGAGAATTGCCAGATACGTGGCCACGCATGTGCACGGCGGTGGCCTACAGTCCCCCAGACCACCCCCTAACAGTGCCCCCAGTCCCTGCCAAAGACGCCCTGATCGTGGATCGGCTCTCCCCCGTCTGTGGTGGCGCTGGACTGAGTCCACAGCTGCCAGGCCGAGTTCCCGACAAGTAATACCATAAGAGACCCACACCGTCAGGAACTCGACCAGTCGGGGGAGCAGCATTGGGGGGAGGGCCTCAGGCAACATCCTGAGGCCGTCAATGCGGCGTGCAGCGTACTCCAAGAGTACGCCACTTTGAAGGGGGCAACGCATCGCGAAAGCGGCGCCACCCCCCGATTTCAGAGTGAACTTTGCTTCCCCAGCCGATCGCTGAATGCGATTTCGGCGTCGGCGACCGAAGAATCTCGCCCCGAGCCTCCTTCTGCATTGTAACATTTCTGTGATTCTGAGATAAAGAGGCAGAGGGGGAAGAACTCTCAATGCTTAGTGCTTTGGCAGCTGAAGACATAACTACTAATGTTGGAGCGATTAGAATAGGGAATGCGCAAGATGCTAAAATTGATAAAATGTATAGATTGCAAGCAACAATAGGGCTGCAGGAGATTACAGAGATAGATGAGTAAAGGTATGGAGGAATTTCAAAACCAGAATGATCATTTTAAAATTGATGCTTTGCTTAACTAGGAAGCAATGGACTTCCAGTGGCGGCTATGAAGGAGTAAGTCGCACATTTGGTGGCTCCCGAACTGGTCGTAATTTTGGACCTTTTCCCCCGATTTTCTACCGGACCTGAATTGTAAAACTGATGACAGAGGCAATTGTGTACTAAATTCCTACATTGGTGTATGGAGAGGAGGACTAGAAGTGCTCGTAAAGGCAGAAACAGAAAGACAGAGAAGGCTTGGGCTGAAGCTGCAGCGGGAGACATGGCAGAGGACCGGACCTCTGGTTTGTCGACCCAAGGGTCAACGGATAAGCTGATGCAAGTTATTCAGAAAGGCTTTGCTAAGCAGAAACGGGACTGCTTGGACCAGATAAAAGAGTCAATTGAGCAGCTGGAGCTTAAATTGGACGCCCAAGATCGGACGATCCAGAAAGTAGAGAAGGCGCTGGCTGAGCAGGAGGAACATCAAACTGCAGTGGAGTTGGAGGTGGAGATGCTGAGAGACCAGCAGAAAAGGTTCCTGGAGAAGGTGGAGGACCTAGAGAACAGGTCCCGCTGGCAGAACTTGAGAACCATTGGACTCCCAGAGGGGTTCAAAGGAGCGGATGCTGGGGCATACATAGCGGGTATGTTTGAGAAGCTGCTGGGGGAGGGGACATTCTCCCGACCCTTGGAGCTGGACAGGGCTCACAGAGTGCCTGTGAGGAAGCCGCGAATGGGAGACCCCCCGAGGGCAATGGTGGTGAGATTCCACAGCTACTTGGATAAGGAGCGCATTCTGCAATGGGCCAAGCAGACACCGAGCTGTAAGTGGGACAACAGCATCCTGCGGGTTTACCAAGACCTGAGTGTGGAGGTGGCCAGGAGAAGAGCAGGCTTCAACCAGGTTAGGTCGATCCTTTTCAAGAAAAAGCTGATATTCGGACTGTTGTATCCGGCCGTCTCTGGGTCACACACGAGGAACAGCAGTTTTATTTTGAGTCGCCTGAGGACGCGCTGGACTTCGCGAAAAGGAAAGGACTGGTGGTGGACTGAGAACTTTTGAACTTTGCTGCATCGTTCTTGTTTTCTTTTTTTTTGTTTTTCTGTTTTTCTAAAAAAAAAAATTCTCGTTTTTCGTTTTGTGGAAGCTTTTTGTAATGCCATTTGCATTGATTTGGGACCAGCGGCAGAGCTGAGTGAGTTCAGGTTTTCATTTGCACTGTTGGGGGATGGAGGTGTGCTTTTATAGATCTTGCTGTTTTTTTGTTGGGCAATTGTGTGGGGATTGTTTGATGTTGGAGTATATTGGTATAAGCAGGGGAGAGGGTGGTGAGGGAACAATAGGTGGGAGACTATCCGGCGCAAGGGATGGGGGCCACCAAGCTAGCTGGGAGGGCTAGCTCACAGAAGCGCAGTGGGGGTGTGTGCATATGTCCGGTTTATTAAAGGGGTTGGGTTACAGTGTTGTTACGGGGGGGGGGGGGAGGTGGGTAAATGTTCTGCTGATGAGGGAAGGACTTGGGCTAAGGCACAGAGAGGAGGTTGGGGGCAGAGGCAGCCTGGGGGCGGACTGGTGGAGGCGCGGAGCATGGGCTGGAGGTGGGTCCAAAAAAAGGGGATGACTGATCGGCGAAGGTGGGGTGCGTTGAGCCCCCCAACTAGGCTGATCACCTGGAATGTTCGAGGGTTAAATGGGCAGGTCAAGAGGGCACATGTGTTTGCGCATCTTACGGGACTGAAGGCAGACTTGGTAATGTTTCAGGAGGCGCACCTCAGAGTAACTGACCCAGATTAGATTGAGGAAAGGCTGGGTCAGTCAGGTCTTTCTCTCGGGACTAGACTCAAAGACTAGAGGGGTCACGATCCTGATCAATAACCAGGTGGTGTTTGAAGTGGGTTGAATAGTCTCGGATGTGGGAGATCGGTATATTATGGTCAGTGGGAAGCTGGAGGGGGTCCAGGTGGTACTGGTAAATGTGTATGCACCAAATTGGGATGATGTGGACTTTATAAACAGGATGCCGGGGAAGATACCAGACCTGGACTCGCACAGGTTGGTCATGGGAGGGGACTTCAACACAGTTATTGACCCTGGCTTGGACCGGGCAAGCTCGAAAACGGGGGTGCCAGCAATGGCACAGGAACTAAAAGGGTTCATGGAGCAGATGGGGGGGCGGGGGGGGGGGGGGGGGGGGGGGGGGGGGGATGGTGGTGATGGATCCATGGAGATTTGGGCAGCCGAGGGTGAAGGAGTTCTTCCCGGATTGATTTCTTTATTTTGAGCAGGGCCTTACTGGCAGTGGTGGTGGACACGGGGTACTCGGCGATCACAATCTCAGACCATACTGGCCAGAATTATACCCTCCAGGATTGAGGATTGTGTTCCAGACATTACTGGGACAGTCCGGATTTGGGCGAGGCTTTATTGACTGGGTCAGGTTGCTGTATCAGGCTCCTGTAGCAAGAGTACGGAAGAATAGGACAACATCGGGCTATTTTAGACTGCACCGGAGGACGAAACAGGGATGCCCCCTCTCCCCACTGTTGTTCGTGGTAGCTATAGAGCTGTTGGCAATTGCTCTGAGAGCCTCAAGGGGCAGGTCCGGGGTGGGGGGTGGAGCACAGAGTCTCGCTCTATGCAGACGACCTGCTTCTCCATCTATCGGACCCAATAGAGGGAATGGAAGAAATCATGAGGATTCTAGGGGAATTTGGCTGGTTTTCGGGGTTTCAGCTAAATATGTGGAAAAGTGAGATGTTTGCTGTCTAGGCGAGGGAAGAGGAGAGGCGATTGGGGAAGCTGCCGTTTACATTAATAGGGGGAAGCTTTAGGTATCTAGGCATTCAAGTGGCACGGGAATGGGACCGACTGCATAAATTAAATCTGGCCCGACTAGTAGACCAAATGAAGGACGATTTTCGTAGATGGGACGCACTTCCGTTGTCACTGGCTGGGAGGGTGCAGACAGTGAAGATGACGATCCTCCCAAGATTCCTGTTTGTATTTCAGTGTCTCCCCATCTTTATTCCACGGTCCTTTTTTAAACGGGTCAACAAAGTGATCACTGGCTTCGTTTGGGCGGGCAAGACCCCGCGAGTAAGGAAGGTAATGCTTGAGTGGAGTCAGGGAGAGGGCGAGCTGGCGCTGCCAAATTTGAGTAACTATTACTGGGCGGCGAATATAGCCATGATCAGGAAGTGGGTGGTGGGGGACAAAGTCGGCATGGCAGAGTATGGAGGCGGCTTCATGCAAGGGCACCAGTTTGGGGGTGTTGGTAACTGCGCCTCTGCCGTTCCCACCGGCACGGTACTCCACCAGGCCCGTGGTGGTGGCGGCCCTGAGAGTCTGGGGGCAATGGAGGAGACATGTGGGAGCAGTCTGCACCCCAACCTGTAATAATCACCAGTTTGCCCTGGGAAGTATGGATGGGGGTTTATGGATAGGCGAAGAAGAGCAGGGATTGAGAGGATGGGGGACATGTTAACAGAGGGGAGCTTTCCGAATATGAGGGCGCTGGAGAAGAAGTTTGGGTTGGCGAGGGGAAACAAATTCAGGTATCTGCAGGTACGGGACTTCCTACGTAAACAGGTGTCAACCTTCCCGCTCTTACCGCTCAGGGAGATTCAGGACAGGGTAGTTTCCAGAGGGTGGGTAGGAGAAGGGAGCGTCTCTGACATTTACAAGGAACTTATGGGGTCAGAGGAGTCCCAGACCAAGGAGCTGAAGCGCAAGTGGGAGGAGGAGCTGGGAGGAGAGATAGAGGATGGTCTATGGGGGGACGCGTTGAGTAGAGTCAACGCGTCCGCAACATGTGCCAGGCTCAGCCTGATACAATTCAAGGTCATTCATCGGGCTCACATGACATTGGCCCGAATGAGCAGATTCTTTGGGGTGGAAGATAGGTGTGCAAAATGTGCAGGAGGACCAGCGAACCATGTCCACATGTTCTGGACATGTCCAAAGCTTAGGGGATTTTGGCATGGGTTTGCATATGTCACGTCCACGGTGTGAAAAACAAGGGTGGCGCTGAGTCCAGAGGTGGCGATTATCAGGGTGTTGGAAGACCCGGAAATCCAGGAGGAGAAGGAGACAGACGTTCTGGCCTTTGCTTCCCTGGTAGCCCGGAGACAGATACTATTAGCAGCGAGGGACTCAAAGTCCCCAAAGTTGGAGACCTGGCTATCTGACATGGCTAGCTTTCCCTGTTTGGAGAAAATCAAGTTCGCCTTGAAAGGGTCACTGTTAGGGTTCACCCGGAGTTGGCAACCGTTCGTCAACTTCTTTGCGGAAAATCAATCATCAGCAGAAGGGGGCGGGGGTGTTAGTTTAGCTTAGAGTAGGGGGTTAATAAAGGTGGTACCTGTAAGGAAGGGAGACGGCTTTTGCCTATGTTTATAGTTCCATGTACATTGTTTATTTTTTTGTTGTTACAATACCAAAAATACCTCAATAAAATGTTTATTAAAAAAAACTAGGAAGCAATGTACTTCAGCGAGCAAAGGGACGATGGGTGAGTTTGATTCTTTCACAGGATATGGACATAGAACATAGAACAGTACAGCACAGAACAGGCCCTTCGGCCCTCGATGTTGTGCCGAGCAATGATCACCCTACTCAAACCCACGTATCCACCCTATACCCGTAACTCAACAACCCCCCCCTTAACCTTACTTTTTTTTAGGACACTACAGGCAATTTAGCATGGCCAATCCACCTAATCCGCACATCTTTGGACTGTGGGAGGAAACCGGAGCACCCGGAGGAAACCCACGCACACACGGGGAGGACGTGCAGACTCCGCACAGACAGTGACCCAGCCAAGAACTGAACCTGGGACCCTGGAGCTGTGAAGCATTTATGCTAACCACCATGCTACCATGCATCACTTGGCTGGACCAGAATTTGTTGCCCATCCATAATTGCCCTTGAACTGTTGCAGCCCATGTGGTGCAGATACACTCACAGTCCCATTGGGGAGGGAATTACAAGATCTTGACCCGGAACAGTGAAGGAACTACAAAATATTTACAAGTCAGGATGGTGTGTGACTTGGAGGGTAACATGTAGGTGGTGGTGCCTACTGCCCTTGTCCTTCCAGATGGTAGGAGCCTTGGGTGTTTCTGGAGTGCATCTTCTAGATGGTGTACACTGTTGTCACTATACGTTGGTGATGGAGGGAGTGAACGTTTAAGTTGAATGGGGTGCCACTCAAGCGGGGCTGCCTTGCCTGGATGGTGTCGAGCTTCTTGACTGTTGTTGGAGCTGCACTCATCCAGGCAAATGCAGTCCATATCCTAACCACTTGCTGTATGAAAAACATCCTCCTCATGTCTCCATCGCTTCTTTTACCAATTATGTTAAACCTGTACCCTCTTGTTCTCGATCCTTCCACCAATTGGAACAGTTTCACCCAATCCACTCTGCCAGGACGCCTCAAGATGTTGAATTCCTCTCAAGCGTCTCCTCTCCAAGGAAAATGGTCACAACTTCTCCAATCTATTTATGTAACAGAAGTACCTCACTCCTGAAACCATTCTCATGAATATTTTCTGCCCTCTCTCTAAAGCCTTCCATTTTTTTATAATGTGTGGTGATCAGAACTGGACACAACACTCCAGTCCAGGCTGAACCACTGTTATTTTTTTTTTTAAATTTAGAGTATCCAATTATTTTTTCCAATTAAGGGGCAATTTAGCATGGCCAATCTACCTATCCTGCACATCTTTTGGGTTGTGGGGGTGAAACCCACGCAGACACGGGGAGAATGTGCAAACTCCACACGGACAGTGACCCAGGGCCGGGATTCGAACCCGGGTCCTCAGCGCCGTAGGCAGCAATGCTAACCACTGCGCCATCGTGCTGCCCTTGAATCACTGTTATATACATGTTTCATATAACCTACTTGATTTATGCTCTATGCCTTTGTTCATAAAGTGTCTCACTACATTTAACTACATTTAATTCCCCACCATCTGGCCTGGGTTTGCAAAATCCTACCAACTGTCCTGGCTTGAGACAATTCATCCCCTTTAACCTGTGTTTATCCCTCTCTCCAGTCGCACAATCTGGACCTATAAAGACTTAATTACCTGCAAAGATTCACATTCAAAGTATTACTTTGCATGCTGTGTTTGTGCAACCTCCCTCTTCACTCAACTGATGAAGGAGCTGCGCTCCGAAAGCTAGTGATTCCAAATAAACCTGTTGGATTTTTACCTGGTATTGTAAAACTTCTTACTCTGTTCATAAAATCTGGAATGCTATTTGCTTTATTATCCTCTTTCTCAACCTGTCCTGCCGCTTTGCACATATATACCCAGGTCCTTCCGATCCTGCATCCTGTTAAAATTGAATCCTTTATTTTATATTGGCTCTCCACGTCCTTCCTACTAAAATGGACTACTTTGCACTTCTCTTCAACTTCATGTTCCACTTATTCACCCATTCTACAAACCTTTTGAAGTTCTACACTAACTTCCTCATAGTTCACAATGTTTCCAAGTTCCATATTATTTGAAAGTTTTGTACCCTGTACATTGGAGTCGACCCCAAGAACTAACTACTGTCCAGACGGGTTTTGGGTTTCGGGCTTCTGGAACAGACAATCCCATCGGTCATGGAGATGCAGTTGAGAGCCAGGGACTACATGAGGGGATGTTGGCGAGCATCCAGTGCCTGTAGGTGCAATTGGAGGAATCCAACTGTGTGCAGCAGGAGGAGGTGGTGCTGACCATGCGTGCCACCCAGGCCAACACCGCACAGGTGGTGTCCGCTGTGGAAGTATTGGTGGGGGGGGGAGGAGCCGATGGTTTTGGCTATGGATCAGCATGTCAAGGCCTTGGAAATTCTTTGCAGGTGTTAGCCATGGCCCAGGACAGGGTGCCAGAGCCACCTGGAAATTGCAGTGGCACTCTTGAGCGTGGTCTAGTCACAGCAGACCATGGCTGGGAACATCAGCGGCATTGCCCAGGCGCTGGCCAACATGGCACAGATGCAGAGGGAGGTGGCCCAGTCCCAGAGGGAGATTGTCCACTCCCTGGGCTCCATAGCCGCCAACATGCAGGTTGGCCAAGACTAGAGGGGGCCACCAGGACTGGCAGCACCAGGTGGCGGGGAAACCTCAGAATGTAGCTCTGCTTGCACCCCTGTTCCCTGGAGTTGCCCGGGGGCCATTGGGCATCCCGAGGGAGGAGGAGATGATGGGGCCCGAGCTGGTGACTCCTGCAGGGGAGGTGCCAGAACATTGCAGCACCGTGGACTCCCTCTCTCCGATCCCTGGTGCATCTGGTGGGCAGCGGGCAGAATAGGGTGGCACCAGATCATCCAGGATGCCCAAGCAGCAGCTGGGCTCCAGAAGACACCCGCCAACAGAGACCCAGGTCACAGAGCGGGAATCACAGCAGACTGCCTCCACTCCTGCTGTACCGTCTGGGGACCCAGTTGGACTTAACGTTAGGATTTGTAAAGCCAGAAAGTTAGACACCAGTTAATTTGGCAGAGCTTAGTTATAGGGGCTCGGACCCAAATCTGTATCACCCTGTTGGAACATTGAACACCTGCTACCACTGTTACCACCTGCCTCGGTGCTCTGTCAGATGGATATGAGGGGTGGGCAGGGTTGGGCTAGCCAGAGAGGGGGTAGGGGGAAGGGGGAATGGGCAGACGTTGTGGGGGGGGGGGGGGCGTGGTCCCCCCATCCCCGACTGCCCCCACTACCATCACTCCAGTGATCCAATGGCACCCTGTGATGGAATGGCCAGCTCGCATGCAGGAATCACCCAGAATTTACAGTGCAGAAGGAGGCCATTCGGTCCATCGAGTCTGCACAGGCCCATGGAAAGATCACCTTATCTAAGCTCACACCTCCATCCTATCCCTGTAACCCAGTAACCCCATCTGATGTTTTTGAACGTTGGAAAGTGCTACAGTGGGCAGAGGCAGATCTCGTCATACAATATGGAGCTCATACCCCATCCCACGGACCAAACCCACTGTTACTGTCAAGCCATGGCCCCTTCCCATTGTGCAGCAGGTATGTAT
The DNA here is from genome assembly GCF_902713615.1 of Scyliorhinus canicula. Lineage (NCBI taxonomy): Eukaryota > Metazoa > Chordata > Chondrichthyes > Carcharhiniformes > Scyliorhinidae > Scyliorhinus > Scyliorhinus canicula. The sequence continues at coordinate 137,807,928 of NC_052147.1, forward strand.
CATGGAGGGAGTTGCAGGTAGGGGGGTGGGGGGGGGGGTGTTGGCGGTGTGGGGGTGGGATGCAATGTCTGTGCCCCTGGTCAAGGCCCGTCCCCAGTTGGTGAACCTGGAAGCGATCGGAGGTCCCGTGCATGTTGGCGCTGGCGCACACGTCGTACGGCCTCCCATGCCTGCCTGGTACTCATGTTCTGCCCATCCTCCCCCTCCCCCTCCTTGTCGGACGAGGCCTGGTGTTCATCCTCCTCCGCCAGCACGTCACCCCTCTGCTGCACGATGTTGTGGAGGATGCAGCAGGTGGCACACTCAGCACCAGACTGGAGGGCCCCTCCAGAGCAGTCTAAGGTGTCATTGTAGTGGGTCCCGGCATCGACCTGTGGCCTCCGGAAAAGCGTGATCAGCCATAACCGCAGCTTTAACCCCTGTCGCCCAGGAGCCAACCCCCAGCGGCAGGGTGGCGAGGGGTCTCAAATATGTCAGGAATCGTCGAGTGTGCCAGGATGAAGGTGTTGGGCTCACTGCCCGGGTATCGGGCCCAGACGTGTATGATGCATTGCTGATGGTGCATGTTCATCGAGTGGAACCCCTTTCGGTTTGTGCAGAGCGGCCTGTCATCTGCAGGTGCTCGCAGGGGGACATGCATCCCGTCAAGCACCTTCTGGATCTGGGCATCCTGCCATTGGCAGTGTGACCCGCTGCCTAGGCATCCTGGTGGGCTGGGCCCACATTGAAATGGATCTATTGTGACGCCTGGGCATATAGGGCCTCTGTGACGTCGCGGATGCATCTGTGTACTAAGGTCTGTGAGGTCCTGGATAGAACCCCACTCGGCACCTAGAAGGGCAGCGTGGCGTAAAGGTTCAGGGCGACCCATCACCTGGACGGTCACCGGGAGCAGGTCTCCTCCCCCCATATCACTGCGGTGCCAGGTGCGTCATGATATGGTCGACATGTTGCTCTGTTTCTCTTCTGAGCCGGAGTCTTCAACGGCATACCCGGTTGGGCAAGTCCTTGAATGTCAGGGGCTGCCAGTACTCATGAGGCCCCATGCAGCACCTCCCTGGCACCTCCTCCTCCTCGACCTGGTGGGCGGCGGGCTCTCCATCCTGGACGGTTGCCTCCTGCTCCGCTGCTGCAGCTTCCTCCTCCTCCTTAAGCAGCAGCAGCTCGTAAAGCCGCAGTGCATCCACCGGCGCTACAGCGACTGGCAGGAAGGCCACCATTGCTGGTTAACTTCCTCTACCCATTGTATGCAGGGGGTGAAAGGCTGACATGTTAGCATGGTGCGTACCCCTGTGCCCAACCACATCCAATGGTCTAGATGGTGGCCCGGTTGGCACTGGGAGCTCCGTTCCTGCGTGTTCTCCCCCCCTCCCCCGCCCTGACCCCATCTGTGCCTGGCACTATGGGTGCCCCTGGCCCTGGTGCCCATCTCTGCTGCCAGAGGTACACAGCTGGCGCTGCTCTTGCCAGCGGTATGCCGGTGCCCCCGCAGGGGCTACATGGGCATTGCCCTTGAGTGGGCCACCGGGCGGGGTGCGGGGTGGGGGCTCCCATGGGGCCGGTGTCACTCCACAGAACCAGGGGCCAAGTTGCTTGATCAGTGGGGTGCGCAGCAAGTTTGCTCCCTTGTAGGCCACGTAATGGTGGTCCAAGCCTGGGCACGCCCCAGTCCTGTAGGGGGTCACCTCGGCCACACAGCCTGTTCCCCTGTCACCCCCCCTGCCTCTCCCCCCACAGTCCTGGCCCTCTAGCACAGCCAGCACGGGAGTGTCCAGCGTACGGAAGTGTCCAACATCGCCATAGTTTGCTGACAGTTGTGTCGCTGGCCCGGGGGCTTCTGCTAGGACTGGGAAAGTAGTGGCGGGTGGCCAGGAGGTGGGGTGTGGGGTTGGGGTGGACGGGCATGTTGGATGGGCCGGCAACGCAGCCTAGCAGCTGGGCACACTGCTAACAGCCCACTGTGAACTTAGCGCCATGGGTCGAATAGGTGTCCTCCCAGTCTGGCCCCAGCCAACCCATCAGCTGTACAGTCACATTCCAGTGCAACCAGAGCTATCTTGTTGGCTGGGGTGGTGGTGTGCACCTCCCGAGTGTAATTCATGGACCTGGCGATTTCTGCACCATTTTTCATTGGAATTGATTTTGTTGCACGCAGCACCAGTGCTAGCCCCTGAACGGTAGTGGAATCGGTCCAGGTGTGGCGCCGGTTTTTCTGTCATAAAAGCCAACGGATTCTACATTGGCGTCAACACTTACGGCTGGATTCACCATTTTTGACCCAACCAGAAAAAGACCCATTTATCCCGCCTCTTCCTTCTATCGGTTAGCTAGTCTTCTATCCAAGCTAATAAATTACCCACAATCCCATGAGATATTACCTTGTGTATTAACCTTTGGTGTAGCACCTCGTCAAATGCCTTCTGGAAGTCCAGATGTAGATCCCCATTACCCACTTGACTTAGCCAAACATGATTTATCCTTCATAAAACCATGCTGACTCTGATGGATTGTGTTTTGGCTTTCCAAATGTCCTGTTATTACTTCTTAATAATAGATTCTAACAATTTCCCAATGCCGGGTATTAAACTCACTGGTCTATAGTTTGCTACTTTCTGCCTCCCTCCCTTTTTGAATAAGCAAATTAGCATTTTTCCAATCCACTTAAACCTTTCCTGCACCCATGGAATTTTGGAATATTATTTTTTTTTTTAATTTAGAGAATCCAATTATTTTTTCCAATTAAGGGGCAATTTAGCATGTCCAGTCCACCTATCCTGTACATCTTTTGGGTTGTGGGGGTGAAACCCACGCAGACACGGGGAGAATGTGCAAACTCCTCACGGACAGTGACCCAGGGCTGGGATTCGAACCCGGGTCCTCAGCGCCATAGGCAGCAATGCTAACCACTGTGCCACCGTGCTGCCCTATTTTGGAATATTATAACCAATGGATCCATTATCTTTGCTGCCACTTCCCTTTAAGATCCTAGGATGTAGGCTATCAGGCCCTGGGGACTTGTCTGCCTTCAATTGCAATAGTTTGTTTTGTACCTTTCCCTATTGATGATGTTTTCTCCCTTCCTATTATCTGCATTACCTGGTACTATTGGGATAGTATTAGTGTCCTCTACCATGAAGACTGAGGCAAAATATTAATTTAGTATCTCTACCATTTCTGTGTTCCCCACTATTAATGCCCCCATCTCATCCACCAAGGTACCAACATTCACTTTAGCTACTCTCTTCCTTTTTATATACTAAAAGAAGCTTTTGTTATCCTTTTTTATTTTTTGTGCTAATTTTCTTTCATAATTTACCTTTGCTCTTTTTATTATTTTTTAGTAACCTTGATTGGTCTTTAAAATGCTTCCCCCCCCCCCCCCCCCCCCCCCCCCCCTCCCCTTACAATCTTTCTTCCTTTCTGGAACATATTTTAGTTGGGATAAATTGAATAGCTCCTTAAACAACTGCCACTGCTCATCAACTGTCCTACCTTTGAGTCTTCCTGCCCAGTCCACTCGGGCCAAATCTGTCTTCATGCCGATTGTTAAACTCCAGAATGCGAGAGTGGGACTCCAATTTCTCGTCCTCAAACTGAATTTGAGTTTCTATTGTGCTATGACCACTATTCCTTGGAGCGTCCTTAACTTTTTTCTTTTTTGAAATAAATTTCGAGTACCAAATTTTTTTTTTCCAATTAAGGGGCAATTTAGCTTGGCCAATCCACCTACCCTGCACCTCTTTGGGTTGTGGGGGTGAGACCAGGCAGACATGGGGAGAATGTGCAAACTCCACACGGACAGTGACCTGGGGCTGGGATCAAACCTAGATCCTCAGTGCAAAGAGGCAGCAGTGCTAGCCACTGCACCACCGTGCCGCCCTGTGAGGTCATTAATTAATCCCTGCGCCATGCATAATACCAAATCCAGAGTAAACCGCTCCCTGGTTAGTTCCACAACATATTGCTCCAAGAAACAATCTCTAACAAATTCAATTAACTCTCCCTTGAGGCTACTCTTGCCAATTTGACTAATCCTCTCTATATGCATATTAAAATCACCCATGTTTATTGTCACACCTTTCTTACAAGCCTCCAATATTTCCTGGCTTATACTGTGCCCCACTGGGCAACTACTGTTTGGGGACCTTTAGATTACATTGGGGACTTCTTTCCTTTGCTATTTCTTATTTCTATCCAGACTGATCCCACAGCTTGATCTCCAGTGCCTATGTCATTTCTCACTACAGCACTGATCCCTTCCTTTACCAGCAAATCTACACCAACTCCTTTACCCTTCTGTCTATCTTCCAAAATACTGAGTACCCGTGGATATTCAATTCCCAGACCTGGTCTGCTTGCACCCGTGTCTCAGTAATCAAATCACATCCGCTAGTCTCTATTTGCACTGTTAACTAATTAATTTTGTTCAGAATATTTCATATATTCAGACCAAAACCTTTAAGTTTCTTCTATCATAGGGTGGTACAGTGGTGCAGTAGTTAGCACTGCTGCCTCTCTGTGCTGAGGACCTGGGTTCGATCCCAGCCCCAGGTCACATGTAGGTGTGGAGTTTACATATTTTCCCATAATCTGCGTGGGTTTCACCCCCACAACCCAAAGATGTGCAGGGTAGGTGGATTGGCCACGCTAAATTGCCCCTTAATTAGAAAAAAAATAATTGGGTACTCAAAATTTATTTTTTTAAAAGTTTCTTCAATCAGCAAATTTCCCTACTCTCGTCTGATTCCTTGGTGCAAAATGGCATTCTCACATTCTGTCCCTTCCTTTTATTTTCTAGTAACAATCCACCTTATCATTAACCTGCACATCTACCTTCTCCTTTAACTTTGATTTTCTAATTTTCCAAACAACTGAACCCTCCGACAAACTATTTAGTTCGAAGACCTATCTACAGCCCTAGTTATGCGATTTGCCCAGAATCTGGTCCCAGCATGATTCAGGTGAAGACCATCCCATCGGAACACTCCCTCCTTCCCCAGTACTGGTGCCAATGTCTCATGAACTCAAACCCATTTCCCCCACACTAACGTTTGAGCCACGCATTTACCTTTTTTCATCTTATTGATCCTGTGCCTATAACTAGTGGCCTAGGTAGTAATCTGGAGATTATTACCTTTTTGGTTCTGCTTTTTAATTTAGCCCCTTGCTTCTCATATTCCTTCAGCAGAACCTCTATCCTTGTTCTACCTATGTCATTGGTACCTAAATGGACCACGACAACTGGATCTTTCTCCTCCCACTCCAAGTTCCTCTGCAGCCCAGATGAGATAGCCTAAACCCGAGCACCAGGTAGGCAACACAACCTGGTCACAGCAACAGTGTCTATGCCTCTAACTATATTATCCCCGATTTCATCTACATTTCTTTTCTCTCCCCCCATGTGAATGGCTCCCTGTACCACGGTGCTGTGATCAGTTTGCTCATCCTCCCCACAGTCCCTGCTCGAATCCACACAGGGAGCAAGCATTTCAAAACTGTTGGAGAAGGACATGGGCGGAGGCTTCTGAAACCTTACCTCCTGGATCCCTCTACTTACCTCACCCAAAGTCACACCCTCAGGACCCTGACCCATGGCCAAATTCAAGGTAATTAATTTAAGGGGTGTGACTGCCTCTTGAAACACAGCGTCCAGTTAACTATCCCCCTCTCTGATGTGTTTCAGAACCGAAGCTCAGACTCCAGCTCATGAACTCTGAGCCGAAGTTCCTGCTATAGCTGAATAGTTGGAGAAATGCAGAGACAATGATGTGTGGGTGTGAGACTGGCAGAATTAGTAGGTGTGTGAGGGTGGGTGAAGTATCTGGATGTTAGATATGAGTCCTGAATGAGTAATGCCGAATGAGAGATGGATGGTATAATGTTCTGCACAGCGTGCGAGGCTGATGTTGTGGTGGATCGGAAATGTCTTGTGAACATGCATTTACTGATATTAACTACCTGTGTGAGATCATTCAACTTCTTGTGACATTGTTGCCCAAGTCCTCAGATCCAGATTCCAGCATGTCCTTCCTGGTCACCTGCTCCCATTCCCTCTGAGGGCGGACTTTAAGGCATCTCTCAATTTTTGCAGCTACATTCACATCTTGAGTTTTAAGAGAAGATGGCTCGACCAGTGGTTTCAAACAACACTGCCAGGCCCTCTTGCTGTGCACAGCCTTTGAGAGTAGAAAGCAGTGTGGCAGCTATTTGGATAAAGCTACAACCATTGAGATGAGGTGGGTGCATGACGTTTCTGTGTTGCTCACCTCAATCGGAATGTGTTCAGGATGTTGCAATCACTCCAAACAGCACCAATCAATTTCTTTCCTAAAAATATATTTTTAGTAAGCCATTAATGAATATATACATAATACAAAACCAAGAAAAAGAGAACAAACAGGAAGTTTCATAACCAATAAATAACATCCCATCACCCCACCCTCCCTGCCATTCCTCTTCATCCACCCTGCCTTCCCCCATTTTTACCCCCTATAACCCCCACTCCTCCCCCACCAACCACCACGGCTGACATCTTAACTATCTTTGAAGAAGTCAATAAATGGTTTCCATCTCTGGGAAAACTCCCCACAGACCCTCTCAAGGTGAACTTAATCTTTTACAGCTTCAGGAATTCCGCGAGGTCGCCCACCCACACCTCCGGCTTCGGCGACCTTGAGCCCCTCCATACCAACAAAATTTGTCGCCGGATTACCAGGGAGGCAAAGGCCAAGACGTCGACCTCGCTTGTCCCCTGGACTCCCAGGCCTTCTGACACTCCGAAAATTGCCACTTCTGGACTTGGGACAACCTTCACCTTCAGTACCTCAGACGTAATGTCAACGAACCTCCGCCAGAATCCCTCCAGCTTCGGACAAGCCCAAAACATATGGACATGGCTCCCGCGCACCGCCCACACCTATCCTCCGCCCCCTCAAAGAACCTGCTCATTCTGGCCAGTCTTATGTGCCCTATGACCAACCAATTTCTAATGTTAACACTCCACGTTACCAACTGTGTCCTTTCTGGGCCAAAGAGCTTGGGTGGCATTGCAGTAAAATAAATATCTAAATTAAAAGAGACCTTGCATCGTTAAAGTATGATTCCGTTTGTTGGTTTTTCATGTGCCAATGCAGAAATATCTTGAATCTCATGGGAGAGAGGTGCTAAGAGCAGGGTCTCACTCATAGCAGCAAGTGAATTAAACGCATCATTATTTTAGCAGGAAATTTTGCCCAGAATGGGGTTTTCACAGTGAGATGTATTTCACTGCAATCCTTGAGATGTGAAATAACAAAAATGCAACCTGCCTTCTGACTATGTGGAAGGGTTGATTTTACAACCTGTCTCCTGGGTGTAAAACTGGCATTGCAGGCCAGCTGCTGGTTGTAGAAACCATCTGGTTTTCATTTACATTTACCTCAATGACCTCTAATGATGCATTTGCTGACTATAAACTCAAACTAACCCAGGTTCACTTGTCGGTCCGCACACAACTTAAAAATCCATTCAACCCTACTGTTGGTACCCGCATGTTACAAATGCTCCGCTTTTCTTTCATAGAATCACAGAATTGTTACGGCGCAGAAGGAGGGCATTTGGCCCATCAAGTATGCATTGACTCTCCAAACGAGCATCATGTGCCATTCTCCTGCTTTTGCCCGTACCCCTGAACACTGTTTGTTTCTATTCAAACAATCATCTAATGCCCTCTTAAATGCCTCAATTGAACCTGCCTCCAGCACACTTCCAGGTAGAGAATTCCAGATCCGAACCACTCTCTTTGTGTAAAAGTATTTTCTCACAGCACATTTGCTTCTTTTGCAAATCATTTTAAATCTATGTCCTCCCATTCTTGATCCTTTTATCAGTGGGAACAGTTTTGCTTTGGCATTCTCTCTCAGGCCTCCTGTCTCACATATTTCACCCGTGCCTGCCAAGTAGTAATCCTAACATGTTTTAACCAATTGAAGACCAGGGGGCTGTTTTGTGGGTTATTGTAGTTGTATGCAATGTCTCTTTAAGAACCAAGTCATGTGACTTATATGAGGTCTTTGGCTACTCTAGGGCTTTTTTGCAGTCTACTGCCAAACCTTGTAGAGTGAAAACCTATCAATAAACTTCTGCAATCCTATTTCTTTTGTACTGTTTACAAAAAGAAAATTGGCAATGAGAGCGGAATGAAAAGAAAGGGAATAAAATTTTTATTTTCAAAAATGATTGGAGTGGAGCAGCTTCAAACAGACCAATTGATCAACTGATTAACAGAAGATTAGAAATCGCTGGCATCAGGGCAGCACGGTGGCACAGTGATTAGCACTGCAGCCTCACCGCGCCAATGTCCCAGGTTCAATCCCGGCCCTGGGTCCATGTGGAGTTTTCACATACTCCCCGTGTTCGTGTAGGTTTTGCCCCCACAACCTAAAGATGTGCAGGGTAGGTGGATTGGCCACGTTAAATTGCCCCTTAATTGGGAAAAATTAATTGGGTACTCTAACTGGTAAGGTTTTCGGGCAAAATTTCAAAGAAAGAATGTTGCAATTCGTATCTCCACAGATTTTAAGATAACAATTAATCCAATACTACGTGCGGATTGATGAGACCATCAATTCACAAGACACGTGATTGGAAGTGAACAGTGGTTTTAATAGTCTTACAACTGAGCCTGCCTGCGACGAGATGAACTGAGAGCAGGCTTACGACTGCAGTGCTTCATACTTCCGGTTAGTGGGAGGAGCCATGGGCGGAGCCAAGGGTGGAGCCCAGTACAAACTCCTCATCTCCCCCCCCTATGGGCAGAGCCGCGCAACGGCTCGTATACAGAGCCCACAAGGACACAATACACATAAGGCAATTAACGAGTTATATAATTCACCACACGGATCAATACCTGCCATCATTGTTTGAAAATTTGTTCACATGCCTAGCAGAAGGGCACAAGTTCAGAAAGATTGACCTATCGAAGGCCTACCTGCAAATAAATGTGGCAGCTGAACCTCAACACTTGCCCACCGTCATCACTTATAAAGGCCTATTCCACTAGAAGAGATTGCCTTTTGGAATACCAAAAGCACCAGCTTTATTGCAACACTCAATGGACCAGATCCTGAGTGGCTTACAGGGGGTACAGTGTTACCGAGATGAATCATTAATCACCGGTACAAATGAGAAAGAACACTTACAAGACTTAGAAGCGACACTGAAATGTCTTCAAATGCTTGGGTTTCATGTCAGGAAAGATAAATTGTTTCCTTCCAGACATCCATACAATATCTTGGACATGTAATTGACAGTAAGGGTTTGCATCAAGCACCTAAAAAATGGAAGCTTTTATGGAGGTTCCAAAACATACGAATGTCACTGAGTTTGGGTCATTCCTCGGGTTAATGAACTACTTCGGAAAATTCATCCAGAACCTGGCAACCCTATTGAAACCCTCACAAATGTTGTTGTGCGCCAAACAGGAATGGCAATGTATACCCAAAGTTGCCATTCCAACTTGCCTGGGATGCTTCACCATAAAGTTTTGGAGCATTGCTGTCACAAATACTACATTCATGGGAAGAAAGACCAATAGCATTTACATCTCATATTTTAACAATGCAGAATCTAACTACCCTCTGTTGGAGAAGGAGGCACTGAGTACTATTTTCTGGTGTATGGAAATTCCACCAATTTCTGTGCGGGCGTCACTTCACATTGCTGACGGGCCACAGGCCATTATTAGCTATTTTTGGACCACACAAAGGTATCCCTTCTTTGTCTGCAGGTAGCTCCAACAATGGTCATTAATCCTATTGGTACATTCGTAAAAAATCAAATGCCAGCAATCCAAAAATCATACTAATGCGGATGCATTATCTTTACCAGCTGGTAAAATATCACCTTATCATGATAATATTTTTTACTGTTCATAGATTAAGAATATGCCAGCCATGTGCATGCCTAAGGAACGCATTGCCATTATCCTTATTGCATCCATGGAAGTTGCCTACAATGCCATGGCAATGTATGCACATTTGGTTTGCTGGTCCAGTTGAAGGGCATGTCTTCATGGTCATTGTAGATGTACCCTCAAAGTGGCCTGAGGTGATCATTATGAAGTTGACCACTGCAGAACAAGCCATTGAGAAACTTGACAAGATCTTTGGAAGATTCAGAAAACCAGAGCAAGGTGGCACAGAGCACTGCTGCCTCATAGCTCCAAGGACCTGGGGTTCAATTCCAGCCTCAGGTGGCTGTCCGTGTGGAGTTTACACTTTCGCCCATGTCTGCGTGTGTTTCCTCCGGGTGCACCGGTTTCCTCCCACAGTCCAAAATTGTGCAGGTTAGGTGGTTTGGCCATGCTAAATTGCCCCTTAGTGCACAGTGGGCTAAACAGCTGGCTTGTAAAGCTTGTAAAGCAGAACAAGGCCAGCAACCTTCCATGGATAGGTGTCTGAAGGAAGATACTGGGGGGGGGGCTCATGCCAGCAGCAGCTTTACTGTGTCGTCAGTATGGATGTGGGAGAGACATAACACTGTCATTCTCACACTGCATAGGGATGAAATGAAAATGAAATGAAAATCGCTTATTGTCACGAGTAGGCTTCAAATGAATTTACTGTGAAAAGCCCCTAGTCGCCATATTCCGGCGCCTGTTCGGGGAGGCTGTTACGGGAATCGAACCGTGCTGCTGGCCTGCTTGGTCTGCAGTCTGCGAAGCATGGCGCCATGGCATCATGGAGAGCCTGTATGGGTGAACAAAATGATTTTCAATACAAGTGCATCATTACAATGGCAACATGTCCCTACTAGTGCCTAGGTTCACCTGTGCCCACTAGGTGCCTATCATTTTTTAATCTTCCTCATCCTTATGCTATGTCTAGGTGCATCCCCAAGATACACAGCTGGGGTTGAGACTGTCTGCTGAATTCCACGCCCTGTTGCCTTAGATTGCCTTGGCCGGTGTCCCCTGGGGAGCTTGGAGCTTTCGGGTCCGGGCCTACTTTTCCTACTTTTGGGCTGCATGGTGTTGCAGTGCTACTCTCTTCGGTGTGCGGGGCAGAAGGTGTGTCGCTCAACGGGGGGGAGTACGATGGGCTGGACGCCATGTGGGTGGAATGCCTCGGGCTGTGCTCCAGCTGATCCTCCTCCCATCGGGTGCCCGGGGGTACCTGGGCTCCTCCTTGGGATTGAGGGGCAGCTGGAATGAGATCCAGAAGCCCTGCTGTCCTTTGGCACTGACACTAATGGATTCCCACAAGTGCCTGCACTGTGCAGTTGAATCCCTGCACCTTTGAGGTCATGAGATGAATCATGGAGCGGACATCCCCCACATGAAGCGCAGGTCCTGTGCTAAGGTGTCCATTGCGGACACCAGCTTTGCAGTTTTCGCCTTGTTGCGTAGGAGTAACTGCACCATCTCCTCAGACGGAAGGCACTGAGACTCCTCCAGTCAGTCTTGCAGTCCCAGGAGAGATTGCTGTCATCCCTTCCTGATGCTCGCCACTCTGCCTTTACAGATCCAGCAGCTCTGGTACGACCGGACTCAGGGACACGCCATCAGCCTGGGGCTCAGCAGGTTACTGGGCTCCAGCATTCTCCTAATGCCGGATTCTTGGGAAGTTCCTTCCTCAGCCTCCTATGGATCTTCAGCTGTTAGGTGCTCACCAGTGAGTGACTCAAAGGCCTCCATCCTAGTTAATCCCAACAAGATGTGGGCATCGGACCTGGTGGAGTGACAGCTGCGATGCCTCCTCGATGCTTGTCCCCAAGATGTCTCCTTCAGAGCCGATTGGATCCATGGTCTCCAAAGGGCATGAGGATTATCCAGGCTGGTCAATTTATTGACCCGCAAAGGAAGCAAGATGGCTTTTATGCATCACAGGGGCAGAACTGATGGAGAAAGCTAACTCACATAAGGCTTGCACCAATGCTGCATGTGTTGAGGGTTCTTACTTTTATCTGGTGCCCCACCTCGTCTTCTGCACAGGTGCAATCCTGCTCCTAGCCGTCCAGATCAAGGACTCTCTCCTCACAGGGCATTAGGGTTCTCAGCTCAGGCACGACTCTGGCAGGCTGTGCCCACTCACGCTGGTTGAGCTTGAGCTTGTCCTGCAATGAGACAGATGGGGAGAGTGTCGGCGAGAGTCCTGCCAGGCAGATGGTCATGAAGTCTGGTGTGCGTGGGAGGTGATTGGGAGCGGGGATATAAGGAGCAGATTATCTACTGGGGGGATGAAACCATGTGAGTTAGGGGGGTGGGGGAGCGGCCATGTCAAGTGTTGGGAAACCATGAGGTGGCTGAGAGAGAGATCACGTTGGATGTGTGACGGGTGTGTGAAGGGGTGCAGCAGGAGACATGAGGAGGCAGACTTACCATGGCTGCACAAAGAAGGTCATTCATCTTCTTTGGGAACTATAGCCCCATCTTCTTATAGAACGAGCTGGCACTGACTCTCGCAACCACAGACTCCCAGATGGGGCGAGTGACCTTGCTTGCTGGACGTCTGACCCATCGCGGGTACAGGATGTCACGCCTCTGCGCGACACTCTCCAGAAGCTTGGTGAGAGCTCCCTCTGTGAAATGTGGTGCTGTATTCCTGGCAACTATCTACTCGACTGGACTTGGAACAAATGCCAGGGAGGTGTTTAAAAAGAGATCCCCACTGATTATAGACATTAAGTTATTCTGGGGTGAGCGAATCAGAGGCAAGCTGGCATGAGTATGGTGTGAATCACGTGGAAAATAAAAATTGTTAAAGAAGCTAAATATAAGGTGAAGTTTCCCGCTGGCGCCAAAAGGATTCTCCCTGTTTTTTCACTGGAACCGACACATTGAAGAAATATGGGAAAATTCCGCCTGAGTTCTTTTATCAGATGTCTTAGAAATAACTATCAATAAAAGGAAATACCTCTGGTAGAGGTCTGTTCCTCTGAGGCATGGCACTTTTGGAAAGCCTGCCACCCAGTAAAAGTGCTTGTGTTGCTCCTTCTTTTAAAATGTAACAAAAGTGCTTCCACTGGCCGATACAGCTTCTTGCGTATACTTTGCTGGTGAGGTTGAAATCTGATTGATGTGGCAAATGCTACCGCTTCAATAATAAAAACGGGAAGTGTTGGAAAAACCCAGCAGGTCTGGCAGCATCTGCGGAGAAAGAAACAGAGTTGTTGTTTTGAATCCAATATGACCTACTTCGGAACTCAACATTTCAGTATTGTGGTAACCTTTAGAGCCACATTCACAATTGTCGCCTTAGTAGATATTGCCTGAAGGTCAAACTTGAGGGTATAGCAAGACTGGGAATGAGGAAGGTCAAGTGGATCAAATGTCAGAAGAGGAACATTTATGGTACAGCGATCACGGTGCAGAGTTTAGATTAGCTATGAAAAAGGACAAGGATAAATCCAGAATACTCAATACTTAATTGCAGGACGGCTAATTTCAATGTTTTAAGGAACGATTGGTTTGCAGGTAAATCGGAATCAAAGATTAGAAACCAAAACTAAATAATGAGCTGCCTTAAAAGAAGAGATGGTTTGGATACAGTGAAACTACATGCCCATGAGGAGGAGAGAGGACAACCAAGACCAAAGCTTTTTGGATGACAGAAGAGATAGAGTAAAGACAAAGCAGTAAAGAGGGTCATATGCCAACTGTCAGATTGATAATACAAGCGAGGACCATGTTGAAATTGGGAAAGTGAAGAACAAAATAAGAGGGACAGGACAGATTATGAGAAACAACTGACAGCTAATGTAACAGGGAATCCAAGGGTCTTCTATAGGCATATACATAGTAAAGAGGTATTTGGAGGAGGGGTGAGTGTGGTTAAGAACTAAAATGAAGGCAGATGGAATGGATGTGACACAGAATGAGTACTTGGCATCTTTCCTTATCAAGGAAGAAGGTACAGCTGAAGTCACATTGGTGATGATTGGATACTGGATGGACTAAAAATTGATAAAGAGGAGATACTAAAAAGGCTGGCTATACTTAGCAAAGTTGATAAATCAGCAGGACTGGATGGGCTGGATCTGAGTATGCTGAGGGTGACAAGAATATAATCTTCCTTACATATGGGCATGGTGCCAGAGCACTAGAGAAAAGTAAATGTGAAATCCTTGTTCAAAAGAGGGTGTAAGGATAAACCTAACAATTACAATCCAGTCAGTTTAACCTCGGTGGTGGAAAAGCTTTTAGAAGTGTTCACCCGGGACAAGGTTAACAGTGTGGATTAATCAAAGAAAGGCTGCATAGATTTGTTGAAGGCAAGTCATATTTAACTAACTTGATTGAATTGTTTGATGATGTTACAGAGAAGGCTGATAAGCGTAATGCCCTTAATATGGTGCATTTGGACATTCAAAAGGCTTTTGATAATGTGTCACATGATCAGCTTGCCAGCGAAGTTGAAACTCCTGGAATAAAATGGACAGTGGTAGAATAGATACAAAATTAGATTAGATTTAGATTTATTGTCACGTGTACCGAGGTACAGTGAAAAGTATTTTCTGCGTACAGTCCAGACAGATCGTACTATACATGAAAAACATAGGACATATGATCGTTGTGTTATGTACTCTGGGATAACACAGGCTGCAATTCGAATCAGCTTTGACCGAAAGATACTCCAGACGTTGAAGTAAGTTCAATGTGATTTATTGAACCATTAGCACAGTTCTCTATGAGTTCGACTCTCCTGCTAATCTTGCTATAGTAACTCTGTCTAACTAACCAGTCTGCTCGAAGCCACGTGGTGGGTGTGATGCTTCTGATCTGCCCCTGTCCTACTCTCTAAGTGTCGCCTGTGGAAAGAGACAGAGCATGTGTGCCCTGTCCTGAAATATGGTTTGTGTAATGCCCCCATTGTGGTAGTGTCACCTCTGGGTGTCTTGACTGCCCATTGGTCGTGTCCTATTCTATGTGTTCATTAGCTGTACGTCTGCATGTGATGATGTCTCTGGTGCTCCCTCTAGTGTTTACTTAGTCATATTGTATTTACATTAACCTCTTGTATATATACAACGATAAATATACAATGTAAATACAGAGACATAGAGTGAAGCTTACCGAGTGGAGTGCTACTCAGTGGAGCAGATGCGTGGAGAGATCAGTTCAGTCCATAAGAGGGTCATTTAGGAGTCTGGTAGCAGCGGAGAAGAAGCTATTGATGAATCTGTTAGTGCATGTTCTCAGATTTTTGTATCTCTTGCCCGATTGAAGAGGTTGGAAGAGAGAATACCCCGGATGGGAGGGGTCTTTTATTATGCTGCCTGCTTTCCCGAGGCAGTGGGGAGTGTAGTCACAGTCAATGGATGGTAGGCAGGTTTGCGTGATGGACTGGGCTGTGATCACGACTCTCTGTAGTCTAAATTAGCTAAGTGACAGGAAACGGAATAGAAAATATTTATTTTCTGTACTGGAGGAAGAATATAATGGTGTTTCCAGTGGCTGGTTCAATGACCATTGTTTTTCTTGATATACATTAATGACCATTGGACACAGACTTGGTGGCACAGGGCATAATTTCAAACATTGCGGATGGCACATAACTAGGAGGTGGAATTGCCAGTTCTGGCTGTACGTGTTCTGGGAGACATCTGCGGAAGTGATGTAATGGAAAGACAGAGGCGTGGCATGATAGGGTAAATTTTTTCACAGGTCCAATTTCTCATCCACCCTGCCATCCTACCCAACTTACCCTTCGCCACTCTGCCTGATTCAGTTGTTTTTACATTTATTTCTCTTGTTTTGGTTTCTCCATTCTCTCCCCTGCATCAATCACTTTGGGGTCATTGAAATGTTTAATTCTGGCTTCCAGCATGAGTTGTGTTCAATATCGCAAGATTAACAGAAAACAAATAAAACAACACTGCAGTAAAGATTGGCAACACTCCAGTCCATTGTCTCTTTGGTGTTGATGCAACTCGCTCGAACATTAACGATCATGACGTAAGTGCAGGAAAGGTCAGATTTAAAGAGGGCCGAGGTTGTCATTTCCAGCTCAGTCATTGCCATTTCACCACTCACCTAGAGCCCAACAGGTTACTGAGTCAAGCATGTTTCCAATAAATTGAATGCGACTTCACAAACAGAAAGTTGCTAATTCAGCAGGTTTTCCGATAACACTCTCTAAAGACAAGCAACCCTTTTTGGCTTTTTTATTAATGCAATATTTCTAGCCCAGCTCCCTCTTACCTTGAGTCCCGGAACTTTCTTTCAGCCACGTGGGGGGTCTTCTTGTAGCTCAAGACAGCCAGCAGTAAAAAAGAATGAAGTTGCAGCAGCAATATTTGTGAGCGCAGTGAGTGTGTGGGTGACATTGGTTATGTCTTTGTCATCATGTTGCCCCTGTTGTACCTGCTGAAAACACAGTCATCAATGTTCATGAATGGACTGTGACCAGGGACTACAAATTATAGAATGAAATCACAGAATTATCATTTTAAAATCTCCTAGGTTGCTTTTAATAACCAGTGGGAGATTCATGGTGAATCCAGTAGTCTCCCAGCCATTCCAGGAGAATTGGCATCCCTATTAAGAAGTTTAGTGAACAGTGAGGAGAGTAGGGATAAACTTCAAGCACATAGACGGCTAGTAGAACTGAGCAGACATGTGGCAGATTAAATTTAAAGCAAAGAAGTGCAAAGTGATATATTTTAGCAGGAAGAATAAGGTGATGCAACACAAACTAAAGGGTACAATACTAAAATGAGTGGAGGGACAGGGAGACCTGGGGGTATATGTGCACAAACATTTAAAGGTGGCAGGGTAGGTAGAGAACATGGTTAAAAAGGCACAGGGGATCTTGGGCATTATAAATAGAGGCATTGTGTACCAAAGTAAGGGAAGTTGTGATGAACCTTTCGGAAATATGGGTTTGGTCTCAACCGGAATATTGTGTTCAATCCTGGGTTCCGCACTTTAGGAAGAATGTGAAGTCTTTAAAGAGGGTGCAGAAACGATTGAAGAGAATGTTTCCAAAAATGGAGGAATAAAGAACAAAGAAAAGTACAGCACAGTAACAGGCCCTTCGGCCCTCCAAGCCTGCGCCGCCCATGCTGCCCGTCTAGACTAAAATATTCTACACTTCCGGGATCCGTATCCCTCTATTCCCATTCTAATCATGTATTTGTCAAGATACCCATTAAACGTCACTATCGTCCCTGCTTCCATCACCTCCTCCGGCAGCGAGTTCCAGGCACCCACTACCCTCTGTGTAAAAAAACTTGCCTCGTACATCTCCTCTAAACCTTGCCCCCCGCACCTTAAACCTATGCCCTCTAGTAATTGACCCCTCTACCCTGGGAAAAAGTCTCTGACTATCCACTCTGTCTATTCCCCCCATAATTTTGTAGACCTCTATCAGGTCGCCCCTCAACCTCCTTTGTTCCAGTGAGAACAAACCGAGTTTATTCAACCGAGGACTTTGATTATATAGAAAGTTTGGACAAGCTGGAATTGTTCTTCTGAGAAGAGAAGGTGGAGAAGAGATTTAATAGAGGTGTTCAAAATCTTGAAGGGTCCAAACAGAGTAGGTGAAGAGAACCTGTTTCCGATGGCAGAAAGTTTGGGAACGAGGAAACTCAGATTTAAAGTGATTGGTTATTAACCAAACGTGACATGAAAAAATTTATTTTTTACACAGTGAGTGGCTAGGATCTGGAATACACATGAGAGAGCGGTGTAGGCATATTCAAATGTGGCTTTTAAAAGGGTGTTGGAAAGCAGCTGAAGGGAACATTAATTGCAGGGTTAAGGAGAAATGGCCAAATGTCCTACCTCTTCATTGTAATAATTCTACGATTCTGCGACTCAGTGACAGTCTCCTTGCAGCATCAAAATCAAAGTCTCATTAGATCTCTTGGGTAGGTCTGCCTGTGCTTGAAGACGAGACTTCTGCAATAAGGTTTAGTGGACACCATGTGCATGAGGTACAGTTGCACCCGCCTATCTTCTTCAGTATGAACTCTCCTCCAAATCCAGCACTTGAAGTGTTGGCTAGTGTAGACTTGAGAGATGAACAGACACTACCAACACTGAGGAAGGTTCAACTCAATTTTATTAACTACTTCTAACTAACTAACACACGATGACTGTGGGTCTAAATGATGCTAACTTAAACTAGAGATCTAAGCCTTGTCCGAACCAGTTGATTCTCTCAGCACGTGGTGTGAGTCTGTGCTGGACTGGATGAGTTCTTGTTCCACTGAGAGGCAGCACCCAGAATGAACGGGAACCGTGGTGCCCTCTGCCTTTATAGTGTGTGTATTCTAACTGGTGATTGGCTGCGGTGTTTGTGCATGTTGATTGGTCCCTGTGTGTGTCCATCAGTGTGTGGCTGTACCATGATATACTGGTGTATATTATGACAGCACTGATGCTCTGGTCACTTTCAGTAAAGTGGCAGCTACCTACAACATAGCCCTTTGAAATGCAAAAACTTAGCTGCAAACAACAGCAACAAATGATACACCGAAAGTAATCCAGCGATATGTTAGGCAGAAAAAAATATTCAGACCTTTAGCTGCAATGTTATACTATTATTTGACATGTTGAGGATGAAATACATCAAGAATGGCAGTGAGTAATGGGCGACAACCAATTGATTTTTACATTGTGCATTTATCATATGTCCTATGCTTTTCTTGTATGCTACGATCTGCCTGGACTGTATGCAGAAAAATTTGCAATGAATCAATAGAACAGAAAATAGAGCAGGGTGTAATAAAGGCTGATAATTAGCTCTCACCTGATTCACACAACAGCTCAAGATTGAGGTGGGACCTGTTTCAATTTGCATGGTGACTAATACACGAGATAGGGATTTCAGGAGCAATTCCTTCATAAGAAGAGTAGTAAGAGAGCAAATAAAGAGAACCTGGTTTGAATAGTTGAAAGGTCCATAGAGGACTCAGATTGAAGGTGATTGGCCAAATAAACCTGAGGGAAATGAGAAAAAACTTTTTTTTTCTAGAGTGAGTGGTTGGAATTTCGAAAGCAGTGCCAAAAAGGGTTGTGGAAACAGATTCAATAGTAACCTTCAAAAGCAGGCTTGTCTGACTTTTTCGCTCTGGGGGCCACATTTGCACACCTTGGGCAAAATTCACCGAAGACCAATGTGATGCCCATTACCGGCGGGCAAAAGCGGCGCTGGTGACTCCGGCGTCGGGGCCTGCTTATAAACCCTAAATCTCCCGTCCCGAAAGGGCCAGCAGCGGAGTGACGCTGTACGCGTCAGTTTCACCCGCTGCGGAAGTGGCGCGTCGGTTGATGTCGGGCGACATCATCAACGCCGCCCGGCGTTGGAGGGGGGAAGGGGTGGGGGGGTGGGTTGCGGCGTTGGGGGGGGGGGGGTTTGGGGGGGTGGGGGGGTGGGTTGCGGCGTTGGGGGGGTGGGGGGGGGGGTTGCGGCGTTGGGGGGGTGGGGGGGTGGGTTGCGGCGTTGGGGGGGGGGGGGGGTGGGTTGCGGCATTGGGGGGTGGGGGGAGGGTTGGGGGGGTTGCGGCATTGGGGGGGGTTGCGGCGTTGGGGGGGGTTGCGGCGTTGGGGGGGTTGCGGCGTTGAGGGGGTTGCGGTATTGGAAGGGTTGCGGCGTTGGGGAGTGGGGGGGTGGGTTGGGGGGGGTTGCGGCGTTGGGGGGGTTGCGGCGTTGGGGGGGTTGCGGCATTGGGGGGGGTTGCGGCGTGGGGGGTTGCGGCGTTGGGGGGGTTGCGGCGTTGGGGGGGTTGCAGCATTGGGGGGGATGCGGCATTGGGGGGGTTGCGGCGTTGGGGGGGTTGCGGCATGGGGGGGTTGCAGCATTGGGGGGGATGCGGCGTTGGGGGGGGTTGCGGCATTGGGGGGGTTGCGGCGTTGGGGGGTTTGTGGCATTGGAGGGGGGTAGGGGTGGGGGGGTAGGGGTGTGGAGGGGTAGGGGGGGGGGGGTGGGGGGGTAGGGGTGGGGGGTAGGGGTGGAGGGGGGTAGGGGTAGGGGTGGGGGGGTAGGGGTAGAGGTAGGGGGGTAGGGGTAGGGGATTGGGGTAGGGGGCAGCGGCATGCAGAGGGGGGGGGCGACGGTGCGTTGGCTCCGGGCATCCATTGGATGGGGGCATCAGCAGATCTTCCTCAAGGCTCCCCTTCCTCCCAGCTGCCTTGTCTTGTTTTGAGATGAGAGGAGAGAGAGAGAGAGGGAGATTGTGGGGACAGACAGAGAGAGAGAGACAGAGAGAGGGAGTCCCGTCCGTCCTCTGGCTGAGAACAGGGCTTTGGTGAGTATATTGCAATCTGCCTGAACCCAGGAATATTGCCTGGTTAGAATGCAGAGGGAAATGCTGGGATCCCGGGGTGGGAGATGTGTCTGGATTTGTCTATTTCAGCTTCAGCCTCTGCGATTTCAGGTCAGTTTCACAACAACAGGAAAAACGCGCGGAGAGAGAGGGAAAACTTTTGGCAAAGTTTCTGGGTTCTGCCTTTATAATTCACAGCGCAGAAAGGGTTCTGCGCTGTGAATTATAAAGGCACCTTTTCTAATCCTGGGGAGAAACAACCTTTTGAAGAGTCTGAGGAAATAAGCAGGAATTTGGATTAATTCTGCCTCCCCACCCCCTGGGCCTCTTTCTCCTCCCTCCCCCTTTCTCCTCCCTCCCCCTTTCTCCTCCTTCCCTCTTCTCCTCCCTCCCTCTTTTCTCCTCCTCTCCCTTTCTCCTCCCTCCCCCTTTCTCCTCCCTCCCTCTTTCTCCTCTCTCTCTCTCACATTCTCTTCATCTTGCCCTTTGTTCCAGAGCTATTTGATACCCCTGTGCACTGGCACAGATTTACAGTGCGGTTTAGGTTCTGTGTTTACCCCAGGTGTGGGGGCGGGGAAAAGAGGGATGGATGAGGTTAGATGGAGGATGATTTGGGAGGGGGGTGGGGGTGGTTCAATGCAGTGCCCCTGAGGAATGCCGAACCCTCCCTCTTTTCCCCGCCCCAACACCTGGGGTAAACACAGAACCTAAACCGCACTGTAAATCTGTGCCAGTGCACAGGGGGATCAAATAGCTCTGGAACAAAGGGCAGGATGAAGAGAATGTGAGAGAGAGAGAGGAGAAAGGGGGAGGGAGGAGAAAGAGGGAGGGAGGAGAAAGGGGGAGGGAGGAGAAAGGGGGAGGGGGGAGAAAGGGAGAGGGAGGAGAAAGAGGGAGGGAGGAGAAAGGGGGAGGGAGGAGAAAGGGGGAGGGAGGAGAAAGGGGGAGGGAGGAGAAAGGGGCAGGGAGGAGAAAGGGGGAGGGAGGAGAAAGGGGGAGGGAGGAGAAAGAGGCCCAGGGGGTGGGGAGGCAGAATTAATCCAAATTCCTGCTTATTTCCTCAGACTCTTCAAAAGGTTGTTTCTCCCCTGGATTAGGAAAGGTGCCTTGATAATTCACAGCGCAGAACCCTTTCTGCACTGTGAATTATAAAGGCTGAACCCAGAAACTTTGCCAAAAGTTTTTTCCTCTCTCTCCGTGCGTTTTTCCTGTTGTTGTGAAACTGACCTGAAATCGCAGAGGCTGAAGCTGAAATAGACAAATCCAGATACATCTCCCACCCCGGGATCCCAGCATTTCCCTCTGCATTCTAACCAGGCAATATTCCTGGGTTCAGGCAGACTGCAATATACTCACCAAAGCCCTGCTCTCAGCCAGAGGACGGACGGGACTCCCTCTCTCTGTCTCTCTCTCTCTGTCTGTCCCCACAATCTCCCTCTCTCTCTCTCTCAAACAAAGACAAGGCAGCTGGGAGGAAGGGGAGCCTTGAGGAAGATCTGCTGATGCCCCCATCCAATGGATGCCCGGGGCCAATGCACCGTCGCCCCCCCTCTGCACGTCGCTGCCCCCTACCCCTACCCCCCTACCCCTACCCCCCTACCTCTACCCCTACCCCACCCCTACCCCCCTCCCCCCCTTACCCCCCCCTTACCCCCACCCCCCCTACCCCCCCCCACTCGATGTAGGTGACTGAACGGCGTCAACCATCATCAATGGTTGATGCCGTTATAAACCTACTTTGATTTTCGCCGACGTGACCCGTGGCCACGTCGGCGGGACTTCGGCCCATCCGGACCGGTGAATAAAAAAGCTTAAAAAAAACAATGGCATCCCGCCGGCGCCAGCCGTTTTCCGAGGCGGACGGCGGGATTTGAAGAACGCCGTTTTATGGCGGGTGGGTGAATCTTTAACATGGCGGGAGCGGCAATATCGGCGCCGCCAGCCGATTCTCTGACCCTGCGTGGGGTTGGAGAATTTCGCCCCTTCTTTCTCAAGGGCCGAGGAGCAAATTTTGGAAAGTTGGGGGGCGCGATTCTCCGCCCCCCCCACGCCTGGTGGGAGAATAGCGGGAGGGCCTCCCGACATTTTTCACGCCCTCCCGCTATTCTCCCCCCCCCCACGCCCGACCCACGCCACGATTCTCCGAGGCCGATGGGCCGAGCGGGCCGGGCCTTCATGCCCGTTTCAACACGACAGCAAACACACCTGCTCGCTGCCGTCGTGAAACGGGCACCAGATGCCCGTTTGGGGCATCTGGGGGCCTGATTGGCACGGCAGTACCACGGCCGTGCCAAGGGGGGCATAGGCCATAACAGACGCACTCTTTTCCCTCCGCCGCCCTGCAAGATCAAGCCGCCACGTCTTGCGGGGCGGCTGAGGGAAAAGACGCCAACTGCGCATGCGTGGGTTGGCGTTGTCCAACCTGCGCATGCGGGCCAACGTCATCGGCCGCGTCAGCCGGCGTGACGCTTGACGTGCGGCCTTGATGACCGTCGTCAAGGCAGCGCCACCCTGACGCACGGGGCCGCGCTCCTAGCCCCACCTGGAGGGGAGAATCGACCCCGGAAGTGGGCGTGAAGTTATGATTCTCCGCATTTGCGGAGAATCTCGCCCGGGGAGCGGGATTCTCCAATAATGGGGCTATGACTCCACTCCAGTGTCAAAAAGTGAGACTTTCTTCAGGAAAGTCCAGAGTGATTCTCCTACTTGAAGGGGTCTAGCAGGGCTTCGGAATAGTCCTTGCATCTCTGGCTGCCGATACAGGGCCCTGCACTTCTGGTCGGGAGCCCCTGCATGCTTATGACGGCGGCCTTCGGCGGCTGCCCGTGCGACATGGTGGACTCAGCCCATGGAGTGGCCCCGAAAATGTAGGCGCCCCCAAGATAGCGCGCACCCGCAGATTGGTAGCCCCTGGCTGTCCATGAGGGCCCCTCCCAGTGAAGGATCCCCCCACCCCGCACCAGGGCAGCCACGGTCTGATTCTACAGCCACCACTGGCTGTTCCCGATAGGCAAACCGTGATTAGAATCACACCGTCGGGAACTCGGCTAGTTTTCATTGGAGAATCGCCGCAGGGGCCTCTGTCAATGGCTCCCTACCCGTGCCGCGTAGACCGTGCACCCGCAATTCACGGCGATTCTCCGGGGACCGGACCGGAGAATCGCAGGAGCGGCATCGCGCCAGATTTTGGTGTCAACACCCATTCTCCACAATCAGCGCGGATGATCGGAGAATCCCGCCCAGGGTATTGGCAAAGCAATAAACTATTTTCAGAAAAAGTTGATGTTTTAAGGAAAGAAACAATTGCTGAACAAGTGTAAACAATGTTGTAGCACTGTTGAGTTAAAAAACAGTAAGCAATAAAATTGAGCAGAATGTTGGAGGATCAGTATGTGTAAGTGGGAGAGTGCGTGCATGTGGTGTTGGTGTGTGGCAGTGAGAGTAAGTGAGAAAACTGAGACTTGGCATAAGGCACACACACTCACCCCCACTCACTCACTCAATCTAAAAGAATTGGATAAATAGTTGAAGGAGAAAATAAATTGCAGCGATATGGCAAAGAGAGTAGGAGTAAGATTAACTGGGTTGTTGATTGAAAGAGCTGGAGTAGATTCAGTGAGCCAAATGACCTATTTTTGTGCTATACTACGATGATTCTATGAATAGAAGGAAATGTTGAATGAGTGAGATGAAGAAGGGTGGGAAAAGTCTTTCCCACCCTTTGGAAGCATAAATACTGTTGGAACGAATGGCTCATTTCTATGCTCTAAAGACTATGAAGTACTGTATCAGGCTTTGTGGGGAAAGCACTGTTTTCTTCTGGACAACCAAGATGTTTTCCAGAGGATTTGACATTGGCATCTCAAGGGATGTGTCAATATTTGGAACTAACCTCTGTCAATGTGCTTTTCGAACAGACAGTGTCAGGCCGTGTTTTCACTCTGCATGGTTGTTACGAACTCCATAGATGTTAAATGTTAAACCTGGTGTTCCAATTTCAAATCTCCATCGATGTTTTTGGGTATTGTGGTCCATATGATTGTTTCTGCTGAATTACTGGCAACCTAAATCTCAAAATGTTGTATTGCCAATACCAAACTTAAAGGGTGGGATTCTCTGTTGGCTGGTACCGAAATTGTGAAGCGCGATTGGGCGGAGAATAGGTACTGATGCTAAAACCATGGCGATTCAACACCAAATTGCAATGCTTCAGCACCTTGACAGCGGCGTCAATGCTTTCCGGACTATCAATTACGACGAGACGAGAGTAGAGTGTAATCGAGGCTTTATTACGCAGAGATGGGTAGCCTCCTGCAGCTGCTGCTGAAATGGCTTCAGCTCGCTGAGCACTCACATTTATACTCCGCCTACTGGCGGAGCCAGCAAGCAGGGATCTACCCCCGTACCTGTAGTACAGGAGCCTTACCGTATTACATTTCGTATGTGATATATACAACAGTGGTGACTACCACACACGGGTCGTATAGGTGTCCCCCCAGGCCACCCCATGGGTGCCCTCTGGCCCAGCTGACCCATCAGCTATATGGGCACGCTCCAGTACAACCAGTGCCATCTTGTTGGCTGGGATGGTTTGTACAGGGATTGTAATGTGTATGTGCGGCTGCAGCTTGTCAGCCTCCTGATTGTCAATCACAGACACGGTGAATCACGCACCGTTTTTCATTGGAATGGATTGTGCTCCACGTAGTGCCGGTGCTAGCCCCTCCACAGTTGTTGAATTGATCCAGGTTTAGCGCCAGTTTTGCTGTCTTGAAAACCAATTAATTCTGCGTCGGCATCAATACTTAGTCTCACGCGCCAAGCTCGTTTTCCGGCTGATATTCCATTCTCCACCAGATCAGGAACTCCACTACTGGCATTGGGCAATGGAAAATCCACCCCCAGATAATCTTATCTCACTTTTCTCATCATGTGCTCTTAACTCCTTCTCTTGCCTGTGATCTCATTATCACATGATCAGGAAACACACCAGAATGTTCCATTTGCAATTGCTCTGTATTTTGATTTTCTACTGGCTGTTCAAACACAATAGGCATCACTATTATCTGTGACCCAACTATATAATCACCTGGAATGAACTGAATCCCTGCAGTGGGCAATGTTTCTACCACTCCCACAATCACTTCTCCCATCTTCAAGCTATTCTGTATATTTACTTCTCTAGAGAAATGCTTTTGTCTCTCCATGAATACAGCTAAACAGAACGTCTTCCTTCAATAGTCCTTCTGAACATCAGATATCTTTATCCCACAACATTTGGGATAATTTTGCTCCTGTATCTTTTCAAATTTGAATATCTTTCCCATTCCATTTTGTAAACATGAAAAACTTCCCCTTCCCACACACGTCTTTAAGCACCGACTATTCTCTATGTCTCTGTCCAAACTGTGCACACATTTTCATCCCTTCATTCACTCCCATTGTTTGTTCTTCTCTGTGTATAAACTCTATCGGCTTCTCTTGTTCTCCAATCTCTGATTTAATATTTACTTTCTTAAGACTTATAACACCAACCACCTCGCTGTTTCATTTCCAACAGAAAGATTTTATACGCCCCAGTTTATTACAATGAAAGCATCCAACTTTCTTCATATCCCTCATTCCCTCAGCACCGTCTTTTTTATTTTGAGGTAAAGTCTCCTTGGAATTTTGCGTGACTGTCTTTTCTCGCACTTTCCCATTTCCTTTCTTTCTCAGATTTGAAAGTGTGCCAAGAAAAAGGCATTGATTTATGAATAAATCCATACTCTTCAGCAAGCTCTGCGGCTTGCCTCCCAGTTTTAACTCTTTGTTCCTTCACATGAGATCTCTCATCACTGCATTTAATGAAGCTTTGAATTCTTCCAAGAGTTACTTCTCAAAGAGCCTCAGATTCCTTCTATTTTTAATGTTCTCACTCATGTATTCAGATTACTTTGTTTAATCTTTTTCAAATTCAATATAAGTCAGTTCAGACTGTTTTCCTACATTTCAAAACTTTTGTCTGCATTTTTATCTTCATTTGTCTCGTTATTTTCTTCAGTGAATTTAAAAAACGCCTCCACGTCCATTTTGTCAAATTTTGGAAGTGCCTGGACAAATCTAAACATCTCTAATAATAATGTTTATTGCCACAAGGAGGCTTACATTAACACTCCAAAGAAGTTACAGTGAAAAGCCCCTAGTTGCCACATTCCGGTGCCTGGTCAGGTATACAGAGGGAGAATTCAGAATATCCAGTTCATCTAACAGCACTTCAGGACTTGTGGGAGGAAACCAGAGCTCCCGGAGGAAACACATGCAGACACGGGGAGAACGTGCAGACTCCGCACAGACAGTCACCCAAGCCGGGTATCAAACCTGGGACACTGGAGCTGTGAAGCAACAGTGCTACCCACATTGCTACCGTGCTGCCCAACCCCACTAGGTTCATGTATAGAACTAATTCCTTCCACAACCTGCTCTAGTGTCTCTGCAATTTAAGCTGAAATGCTCTCTCTTTCTCCTTTTCCCTTTCTGCCATTGTGAACTTTTCCCATTTCCAAATCCCTTTGAAAAGTTCTCTCTTTGTCTCTTTCCTCCCTTTCCTTTTTGCTTTTCCTGCATCTCTAGTTCACGTTTTTTTTTCATTTTTATTTCTTTTTATAATTGAATTTTAGCTTATACAATTGCCTCACTTTTTGGAAAACTTGGTCTGTACGTCAACTCTTGTAGATTTAAATGCTTCGCTATGCTTTCAATAAGCTCAGCTTTCCTGAACCTCCAGTCTGTCCGCAAGCAGGACTCAGACCTTCCTGTCGCTTGCCATTTCAACTCATGGTCCTGCTCTCATGTCCACATGTCCGTGGAACTGCTGCAATGTTCCAGTGAAGCCCAGCACAAATTGGAGGATCAGCACCTAATCTTCCGATTAGGCACGTTGCAGCCTTCCGGACTTAACATTGAGTACAACAACTTCAGCCTGTGAACTCTGTCCACCACCTTTACCCCATTCTTATTTCTATCAACTTATTGCTGACCCCCTACCCAGTCCCACCTTTCCACCACCCACACCCACCCCCCCCCCCCCCCCCCACAGAATAAATCTGACCCCATTTCCAGTTCTTTCTAGCTTTGACAAAGAGTCAACCAGATTTGAAACATTAGTTCCCTTTTCTCTCCACAGATGCTGTCAGACCTGCTGAGATTGTCCAGTATTTTCTGTTTCTGTTTCAGATTCCAGCATCAATAGTAATTTGCTTTGATCCAATTTATCTGCCAATTCAGTTTACTGTCTTTTGTTTACTTTCTGTAACCAGAGTTACATCTTTAGGAAATCCTTAGCCAATTCAAGAACAATGTTACAGTCACCCTATTTTAAATCATGCATCTTCTCACTTGGACCCACACTCTCCTCACCTCCATCAGACTTTTGAATAGACCTACCTCGTATTAAGTTGATCTCTTCTCTACATCCTAGCTAAGATTGTAACATATTCTGCAGTCTCTCCTTCCTACCCTATGTACGGTATGCATTGTCTGTATAGCATGCAAGAAACAATACTTTTCACTGTATACTAATACATGTGACAATAATAAATCAAATCAAAATCAAAGTTATATCTAAAAGTCACAAATTTTCCATACATCCAAGGAATTATACTTTTCATAATCCCAGACAAGCCCCCAATTTTGTTAAGAACCCTGCTGATGTCAAATGTAGGGTATCCCAAAACCCAGAAGGGTAACTTGGAACACCATTTCTTAGTGGCTTGTATTTTCCATTCGGCATACTGTGAGAAAGGATACGCAAACCAGGGAGGAATAGGCCAGTCATTTTGTGATCAGTTAATAAAGAATATTTATTATTTATTAACTTAAAAGAAAGACACATGACAAGAAGGTATATAATATATGAGAAAAGTGCACTTAACTACAATAAAAAGTCTTACAACACCAGGTTAAAGTCCAACAGGTTTGTTTCAAACACTAGCTTTCAGAGCACTGCTCCTTCCTCAGGTGAGGAAGGAGGAAGGAGCAGTGCTCCGAAAGCTACTGATTTGAAACATACCTGTTGGACTTTAACCTGGTGTTGTAAGACTTCTTACTGTGCCCACCCCAGTTCAATGCCGACATCTCCACATATTAACTACAATGATAGCTATACACACACAGCATTACACAGCACCCCTTTGTTCCCAACTACTTACTATTCTTGAACTCTGAGACACTCCTTGTTCACAAACAACATCCAGTATTATATAACTCTTTTTCAAGGGAGAATGTTCTCTGCAGCTGGGTGTGACTGTCAGTATCTGCTTCCACTGTGTCCCTTTCACCTGTTATTGTGCTGTGGATACATATTATTATTTCTTTTTGATGTTACCACCTGATTTTTAGCATATAAGTGCCAACTCCCTTATCTCTTCACTTTGAAGTTACCCTCCAAAAGGTTAGGCGGGGTTACTGGGTAACGGGGATAGGTTTGGGTCGTGGGCCTAGGTCAGGTGCTCTTTCCAAGGGTCGGTGCAGACTCGATGGGCCGAATGACCTCCTTCTGCACTGTAGAGATTCTGTGATTCTCTTCGACATCCCATTGTTTTCCCCTCATCACATAGGCAAAGTCTTGATTTTCTCACTGGTATGCTAATTTGCATATCAGAACACCTTTCAAACAGCTGCCCTTATCAATTCCCTTTTTTATTTCATTTTATTTCAATTTGATTTTTTAATCTTAATTCTTAAAAACGTGAATTGAGAATGAGTTCAGTCACAAGATGAATTGTTGAGAATTGATCGAAAGAGAAGTAGAAGAAAAAAGAATTAGTGCCGAATCATCATACCTAATGAATAATAGACACGAATGAGATTAAGATATAATTGTCAATTAATATCTCCAAAATAGACTGAAGTTAGAAGTGGATCAATAGAAGGCATATCAGCTTTCTACCTTGTGTGGGTGGTATAGACTGGCAACTGAAAAGCAGTAAATACAAGTTAATTTATAATACGATACTGAAGGATGCTGAGAAGACACTATAATGAATAATGGTTCATCTCCAAGGCACAATCTCCATAACTATGTTTTGTGCTCTCTGATTCTGTCTGTTTCTGTTTGTCTTTCATTCATTCATATGTGTCTCTGTGTATATATAATTTATATAGAATTTGCATATATTAGTGTGTTAGCTGGGGCTCAATTGTTGAAACTTTTGTCTCTGAGTCAGAATTTTGTGGGTTCACGTTCCATTACAGGACTTGATGACAAAACTCAAGGCTAACACTCTAGCTTTAGGATTCAGTACCGTTGGAGGTGCTGCACTTACACTAACTATGGCCTGCCTTGTCTGCCCTCTCGGGTGGAAATCATACTTCTAAAGGCACTAATTTGAAGACAAGCAGCAAAGATATTACTGGTGTCCTGAGCAATATCTACTCCTCAATCAATAAAAATAGTCTTTCTGTTCACTATTACCGTGCTCTATTTTGGAGCCTGCTGTGCACAAATTGGCTGCCATGTTTTCCACATTACAATGGCTGCTGTACTTGGAATGTATTTAATTTGTTGCAAAGTACGTTGGGACACCTGTTGTGCTGAAAGGTGTTACGGACAGGAGGGGGACATTTCAACCAGTATTGTTTCCTCTTGCTGCCTGCCCATAAACAAAGGTACTTTGAATTACTGGGCGGGCATTACCGGCTGTTCACACCAGTGGGAAATTCCGGTCGCACGGATTTCCTGTCGATGAGGGGCGCTGTCAATGAGAAATCCCGTTGACAACGGCGGGGTCGTAGATCCGCTGGTGGGCGCCTCCGCCGCCGGGAAACACACGGCGGTTTGGTGTAAAACCTTCACCCACTTTGTTCTGTATGAATAGGCAGTGATACATTTTCCCAATCCCATGTCGTGGAAACTACGACATCTTCTTTGCAGCCTTCAACACATCATCAATGAAGATGAACATCTTGCCAAGGTCATCCCCACACCCCCACTACTTGCCTTCAAACAACCGCGCAACCTCAAACAAACCATTGTTTGCAGCAAATTACCCAGCCTTCAGAACTGCGACCACGACACCACACAACCCTGCCAGGGCAATCTCTGCAAGACATGCCAGATCATCGACATGGATACCACCATTGCACGTGGAAACACCACCCACCAGGTACGCGGCACATACTCGTGCGACTCGACCAATGTAGTTGATGAGACCATCAATTCACAAGACACGTGATTGGAAGTGAACAGTGGTTTTAATAGTCTTACAACTGAGCCTGCCTGCGACGAGATGAACTGGCAGCAGGCTCACAACTGCAGATCTTTATACTTCTGGTTAGTGGGAGCAGCCATGGGCGGAGCCATGGGCGGAGCCAAGGGTGGAGCCCAGTACAAACTCCTCATCTCCCCCCCTATGGGCAGAGCCGCGCAACTGCTTGTATACCGAGATTACAAAGACACAACACATATAATATAACACAGTGTGAATTACTTGGATTATGATTTACCACAGTAGTCTACTTCATACGCTGCAGGAAAGGATGTCCCAAAGCGTGGTACATTGGCGAGACCATGCAGATACTGCGACAACGAATGAACGGGCATCGTGCGACAATCACCAGGCAGGAATGTTCCCTTCCAGTCGGGGAACACTTCAGCAGTCAAGGGCATTCAGCCTCTGATCTCCGGGTAAGCATTCTCCAAGGCGGTCTTCAGGACACGCGACAATGCAGAATTGCCGAGCAGAAACTTATAGCTAAGTTCCGCACGCATGAGTGCGGCCTCAACCGGGATCTTGGATTCATGTCACATTACATTCACCCCGCACCATCTGGCCTGGACTTGCAAAATCCTACCAACTGTCCTGGCTTGAGACAATTCACACCTCTTTAACCTGGGATCACCCCCTATCTCTGGATCTGTAATGATTTGATTACCTGCAAATTCTCGCATTCCAAGCATTGTCTGGCATCTCTGACTTTGTCTATATAAATGTTTCTGGAACATACCTCTCCATTCACCTGAAAAAGGAGCAGTGCTCTGAAAGCTCATGTTTGAAACAAACCTGTTGGACTTTAACCTGGTGTTGTAAGACTTCTTACAGAAAAACTGTATATTGGTTCACGAGAGTTCCAGAGTCCCAAAGTCAAAGTCAATGGCATTTGATGGTTAGCTGGCTGAGGCAAGTGTTGTAACATTCGCTTTTCAAGTTGGCATTGGTGCTGCAAGATGAAGTTGGCACACACAGATTAAGTCAGTTCTGTCGGCAATAACGCAAAATCTTCCAGTAAAGTCAGGTTAAATGGTCCAGTATCCAAATTGGACAGAGCTTGCTTCTGTGTGGCCTGTCAGTTGGATGTTAAACAACAGACTGCCTGCACAGCTCAGAAAGGTAGAATGCAATTTACCAACCATGTCACGCCCCAATGAGTGCATGACGTGGCCGGTAGATGCTGGGTGAAGCCTCCCGTGGGCTTCGCGACACCCCGAGGCCACAACACCTTGTGGGATCAAGAAGCCGCCCAGAATGGCCAGGACCGAATTGCGCCCATGTAAGTAAGCCTTAAACCTACTTATGGCCTACTTAGCTGGTATATACCAGCCTCCCGGGATCTACCCGCCTTTCCAGTGAGGCCGCAGCCGGGCGCTGTTCTGTATTGGTCCTGACAAACGTGGACCAGGCGGAAAGGCAACTGGGGGGACGGTCTTCTGGGCCATCAGAGGTCCCTGGGTGGTCAGGGACAGTGCAGGGTGCCCATCTGGCCCTCCCCTGGAAGGCGGCACCTCAGCACTGCCAGGATGGCACTTTGGCACTGCCACCTGGGCACTGTCAAGGTTCTCAGGTGGCACTGCCAATCCAGCAGGAGCACTGACAGAATGCCAGGGTGGAAGTGCAAGGGTACCAGAGTGCCAGGGTGGCACTGGCAAAGATCAGGGCCAGAGGGGGATCCATGCCCATTGCAGGAGAGTGGGGATTATGAAGGGTGGGGGTTTCAGGGCAGGTAAGAAGGGGCATCTGGGATTTTGTGGGGTGATGGGTGGGGGTCCTGGAAGGGAGGAGCCTGTAAGGGAGTGTGGGGGCCTGAAGAGGGTGGGCCTCCAGGGACCCCATGGCAGGATGCTGTCATTTGGGGGGGGAGGGGGGGGCGGGGGAGTGTGGGGTTATGCCCATGTATGTAGGGGGGGTGACATTGCCCATGGGTGGGGGGACAAGCTCACTTAAAAATCAGGGCACCCTTTCAAAATGGCAGCCTGATCTCTGAGTTCAGCTCACAGTGATGAAAAAAATTCTAAGTGTGACCTAAACCTGTGAGAAACTCCCCAGGGTCCAAAAAAGTGATTATGGGCGTGATTGTACGGCCATGCTGCGCCCGAAAAGCAGCTCACTATGGTTTAGCGTGGCTGATAGAAGCTGGGTACCCCGGTCCTGGGATCTACCAGCTCGCAATGCCTCACGAGATCTCAGCATTGCGAGCGCCGGGAAACACGCAGCTGAACGCACTCGCTGTGGGACTTTGTATCTCATTTAGTTTAACCCAGCCCTAAGTGTCGTTAGATAACAGTGAGGAACTCACTGGTACAGCCAGCGGGGAAACTCCCAGCAAAACCCGCCACAAATGACACTAAACTTTTCCGTTAAATCGTGCCTGTCATGTTGGACTATCCAAAAGAAGAGAGTCATGTGACCGTCCTCCACAATGACTTTAACAAAGGATGTTTATCTAATGTCTGGAATTTAGCTTTTTTTTTCAAAACTGATAAAGTCTCAGCCATTATGTGTTGACAAGGGTACAATTCATGTTGAGAGTCTGGTGTTTGGGGTGCCATTGTATCAATAGACCCATGGCGAACAAGGTTGGCTTATCAAATGCAAATTACATTCCTTTAACTCCTTTTGAAATTGGTCGTTACATTCCCAGGTAGTTTGTTAGAAGCTCCTTGGACATAACAAAGTGTTACATTCCCAAAAGCCTGGGGAGGATAATTTTCAAGCCAAGGGACAACCACCTTAATTGTCATTGTTCAGCAGAAAAGTCTCATTTAAAAATAAGAATTAATCATCAGGATTTTAAATTCATACAGGGTAGGGTTTCTGTTCTGTGTTGGAGTAACTCAACAAAGGTACGACATAAGTACAAGTTTGTAAAACTTTCATTGTCAGCAGAATTTATCTGTGATTGTTTTCTCACTATTCTGTGTCTTCTAATGTCTTCTCTTTCCTATGGGTAGAATTTTATGTGGCTCGGGCAGGTGCTTGCCCACTGATGATCATGGAACCACTTCACAGGGTTGATTCTCGAATTGATCACAATATTATGTTGCCCATGTGATTTTTAGGCAGGTGCAGAGGCAGCTTGGGGAGGCGGTCAATCAATTTTAGCCGATTTTTCATCCAAGGGTGGAATAAAAGAGGGCTGGAGCAAAGGCAGGATGAGGAGTTTGGAGTTTTTGGGAGTTTGATAAGGGTTTAGTTTGGAGCAATTTGGGGTTTTCTCTGCATTCTTTGGAGGGTTCAAAATAATCCGGAGATTTCAGGATATTGCTGTCCTCTGACATTGGAAATTTGGTCCCTCTGTCTCGCTATGTGCACAGGTCAGCTCCATTTGTATCTCTGCAGATCGATATAGTGTATTCAGCTGGGGAGCAGCTCCGTCTCTGAGGAGAACAGGGGACAACGGGAGAGGAGGCCAGGAAGCCAGCGAAGGCATCACCTGAGAACGGAAGTGCAGGCACAGGGTGCTCAGGGCCAGCAGAGAGGGCAAGGAGGATGCCTCAGAAACCACCACTACCCAGCTGCCAGTGTGTGCAGACAGCAATCCAACTACCTGAACATGACAGATGTCCATACCGCAGGAGGTTCTGGTTTTCAAGGGAAGTCATCACGCCCATCTGATTGGGCCAGAGATAGTCTCCAATTGTGTGGGTGAACACGTTTGTGTCTCTCACGGTCATTGTGGCAGTTAACATCTATTCCTCCGGATCCTTCCAGAGCTCAGTGGATGATCTTTGCGGAGTCTTATAGTCAGCTGGCCACAGACGGGACTGATGCTCTGGTCTGGTGGGTGAGAACATTCATCCATTTCAGGAAGGATCAAGTTAGCCAGGCTGAGTTATTATTGTCACAAGTAGGCTTACATTAACACTGCAATGAAGTTACTGTGAAAATCCCCTAGTTGCCACACTCCAGCACTTGTTCGGTTACACTGAGGGAGAATTCAGAATGTCCAATTCACCTAATAGCACGACTTTCGAGACTTGTGGGAGGAAACCGGAGCTCCCGGAGGAAACCCATGCAGACACGAGGAGAATGTGCAGACTCCGCACAGACAGTGACTCAAGCCAAGAATCGAAACTGGGGACCCTGGAGTGGAGCTGTGAAGTAACAGTGCTAACCACTGTGCTACCGTGCTGTCCCGATATGTGCTGCCAATGGGCAATCCTATAGTTATCCGAACTCTGCTTCCTGTATAAAGGACCTCAAATTTTTCCCATTTGCTGGATTTGTCTTTGAATAGCTTTCACTGGCAGCCTTACTTCGATGAGGTTCCTGTCAGATTAAAACCAACAAGGCGCACGTCTATGAACTTAGTTTTCCTCGGGTCACAACAGTCCAGGAGGTGTATCTTTTCAGAGTTCCCTTTCAACCAATAATACCCCGGTTCACAGCCTGGTTGCCTCAGACATAAACACTCAGTTTATTAGCATGCCTGAGCTTTTTGCACTGCTTTTATGTTACTGTCCCTTCCCTTTTAGCTTCCCCAAGAATCTAAGAGTTCTATTGCCTTTTTATCCCCAAACAGAAAACTGTCCTTTTCATAAAGAACGCTGTTTGCTTCTTCCTCAATGCCAGACATTGGGCGCGATTCTCCGCTCCCCACGCCGGGTGGGAGAATCGCGGGAGGGCCAGGCGAATCACGCCTTGGCACCCCCCGCGATTCTCCCACCCACCCCAAAATGGAGAATCGGCGTTCGCCGTTTTTCCCGGCAACCGGCGATTCGCCGTTTTTCCCGGCGACCGGCGATTCGCCGTTTTTCCCGGCGACCGCCGATTCTCCGGCCCGGATGGACGAGCGGCCTGACGACCCCGCTGCTGGCGTGAACAGCGCGCGACTGGTAAGTGTGGGGCCTGTGGGGGGCGGAGAGAGGATCGAGCACCACGGGTGTGCTCGTGAGGGGACTGGCCCGTGATCGGTGCCCACCGATCCTTGGGCAGGCGTCTCTAAGAGACGCACTCTTTCCCCTCCACCACCCCACAAAATCAAGCCGCCATGTCTTTCGGGGCAGCGGAGGGGAAGACGGCAACCACGCATGCGTGGCTGACGTCACTTAGGCACCTCCGGCTGCGCCATTCTCGGCGTGCCGCTTTGACGCAAGAGTCAAGGTCCGGCGGCCAAGTTTCCTGCAACGCCGATCCTAGCTCCCTGGGGGGGGAGAACAGGGGGCAAGGAGCGGCCTCCGACACCAGAGTGAAACACTCTGGGCGCGATTCTCCGCTCCCCACGGCGGGTGGGAGAATCGCGGGAGGGCCGGGCGACTCACGACACGCCCCCCTGGCACACCCTGCGATTCTCTCAACCCCCACTCGGATGAATCGCTGCTCGCCGTTTTTCACGGCGACCGGCGATTCTCCGGCCCGGATGGGCCGAGTGGCCTGACGTTCCCGACCGGTTCACGATGGCGGCAACCACACCTGGTCGCTGCCGTCATGAACATGGGCGGCAAATGCTCGTTTGTGGCTTGTGGGGGGCGGAGAAGGGAGTGAGCACCACGGCCGTGCTCGGGAGGGGACTGGCCCGCGATCGGTGCCCACCGTTCATCGGGCCAGCGACTCCAAGCGACGCACTCTTTCCCCTCCGCCGCCCTGCAAGATCAAGCCGTCACGTCTTGTGGGGCAGCGGAGGGGAAGACGGCAACCGCGCATGAGCGGGTTGGAGCCATCAGCCGTCGTGACGTCAGCCGCGCATGCGCGGGTTGGAGCCGGCCAACCTGCGCATGCACGACTGACATCACTTGGCGCCACCGTCGCGTCATTCTCGGCGCGTCGCCTTGACGCAAGCGTCAAGGCCTGGCGGCCGAGAGTTACGGAGCGCTGCTCCTAGCCTCCCGGTTGGGGGTGAACAAGGTGCGAGGAGCGGCCTCCGAGGCCGTCATGAAACTCGGCTGAGTTCACGGCGGCCTTCCCGATTCCGCGCGGGAGCGGAAAATTTCGCCCTTTGGGTTTCACTCCAGCGTCGGCACTCAGTCTCCCTTTGGGAGAATTTTGCCGATTGTGTGTGTGTGTGTTTTCTCCCCGCAACACAACAGACTGAAACATGATACTGCCAATTAGCTTTTATTTGCCTTATTTGGTTAGCCAGTTCTCATCTCTATAGCAACTTTGAGTCACAGGTCACTTCTCAGAAATGACCTGGTAGCTAAGAAATCCAATTACGAATTGTTTTCTCAGAACCAGCTTAAATTCACTTTTAATTCAGCGGATGTTTTACAAATACAAGCTTTTTGCAAAGTACAGAGTTCATCACAAGGTAAAGAAATATTTCCATTAGCTGTCCTGCAAGGACCAGGAGACATACATTGAAGATTCTGGGCAAGAGATGCAGGGGGAATGTGAAAAGAACATTTATACGCAGTGAGTGGTAAAGACCTGGAACTCACCGCCTATAGAAGTGGAGTTGATCAATGATCTCAAAAGGAAATTGGATAGGTACATGAAGAAATATACTTGCAGGGCAATAGAAATAGAGTGGGAAAATAGGACTGAGTTGATTGCTGTACAGAGAGCTGCCATGGAGTCAATGTTGAATGGCCTCCTTCTGTGCCATTATAATACTATCACCCTATACACACAAACATTTCAGCATTCAACTTTAGTGACCATTTGGCCATGCAGTGACCATTCTCTGAGCCTCCAATGTGGCAAGCACAAGGGAGGTGGAGGAGTGTCCCTCTTGAATCCACATTCAGAGAATATAAACTATCACCTCTCCCTCCTAAAATAATCAGTGACTGTTCCCTAACTCCCCCCCTCCTCCACAGCCTCCTTCAGGCTTAACGATTTTGAGGCCACAGTCCTTCTTAAGTGCATGTACAGAACCAGTCAGCTTTTTAGAGTTTTTAATTGGCATGTAAAGTCATGTAAGACATAGTAGTTCTTGGAAATTGGAGTCCCTCATTTTTCGTGCCATTCTCCATACTTAGATCTGGAGTAAGCCAATACCCAACTCTAAAAGCACACTCATTATCAGACCTTTCTATTTTCTTCCTTGTCAGAACTAGTAGGGACTGAGAAGGGTAGGAAAAGGTTGAGATAAAATGTCGAGTTGAAGTCAGGTCAGAGGCTGTCAGATGGAAAGCAGGATTGCTGCTACAGTGTACAGTGTCACAAACATTTGGTTGTGATATTATAGGTTCTTTGTTTTAAAAAAAAGCTCATCTTCATTTTAAATGGACACAAGGGGCCTTAAATATGGCTGCCCTAAAAGCCGCCTGACCTTTTTCACCTGCAATGTGGTGAAATTGTAGAAGGCTTCAATTGAATTGCAGGTTGATATACCCAGATATGTGAAAACATTTGATATTCAAGTTGCATTTTCACAGGGGTAAACAGAAAGTCATGATGGCTGGAAGTGTAAATAGCTCTATTATATCACTTTACACCTGG
Source organism: Scyliorhinus canicula (assembly GCF_902713615.1). Taxonomy (NCBI): domain Eukaryota; kingdom Metazoa; phylum Chordata; class Chondrichthyes; order Carcharhiniformes; family Scyliorhinidae; genus Scyliorhinus; species Scyliorhinus canicula. Next base: position 137,845,817 of record NC_052147.1, read on the forward strand.
GAGAATGGGGACTATTCAAGTCATAGGCTGAGACATTTAAAAGGTTAATTACCTCGGCTAAAAAGACTTCCCCTGGACTGGAATTAACCCAATAGCTAATATAGAAGTATGATTGAACAGTTTGGGGTTACAGCCATTTTAAGACCATAAGTCAATAAGACATAGGAGCAGAATTAGGCCATTCAGCCCACCGAGTCTGCTCTGCCGTTCAATCATGACTGATATGTTTCTGATCCCCATTCTCCTGCCTTTTCTCATAACCCCATATCTCCTTCTTAATCAAGATCCTATTTATCTCTGTCTTAAAGACACGTGGTGACTTGGCCTCCACAGCTTCCTGGAGCAAAGAGTTCTACAGATTCACCACCCTCTGGCTGAAGAAATTCCTCCTCATCTCAGTTTTAAAGGATCGTCCCTTCAGTCTGAGGCAATGCCCTCAGATTATAGTTTCTCCTACTAGTGGAAACATCCTGTCCACGTTCACTCTATCTAGGCCTCTCAGTATTCTGTAAGTTTCAATGAGATCCCCCCTCATCCTTCTAAACTCCATTGAGTACAGACCCGTAGTCCTCAACCACTCTGCATATGACAAGTCCTTTATTCCAGGGATTGTTCTTGTGAACCTCCTCTAGACCCTCTCCAAGGCCACCATATCCTTCCTTTTGCACCTTTTGCATTTCTAGTTGTTCATTTGGAATTGAATTTTAACTAATTCCAAAGATTCAGGCTGTGTCTTCGGCAAATTTAAATGTTGAGCAATGGCTTGTATTACCCCTACCTTCCTCACTCCTGCAGCTTTTCCGCCCAACCCAAAAGTTTTGTTTTAGTCTTCTTTTGCAAAACATCCCGAGTAATCTCTTCCACACCCAGGAAAGTTTTTGCAACTGAAAGGGCCATGTCCAGACACTCTCAATTTACATTTCAAAATCTGAAAAACGCAACCGTTCCACACACACTCTCTGTCTTTAAATTCAATCATCACAAGCCAAGCAGGGAATTATACTTAAGACCTCGGCAGAGCCCCCAATTTTATTACGATCCCGACCAGACCCAGACTGTGGCGATGATACTGGACCGAAACCCTAAAATTTTATTTAATTTTTAAAGGCTATACAGAAAGGATACTACACTCCAGGAGCTATTGCACGAAGAAATTGGGTTTTTGTATTTCAAAACAAAACATTATTATTAATACAGTGTTAAAATCATTAACCTCATACCCAAAAATAGCTTACAATCACCCCTTAAACAATACTACTAAATACAGTAAATACTTAATTACTATCTCCATTCCCAATTAAACAACAAGAAAGGAAAAACATAATGCTCTTAATCCATCCTACATCCCAATGGCACAGCATAATACTTGTTTTCCAGAACAGATTTGTCTCCTGTTAGAACCCCTGCAGCCAAAAGGCTGTTTCAACTGGTTTATTTCAGCTTGGCCCTTGTCCTCAGATAGGTCTGCACTGCTTTAAATACCTATTCATCTTTTTTAACTATCCGACTTTGAGAGAAAACTGCCTTCCTTGTGGACTCAGTGTTAGCCAGATCAGAACTCAATTCAAAAGCTTTCTCACAAAAGTCTGAACACCTTAGTTCCACCCAGCAATGTCATCCTCTCCCCAAGCTGATAACAAATTCACTCTCCAGGTTGGAAACACATGAATTCCCCAGGGACACCCCCGAGTCACACAGCAGTTCATTAGCCCAGGTTTTTACAAGGATGATCTTCACCTCTGGCTCCTAAAAGCTTTCTGGTCATGCAAAACAAGACTATTTTACAAAAATGACATTGCAGTCAAACACACACTAACTCAGGCTTTTAACCCTTAAATTGCCAAATGTTTATAATTCAATATATCTAAAATCCTGCATTCATCACACTCCCCAACCTGAGGACACAGTCTTTCCTTATTAATTTTGTCAAATTTCTCTATCGTTTAAAAAGCCTTGATTGAACCTTGAAACTTTTGTTGCTCTAATGGAAGTCAGCACAAGGGAAAACTGGCTTGTGCTCCAGAGATGAATTTTGGGTGGCAAAGTCCCCTGTCCGATCTCTCTCCTAAAATACATTAGCTGTCAAATTGGAAGTCAGCAACTTCTGAGTGTTTTGGCATGTACATTAGTCCTCAAGGATGCTAATTGTGGGACCTATTGGGCTGGATTCTCCGGTCCCCCAGCCCAAGGTCTCCCCCGTGTTTCTCAGCAGCGCGTGTTTGCTGGTGGCAGGATCCACTACCATCGCTGCTTATCAACGGAATTTCCCATTAAGTTACCCCCCGCTGCTGGGAAACCCGGAGGCGGTATACGCTGCCAGCAGGGACAGTGAATTGCATTGGCCTGAGAATTTGGCTATTATTTCTATGAAGACTCTACTGCTGAATCTGGCAGGCATTTACTGGGTTAGCTGTGAAGCAATCAGCAGTGCTTAAACGGGCTGCTGGACGTCCTGATGAAAAGACGTGATTCACTTTTTTAGTTAACTTTAAAGCGGAGCCAGAAGGAGCAGGGGAGTTTGTCCTGGATTCACACTGGTACTGCTGCCGATCATGGGCGAAATTCTCTGCAGACCGTCGTAACGCCGATTTCCGGCGAGCAAAATTGGTGTAGATGACTCCGGCGTGGGGGCCTTCTTTTAGGCGGCTATTCTCCGTTCCCGGAGGGGCCAGCAGCGGACTGACGCGATACGCTTCAGTTTCACCAGCTGCGGAAGTGGTGAGACCCAGCGTTTGGGGGGGGGGGGAGGAGGAGAGAGACTGACCCGGCGTTTGGGGGGGGGGGGGGAGGAGGAGAGAGACAGACCGGCATTTTGGGGGGGGGGGAGGAGAGAGACAGACCCGGCATTTGGGGGGGGGGGGGGAGGAGAGAGACAGACCCGGCATTTGGGGGGGGGGGGGGGGGAGGAGGAGAGAGAGACAGACCGGCATTTTGGGGGGGGGGGAGGAGAGAGACAGACCCGGCATTTGGGGGGGGGGGGAGGGGGAGAGAGACAGACCCGGCATTTGGGGGGGGGGGAGGAGGAGAGAGACAGACCGGCATTTGGGGGGGGGGAGGAGGAGAGAGACAGACCCGGCGTTGGGGGGTTTGCGGCGTTGAGTTGAGAGAGGGGGGGCGGCGTTGGAGGGGGGGCGGCATTGGAGGGGGTAGGGGTGGTGAAGGGGGTAGGGGCGGTGAGGGGGGTTGGGGTAGGGGCAGCGGCGTGCAGAGGAGGGGGCGACGGATGCCCGGGGCCAACGCACCGTCGCCCCCCCTCTGCACGCAGCTGCCCCTACCCCAACCCCCTCCCCTCACCACCCCTACCCCCTTCACCACCCCTACCCCTCTCCAACGCCGCACCCCCCCCACTAACGCCGCACCCCCCCACTAACGGAGGAAGGAAGGGGGGAGGAGGAAGGAAGGGGGGAGGAGGAAGGAGGGGGGGGAGGAAGGAAGGGGGGAGGAGGAAGGAAGGGGGGGAGGAGGAAGGAAGGGGGGGAGGAGGAAGGGGGGGGGAGGAGGAGAGAGGGGGGGTGTGGGTACCGGCCTTCAGAGGGAGGGGGGGGGTGTGGGTACCGGCCTTCAGAGGGAGGGGGACGGGATGTGGGTACCGGCGTTGTGGGGGGGGTTGCGGCGTTGAGGGGGGGTTGCGGCGTTGCGAGAGATGGGGGGGCGGTGTTGGAGGGGGGTAGGGGTGGTGGGGAGGGGGGTAGGGGTGGTGGGGAGGGGGGTAGGGGTGGTGAGGGGGGTAGGGGCGTTGGAGGGAGGTAGGGGTGGTGAGGGGGGTTGGTTGGGGTAGGGGGCAGCGGCGTACAGAGGGGGGGGGCGACGGTGCGTTGGCCCCGGGCATCCGTCGCCCCCCATCTCTGCACGCCGCTGCCCCCAAACCCCCCCCATGCCGCAACCCCCCCCCCGATGCCGCAACCCCCCCCGATGCCGCAACGCCCCCCGATGCCGCAACCCCCCCGATGCCGCAACCCCCCCGATGCCGCAACCTCCCCCCGATGCCGCAACCCCCCCCCGATGCCGCAACCCCCCCCCGATGCCGCAACCCCCCCGATGCCGCAACCCCCCCCGATGCCGCAACCCCCCCCCGATGCCGCAACCCCCCCCGATGCCGCAACCCCCCCCGATGCCGCAACCCCCCCCCCCCGATGCCGCAACCCCCCCCCTCCGACACTGAACGGCGTCAACCATCATCAATGGTTGACGCCGTTTTAAAGCTACTGTGATTTTCGCCGACGTGACCCGTGGCCACGTCGGCGGGACTTCGGCCCATCCGGGCCAGAGATTTGTGGAAACAAAAATATAATGAAATCCCGCCGGCGCCAGCTGTTTTCAGAGGCTGCCGGCGGGATTTGCACAGCGCCGGTTTTTGGCCGGTCAGAGAATTAAAAACCCTGCGGGAGCGGGATTAACGCCGCTGCCGGCCGATTCTCCGACCCTGCGTGGGGTCGGAGAATTTCGCCCCAGATTGCTGATTGGTGTCTGCAATACACCAGTTTGATGGCAAGGTGGTCCAGGTGCATGCCTGCTTCCTGCCATTTTCACACACAGAAATCAATTTCTCTGCTCAATAACTCTCTTCATGTCTATAGAGGGCTAAATCGCTGGCTTATAAAGCAGACCAAGGCAGGCCAGCAGTACGATTCAATTCCCGTACCAGCCTCCCCGAACAGGCGCCGGAATGTTGCGACTAGGGGCTTTTCACAGTAACTTCATTTGAAGCCTACTTGTGACAATAAGCGATTTTCATTTCATTTTCATTTCATATCATTATTTAATCAGATAGCACAGAGAGAGGCCATTTCACCCATTGTGCCTGTGCCAGGTCTTTGAGGGCTGGATTTTACTAGTCTTTGGATGCTGATAGCTGGTTGAAGGATGGCACCAAGGCAAATCTTTTCTCAGTATGGATTTATTCACAGAATTAGACATAATGGGCTGGATTCTCCGTTTGAGAGACTTAGGGCGCGATTCTCCGCAAATGCGGAGAGTCGTGAAGGCTGCCGTGAAACTGGCCGTGTATCACGGCAGCCTCCGCGCCCCCTCATGGGACCCGATTCTGCTCCCCGGTCGGGGCTAGCAGCGCGGGCCCCGTGAACCGCGGCATCGCAGGCTTAGCGAACTTCGCTAAGCCCGCGCGCCAAGCGTAACGGCGGCTGACGCGCACGATGACGTCAGCCGTGCATGCGCGGATTGGATGGCTCCAACCCGCGCATGCGCGGATGACATCATCATGCATATGCGTGAAACCCGTGCATGCGCGGGCCGTTATGCCCCTCAGCCACCCCGCGGACTGATCCAGCGGGGCGGCGGAGGAACAAAGAGTGCGCGGGGTTCGGACCCGCTGCCCGCGATCGGTGCCCACCGATCGCGGGCCCATGCTGCCTTTGGCACGGCTGTGGTGCGGCCGTGCCAATCGGTGCCATGGTTCTCAAGAACGGCACTTTGCGGCCGTTTTCACGAACTGTGAGAGCAGGTGTGTTGGAGTTTGTGAAAACGGCCGTAAAGGCCTGGGAAATCGGCCCATCGGATAGGGGAGAATCGCTGCTCGCCGTAAAAAAATGGCGAGCAGCGATTCATATCGTGGGGCGGCCGTGGGGGGGGGGGGGGGGGGGGGGGAATAGCGGGAGGTCGGGAAAAATGTCGGGAAGGCCCTCCCGCTATTCTCCAACCCGTCGTGGGGGCAGCGGGCAGTACAGGGTGGCACACCTGGGACACCCATCCAGGCCCAGTCTCTCCAGAGGACGACTACCAAAAGGGACACATGTCACAGGGCGCCTCCATACCAGATTTACCATCTGGGGATCCACTGAGATGAAGCGTTAGGGCCCAGAAGGCCAGGGTGCAGCACACAGTATAGCATTAGGGGCTAGGTTTCCCTGTAGAAAAATGTTTCACAGCAAACATCTGTTCACAACGTTGCCATCAGTCTTGGTGCTCTGTCAGATGGGTATGAGCGATGGGCTGCTGCACGATGTTGTGGAGGAGGCAGCAGCCTACCAAGATGTGGGCTGCCCTCTCAGCACCATACTGGAGGGACCCTCCAGAGCGGTCCAGGCACCTGAAACACATCTTTAGGCTGCTGAAGAAACGCTCAATCAATCCCCTGGTCACGGCATGGGCATCGTTGTAGCAGGTCTCCGTGTTGGCCTGTGACCTCCGGATAGGCATCACCAGCCACGACCGGAGCGGATAACCCCTGTCAGTCAGGAGCCAACACCTCAGACGGGGTGTACCTTGAATAAGTCAGGTACCGTTGGGTGTGCCAGGATGAAGGCATCATGCACATTGGCCTGGTATCGGGCGCAGATGTGTATGATATGCACTCATGGTCACACACCAGTTGCACATTCATCAAGTGCAATCCCTTTCGGTTTGTGAAGACCGGCCGCTCATGGGCCAGTGCTCGTAGGACGATATGCATCCCGTCGACCACCCCTGGACCTGGGGAATCCTGGTGATCATGGTGAACCCCGCTGCTTGAGCATCCTGATAGGCTCGGACCACATTGAATTTGATGTATTGCACTCGATTGGGGGGTGGGGGTTTGGTAGGGTGGAATCCGGGGTGGTTGGGTGGGGGCACCCATACAACCGAAGTCATTCTACGCTATCACGGGCCACGGTGGGTGGAAAGTGGGGTGCTTGGATCCCCCAGTTCCAGAGTTCACCGTGACCCCACGGCCTTCCTGTGATCACCCCGTCATCCTGCGCTGTTGTACAATTAACATTGGGAGCACAACAATTGGATCCCGAGGCCACACTTGCCAGCAGTTTGATGGGTAATTTTACCACAGGTGATTTTCCTATTAATGGTGAGTGGACTCCTGATGCTGCCAGCCTAATCAGAGGGCTGGCAGCTCTGAAGTTTCACAATGCTACTGGGAGAGGTGGGTACTGCTGAGACAGGCAGGAGAGCTTAGGGAGTGCCTTAAAATGGAAGTGCCCTTGAACTGGCATATACAATTTACACTTCTGGGGCTGATGGTGGAAGGTCCCAGAGGATAGAGGAGAAAGCCCTCCAGGTGGCCCATTGGGGCTGTTGGGGGAAGCATTCCTGACCCATGGCCAATTCTTTGGGCCATGAAGTCTCTGGGCTGCCACAGGGAGGCCGCTTCCATGAAGCTGTGAGCTGGCAGTCTCTCCCAGAGGATCACCTCGCTGCTGATGAAATGCTACCGGACGCATAGAATGGTTCAAACTGGGGCCTTAAGTATGCAAATCAGTTGCCCAGCTCTGTGCAACAAGCAACCAATGTGCCTTGCTGCCCGCTTAGCCAGTGGATCAGGAAGCCATTTCAAGACAGTTCCCCGCTATTTTACTGGCACGCCCTTGCTTCATTTCTGTCACCCAGGGGCCTGAGTCCTGAATTCTGTAAAAGGATCATTTAGATCTGAGACGTTAACTCTCTTTCTCTCCACAGATGCTGCCAGACCTGCTGAGTTTATCCAGCATTTTCTGTTTTTACTCCTGAATGAGCAATCTGGTTTGTCCCGTTCCCATGTTCTTTTCTCACAACCCTGCAAACTTCTGACTATTTATCTAGTTTCTTTGAAAGCTACTATTGAAACTTATTCCTCCAGCCTCGCAGGTGGTGCTTTCCAGATCATATCAACTCACTGAGTAAAACAAGTTCTCTTCATATCCCCTCTGGGTCTTTTGCCAATTATGCTCCATCTGTTTTGTCTAGTTACTGATTTCCTGGCCATTTGAACATTTTGTTGCAAAATACTCTGTCCAACTCTCTCAAAACTTTGAGCACCTGAGTATATTTTCTTTTAGCCTTCTTTTCTCTGTGGAGAACACCTTGGTGAATCTTAACTGACTGTCTTCCCTTGCTTAAATATTGCCATCATTCAAAGAAAATCCCTTCATAATTGTGGTAATATGACTAGGGGTATTACGGTACCTGGGAGTGTGAGCTGCCATTGGTGCAGAGGACTCGCTGCCCATTGGCTCAGGTATCGTGTACCTCTTAGCCCAATTGGCTAAGAGGAAGGTAGCTCCGCCTACGAGGCGGGGTATAAGAACCCATGTCCCCCGGCAGCCAGCCATTCTCCTGTACGTCTGCTGCCGGGTTCACTTCTTGCTAATTAAAGCCTTTCATTCGGACTTCATCTATGTTTCGTGTCCATTGATTGTGCATCAATAATTTAAAATAATTCTATCAAATTCCTTCGGCCTCTATACATCAATGGAAATAGCTGTGCTTTTTCAACATCTTCCTGGTATACCTCAGGTGCTAACATCAATGATTGCCTCCCCCACTGCTATCAGCTCCTGCATTGCTGGGGTCTTCTACTACTTCTTGAGACCTCCATCTTGCAGTAATTCAGCTCGCTCTGCAAGAATAGTAAGGAAAACCATGCGTTTTTATTGCACTTTTCATGACCTCCTCAACGGGATTTTCCGACCCTTGGCACCAGTGGGATCTTGCAGTCCCGCCAAAGTCCAGGACATCCCGCCGGTGGCTGATGGTGAGCCACCTGCACCTCTGGAAATCATGCCGCGGGGGTGTGGGGGCGCAGGGGGTGGACGGTGGGGGGGGGGGGGGGGGGGGGGGGGGGGGGGCGAGTGTGACAGTAAATCCTGCCCTTTGTGTAAAGAAGTGCAGTCACAGCTGTCAATGCAGTTGGACAGAATGGAGAAGCATTGGGAGCGATCTACCCCAGCTGACAGGCAGGAAGACATCTCTTTGAGTACATGAAAAATAACTGTATTTTACTCTGCTCTGGTACAGTGTATGTTTCTTTTACAGGCACTGAATGAGTGAGTGTGTGATCAGGGAGAGAATGAACAGCAATAAAAAATGATACTGTATATGAATTTGAGTGCAGTGTCTGACGCCACTCTCCCTATTCATCCTACTTCCTCCAGTATTTAGATTTGGAGGGCCCTGTACTCAAACGAAAATGGGCAATCTTAGGTTTGAATTTCCTTCTCTAATGCTGAACTGTTCTGGCCTTTTTCTTTAAGCAGATGTTGAAATTAGGAAGAATGGAGAGAGTTAAGTAAGTTGGAGCTCATGTGGATCATAAACCTCAGCATGGATCTTTTGGTCAAATGGCCTGTTTCGGTGCTGAAAAGCCTGTGAAATTCTATATAGGACTCTCAGGCAAGTGCAACCATCAGGGTTAAAATCGGCCTTTGCCAAATGATAAGGTGATATTTTAATGCTCTGCAGGCCTTTGGAGAATTCTGTTTTCTCTCCAGAACATACTGAGTACTTTTCAAGCTCACTATTCATAATTTAAAAAAAATTTATTGTCAGACATTGAACTCAATTAAGTTTGATGCAGGTACTTTCATTAATGCCTCTCCAAAGAGGTTTAGCATCTATTGCTGCAGTTCAGATTTATTTTTTGGAAATGATTGCAGGTAAGACAACAAATTACAATAATGTGTACAGCTAGCATCACAGCCTCTGAAAGATGGAACCCTATATAGGTGTGAATTAAAAGATGCTGAAATCTAACAAGGTAATCGTAAGCAAAGCTCTTTCTGTCATCTGTACTGCTGCACATTTTAAGTGGAATTAGAGATTTTTTTAAACTTCAATCATTCCTAACCCACCCACAGATTAATAATTGAAAAGTTGAGTAAACACTTCATACAATATTTTATTTTTTATTCTGCAGGGACTCTGCGCTCAAACTTTTTTTGGTCACCTCCATTCCTGCAATGATGCCACCTTTAACCTGAAGGTGAGTTTGTTCTGCCTGTATCTATTTATTTAGAATCCAAAATTCTAATCAAATTAGCCAACACAAATTTCAAAAATGAAGGTTATACCTGACCAACCTTACTAAATTCTTTATTTAAGCAACTCTTAGATAAGCACATGGATAACAGTAAATTGAAGGAGTGTAGGTTAGGTTGATCTTAGATTAGGATGAATGGTTGGCACAACATCATGGGCTTAAGAGCCTGTACTGTGCTGTACTGTTCTTAGTAATAGAAAGAGTGACTTCCGGTTGCGGTGGTGCGGAGCTAAGCCGCATGTTCGGATGGGGATCTGCCACCGTGGGGAACAGGCCGTGTGGGTACTGCGGGCACGTTGTGGGCCTAGGTAGCGTTATGGCTGACTGGCGTAGAGGGAGGGGGAACAGCCCCCCGATTCGGCTGGACACATGGAATGTAAGGGGGCTGAATGGGCCGGTCAAGCGGGCCCGCGTGATTGCGCACTTCAAGGGACTAGGGGCGGATATGGCTATGCTCCAGGAAACGCACCTTAGGGTGGCGGATCAGGTTAGGCTGAGAAGAGGGTGGGTTGGACAAGTGTTCTGGGTTAGATGCGAGGAACCGGGGTGTGGTGATTTTGGTGGGAAAGAGTGTCGTTTGTGGTGCGAGCGTGGTGGCGGATAGCCGTGGCAGATACGTAATGGTGAGCGGTAGACTCCAAGGGGAACGGGTGGTGCTGGTTAATGTGTACGCCCCAAAGTGGGACGATGCCGGTTTCATGCGGCGTATGCTGGGCCGGATTCCAGATCTTGAGACGGGGGGCTTGATATTGGGAGGAGATTTTAATACAGTGCTGGACCCAGCACTGGATCGTTCTAGGTCCAGGACCGGTAAGAGGCCGGCGGTGGCCACAGTGCTGAGGGGGGTCATGGAGCAGATGGGAGGGGTGGACCCTTGGAGGTTTATGCGGCCGGGAGTAGGGAGTTCTCGTTCTTCTCCCATGTCCATAAGGCTTACTCCCGGATTGACTTTTTTGTCTTCAGCGGGGCGTTCATTCCGAGGGTGGTAGGGGCGGAGTATTCGGTGATAGTCATATCAGACCACGCACCGCATTGGGTGGACCTGGATCTGGGGGAGGGGAAGGACCAACGCTCGCTGTGGAGGTTAGAGGTGGGGCTGCTGTCGGACGAGGAGGTATGTGGGCGGGTCCAGAAGTGTATAGAGGGGTATTTGGAAACTAATGACAATGGGGAGGTGCAGGTGGGAGTGGTCTGGGAGGCATTGAAGGCAGTGGTTAGGGGGGAGCTGATTTCTATTAGGGCACACAGGGAGAGGGGGGAGAAAAAGGAGAGGGAGAGATTGGTGGAAGAAATGGAAAGGGTGGACAGGAGTTACGCGGAGGTCCCGGAAGAAGGGCTTTTGAGGAAGCATTGTAGTCTCCAAGCGGAGTTTGACATATTGATCACCCAGAAAGCGGAGGCACAGTGGAGGAGGGCGCAAGGGGCGGTATATGAGTATGGGGAGAAGGCAAGTCGGATGCTGGCGCACCATCTCCGGAAGCGGGAGGCGGCGAGGGAGATAGGGGGAGTTAGGGACGGAGGAGGGAGTCTGGTGCGGAGTGCAAGGGACATTAATGGGGTGTTCAGGACCTTCTATTAGGAGTTGTACCGGTCAGTGCTCCCTGGGGAGGAGGGTGGGATGGACCGCTTTTTGGACAAGCTGGAGTTCCCGAGAGTAGGGGAGGAGCGGGCGGAGGGTCTGGGGGTGCCAGTCGAGTTGAAGGAACTGATCAATGCGATGGGGAGTATGCAGTCAGGGAAGGCACTGGGGCAGGAGCAGCAGGAGCTGGGGGGGGCAGACCTGTTGGGCCCGCTGTTAGTGAGGACCCTGAATGAGGCAAGGGAGGGGGGGGTGGGGCCTTGCCCCCGATGATGTCCAGAGCATTAATTTCATTGATTTTGAAGCGGGATAAGGACCCCCTCCAATGTGGGTCTTACAAGCCGATCTCACTCCTCAATGTGGACGCGAAGCTGCTGGCCAGGATATAGAACATAGAACATAGAACATAGAACAGTACAGCACAGAACAGGCCCTTCGGCCCTCGATGTTGTGCCGAGCAATGATCACCCTCCTCAAACCCAAGTATCCACCCTATACCCGTAACCCAACAACCCCCCCTTTAACCTTACTTTTTAGGACACTACGGGCAATTTAGCATGGCCAATCCACCTAACCCACACATCTTTGGACTGTGGGAGGAAACCGGAGCACCCGGAGGAAACCCACGCACACACGGGGAGGACATGCAGACTCCGCACAGACAGGACCAGGAGTTTGGAGGATCTGGCCAGGAGTGTGGAGGATCTGGTCCGGCAGGTCATTCACGAGGACCAAACGGGTTTTGTGAAGGGGAGGCAGCTGAATGTTAATGTGCGGCGGCTTCTCAACGTCATAATGATGCTGGCCGTGGACGGGGAGGCAGAGATAGTGGCATCGATGGATGCAGAGAAAGTTTTTGACAGGGCGGAGTGGAGCTACCTGTGGGAGGGATTGATGAGGTTTGGGTTTGGTGAGGGATTTATTAGGTGGGTGAGGCTGTTGTATAATGCTCCGGTGGCGAGCATGGTGATGAATGGGAGGAGGTCGGAGGACTTTCGGTTGTACTGGGGGACGAGGCACGTGTGCTGTTCGTGTTGGCGGTTGAACCCCTGGCCATGGCGCTGAGGGAATCGAGGAACTAGAGGGGGATTGTGCGGGGGGGGGGAAGCACCGACTGTCGCTGTATGCGGACGATTTACTGCTGTACATTGCAGATCCGGCGGGGGCGGGGAATACCAGAGGTGATGAGGATTCTGGGGGAGTTTGGAGACTTCTCTGGCTATAAGCTCAATGTGGGGAAGAGCGAGCTGTTTGTGGTGCATATGGGGGACCAGGAGAAAGAGATAGGGGAGCTCCCGCTGAAAAAGGCAGAGAGGAGCTTCAGATACCTGGGAGTCCAGATATCCAGGAGCTGGGGGGCCCTGCATAGGTTAACCTTCACGAGGCTGGTGGAGCAGATGGAGGAGCAGTTCAGGAGGTGGGATGTGTTGCCTCACTCCCTAGCGGGCAGGGTCCAGTCGGTTAAGATGACGGCGCTCCCGAGGTTTCTGTTCCTCTTCCAGTGTTTACCCATTATGATCCTGAAGGCTTTCTTTAGGAGGGTTAACAGGAGTATTACGGGGTTTGTGTGGGCACAGAAGACCCCGAGGGTGAGGAGGGTATTCTTGGAGCGAGGCAGGGAAATGGGTGGATTGGCGCTGCCCAACCTGTGTGGGTATTACTGGGCTGCGAACGTGGCAATGATTCGTAGGTGGGTGATGGAGGGGGAGGGAGCCGCATTGAAGAGGATGGAGGCGGCGTCTTGTGTGGGTACGAGTTTAGAGGCGCTGGTGATGGCCCCGTTGCCGCTCCCCCTGGCAAGGTACTCTTCGAGTCCAGTAGTGGTAGCTACCGTCAAAAGCTGGGGGCAGTGGAGGCAGCATAGGGGGGAAGTGAAGGCCTCAGTTTGGTCCCCGATATGGGGGAACCACCGGTTTCTACCAGGGAGGAGAGATGGAGGGTTTCTGAGTTGGCACAGGGGAGATATCAGGCGGATGGGGGACCTCTTCCTCGACGGGAAGTTTGCGACCTTAGAGGAGTTGGAGGGGAAGTGGGGTCTCCCCCCAGGGAATCCCTTCAGGTATATGCAGATTAGGGCATTTGTTAGGCGGCAGGTGGCGGAGTTTCCGCTATTGCCGCCAAGGGGGGTTCAGGATAGGGTGCTCTCGAGGTCGTGGGTCGGTGAGGGTAGGATCTCTGCAATTTATCAGGTGATGCAGGAGGGGCAGGAGGCCTCGGTGGAAGAGCTGAAAGCGAAGTGGGAGGAGGAGTTGGGGGAGGAGATTGAGGAGGGGACGTGGGCGGACGCCCTGGGGAGGGTGAATTCCACCTCCTCTTGCGCACGGCTTAGTCTAATGCAACTAAAGGTGCTGCATAGGGCGCATATGACTGGGACCAGGCTGAGCCGGTTCTTTGGGGGAGAGGACAGGTGTGGCAGGTGTTCGGGGAGCCCAGCGAATCACACCCACATGTTCTGGGCATGTCCGGCGTTGGAGGGTTTCTGGAAGGGGGTGGCGGGGACCTTGTCTAAGGTGGTTTGCTCCAGGGTGGAACCGGGCTGGGGGCTCGCTATTTTAGGGGTAGCATCGGAGCCGGGAGTGCAGGAGTTGAGAGAGGCCGGTATTCTGGCCTTTGCATCCCTAGTAGCCTGGCGCAGGATTCTTTTAGTGGAGGGACGTGAAGCCCCCGAGCCCGGAATCCTGGATCAACGACATGGCTGGGTTCATTAAACTGGAGAGGGTCAAGTTTGCCCTGAGGGGATCGGTGCAAGGGTTCTTCCGGCGGTGGCAGCCTTTTCTTGATTTCCTGGCGGAGCATTAGAGGGTGGTCAACTTCAGCAGCAACCCAGGGGGGAGTATTGCGGGGGGGGGGGGGGGGGGGCGCTGGGGGCCTATGGGTTCATTACGGGGGTTTGTTCTCATGGTTTTATGCTTATTTCTTTTTCTTGTTGTTAATTTATTGTTTTTGTAGTGGAGGGGAGGGGTTACTATTTTTCTTTGTTGTGATAAAATTTGTTGTTGAAAAATTTGAATAAAAATTATATTTTTTAAAAAAGTAATAGAAAGAGTAGAGGGGTAATTTAGTAAAAGCAATATATTGGATTTTCAAAAAGCCTTTGATACGATAATGAATATTAGACTCGTGGCTAATGCCCAAGGCAATAGATTGGATTGCAAGCAAGCGACAAAACAGAAAACAGAGATAAGAAGTTAAGGGTAGAGTGACTTAGGGCTGAATCTTGTGGTGGAAATGAGGGGAAATATCACCCACTGGATGGAGAACCAGCAAAAGACCCATGTTGCTTTCTTCAGGGAAGCCTGTGAAACCACAAGCTAAGCAAATAGTTGAGAGGCCACGAGCAGGCCTTTCCTCTGGATCAAGTCCCAGGGATAGAGTTCCCATCTGCAGAGAGCTGCCAGGCAATCAGAGGCCGGCTCTCTTGCTCAGCAGCGTCACTGGGGAGGCAGTGGCTCCAGCCATAATGATAGCCACTGGAGGCCCGGCATCGCACGCTGACCAAGGCCAGATAATCGTGGAGGGGTTTCATTGGGTGGGGGTCGCAAGATCAGGGCATGTAGCAGGTGCCTGCCTCAATTTAAAGAGCCCTGTTAGACCCATTTTTCATGTCGGGGAGGCAGGAGGGTGGGGAATAGAGTCATGACTGTGGTCCCCAGTAGCACATCTGTCAGGCTGCTTGTCAGCTCCCTAGGGGGGCACAGGGATCCCTGCTTGAAAGACACTCAGTGCCTGATCACGGTACCCAGCATCAGGAAATGAGGAGCAACTGAGAGGCATACCCTGTCCTTGCTGTCAACAACCCCTACAGACACACACAGCTAGATTGATGCTAGCAGCAGCTGGATGAGACCTTTAAGTGGCCATTAAGTGTCCACTTAATGGCCTCAATTAACAGTGGGATAGGAAGGCCAATCACATACTTAATTAGGGTGGGTTAGGGTGAAAACCCACCACCCTCTCAATCAATGAAATGTTCACTCCACCTCCAAACATGCAACTAGCGAGGCAGAGGTTTCCACCCTCAGACTGGCACACAATGTGGTGATGTTTCACAAGGACCATGCTGTGGCCACTGCTGTTCTCCATTAAAGATATGGCTCGGAATTGGAAGTGCAATCTCAATTTCTGCAGGCAACATAAAAATGAGGACTACTGTTACGACTAAGAACGCTGGAACAATTGATTAAATTTGGTTAGAAAGCTCATCTCAGTTTCCGGGACTTGTCCCTTGTTCTTTCCGAAGACATTATGGCAATATAGCCCACACTACTCACATTACATCTTCTCCATTGCCGTGTGTGGTATAATGATATAAAAGCATCAATTATTCATAAGGGATTGGGTACACTTATTGTGGGTTCATTTATCATTTCTAGGGACACGTGCCAGATAGATCTGGACAGAAAACTTGAAGACATTAGAGCTGCAGAGCTGTGTGTTTGTGTTCTGCTCCAGGCCGAAGTGAAACTGAGGTTGGATCACATGGTACACTTCCATTAAAGCAATGGCATGCTGATATTCCTTAAAGGCATATGAGAACACATGTCACCTCACCATGCCACTCTCCATGGCCTGTCCATGCCAACTCATGTCCTGCACCAACTCCCCATGCCCTCTCATACCCCCATGCCACCTCCGCCACTCACCCTGTCTCCACTAACAGACTGAAGGAATTACATGGAAAGAAAAAAAACCTCAAGTAATCTAATACAACGCTAACTCATTTGCTTGATAGTGAGAAACTCCCATTCATGAAGTCCGTCCAAAGCATTTGAATCTCAAGTGTTCAATCTTTTATGCAAACAAAAAAATCTTCTATTCAGTGGCCATATAAAAGACAGCTGATCCTTTAATACCCTCTTTAAACTGTGAACCAAATGGTGAGCTCAGAAATAAAAATATAAAATAAAAAATGCAAGAAACACTCAGCAGGTCAGACAACATCTGCGGAGAACAACAGAATTAATGCTTCAGGTTGAGCTGACTTTTCATTAGAACAGTGAAATTAGAACTCCTGCTGATTTATAAAGTTTTTGAAACTCAGTCAAGCATTCATAATGACATAATAATAGCCCTTGCAAAATATCAACAATGAACTCTATTGAAACAGCTCCAATCGGTGTTTTAACCGACATCAGATGGCCTACGAATCAAAGAAGCCCAGCAGATGGTGCTTTATATAAACTCTCACCAACATCTTAATTCTGTTTCTGCTTTAAATTTAAAGATTAGAGGGTTCAAAAAACTTCAGATCAGAGTGGCACAGTGGTTAGCACCGCTGCCTCACAGTGCCAGGGACCTGGGTTCAATTCCAGCCTTGAATGACTGTCTGTGGAACATAGAACGATACAGCGCAGTACAGGCCCTTCGGCCCTCGATGTTGCACCGACATGAAAAAAAAAACTAAAGGCCATCTAACCTACACTATGCCCTTATCATCCATATGCTTATCCAATAAATTTTTAAATGCCCTCAATGTTGGCGAGTTCACTACTGTTGCAGGTAGGGCATTCCACGGCCTCACCACTCTTTGCGTAAAAAACCCACCTCTGACCTCTGTCCTATATCTATTACCCCTCAATTTAAGGCTATGTCCCCTCGTGCTAGCCACCTCCATCCGCGGGAGAAGGCTCTCGCTGTCCACCCTATCTAACCCTCTGATCATTTTGTATGCCTCTATTAAGTCACCTCTTAACCTTCTTCTCTCTAACGAAAACAACCTCAAGTCCATCAGCCTTTCCTCATAAGATTTTCCCTCCATACCAGGCAACATCCTGGTAAATCTCCTCTGCACCCGTTCCAAAGCTTCCACGTCCTTCCTATAATGAGGCGACCAGAACTGTACGCAATACTCCAAATGCGGCCGTACCAGAGTTTGGTACAGCTGCATCATGACCTCATGGCTCCGGAACTCAATCCCTCTACCAATAAAGGCCAACACACCATAGGCCTTCTTCACAACCCTATCAACCTGGGTGGCAACTTTCAGGGATCTATGTACATGGACACCGAGATCCCTCTGCTCATCCACACTACCAAGAATTTTACCATTAGCCAAATATTCCGCATTCCTGTTATTCTTTCCAAAGTGAATCACCTCACACTTCTCCACATTAAACTCCATTTGCCACCTCTCAGCCCAGCTCTGCAGCTTATCTATGTCCCTCTGTAACCTGCAACATCCTTCCGCACTGTCTACAACTCCACCGACTTTAGTGTCGTCTGCAAATTTACTCACCCATCCTTCTGCGCCCTCCTCTAGGTCATTTATAAAAATGACAAACAGCAACGGCCCCAGAACAGATCCTTGTGGTACGCCACTCGTAACTGAACTCCATTCTGAACATTTCCCATCAACTACCACTCTCTGTCTTCTTTCAACTAGCCAATTTCTGATCCACATCTCTAAATCACCCTCAATCCCCAGCCTCCGTATTTTCTGCAATAGCCGACCGTGGGGAACCTTATCAAACGCTTTACTGAAATCCATACACACCACATCAACTGCTCTACCCTCGTCTACCTGTTCAGTCACAACAGGGAGTTTGCACTTTCTCCCCGTGTCAGCGTGTGTTTCCTCCAGATGCTCCGGTTTCCTCCCACAGGCCAAGGTTTGCAGGTTGGGTGGATTGGTCATGCTAAATTGCCCCTTAGTGTCCAAAAGGTTACTTAGGGTTACAGGGATAAGGTGGGAGGCTTGGCCCTAGGTAGGGTGCTCTTTCAGAGGGCCGGTGCAGACTCCATGGGCCAAATGGCATCCTTCTGCTCTGTAGGGATTCTACGATTCTATGATCGCACTTAAACAGATCTATAGGTCCTTGAAAAGTGTTTATGACTCCCACACTGTGGGTTAAGGGCTTTGGAACAGCTAAGTGGGTCTTCTTGAACCCAAAGTTCAAATAGTCCTGCCAAGTTTGGGTTTCCCGCCTGTGTGATTTATGTGACCCCAGCCCCTTTCCCCTGACATAAATGGGAGCTGGTGCAAATAGGGATGGCATATCCGCATCAAGGATTCCACTCATCATTTGTAAAGGTCTGCAGAGTCACTCCGACACCCTGAAAATCTGGCATGAAGAGTCTAATTGAGGTAGAGGAGCTTAAGAGGTTTAGAGGTATGGATATATTAATCACTAAAAGATAATGTAATAAGGCCATTAGAAAAGGAAAAATAACACTAGGGTTCATTTCTGGAGAGATAGAATTGACAAACAAAGAGATTGCTTTAAACTTGTATAAAACCTTGGTTAAACAACTTGGAGCAGTTTGTACAGTTCAGGTTTCAATGTTAAAAAAGGATATGGAGGCACTGGAGAATGTGTGAAACGATTTACAAGAAGGAAAGCCGGACTGAGAAGTTAGCTTCTCCTGTCTGGACTGTTTGGAAACAACTCATTTCTGGATTTTGGAATTTCCTAGATTATAGAATGATACTGTATCTTCCATGCTTCTGATCCTAAAAGTCTGTACAAACATGATCTTGAGGGTCTTGTAATTATATGTATAAATGTAGGTAACTAAAGGGTTAATTAGAACATCTAACTGTAACACTACCACTAGAGGGCACTACTAGATCCACCTATAATTATAAGCTCCCAGAGGATCTTGGTCTCTTTCAACCCAGGAGTGACTAGACAGCAGTAGTATATGATAGATAGATCACAGCATTGTTAGTACGTGTAGTTTTGAATCAGTTAATACATTAATATTTAATTACTTGATTATGAGTGATAGTTCTGTAGAGTGTCAAACTCAATTATAATTGAGTTTTTAAAAATTTAAATCATTTTAAATTAAATAATTTTTTAAAAAGCATCAGATTCAACTTGTAGTTACTTGATAAATTAGTTTGCTTTAAGTTAAAGACTCGTGGTTTCTTCAAGATCACACCATCAGACCTTCTGGATATACAGCAACCATTAACGATAGATATTACTGAACCCAGTAATATAACAGATCTGTGCAGAAAACCTCCGGACAATTGGTGTTTCTGAATAATGGATTTTGAGCCGGAGAGGTTACAATGTACTATTATTAAGGTTTAAAGAGGCAGAGGATCTTTTCTCTCGGAAATAGAAGACTCAGAGGCACCCAGTAGAGATCTCAAAATTATGAAGGAATTTAACAGGGTTGATAGAAAAGATGCTTCCAATGGTGGGAAGGTCAAAACTAGAGACCATAAATATAAATTGGTTACCATAAAACCTTACAAAGAGTTCAGGAGAAATGTCTTTATCCAGACAGAGGTGAATATGTGAATTCTTTTACCATGTGGAGTAATTAAAGTAAATCGTATTTAAGGGGATTCTCGATATAGGATTGAAGGGGAAAGGAATAGAAGAAGGGGCAGCAGGGTAGCATGGTGGTTAGCATAAATGCTTCACAGCTCCAAGGTCCCAGGTTCGATTCCCGGCTGGGTCACTGTCTGTGTGGAGTCTGCACGTCATCCCCCTGTGTGCGTGGGTTTCCTCCGGGTGCTCCGGTTTCCTCCCACAGTCCAAAGATGTGCGGGTTAGGTGGATTGGCCATGCTAAATTGCCCGTAGTGTCCTAAAAAGTAAGGTTAAGGGGGGGGTTGTTGGGTTACAGGTATAGGGTGGATATATGGGTTTGAGTAGGGTGATCATGGCTCGGCACAACATTGAGGGCCGAAGGGCCTGTTCTGTGCTGTACTGTTCTATGTTCTATGTTCTATGTTCTATTATGCTGACCGGATTAGGTAAAGAGTTGTGGGACGGGGTAGGTGTGGACCTTAAGCAACAGCATGGACCATTTGGGCTGAATTGTCTATGCTTCTTCTCTATTAATTCTATCTGTGTTGCCTTATAGTTTGTCAACTCCCACTGAAAAAAAATGGAAATTCTGGTATAAAAGAAAATTATTTTTTGTGGTAACTCGGAGTTGCTAACTGTTTATTTC
This sequence comes from Scyliorhinus canicula, assembly GCF_902713615.1. Lineage (NCBI taxonomy): Eukaryota > Metazoa > Chordata > Chondrichthyes > Carcharhiniformes > Scyliorhinidae > Scyliorhinus > Scyliorhinus canicula. The sequence goes on from NC_052147.1 coordinate 137,866,053, forward strand.
AATAAGCATTTAGCACACACAGCTGCTTTCTACAATGAATAGTTTGCCCTTCATATTCATAGGAGAAGCATTCCTTCATGTATCCTGTAGTTCACAGCTATAGGGTAGGGATTTAAAACGATACTTCACAGTATGATTGCTTTTGGAATCTTACAGCCCCTCAGGAACGTTTGCATGAACAGCTCATAATGTCTGAGATTTATCATATTTGCTGTTTCACATAATTGATTTGGTTATTGGTTCTCTGTAGAATTCTGTTTAATAAATTATGATCATCACACAAATATAAAAGTATTACTCGTATTTATTAAACAGATAGTGATTTAAAAGCACCTCCATAGTCAATATTCTGTGTGATCGCCTGAAATCAATCTTGTGGTTTGAAACAAAGCCACAGAGGCTGATATTTTCAGCAATGGTTGTCTTTTAAAAAAAAAGCATCAGATTCAACTTGTAGCATTTTTTGATCTGTTTCGCATTTGGCTGTGAAGCACTTTGTGATAGTCTGAGAAAGGCGGTAATATAAATTCAGGTCCTTCTTTCTGTTTGCAGCTGCACTGACATTATGATTCCTTCTCATGATAATTTATATTGATGACAGCACATGATCATACCTAGCATACTAGTGAGGGACCATAAGGGGTGATGTTTAAAGGCAACACTCTGCTGTGTTTACTTTAAAGGGATAATCACCACAGTGCCCTTTAAATATGGCGCCCAGACGTTCTGCCCCATGAGTAAAATCAGGGTTTCCTACTCAACCCACCACAAGATCACCGTTCTCCACATGTTTGCCAGGGGAGATAATAAAGAGAGGTGTTTCCAGATGTGAGGGACATGAATAGTAGAAACCATGGGCTGGATTCTCCGCACCCTGATGCCGAAATCGCGTCCAGCGCCGGGGTGGAGAATCCACTTTCGCGCATGGAATCGGGGACCTGCGCCGGTCCCCCAATTCTCGGGGCCCCGAAAAGCGGAGTACCCGGGAAGTACGCCACGCTGCGTATCCCCGACCTGCGGCCATTGCTGGAGACCCGCCCACCATTCTCTGCCCCCGACCGGCCGAAGTCACGATGGCGTGGATCTAATGTGGTCCTGCAGTTCGGGATACTTGTGTGGCAGCTGCGGACTCAGTATGCGGCTGCCATGGTCGTGGGGGGGGGCTCATACGGGACTGGGCAATTTTTGGGTGGCCGGTGTGGGTTAGGCACACGGTCAATCAGGGGAACTATTTAGGAGGTCCAGCTCCGCCGTTAGAATTTGCCATGGAGCACCGTGATTCTAGAAAAAGCTGCTAGATTCACGACAGCTCCCTGCTAGTCCCCTGAAGGGCTGTGAATATGTGGCCTTTTCACATGTTTTTCTGGCATGAAAGGTCACAGTTTTTACGACGGAGTGGGGACATAGTCCCTGAAACGGAGAATACAGCCCCATAAATATGTTAGCCACCAATAAACTCGAGAAATATTTCTGGAAAAACAACTTCACTCAGGAATGAATGCGGATGTGTGCAGCATAAACTGAACTGGCATTGATCAGTTGGATTGAGTAGTCTGTTTCTGTGCTGTACACGTAAATCTAAGTACTTGTTTATTCAATAGTTGATAGACTTTCAATGTGTTTCCAACATTTGCAGCTTCTTGCTTTTTATCGGTTTGGTTATATCTCCGACCCTAATATTATTCAGGCCTCGGGGTGCATACCTCAAGTAAATGTGACAATCAAAATATTTTTTGAGATATTGTAAATTTCGGCTGAATGTATTTATGCAGTGATGTGATATAATAGCATTTCACGTATCCATTTGAACATTGAGCTGTTCTAAAGATTACAGATGGTTCCCTGCTAGTGCAACATACTTTTGGCAATGGACCCACAATTGAGGTGTGGGTACATTTGTTACAAAACAAATTATTATGCTTGAGACTGCACTGCTTTAAAAAGCAATGGAAATAGATACAATAGTAACTTTGTGAAGGGAATTTGATAAACAGTTTAAGGGGAGAAATTGTCAGTCTATGGCATGGCAGTGGGACTAAATATAGAACCATTTCAAAGAACTAGTGCAGATGGGCCAAGTAGCCTCCTCCACTCTATTGTTTTGTGTTTCTAAAATTTTTACCATTTATAATGTGCTGAATTAGGCTCCCTATGTCTTATACACACAGGAATAATACGATAGACTATTGTACTAAACAAAATGAATGTGCTGTGAATAAATTATAACAATATATTTTATGCACTGTAAAATACACAGCCTCAACTATATTAAATGTAAATTCTTCAAGTCATTTTTGTATTAAATATACTTGTTAGAATTGTGTTCTCTGTGAAAGGATTAATATTTGCAATAGATTTGTGTATTCATTATAATGTAAAGCAGTGAATGAGATATCAGTAACATATCTTCTGCACCTTTTTCATGATTAAAAGGACCACAAGTAACCAGGCCTTCAGGGTCAAGTACCCCAGTCAGAAGTCTGTTGGAGGTGTAACCCCCCAACCGTCTGCCGCTACCTTCCTGCCTGGGATCTAACTCCCTTTATTTCTGGCCTTTCCCCACCACAAGCTGTCATCTGCCCACAGATCTAAAAATTAAGGCTGGATGGGGAAAGTTCCTGAAGCGGCCCACTTAATTGAGGCCCTGGCACACTACTAGTTATAGCTTGCCAACCAGATAAAGATCCATTGATCCCCACTCTCTGTTGGCTCGCAAATCCCCAATCCAAACTAATATATTACCCCCAACCCCGTGGGATATTAACTTGTGTATTAACCTTCAGTGTGGCACCTTATCAAATGCATTCTGGAAGTCCAGATACACTGGGCGCGATTCTCCGCCCCCCACGACGGGTCGGAGAATAGCGGGAGGGCCTTCCCGACATTTTTCCCGACCTCCCGCTATTTTCCCCCCCCACGGCCGCCCCACGACACGAATCGCTGCTCGCCGTTTTTTTACGGCGAACAGCGATTCTCCCCTGTCCGATGGGCCGTGTTCCCAGGCCTTTACGGCCGTTTTCATGAACGCAATCACACCTGCTCTCACCATTCGTGAAAACGGCCGCAAAGTTCCGTTCCCGACAACCATGGCACCGATTGGCACGGCCGTGCCAAGAGTGGCATGGGCCCGCGATCGGTGGGCACCGATCGCGGGCAGCGGGTCCAAAACCCAAGCACTCTTTGTTCCTCCGCCGCCCCGCAGGATCAGTCTGTGGGGCGGCTGAGGGGCATGACGCATGCGCGGGTATGACGCATATGCGTGATGACGTCATCCGCGCATGCGCGGGTTGGAGCCGTCCAATCCGCGCATGCGCGGCTGACGTCATCGTGCACGTCAGCCGCCGTGACCCTTGGCGGTCGCTATGCCTGCGATGCCATGGTTCACGGGGCCCCGCTGCTAGCCCCGACCGGGGAGGAGAATCGGGTCCTGGGAGGGGGCGCGGAGGCTGCCGTGAAACACGGCCAGTTTCACGGCAGCCTTTACGACTCTCCGCATTTACGGAGAATCGCGCCCACTACATCTACAGGATCCCCATTATCAACTTTGCTTGTTACATCTTCGAAGAACTCTGGCAAATTAGTCAAACATGATTTATCCTTCATAGTACCATGCTGACACTGATGTATTACGTCTAACTTTCCACATGTCCCCTTACTACTTCCTTAATAGTGGATTCTATCAATTTTCCAATGTCAAACGTTAAACTAACTGATCTATGGTTTCTTATTTTCTGCCTTTCACCCTTTCTCAAATCCACTGGAACATTTCCGGAATCCAGGGAATTTTGGAATATTATAGCCGATGCCTCCACTATCTCTGCTGCCACTTCCTTTAAGATCCTAGGATGAAGGCCATCAGGCCCTGGGGACTTGTATGTCTTTAATCCAAATAGTTTGCTCAGTATATTTTCCCTAGTGATGGTGATTGTCTAAAGTTCCTCTTTTTCAATAACATCTGCATTACCTGTTACCATTGGGATGGTTTTGTGTCCCCTACCATGAAAACTGAGGCAAAATATTGATTTGGAGTCGCTGCCATTTCTGTTTTCCACATTATTAACTCCCTAGTCTCATCCTCTAAGAGACACACATAAATCATGGATGACTTCAGTCTAGATATAGACCTGGTAAATCAAATACAGACTAATGTTGCAGAGGATAGATTCCTGGAATGTGTACAAGATGACATTCTAGAGCAATATGTTGAAGAACCATTGAGAGAACAGGCTGTTTTAGATCTTGTATTATACAACATGAAGGGATTAATTCATACTATTGTTAAAAACACATAATATGCTGGAATTGTTCACTAAAGTTGAAAATAATTTTGTTCAATCCATAACCAGGATCTATATCTAAACAAAGGGAACTATGAAAGTATCTATACAAGGTGGCTCTGGTAGATTGGAAAAGTTCATTAAAGGTTACGAAGGTAGGCAGGCAATGGCTAGTACTTAAATAACTAATACATGGTTTACAACAATCATACACTCCCTTATTGCACAAAACCCCAACAAGGAAAGTGAATCAACTGTGGTTAACTGTGGTAACTGGACGGCAGAAAAGTGGTTCAATGCATTTTGAAAATTCAAACTTCTTTACATATGAACATATCGGGATAATTGTACAGCTTGACTTCTGACACCAGCAGTTATTATACACAAGCTCCTTGGGGCAGTACTGAAAACCAGCGCAAGCCCGCGCAACCAGTGACGACACGTGTGCATGCTCACAATTATTCCTACCCCAATTGGAAAGCAAAAAGATTAATTTGCCAAATGGATGATGCTTGACTGTCACCCAAACAGCCCTTTCCCCCCCCCCAATTTTCAATATTTTTATATCTGATAAAGAGAATTACTTCAAGAAAATGACTAAAAACACAATCTTTTTTATTGTCCAATGATTTTTCTCCAGGATTGCACACAGATGTGTCCTTGTAAGTAATCTTCAATTCCTGGAGACTAACACTACATCAACATAGTGAAATGGGTCAATGCCAGTAGCAAAAAATCGACTGCCAGTGAAGCGGCATCATGGCCGGGATTCTCCCCCAACCGGCGGGCGGGCTGTACCGATGGCAAAGAATGGTGTGAACCACTCCGGCGTCGGGCCCCCCGGAAGCTGCGGACTCCTCCGCACTTCCGGGGGCTAGGCCAGTGCTGGAGTGGTTGGCGCCGTGCCAACTGGCGCTGAAGGCCTCTGCCGGCTGGCGCAAGTTGGCGCGTGCGTGGGAGCACCGGCGTGTTCTGGCGCATGCGCAGAACCGCTGGCTTGATCCCTTCGCATGCGCAGGGGGTTTATTTTCAACACCGGTCATCGCGTAGCTTTACAGAGGATGGCGCGAAGGGAAAGAGTGCCCCCATGGCACAGGCCCGCCCGCAGATCGGTGGGCCCCGATCGCGGGCCAGGACACCGTGCCCCCCCCGGACAAGAGCCCCCCATGCCCCCCCGAGGACTCCGCAGGCCGCCCTCAGAGCCAGGTCCCACCGGTACGGACCTTGTGTATTTCACGACGGCGGGGGACCGGCCGAAAACGGGCGGTTGCTCGGCCCATCGGGGCCCAGGGAATCACCGGGGGACCACTGCCAATGGCCCCCGACCGGCGTGACGTGATCCCCTTCCCCGCCAAAAAACTGGCACCGGAGAATTCGGCAGCTGGAGTCGGAGTGGTGGGCGGGATTCACGCTGCCCCTCGCCGATTCGCCGACCCGGCGGGGGGTCGGTGAATCCCGTCCCATGTTTTTCACCATCCCCTATTTTGTTTGAGTTAAAGTTGCCTTATAGATGAATGCTTCATCCCATATATGTGGACGATAAATCATTTTCAAATGAACTTAAATATTTCTTTAAATGAGCTATCATGTGTCAGCTATTGAGGCCTCTCAATATCTGCTGGCAGTTTTTCTTCCCTTCACGATATCAGCAGGGTGTAGGTTCAAGTCTCTTTGCAGAGGCTTGATCACATAATATTGACAAATACCTTCAGTGCAATACAGCGGGAATATCGTGTTGTTTGAAGTGCAATGATAAACATCAAGTATGAATGCGGAAAGGTGAGATGTAAATATCTTTAAGATCTCAAATTCAACTATACCCCCTCCCACCCCTACTTCTGAGTTTAATGGAGTTTAGATAGGGTTCAAACAACTAAACATGGAGACATGCTGGGCAGATAAGTATTATAATGAGGCTGGGAGTAGTACAGTTAAATTTACACATTTAGCCCTAGTGAGCCCAGGCCTCAGGAAACCTGATAGCTCAAGGATGGCACAAACAGCTTTCGGAAAAAAGGTAAATGCCTTTACAGCTTTCCAATTAATGATAACAGCCTCTTCCTGTCATGTTATTACCTTTGGCTTATCTACTACACAAGACATAAGGTAACGATCACTCATAAGGGATTTGGTAACAGGTTGTGTGTTTGTTCATTAAGACAGGACACATGAGCACAGTTATAGGTAGAAAGTTTGGAAACATCAGAGTCGTGTATGTACTCTGTTCAAGGCAAAACCCTAACCCTAACCCTAACCTTAACCCTAACCCTAATACTGGATCACAAGACACATTTCCCTTCTTGTGATGTTGTGCTGATATCCCTTAACACCTCCTGACTTTGCTGAAATTTTCCCAGCTCCAGACGGGCCTGCTGACATGCGGCTTGCATGGCTGGTTAAATTGTGTGGGTTGCATGTCAGCTGTCTCAATTTGCACTCATTTCTATATGATGAAGGATGGGGAAGAGAGGTGGCTGCTGGCCCCCACCCGGGAAGTACTTGCCTTTTTCCTGCATGCGCAACGATCCTGGGACTCTAGGGGTATTGTTCCGGCAACTGCCACGGCCTACTCCATAATGCTGCCATGTGCAAGAGTTGGCAGCCCCTGATTGTCTGGTAGGTCTAGGTTCTTTTGGACATTAGATCTTGGGGTCTACAGTCAGGAGGAAGGCCCATCGCTGTCCTCTTTAATGCCTCATGGTGGGTAGAGAATAAGGGAGGAAGGGGGCCTTCCTCCGTACAGTCAATGTGAGTGTCTCGCCATTTTTTCAGGCAGGAAGAGAGACACCCACCAAGAATGGAAGCTTCCACCCATTACCTGGTCATTATCGTATTGCCATCTGTGGAACTCTGCTGTGTGCAGATTGGCTGCTGCCTTTCCTAAATCAAAACAGTGACTTCACTACAAAATTACTTTATTGTCTTTACTTTATTGGGTTGTTGTGAGGTTTTGAAAGGCACTGTGCAAATGCAAGTCTTTATTTTCTTCAGGTCTTCTGGCTCGATAGTAATTACTTTTGGAGCTTTTCTTTCTCAAACTTACAATGAGAAAAGATCATTTGTTTAAGAAAACACACTCCTTTTCTCAGGTCATCAAAGAATCTATTTCATATGCAGTTCAAATTCCCCTTGTGGATTTGTTATGACTGGCATGTTATTTACTTCAAGGCTCACTGTGATAACAGGATTAGAAACAGAGTGATCAAATATAAAGCTCAAAAGAAAAGGTTACACAAGTAAATAAAATGCATTGAGGTTGGGAGTCATTCAAAGGCTGCTTGAGGATAACTAAAACAAGCAAAGACGTTGAAAAGGTAGATTACAAACAGTTGCAGGATTGTAGCTGACTAGTGGCTTAAGTGATGGCGCAATCGTCAGCACTACTGCCTCACGGTGCTGAGGATTTGATCCTGGTCCTGGGTCTCTGTGTGGAGTTTGCGCATTCTCCTCATGGCACGGGGCAGGGCCCCAGGACAACTGGGGTCACCCTCAAAGGCAGCAAGGAAAGGGGCCAGAAATGTGAAGCCACCTTGTAGGACAGCGTACCAGTGAGTGACCCATCACTGCTCACCATCTCCAGAAGCGCCTACACACTCCCCCCCAGGAGGATATATGGGCCCGTGAGATGCAATGGCCAGCACCCATTCAGGAATCACCCGGGCCATCCTCTAACACCCACATCACCAACCTCCCACACCCGACACACCCTCTAATCCCAGCCTAGACCAGCCCATCCTTCACACCCTTCATACTAAGGATTCAGGCAGGTCACAGTTTTGGTTCGAAGATATTTAAACATGATTATTTACAGTATTGTGCCCTGAACCCTACTCCTAACCTATGTGTTGCCCCCGTGCCAACTTAACTGGTGTCTAACTTACTTATCTTTCATGGTCTACTGCTCCTTCTATGTGTGACCCCAGACAGCACATCAGGCGTGGAGGCAGCCAGCTGCATGTCTCACCACTGACCCGAGGTGTCTTTGGCGGCTGTCCTCTGGAGGGCCTGGACCTGGACTAACTGGCCGACTTTCGGGTATCAAAGGTGCTGAGGTACGACACTGTTCTGCCCGCGCCAGTGTCAGGTGGGGCAGATTCAGAAGCGCTGAGGTGTTTCATCACCTTTCCTGTGGGAGTCACCAGCATGGGCCCCTTCACTTGCTCCTCCCTCACGGTGCTCGATCGTCCCTGGGCTACTCCATGTGATGGAGGTGAGGCGGAAGTGAGCTCCAGAGACACCACTGTCACCTGTGTCACCAGTCCAGGAGACCCGCACTCATCTCAACCAGGGTGTTGATGCCCTCAACCATGGAGCACTGAGACTGGGACATGTCCCTCTAGCACTGCCAGAACCCTCTGTGCCTGACCCAGGTCAGTCAGTGCCAGCCAATGCTCTCAACGCCCTCAACCATGACCCTTTGTAAATGGGCTAATCTCTGGAGCGCTGAAGCAATGTCAATCTGGGCCGATACACATTTGCCTGTGACTGGACTCCCCCGTCCTAAGCCTCAGCTATCAACCACACAGTGTGTCCCAAACCTTGGATGTCTTGACCCATGGCTGTGACCTTTTCACTCAAGACTTCCACTGAGGTTGCCACCAGTTCAATGTTAGCCTTGGTACCACGCATTTTCAGCACTGTCTTCTGCACCTGAAGGCGGTTTGACTCCTCCTGCTGCACCTGCAGGAGCTGGAAAGTTGCTGACACCCCCTCCTGTAAACCTTGGCTCTGTGTCTGCATCTCTACCAGTGATGGGATCGTTCCTTGCAGAAGTGTTACACTTGTCCAGACTACAGCTAGTTCCTGGGATTGGGAAGCCCTCCGTCCGCCCGCTCCCTCGGGAGACCCTACATCCATCTGATGTGCTGCAACATGTATGACCTGTGCACCAGATGTTGACCAGGAGCCTCTATACTAATATGACCCACCAAAGTGATAGTATCTGGGTGCAGGTGAGTGCAGTGCCAAGAGGTCTGTGTCGTCCCCGGACTGGTCCTCAGGAGTATGCTGGGGTTGTGGTTGAGGGCGATGGAGCCCAGACGGGCCAGCTTTGCCTGTTGGTGATCCTGCAAGACAAAAGACAAGTCATGGTGAGATCTCGGGAAGGAGTTTCTGAGGGACAGGGGTGACTCACTTGCCAAATGGACATCACTTTGCCCTTGGGGCTCACTTGGTTTTTCCATTCCTACCTCTGCCTGGGCGACAGCCCTCTCTTCCACCTCCCCGGCTCACTCCATCGCCTCTGCCCAGTGGGAGTGACAGCCCTGAAGTAAGGTTTTCCCCCTCCGGTCTTCTTCTGCTCCCGGTGATTATGGACTGTCTTTTCCTCGGGGACACTTAAAGACCCATGGAGGTGAGTTACACGGGAATCTGTAGCTGGTGGGATGTCTGTATGTAAGACACCTGGCTAGAGAGGAAAATACAGGTGTAGGGATTTGATGCAGAGTGGGATGTGAAGGAGATGCAGGCAGATGAGATTTTGATTGGTCTCTAGGGGCTGGGGTGGTGGTGAGGAATGAGAGACGGGAGTGATGCCAGGGCACAGAGGTGGGGACTCACTCAAACTGACCTAAAGAGATAATTAATCTTTTTGCGACACAGCAAGCCAGTCTCCCTTGTGAGACTGGGGGGCTGGGGGGAATTGGTGAGGGATGGTCCGGGGGCGGTTACAGGAAGGCAGGCGAGGTCCGCACGAGGCTGGCGCCATGTTGTATGGCGCGGCCGCCAGAGGTCGCTGCCATGCACATGCGCACTTGCCGCCTCTGCCACCTCCATCCAGGCCCAGTTGACGTCCATGGACGGCAACCTCATGCCCACTCTGGTGAAGAATGTGTCCCACCTCTCTTCCACAACGTCCAAAATTCTGTCCAGCTCACCCTCCATGAACCTCAGGGCAGTTCTTCGTGGAGCCATCTTCTTGGCTGGAATGAGAGTGTGTGGGGAGTGGAGTGCTTATGAGCACCTCCAACTCATCAAGCTCTCCTGCACCAATTCCGGCTCCAGCGTCGGGAATGAGAATTTCTTAGATTAACGTGGGCAGAGTGCTGGCAATTAGCATATCCTAAATTGCTATGGGACAGGAACATGAACCCTACGCAATTCAGTCCCACTGTCAATACTTAGGGCTGGATTCTCCTATTGCTGACGGCAAAATCGCGTTTGGCGCTTGGCCGGGGAATCTGTTTTTACGCCCAAATCGGGGGCAGTGCCATTTTTCGGATGCCCCGCACCCTCAAAAATGGCACAATCGCTGAGTAAGCCGCATGCCTCAGGACGTCACATGAGGCCCTCCCCCAATGCTCCACCCCGAAGGGCCGACTTCCCATGTGCTCACAGTGTTCGGGGACCTCGCGTGGCGATTGTGAACTGTGTCCAGCGCCGCCACAATCACGGGGGGAGCCATTCCGCTGGCCTGGGGGGCATCAGCGGGGGCTGGGGGAATTGGTGAGAGGTGATCCAGGCGTGGTTACAGGAAGACACTATCTGGCAGGCGACGTCTGCACGTGGCTGCGCCATGTTGTATGGCGCGGCCGCCACAGGTCGCCGCCGTGCACATGCGCAGCCATGGACCTGGCAATTCCCCATCCGTATCTGCAGGTAAAGCCTGGGGGGGGGGGGGGGGGGGGGGGGGGGTGCTTACGTAGTGCGACTGCTGGCCCCCCACCGGGTGGAGCATTCAAATGGCCATTTTTCCCATGCCCCAAAATGTTTTACTTAAAAAAAAACAGGCGTTTGAAGAACTTTTTAAAGGTACAATTTCGTAACGACCTCCCACCCACCCTCCTGCCCACCTCCATTACAATTTTTCTTCTGGGTTGTTCCCAGCAATGTCCTGGAGATTAATCTTCAATTCAATTCCGGGAGACTCCAAGGTACCCTTAGGGGCTGCCGAATTAGTACGATGTAGAAAATCCAAAAGCCAAGTATATTTGGATTAAGAGTGTCAGCTTGGCTCAGTGGCGAGCTCTCCCTTTTGAAACCCTGATTTAAAAATCTGGATAATCCTGACTGAATGCTGTGATACCATTTGAAACCCCATCCCGTTACTTTTCTCCCAAAGCGACAGCAGTTAATGGGAGGTTCCCCCAAGGAAATTCCTGGTGATCATCTCAACTGATACTTCGTTGTTGTACTGAGGGGCTACTGCACTATCAGATGCACCAACTTTCAGATGAGACCCCATAAAAAATCCCATCACACTATATTAGAGGCATTCTCAATACCCTGCGCCACATTCATCTTCCACCACAATAGCTCATCTGTTCATTGGCCTCATTTCTATTTGTGGGACCTTGATGCATGCAAATTGATCACATGTCCCTGTATGTCAAAGTGGTTACTCTTCAAAAAGTAATTACTTGGCTGAGAAATGCTTAGGGACATCCTGAGGGTATAAAATTCTTTCTTTGAAAACTGAGTAGTGATCCAGAATGCTGGCTCTGTTCTCATACCCTGTAGTTCAGTTTTGTTCAATTACCCCTATCTTAACCATCCTCCTTAAATATTGACTTTGCCTTTATTTAAACACAAACTCAGTTTGTGAATTCTAAAGCTTCACAATCTCCCATGCAAAAAATGTACCTCCCACTCTTTGTCCTAAATCTCTTGCATTTAATCTATGTCGACGTGTTTCAGACCACTCAATCAATAGAAACAATGGGCCAAAAATTGGATGATGCTGTGCCTGCTTTCAAAGCGCCAAATGGGATCATAAGCATTCAGTACGGATGGCATGGCAGCACTCATTATGAGCTGGAACTGAGTTGCCTCATATATTGAATTGGGCTGTTCATATAGCTTTTCAGGCCCTCGTTGGGTGATTCAAATATATAAATAAGGGTCCTGTGCTTGCAATGACATGTAATAAAAATTGATTGACAACTTGTGATGCTAATAGACAGGACCGGACCCTTCGACATTTTGATTTCAGGGGCTGATCCACTACCTCCAGTTTGGTTGCTGGTTTCTTCTTTGGACTGCTGGTTAACTTCTGGTCTGTTTCCTAACCCTGAAAACTTAATACTGACTCCTGAGAAGAAGACTCGCTGGTGGTGCAGCATTCTGAATAGTTGAGTAAAACTAGTGTTGGCTTTGTGCAAGACGACTCTTAAGTATGCAAGAGTAGCTCACCTATCCTTCAGTTTGTCCTCTTCTTTCGAAGAGATAGTGCCTGGCCTTTACTTTGCATCTCACGCTGACAAACTCACTTAAACAGCAATGGGGAAATCAGAAGCACAGCTCCAATACACGATGCAACTACATCACCTCACCTTATCAATACATATTTTTCATAGAAGTCTGGATAGTTCTTTGTGAGAACCAATAAGATATGTTACTCTCCTGTCATGTGAGAGTACCTTTAAGAAATGGATGTTTAAGCAATGTACCTTTAAGAAATGGAGCAGCTCATATTACTGAAGTGATGTCAGAGGGGGGAGCTGAGCTGAGATCACTCTGCTTTTTCTGCTTTTAGTTTCAGTTTGAGAAAGCAGCTGAAAAGTGCCTGGCTGGTTTGCTGTGAGCTGTTTTGAAAGGAGAAAGCCAGTTTCGAGAAAACAGCTTGGGTGTGTCTGTGTTTTGCAGGGAGCTGGATTTGCTGTGATCTCTGCCATAAAAGACTATCTCTGAATCATTTGGGTGATTTAAACTCATAATAGTAATGTCTTTAACCTGATATGTTTCTGATGTTAAAGGTGAAGTCTTTTGGAGGTTTGAAGGGATATTTTGAGGGATTATTTAGTGTTGTATTATTTTGGGGGCTATCTTTGAAGTAAGGGGTGTTGAAAGGTTAAGTTGAATTCATGGAATAAACATTGTTTTGTGTTTAAAAACCCACGTGCCCATAAGTGTAATACCACACCTGGAGAACAAGCTGGGTGCTACAAAAGGCAACAATCCATTAAAGGGAGTGGTTGGTTGAACTCCATGATACATTTTGGGATTCTGAAAACGCCGCTCCCATAACACTCCTATCAAGACAAAAATGTTAACCCTGCTCATTTCTTCATTGTTGATAATCAAGTTAATTTTCTTGCAATGTAAGAAAGCAGTTCCCTACTGTTACTTATGCATTTTTAAACATGTTTTTCAATAGGCTAATTCAAAAATTTTAGCAATGGGTCATTAGGAGGTCTAATATGATCAACAATTTTCGACATCTGCAATATTGATATTCTCTTTGAACTGTCACTGATGAATTTGGATGTGTGCACAACATGCATCTATGAACTAAGCATAACTTACAAATACTTATAAATCTGCCTTCCAGATACATATTTGAGAGTTTTCTCCTTCAAGCTGATATCTCACTATGACCCTGTTGCAACCCAATTGCCCTGAATTAAAGTCATCCCCACCCTGTGCATTTTTGCAATAGCTAACTTCTCTCTTACCACTGATAGCACTTAGCTACCTGCCTTGTTTTTTCACACATACTGATACTGATTACAGTTTGTAATACTAAAATGTTTATCATGAGGGTGGAGACTTGTGTTATTTCTCAGTGCAGTCAATATGAATGGTGCACCTGGGATTTCAGGACTGACAGGTGAGCCAGAATTGTAAGCTGCAAATCGTTGTACTGCTAAATAGTGAAAGTCAAGCAAAATTTCTTCAGAACAAGATGAGGAAAGATATGAAAAATCATGGGCAGCATTCTTCATCCAGCGACACCGGAATAGTGAAACACGAGTGGGTAGAGAATCGCGCATGAACCAGAAATTGTGGCAGGCGCCGGGTGCCCAATGGACTGCCATTGATGAATGCATTCTATTCCACACGTGAAGTAAACACTGTTTTCATATCATTAACGGGCCTGACCCAATATTCTCCGGAGCTCACGCAATACTCCACCGCCGCCAGGAGGAATTATGGACAGCGGGTTTCACTTCTAGTTATAAAAATCAGAAAAAAGGCAACCGTGGCTGTTGAGGGAGAGAGAGGAGGTGGGACATGTTCCCAGAGGCACAACTGTGGGCTGCTGGTTCTTCCACTGGCAGAGGCACTGGCCGGGTTGGGGGAGGGGGGGGGGGGTCTGCCAAGGCCAGGGGGGAGTGATGGGGGTGACCAGGGGATGGGCCGTTGAGTCAAGGTGACCTCCCGGGACCAGGGCCCAGTCACGGTCTGCCATGTTGTGCACCCCACTGACCGCCCACCGTGGCCAGTGGTTGCACAGAGTGACACCGGCCATATAGGTGCCCCCACCCCACCACCCCTGAACTCCACCCCCTCACCCCACCAACCGATGCCCCCACAGCTGGGCACCACCCGTCAGCGGGGCATCACATGGCCCACCCAAAGGCAACACCCACAATAACCCCGACAGGAGGGCACCAGGCGGGGACCACAGTGCGTACCTCTGGTATGGTTAACTGTACCCTGTCATCAAGGAAGGTGTAGGGCCAGAGGCCCTCATGATGCCAGTCGCCAACGAGGCCAGGGGTGTGGTGGGGAGGGCAGAGTGCCGGGAAGTGTAGTGATCTCTGTAAATCAATATACATGATCAATATATGTAATGCTAGTACAGGCAATTGAACACTAGAGGTCTCACTATTAGGCCCTATATTAATAGTTTTCCCGCTCTTTCTAAGAGGAGTGTGTATGAGGAGTGCAGAGAGAACAGACATAGGAAAACTAGAGAGAGAAGTTGTTAGTTATCAAAGCATTGTATTGTATAATTTAATTAGTTATCTCTACAATTGTTTCCTTGTTTTACTAGTTGAGTATTAAGTAAAAAGAGCTCACAATATTTATTTATATTACTCAATAAATTAGTTTATCTTTACAAGGAGACAGCTGCTCATTTCAACAACTCAGCTGGTTCAAAAGAGTACAATAACTATTACGTAAGGTATTTTAACGGGGGAACAGCTGCGGATGGGTGTGGGGATGGGGGTGGATGGGGGGGTGAGGGGGTAAATGCTGGGGCAGGGACTGAAGTGCAGGCCAGGGCCACTGTGTAGCCGATTGGGCCTGGTTGGGCACAGCGAATGCACCATGCTATCATGTCTGCCTTTAAACCCTGGCAGACACTGGTCTTTGGAATTCAACAAGGAATGGTGGCCTTGATCCTAGCCGCCGCAGTCCTGAGGGATACACTGAGGTGGACGAGCAGGAACTGCTTGCGGAGGACCCTGCAGCAGCGGAGCCTACCGCAGAGAAACAGGAGCCAGCCAGTGAAGGTGGAGAGCCAGGTGCCCAACAGGCCGAGGAGCATCAGCCACATGTGTACCAGTTGTGCCTGTCCTTTGAGGACCTGGCGGACCGGGCATGCCGTCAAAGACTCTGGCTGAGCAGGGGGACTGTATGGCATATCTGCCGGATCATGGCGCACTTGGCACCACGGGGGTATGGAGTAGTACACCCGTTCCCGTTGGCCGTTCTCGACCAGAGAGTCCCCATGCTTTTGGCCATGGAGCGCAGGGATTGGGCCAGCTCCCTTTTGATGTGTTAGGCAGGTTGGTTCAATGTGGACTGCACTCGATGCAGGGAAGTTAGAAACAGACGTCTAACACTGGAGAAGATCCAACACTGTTTTATTCAACCATAGAACTGCTATACATATTCAGCTGTGGGTCAGCACTATACTGATCTGACTGGTGACCTTGTAGTAGCCTGACCAGACTTACTAGCTACCGCATGGTGTTTGCACTTGCTAGCTCGTGGACTCTGACTGTCTCAGTAGCTGGGTCCCAAGAGAGCGGGAAACCTAGTGCCCTCTGGCTTTATAGTGGTGGTGTCCTGTCTGGTGATTGGCTGTACTGTGTTGTGTGCTTATTGGTCATCCTATGTGTCAATCAATTTTTGTCTGCATCTCATTATATACATGAGTGGATATTATGACACCTTTGGGACTATGCCACATCACCAGTGACTGTGCCACCTCCCTCTGTGACTGGCTCAAGTCGGTCAGCGCCCAGGCAATGCCATCGTTGCCCTCAGCCATATCCCGTTGTGACTGGGCCAAACTCTGGAGCGCCACTGCTATGTCCAAGTGGCCCTTGTGCATAGCTGCCTGTGACAGCGCAGCCCTGTCCTGTGCCTTGGCCACCACCCATACTGAGTGCCCCAGGCCTTGCACATCTTGACCCATGGTTGATACCTTCGCCCCTGAGGCCTCACTGCAAATCGTGCGGTTTCAGCCTGGGTGACACGCATGGTTGGCACTACCTCCTGCCCTGCAGGTGGTTGGACCCATCCAACTGCACCTGCAGGCGCTGAATGCTCGCTGTCAACCCTTCATGTAGTCCCGGACTCTGTGTCAGCATCTCCATTATTAATCGGACGGTCCTTTCCAGATGCCCAAGACCCATCTGGATAGCAGCTAGTCGCAGGGGTAGGACCGCTCTCTGACCATCTGCCCACTCGGCGATTCCTACTTCCACCTGATGTGTCACTGCTCATGTATGGTGATAACCACATAGCGTCCCGAGAGCCTCTTCACTAACGTGCCCAGCCTAGGTGAGTGTCTCTGGGATGGTGGAGGGTGTTAGTGACAGCTGTGATGGAAAGTCAGTGTCATCCCCTGGCCCATGCTCCGGTGTGTCTCAGGCATGGGGCGCGATTCTCCGCTGCCCACGCCAGTTGGGAGAATAGCGGGAGGGCCTCTCGACATTTTCTGCGCCCTCCTGCTATTCCCCCCCTCCCCTCACCCGACACACGTTTGGGGCATCCAGAGGCCCGTTTGGGGCGGGAGCACCACCGTTGTGCTCGGGAGGGGACAGGCCCGCGATCGGTGCCCACCGATCGTCGGGCCTGCGTCCAAAAGGGATGCACTATTTCCCCTCCGCCGCCCGACAAGATCAAGCCGCCACATCTTGTCGGGCGGCGGTGGAGAAATGCGGAACCGCGCATGCGCAGGTTCTGTCAATGGCGTGATGATGTCACCCGCGCATGCGCGGCTGGCATCATCTTGGCGCGCGGCCTTAACGACGGTCGTTAAGGCCGCGACACCATGATTCCCGGGGTCCCGCCCCTAGCCCCGATTGGGGGGGGGAGAATCGGATCCCGGGAACGGGCATGAAGGCTGCCATGAAACACGGCCAGTTTCACGGCAGCCTTTACGACTCTCCGCATTTGCAGAGAATCTTGCCCATGTTGTTTGGGGACTCCCTTCACGATCCGTTGTCGACTCGCGGGAATCGGTTTGGGGTTGGGAATCGGGGGACACCAGAAGGGCCCACCTTGTTGCCAGGTTATCCTATAAGACTCAAGACATGACGCATGATTGGGTCGCTGGTTGGGGTGATGTGTGGTGTGGGGAACATGCGGGGTGATGAGGGGTTGGTAAAGGGGTGGTGTGAGAATTGTACCACACATGCCATAGGAACACTGCAACTCAGTTGGGGGTCATTTGGTTGCCCGATGCCAACCTCTGCCTCGGTGACTTCTCTCTCTCCTGGCCCACCAACCAGGTCCAGTGCCCGCTGCTCCATGATGATGAAGGACCACAGATCCTGCGGTCCCCCTCTTAACTCTCTCTCTGCAATCATGCACCGCCTTCTCCTTGGGCGGGATACACAGAAAGCGCACAATGTTCGGCAGTCGGACGCTTGCCGCACAGAGGTGGGCAGCTGGTGGCCTTTATGGTCAGAACACACGGCCCTGGAGGGTGGTATGGGTGATGTCATGTGGTGCAGGGTGGGGAATATGCCCATTGCTGGTGGGTGGCGATTGGTCACCCTTTGGGTGGGCAGGTGTTTTGTGTGGGACGGGGTTTGGTGCCAGGGCTAGTGCTGGTTACTCAACCTGGCCGCCCTGAGGAGGTCATGGAGCTTCTTCCTGCACTGCTGTCTGGTCCTGGTGGTGGGCCCACGGTGCTCATGGCCTCAGCCACCTGAGCTCAGGCCAGGTGTATAGTGGCGAATGGCAGTCTCCTTCCTACCATGGGGTACAGAGTGGCCTGCCAACCCTTCATAGCATCCAGAAGGGCCTCAAGCCCTGCGTCTGTAAACTGGCGGTGCCGCTCTCCGTGTTGCCATCTTGTTAGCTGGGATGAGTGTGTGTGTGGGGAGTGGACTGCTGATATGCGGCTGCAGCTTGTCAGCCTCTCGCGTGATAATCTCGACCCTGGTGAATTGGACACTGTTTTTCAATGGAATCGATCGAGTTCATTGTGGCACCGGTGCTAGCCCATTGGCGGATCATGAATTGCTCTGGAACTGGCAAAATTTAGTTGTCATAGAGGCCCACCCATTTAGTCCCGGCGTCAACACAGATTCTGAAATGGAGAATCCAGCTCCATATTTTTTGTGAGACAAGAGCAAAATGACAGAAGTGTTTGAAATTATGAAAGATTAGCACAGGTTTGTTAGAAAGTTCGAAGTGGGCCATTTGTAAGAGGTGAAGAATGAGGGCCGATAGATACAAGGTTAAGGTTGCAGCTCTCAGCTCCCCACCACTGCAATCAGGAATCCCGATCTGGCAGAGCTGAAAAACGGGATGAGTACTGGGAGGAAGCTCCATCCCCAGTTTCCGCTCCCAGGCCACAGCCCTGGACGATCGCCCCCATGCAGTGGGAAAATACAAATTGCCAAACTGCAGGCATTAGAATGCAATTAGTGGGCTGGAAGCTCGATTCTGCCACCCCCCCCCCCCCCCCCCCCCCTCCCCACCCTCACATTTCTCCAACCCCCACAGCAAGAAACCCACCTGCTGTTGCCAGGCTGCAGATAGGAGGGGAGGTCCCTCAAAGGTCCTGGGGATGGATGGGCTCAGGCTGGAGGTGATGGTTTGCCATCTGGTCTCCCCTCTGAGATGGGGGTCCCTTGGCACGGTGATCTCAGGCAGTCCTCCGCTCAACAGCATCCTTCTGGTCTGATTTCTGTAACTGTGATGTGGCCTCCTCACTCTGAACTGCTCTGCCTGACAGCTGAAGTGCAATCAGACAGTTTAGTGTCGGATCAATGCAAGAATTTTTTACCTTTCCTAAAATGAGCTCCCACAGATTTATGCCTTTAAAACTGCAGTTTTTTGAAGTGTCAGAGGCATCCTCAAAAGCCCCAAACACTTGAAAAGGCTTCAAACCTCCTGGGGGATTGGGGAGGGGGTGTTGGCTCTGCAACCGCTGATTGAGATCGGAGCAATGGAATGGAGAAGCCAATTTCCAGTTAAAATGTTTTCAAGTGCCATAGAATGGCATGTCGGGGTCACTCCCACTGCCAGTGAGAACATTCAATTTCTCCACTTCCGGGGAAATTTAAACTCCCAAAGGAAGACTCCCACCCATGGGGACAATTTCCCTGAG
The DNA here is from genome assembly GCF_902713615.1 of Scyliorhinus canicula. Lineage (NCBI taxonomy): Eukaryota > Metazoa > Chordata > Chondrichthyes > Carcharhiniformes > Scyliorhinidae > Scyliorhinus > Scyliorhinus canicula. The sequence continues at coordinate 137,885,574 of NC_052147.1, forward strand.
CACACTCTGCCATGTTGACAAGCACAGATCACCTGAAGCGCATTGGTCACACCCAGGCTTCAGTGCATTTGGATTTAGTGGACCAGGTAATTTACATGGCCTGGTCCTGACCTTGGTGCATGCTCAACCTTTGACAAGGTCTTGCACCTGAAAATGGGACAGGAACCTCAACCACTGCGTATTTACAGAAACAAGGTGCTGAGTAGCCGAGTAGAACAGATTGAGATCCACGTCACCTCCTTTTGATGAATGGTTACTCTGAACTAAGACGACAGTTGGCAGAAGCCCGTTGCACATCGGTTCCGAAGATTCAATGTTATTTTATACTCACTCAGCAATTGCAGTTAGCAATGAAATTGTATCTTTGGGAGTGCATGGAATGTTCCTTAGAGCTTGAGTAACTTGGTTTGAGTAACCTTTAGCAGAATAAGTCTGTAATCTAATCCATGTTATAGTTAACAGAAAAGAGGGTTCCAATTTCTAAAATATATTGACAAATTAAATTAATTGCACAAAAAGTAAATTGTCACTTGGATGAATATTTTCTCTAGAAAAGAGGCTGACCCAGTACGAGTTCTTAAAATTAGAAAGGGGTTTGATACCGTAGACACCGAAAAGACTTTTCCAGCTGTTGTGGAATCTAAAACTAGGGATTGTAAAGATAAGGCACTCACAAATAAATCTAATCATGATCTTTGGAGAAACTTCTTTACCCAGGCTGGTTAGAAATTACTACTGCGAGGCGTAGCTCAGGTGAATAGCATAGGTGATGATAAGGAGAATTTAGGTAAGTACATGAGGGAGGAAGGACTATAAAAGTGCAGATCGTGTTAGATGATGAGGAATGGGTAGATATTGATGTGGAGCATAAACACTGCTGTAGATCAATTGGATTGAATGGCCTCTTTCTGTGCTGTCCACTCTATGTAATAAATTTAGAATTTAGAACAGTACAGCACAGAACAGGCCCTTCGGCCCTCGATGTTGTGCCGAGCAATGATCACCCTACTCAAACTCACGTATCCACCCTATACCAGTAACCCAACAACTCCCCCTTAACCTTACTTTTTAGGACACTACGGGCAATTTAGCATGGCCAATCCACCTAACCCGCACATCTTTGGACTGTGGGAGGAAACCGGAGCACCCGGAGGAAACCCACGCACACACAGGGAGGACGTGCAGACTCCGCACAGACAGTGACCCAGCCGGGAATCGAACCTGGGACCCTGGAGCTGTGAAGCATTGATGCTAACCACTATGCTACCGTGCTGCCCTAAAATTTAGAGTACCCAGTTATTATTTTCTTTCCAATTAGGGGCAATTTAATGTGGCCAATCCACCTAACCTGCACATCTTTGGGTTGTGGGGGTGAAACCGATGCAGACACGGAGAGAATGTACAAACTCCACGCGGACAGTGACCCAGGGTGGGATTCGAACCCGGTCCTCAGCGCCATAGGTGGCAGTGCTAACCACTGTGCCACGTGCTGCCCTACCTTCATAACAATACTATTTGATTACTATCTGAAGGTGAAATTCATTTGCCACGTTTGTGCAAAACAGGCAATATAAAATTAGAAGCCAAATTTAAATGCCTGCCCATTCACTCTTGTCCACTTTGTCCAACAGTCTGAGTCAAATTTAGGTCGACTGAGCCTCAGGATAACATGAAAGTTGTGTTTCTATCTTGTGAACCATGTCTTTTTAAGGTCAGTCCAAAATGTGGCACTTAAATCTGAAGCTTCATCTATTACAAAAATCTTCCTCATGTTTGCTTGACAGGGTGATACGATTGTTTCCTGTGACTCATATGGAATACTAAAGCTGTGGGATGTGCGGAAAGTATCATTAATGCTATCAGTTGACGCAGGTCCTCATCCTGGCAACCAAGTGATCTTTCATCCGTCTGGTAGGATTAGTTTCTTTTTGATCTTTAAGATGTCCTGTTAGCTGTTTTATTCACAATTTACTTCAACTTCGAGTGCAACCTATTAGTTATTAAAATATAATAACTCTGCAAATATAGAGGTGGTGAAATGATGGTTCGGTTTTGTACTGTGGAAAATGGTTATGTGATATTTATCTAGTTGTTTCGTGCAAGAAGATATTCAGTTTGTGCAGTGAATGTCAAATTGTCAAAGTATACAGAAATAAGTTTCTTTAGCAATATGAAGATGCTTGCAAGTCTGCTAATTGTACTTAATAGCCTTTATTTTGCAAAGTCCATAGGAATAATTTTTCTTATTTTACTCCTTACACTGAGTTTTCATGCACATGAAAATACGTCTACAAGATCATAGGATGATTATGTATGAGAAAACTTGATTCATCTATCCAGAGAGATCCTAATGTGTTTCAATGCGTAAAATTCTTCCCAAATTGTTTTTACTTCCACTACTCAATCAGCAAATTTGGCAAGCCAAACCGCGAGCCCCTTTTGATGGCATTCAGTTTTTAGTGCAATAGGTGTATTTTTTTGTAAATTCTGTACTGAATGGTATTCTGAAAATTATTTAAATTAAGTCTATGCATTTTCACCTGAGTTCAGGTCTTCCTCTTTGTCAACATTTGTCATAGATGTTCACTCATACTTTTGACAAGGTAGAAAGAGCAGTTAGCTGTTGAAGGACCTTGCAAATGACTTTTGAGCTTTAAATATGCAAATAAGGTGTCTTCTTTTTCCCTCAATTGAGGATTCCTCCCGGAATTGGTGGTATGGTAAATAATGAGGAGGAAAGCCTTGGATTACAGGACAATATAGATGGGCAGAACAGTGGCAAATAGAACCTTTGCATGTGTGAGGTAATGCATTTAGGGAGGACTAACAAGGCAAGGGAACATGCAATGAATGATAAGACGTAATGAAGTACAGAGGGATCTTGATCTGCATGTCCATAGATTCCTGAAATCAGAAAGACAGGTAACTAAGGTGGTTAAAAAGGCATATGGGATACTTGCCTTTATTAGCTGAGGCACAGTGGTAAGAGGCAGGAGGTTTTGAGGGGATGTGAGAAAAACCTTTTTCAGCCAGAGGTGGTTTGCACCTGGAACTCACTGCTTGAAAGGGTGGTACATGGAACCCTCAAAACATTTCAGAAGTATTTAGATGAATACTTGTAACACCATAGCATACAAGGCTGTGGGCCAAGTGCCGAAGGGCCTGTTCCTGTGCTGCACTTAACTTTGCAGGAAATGGGATTAGAGTAGATAGGTTCTTGATGGCCAGTGCAGACATGATGGGCCGAAAGGTCTCTTTCTGTGCTGTAAAAGCACCATGACTCTATGACTCTAGTGATGCTTAACATAAACTTAAGGAACACCTTACGCTGGGGTGAAAATAAACCGATTTTTGCGACCCCACTCCTCACCCCACCATTGATCCCACCGGTGGGGCATGGGAGAATTCCATTTATAAACTCTGTTTCTCGCTCCACAAGTACTGCCTAACCTGCTGAGAATTTCCTGCATTCACTGTTTTTATTCCAGATTTCCAGCAACTACTGTATTCTGCTTTTCACTCAATTCAATTTGTCATTCAATTTGCCACAGTGTAATTCAGTTTTATCCTATACTGCTTAACACTGCACAAAATGAGACTTGTGTGCAACATAAACACCGGCATGGGCATGTTGGGCCAAATGACCTGTTTCATTGTTGTAAATATTTTGAAAAAGCTATTGACGGATATCATTGGAACATTAGGAAGGGGCATAAACCATTCAACCCCTCGAGCCAGTCCTGTCATTGTGTTAGATCATGGTTGACCTCAACTCCATGGGCGCGATTCTCTGCCCCCCACGCCGGTGGGAGAATAGCGGGAGGGCCTCCCGACGTTTTTCACACCCTCCCGCTATTCTCCACCCCCCCCCACGCCCGACCCACGCCACGAATCGCTGTTTTTTACGGCGAACGGCGATTCTCCGAGGCCGATGGGCCGAGCGGCCGGGCCTTCACGCCCATTTCAACACGTCAGCAAACACACCTGCTCGCTGCCGTCGTGAAACGGGCGCCCGATGCCCGTTTGGGGCATCTGGGGTCCCGATTGGCACGGCAATACCACGGCCGTGCCAAGGGAGGTATAGGCCCGCGATCAGTGCCCACCGATCGCGGGCCGTGCGTCCGTAACGGATGCACTCTTTTCCCTCCGCCGCCCCGCAAGATCAAGCCGCCACATCTTGTGGGGCGGCTGAGGGAAAAGGCGGCAACTGCGCATGCACGGGTTGGCGTTGTCCAACCTGCGTCGGCCGCGTCAGCATGCGTGACGCTTGATGTGCACCCTTGACGACCGTCGTCAAGGCCACGCCGCCGTGACGCACGGGGCCGCGCTCCTCGCCCCTCCCGGGGGGGAGAATCGGCCCCAGAAGTGGGCATGAAGGCTGCCGTGGGTCACGGCCTGTCCCACGGCAGCCTTTACGATTCTCCGCATTTGCGGAGAATCTTGCCCCACATCTCTTAATACCATTATCCAACAAAAGTCCGTCTCAATCTTGAAAGTTCCAATAATTACAATTGAGGATTGACAATTCTGTTATGACCCCCTTGATAATAATAATAATCTTTATTGTCACAAGTAGGCTTACATTAACAGTGCAATGAAGTTACTGTGAAAAGCCCCTTGAGGACCAAGGACTAAGCTCTTATATGATTCCTCCCTTTCACCTCAGACTATGAACTCTCCTGCTAATCGGGGGCAGGATTTCCCTTAATAAGGGGGTACCTCTCAGCATGTAAACCCCAACCTGGGTGCAGGTCATGGATGGTGGCCCTTCGGGGAGAGGAGTTGTAGATTGTTTAATTATTGTGTGTACCATAATAAATCTTTTTTCATTCCTATCCTAACCGAGCGTTCCAGCATCTCTCCTGTTTGATTCTACAGTTGTGGCAAAGGTAAAGTTGAACTGCCGCAACCATCGTGCATTATACCACCAACCTACTTCGTCCAGGCCCAGGGAGTCCTCCACTCCAAGCCGTGAGATGCCGCACATTGGGAAATTTGGACAGTTCAGTGCTGATACCGATGACTGGATCCAGTACGTTGAGCGGGTACAATATTTTTTCAGTCAAACACAATTGTTGGGGATGAGCGACAAACCATTATCCTACTGACCGCAATTGAGGGACCCACCAGTGTACTCATCAAATGCCTCACACACCCGGACAGGCCGGGCTCCAAGTTTTTTGCCGCATTGGTGGCCCTGGTCGAGGACCACAGATCCCGATAATGGTCCGCCGGTTCTGTTTTCACACAATCTCGCAGGCCCAAGAAGAATCCAATGGTGACTTTTTGGCACACTTGAGGATGCTCGCCGCTTCATGTGAGCTTGGGGCCACATTGTCCGAATACTATAGGACCGTTTCATCTGCGGACTTCGAGATGCCGACACCCAGAGGAAACTCCTTACGCAGGCCCACTTAACCCTCCAACGGGTGGTGGACATCGCCAATTACTGGGAAAGCACAGAGCGCGGGGTTCAAGAGTTGCAGGGCCTGAACCACGGTCACCGGAGTGACCACTGACCGGCCGCCCTCAGGCACGAACACCGCTAAGCAGGATTGACTGCAGGACCCAAGGCCATTGCTATGACTCACCTGGGCGCAACTGGGGCGACTCCCCTGAACCAGAAGATCAAGATGGCGGTCGCAGGTTGCAGGTTGGGCGCGGTTCCCCGCAAATCCTCCCTGGCATTACCACTCCCTAGTGGTCAAACATTATACCGACGAACAGGAGGGCTCATGCCAGCAGTTGCATTGCATAATAGCCCCCAAGTCGCATCCATCCGGATTGCATTGAAGGTGAATGGACACCCCATTGACATGGAACTTGACATTCGAGTGGCAGTCTCGCTGATAAACCGCCGGATGTTCGCCATGTTCTGGGCTGATCTCCAGACCTTGGACCTTCGGGACATGGATGTCCGGTTGGCCACATACACGAGAGAGCCTTTGGCCATTGAGGCCACCACCCACGTGACTGTGGCATACGAGGGCCAGTCGGCATGTTTGCCGTTGCAGGTAGTCCACAGTGGAGTACCCAGCTTACTGAGCCACGATTGTCTGCGCCATTTGAAATGGGATTGGCAATGAGTCTGCCACATGCATCCCCATGACACATTGGAGTGCTGGTGAAATTTCTTGGAGACTTCACGGAAGGCCTCGGCAAGGTAAAAGACGCAGTGGCTAAAATCAGTGTGGACAAAAACGTACAACCCCATTATTTCCGCGCCCGCCCAGTACTACGCACTATGCCCCAAGGACGACGGAGAGCTGGATCGCTTGGAGCGCTTGGGCATCATCCACCTTGTCCACTTCACCAATTGGTTTGCCCCAATGGTCCCAGTGTTAAAACCTGACGGGTCAGTATGACTGTGCGGAGACTGCAAGATGACAATGAACTGGGTTTCTCGCCTCAACCATTACCCGGTCCCTCGCATTGAGGGCTGTATGCCAAACTCAGCGGGGAACAATGTTCACAAAACCCGACATGAGTGATGCGTATCTGCAGCTGATCCTAGATCCAGGCTCTCAGAGGTTTGTCACAGTCAATATCCACAGAGGGTTATACAGAGGCACCCGGCTAACATTCGGGGTTTCATCGGCCTGTACGATTTTGCAGAGAGTGATGGAAAACATCCTGCAGGGCCTACCCAGGTGGGCTGTATACCTAGATGATGTACTCATCACCGGGGCCTCAGACTAAGAACATTTGGAGAAGCTGGCCGCAGACCTCCAACATTTTGAACAGGCCGGCATCCGCGTTTTTTACACCCCCGAGATCACCTATTTAGGGTACCAGGTGTACAGGCACAGCTTTCGCCCAGTGCAGGCCATCTGGAAGGCTCCCATTCCTCAAGGTCCGACCGAGCTCCTCTCTTTCTTAAGGCTCATAAATTACTCCGGGAAATTCGCCCCAACTTGGCCATGCTGCTTAGATTACTTCACCAATTGCTGAAGAAAGGGCACCAGTGAGAATGGGCCCCCCACGCACCAGAAGATGTTCCAAGAGGCCAAGCAGTGGTTGTCATGTGAAAAGCTGCTGACACACTTCGACCCAGAAAACACTTCTCCTAATGTGCGACGCTTCCCCTTCTGGCGAGAGAGACATTCCCGTACACCGGATGCCCGACAGGTCGGAGCGGCCGATAGCTTTTGCATCTCTCACACTCACCGACTACGAGTGGAACTACGGCCAAATTGAAAAGGAGGCTCTCGTAATTGGTCTGAGGAAGTTCCACCATTGACGGCCATGAATTCATGCTCTTTACAGACCCTGCTTGGGTTGTTCAAAGAAGATCCAGTGACTGCCCTGATCGAGTCTGGCAGAGTCCAGCAGTGGGCGTTACTTGTAGCGGTGTACAAGTATACAGTGGAACCCCGCCTGGGCACACGGATCCCGCATGCCGACACATTGAGCCTCCTGCCTCTCTCCACAAGGCTACCGGCACCCGCTTTGGCCACAGAAGTAACAGTGGCCCTCCACTTCAAGGCCATTTTGCCGGTCATGGTGGCTCGTTTAAAAGAGTGGACTCAGACGGACACGCAGTTAGCCCGGGTCCAGCACATGATTCAGTAAGGGGCCCAACACAGAGCCCTGCCCAACGATCTGTGGGCCAAAGCATTTGGAGCTGCGCATGGAGGACGGCGTTTTGTTGCAGGGGACACAGGTGGTCCTTTCCGAAGGCAGTCATGAGCCTTTACTGCAAGACCCCCACAATGTACGCCTGAGGGTGTCCAAGATGAAGATGTTTGCCTGCAGCTATATTTGGTGGCCCGGGATAGACTTGGACATCGAGAATGTGACCCAGCACTGCAGCCCTTGCCAGGAGAACCAGAAGGCCCCACCTGCTGCTCCGATGCACCTTGGGAGCGGTCTGATAGACCTTGGTCCTGCATCCACACAGACTTCGGGGTGATGTTTCTCATCATGGTACACATCCACTCAAAGTGAAACTCTCCAGATGCGCAGACCAAATTTCTCTCCAGATCTTGAGATCCTTAAAAAAAAAGAAAGGAGTGGGTGTAATAATTTCAAGGGACGCAGGCCAGAAGGCAAGGAAGGTATATCCTGGAACAAAAATGAAGCTGCAGCCACGGCTTACAGACCTAGGATGGGATTCTCCGATCGCTGATGTCAAAATTACATTCGGAAATCGGCTGGAGAATCCCCGTTTCCGACGAAATCGGGGCGCCGCTGCTTTTTGATGCTCCGCCCCCTCCAATGTGGCGTACTCTAGGAGTACGTCTCATGCCATATCGGTGGCCTTAGGACATTGCCTGAGGGCCACTCCCCGATGCTCCGCCCCCGACTGGCCGCGTTTCCGACGGCGTTGGTCGCATGGGCTATTTTTTTCCGGGAACTCGGCTTGGCGGCTGCGGACTTAGTCCAGCGCCCCCACAGTCAGGGGAGAGCTGATCCGCAGGCAGGGAGCACTTTGACAGGGGCTGGGGGTACTGTTGGGGAGTGGTGCGGATCTCGCTAGCCGGCGAAAGGGGGGCACTATTTTGCAGGCCGGCGCCATGTTGCACGGCGCAGCCGTTGCAGGCCACCGCCGTGAACCTGCACAGCCAGGGACCCAGCAATTCTCCGGCCGTATCGGCAGCTCCTAGCCGACTATGGCGGTGCTGGACACACTCCGCGGCCGCTACTGACGGTTGCCAACCACTCAGACCACACGTCAACTTTGAGGTCGAGATCCCGGCCCCTCGTGGCGGGGGGAAGGGGGGTAGCATCGGGGGAGGGTCTTCCGGTGATGCATCAACGTTGTTCCAATGGGATGTGGTGCGCAACACGATGATGCCATTTCAGAACAGGGGAGAATCAAAAACCGGCGTCAAACCGGCGCCGCCCCTGATTTGGGTGTTGGAAGCATTTCTCAGCCTGATTGCGGATTACGATATCAGGTTAGGCAACAGAGAATCCCACCCATTGTTTCAACTGGAAAAGGAGCATTGACACTAATAATGGACAGCGAAGTCTATGTGTACCCGATAGTCTTCCTGGCCACTCCCATGAGGTTATCTTGTTTCTGAGGCCACCAAGATGCCCAACGGAATGTGTGGTTGATGGTGGACAAGACATTTGGGTGCTTTCACCTGAAATGCAGGCTTCTCTAAACAAGGACCCCCCCCCCCCCCCCAACCAGAGCACCCTACTGTCTGGCATCGCTTGATGTTCTTGAGCCCTTTTTTCAGCATTCTCCAGGGACAAGGCTTTCTCAATGGCTTTTTCAAGGTTGGGCTCCGCCAATAATTCTTTTTGGGTTGTGATGTTAATCCTACACACCAGTCTATCACATAGCATCTCGATTCAGGATTAGCAGAATTTGTAGTACTCTGCCAACCTACTAAGGAATAATTTGATTTGATTTGATTTATTGTCACATGTACAGAAGTACAGTGAAAAGTATTTTTCTGCGGCCGAGAGAAAGTACACAATACGTATGTAGTAGACAAAAAGAATAATCAACAGAGTACATTGACAAATGGTTCATTGACAAATAGTGATTGGTTACAGTGCAGAACAATGGGCCAAACAAAGCAAATACATGAGCAAGAGCAGCATAGGGTGTTGTGAATAGTGTTCTTACAGGGAACAGATCAGTCTGAGGGGGAGTCGTTGAGGAGACGTGTAGCTGTGGGAAAGAAGCTTTTCCTATCACTGGATGTGCGGGTCGTCTGACTTCTGTACCTTCTGCCTGATGGAAGGGTCTGGAAGAAGGCAATGCCTGGATGGGAGGGGTCTCTGATAATGCTGTCTGCCTTCCTGAGGCAGCCTCTCGCTGTGCACAGATTCAATGTGAGGGTGGCAAGCTTGTGTGATGCATTGGGCTGAGTTCACCACACTCTGCAGTTTCTTGCGATCTTCGATCGAGCAGTTGCCATGCCAGGCTGTGATGCAGCTGGATAGGATGCTCTCGATCGCGCATCTGTAGAGGTTTGTGAGAGTTGATGCAGACATGCTGAATTTCTTTAGCTTCCGTAGGAAGTAGAGACGCTGTTGGGCTTTCTTGACTGTTGCATCAACGTGAGTCGACCAGGACAGACTGTTGGTGATGGTGACCCCCAGTAACTTAAAGTTATCGACCACCTCCACTTCCAGAGCCATTGATGCAGACAGGAGTGCGTGTCATGCTGCGCCTCCTGAAGTTAATGATCAGTTCCTTGGTCTTTCCGACATTTAGAGAGAGGTTGTTTTCGGTACACCATGCAACCAAGTGAGGGGGCATCACTAGTTGCACACATCATTCATCGCAAGATGGGGGGAACTTGGGGGTGTTGGTTTCGGACGGGGGGATTCAGGGGACAGACCATATGGGGGGGTGGGAAGAAAGGGGAAGGAATGACCCATATGGTCTGTCTCCTCAACACTCTGTCCAAAACCACCACCCCCGAGCCCCACCCTCCACCCTTGTGAGAAATGAGGATTATGCGGGGTGAATGGGGAGTATGCGGGGAGGAATAGGGGGCAATGGGGGGGTTGATAAGTATGGGGGATGAGAAGTAGGGGGGTGGGGGGAATGGGATGGGTGGGAGTGGGCAACACTGTTGGACATGGAGCACGGAACGGTGCTGGGTGAGGGCGCAAGGGGGGGCAGTGCCAGGCGCATTCTCGTGGTAGGGTTCAGGGTCCGGTGTCAACCCATACATATGGCCCAGTGGAGGTCATTGATCTTCTTAGGGCACTGGGTGCCAGTCCTCCTGGTCACATTGCCCAAGCTGACAGCTGCTGCCACTTGCTCCCAGGTTGCACTGGCAGCCCTGTGGCTGATCCTCCGATACCCTCTGGGGAAGAGGGCATCCCATCTGACTTTGACCACGTTCAATCACCTGCCCAGGTCAGCATCCCCGAATCGCGGGGCTGGTGTTCTCGGTGGCATGGATGCGAGCTGAGTGGAGTTGGCTGTGCAGTAACGGTTTAAGTGCTGCTCTCCCTTGTTAGCGGGGAGCTGGTGCATGCAGCCCTGGCGAATCAGCCAGCGGGACCATCATTTGTGGCGTGAAGCACGTGGGGCCTCGTTATGTGGACGAATTAACATTTTATAACGGTGACGGACTCGCCAGTCCGAGCGTCGGGAAGCTCGCGATAGTTTCCGCTCACTACCACGCTTAGAAACATTTTTTGTTAAATCGCGGCAGTAGGTTATTTTTAAATTGAACTATTATTCAAAGCAAAGGATAAAGAGTTTGCACACATGCCTTACATATTTCATAGTTGAGATTTATAGGGCTTAATCTTCGGAAGTTGTAATACAGTCCAGATATCGGCCCAGAATCCTAATCATGGCAGAAAATCTCTTGTGGCCCCGCTATAATCTCATTTTGTGCCTGAAATATAACGCAATCATCCAGAGTGGAATCTGTATTTCTGTTCCTTCCATCCAGTAATGGATATTGACCACTGATGTCGCTGCTGCCATCATTTTCAGCGCTTATTGTGAAACGATTATAACTGTCTCCGCTCTTTTCATCTGACAAAGATGAATCCTTCATCCCTGGGGGTTAGACAGAAAAATGACAGCTATATAGCAAGACCTTTCTTTGTTTAATTCATGCCAGTCAAGCTGTAGACCTTATTTAATATCTCACTCCAAGATTTGTTTGAGTGTGTCTTGTCAGTCAAAAAGGAAAGAGAGGGATTTTTCTATAATTGAAAAAGATGAAACATGATAATGTTTGAGGTAAGAATTCTATTGGCCTGTCAGAGAGGGGGTGGTCATAAGTCACTTATGTTACTCATTTCATAAAATCATTTCACCTATCCCTTTTTCTAAAGTATTTGAGTAACAAGCCAATTTTTAGTAAACTGGGTCCTTCACCATAATTCTTCACGCTTAAGCTTCGGAAATTGTTAGCTTTACATCAACCGGATTCATATTTTTCACCATTTCTCTGTCATGATACAATAACAGATGGGAAATTTTATGCTGATGATGCATTGCTGCTGTGAGAGAATCATAACTCATCAGCCTTATGATGAGGCTGAAACAGGTTTTAGATCATAACATCACCTGACATGATGCTCACTGGGTAATGTTGAAGTTGAAACTGCAAGTCCTCTGGGATCCTAAATATAATGCGGGGTGTTTGGCCGTATATCAGCCACAAGTAGAATTATAATAATTTTCTATCAATGTTAATGACATAGGTAGAAAGAATAGCGAGGTCCTGCAACAGCAATTTAGGGAGCTAGGTAGAAAATTAAAAAGCAGGATCTCTGGGTAGTAATCTCAGGATTACTTTCCATGCCGCATGCTTGCGAGGCTAGCAATAGGGATAGAGTGCAGTTCAACATGTGGTGCAGGAGGGAGGGCTTCAGTTTTTCTGATCACTGGGATGTCTTCCAGGGAAGGTGGGGCCTGTACAAGAAGGACAGGTTACACCTGAACTGGAGGGGCACCAATATCCTGGCTGGAAGGTTTGCTGGCATGGTTCGGGTGGGTTTAATGTGGCAGGGCGGGAATCAGAACAGTAAGCCAGCAAGTGTAGAGACTGGGGATGAACATGGTACCAGGGCCAGGCTGGCTGAGAGGAAGGGTAAGCTGGGGGAGGTCAAACTCAGTGGACCTGGAGGTCTGAAGTGTATCTGCTTCAATGCGCGGTGTATAACAGGGAAAACAGATGAACTTAGGATGTGTAGGTTGGAGAAGTAGACTGCAAGGGTTGGGCACACTGGATATGTGGAGCTTGTTCAAGGAACAGCTATTGCATGTTCTTGATAAGTACGTACCAGTCAGGCAGGGAGGAAGGGGTCGAGCGAGGGAACCGTGGTTTACCAAAGAAGTGGAATCTCTTGTTAAGAGGAAGAAGGAGGCCTATGTGAAGATGAGGCGTGAAGTTTCAGTTGGGGCGCTTGATAGTTACAAGGAAGCGAGGAAGGATCTAAAGAGAGAGCTGAGACGAGCAAGGAGGGGACATGAGAAGTCTTTGGCAGGTAGGATCAAGGAAAACCCAAAAGCTTTCTATAGGTATGTCAGGAATAAAAGAATAACTAGGGTAAGAGTAGGGCCAGTCAAGGACAGTGGTAGGAAGTTGTGTGTGGAGGCTGAGGAGATAAGCGAGATATTAAATGAATACTTTTCGTCAGTATTCACTCAGGAAAAAGATAATATTGTGGAGGAGAATGCTGAGACCCAGGCTATTAGAATAGATGGCATTGAGGTGCGTAGGGAAGAAGTGTTGGCAATTCTGGACAAGGTGAAAATAGATAAGTCCCCGGGGCCTGATGGGATTTATCCTAGGATTCTCTGGGAAGCCAGGGAAGAGATTGCTGAGCCTTTGGCTTTGATTTGTATGTCATCATTGGCTACAGGAATAGTGCCAGAGGACTGGAGGATAGCAAATGTGGTCCCTTTGTTCAAGAAGGGGAGTAGAGATAACCCCGGTAACTATAGGCCGGTGAGCCTCACGTCTATTGTGGGTAAAGTCTTGGAGAGGATTATAAGAGATACGATTTATAATCATCTAGATAGGAATAATATGATTAGGGATAGTCAGCATGGTTTTGTGAAGGGTAGGTCATGCCTCACAAACCTAATCGAGTTCTTTGAGAAGGTGACTGAACAGGTAGACGAGGGTAGAGCAGTTTATGTGGTGTATATGGATTTCAGTAAAGCGTTTGATAAGGTTCTCCACGGTCGTCTATTGCAGAAAATACGGAGGCTGGGGATTGAGGGTGATTTAGAGATGTGGATCAGAAATTGGCTAGTTGAAAGAAGACAGAGGGTGATGGTTGATGGGAAATGTTCAGAATGGAGTTCAGTTACGAGTGGCGTACCACAAGGATCTGTTCTGGGGCCGTTGCTGTTTGTCATTTTTATAAATGACCTAGAGGAGGGCACAGAAGGTTGGGTGAGTAAATTTGCAGATGACACTAAAGTCGGTGGAGTTGTAGACAGTGTGGAAGGATGTTGCAGGTTACAGAGGGACATAGATAAGCTGCAGAGCTGGGCTGAGAGGTGGCAAATGGAGTTTAATGCAGAGAAGTGTGAGGTGATTCACTTTGGAAAGAATAACAGGAATGCGGAATATTTGGCTAATGGTAAAATTCTTAGCAGTGTGGGTGAGCAGAGGGATCTCGGTGTCCATGTACATAGATCCCTGAAAGTTGCCACCCAGGTTGATAGGGTTGTGAAGAAGGCCTATGGTGTGTTGGCCTTTATTGGTAGAGGGATTGAGTTCCGGAGCCATGAGGTCATGTTGCAGCTGTACAAAACTCTGGTACGGCCGCATTTGGAGTATTGCGTACAGTTCTGGTCGCCTCATTATGGGAAGGACGTGGAAGCTTTGGAACGGGTGCAGAGGAGATTTACCAGGATGTTGCCTGGTATGGAGGGAAAATCTTATGAGGAAAGGCTGATGGACTTGAGGTTATTTTCGTTAGAGAGAAGAAGGTTAAGAGGTGACTTAATAGAGGCATACAAAATGATCAGAGGTTATATAGGGTGGACAGTGAGAGTCTTCTCCCGCGGATGGAGGTGGCTAGCACGAGGGGACATAGCCTTAAATTGAGGGGTAATAGATATAGGACAGACGTCAGAGGTAGGTTTTTTACGCAAAGAGTGGTGAGGCCGTGGAATGCCCTACCTGCAACAGTAGTGAACTCGCCAACATTGAGGGCATTTAAAAGCATATGGATGATAATGGCATAGTGTATGTTAGATGGCCTTTAGTTTTTGACTTCCCATGTCGGTGCAACACCGTGGGCCGAAGGGCCTGTACTGCGCTGTATCGTTCTATGTTCTATGTTCTAACTTAGAGCCTTGATTCATACGTAGAACTTGGATATGGTTGTGGTAACGGAGACTTGGTTAAAAAAAAAGGGCAGGACTGTCAGCTAAATATTCTGGGATATAGGTGTTTTAGGCGAGACAGGGGGGAAAGTAAAAGAGGTGGGGGAGTTGCAATACTGGTGTGATAACATATTACAGCTGTTCAGACGGAGGACACCTTGGAAGAATCAAGTAACGAGACACTGGGTTGAAAGCAGAAACAGAAAGGGGGCAATCACTATGATGGGGTGTACTACAGGCCTCCCAACAGCCCACGGGAAGTTGAAGAACAGATATGTAAGCAGATTCTGGATGGATGTAGAAATAATAATAGGGGGCGGAATTCTCCGCTCCCCACGTGGTGTGGGAGAATCGTGGGAGGGCCTCCCGACATTTTCTACGCCCCCCGGTGCCCCCGGCGCCCCCGCGATTCTCCCCCCCCTCGGAAAAATCACCGCTCGCCGATTTTCACGGCGAACGGCGATTCTCCAAGCCCGATGGGCCGAACAGCCAGCCCTTCGCGCCCGTTTCACCACGGTAGCAACCACACCTGGTCGCTGCATTAGTGAAAGGGGCGCCGGATGCCCGTTTGGGGCGTCTAGGGGCCCGATTTGGACGGGAGCACCGCGACTGTGCTCCGGAGGGGACAGGCCCGCGATCGGTGCCCACCGATCATCGGGCCTGCGTCCAAAACGGACGCACTCTTTCCCCTCCGCCGCCCGGCAAGATCAAGCCGCCACGTCTTGCCGGGCGGCGGTGGAGAAAGACGGCACCGCAGTTCGCGTCGTCTGCGCACTGATGTCATCCGCGAAGCGCCGTTCAGGCGCATTTCCGGCGGCCGAGGTCGCAGCCGGGAACAACGCGGGCCCGCTCCTAGTCCCCCGGGTGGGGGTGAATTAGGTGTGGGGAGCGGACCCCGAGGCCGTCGTGAACCTCGGCCGAGTTAACGACGGCCTCCACGATTTTGGCCACCAGCGGAGAATTCCGCCCAGGGATTTTGTAGTTGGGGACTTTTCCTCATATTGATTGGAAATTCCTTAGGGCTAGGGATCTGGATGGTGAGGAATTTGTTAAGTGTGTCCAGGAAGGTTTTTTGGTAAGTTGCAGTGGGAGAACATGCGACCACAATTCTGTAAGCTTTCGGATACTCATGGAAAAGAACAAGTGCTGTCCTATGGTTAAGGCGCTAAATTGGGGTAAGGCATATTAGGCAGAATTTGGAGGCTGTTGTTTGGGAGAGGCTGTTTGAGGGTAAATCCGCATTTGGCATGTGGGAGTCTTTTAAGGAGCAGTTGATGGGAGTGCAGGACAGGCATGTACCGATGAAACGGAAAGACAGGAAAGGTAGGAATCAGGAACCGTGGATGACTAGGGAAATTGTAAGTCTAGTCAAAAATACAAAGGATGCATATGTGAGGTCAGCAACTAAAAATAGATGAAGCCCTTGAGGAATACGAGGAAAGTAGAAAAGAGCTTAAGCAGGGAGTTAGGAGGGCAAAAAGGGTCACGAAATGTCCTTGGCAGACAGGATTAAGGAGAATCCCAAGGCATTTGATACGTATATTAGGAACAAGAGGATAGCTAGAGAAAGAGTTGGTCCACTCGAGGACAAAGGAGGGAAATTATGGGCAGAACCAAAGGAAGTAGGTGAGATTCTTAATGCGTATTTTGCATCGGTATTCACAAAGGAGAGAGACACGTTGATTGGTGGTGTCTCAGAGGGACATGTAAATAGTTTAGAACAGGTCATTATTACAAGGAAGGAAGTGTTAGGTGTGTTAAAAGCATTAGGTAGACAAATCCCCAGGGCCAGATGGCATCTATCCCAGATTATTGAGGGAGACAAGAGATGAAATTGCTGGGCCGCTAACAGAAATATTTGTGTCCTCATTGGCTATAGGTGAGATCCCAGAGGATTGGAGGATAGTCAATGTTGTACCGTTATTTAAGAAGGGTTGCAAGGATAATCCGGGTTATTATAAGCCACTGAGCTTGACGTCAGTGATTGTGAAATTGTTGGAAAATATTCTCAATCGATGCACATTTGGAAGTGAATGGTCTTATTAGTGACAGACAGCATGATTTTGTACACGGGAGGTCATGTCTCACCAATTTAATTGAGATTTTTGAAGAGGTGACAAAAATGATTGACGAGGGAAGGACTGTGGATGTTGTCTATATGAACTTTAGTAAAGCATTTCACAAGGTCCCTCATGGCAATCTGGTGCAAAAGATTAAATCCCACGGGGTCAGGGGAGAATTGGCTTGATGATTCAGAATTGGCTTGGCGATAGAAGACAGAGGGTAGCAGGGTGTTTTTCCGAATGGAGGTCTGTAACTAGTGGTGTTCCACAGGGGTCGGTACTGGGACATCTACTGTTTGCATTATATATAAATGACTTGGAAGAAAACGTAGCTGGTCAGATTAGCAAGTTTGCGGATGATACTAAGATTGCAGGTGTTGCAGGTAGTGATGAAGATTGTCAGAGAATACAGCAGGCTGCAAAATTTGGCGGAGAAATGGTAGATGGAATTTAACCCGGACAAATGCGAGGTGATACATTTTTGTAGACCCAATTCAGGTGGGAACTATAAATAAATGGCAGAACCATCCGGAGCATAGGGACACAGAAAGATCTGTGCAGGTCCACAGTTCCTTAAAAGTGGCGGCACAGGTGGAAATGGTGGTAAAGAAAGCAGATGGCATGCTTGCCTTCATTGGACGGGGTATTGAATATAAAAACTCTCAAATTATTTTACAGTTACATGGAACGTTGGTTAGGCCACATGAGGAATACCGTGTCCGGGGGCTAAATTGTGTTTCACAGCGTGGGGGGTGGGAGAACCTCACAATCGGGCCACGCGTTCAACATGGTGGCCGGATAGCGGGATTCCCTCAGGATTCCCTCGCATGCATAAATTTGCATGGCAAACGAATGCTCCTGATTTATGCGATGCAATTCAGCTCTGGTGAGAGAACATAATCTACCAAACGGAGCATTTTGCCCAGTATCATTGACCAGCGAGATGCAGAATGTGTGCAGTCCATTTTGAGATACCAGTAAGATCCTCTGATGATCCTTCTAAGCCAGAAGTGAAGGTCTTCAAGGCTACAATGACTTTGATGGCTCCTGTAGCGACCAGTGCAGTGAGGTGTGAGATCTTTAGCAATGAGGGCCCAGGTATCTGTAACCATCTGCCTTGAGATTCACAGTCTCCTATGAAATGAGCCTTTAGTCTGTTGAGGGTTTGGCTTCCATTGCCTTCCTGTCCATCCTTCCTCTCCCATTCCCACCTGATGCCTTGGGTTCTGCACTTCCGATGAAGGGCGCTGTTGTTATCTCCACGAAGCTCACACCACTGACAATCATGTCCCCATTGCCAACTAGAAACTTCCTTGTGTGTAGATGGCCATCCAATTGGTAGCCTTGCCCCTTGCTCTTCTTCAACCATGATGCCAGGGAGGCACAGGCAAAGCACAGGCACTAAGTGTACACCCTCGCTGCCACCGATGTGTCGCAAAAAGGCACAGTTCCCAGTTCCCTCTTTTGCCACACTGACCGTCTGATGGGGGCGGGCTGATGTCCTGGATCAGCCATGATTGGTTCCCCACTGTGTATCTGCCTCCTCTTAGCTGGTCAGAACTATTTTAAATTCCAACTAATTGAACTAAATCAACAAACTGAGGGAAAAATTAAAAGGGGCCGCTGCTAAAGGGGCACTACCCCAAAACAAAACAAACAGCAAATGAAATTTAAAAACATTGAACCAAAAGGTGATTAAAAGGGTCAATGAAGCACCTCAGAGCCTCTGATGGCCACCAGGCACAGAATGCCTTGATGGTGCCCATGGACACTGCATGCTCCCTCTCCAGGGATATCCGGTCAGAGAATGAAGCCGCAGAAGAGGGCCAGGCAATCAGGCTGGATGACCCCCACCCCCTCAGTCGCCTGCTGCCTGGATCTGTTAATGGGAAGTTTTGCCAGGCCTGTGAGCAGGGTCACAAGGAGGTCCTTCTCCTTCCCCGCCCCTCTTCAGACTGGGTGCCCATAGATCAGGAGCATGGGGCTGAAGTGTAAACAAAATTGGAATGAAAGGTTTGTCAAAAAACTAAAAAGGGGGTGCATACTAAATTATAGAATATATACATGGTCCACGGACTCCACAAAGCTGCAAAAAAGGGAGGCATCTTGAGAGTCCGTTAATCTGTGCAAATGATGGTCACTTGCGACTGCTGCATGAAATATCCGTCACCCAGGTCCCCAAGATTAAGGAGGACTCTCTCATGGAGGGATCTCCGCTGGGGACCTGTGCTGCCAGATGGCAACAAAGCGCGCCAAGGCATGCCTTAGCTGCTCCGATACTGACAGCTTCTAAATCCTTTTATTCTCCATCAAATATTCCTCTCAGAATATTGCACAGTGGGTGGCATGGTACCACAGTGGTTCACAGCACCAGGGTCCTGGGTTCAATGCCTGGCTTGGGTCACTGTTTGTGCGGAGTCTGCATGTTCTCCCTGTGTCTGCGCGGATTTCCTCCGGGTGCTCCGGTTTCCTCCCACAAGTCCCGAAAGATGTGATTGTGAGTTGATTTGGACATTCTGAATTCTCCCTCTGTGTACCCGAACAGGCGCCGGAATGTGGAAACTAGGGGCTTTTCACAGAAACTTCATTGTGGTGTTAATGTAAGCCTCCTTGTGAAAGGAGGCCCCAAGCCCGAGAGACCGGCCCGCCGATCGGTGGGCTCCGATTGCGGGCCAGGCCATAATAGAGGCCCCCCACCCCCCCTTCCCCCCCCCCCCACGGAGTTGATCCCCCCGTCACCCCCGGACCCTTCCACGCTGAGGTCCCGCCGGCTGAGAGCAGATTAGAATGGCGCCGACGGGACTCGCGCTTTTTGTAACGACGCTCAGCCCATCTCGGACCAAGAATCGGCGGGATGGGGGGCCACATAAAGCGGCACCTGACTGGTGCCTTGCCAACCACGCTGGCGCCAATGGCGCCGATTCTCCACTCTGCGGAGAATCGCGTCCCGCTGTCGCACCGGCAGGGCACGATTCACTCTTGTCGCAGGGATTCTCCGGCCCGGCCTCCAGGCTGAGAGAATCCCGCCCTGGATTCCTGTCCTATCTGATGCGACCGTCAATTCACACGAGACGAATAGTAGAAGTGAACAGTGGTTTTAATACACTAGATCTGTGCCTACCTGCGACTGCTCTGTACTGAGTGCCGCCTACAGGCTGCAGGTTTATATACCATCCCCGAGTGGGCGGTGCCACAGGCGGAGCCCACAAGGGCATCAACATAATACAACACAGAACAGTGGTGAATTGTAACAGCATACGTTCACCACACTATCCTCCCACCACACACTGCATATTATTGCCGGCACTGGGATCGCTGCCTTGAAATCAATATGTCACCTGGCACTGATATTTTCAGGGGACCCGTCTTTCGAGAGGGGTGATGAAAATTCATTTCAAAGTGTTTCCATCAGCTTCTGTTTTTGTTTCACATTTCCAACGTCTGCTGGTCTTTATTTTTTGCTGAATTGAATTTGGCTTTTGATATACCTTCAATTCACAGCAAGACAGAGAGAGTGAGTGAACAGTAGGCTTTATTAGTCATGAATTTGCCTAGCCAGAGTCAGTAGTACAGATGAATGCCGCCCACAGGCAGCCGGTCTATATATGGCACCGGTGTGGGCGGAGCCAGAGGCGGAGCCATACCGGGCTTACAGTACAATACCTGGAAGCAGTTCATATCACCAGTTCCAGGTCATAGGTTACAGGTTATGGTATCATGCATGCATTATGGTGAATACATTCACCATATTCACCTCCTGTTAAAAACAAAGTCCAACGGGGGTGACGTGGGGTCATTACATATTCCACCTATCTGGAGGCCGGATCGTTCTCTTTGACCTCCACAGCTCTGGCGGTGCGGCGGGCACAGTTGTTGCAGGTGGTGACTCCAGGGGCGTTGTGTCTGGAGCTTGAGCCTCAGTCCGGGGTGTCGGAGAAGGTTGGGGGTAGGGAGGGGGTGATGGGTGGCGGCAGTGTCGGTGCGGGACAATGCAGGAGACCCAGGGGAGCTTATTTTGCCCCATTGTGCGTTGTCAAACATGAAGGCTACCGATCATTGGTCGGTGATGAGGGTGAACCGCCTACCGGCTAGGTATTGCCTCCAGTGCCGCACGGCTTCCACTATGGCTTGTGCTTCCTTCTCGACAGAGGGGTGTTGAATTTCAGAAGCATGGAGTGTCCTAGAGAAGATTGCTACTGGCCTGCCCGCCTGGTTGAGTGTGGCGGCCAGTGCGACGTCTGACTCGTCGCTCTCTACCTGAAAAGGGATGGACTCATCCACCGCGTGCATTGCAGCCTTGGTGATATCAGCCTCGATGCGGCTGAAGGCCGCGCGGGCCTCATCCGTCAGGGGAAAAGTGGTTGTTTGAATAAGTGGGCGGGCTTTGTCCACATAGTTGGGGACCCACTGGGCGTAGTATGAGAACAGCCCCAGGCATCGTTTTAGGTCCTTGAGGCTGTGGGGAGGGGGGAGTTCTGTGAGGGAGCACATACGGTCAGGGTCGGGCCCTAGGACTCCGTTCTCTATGACATAGCCGAGGATGGCTAGTCGGGTAGTGAGGAAGGCTCGTTTTTCTTTGTTGTATGTGAGGTTGAGGGATTGGGCGGCCTGGAGGAACATCTGGAAGTTGGCATCAGGGTCCTGCTAGTCATGGCTGCAGATGGTCACATTGTCCAAGTACGGGTATGTAGCCCGCAAACCGTACTGGTCCACCATTCGGTCCATCATTCTCTGAAAGACAGAGACCCCGTTAGTGCTGCCGAAAGGGACTCTGAGGAAGTGGAAGAGCTGGCCAGCTGCGTCAAAAACAGTGTAGTGGTTCTCTTCCAGGCGGATTGGGAGCTGGTGGTTGGCCGACTTCAGATCGACCGTTGAGAACACACGGTACTGCGCGATCTGGTTGACCATCTCCGCTATGCGGGAGAGGGGGTACGCATCGAGTTGCGTGAATCGGTTAATTTCCCCGGTCCGGAGGACCACCACTGCGCTCTCCAGGGGCTGTTGCCGGCCCTGATGATCCCTTCACTCAACCGTCTCTGGACCTCCGACTTGATAAACGTCATGTCTAGCGAACTGTACCGCCTGCTCCTGGTGGCGATGGGCTTACAGTCAAGGGTGAGATTCACAAAGAGTGAAGGGGGGGAGACCTTGAGGGTCGTGAGGCTGCACACCGTGAGCAGGGGAAAGGGTCCGCCAAACTGTCGGGTCAGGCTTCGGTGGTTACATTGAAAGTCCAATCCGAGCAGCAGGGGGGCCCAGAGGTGGGGGAAGATGTAGAGCTTGAAATGAGCTTACTCTGCGCCCTGCATCACGAGATTGGCGATACAATACCCCCGGATCTGAACCGAATGGGACCCGGAGGCAAGGGAGATTGTTTGGGAGGTTGGGTAGGTGTGAGGGAACAGCGCCTTACCGTGTCGGGGTGAACAAAGCTCTCCGTGCTCCCAGAGTCAAAGAGACAGGGGGTCTCATGCCCGTTGACCCTGACGACCATCTTGGAGTTCTTCAGCTGTTTTGGCTGCGACTGGTCGAGGGTGACTGCGCCCAGTTACGGGTAGTCTGTGTGGTCGATGGAGTCACAAGACGGCGGCCCCCATGAGTCGCACATGTCGGGCTGGGGTGAAAATGGCGACCAAGATGGCCGCCCCCATCGGTCGCACGTGTTGGTCGGTGGCGGGGCCGGCGGCCAAGATGGCGGCCCCCATGACTCACACGTGTCGGTCAGTGTTGGGGCCGGCAACCAAGATGGCGGCCTCCACGAGTCGCACGATGCCGATGACGCATCTGACAGGGGCGTTCCGGGCAGGCACGCAGCTGCATTGCGGGGTCTGTGGGGCTGCGAGTTCATGGGTCGGGCCTGGTGCGTTTTCGATTTGTGGGCCTTAGGCCGGCCCAGATAGACTATAGCGAAGTGCCCCTTTTTCCCACAATCGCTACACGTCGCTGTGCGGGCTGGGCAGCGTTGCCGGTGTTGGCCCTGGCTACAGAAGTAGCACAGGCTGGGCTGGTAGACGTGTGGCACAGGCCTGCAACGTAGTCGGGTCCGATGGGGGCCGCGACAAGGGTGTCCACACAGGACGCCGCCTCCATCCTCTTCCATGCGGCACCTTCCCCCTCCATCACCCACCTACGGATCATCGCCACATTTGCAGCCCAATAGTGCCCACACAGATTGGGCAACGCCAAACCACCCACCTCCCTGCCTCGCTCCAAGAATACCCTCCTCACTCTTGGGGCCTTCCGCGCCCACACGAACCCCAGAATACTCTTATTCACCCTCCTAAAAAAAGTCTTTGGGATCAAGATGGGGAGACACTGGAAGAGAAACAAAAACCTCGGGAGCACCGTCATCTTAACCGACTGGACCCTGCCTGCCAAGGAGAGTGGCAACGTATCCCACCTCCTGAACTCCTCCTCCATCTATTCCACCAGCCTCGATAAGTTTAGCCTATGAAGGGCTCCCCAGCTCCTGGCTATCTGGACACCCAGATATCTAAAGCTCCTCTCCGCCCTTTTCAATGGGAGCTCTCCTATCTCCCTCTCCTGGTCTCCCAAGTGCAGCACGAACAGCTCACTCTTTCCCACATTGAGCTTATATCCCGAAAAATCCCCAAACTCCCCAAGAATCCTCAACACCTCCCCGCCGGATCCGCAATATATGGCAGTAAATCATCCGCGTGCAATGACAGCCGGTGCTCCTCCCCCCCCCCCCCCCCCGCACAATCCCCCTCCAGGTCTTCAAATCCCTCAGCGCCATGGCCAGGGGCTCAATCGCTAACGCGAAGAGCAGGGGAGACAACGGGCACCCTTGCCTTGTCCCCCGGGACAACCGAAAATCCTCCGACCTCCTCCCGTTTGTCACCACACTCGCTTCCGGAGCACTATACAGCAGCTTCACCCACCTAATTAATCCCTCACCAAACCCAAATTTCCTCAGCACCTCCCACAGGTAGCTCCACTCCACCCTTATGAAGGCCTTCTCCGCATCCCTCGATGCTACTATTTCCACCTCCCCATCCGCCGCCGACATCATTATAAAATTAAGTAGCCGCCGCACATTAACATTTAGCTGTCTCCCCTTCACAAACCCCGTCTGGTCCCCATGGATAACCAGTGGGACCACATCTTCCACCCTCCTGGACAGTATCTTGGCCAACAACTTTGCGTCCATGTTGAGGAGCAAGATCGGCCTGTAAGACCCACACTGGAGGGTGTCCTTGTCCCACTTCAGGATCAGTAAAATTATTGCCCTAGACATCGTCGGGGACAAAGCCCCCCCTCCCTCGCCTCATTCAGGGTCCTCACTAACAGCGGGCCCAGCAGGCCTGAGAACTTCTTATAAAACTCCACCGGAAACCCATCAGGTCCCGGTGCTTTCCCTGTCTGCATGCTCCCCAGCGCCTCAATCAGCTCCTCCAACTCGATTAGGGACCCCAGCCCCTCAACCCGCTCCTCCCCCACTCTCGGGAACTCCAGCTTGTCCAGAAAGTGGTCCATCCCGCCCCCCTCCCTAGAGGGCACCGACCGGTACAGCTCCTCGTAGAAGGACCAAAACACCCCATTAATGTCCTGAGCACCCCGCACCAGGTTCCCTCCTACATCCCTAACTCCCCCTATCTCTCTCGCTGCCTCCCACTTCTGAAGCTGGTGGGCCAGCATCCGACTTGCCTTCTCCCCGTACTCGTATACCGTCCCCTGTGCCCTCCTCCACTGCGCCTCCGCCTTCCGGGTGGTCAGTATATCGAACTCCGTTTGGAGACTACGACGCTTCCTCAAAAGCCCCTCGTCCGGGACATCCGCATACCTCCTGTCCACCCTTACCATTTCTTCCATCAACCTCTCCCTCTCAGCCCTCACGCCCCCTTCCCTGTGCGCCCGAATAAATATCAGCCGCCACACTCGACGCCACAAACGACAAGCTCTTACCAACTAAAATTGCCACCCCTCGATTCTTCGCATCTAGCCCCGAGTGGAACACCTGCCCAACCCAACCTCTTCTCAGCCTCACCTGGTCCGCCACCTTAAGGTGCGTCTCCTGGAGCATGGCTACGTCTGCACCCAGCCCCTTCAAGTGCGGCAAGACCCGGGACCGCTTCACCGGCCCATTCAGCCCCCTCACATTCCAGCCGAATCGGGGGAGTCCTCCCCTGCCCTCTGCGCCGGTCAGCCATGACCCTCCCTCGGCTCACCACGTGCCCACAAAAACCCCCCAGGCCCGTTCCCCACAGTGGCAGACCCTCCTCCCAACTCCCCCCATCGCCAGCAGTTCCCCTTCAGCCCCTCCAGCAGCAACCCGGTACCTTCCCCCTATTCCCCCCCCGACCCACCCCCCCACCCCCTCCCTAGCTAGGCCCCCCCCCCAGCTGCGTAATCCCTTCCATCGTACTTCCGTAAGTCAGCCGACTCCTGCTGACCCCGGCTGCTCCCGCCACCCCAATGACCCCCCCCCCCCCCCCAGTGCAACACAACCACCACTCCCCCCCACCCAGTGCCGGTCCCGCCCACCGCTCCTCCAGCGCGGGAAGAAAGCCCGCGCTTCCATCTCAGACCCCGGCCCCCGACCCGACACGCGGGAAAAAGAAGGGTGCGTGACCCAGCGGGCCCACGAACAGCTCCCCAGCCCTCCACCAGTGAAAAAACAAGAAGGCACCAAAATGAACAAATAGAACATAGAACAGTACAGCACAGAACAGGCCCTTGGGCCCTCGATGTTGTGCCGAGCAATGATCACCCTACTCAAACCCACGTATCCACCCTATAACCCGTAACCCAACAACCCCCCCCTAACCTTACATTTTAGGACACTACGGGCAATTTAGCATGGCCAATCCACCTAACCCGCACATCTTTGGACTGTGGGAGGAAACCGGAGCACCCGGAGGAAACCCACGCACACATGGGGAGGATGTGCAGACTCCGCACAGACAGGAATCGAACCTGGGACCCTGGAGCTGTGAAGCATTTATGCTAACCACCATGCTACCGTGCTGCCCAAATAAGAGCCCCAAAAACACGAAAAAGCAAGAAAAAAAGGCAAAAAGACATTAACAACCACAACCAGAAAAACAAAAGGATACCACGGAGGACAAAGCCTCCAGACTATGTACATCAGTCCCCAGCCCCCCAGTCCTCAGTTCGAGTACAACTTCCCTGCCTGGACAAAGGCCCAGGCATCCTCCGGGGAATCGCAGTAGAGCTGGCGGTCTTTGTAAGTGACCCAGAGGCGTGCCGGCTGTAACAGGCCAAACTTCACCCCTTTCTTGTGAAGCACCGCCTTCGTCCGATTCAAACCAGCCCTTCTCTTCGCTACCTCCGCACTCCAGTCCTGATAAATCCGAGTCTCTGCATTCTCCCACTTGCTGCTCCTCTCCTTCGCCCATCTCAGCACACACTCACGGTCAACGAAGCGGTGAAAACGGACCAGCACCGCCCTGGGCGGCTCATTCGGCCTGGGCTTCCTCATCAGCACTCGATGGGCACCCTCCAGTTCCAAGGGCCCCTGGAATGACCCCGCGCCCATGAGCGAGTTCAACATCACCGCCACATAGGCCCCCAAGTCCAAACCTTCCAGCCCCTCCAGGAGGCCCAGGATCCGCAAGTTCTTTCGACGGGAGCGATTCTCCATCTCCTCCAGCCTCGTTTGCCATTTCTTGTGGAGCGCCTCGTGCGACTCCACCTTCACTGCCAGGCCTAGGATTTCGTCCTCGCTCTCCGAGGCCTTTTGCCGTAGATCCCGGATCTCGACACCCTGGGTCGTCTGAGTCACCATGAGCTTGTCCAGCGAGGCCTTAAGCGGTTCCAAAAGCTCAGCCTTCAGCTCTCTGAAGCAGCGCTGAAGCAGCTCCTGCTGCTCCTGCGCCCACTGCTGCCATGCCCGCCGCCCGCTGCCATCTTGTTTCTCCTGCCTCGCACCTTTCTCTGCTCCAAAGCCGATTTTTTAACCGCTCCGCTCCTGGTCCAGTCCATCCACCGGCAGAAGAGCGCAGTGGATGCGTTCCCACACCGAGAAAAGTCAAACCAGCACCACAACGGGCCCTTAAAAGAGCCCAAAAGACCGAAAATAGCGGGAGCTACCGAATGTGCGGCTTAGCTCCGCATCACTGCAACCGGAAGTCGTTACGTGGCTGCTTTCTCGATCATCACTGAGATTCGGTGTCTCACCCGAGCGTGGAGGAGTCACAGTTTGAGAGTCTCTCAGGGAGGCATTGTGGAGGAGTCGAGGTAGGCCTCGAAGCATCGGAGCCAATGTTCGAATATTTCCTTGGCTTCGGACGCGCGGGTGTCGAGTTCGAGCCTGTCTGGCTTTAGAGCGGCTTCCATAGTCCTGTCTATGACTAATAAATTGATAACCTTCAATTCACAGCGACAGAGAGAGCGAGTGAACAGTAGGCTTTATTAGTCATGAACTTGCCTAGCCAGAGTCAGTAGTACAGGTGAATGCCGCTCAGAGGTGGCCGGCCTATATATGGCCCCGGCGTAGGTGGAGCCAGAGGCGGAGCCATACCGGGGTTACAGTACAGTACCTGGAAGCAGTTTATATCACCAGTTCCATGTCATAGGTTCCAGGTTATGGTATCATGCATGCATTATGGTGAATACAATCACCACAGCTTTGGTGGTCCATTATCCTAAAGTCCAACTGTTATTAAATTTAGCTGTTTCAAATGGCTCAATACATGCATGATGTGCTATTTAAAAGCATATTGTGTACAACAGGTAATACACCAGTTTTGCATTGCTGAATAAGTAAGAAAGTATGAACATAAAAGTGTGACTCTGGAGGATAAATTGATGGATTGCACGCTTTAGAAAAAAAGCTGTGCTCCAGGGAGAATTGGTTGAGACTCACCTTAACAGCATCATGAACCGATATACAACTGGCATTCTCTGCAAGCACAGTGCAACACTGGTAACATGCAAAGAAAATTTATCCATTATCTTTCTTCATCAGCATTACAATTAAGCCAGTTGGAAATGAAGGTCAATGGTCAGTAACTAAGTAGGATTATGCGCCTGGAAGTCTGTTCAGGGATTCTTTCCATTGCCTAGTGGTTCTGCTGATAACTAGACAGATTACTGTAGCCCACACAGAAGAGGCTGGTACCTGGTATTGTTATTAACTAATCAAGTGATGCTATGTTTAAGGCTATTGATTTGTTAATTCATCACCATCTGTTGCCAAGCCCGATGAATTTTGTTCCAAATTCTGTGTAAAGTGTGATTTTGCCACAGCAGCTCTGATTGATCTGCAACTTGCTTTCACATCCCACCATTTTGTTCACCCTTCTATCCTCTCACCTGTTTACTTCCATTGCTTCTGACAGCAAGATTAGTTGATCAATAAGCTGACCTTCTCACTTCCAGTTTGAGCTCATTTTTGCTCCAGTACCTCGACGTGCTGCAGGTTCCACTTGGGGTGCGCAAGTAGACTGTTAACTTGTGTATATGATCAAACCACACAGTTTCAGAGACACACATTAAAGGCAGTTTGTGCTCTGGCAGCCTCCAGTTCAGATGCAGCAGTCATAAGGTTGCAATTGATTTTGAACAGTCATGCAAAAATAGCAGATAGTGAAGTCTCAACCTGTATTACACCCTACCCCTCCTTTGTTTCCAATGATTTCACTCAGCAAGATGCTGCCACCTTCACCAATTCTGGACATGCCCATTCAAAGTGTTCATTTGGATCGCTGTTAGGAGAACAAGGTAATCGAGTTCACTTGCTTCAATGCTTGGGTTGTAACATGGGCACCTGGTATGATTCTGCCTATTTCATGTGGAGCCAGTTACATTAGAATGATCCTCACATTGACAGTGCTGCACATTAAAGGCAATCTGTTGGACTTAGTATATAAAGAATGAATTCTGAAAAGAAATTTTGCATCTTATTCCATGTGCTTTATTGTTCATAAACGTATGGGAGATTTCAGAAACATGAACACGTTTCTAAAAATAGAAATTTTCAAGGTAGGGACTGTGCTGTCACGCCCATTGTGCCCCCTCTAGCAGCCATAGATCTTAAAGTCACCAATCTTTGCACAGTGATCACAGACTATCCCAAGAGGATTCTGTGCTTCAAAGTGGTGGATGAATGCTTCCATACACCACATTAGATTGTTTCTTGGCTTGCAATAACACAGTGTTTCCATGAAATGTCTTATGACAACAGCTGAACGTGTGTTCCTAAAGTAAAGTGGTTACGCTCTTCACCTCAGTAAGAGTTACCCTGTGTGCTTGATACTGCTGAGCAGAGTTATTGTGGCATTAGAATGTATCCAGAGAATCCCTACAATGAAAAAGGAGGCCATCCGTCCCATTGAGTCTGCACCGACCCTTTACCTACTCCCACTCCCCCACCCAGCCCCCATAACACTGCACGTTGATCATGGGTCAATCCATCTAATCTGCACATCTGGACTGTGGAGTAAACCGGAGCACCCAGAGGAAACCCACGCAGACACGGGGAAAATGTGCAAATTCCACACAGTCACCCAAGACTGGAATTGAGCCTGTGTCCCTGGCACTGTGAGGCAGCAGTGCTAACCACTGTGCCTATTAACTTTCAGATCAATGAAAGTAGCTTACAGTTGTGTCCCCATAAGGTGGGTTGGCAGTCTCGGGCAGCTGTAAAATTGGGTGCCAGTGACACCATAGAAATTTGCAAGCAGTGGAGGAGGTGATGGGTGACCCAGTCTCCCATGGGTCAATTGAGGCCTTTAGGAGGCCAAATAATAGTCACTTAAGGACTTCTTCCTGCTGCTGCTGTGATTTTATCCGCGGTGGGGGAAACCGGTGCCTGATGTCCAGTGAGGGCCCTGACTCACTTGTCGGCGACATATGCGTAGCCGTGCCATGTTGTGGTCCTGATCCTGAGACATGGCCTCATAAGAGGGGTCGAAGTCTGGGGAGCTGGTGGCCACCGTCACCGCCGCATGGGACAGATCTGGGTGGACACCGCGCAGCCCTTCCTCTCGGTCGGTGCCATAGGGCCCTGTGATCCACCTTGGGATAGAGGGGCAGCTGATTCGAGCCCATGCTGCCCCTGCATCATCTGGCACTGCCAGCCCTGGTTGTTCCCCATGGTCTGAATCATCGTATAGATGCCCTAAGCGATACTCCTCAGTGACTGAGCCATGCTCTGCAGCGCCTCGGCAATGCCCATCTACGACTGGGACAAGCTCCGCAGAGCCTCAGCCATTCCCATCTGAGAGCGGGACATCCAGCAGAACCTGATCAAGGTCAGCCTAATTCTGGGTGACATCCCCCAGCAAAGCAGGCATCCTGCTGCGACACTCAGCCATGGCCTTCATCGACTGCGCGATGCCTTGGACACCTTCACTCATAGTGCCGACGTCATGCACCAGGCTTTCCACTGCGGTCAGCACCCTAGCAGTGTTGGCCTCAGTGCCACTGATTGCCAGCACCATCTCCTGCACCGCCAGCCTCTGGGACTCCTCCAATCGGCTATGGGCCTGCTGGAGTGATGCTGACATCTCCCTCTGAATGTCCCGGCTGCTCCCTATCATGTCTGACAGCTCCGGGTAACCTACTTCCAGAGGCTCAGCATCAGGCTGGGACCCAGCTGCGTCCAACTGCTGTCTTGCCTGGGGGTTCCTGCCTCCACCTGATGTGCATCAGCAGCAGTGTAGTGCTTACCAGATTGCGCCCCAGAAGCCTGTCCACTGACATGTACCACAGAGGTGTGTGTATCTGCCCTGGTGGAGGGTGGGAATGACAGCTGTGCCTTGACTATAACAGTTGCATCCTCACAGGTCTTCTCCTGGGTCAGGAGAGGGAACCACCTGGGATGGACCAGCGCTGTAGGCTGGAGGAGCTGCGGGAGAATGGACATGTGGTCAATGGGAGGGAGGGGTCAGTCAGTGAGGCAATAACAACTCACAGTTGACAGGTCCTCTGGGTGGAGCCCGATGGTTCCTAACCTCTGTGGCGTCTACCAGCCTTCGTGTGGCTGACCAATCTGTCCTCGGTCACACCAGTCACCTCCAGGGTCTGCTCCTCGCAAGAGGTGAGGATTCTCAAGTCCGGCACCCCACCGCCAGACTGGGCCCCCTCCCGCCAATTATGGGAGAGCTTTTCCTGAGGAGACGCAGAGGGGGCATCGTTAGCCACACGCGTGGTTCACAGTGGTGAGAGGGGGGGTGTGAAGTGAGGTTTGGGGTGGGGGTATTGAAGGGGAGTGGGTGGAGGAAGGGTTGGGGGTTGCCAGGGGGGTGTTGTGGGGGGGGGGGGGGGGGTGGATGCTCCCTTGTGGGGGGAAGGGGGTTGAAGGGGGTGGGGGAACATTGTGCTGCCCGGTGTAGGTCATTGACCTTTTTCCGGCACTGGAGGCCAGTCCTCCTGGTCACACTCCCCGAGCTGACAGCTGCCGCCACCTCGTCCTAGGCAGCACTGGCTGCTTGTGGCTCACCCTCTGGGACGGGCATCCCTCCTGGCCTCCACTATGTCCAAGATCCTCCCAGGTTAGTTTCCCCAAATTTTGGGGCTGGTCTCCTCGGCGCCATTGCTGTGAGCTGGCTAAAGGTTGGCTGAGCAAGCGCAGCTTAAGTGCTGCTCAACCTTGTTATTGGGGTACGGGCGAGAGTGGTCCCGGCGAATCAGCTGGCCAACCATCATTTGTGGTGCGAAGTCCTTGTTAAGTGGACCAATTAACATTGAATTGCGTTGCCAGCCTCGCTGGGCCAAGTGCCGGGAGGCTCATGGCAATTCCCGCTCGCTACCACACTTAGAACTTTTTCCAGAGAATCGCACCCTAAGTGTTGATGCCGGGACTGAATTACGTTCTAACCGCTGAGGCCAGAGTTAGCGCCAAGAAGCCTAGCTGCTCGAGCTGTTTTTAAGTGTTTCACTTAGCACACGCTCACTGAAATCACCAAGATGACTTCGAGAAGACTTGCCCCTCACCCAAAGCTGGGAGTCTGAGACGTACCCGCAGCTCCATGCCACTGAGGAGCAGAGAGAGACACCCTCTTCCCTGACTCAAGCCTGCCCTCCTGAACACTGCCTGGGAGGTGATGGCAGAGGCAGTCATTGCTGCCAGTCTTACCAGGAGGAGACAGCTGGTGATACAGAGGGGTGGGGGGTCACAGGTGAGTGCTGAACCCTGAGAGGGACAGTATGCCAGGGAGGGTTCCAAAGGTTGCGGTGAAGGTGTCGTTTTGTCGGGTGATCTCTGCAGAAGAGCTTCTGAAGAGTGCCAACACCTGGTGGGCTCCTGATTGACCTTGGCTCTTGATGATACAACTGGGGCATGAGAGTGTCCAGAGGGGCAGCCTGGGTGGGCTCCCAGATGACCAAAGATTTTCTTTGCATTTAAAGGACACAGGAAGCAGTCAGCAGTGTGAGCAGCCAGGAGTCTGTAAGGCAAACCAAAGAGGTGCGTTTAAAAGACAGAGTGCAGTAATGGCAGTCTGAACCAGGCCACCCTGATCCCGAGGCGGACACCCCGGGCACGATTCTCCGCTCCCCATGCCGGGTGGGAGAATCGCGGGAGGCCCGGGCGACTCATGACACGCCCCTCTGACCTCTCTCCCCCCCCCCCCCCCCCCCCCCGCGATTCTCCCACCCCCCGCTTGGAAGAATCGCCGCTCGCCGTTTTTGACGGCAACCGGCGATTCTCCGAGCGGCCTGCCGTTCCTGACCGGTTCACGATGGCGGCAACCACACCTGGTCGCTGCCATCGTGAACATGGGCGCCAAAGTGCCGTTTGTGGCTTGTGGGGGGCGTAGAGGGGAGTGAGCACCATGGCCGTGCTCGGGAGGGGACTGGCCCGCGATCGGTGCCCACCGATCATCGGGCCGGCGTCTCAAACCGACGCACTCTTTCCCCTCCGCCGCTCCGCAAGATCAAGCCGCCACGTCTTGCAGGGCAGCGGAGGGAAGACATGCGGGAAGACAACCCGCGCATGTGCGGGTTGGAGTCGTCAGCCGTCGTGACGTCAGCCGCGCATGCGCGGGTTGGAGCCGGCCAACCTGCGCATGCGCGGCTGACGTCACAAAGGCGCCGGGTCAAGGCCCGGCAGCCGAGAGTTACGGAGCGCCACTCCTAGCCCTCCGGGTGGGGGTGAATAAGGTGCGAGGAGCGGCCTCCGAGGCCGTTGTTTCCTCATTGGAGAATAATTAAACCAGAAAGTAAAATAACTTTCAGTTCGTAGCATCTTTCTCAACCTTGGAACATTTCAAAGCACTTTGCAGCCAATAAAGTATTTTTGCAGTGTAGTTGCTGTTGGAATGTTAGAATTGACCTTGGCACAACAGGGTCCCAAAAATAGAAATCTGATAATGACCAAATAATCTAATTTAATGATGTTGGTCGGTTGTAGTGGCAAGCAACTGCCACAAGCTTCTTGTCTCTCGGCCCAGCGAGGGCGGGAATGCTATTCAACGTTAAATTATCCACTTAATGAGGCCCTAGGGGCTTCATGTCGCAAATAAAAGCTTTCCAGCCAATTTGCTGGGATCGTCCCAAGGCATCTGCCAACAAGGTCGAGCAACACTTAAACAGCACTTGCACAGCCCACCCCACTCAGCTCACAACCATGGTGCCAAGAAACCAGCATCAAGATTTGGAGACGCAGACCTGGGGAGGCTCCTAAATGCAATCATGGACAGGAGGGATGTCCTGTTCCCCCGAGGGTCCCGGAAGGTGATTTTTTTCAAATTGTTTTATTCATTTACGAAATGAATAAGGTTAGGCCAGCATTTATTGCCCATCCCAAGTTGCCCTTCAGAAGGTGCTGGTAAGTTTCCTTCTTGAACAGCTACAGTCCTTGAGGTGTAGGTACACCCACTGTGCTGTTGGGGAGGGAGTTCTAGGATGCTGCCCCAACAACAGTGAAGGAATGGAGATATATTTCCAAGTCAGGGTGGTGAGTGACGTGGAGGAGAACCTCCAGGTGGTGGGATTCACAGGTATCTGCTGCTCTTGTCCTTCTAGATGGTTGTGCTCGTGGGTTTGGAAGGTGCTATTACTGCAGTGCATCTTGTAGATGGTACACACGGCTGCCACTGTTCGTTGGTAGTGGAGGTTCGAATGTGTGTGAAAGGGAATCAATCAAGCGGGCTGCTTTGTCCTGCATAGTGTGGAGCTTCTTGAGTGTTATTGGAGCTGCACTCATCCAAGCAAGTGGAGAGCATTCCATTGCACTCCTGACTTGTGCCTTGTAGATGGTGGACAGGTTTGGGAGGTCGGGAGGTGAGGTACTCACCGTAGGATTCCTAGTCTTTGACCTGCCCTGGTAGCCATAGTATTAATATGGCTAACCCAGTTCAGTTTCTGATCAATGGTAGCCAGTGCCGCCTGCGATGAAGTGGCAGCGTCCGTCAGCTCAGGAGGCGTGATCAGGAGGACTGGCCTCCAGTGTCACAAGAAGGTCAATGAACTACACTGGGCAGCATGGATGAGTTAACAACATCACCCACCCCCCCCCCCCCCTCCCCGAGACCTTCCACCTCCGAGCAACCGCCCCCCCCCCCCCAACCCTCAATGCGGCCCCCAATGCTCCCTTCATCCCCCTCTCTTCCTTCAATTCCTCCCAATCTTCTTTCATCACCCCCCAACCACAGTGAACCACAGGTGCGGCTAACAATGCCCTCTTTGTCTCCATAGGATATGTTCTCCCACAATTGCTGAGAGAGGGCCTAGACTGGTGGCAGGGTGCTGGACAGAAGAAGCCTCACACCAAGGAATGGGCCCTGGAGGTGACGGGAGAGGCTCAGGACAGAGTGGTCACCAATTCGGAGCTTGGCACAGGCTGCAGCGGTCAGGGTCCATTTGGCCCTACCTGGAGGACCTGTTAAATGCGAGTTGTTATTGCCATACACATTCACCCATCCCTCCCACTGACCACGTGTTCATTCACCCGCAGGTCCTCCAGCTTCTCGAAGAGGGCAGGGATGACCGACATTCCCCATGCTGTAGCTATCGAGCACACTCCCCGGGAGCGTGTACACAAGTGCATTATCTTCATGTGGTGGTTGCACATGAGCTGTATGTTGAGGGAGTGGAACCCCTTCCTGTTGATGAACGACACTCCCAGATGGCACGGTGAGCATCGGGCCACATGCGTGGCATCTATTACTCCCTGGACCTGGAGCATCCCGGTGGTGATGGAGAATCCTGCTGCCAGGTATCTTGCTGGGCCATGTCAACGAAGACGTGGTTTTCCACCGGGGCAAACAGGGCATCTGTGACCTGTCGGATGCACCTGTGGGCTGTGGCCTGTGCAATACCACGTAGGTCCCTGCTTGAGCCCTGGGATGATCCCGAGGTGGAAACGTTCAGGTCCGCGGTGACCATGGCGGCCACCGAGAGCAGGTGTCCTCCTCCTCCACGCGGTGCCACAGGTGTTGCACCGTCTCCTTATTAAGGCAGAGACTCCTGCGGCAAACGCTGTCCATCATTTGTTAGAATGACCATCGATGCCTGTGGACCCTGAGCAGTCGTGAGATTCCCCCTCTGGGTCCCTCCCTGGTCTGATGGGCGGCCGGGTCCTCAGGATGTGGGGTGAGATACGGCACATGGTTCGCCTCCTCAAGCATCTTCAGACACTGCTGCTGCCGCCGTCTCCGGCATCTGGCCGCATTGCATCGCACCAGCACCACGAGGGTAACGTCTGCATCCAACATCCCTGCCATAGCGTTTACTATCTGCAAGGCATTGGGAGATGGTGTTAGACAGACAAACAGTGGTGGTTCCCACCCTGGGACCCTTCATTCCCCCACTGATCTCCCCTCGCCAGCCTGGAACTCATTGCTGATGCACTCCTGTCCACACCGGACCCTGGACCCTGTTTCCCGGACACGCGCTCACAACGTCAACTGGACCAGGCACTGGTCCCCTCTCCATGACACTCACCCACCCTGCGGCCTGTGTCCCCCGAGCTGTATCCCATCCCCTGGGTGTTCGGATGTTGGCTGCTGCATGTGTGCTGTTGCCTCCTACAGTGTTCAGGTACAGTGTCCAGGCATCACGGCCTGATTGGGAGACTAGGCAATGGCTCCCACATGCTTTTTTCATTTCATTTCATTTCATGGCCTGCCCACCCACGGGAATCCACTTGGGTTGTGTGAAGTGCTCACTTAACCACGATTCCCAATTCCCTATTATCAATAGCCTTCAACCACATGGCCAGAAGCCTCGGCAGTCGATGGAGGTTATGGGGGGTCGGCGGGGCAGACAGGCAGAGACAAGGGTTGCCCCCGGAACGGGTACACACAATCCAGTGGTATGGATATGGGGTGGTTCTTGTAAATTGTATGGTAATAGGGCTTAAGTGGTGATAATTAGTTTCTCACCATGCTACGGCGAGATCCCGATTTCGCCTTCGGGAGCGGGCCAGTTGTATTGTAAACTGTTTTTGGCCTTCCCGCTATTCACCCGCCTCGTTTCACTTGAGAGAGAGCGTAATGAGGCTGTACGATTGTGCACCTTGAACTGGATTCTCCAATCCTGCGGCCATGTCCACAGGATCCATCTCTTCTTACGAATAGAAAAACAGCGCCGCCCTCACACCGATCCTCCATCCAGTGGTGGGCAAGCAGCCATTCAGCGTAAAGCCCCCGGCTTTACCTGCAGATACGGCCGGAGAATGGTCAGAAATTTGGAGAAGCCAGCCCCTAGTCTCCCAAATGGAGAATTTTGCCCTGTGCCCTGTTTCGGGCATGTTTAGCTATTTAACAATGCTTTGCCGTTTTTGTGGCCTTGTCGAGGAATGAAGCATTGAGTCCACATTTACTTCATTTCCTGCAGGTCAGTGCAGGAAGACGACTCGAAGATCGGGGTGCTCTTTACAAATGCTGCCCAGATCTTTCGACCCTCATCAGCAACTCCACCATGGCCTCTGGACCCGCCAAGCACCCAACGTACCTCTTACAGGGTCCCCGAGGCCCCCTCACCCCACCTCTTAAGGGCAAGGCATACTGTGCCGATATCTTGCACGGGCTTCCTGGGACCCGGTCACATTGGCACTGCCAGCCTAGCACCCTGACAGTGCCCCTGAGCTTTCCAGATCCCTGGGTGGCAGGTCCCTGGGTGGCACTGTCAAGGTGCCAGTTTGGAAGTTCCAAGGTGCCCAGGTGCTAACGGAGTGCGAGGGTAACACCCTGCCCAAACCACCAGGGGGTGTCTAATGCCCTGGGGTCACCCCAAGTGCCATTATGACTGGTCCACGTTTGTGTGGCGAGGTCTCCCAGGTGTGGCCGTTAGTTCCTGGACCCCGGGAGAATACAGCGCTGACATATTTAAATGAGCCTAACAGCTCACTTAAATATGTTAATCTGGATCTTGCCCAGCCTGATAAATCTCGTTTCGAGTGTCACAAATCTCGCTAGAGGCCTCTCACGAGATTCAGTGGCCTTGTTGGGTTACCAAGTCAAATGCAACGAGGTCATTAAATTGCATCCAGAAAGTTTGACCAGAAAATGCAAAATAGCTTGAACTTTTAAGACTATGCTGCACATTTCTTCTCTCCACCTGGCGACAACTTGTTGGACCAGATTTTGCTGGAGC
This sequence comes from Scyliorhinus canicula, assembly GCF_902713615.1. Classification (NCBI taxonomy): domain Eukaryota; kingdom Metazoa; phylum Chordata; class Chondrichthyes; order Carcharhiniformes; family Scyliorhinidae; genus Scyliorhinus; species Scyliorhinus canicula. Next base: position 137,922,951 of record NC_052147.1, read on the forward strand.
TGAACAATTTGTGACATGCCCCATTAAAAAACCCTGAAAGTCACTTTGGTGATTAGCAAGATCAACAGTCCATCTCCTTAACACATGAGGTTTAGGGGTTGAGACAAAATGAGAAAAAAGACTATAGAAACAGATAGGAAAAGTGAAACAGTGAATTAAATTAAATATTTGAAATAAAAAGGAACATTTCTGAGTACAATTTACTGCTCATAAGAAAGCGACTGTAGTTTAAATTTTCGAGACTGGAGAGGTTGCATGGCATTGCAGGAACATCAATCTCGTCATTAGACAGGTACTCATGCACTTAAGTACCAGCCCTAACTTTCTGTGGCATATTTAATTAGGAATTCATGCCAAATGCAGTAGTTCCTTGACGTTCACAGGGTGTTAAAGGGCAAGGTGCTGTTTCCGTGAAACTAAAGGCATGCTGGGAATTGCAATTTATGGCATACCTTTACCTTGTTACAAGTTGCTGGCTAATCTGCACGATAAAAATAGTGGGCGGGATTCACCCCTACCCGGTGGGGCGGGGGGTCCCGATGGGACAGAGTGGCGTGAACCACTCCGGCGTCGGGCTGCCCCAAAGGTGCGGAATCCTCCACACCTTCAGGGGCGAGGCCTGCCCCGGAGTGGTTTGCGCCCCGCCGGCCGGTGGGAAAGGGGCATGGCGCCACGCCAACCGGCGCCGAAGGGCCTCTGACAGCCGGCGCGAATCGGCGCATGCGCAGGAGCGCCAGTGCATGCTGGCGTCATCCCCACGCATGTGCAGAGGGATTCGCTTCCACACCGGTGCGGAATGATAGAGTGCCACCACGGCACAGGCCCGCCCGCGGATCGGTGGCCCCCGATCGCGGGCCAGGCCACAGTGGGGCCACCTCCCGGGGCCAGATCCCCCCGCGCCCCCCCAAATAACCTGGAGCCCGCCCACGCTGCCATGTCCCGCCGGTAAGGGACCTACTCTAATTTACGCTGGCGGGACTGGCAATGAACGGGCGGGACTTTGGCCCATCGCGGCCTGGAGAATTCGGGCAGCCCTGGGGCCCATTGAGTCGCACCGGACCCCGCCATTCTCCGAGGCGGGCTGCACGACTCACAGCGGGGCAATTTTTGGGGGTGCGGGTGAAATTGGATAAGGGCGGGGGCGGGATTCACGCCGACCCCAGGCGATTCTCCGACCCAGCGGAGGGTCAGAGAATCCTGCCCAGTAAGTGTCATGAAACTCTCTATTTTGGCAGCCTTTGAGTATTGCGGTTAGACCTAACTGCTCAATATAATTGTACTATTTACTGATAGACCATGTTCAGTTAAATCTAGGATTCAAGTCAAATAGTTATGGTCTCATCTCTGTGAGGTGTTATGGTTGGGAGATTCTCTTTGTATGCGTATAATATAACAAATGCAGAAGGTAAATTATTCATTTTTGACGACTGCTTCAATACATCACATTTTCTCTGCTTTGTTGGGTACTTTACTGGTATTTTTGAATTGACTCAAACAGTCCAATTTGTATTGCTTTAACTTTAAAATTAAATGCAGCACTTGTTCCTGGCAGCTATTCAATACTGTCACTTGACGATTTGATAAAGGGATGAAAATGACAAGTTTGAGCTCTACCGCTATAGAGCGTATCTTGGGATTTTTGGCTTATTGCTTCTCAATTGTTACAGCTATTATATTCTTGGTCTGTTATACTAGTGAAAATCCTGATTCTTAAATGATATATAAGGTACAGATTTAAATAACAATGACGAGAAATAAGTTGCATTTTCACGAAGTCTGCAAGGTTAAGTCACTGAAACTTACACTTTCGTAGTTACGGGTTATGTAACTCGGTACCTCTTGAGGTTCAGCATCCCAGCGACTCCGTTAAACAGATCTGGCATCCCCGATGATCCAGAGTTAGCCAGTGCCTGGGCAAATAGCAGTAAAGCGCATGAATAGCAGTAAAGCGCATGAATCGCAACAGAAAACACAAGAACGCGACAAATTGGGCCATATCCTGTCGGGCCCTGCACATCCAGCAATACGACCATGGCTGTGCTTGGGCTCCTTGGCTCCATCTCCACTTTGCTGCCCGCTTCTCATATCCTTTGATACCGCACGCCAGCTACTGAATCACAGAATCACAAAATTGGTGTAGCACAGATGGAGGCCATTCAGCCCACCTTGCCTGCGCTGGCTCTTAATTTTCCTCGTATCACTCCTCTGCCGTCTCCCCATGGCCCTGCACATTTTTCCTTTCAGATATTTATTTAGAATAATAATAATGAACGTATCATACTCTGTCATCTAATTCTCTTCAAGAAACTGATTCAGTGATCCCTCCTGCCAGTACAATACTCCTGAATCAATGCATATCTTTATTTAAATAAAACTGGCAAATAAACAGTAAATAATATATAACAGGGAATCACACACTATGTCCACGATTAATATGCAAAATAATAAAGATGTTTGTCACTTTCTCTTTAAACATAGACTTTACAAGGCAGCACACTGGCGCAGTGGTTCGATCCCGGCCCCAGGTCACTGTCCGTGTGGTGTTTGCCCATTCCCCCATGTCTGCGGTCGACTGGCCGAGTTCCCGCCGGCGTGATTCTAACATGGTTCCACCTGGCAGGAGCTCGGACCCATTGCCGTCCTGATGGGGGGGTGGGGGGGAGCCTCCATAACGGCTAGGACCACCGATCGACGGGCGAGCGCGATCCAGGGGAGGGCCTACCTTCTTCCGCGCCAGCCCACTGTGTGGCACCGTCATGTTGCGTGGGCCCGGAGCGGAAGCAGCAGCCGCACTCATGCGCGGAATCGCAGCCGGCATTGCAGGGCTGTGTGCCGGCGCTGCGTGCAGCACTCCGGCGTCATGCTGGCCCCCTGTGGGAATCGCTGGGCCAGGAGGCCTGTTGACGCCTGCGTGAAATACGCCGGTGTTTACGCCAGCAGCAACACTGAGCTGCGTTTTCAGAGAATCCTGGCCTCTAAATTCATTTTTTTAAAAAGAACATAGACTTTAAAACACAACTCACTTCTTATTTTGTGAAAAATGACACAGATTGAAATATATTCAAACTCTTTCACTGAGTCACAGAATCTTAACAATACAGAACCCTTCAGGTTTTGGCTACAAAGCTACAACTGGCTAGAAGCAAGCATATCCACAGAATAAGTTATCTAAGGTCTTTGAAGTTTATTAAAGCAAAAGCTGTTTCTCTCATAATTATATTATGTCAACAGTCATCTATGGAAGCTTTGCCAATATTTAATGGACAGCAATTCATTGATGGTGTTGAATACAATGGTTCTACCCTTTTCAATAATTCGCAGTAGAGATATCCAGTGGGGCTTTCTGAAACAATTCACGGGGGGGGGGGGGGGGGGGGGGGGGGGGGAGGAGTGGGGGGCAGTGAGTATGGGGGAACATAATACAAGTGCCTAAAGCTGAAAGTTGAAAGCAAAGTTTTTTTAAAAATCAGGCAAATGTATAATCCCAGTGAGTGATCGTTGTGGAAAATGCGAGAAAACATGTAGAAATTGACAGTGTATGATTACCCAGCTATGTTTTCAGAGTTTGAACCACACAGAAATTGAGGCGGATTTGTAGACACAGGGTACATCACTACCAAAAAGGAAATACATTATAGCTTTGATGCTATTGTTTCCTTTAGTTGGATAGCAATAAAAGTCTTGGATGAAATCTACAAGAAATATGATCTGCTTATGGTCAGACTTTGATCGATTTTGGAAAACAGATTGTATAAAAGATTTGAGAAGTTAATTTTGGGATCCCTGGACTAGTTGTGACATTTAAATTGCTGTACTATGCTAAGGTGTCGCATATGGAAAGGCTCTTGCATGTAGTCTCCAGTGATGTACCAATGCTGTTGAGTAAACCTTCTATGAAAAAGGCACAAATAAAACCTGACATAGGGTATGATAATGCAATTTTCTTTTGAGAAATGCAGTGCAGTTTGTCTAGCCAGGACATTATTGTATCCTCTTAACAAAACCTGAAGTTTCTCATCAGACTGTTAGACAAGTATTAATGGTATCGGGTGGTAGGAATCAGAGAAGCAAAAGTAAATTGTCAGAAAGTTACATCGAAAAATGGCTTAGACTACTTATCAAAGATTAAAAATTCTGATAAAAAGCGATGAAGAGCACACAAGGCTATTGGAAAAGATTTAATGAGAAGTATGGAATCTTTTAAAGTATTGGAAAACACTGTCATGTCCTATTGTAAGCCTACCCTAGTCATGTGGTTACCACGGATCTAAATGTAAAGGACAATATTCTCATTATACATTTTGTAGAGGGCGGCCAGATTTAGTCTTTCTGCAATAATATTCAATAACAACAGAAGGGTTATTATAGACAAAAACCTGAAGGAATGAATAGGGACTAGGCTTGAGACACCAGAAAACCTTCTGGCTGAAAATGGAGATAAATTTGCCACGGATGAGATCAGAGATTTTTATTTTTTTTAAATAAATTTAGAGTACCCAATTCAATTTTTTCCAATTAAGGGGTAATTTAGCATGGCCAATCTACCTACCCTGCACATCATAGAATTTACAGTGCAGAAGGAGGCCATTCAGCCCATCGAGTCTGCACTGGCCCTTACAAAGAGTACCCTACTCACCTGGAGACTAAGTGTTGACACCGTCGTGAAAAAGGTGGAGTTTCACGATGGTGTGATCGGGTCCACAGCTGCAGCAATTCAACCGCTCTCAAGGGGCTAGCAGGGGTGTATCAGGAACATGCTGTTAACCGACCAGCGGCCGATTTGCCGGTTCCGTGATTGATGCAAATCTGCGGCTGCACATAATCCATTCTCCCACTCCCACACAAGCGTCTCAGCCAACACGGCCGCAAGGAGAGCAGCGCTACGCTTCCAGGACGCCAAACTGGAGACCCTACTGGACGCCGTGGAGGAGAGGAGGCTGGTGCTGTACCCCGGACCGGTACGCAGGTCACGAGGCGCAGGTAGTTCAACGTGCCTGGGCGGAGGTGGGAGCCATCATCAGCACCATTGGGGTGGTGGCCTGGACTGGAGACTAGTGCAGGAAGAAACTGCACAACCTCCTCAGGGCAGCCAGGGTGAGTACCCAGTGCTGTGCCCCTGGCACCAAGCACCCTACCATACATGTGACCCGGAACCCCCCCCCCCAGGGGATGACCGGACCCCCACCCTGGCCCACATGCCAGCACCCATGCCAGCCGCAATGGCTGGGTGCCATGGGCACTGATGCCATCATATACCCAACCCATGGACTGCATGTATCCGGCCTTCTAAAACTGTTACTGTTTGTTTGCCCCACCAGGACAAGGCCGCGCACAACCGCCGGGAGCAGGATAAGACCAGAGGGGGATCACCAGACCTGCGTCCCCTCACCGTGCCCGAGTAGAGGGCACTACACATTGCCGCGGGCCAGAGGAGAGGGAGGTCGCCGACGCGGAGGTCGGCGGCGCCACAAAGTGAGACCCCCTGCCTGGTTGCAGGTCCTCAAGACAAATGTGTGCCCCCCCAACCCCCTTCACCCCACACCCCAACCCCCCACATCCCTCACCCCACCCTCCAACTCCCCCTCATCCCAGTCCTCAAACCCCCCTCACCCCACTCCCCAACCCCACTCACCCCAACTCCCCTCACCCCACATCCCAACCCCCCTCACCGCAGCCCTCACCATCTCACGCCTCACTCCATCCCGCTGTATAACCATACATGCTGTCTTGTGTCTTACAGGACCAGCCGTGGATGGGCATGGCACATCCGGGGGCCCCCACCCCCAGCCAGTGTCAGAGCCGGTGCCCGCAGGCAGCCGAGCACCGACGGGAGAGCAGCCGGAACACCAGCCCTCTGCCCGAGATGACCCAGGACACCACGGAGTTTGGGTCAGAGGAGGACACTGACTTTCCATCAATGCTATATCCAACATTGCCAATCATCTCAGAGACTATCACCTCGGTGAAGAGGCTCCTGGGACACTCACTGGTGCACACCACACAGTCGGTCAGGTACAGCAGGTGGAGGCAGGAGCAGCCGAGGGACCGGACGATCGGAGGGCAGCCCGGCCCCAGGAACCAGTTGCCCAGCTGGGTCCCAGGCTCCTGGAAGATCAAGTCCCACCCATAGTGCGGATGCAGGCAGAGACCCAGGAACTAGAGAAGGGGATGATGGCCAGCTTCCAGAACCTGCAGGGACAGGTGGAGGATCCATCCGCGTGCAGGAACAGAGAGTGGTACCGGTCATTCGTGCCACTCAGGCTGAAACTGCACGGGTGGCGTCCGCAGTGGAGGCAATGGGTCCTGGGGCATTCTGTGCAAGCGGGGGCCGAGGCCCAGGACAGAGCTTCCCTCTCACAGGCAACCATATACCGGGCTCAGCTGGACATTGCAGCAACGCTCCTCAGTGTGGCCCAGTCACAGCAAGCCATTGCTGAGAGCATCAGTGGCATTGCCAAGGTGCTCGAACAGACACAGAGGGAGTTGGCCACTCATTGGCTGAGACAGCACAAACCCTCAGGGTGGTATCACAGTCGCAGACGGAGACAGCAAACTCCCTGTGCTCCATGGCCGCAAATGTTCAGACTCTTGTCGATACCAGAGCGGGCCTCCAGGACTGGCAATGCCAGGTGGCGGGGTACCTCGAGGGATGGCTCCGCTCGCACCCCCATCTCATGGAGAAACCCTGGGACGATCGGTCACCCCGAGGGAGGAGGAGGTGCTGGGGCCATTGCCAGTGGCTCCTGAGGGGAGGTCCCAGCAGACCTCAGCACCTCAGACTTCCAGCCCCTCTTCCGGCCCTGGTGCATCTGTGGGCAGTGGGCAGAACAGGGCAGCACCACGTCACACGGGATGTCTGAGGAGCATCCAGGCCCATCCAGGCCGGGTCACCCGAGGAGATGTGTGCCAATGGGGACCCTCGTCGCAGGGCAGGAGTCACAGTAGTCCACTTCTACTTCTGCTGTACCGTCTGGGGAACCACAGAGGCGTAGTGGTAGGGCCCGTAAGGCCAGAAAGTTAGACACCAGTTAAGTTGGCATGAGTGCAGGGCACAGCTTAGATATAGGGGCTAGGGCACAGACTGTATTTGTTCACAATAAACACATGTTCACACTGGATGTACCGATCCACAAAGGCATACAGGGCATCCGTGACGGTACGGATGCACCTGTGCGCCAAAGCCTATGAAATCCAGACAGGTCCCTTCTCGGCAAATGGAAAGATCCCGTCGTGTAAAAGTTCAGCGCCACCGTCACCTTGACGGCCACCGGTAGTGGGTATCCTTCCCCTATTCCCATGTGGTGCCAGCTATGCCATCCATGTGGCAGATGTTTCTCACTGTCTCTCTGCTAATCCGCAATCTCCTGCATGCCCGGTCCAGAAGGTTCTCAAAGGACATGCTGTCGCAGTAAACCCGTGGCCTCATCTGGCGCATCCTTGGCACCAGCTCCTCCTCCTCATCCTTGTCCTCGTCCTGTCGGCCGGCCAGCCCTCCAGCTTGAGCGGCTGCCACCTACCCCTCTGCAACCCGCTCCTCTGCTGCAGCCTCCGCCACCTCTCTGAGCGCCCCCGCTTACGCTGCCACAGGGCTGCATGCAGGGCAGTGGCCATCGCCATGGCGGCAAACATCGCAGGTTGATGAACGAACATAATTATCTGCAAGGGGTGAGGGGAAAACATGTCATCATGGCACATACACCCATGCCCAACCAGGTGTCATGAGCTACATGGTGGCCTGGGTTGCCACCGTGCGCCCCAACCACACATGCCCCCCATCCCTGCACGCCGGCTTCACGATTTTCTCAAGGCCATTAGAAACACGCCGTCAGGAAATCGGCCCATCCGGGGTGCAGAATCGCTGAGGCGTTGGAAAATCGGTCGTCAGGACAGATAACAAGATGCGTACTGTACTTCCATGCTGTGCGGCGAGTGCCGCAATTTCATCTAGTTGGGGGGTCCGGAGAATGCCGAATTGGCGCAATTTTATCCTGCCCACTCTATCTCTTCCCCTCACAATTTTGTACACCGCAATCAAGTCACCCCTCAGCCTTCTTTGTTCCAAGGAAAATAATGCCAACCTATTCAATCTCTACTCATAGCTACACTTTTCTAGCCCTGGCAACATTATTGTAAACCTCCTCTGCACTCTCTACGCCCTTCCTGTAATGTGATGACCATAACTGCACATAATATTCCAGTTGTGGCTTCACCAGTATTTTATACAATTCCAACATTATATCCTTACTTTCATATTTATATCTCTGCTCATGAAGGAGGGCATTTCATATGCCTTCTTTACAACCTCACCTACTTGTCCCGCTGCCTTTAGGGACCTATGTACTTGTACGCCAAGTTCTCTCACTTTATCTACACCTCTTAGTACATTCCAATTTATTGTGTACATCCTATAACTGTTTGTCCTCCCTAAATGCATGACCTCACACTTCCCTGTGTTCAAATCCATCTGCCACTTTACCACCCACTCTCCCACCTATCTGTATCATTTTGGAGATTATAGCTATCCTCTCCACTGTCCACTACTCAACCAATTTTTGTATTGTCTGCAAATTTTCCAATTGTTTCCCCCCATGCCCCAAATATGACGCTGAGGAACCAGGACGTTATGGGCCAATAGTCCTTATGATAGCCCAGAAGCACTATAGTAAGGAAAAAATGCAATTTCTTTAAAATGTCTGTGGAATCTGTAATTGCTTTTCAGAATGTTTGGAAAGGACTTTTAATAATTTGTATCAATTAAGGGATCAATTCTAATTCTGGGGAGTAATAATAAATACTGGCCCATGTGACGTAGTGATCCTTGGCCTGGAAGCAGTACCAATAGGAAGGAAGTTCAGTATTGTAGAGAAAACAGACAAGCTGTCAAATCTTTTAGTCTTTGTCATACCCAGTAAAGGCATGTGCTACCCATAACTTCAAACATGGGCTGTATTCAGTATCGCATTTTCTAGAACTGCCCTTTGCAAAATGGACATTAAAAGGCTGCTAAGATACCAGGTGGGTGTCAGGTGACTTTTGTAATTTCTACCAGACCTTGAGAAGTATCTCAAGTCTCGGAGACTCACAGGGTGGGATTCTCCCTTCTGGGGACTATGTCCCCACGCTGGCGGTAAAACCGGCGCCAACCACTCCGGTGTCAACAACCCTCGAAAGAGAGGAATTCTTTGAATTTTCGGGGGCTAGGTGGACGCCGGAGTGGTTGGCGCCACTCCAGCTGGCGCCAAAGGGCCTGGTAAATGAATTTCAGTGCAAATGGGATGTCAGGTACATAGTAGATAATATCAAAGAGCACATCCTTTCGGCTGTTTTCAATAAGACCATAAGACCATAAGACATAGGAGTGGAAGTAAGGCCATTCGGCCCATCGAGTCCACTCCACCATTCAATCATGGTTGATTTCAACTCCATTTACCCGCTCTCTCCCCATAGCCCTTAATTCCTCGAGAAATCAAGAATTTATAAATTTCTGTCTTAAAGACACTCAATGTCCCGGCCTCCACCGCCCTCTGTGGCAATGAATTCCACAGACCTACCACTCTCTGGCTGAAGAAATTTCTCCTCATCTCTGTTCTAAAGTGACTCCCTTTTATTCTAAGGCTGTGCCCCCGCGTCCTAGTCTCCCCTGCTAATGGAAACAACTTCCCTACGCCCATCCTATCCAAGCCATTCATTATCTTGTAAGTTTCTATTAGATCTCCCCTCAACCTCCTAAACTCCAATGAATATTGGATTGGATTGGATTTGTTTATTGTCACGTGTACCGAGGTACAGTGAAAAGTATTTTTCTGCAAGCAGCTCAACAGATCATTCAGTACATTGGAAGAAAGGGAATTGAACAGAATTCAAGAAAGTACATGAGAATACATAATAGGGCTACACAATATATACAATGTAACTACATAAGCATTGGCATCGGATGAAGCAGACAGGGTGTAGTATTAATGAGGACAGTCCATGAAAGGGTCGTTTAGGAGTCTGGTGACAGTGGGGAAGAAGCTGTTTTTGAGTCTGTTCGTCCGTGTTCTCAGACTTCTGAATCTCCTGCCCGATGGAAGAAGTTGGAAAAGTGAGTAAGCCGGGTGGGAGGGATCCTTGATTATGCTGCCTGCTTTCCCCCCGGCAGCGGGAGGTGTAGATGGAATCGATGGATGGGAGGCAGGTTCGTGTGATGGACTGGGCGGTATTCACGACTCTCTGAAGTTCCTTGCGGTCCTCACGATCCCACGATAATCCCACGATCCTCAGACGTTCATCGTATGTTAGGCCTACCATTCCTGGGATCATCCGTGTGAATCTCCGCTGGACCCGCTCCAGTGCCAGTATGTCCTTCCTGAGGTATGGGGCCCAAAATTGCTCACAGTATTCTAAATGGGGCCTAACTAGTGCTTTATAAAGCCTCAGAAGTACATCCCTGCTTTTATATTCCAAGCCTTTTGAGATAAATGACAACATTACATTTGCTTTCTTAATTACGGACTCAACCTGCAAGTTTACCTTTAGAGAATCCTGGACTAGGACTCCCAAGTCCCTTTGCACTTTAGCATTATGAATTTTGTCACCGTTTAGAAAATAGTCCATGCCTCTATTCTTTTTTCCAAAGTGCAAGACCTCGCACTTGCCCACGTTGAATTTCATCAGCCACTTCTTGGACCATTCTCCAAAAGTGTCTAAATCTTTCTGCAGCCTCCCCACCTCCTCAATACTACCTGCCCCTCCACCTATCTTTGTATCATCGGCAAACTTGGCCAGAATGCCCCCAGTCCCGTCATCTAGATCGTTAATATATAAAGAGAACAGCTGTGGCCCCAACACGGAACCCTGCGGGACACCACTTGTCACCGGTTGCCATTCCGAAAAAGAACCTTTTATCCCAACTCTCTGCCTTCTGTCTGACAGCCAATCGTCAATCCATGTTAGTACCTTGCCTCGAATACCATGGGCCCTTATTTTACTCAGCAGTCTCCCGTGAGGCACCTTGTCAAAGGCCTTTTGGAAGTCACGATAGATAACATCCATTGGCTCTCCTTGGTCTAACCTATTTGTTATCTCTTCAAACAACTCTAACAGGTTTGTCAGGCACGACCTCCCCTTACTAAATCCATGCTGACTTGTCCTAATCAGACCCTGCACTTCCAAGAATTTAGAAATCTCATCCTTAACGATGGATTCTAGAATTTTGCCAACAACCGAGGTTAGGCTAATTGGCCTATAATTTTCCATCTTTTTTCTTGTTCCCTTCTTGAACAGGGGGGTTACAACAGCGATTTTCCAATCCTCTGGGACTGTCCCTGATTCCAGTGACTTTTGAAAGATCATAACTAACGCCTCCACTATTTCTTCAGCTATCTCCTTTAGAACTCTAGGATGTAGCCCATCTGGGCCCGGAGATTTATCAATTTTCAGACCTTTTAGTTTCTCTAGAACCTTCTCCTTTGTGATGGCAACCATATTCAACTCTGCCCCCTGACTTTCCTGAATTGTTGGGATATTACTCATGTCTTCTACTGCGAAGACTGACGCAAAGTACTTATTAAGTTCCTCAGCTATTTCCTTGTCTCCCATCACTAGATTACCAGCGTCATTTTTGAGCGGCCCAATGTCTACTTTTGCCTCCCGTTTGTTTTTAATGTATTTAAAGAAACTTTTACTATCATTCCTAATGTTACTGGCTAGCCTACCTTCATATTTGATCCTCTCCTTCCTTATTTCTCTCTTTGTTATCCTCTGTTTGTTTTTGTAGCCTTCCCAATCTTCTGACTTCCCACTACTCTTTGCCACATTATAGGCTCTCTCTTTTGCCTTGATGCATTCCCTGACTTCCTTTGTCAGCCATGGCTGCCTAATCCTCCCTCTGATAACCTTTCTCTTCTTTGGGATGAACCTCTGCACTGTGTCCTCAATTACTCCCAGAAACTCCTGCCATTGCTGTTCTACTGTCTTTCCCACTAGGCTCTGCTTCCAGTCGATTTTCGTCAGTTCCTCCCTCATGCGCCTGTAATTACCTTTATTTAACTGTAAAACCTTTACATCTGATTCTACCTTCTTTCTTTCAAATTGCAGACTGAATTCTACAATATTATGATCACTGCTTCCTAAGTGTTCCCTTACTTTAAGATCTTTTATCAATTCTGGCTCATTACATAACACTAAGTCCAGAATAGCCTGTTCCCTCGTAGGCTCCATCACAAGCTGTTCTAAAAAGCCATCCTGTAAACATTCAATGAATTCCCTTTCTTTGTGTCCACTGGCAACATTATTTACCCAGTCCACCTGCATATTGAAGTCCCCCATGATCACTGTGACCTTGCCTTTCTTACATGCCCTTTCTATTTCGTGGTGCATTTTGTGCCCCTGGTCCTGACCACTGTCAGGAGGCCTGTACATAACTCCCATTATGATTTTTTTGCCAGAGTACTGCCCATATTCAACCAGCCCATGCTTGCAAAAGTCAGAACATATGTTTAACGTTAGATGTGATTCCATGATTAGACATTACTTAATGGGTATTCTTAATAATTACAAAAACAACCAGTTTAAAGTTATAAATTGGGCTCACAATGTAGCTTCTTTATGCCTGCTAGAAGCTACATATGCAAGAACCTGCCCTCAAGTGTTGCACCATTTTTTAATTAAAGAATAAACAAAAGCACTGGTGACAGTAGGTCCCTCTAGGATTCTCTAGGAAATGCTTTGACCAATCAGAGCCAACTTGCCAACCAATCATCACTCTTTTCTCATGCAGTTTAAATTACTGGTTCTTTGAAATTTGGCATTTTTGCATCTGTCCTAATGAGTGCATGAAAAAGTGCTTCAACAGCATGTCTCTTCTTTTTTAGCAGTACTAAAGTTCTTTACTACCAAGGAAGAAAGTAAATAAACAAGCCACGTGGCTGGCAGATGTAAAAGAGATATATATGAAACAGAGGGGTACAAGCAGAGGAGCAGGAGGATGAAAGTAATTAGGGTCCAGAAAGGGAACCATATAAAATTCTTATGAGAAAAGAAACAATCACTCTCAGGAAGAGGTCAGTTGTTTTGCCTGCCAGAAAGGTAGACAGGAACTCTTAAAGGTTTTGTGTATGCCAGCTAAAAAGGTCTAACATCTGGACAGTTGTGTGAATAGCTCAGTGATGTGAAAGAGCTGGTTCTTTCCTGAAGTGGCCAAACTCTGAACCATGGTCATTTGAAAATAAACTCTGCCACGCTACACCAACAGGACTCTCAAGGGAAAGAGTAAAAGTCTGCTTTGCTGATGATAATTGTACATACGCAAAGATGAAGGCTTTGCTTTTTATTCATTCATGAGATGCGGGTATCACTGACTAGGCCAGCATTTGTTGCCCATCCCCATTTGCCCTTGAGAAGGTGGTAGTGAGCTTTCTTCTTGAACCGCTTCAGTCCATGTAGTATCGGTACATCCACAGTGCCGTTAGGGAAGGTGTTCCAGTATTTTAAACCAGTAACACTGAAGGAACAGCGATATATTCCCAAGTCAGGATGGTGAGTTGCTTGGAGGGGAACCACCCAAATATCTGCTGCCTTGTCCTTCAAAATGATAGTGGTCATTGGTTGTGCAGATGCTGTCTAAGGAGGCTTGCTGAGTTATTGCAGTGCATCTTGTAGATGATACACACGGCTGCCACTGTGGATTGATGGTGGAGAGAGTGAATGTTTGTGGAAGGAGGAGCAATCAAGCAGACTGCTTTGTCCTGGATGGTGTCAATCTTCTTAAGCGTTCAGGCAAGTAGAGTATACGCTACTCGTTCAGGCAAGTAGAATATATTCCATTATGCTCCTAACTTTTGCATTGGAGATGGTGATGGTAGATGGGAGTCAAAAGGTGTGTTATTCACCACAGGATTCCTAGCCTCTAATCTGTTTTTGTAGCCACAGTATTTCTTTGGCTTATCCAGTTTAGTTTATGGTCAATGGTAAGTCCCAAGATGTTGAGAGTGGGGGATTCAGTGGTGAAAATGGCATTAAATGTCAAGGGATGACGGTTAGATTCTCACTTGTTGGAGATGGTCATTGCCTGGCATGTGTGACACGAATGTTACTTTTACTTGTCAGCCCAAAAATGGATATTGTCCAGGTCTTCCTGCATTTGAACATAGATTGCTTCAGTATCTGAAGAGTCACGAATGGTGCTGAACATTGTGTAGTCATCAACGAGCATCCTCACTTCTGACCTTATGATGGAAGGAAGGTCATTGATGAATCAGCTGAAGGTGATTGTACCTAGGACACTACCTTGAGGAACTCCTGCAGTGATGTCCTGAAATTGGAATGGTTAACCTCCAACAACCACAACCATCTTCCTTTGTGCTAGGTATGACTCCAACCAGTGGAGGCTGCCTCCCACCACCCTCTCTGCACACACCCCAATTCCTATGGACTCTAGTTCGAGGGCTCGTTGATGCTACATCCAGTCAAATGCCACCATGATGTGAAGGGTAGTCACTGACACCTCACCTCTTCATTTCAGCTCTTTAGTCCATGTTTGAAACAAGGCTCTAAATTAGGTCAGGACCTGAGTGGCACTGGCAGAACTCAAGCTGAGCGCCTGTGAGCAGGTTATTGCTAAGCAAGTGCCACTTGATAGCACTTGATAGTTCATGATTCCTTCCATCACTTTGCTGATGATCAAGAGTAGACTGATGGGGCAATCATTAGTTGGGTTGGATTTAATCTTTTTCTGTACTGGACATAGTTGAGCAATCTTCCACATTGCTGGGTAGATGCCTCTATCTTTCTTGTTGTTGTATACAACTCTTGATCTACCCTGCATGAATGAATAACAGCACATTGTGTAACTGTGTAATTACACAGTACTGCATATAAGCTGGGAGTGATAAAAATGCTCAAGGTTGTATCAGATACATCTTTGTTGTATCGGGTATTTAAAGTGAAATTTATCATTTTTTATCAATATAATTTATAATTTATCATCTTTATTATCTTTATTATTGTCACAAGTAGGCTTACATTAACACTGCAGTGAAGTTATTGTGAAAATCCCCTCGTTGCCACATTCCGCCATCAGTTCGGGTACACTGAGGGAGAATTCAGAATATCCGAATTACCTCACAGCATGTCTTTCGGGACTTGTGGGCGGAAACCGGAGCCCCCCAGAAGAAAGCCACGCAGACCCGGGGAGAATGTGCAGACTCTGCACAGACAGTGACCCAAGTGGGAATCAAACCTGGGACCCTGGTGCTGTGAAGCAACAGTGGTAATCACTGTGCCACCGTACCGCTTGTTCATTCATGTGCAATGTCGATTCATTTTGATTTGTGTTAAAGTACAGGCTATAGGGCGGCACGTGCGCAGTGGTTAGCACTGGATCTATGGCACTGAGGACCCAGGTTCGAATGCCGGCCCCGCGTCACTGTCGGTGTCGAGTTTGCATATTCTCCCCGTGTCTGCGTGGGTTTCGCCCCCGCAACCCAAAGATGTGCAGGTTAGGTGGATTGGCCACGCTACATTGCCCCTTAATTGAAAAAAATAATAATAATTGGGTACTATAAATTTTTTTTTTTTAAAGTACAGGCTATAAAAAGTAGAATTCTGGTGCCAATTTATTCATTTGTGGTGTCATTCTATGAATTTGATTATTTGGTTTATGGTTTCCCCATAGGGATCATAAAAATGGGAAATGCCATTTGGCTTGGGAAGCTATGGGAATAAAAATGATTGTTAAAAGTACTTTGATTGCTGAAACGCTGGTTCCCGTGAAGGCAATGGATATGGGGTTCTGTTTATCAAATTTCTAAGTGAGATTCTACACAATGGGCATACTTCAGACAGTATCCCCATTGAATTGTATGCTGCTGGTTCACTGTGAAACAACGCACACTTTATGATTAGCATGACGGAGTAAAGGTTGTGGATTGACCTTAACTGTCTGGTAATAAATGCTGGAGAAAAAGGAAGTTTCCAAAAATAAATGGCAGTTTGCAAGTCTGATCCAAAAAATACAGGAATATCACATAATGTAATGCATCGTATGGACTATTGAAGTTTCTGATTTATATTGTTTTGAAATTTTGTTAAGCATATAAACTCTAACTTTTATAAAGAGACTGAGGGAGAAGTTGTTAACTGTATATTAATTGTGTTTAATTGTATGCAATTGGTGGGTATTAACTGGGGCTTTCCTACATGGGATGTGGGCATCTCTGGCAAGGTCAGGATTGGTTGTCCATCCTTTAATTGCCCTTCAACTGAGTGGTTCGTTGGGTCATTTCAGAGGGTAGTTAAGAGTCAACGACATTGCTGTGGGTTTGAAGTCACATGTAAGCCAGACTGAGTAAGGATGAGAGATTTCCTGCCCTAAAAGACATTCATAAACCAGTTGGGTTTTTACAACAGTCAGTAGTTGTCATGAGGCTCGTTTTATATTCCACATTCATTAATTAATTTTAAATTCCACCAGCTGCCATGGTGATATTTGAATTGTTGTCCCCAGGGCACTAGTGACCATGTGCTCTTTTGATGCATATTGTAACGCATGTCATATTGATAATATCTCTGGCAGAACATAGTCTGCCAAATGGATAATCCTGTCCATTGTGTGTACAAACACAGGAAAACCGGTTATGATCTCTTAAAGAGAACGGGCTGGATTCTCAGTCGCACTGCCCCACATTTCTACCCCAATTCGCCGGTGGGATTCTCCGTTACGCCAGCCAGCCAATGGGGTTTCCCATTGTGGGGCAGCCCTACGCTGTCAGGAAACCCCCGGGTGCCTGCAAAATGGAAAATCACGGCAGTGGAGAATCCCTCCCCAAGTTCTTCAACAAGTGGCTTCAAGAGGTGGAAGATGATTTTAATGATATTTTATTAAACATGCAGATTCCTGCTGTTAGAATTCAGGCAACCTGTGGATCAGGTCATTTCATATGTTTGGTAACATTGTCAGGGAAAAAGTGCCTTTACTTCATAAAAATACTGTGATTCCCAGATTCTGAACTATCCTTCCTCTCTTTTATCAGAGCCTGAAGGAGATCTCTAGGTTTTGTGATTTTCCTTGAATTATTCCAGTTTCGAGTTATGATATTATTGAGTGTTAAATCCTCTGTTGTTCTGGATGCAGTCTCTTCAGTGTCACTTCACTGGAGGACTTGCAGCAATTTAACAAGCCTGACTCTCTCCAGAAGAAGTTAAATTGCCATTGGGTCAGGATGAGGCTAAATACTCCTGTTTTTCTCAGAACCATTAAGTGATAGGAATAAGGACGAATATTCCTTTCTTGGCCTAAGGGAACTTCATATGATAAGGAAATGTGTTTTTTTAGTAATTTGTAGCGTGCCTGTTATTTTTTTTTTGGAAATGATTTTTGTCAATTTTTTAACAATTCACACAAAAGAATATAAAAGACATGAACCATAACAAACAGTTTTTACAAAAACCCTCACCTCCACTCCTCTCCCCTGCCTTACCCGAGCTACCCTTCCGTAAACAAGTAAACCCCTCCCCCCCTTATGATGGTCGCTATCTTCGCTAAAAACACTCAATCGACCCTCTCAAAGTGTATTTGACCTTCTCGAGACACAAAAACTCCATCAAATCACCTAGCCACGCCAAAGCCTTCAGCAGTGCCACCATCTTTCCTACATGGGATGTGGGCATCTCTGGCAAGGTCAGGATTGGTTGTCCATCCTTTAATTGCCCTTCAACTGAGTGGTTCGTTGGGTCATTTCAGAGGGTAGTTAAGAGTCAACGACATTGCTGTGGGTTTGAAGTCACATGTAAGCCAGACTGAGTAAGGATGAGAGATTTCCTGCCCTAAAAGACATTCATAAACCAGTTGGGTTTTTACAACAGTCAGTAGTTGTCATGAGGCTCGTTTTATATTCCACATTCATTAATTAATTTTAAATTCCACCAGCTGCCATGGTGATATTTGAATTGTTGTCCCCAGGGCACTAGTGACCATGTGCTCTTTTGATGCATATTGTAACTCATGTCATATTGATAATATCTCTGGCAGAACATAGTCTGCCAAATGGATAATCCTGTCCATTGTGTGTACAAACACAGGAAAACCAGTTATGATCTCTTAAAGAGAACGGGCTGGATTCTCAGTCGCACTGCCCCACATTTCTACCCCAATTCGCCGGTGGGATTCTCCGTTACGCCAGCCAGCCAATGGGGTTTCCCATTGTGGGGCAGCCCTACGCTGTCAGGAAACCCCCGGGTGCCTGCAAAATGGAAAATCACGGCAGTGGAGAATCCCTCCCCAAGTTCTTCAACAAGTGGCTTCAAGAGGTGGAAGATGATTTTAATGATATTTTATTAAACATGCAGATTCCTGCTGTTAGAATTCAGGCAACCTGTGGATCAGGTCATTTCATATGTTTGGTAACATTGTCAGGGAAAAAGTGCCTTTACTTCATAAAAATACTGTGATTCCCAGATTCTGAACTATCCTTCCTCTCTTTTATCAGAGCCTGAAGGAGATCTCTAGGTTTTGTGATTTTCCTTGAATTATTCCAGTTTCGAGTTATGATATTATTGAGTGTTAAATCCTCTGTTGTTCTGGATGCAGTCTCTTCAGTGTCACTTCACTGGAGGACTTGCAGCAATTTAACAAGCCTGACTCTCTCCAGAAGAAGTTAAATTGCCATTGGGTCAGGATGAGGCTAAATACTCCTGTTTTTCTCAGAACCATTAAGTGATAGGAATAAGGAAGAATATTCCTTTCTTGGCCTAAGGGAGCTTCATATGATAAGGAAATGTGTTTTTTTAGTAATTTGTAGCGTGCCTGTTATTTTTTTTTTGGAAATGATTTTTGTCAAATTTTTAACAATTCACACAAAAGAATATAAAAGACATGAACCATAACAAACATTCTTTAACAAGATTCCATCAACAAACAGTTTTTACAAAAACCCTCACCTCCACTCCTCTCCCCTGCCTTACCCGAGCTACCCTTCCGTAAACAAGTAAACCCCTCCCCCCCTTATGATGGTCGCTATCTTCGCTAAAAACACTCAATCGACCCTCTCAAAGTGTATTTGACCTTCTCGAGACACAAAAACTCCATCAAATCACCTAGCCGCGCCAAAGCCTTCAGCAGTGCCACCATCTTCCATCCAAATAAGATATCCCTCCGAGCCACCAACAAAGCAAAGTCAGGACTTCAACCCCTGCTCCCATCTGCAGTTCCGGCACTTCAGGGACCTCAAAAATCACCACCAGTGGGTAGGTTTCACCTCCACATTCAGAATAGTCGACGTGATGTTAAAGAAGGACCCCAAAAACTCCATTGGCCTGGGGCATGATGCGTGTGATGTGCGGGCCCCATTGAACATCGCTCACACCCATCTTCCGCCCCTTCAAAAAAGCGGCTCATCCTCACTTCAGTGAGTTGAGCTTGATAAACTACCTTTAACTGAATGAGGCTTAGCCTCATGCAAGACGATGTCACCCTCCTCAACACCTCACACCACACCCCTTCCTCTAGTATGGCGCCACCCTTCCAAATATTTCACCTTTGTCCCCTCAACCAAACCGAATTCTTCCCCCGCTGTACGTTGGAACATCCCAGGCGTACTACCCTCCACCGATCCTGCGCAGGATAAAATCCGCTCCAACAAGGTGGACGGCTAAACCACTGGAAAGGCTCTGCACCTGGAGGTACCTAAATCCATCTGCACCCGAAAGCCTATATTTTTCCTTTAACTCCTCCAAGCTATCGAACCGCCCATCCAAGAATAGATCTCTCACCTTCACCAATCCTCTCTCCTTCCAAGCACTAAATGTGGCATCCAGCCTTGCCGGCTCAAATAAGTGATTGGCACATGTGGGAGCTGGCATCGAGGCTGCCCTCAATTTCAAATGTTGGCGGAGCTGCCTCTAAAATCTTAGCTTGGTCACCACCACATTTGTGAATACTTTGTCGGCGACACCGGGAATGGCGCCCTTACCAGTTCTCCCAAGCTCGTCTCCCTAACTGACTCTGATTCCATCCTTACCAAGAGGGCCCTGGGTTCCTGCACCACCCCAACACCTTCTCTGCGTTAGCCGCCCAAAAGTAATACAACGAATGTGGCAGCGTGAGACACCCTGCCTGTCTCTCCATCAGAAGCAACCCCCATCGAATCTCTGGGACCTTGCCTGCCCAGATAAATACCGTAATAAGCCAGTCTACCTCTGGAAAAAACAATTTGGCCAGAAATACTGGAAGGCACTGGCACAGGAATAGGGGGCATGATTCTCCCAACCCAGGGCTGGGCCGGAGAGTCCCCGCAACCGGGCCATGCCGCCCCGACGCCGGCCCCCGATTCTCTGCAGAGGGGAGAATCAGCTCCATTGGCGCCGGCGCATTTGGCGCGGCGCCGGTCGCAGGCCGCTGTACGTGGCCGGGCCACCGATTCTCAGCCCGGGATGGGCCGAGTGGCTGCTCTAAAAGGCAGAGTCCCGCCGGCGCCGTCCACACCTGGTCGCAGCCGGCGGGAACTCTGCGCGGGGTGGCCTGTTTGGGGAGGGGGAAGAGGGCTCTGACCTCATGGGTTAGGCTCCGATGGGGCCTGGCCTGCAATCGGGGCCCACCGATCGGCAGGCCGGCCTCTCGCTCCCCGGGCCTATTTTCTTCCGCGCCGGCCCCTGAACTCCTGCGCCATGTTGCATCGGGGCCGGCGCGTTGAGAGAGGCCACCGTGCATGCGCGAATCCCGCGGCGCTCCCGTGATGGGAGGCTGGAGCAGCGTGAACCCCTCCAGCACCGTGCTGGCCCCCTGTAGGGGCCAGATTCGGCACTCCCAGCGGCCCGTTCACGTCGTCATGAAATGCGACGGCATTTCCGATGGCATGAACTCTCTGCCGCTAAATGGGAGAATCCCACCGAGGAATCTAAGCAATACATTCATTCTAACCGACTGAACTGGACCCACCAGCGATAACAGGAGGCTGTCCCTCCAGGTCTGCCTTGGCTCTCCATACCAAGCTCGTATAATTCAGCTTCAGTAATTGTCCTCACTCTCCCGCCACCAGTACCCCCAAGTACTGGAGGTTGGTCCCTGCCAATCGAAAAGGCAACCCCCTCAGTTTATTTCTCCCTCCTACCACAAAATATTCACTTCTCCCTGTAATCTTGTTTACAGCCAGAAAAAGCCCCAAATTGCTTCATAATCACCAAGATGTTCACAATAGATGTCTCCAGATCTTTACATATAACAACAAATCGTCAGCACATAATGATACCCTATGTTCCACCCCCCTCTAACTATCCCATTCTATTCCTTCAAGGCCCTCAATGCCATAGGCAATGTCTCAACTGACTCCAGTCTTAAAGCCAATACCTTGAACAGCAATTTAACATCTCTGTTCAACAGGGAGATTGACACACTCTCTGGCAACAGAGTAACCCTCCCTGATGAGCTTAATGCATTCTATACTCATTTTGAGCAGGAAGCCATGAAGCCAATGTCACCTGCCTCAACAGCCTCGGACACACCCATACCTACATTCACGGCCTCAGAAGTTAGATTGGCCTTCTCTAAAGTGAATCCACAGAAAGCAATGGGTCCCGATGGAGTCCCCAGTCATGTATTCAGATCCTGCTCGGACCAGCTGGCGGGTGTATTCGCAGACATCTTTAACCTCCCTCTATTCCGTTCCGAGGTTCTCACCTGCTTCAAGAAGACTACTATCATACAAGTGCCTGGACTGTACACAGAACAATACTTTTCACTGTACCTTGGTACACGTGATAATAAATAAATCAAACCAAAGCAAATCACTCTGTGGGGTCTTTGTCCTTCTTCAAAAACAGCGAAATGGACGCCTGCCACAATATCCCCGGGAGATTGCCCCGCTCCAAGGAGTCCTTAAACATGCCTAGCTACAATGGACCCAACTGATCCATGAACTTTATAGAACTCCACCGGGAACCCATCTGTACCCAGTGCCTTCCCTGATTGCATCTGTTTCAACGCACTCTGGATCTCCTCCAAACAAAGCAGGGCCTCCAGCTCCACCCACAGCTCCTCACCCACTCTGGGGAACTCCAGACTCCACAAAAACTCAGTCATCCCATGTCCATCTTTAGGTGGTTCCAACCTACATAACTTTGCAAGAAAAATCTTGAACACCCCATTCACCTACATAGATCGGAGACTAACTTACCCTCTTGGTCCTCAACCTGAACCATCTCCCTATCTGCCTCCTGCTGCCTTATTTGATAAAACAGGAGCTGACTCACCTTCTCCCCATACTTGTATACTGCCCTTTTTGCTCATCTTAACTGCTGCTTTGTCCATTGACATCAGGTCGAACTGCATTTGCAGTTCCTTCCTGCACATCAACAATTCAGGGGTCAGATCCCACGCATCTCTACGATCCACGCTTCAAATCCTATCCACCCATTTCTGTCACTCCTGCATGTGCTTTAATTGCTATAATCTCTCCCCTGATTGCCACTTTCAATGCTTCACATAGAATTGAGGATGAAATATCTCCATTGATATTATTTGTAATGTATTTCTGTATGGCCCTGGAAATCCACCCACAGAGCCCCAAATCTGACAGCAACCTAACATCTAACTGCCAATCCTGTGGCGGCACTCTTGGCCCACCCCCAGCGCCAGGTCCACTCAATGTGGGGCCTGATCCAAAATTACGACTGCTGAATATTCGGCTGCCCTATCGCCAGCCAATAGAGTTCTACTTATAATTAAGTAATCAATCCGTGAAGACACTTTGTGTACCACAGAGAAAAACGAGAACTCCCTCTCCCTGGGTGTGTAAACCTCTACAGTTCTGCCCCTCCCATGAACATGGACAATACTCTCGCCATCCCGACCATGGTCAGTGATCTCGGACTAGAAAAATCTCCCTTCAGGTCCAGCACACAACTTATATCTCCCTCCATAATTAGCTGGTGGGTGTCCAGGTCCGGCACTGCTGCTACAAATCTTTTCATGAACAACACATCGTTCCAATTTGTGGCATATACGTTCACCAGTACTACTGCCTTCCCTCCAAGAATCCTACTACTATCATGTATCGCCCCTCCCCAATCTGTTGTCACCTTCCTCACATGAAAACAAACTAATTTATGATAAGAATCACCACCCGCAGGCAGTACTGTCAAATCCAGAGTGGAATACCTGACTCATCCAAGTATTCCGGAGCTTAACCTGATCTTGTTCCCGCATGTGCGTCTCCTGTAAAAACAACACGTCTGCTCCCAGACTCTTTAGGGGGTCTCTTCACTGTTCTGTTTCTGGCCAGGTGCGTTCTTCACCACTCTGCTTCTGGCCGGGTGCGCTCTTCACTGTTCTGCTTCTGGCCGGGTGCACTCTTCACTGCTCTGCTTCTGGCCGGGTGCGCTCTTCACTGTTCTGCTTCTGGCCGGGTGCACTCTTCACCGCTCTGCTTCTGGCCGGGTGCCCTCTTCACCGCTCTGCTTCTGGCCGGGTGCCCTCTTCACCGCTCTGCTTCTCGCCGGGTGCCCTCTTCACCGCTCTGCTTCTGGCCGGGTGCGCTCTTCACTGTTCTGCTTCTGGCCGGGTGCCCTCTTCACCGCTCTGCTTCTGGCCGGGTGCACTCTTCACTGCTGTGCTTCTGGCCGGGTGCACTCTTCACTGTTCTGCTTCTGGCCGAGTGCCCTCTTCACCGCTCTGCTTCTGGCCGGGTGCCCTCTTCACCGCTCTGCTTCTGGCCGGGTGCGCTCTTCACCGCTCTGCTTCTGGCCGGGTGTACTCTTCACCGCTCTGCTTCTGGCCGGGTGTACTCTTCACCGCTCTGCTTCTGGCCGGGTGCGCTCTTCACCGCTCTGCTTCTGGCCGGGTGCGCTCTTCACTGTTCTGCTTCTGGCCGGGTGCGCTCTTCAGTGTTCTGCTTCTGGGCGGGTGCTCTCTTCACTGCTCTGTTTCTTGCCGGGTGCACTCTTCACTGCTCTGCTTCTGGCCGGGTGCACTCTTCACTGTTCTGCTTCTGGCCGAGTGCGCTCTTCACTGATCTGCTACTGGCCGGGTGCGCTCTTCACCGCTCTGCTTCTGGCCGGGTGCGCTCTTCACCACTCTGCTTCTGGCCGGGTGCGCTCTTCACCACTCTGCTTCTGGCCGGGTGCACTCTTCACTGTTCTGCTTCTGGCCGGGTGCGCTCTTCACTGTTCTGCTTTGGCCGGGTGCACTCTTCACTGCTCTGCTTCTAGCCGGGTGCACTCTTCACCGCTCTGCTTCTGGCCGGGTGCACTCTTCACCGCTCTGCTTCTGGCCGGGTGCGCTCTTCACTGTTCTGCTTCTGGCCGGGTGCCCTCTTCACCGCTCTGCTTCTGGCCCAGTGCACTCTTCACTGCTCTGCTTCTGGCCGGGTGCACTCTTCACCGCTCTGCTTCTGGCCCAGTGCACTCTTCACTGTTCTGCTTCTGGCCGGGTGCGCTCTTCACCGCTCTGCTTCTGGCCGGGTGTACTCTTCACCGCTCTGCTTCTGGCCGGGTGCGCTCTTCACCGCTCTGCTTCTGGCCCAGTGCACTCTTCACTGTCCTGCTTCTGGCCGGGTGCACTCTGCACCGCTCTGCTTCTGGCCCAGTGCACTATTCACTGCTCTGCTTCTGGCCGGGTGCGCTCTTCACCGCTCTGCTTCTGGCCGGGTGCGCTCTTCACTGTTCTGCTTCTGGCCGGGTGCGCTCTTCACCGCTCTGCTTCTGGCCGGGTGCACTCTTCACTGTTCTGCTTCTGGCCGGCTGCACTCTTCACCACTCTGCTTCTGGCCGGGTGCGCTCTTCACTGTTCTGCTTCTAGATTGGATTAGATTGGTTTTGTTTAGTGCCACATGTACCGAGGTACAGTGAAAAGTATTTTTCTGCGAGCAGCTCAAACAGATCATTAAGTACACAAAACTAAAATAGAAAGAAAATACATCATAGCGTACACAAGGTACACAATGAAAATACATAAGCACAGCATCGGGTGAAACATACAGGACTGTAGTATTAATCAAGTCAGTCCACAAGAGGGTTGTTTTGCGTTGAAGAGCCTGTTTTTCAATCTGTTAGTGCGTGTTCTCAGACTTTTGTATCTCCTGCCCGATGGAAGAATTTGGAAGAGTGAATAAGCCGGGTGGCAGAGGTCTTGATTATGCTGCCCACTTTTCCCAGGCAGCAGGAGGTGTAGACAGAGTCGATGGATGGGAGGCGGGTTTGTGTGATGGACTGGGTTCACGACTCTCTGAAGTGGCTGGCTGCTCTCCACAATCTTTCTGGTCGGGTTCGCTCCTCACCATTCTGTTCCAGGCCTGAAGCTGTCCTAACTTTTACCACTCTTTAAAATGGCCAGGTCTGTCCCTCTCCACGCCATTTCAAGCCGGGTCTGCTGCTCTCCGGTCTATTTCTTTTTTTTAATAAACAATTTTATTGAGGTAGTTTTTGGTTTTATAAACAGTTACAGACATCATCAGAAAGTCTCCGGTCTATTTCTAACTGGGTCCGATGCTCTCTGCATTGTTACAGTTAAACACCTGGGTTAAAACCCCCCAAAAAATTCCTCGACAAAAACGAGTGACAAGGACCAAAATAGTGGGACCTCAGCAGGAGCCTCTTTTAATGCAACCTCCCTCCTACATCTCACCGGAAGCCCCCCCCCCCCCCCCCCCCCCCCCCCCCAGCATACCTATTGTTAATAATCTTCCACTGAATAACTGAAAATTGCCCCATGCAGTAAATTCTGGTGTCACACCAAAGCTGGTTGCATATAAACCCTCTATGTATGCCCCCTACCACCGAGGTGGAAATCAATATAAACCCTCTATGTATGCCCCCTACCACCAAGGTAGAAATCCATATAAACCCTCTATGTATGCCCCCTACCACCCAGGTGGAAATCAATATAAACCCTCTATGTATGCCCCCTACCACCAAGGTGGAAATCCATATAAACCCTCTATGTATGCCCCCTACCACCGATGTGGAAATCAATATAAACCCTCTATGTATGCCCCCTACCACCCAGGTGGAAATCCATATAAACCCTCTATGTATGCCCCCTACCACCCAGGTGGAAGTCTCAGCAGTGATTCTTTTTATATAAATATTACAATCAGAATATCTTATGCCTTAGGTTTTCTGCCCTGCTCATGACACCTTAAATGATTAAAAATCTTATTCATGGTTCCTCTAAAACCTTTCAAAGTGCAGTCGCCTTAACTACACATTCTTCAGCATTGGAATATTTTATTATTTTTGACTTTCACAACAGGGCTGGGATTCTCCCCTACCCGGCGGGGCGGGGGGTCCCGGCGTGATAGAGTGTCGTGAACCACTCCGGCGTCGGGCCGCCCCAAAGGTGCGAAAGTCTCCGCACCTTTAGGGGCCAAGCCCTAACATTGAGGGGCTAGGCCCAGGCCAGAGTGGTTGGCGCCCCACTGGCTGGTGGGAACGGCCTTTGGCGCCACGCCAGCCGGGGCCGAAGGGACTTCGCCGGCCGGCGGGAGTCCGCACATGCGCCGGAGCGTCAGCGGCTGCTGGCGTCATCCCCATGCATGCGCAGGGGAGGGGGTCACTTCCGCCTCCGCCATGGTGAAGACCATGGTGAAGGAAGAAGGAAAAGAGTGCCCCCACGGCACAGGCCCGCCCGCCGATCGGTGAGCCCCGATCGCGGGCAAAGCCACCGTGGAGGCACACCCCGGGGCCAGATCGCCCTGCGTCCCCCCCAGGACCCCGGAGCCCGCCCGCGCCGCCTGGTCCCGGTGGTAAGGTAGGTGGTTTGATCCACGCCGGTGGGAGAGGCATGACAGCGGTGGGACTTCGGCCCATCCCGGGCCGGAGAATCGCCGGGGGGGGGCCCGCCGACCGCCGAGGCGCGATTCCCGCCCCGCCGAATCTCTGGTGCCGGAGACTTCGGGACATGGCGGGGGCGGGATTGACGCCGGCCCCCGGCGATTCTCCGACCCGCCGGGGTGTCGGAACATCCCGCCCCAGGTGTTTTAATGTAACCTGCCCTTCTGCCTCAGAGATCGATGGGCAAACATACCAAGGCTCCTTTGTTCTTCAAACTTTCAGTGTCAGACTATTCATTCAATGCTTCCTTGTTAAATTACTCCTTCCAAAGAGTATCACCTCATACTTTTCAGGGTGAGATTCCATCTGCCACTTTTCTGCCCATCTGACCATCCCGTCTACATCTTCCTGTAACTCAAGACACTCAACCTCAATGTTAACCACCCGGTCAATCTTTGCGTCATCTGCAAACATACTGATCCCCTCCCCCACATAATCATCTATGTTGTTTATATAAATGGCAAACAATATGGATCCCTGTGGTGCATCACTAGTCACTGGCTTCCAGACACGAAAGCAGCCATCTATAATCACCCTCTATCTCCTATCACTAAGCTAATTCTGAATCCACCTTATCAAATCATCCTTTATCCCATGTGCATTTGCCTTCTTAATAAGTCTGCAATGAGGGGTGACACAATAGCATAGTCATTAGCACTGTTGCTTCACAGTGCCAGGGACCCAGGTTCGATTCCCGCTTGGGTCACTGTCTGTGCGGAGTCTGCACGTTCTTCCCGTGTCTGCGTGGGTTTCCTCCGGGTGTTCCAGTTTCCTCCCACAAGTCCCGAAAGACGTGCTTGTTCGGTGAACTGGACATTCTGAATTCTCCCGCTGTGTACCCGAACAGGTGCCGGGGTGTGGCAGCGAGGGGATTTTCACAGTAACTTCATTGCCCTGTTAATGTAAGCCTACTTGTGAAGAAAAAGATTATATAAAGATTAGATTATTGGGGACCTTGTCAAAGGCTCTGCTAAAATCCATGTAAACTACATCAACTGCACTACCCTCATATATACACTTGGTTACATGCTCAAAAAATTCAATAAAATGTGTTGAGTATGACCTCACTCTGACAAAGCCTTGCTGACTATCCCTGATCAAACCTTGCCTCTCCAAGTGGAGATAGATTCTCTCCTTCAGAACCTTCTCCAGTAGATTCCCCACCATTAGTGTGTGATTTACTGGTCTGTAGTTCCCTGGCTTATCTCTAAATGTTTCCTAAATAATGAGACTACATTAGCTGTTCTCCAGTCCTCTGGCACCTCTCCCGTGGCTAGAGATGAATTAAAACTTTGTGTCAGAGCCCCGACAATCTCCTCCCTCACCTCCCACAGCAGCCTGGGACACAATTCATCCACATCTGGAGATTTGTCCGCTTTTGAGCCCGCCAATACCTCCAATACCTTGTGACTCCCTGTGACAATTTTCTCAAGAACCTCACAATCTCTCTCCCCGAGTTCCATATCTGCCTCCTCGTTCTCTTGGGTGAAGACAGATGTGAAATATTCGTTCAACACCCTACCAATGTCCCCTGGCTCCACCCACATATTTCCCCTTTGCTCCTTAATGGGCCCTACCCTTTTCTTGGTTACCCTCTTCCCATTGATATACTTATAGACTATCTTCGGATATTCCCTACTTTTACCAGCCAGGGCTTTCTCATATCCCCTCTTTGCCCGAATTGATTTCTTAAGCTCCATCCTGCACTTTCTGTTCTCCATCAATGCCTCTGCAGATTTGCTCCCTTTAAACCTGCTAAAAGCGTCTCTTTTATCTCTCATCGTATCTTGAATGTCTCTGGTCATCCATGGTTCTCTGGGTTTGTTACATCTTCCTCTTACCCTAGAGGAAACATAGTACCCTCCCCATTTACTCTTTGAATGCCCCCCACCTCTCTTCTGTAGGTTTTCCCACAAAGTAACTCTTTCCAGTCTACCGTGGCCAGATCCTGCCTTATTTTGTTAAAATCTAAAACCTCTTTTTGGTCATCTCGATACCCACCCAGGCCGCCCCTCTGGACTCCCTCATACCCCAACTGTATCATCAAGGGCCAAGCTCACCAGGTGTTGGCACTCCTCAGAAGGGCTTCCCATTGCAAAGGAAGCCAAAGATCAGCAGAGCTCAACCCAACCAGAGGACACCTGCACCACAGCCTTTGGAACCCTCCCTGGTTCTCTCTCCCCTCAGGACAAAGAAATCACCAAATACCCCCACCCCTCAGGCCCACCAGCTGCCTCGCAGGCAGTGTTCAGGAGGGCAGGCTTGAGTCTGCGGTCCTTGCTGGGGAAGAGGGTATTACTCTGCTCCTCACTGGCATGAAGCTGTTGGTCCACCTCAGACTCCTGACCTCGGATGTCAGGTCCCTCTGAGCCATCTTGTTGGCTACACTGAGTGTGTAGTGCTGGCCCATGAGCATGTCTTTAATTGCTCCACAAATAGCGTCCCCTACTGGAATAGGAACCGCATGGAATTCAATCCCAGTATCAGCACATTGGGCACAATCTACTGGCCGCATTGCGCCCAAACGGGGACATGACACGGCTGGTAGATGCCGGTAGAGACCCCCTCTGGGTTTCCTGATTGCCATTACGCCTCGTGAGATCGCATCAGATTAAGAGTGGTGATCCTCAGATTAGTCTCGCAGAGTAAAGTTGATTTAGAAGGTGTCTTACCTCTGCCATCACTGGCATCTACCAGCCTCGTCAGACCCCATCCAGGTGCCGTTTAGTAATGGTCCCCACAAAAGAGGACCAGGCCGAACAGAACCTAGAGGGGCTCTCCCAGGCGATCGTAGGCCCCCAGGTGGTCGGCTCTGGGAAGGGTGGTACCCTTGCACTGCTGGTGGCACCCAGGCACCTTGGCACTGCCAGCCTGGCACCCTGGCAGTGTCACCTGGACACCCTGGCAGTGTCAGCTGAGTGCCAGCCTGGTACTGCCAGGGTGCCAGGTGGCGCTGCCAGGCTAGACAGGCCACTGTCAGGGTGGCAGTGCCAAGGTACCAAGCTGGCAGTGCCAAGGTACCAAGCTGGCAGTGCCAAGGTGCCAAGCTGGCATTGTGCCTGCACCGGGGACAGAGCCCAAGGGTGTCCTGCCCATATGTGGTGTGGGTGTGGGGTGGCCCCAAGGACACCCCGACAGGTGAGCTGAGGTGTTGGGCAGTCCAGGGTTGCATCATGGAGTTGCGAGATAGGGGCACCATTTAAAAATGGCTTTCCCCTCCCTTCCTGCAGTGAGGAGTTCCACTCATTGGGGCATCTCAGAACAGGAAATGCGACTAAGTGCGGCCTCGGTGGGGCCTTTCACACAGGAATACGAAAACAAGACAGGGCGCCGATTCATAGCTCATCTCCCCCAGAACGGAAGTCTTGTTTTATTTTGATTAGATCACACCCTTAGTCTCCCAAACTGAGAATTGTCCATTGTTCATTTTTTAAAATTTTTTAGAGTACCTAATTCATTTTTTCCAATTAAGGGGTGATTTAACATGGCCAATCCACCTACCCTATACATCTTTTGGATTGTGGGGGCGAAACCCACGCAAACACGGGAAGAATGTGCAAAATCCACACGGACAGTGACCCAGAGCCGGGATCAAACCTGGGACCTCGGCGCCATGAGGCAACCGTGCTAACCACTTGCGGCACCGTGAGGCAACCGTGCTAACCACTTGCGGCACCGTGAGGCAACCGTGCTAACCACTTGCGGCGCCGTGAGGCAACCGTGCTAACCACTTGCGGCGCCGTGAGGCAAACGTGCTAACCACTTGCGGCACCGTGAGGCAACCGTGCTAACCACTTGCACCACCGTGCTGCCCATGCCTATTGTTCATAATAAAAGATTACTCTTGTTTTAAAGTTATAAACTTGGTGACTAGCTTATGGGACTCAACAAAAGTCCTCAGGTATTTTAAGTAAATCTATTTTCACTGGTGTTGCAACTCTGGGTCAAGCAGGACTGGAATTGACCACACACTAGCCAAGTGTATCTTAACGACAGGAATCAATTCAACAGAGCAGCCACAATCTGGGAATGTGAATTAGCTCCAGTCGAGCCAGCTGATGATGTGCTACCCACGTACCACTTCAACTTGAAGCAATGGAGGTTTATCCATACATTTTGGTAAACATTAACACCTTGTGTAGGTGTAGTCCCATTTATTGCAATAGCTGCTGTGGAGGCCTTGCCAAGTAAAGTGAGATCCAGTTTGAGTATTACCCAAAAGGGCCAATTATAGAACGCCAAGCACCAGGGAAAGATCAGAGGCTTCTTATTCAGCTAAGAAAGAATCATATTTAAGTCAATGAAGAGTAAATCCGTCAAGATATATATCAAGAGTCCAATCCAATGTTATCCATTTTGCACCCCACCCAAGTTGAAAATTCTGCATGTGATCTGGAAAAGGTGCCTGTGACCGCTGCTAAGGAAAGAAGCCAGGCCTGAAGAGAGAAAGCTCTTCCTCTGACCACTGTCAGATTGAGTGAGAACACTATTCTGAACTGTAAGATGTCTATTTAGCCTGCTGACAGAGGCAGTGTGATGTTTTTGATGTTTTCTATATTACGAGAAATGTTATGGCCTACAGTAATTCACTGCTGTCGTTACTCCGTTCTTGGTCTTTATTTCATGAGAAGGTTGATTAGTGAAGTTCTTGGAAGAAAGGAGAAGTAGAAGTGGTGTCATATGCATGTTTCAGAGCTTCCATTTCTCATAGCAAAACGTTGAACTGTTAAAAACAATCGGCTGCTCTACATGAACGGTTCGCTACTGGGAAATAAAAGTGATCTCTTGATCATAAGGGACATTACGTCCACCTACAAGAGAGAGTGGTGGTGATGAACCGAAGAGGATATTTGGTGCAGGCTTTAAATTTGTCAGAGTCAGTGCAACTGGAACTTTACCAGGCCTGCATGAGCAGGATTGGAGGTGGGGGGTTGTTGTGGAAAAATGCAGACAGTACACACTCACATGGAAGTCGAATGTTGTAATGTCACTCCTGAATTCACGACTGACAGGAAAAACCTCTTGCTATGAAGCAGCAGGAGATCAATTGAGCTGTTGTAAAATAATTTAAATACAATTGAATGGAATTTTTCAGCGCAGTTTGTATATTATGAGAGGTGCACTGGATTCACGAGCCTTCAGAGCCTTGACCAGTTAATTGTAGCGGTAACAAGCCTCGTGCCAGCCATTCTACAAGCCAATGTGCCCCAAATAGATAGAATGGGTAACGGAGATCATTGCCATTTGGCCTTGGAGGGTGCAAGTAACAGTGGGTTAGAAGTGATAAAAGGGTTCCAGTAACATCAGGTGAGGGTAGTGGAAGGGTGTCAGTAACAGCAGGCAATGGTTGTGTAAAGGTACCAGCAATAGTGGACTGGGGGCATTTTCAAGGGACCCAGAGGAAAATTGGCATTTACTCCCATGGCAGTAGCAAGCGGAAGATTTTGGGGGAGTTGACTGCAAGAGGTGGAAAGACTGACATGGGATTGATCAATCCACTATATGTGGCCTCCTTTGGGGAGGGGTGTAGCATGGGGTGGGGAGGGAGGAGCAGACTCTGGCAGCAACAGCAGAAGCATGAAGAGGGTTATCCTCTCATTGGACATGCCAGAGAAGTACACAGAGGGAAGTGAGTGCAGGCTGACTGCCGCTCAAAGAAGTGCATGGGAGAGAGTCTATCGGATAAGGTTCAACTAACTGCAGACGTCCAAGCAGCAGTGACAGCACAGACTTTGGCTCTTCAGGAAAACTGTCACCAATTTATGCCCATGCTTCAGCACAAGCTGAGTCCCAATGGGCTTGATGGATTCCCAATTCCAGTGGCCCTGAAGATCACTATGGCTCTCAACTTCCCCGCACCCAGGGCTCCAATGTGGATATCGGGTGGGTCTTCCCAAGCTGTGGCCCATTGTTGCATCAAGGAGGTGACCTATGCCATGTTCATGAGGGCTGGTTACTATGTGTGCTACCAAACCGACCCAGGCAGGCTGAGAGGTCTATGGACTCCGGGACCATAAGACCATAAGACCATAAGACATAGGAGTGGAAGTAAGGCCATTCGGCCCATCGAGTCCACTCCGCCATTCAATCATGGCTGATGGGCATTTCAACTCCACCTACCAGCATTCTCCCCGTAGCCCTTAATTCCTCGCGACATCAAGAATTTATCTATCTCTGCCTTGAAGCCATTTAGCGTCCCGGCCTCCACTGCACTCCGCGGCAATGAATTCCACAGGCCCACCACTCTCTGGCTGAAGAAATGTCTCCGCATTTCTGTTCTGAATTTACCCCCTCTAATTCTAAGGCTGTGCCCACGGGTCCTCGTCTCCTCGCCTAACGGAAACAGTTTCTTTGCGTCCACCCTTTCTAAGCCATGTGTAAGTTTCTTGTAAGTTTCTATTAGATCTCCCCTTAACCTTCTAAACTCCAATGAATACAATCCCAGGATCCTCAGCCGTTCCTCATATGTTAGACCCGCCATTCCTGGGATCATCCGTGTGAATCTCCGCTGGACACGCTCCAGTGCCAGTATGTCCTTCCTGAGATGTGGGGCCCAAAACTGGACACAGTACTCCAAATGGGGCCTAACCAGAGCCTTATAAAGGCTCAGTAGCACATCGCTGCTTTTATATTCCAACCCTCTTGAGATAAATGACAACATTGCATTTGCTTTCTTAATCACGGATTCAACCTGCATGTTTACCTTTAGGGAATCCTCGACTCGCACTCCCAGATCCCTTTGTACTTTGGCATTATGAATTTTCTCACCATTTAGAAAGTAGTCTATGCTTGGATTCTTTTTTCCAAAGTGCAAGACCTCACATTTTCTCACGTTGAATTGCATCAGCCATTTCCTGCACCACCATCACTGGATTGTCTTCATCACCAGAGAGGGCTTCCATTTCATCAATATCCAACTGGTTTCCGACCACCGCAAATACCATAGAACCCCAACAGTGCAGAAGGAACCTACCAGGTCCATTGAGTCTGCACTGACCCTCCGACAGAGCACTCTATATCGGCCCATGCCCCCACTCTGTCCTCGTAACCCCAGTTGACCTGCATACCTTTGGACATTAAGGGGCAATTTAGCATGGCCAATACACCGAACCTGCACATCTTTGGACTCTTGAAGTGGAGCCTTCAGGTGTGTGACTAGTTCCCAGGATGCAGCCGTGATGCCTATGTACATTGGCAGTCCTGGCTGACCACTTGCACACCAATAGGCATTGATTCGCAGGGACAAAGGCTACTGTATGAAGACATGGCTACTCACACCCAAGGAACCCTTGTACTGCAGTGGAGTAAGCAGATGATTAGACTGCTGAAGCTGAGACTCAGGTGCCTAGATTGACCTGATGGAGCCCTGCAGCGTGTCCCAGCATGGGCCTCTCATGGATCAGGGTGGGCTTCTGCATTCTGCCCTGTCTAGTGTTGCAGAGGTGGGAGGAATTGCATAATGAGGACATCAATGATCACCACTCCTAATCTGATGAGAATAATGTGGAGAATACTGCTGAGCAGGCAGCACAGGGTGAGAAGCACTGTTGCCCATAGGCAAGGGCATCGAGAGATATACAATCTCATCCATACCTATGGCTTTTCAATGTCAATGAAATAAAGACTTGCCTTAATGTGGACCTTCTGTTGCCTCACACATCTTGCACTTCATTTCTCAGTGCTCAGGTTTGATGTGCACAATGACAAAATTGAGGAGCCCATCAACCCTCCCCCAACTCTACCAGCCCATTGAAGAAACAAGGATGTAGACATCTGACAAGCAGCAAAAAAAAAATAATGGATGATTAACAAGTGGAACATTGATTCATTGGCACTACTGTATTAAGGCATAAAATATGCAAATGATTAAACACTTGTGAGCCTCAAGTGCATCTGGGTGTTATTCTTAATGTGCTTCCTGGTCCCTCTCGAGGTTGTGACCCCGCACTTGCAGCTGATGTGGAGTCAGGCTACTGATAGAGCCGCCCACAGACTGGGAAGACCTTGATGGCGGTCTTCAGGCTGCTCGAGGCCTGGAGGAACCCAGCATGCTGAGGGACCCCCACCCCCCGTCATTGCAGGTACTGGAGACAATGGGATCATTGGCAGAGGGGCTGAAGTGGAAATATTCACATCAGGAGCTGTCTGAGAGGAGTCCCCAGGTGCAGAAGTGTTGCACGTTTTACTATGGGCGTAAAACGCGTTTATTGGAGTGTATTAACACGCCTCCGAGTTCGACGTGTGCTTAACACTACTAGGCTCTGTTCTATGTAATTATTTAGCTCTGGAGTCGCCAGTTGCCGTATAGGCAACGTCACAAGTATTCCAAGGTCAAGTTCAAAGTAATAAAGACGATACACCGATTAGTAAAGTTCAAACGATCAATATTTATTATACAGTTATAATAAAT
Organism: Scyliorhinus canicula; assembly: GCF_902713615.1. Classification (NCBI taxonomy): domain Eukaryota; kingdom Metazoa; phylum Chordata; class Chondrichthyes; order Carcharhiniformes; family Scyliorhinidae; genus Scyliorhinus; species Scyliorhinus canicula. The sequence goes on from NC_052147.1 coordinate 137,958,163, forward strand.
ACTCATGCACACTAAGAGACTAAGCTATAACTAAACTTAAGCAAACAGAATACTTACCTAACAGGAACAGGCAAGGTCAGAGAACGAGGCCTTCGTCCTGGTCTGGCACTGCAGCCTTCAGCAAGCGTTCTGGTACTTGGGAGTCTAGTGGGCTTGGATCGCGTAGCGAGCGTTGAACTTACGGTTTCGGCGGCTGGTGCTCAACGGCTGGAGTCAGGATGCAAGATGTCAGTCAGAGCCGGAGCACGGGTTTAACAGACCGGGGCTCTGTGGGGGATTTGCTTTTATACCCCTCTCTAATGTCCTTGCCCCCTTCTAGGCGGGCTCTACCTTTCGGTACCGATTGGAACGTTTCCAAACGGCTACCTTCGAAATCCTCCAATGCGGGGCTTTCCTCGATGTTGGGGGGTGGTTTCGATATTTGTTACTCTGGTGCCATCCTGTCTACTCCACCAATTAAGTGCTACATTGAGATGGAAATGTTGCCATTGTGTGTGTCTGGATCTGGGCCGCCTCATCAGGATGTTAAGCGCTTTGCCATTAACACCTTTGGCTTGGAGATCTGCACCTGGCCAGAAAACTGGTTTGCTGCTTGCAAAATGCTAATTAGTTGAGAGCAGGCTGTCTGTTCTTACTAAACAGGCTTTCCCTGCTGCCTTCCATTTTAGTTTGGCTCAGTGTCCATTTTGCGTGGCCAGCATGGCTACATTCCCTCCTTGTGATCCTCACAATCATACTATTGTGAAGGATCACCTATGTACTTTGCCTTCCTTGTGTTCTGACCTCTTGCCAGTTCCTGTTCTACTCTGTACCTAAACTATGGGAAGAAGAGAAAATTTTTTTTAACTAACATCTCTACTTGGCCCTATGTCAAAAGGGACATGCATTACTACAACTGGGAACCTCTACCTATCACTATTAACCTTAACCTTAACTTAAACATTTCATCACTCTAAAATCTTAACCATTCACACCACAACATCACACTTCCCAACTCGGCAGTCGAGTATGGAACAATATAATACATGGCTGAATTTTTATTTACAGAGTGTTGTAATCAGTGAGGGGTTGAGGGGTTTGGTGGAATCCGAAGATGGGGGATTGAACTCTATAGATGGGTGAGGTGCTGGAACGAGAGGCTCTCCTCTTCCATTTCCTCAACCTGAGGGTCTGCACTAGGATGATGAGGATCGCGATCACCAACAGTGATTCGATTATATAGGACATGGAGTACCACGTCATGAATTTAGTACACCAGGTCTGAACCTCGCTGATCAGAGCTGAGCACTGGGGGTTTGCTGTAATTGAAGCATTTACGGTGGGGGTTGTGGGGGAAACGTGTCTTGTTTCCACACATATACATATGACATTAAACAGTAATAAGTGGGCTTCCATCATTTTGCTGTTCTTCTTCTTTCTCTTCCTTCTTCCTCCGGTATTGACAATCCTGGCTTCGACCTCTGTCTCGTCCTTTGAAACCTTTGGGATCAAGCACAGTATCTGTCAATACACAGTTTAAGACCTTTACTTGTTAGTGCATCTGTCTTTCAAAACCCAATTGACCCTTTAAAATGACTGGCTAAGTCACACCCTGTGACTCCCCTCATTTTTTTTTCAAAAAGCGAATTTAAAGACCAGCATACACCTAACAATCCTTCCTTCTGCGAGCCGTCTCGCAGGCTTTGCTGATTTACCATCCGAATGTTTCCGGATGTAAATAGCATGTGGGATGGCGGCCGAAGGGCTACCTAACGTAAAATGAAAACAAACTTTGAAATAAACATCCGAATGAGTTGCGTATGGGCCGCGACGGGTACGAGTTGGATGGGATCCCCGGGTAGGGCGTGCTGTGCCATACCCGAGCTTGGCTGACCAAGGGTTGGTTCTCAGACAGGGCGGGTCCTCAGTGCCGTTTGTCCACTGCCTGAGTAACCTGGAAAGAAACGGGTACGAATGTGTTGACCATGACTTGCAGCCTCTATTTCGCCGAATAGAGGGGCACCTAAAAACAATGGAGCCAAGATGCTCCGTTCTGAAAACAGGGAACAAGTCGTGAACCGTGTCGGTTCACCAGAGGATACAACTGAAGTTCTCAGAAGTATCTGTGGACAAACTATTTGGCGTGTGGCCTTACAACTTTGGAAAAGATCTCCAATCAAACCGAAGTTCTCAAAAGTTTCGGCAGACAAGCTAACGTGTATGTGAGGTGGTCACAATCTTTTCAGCTGAAAAGAAGATGTCCATCCTCCAACTGAAACATTTATATTGCTGAAAACAAACAAACATAAAACGAAGACAAACATACGTGCAGGTTCCATCAGAAAGGACATCGTTTCCCTGAAACGATTCCTATTTTACATCATCTGGACACCTCACTTTGATTCTGCCTCTGTGAACAGGGTCACAAAGGGGTTGCCGTGTCGGGAGTCAGACACCGTGTCGTCCTGCTCTCCCGGATCCCACACCCTTGTGTGGATCAGGCATGCTATTTTTGAATTGTGTGACCGGGGGTCACTTTCATCATTGCGGGCAAGTCTGTAGGAATTGTCCCTGTGCCATTGTGTAGTGTCGAGTGTGTTGTCGGGGTAGTCGGGGTCGGGTGGTGGTTCTGGATATTTGAGGTAGGTGACTTCCATGGGATCACTGGAGTCGGGGTCGTAGTTGGTGCAGTGTGGGCTGTATGGCTGTGTGCTGTCGCTGTCTTCAGAGTCAGTGTCAGTCCTGCTGTCTCTGCTGTGGCAGCTTGTGGGCGTGTCGGGGCGTGGTCTGTAGTCGTCTGTGGGCGGAGTCTTGGGCGAGTCCGTGGATGAACTGGTCTGTGAGGGGGATGGTGGAAAAGTGTCTCTGGTGGGCGGGGTGAAGTGTTCTGCTGCATCCAGCAGGACATGGTGAGCATGGTTGGCCTGTGTTCCATATGCCTTTAACTGGTTTATATGGAACCACGCGGTCTTCCCATTAGGATATTTGATCCTGTAAACGGAGGGGCTAATTTTGTCCGAAATTGAGTAGGGACCGGAATATTTTGGAGCCAAAAAACTGCTGGGGTTATAAACAGATAACATTACCTGTTGCCCAACCTGGAATTCTGTGGTGTGTACGGTCTTATTGAAACAGGCAGTACGTTGCTGTCGGCGTTTCCCTAGCTGGACTGCGGCTGCGAGCTGTGCAGACCTCACAGTCTCAACTAGATCTTTAACTGCCTTTTCATGTGTGAGGGCCGTCACTTCGGGGCTTGTCATGTCCAGTCCTAAAAGGAATTCTGTACCTTTCATAGGGCGTCCGGTCATGAGTGTGTGTGGTGTGTATCCTGTAGATGTGGAGACAGTGTTCCTTATGAACATAAGTGCAAATGGGAGCACTGAATCCCATGTGGAATTATTCTCTTGAACCATTTTTCTGAGGGTCGTTTTTAGGGTCCGATTCATGCGCTCCACAATCCCGCTGGACTGTGGATGATACGCAATATGGAAGTTTTGTTTGATTCCGAATATTGTCAGGACGTTCCTCATGACCCGTCCTGTAAAGTGAGATCCCTGGTCCGAATCGATACTTCGGGGTAAACCCCATCTCGTGAAGATGTGGTGGGTCAGGATCTTTGCAGCTGTCTTAGCTGTGTTTGTTCGTGAGGGAAATGCCTCTACCCATTTGGTAAAGGTATCTATGACCACCAGAACGTATTTATAGCCATTCCTACAAGGGGGCAATGGACCTATAAAATCGATCTGGAGGTTTGTCCAAGGGCCGTTAACTGGGCGAGTATGCCGAAGTTGTGCCTTCTTAGAATACCTCTCCGGGTTATTCTGAGCACAAATCAGGCAATTCTCTATGTAATGTGTGACATCAGTCCTGAGATTAGGCCACCAACAGAGTTGCCTGAGGTGCCTCGTTGTTGCATCAATTCCCTGATGCCCGTGTCCGTCATGGAACAAGGCAATCATCTGATTCCTGTCCTGCTTCGGGACCACATAAAGTTGGTCCTTAATGATCACACCCTCATGTGTGGTCAGTGTGTGTTTAAAGTGCTCGTACGCAGGCACAAAGTTTCCCTTGAAAACCTCCCTGAGGTCTCTGTCCTGTTTCTGTGCTGCCACGAGATCTTTAACCTCTGTTTGTGAGACTTGTACTGCGCTCACAGGGGCGCTAGCTGGTGCGCTAGCTGGGGGGGTCCATAAGTGTCCTCTCCTGGAACCTGCCTTAGCCAATGCGTCGGCTTTTACATTCCCAGGGGGTGATGACCTATGGTGGCTGCGAACTTTTATAATGCCGAAGGTCCTGTCCTTCGCTTTGTCTAGGATGTGCTGGAGTAAGGGGGCTGATGGAAGGGGTTTTCCGTCTGCGGAGACAAAACCTCGTGTCCTCCACAGGGGCAGAAAATCTGTTAGGCTATTGCATACATATAAGCTGTCTGAATATATGTCTGCTGGGCTGGGGAAAGAATCGGGGTGGTCCACTATGTACGCTATGGCTGCTAGCTCTGCTGCCTGCGCGCCTAAGTGACCTGGTAACTTAAGAGCTATCTCTTCGAGAGCGCGCCCCTGCGCGTCCTCTACATAGATGCCGCATCCTGTGATACGCTCACCATTTAAAACTGTGGAGGAACCGTCTACATAAATCCTCAAGGGTCCACACGTGTCTGTGGGCTGGGGGCTTTGTTTCGGGTTCCCTATCTTCCTGGGGGGTGTTTTTGCTAAAAAGGGTCCTGTGTTATGCAGGGGAGCTACAATTTCACAGTCATGGGGCTGTCCGGGGTATTGGAGGTTGTCTGCTAAGTATGTGTGTGTGCGTGTCCGTTTTACTGTAATGTCCCGTCCTTGTAAAAGTAGGGTCCACCTAGCTGCCCTAATCTGGCTAACTGAACCGTCCTTCAGTCGACCGTCTAGTAGTAGCTGTGTGGGTGTGTGTTCGGTTAGAATGGTGATGGGGTTGAGTCCGGTGATGTATGAGAAATACTGCACTGCCCAGAAGACAGCAAGGAGGTGCCTCTCACAGGCTGAAAATCCTTGTTCTACCGGGTCTAACAGTCGGGAGGCATAAGCCACTGGTCTTAGCTGCTCGTGCCGTTCCTGAAGCAACACGGCCGAGAGGGTTAGATCTGTGCTAGCTACCTCGATTGCGTACGGTGAAAGTTGGTCGGGGACTAGCAGCGCGGGTGCTGCACTAAGGGCTCGTTTCAACTCTTCCACAGCGCCTGTATGCTGCGGAAGCCATTCCCAGGGGGCTCCTTTCTTAAGGAGGTCTGAAAGTGGGGCGGCTTTTGTCGCGAATCCGTCGATGTGGTTCCGACAATAGCCAACCAGTCCTAAAAACGACCGGAGGGCTGAAACATTCTGGGGAAGGGGCAATTTGACAATCGAATCAATTCTTTTGAATTCGATCTCGCGTTTGCCGTGCGTGATGACTGTTCCCAAATACATCACTTTACTTTCCAATATTTGGGCCTTTTTCGGGTTAACTTTACAGCCAATTTCAGTTAAGAGTTCCAGGAGTTCGGCCAGAAGCGAAATGTGCTCTGCCTTTGTGTCTGTCTGCAGTAGTAGGTCGTCTACATACTGTACCAGACATTCGGGTCGGGAAAATTTTTCTAATCCACTTGCCAGCTGTCGGTGGAAAATGGAGGGGGAATTGTGGAATCCTTGTGGGAGGCATGTCCACGTGTACTGCTGAGTTTTAAAAGTGAATGCGAATTTGTATTGGCACGCTTTTGCCAATGGTATTGACCAGAATCCGTTACTGATGTCCAATACCGTGAAGTACTTGGCGTTGAGACCCTGCTTGAGCATGGTCTCGGGACTAGTAGCTACCGTTGGGGCTACTGCGGGGGTTACTTTATTGAGTTCCCGATAATCGATGGTCAGACGCCATGATCCATCGGGCTTCCTCACTGGCCAAATAGGGGCATTGTTGGTGGAGGCTACCGTTCTCAGTACACCTTGGTCCAACAAGCTACCTATAACTTTTTCTATTTCCACCTCTGCCTCGAGGGGAAATCTATATTGCTTTTGCGGTCGGGGGTCCTGTCCGGTAACATGAACTTGTCCAGTCATTCTGCCACAGTCATGACGGTGACTTGCAAATGCTGTCCTGTGTTTGTTTAGTAGGGCCTTAATTTGTCGGTCGGTGTGGAGTGTAGTCAGGTCGAATGAGTACTCTCCCACTGCGCTAATCCGATTAGCGTAGTCTCCTACTGTGAGGGTGGCTGGGGCTCTGTCTGATCTAGCCATTCGCCAGACACACTGGTTCACTGGGTCGAACGACAAGCTATGAGCGTTCATAAAATCTATCCCCAGGATGTGCTCTGCTGTCCGGGGAAGATTTACTAGAACTACGGGGTGCCTTGTGCTAATGTTCCCTAGCTGAATTGCTATGGGTGCTGTAATGTGCCCCTGCTGCGAGTGTCCGGTGAACCCGCTAAGTGTAATGGTGGAGGTGGTCGGCCACGTGTCTGAGTGTGCCGTGGTTGTGGAGTTAATGGTGGTGCGGGATCCTCCTGTGTCCCACAGTAACTCTATGGGCTTCCCTTTGACTTTTGCTGTGACTACGGGCCTCCCTGATGATTCCCATAGTGTGTCACAGACCCAAGTGGGGGAGCCCGAACACCGTCAGTTCGTCTCGTCCACATTGGTGGGTCCTGACTGTACTACTACATTGTGGATGGGTTTTGCTTTGTTGCGGTTCAGAGTGCCTGTCTGCTGGCCTCTCTGAGATCGCTGGGGTGCATTACACTCTTTTGCCCAATGCCCTAACTGTCCACAGTTATAGCATTCCTGTCCTTTCTGTTGAGGGCTGCTCTTGCCTTCATTTACCCATGCGGGCTTCTGGTGCTCTCTGACTGCTTGGATATCTGCAGCAGCCTGAGCCTCTTCTGGGGATCTAACTTTTCCTTTTGCCTGAAGCGATTGCTCCCAAGCGCGGGACAATCTTTTCAGGACCCATTTTTCGTTATGGGCCTCTTCTGAGGGGTCGTAACTATTGCAAGCGCTCTGTCCTGCTTCTGTTGCGTGTGAGATAATTGTGCGCGTCCACTTAACCATGTTTTCGCGGGTTAAATGCGCTCTATCTAGCTGTCCGAAAACTGCGCTGAAATGAATCCACAGCCTTCCTGCGAATGCTGTGGGGTGTTCGGATCTTTTCTGCCTGCACTTATTCAATCCTTCTACGGGGTCACCTCTATTGTACCCGATGGCATCTCAAATGGCGGTGTGCATCTCCTCTAGGCTGCCTCCTGCCACGTTCTGTGGGTCGGGGAGGGCTGCTACTACACTTTGGTCTAAGCTCAGCACGGTGAGCTTAACCTGCTCTCTCTCATCCAGGCCGTACATGGTAGCCTGCTGTTTTACTTTAGCGAAAAACTGGTGGGGGTCTGCGGTGGGGAGGAACGGAGTGATCTTTTCACAAGCGTCCCTTAGCTGGGTTACTGTTAAAGGGGTGGTGTAAGTTATGTCTGGGGCGCCTTCGGATTCGGCTTTTCTCTGTGTGGTTACGGGATTCATGGGTGCGGTTATGGTCTGAGCTGTGGGGGGGTTGGGGTGCCTGTCGTTTCTGCTGAGCTGCGGGCGCACATGTTCCCTGAACATAACGCTGCGCTGTCTCACTTAATTCCTGCCAATCTGGGGCATTTTCCCCATCTAACTGTGCTCCAAAGGTGCTTTGGAAGCCATTCTGCACCGAAAGCAGAGATTGCAGTTCCGCAATCTGTTTCCTGCATTTCGCGTGGTCAACTGTGCTTTGTCTTTGTTCGGTCGTTGCAGCATGGAGTGCTCTCAAAGCTGCTTTGAGATCAGAACATTGCCTCTGCAATGCCTCCACCTGCTTTTCCGATTCCTGTCTTATCAGAACGGCACGTTGCACGTCCTGATAGGCTTTCTCATACTGGGTCTGGGAACTGCTCAGATGAGCTAGACAAGACTGATGAGCCCTCTTGGCATCATCCACCTCTCTATCCTTCTCTGCCAACTTCCCTTTTAATGCCAGGTTTTCTTTCTCGATGTCCCTGACATCGACCTTACTCATCCTATTCCTCTCTTCTAAATCTGTCCGGAGCGTCCTGATGACCTCCTCTGCGCCTCGCAACTGTGCCAAACAGGACACAATCGCCATCGGCTTGCGTGCTTTACCTAGATTCCTTTTGTGTATTTGAGAGAGGTTCTCCCACCAAGTATGACCTATACTCCCGGGACCTGTCTCCTCATTTGCACAAAACTCTTTCCAAAGGGGCCATCCCTTTCCTTGTAAATATTTGCGGAGTTCCAGCTCCCACGTGGGACACTGGCCTACTCTGCTACTGCTGCTGGTCGCTGCGACCACAAACTTTGCTGGATCCATCAGACGTTCCATTGCCTGCATGGCCATTTCCTCTGACTCTCTTTGTATAATTTGGAACAGGGGGTTGCTGGGGTGGTGTTTCGAAAAAAGGGTACGGCTTACGCTATTTTCCGTTAACAAAACTACCGAAAGTTTGTCGCAACAAAAAGCTTTCAGTTTTACCTTACAGCCCTGTTAGTACGCATGCACTAAACACACTTCCGAATTTCGCTTATTATTTTGAACACCTTGAATACTTGTGATCTCTTTCTTTCTCTGCAATTTGGAGTTCTAATTCAAATTTCAGGGTCCTGGACACTGTGGTGTTTCCACTTACAACAGGGTCCCAGCGGATGTCGCCACTAAATGTTGCACGTTTTACTATGGGCGTAAAACGCGTTTATTGGAGTGTATTAACACGCCTCCGAGTTCGACGTGTGCTTAACACTACTAGGCTCTGTTCTATGTAATTATTTAGCTCTGGAGTCGCCAGTTGCTGTATAGGCAACGTCACAAGTATTCCAAGGTCAAGTTCAAAGTAATAAAGACGATACACCGATTAGTAAAGTTCAAACGATCAATATTTATTATACAGTTATAATAAATACTCATGCACACTAAGAGACTAAGCTATAACTAAACTTAAGCAAACAGAATACTTATCTAACAGGAACAGGCAAGGTCAGAGAACGAGGCCTTCGTCCTGGTCTGGCACTGCAGCCTTCAGCAAGCGTTCTGGTACTTGGGAGTCTAGTGGGCTTGGATCGCGTAGCGAGCGTTGAACTTACGGTTTCGGCGGCTGGTGCTCAACGGCTGGAGTCAGGATGCAAGATGTCAGTCAGAGCCGGAGCACGGGTTTAACAGACCGGGGCTCTGTGGGGGATTTGCTTTTATACCCCTCTCTAATGTCCTTGCCCCCTTCTAGGCGGGCTCTACCTTTCGGTACCGATTGGAACGTTTCCAAACGGCTACCTTCGAAATCCTCCAATGCGGGGCTTTCCTCGATGTTGGGGGGTGGTTTCGATATTTGTTACTCTGGTGCCATCCTGTCTACTCCACCAATTAAGTGCTACATTGAGATGGAAATGTTGCCATTGTGTGTGTCTGGATCTGGGCCGCCTCATCAGGATGTTAAGCGCTTTGCCATTAACACCTTTGGCTTGGAGATCTGCACCTGGCCAGAAAACTGGTTTGCTGCTTGCAAAATGCTAATTAGTTGAGAGCAGGCTGTCTGTTCTTACTAAACAGGCTTTCCCTGCTGCCTTCCATTTTAGTTTGGCTCAGTGTCCATTTTGCGTGGCCAGCATGGCTACAGAAGCAACAGCTTCTCCTCCCTTCTAAGATATACCTCCTTGTTGACCTGAGACAGACAAAGACCTGATGGAGACTCTAGATGCCACTTGTTCCCCTCTTGCTTAACTGTTGTGGGACCTTGTTAGCTGCATGACAACAGTTACTCCATTTCAAAATACTGCAAAATGCTTTGGGAAGTCCTGAGGTTATGAAAGAAACTATAAAAATGAATGTTCTTTATTCTCCCTGTAAATCAAGAGTTCAACTCACAGTTCGCAGCAATGCATAGGGGAAGAACATTCAAAATCTTCAAAAACTCATTTATTCCAGCAAGTTCTCTACTCTTTCAAGTGTTTTACAATCTATTATATCATAGTCTCCATCCAAGGCATTTAGCTTTGGTGAGTGGGTGCTGAGGACGTCCAGACCAGCGTGTTCAAACACTTAAACCATGATGCAGAGTTCCCAATATTTATTGCTGATGACAGGCATTTATCTGCCTATGATGGCTGGATATTAAAATTGTCATGGATTATGTAGAGGGAAATTGTTGTGACTTTATTTTAGTAAACAGCGCTTTGGCGAATGACCTATGTCAGCCTTTGATTAATGACCTCAGTCTTCACAGGACTATCAATATGGTAATTACATCAGAGGACTGCTGTGTCTTTATCCCATGCTGATCTGGGAATTAAAGACTAATGTTTGCATCAGTATAAAGGATATGAGCTTATCTCTTGACTTTATGTTACATCCCCAGTTTTATTGCCTTTGACTCACATAAAATTGAGAGAAATGTAAAATAGTCTGCTGACCCACAATCTCCCATTTTACACTATCACACAAAATCAGGATCCAATTCTATAATCTTTGCCTACAGGAAATGAAGTTCCCACACAAAAAAGTCCAAATTGCATAGCTGTTTTCCTTCTACCCGAGATTGGTCCAGAGATGCAACGCATATGAAATCAATGATCTCAGCATAGCATGTAAATCATGCAACAAGTGTGCTGACATAATTAATGCAAGTCTCACATATCTCCCAGAACTCATTTAAGACTAAATGGGAAGTGATATTTCTTTCTCAAGTTCTGTAAGAAATCACTTTTTCCCAAGTCTCCAACCAAAACAAATCTGAACTCTATCAGAGGAAAAGTCAGTGGCAGCTCCCTTCATTAATCTCCAATTTACCTTCATGAAAGAAAATTGGTCGCAAAATTTTGCTCCATAGCATCCAATTTTGCAGTGCTACAGATGCTGTTTTTCTGTGTGTAAAATGGTATCGACGTATGGGCTATACCAGACACCACCTTGGTCAGGGCTTACCACAGATGTTAGGAGTATGCACCAGACATATGCAGAGGAGACAGATTACGTCATCTCTCAGTGTGTAGCACTGACCTTTTTCAGTCCCTATGCCCCAGTTAATGCCTTCTCCTGACCTCGCACAGCTGAGCATTCTTTCAACAGAATGAAAGACACTCCTCCTCAGCCCACACCATGAGTGCTATTTAAATGGGTCATCAATTACTTTCAGATTAATTGCTGATTGATTTATACAAGCTGTTGCTGAGATTGTAAAAGTGCTGTTAGTTTTCTTCTGTTACCTAAATTTGGTGTAGTTTGGTGAACAGAGTGATATCGCTGTGGTGAAGCTCTTGGTTCTCATTTCAAGGGTTCTGCTGAGAGCACTCAATTCCAGTCATGGGTGCTGTGATTATCATTGTACTTAGCATGCAGTATGACAAAGATATGGAGCAGAGGCAACACAGAACATTGACTGCCCACACGTTGCTTGTTGGTGAATATCCAAATGCTGATATATGTACCTCAATCATAAATGGTTCCATTCCCTGGATGCGTAGTTGGTATGCAACCAAGCAGAGCACATTGTGCTTGGTCCAGTATCCTAGTAGCAGTTATCATGCCTTTATTCTGTGCCCATTTGCTGTACCATCAGTTTTAAGCCACCATGCCAAACCAAAGGTTAGATGCCAGGAGATAAAGACTATTTGCTGATCACCTGGCTCCTGACTCTGGTGCATAGCCCACACAGACGTGGCAACACTCATGGAATGAGAACCACTTGTCACATGAACCACTGGAGTGCTGAAGCAGTGTTTCTGCTGCTGGGAATAGTCTGGAGGAGCACTGAAGTGCTCATCAGAATGTGTGCCACACGATTTATCTGCAAGAACTCTGGCTTGCTCTCATGAGGATGCTGTCTTTTCCACTGGACCTTCAGTGAACAGCTGAGGAAAAAGACGAGAAGGAGGAGTGAAGGAAATGGCACAGGTAACCAATACAGTCCATTTCCCACTGCACTGTCTGAGATAGGTTCATCAGAGAGTGGTAGTGGTGAATACAACTTCAAATCTGCAACGATCATGAGTCCCATTCTTTTCCCTCCCTCTGTTACTATCCAAATGGGCTGAATTCCACCCCCCCCCCCCCCCCCCCCCCCCCCCCCCCCACCACTCGCGGTGTTTTTTCTGGTGGCAGAGACATCTTGCCATTGCCTCCGGCTGGATATTCCGGTCCAGTTAATGTCTACAGCTCTTTGTATGGCTCGCTCGCACCACCGCAGGGTTCACCTTTGGCAGGACCGGAAGTTCCTACCAGCGGGAAGAGCTGTAAAATCTCACCCCATGGGCGGAATTCTCCACAAAGGCCGACGTCCGTGTTTCACGACGACGTCGGAGGCCGCTCCTCGCCCCCTATTCTTCCCCCCCCCCCCAGGGGGCGAGGAGCGGCGTTCCATAAATCGCGGCCGCCGGGCCATGACGCTGGCGTCAAGGCGGCGCACCGAGAATGACGCGGCCGGCGGCGCCTAATGACGTCAGCCGCGCATACGCAGGTTGGCCTGCTCCAACCCGCGCATGCACGGTTGTCGTCTTCCCCTCCGCTGCCCCGCAAGGTGTGGCAGCTTGATCTTACGGGGCGGCGGAGGGGAAAGAGTGCGTCTCTTGGAGACGCCGACCCGACGATCGGTGGGCACCAATCGCGGGCCAGTCCCCTCCCGAGCACGGCCGTGGTGCTCACTCCCCTCTCTGCCCCCCACAGGGCCCATACTCACCTTTTGCGCTGTGTTCACGCCAGCAGCGACCAGGTGTAGTTGCCGCCGCCGTGAACAGGTCGGGAACGGCAGGCCGCTCGGCCCATCCGGACCAGAGAATTGCGGGTCACCGTGAAAAACGAACACAGATACAGGCACAGAGATTAGGTTATGCACTGGCTTTCTAAAGACAATGGCTGAGCTACCTCCAGATTTCAGAACGGCAATGTTGCTGAAGATGACACCTGTTCCCAGAGGCCATGACTAATCTGTGCACCATGATGGTGCAGGACATGAGCTCTGATTGCATTAGTGATCACCCTATCCCCGTGGCTCTAAAGGTCACTGTGACCTCAATTGCTATGCCTTAGGCTTATCCAAGGAGCTCGCTGGAAACATGCCCAGCATCTCCCAATCAGCTATGCAACACTGCATCATGGCAGTGACAATGCCCTCTTCAGGAGGGCCAACTACTACAAAGCCATTTAAAAATTCAGGCCAAGAGATCCAGAAGCTTTAGTGCCATGACTGGAATCCCTTTGGCGCAGGATCCTATGGACTGTATGTGTATTGCCATCAAGGCTTCTGCAGGCCAGCCAGGGGCTTTCATCAACTGGTGAGAATTTCAACATCCAATTCATCTGTGACCACCACAGTCAGATCCTGCAGGTGTGTGCTCATTATCCCGGGATCAGTCAGGATGCCGACATTCTCTGGTTCACACAGATATCACAGCTATCCACAGTCCCTGTATGCTTGCAAGGATATTTACTTCCCGATATTGAAGAACTGGCTGTTAACACCAGTAAGAAAACCATGGACCGGTGGAAACAATTGATCCCTTCAAAATGGGATTCCAAAACCTGAACCAATTGGGTGGTGCACTTCAGTATACCCCATTAAGGCTCTCATTGATTATGATGGTATGCTACACTTTATGCAACTTGGTGCTGCGGAGACCCTGGCTGCCTAAGACATGGGAAGCATGAGGCATCTTCAGTCAAGGAAAATGATGAGGAAGCCAATGAGGAACCGCAACATCCTGACAGACATGAGGGGCCACTTGGAGAGCACCGAGATCTAGGTGTGAGAGAGACTGCAAGGAACCTATCCTCAAATTTGCTCCTAACCCATTACTACTACAGTCATCCAAACAAATCAAGATTCACACTGCAAATAAGCTTCATTAAAATAAATGCATTGTCTAAGTGCTTTACACAGTTGCTGCAGTGTCTATAGCTAGGGGTATACTTTTGACACTGGGCCACTCAGGAGCAACCTTGCAGGAGCTGGCAGTGTCAACCTCGCATGCCTTGGCAGAACTGCAGTCATTCCTCTCCAGGAGATGGGGCAGTCTCCACTCTTTGCAACCAACATGGAGGGCTCTGCCCATTTGATGGTCCCCCAAAGATGACTGAGTCACTTGCGCAATGAGTCACCTGCCTCAGCTCAAAAACAAGCTAGCTTTAAGTAGCACAGGCTATCTTGAAATTGTGCTTGCCTCTCATGATTTTGCAACTCCTGTTCAAGAATCCAAACATTCAAGAATGCACTTCGCACTGCAACCAGCCAAATGAGCAGGAAACACGCATTGTGCTCCTTCCATGTGTTTTTTTAAATTCGTTCATGTGATGTGGGCATCGCGGGCTGAGTCCGTATTTATTGCCCATCCCTCGGGGAATATAAGAGTCAACCATATTGCTATGGGTCTGGAGTCACATGTAGGCCAGACCAGGTAAGGATGACAGATTTCTTTCCTTAAGGACATTAGTGAACCAGATGGGTTTTTACAACAATCAGCAGCGGTTTCATGGTTATCAATAGACTTTTAATTCCAGATTTGTATTGAATTTAAATTCCACCATCTACCCTAATGGGCTTTGAACCCAGGCCCCAGAGCATTTCCCTGGGACTCTGGATTTCCAGTCCAGCGACAATACCACAACGCCACTACCTGCCCCATGGTTTATGGACATTATCCAATTTTCCCCCATCAAGTCTTAGTTAACCATCAACAATCTGAAACAATAATAATATATTTGTCAACTCAGTAGTAATCCAGGGTTTCTAACTGGTCATGAGAATGTCACTTTAAGAAATGTTTGTCTGCTCATGTTACTGCAGTGATGCTATAGTGTGGGTGGAGCTGAGCTCTGGCTCTGCTTTTTAATTTCACTTTGAGAAAAGCTTGGGTGTGTCTGTGTCTTTTTGGTTTTGTTTTCAGTGTTGGAGCTGAAGCCAGATAAAGCAGGTGTACTGTTGATCTCTCTGCCATGAAAAGATTCTCTCTTGATCATTTGGTGAATTCAAAATTATAAATGTTTTCAGTAGTGAATATAAACCTGATGTGCTTCTGTTAAAAGGTGTTTCTTTTGTCTTCTGGATGTTGTTTGGGAAGTTATTAAGGATTACTTAGTGTTGTATTCTTTGGGGTTGTATTTGAATTAATGGTTGCTAAGCTGCTCACTGTAGTTTTAAAAAGGTGAACTTGAGTTCATAGAATAAACATTGTTTTGCTTTAAAAACTACTTTTCCATTTCTCTACCACACCTGTAGAGTGGGCCGTGTGCTCCCCATACCACAATCTATTAAAGGTTGTGGGTCAGGTGAACTCCATGATTTGGGGTTCTCTAAACTCTGGCCCATAAGAAACTCATGTAGTTTTCTTTAAAATTTGGTATTGCAATGTCAAAAATTAATCATTTAAAATGTCATTCCTGATAACTAGGCAGTGCAATGGTTAATAAAAACACAAAACGCGAGAAAACCTCAGCAGGTCTGGCAGCATCTGTGGATAGAGATACAGAGTTAACGAGTGGAATTTTCTGCCCCCCCCCCTCCCGGCGTGTTTCAAGGTGGTGGCAGTGGTCCATCATTGGGGAATGGTGGGATCTTCTGCTACCATTGCTGTCAATGACGTTTCCCATTGACGCACCCTCTACTGCCAAGGAACCTGTGGTGGGGGGTCGCCATCAGTGGGACTGGAAGATCCTGCCGGCGGGAACGGGCGGACAATCCCAGTGATTCAAGAACATATGACTCTTCTTCCATTACTGTGTATTCCGTCACCCTGGGCAAGGTTGTGGTCAATTCCAGCCTGCCCTTGATCTGGAGTCGCAACAATTGAATTAGAAAATAATTCTTAGAAAATTACCCGAAGCCTTTGGCCCTTGGCTGCCCAATAAGAACTATAATGAAATATACAGCAAATACAACTGGTTACCTATTTTCTAATTCCTAATCCCCCCACCCTCTACACACACAAGACAAACAAGCACAGGGGGAAAAAGAGGGGTGAAAATAAGTCAAAGATAAGAGTCTTTGTTTCAGATTGTTGATTCTGGCACACTGTCCTTCAAACCAGTCTTTCAGGTCGAGATTTCTGCTTTCCAATTTTTAATGATTTTCATTGCAGATTCATTCAAGTCTCTGCATTTTCAGAAATACAACAGCTCTTGGCTTTTCCAGAGAAAACAGAGCAGGTCCTTTCTCTGTGTTCAGGTCTCAACTCTTCTTTCCTTAGAGCTCAGGAAATCAGCCCACTCAGGCAGGGTCCAATCACCAACTGTTACCTGGCAGAATACAGCCTTTTGGCCAATTCATTGACCACCAGCCAAGTCCCACCCCATCCCTCGGGTGCTGCAAAGTCTGAGTTCTGTTGCTGGAAACAAGCAGAGTGTTTTCTGTTGCCCCCAGCGATTCTCTCCCCCCCCCCCCCCCCCCCCCCCCCCCCCGGCTCGGAAAAATTGCCGCTCGTCGTTTTTCACGGCGAACGGCGATTCTCCAAGCCCGATGGGCCGAGCGGCCGGCCCTTCACGCCCGTTTCACCACGGCAGCAACCACACCTGGTCGCTGCATTCGTGAAACGGGCGGCAGATGCCCATTTGGGGCATCTAGGGGCCCGATTGGCCTGGGAGCAGCACGACTGTGCTCGGGAGGGGACACCGATCGTCGGGCCAGCGTCCAAGACGGACGCACTCTTTCCCCTCCACTGCCTGGCAAGATCAAGCCGCCACGTCTTGCCGGGCGGCTGAGGAGAAAGACGGCCACCGCGCATGCACGGTTCGCGCCGTCTGCACAATGAAGTCATCCGCGCATGCGCGGGTTAGAACTGGCAACCCGCGCATGCGCGGATGACCTCACAAATGCGCCGTTTTGCGCGTCATTTCCCGCGCGACAAGGTCGCGGCCGGGAAAGACGGACGCCCGCTCCTAGCCCCCCGGGTGGGGGTGAATTAGGCGCGGGGAGCGGGCCCCGAGGCCGTCGTGAACCTCGGCCGATTTCATGACGGCCATCCCGATTTTTATCGGGAGCGGAGAATACCGCCCGTCATTTCCCCTGCTCGATTTAAAGATTAAGCATCAAACAGCAAAAATAAAGAATGCGGAAATAAGTGAATCATCAAGAAGAACTCTTTCAAGTGTAATGGTTATATCACTGCACCAGTAAACCAGAGGCACACATATTCTTGAGAATATAAGTTTAAATTCCGCCATGGAAATTTGAGTTTTTGAATTGACTTTAAAAATTAAAAAATAAAACCTTGTAACAATACTCGTGACCATGAAGCTACCATGAAGCCCAACTGGCCCTCCAATGTCTTTTAGAGAATGAAATCTGCTGGTCTGGCCTACATGTAACTCGTGTCCCACCAACTTGGGCGAATCTTAACTCTCCTCTGATTCATGCAGCAGTTCAAAAACAAAGGTCCAGAAGAAAGACCACCATCTTTTCAGGACAACTACGAATGAGCAAGAATGCTCGTCTTGCCAATGGCATTCACATCCTATGAATGAATGCTGCAACATAGACACTAAAGGTCAGAGTGTTGGATCAAATTCTAACCATAATACATCATTACTGCCTCCAATGACCAAAGGGAAATTAAGTTAATCAAGGTTGTCTACAAAAGTGGTGGGAATGACAAGGACAGCTGGACTGAAGTAAATTGCGGTCTTTATTGTTATTCAGTGTCTGTCACAAGCATGAGAGCAGGGCAAACCTTCATTAGATGCTTCCAGGGTCTCAGATTTCCATTTGGTGTTGTGGATGGCAGTGTGTCCAAAGCAGCCGATGATAATTGTCAATGTTTTCATTTGTGGATGTAACTGGTTGAGCACATCGGTAATCTGATCAACGGATTTATATGTGAGCCTTAACTCGGGAAAGTTGGCCGCAGGTGGCTTCAATCTTAAAATTGAGAAAATAACCTGGAAGATAACCATTGCATGTCTAGGATACAAACAGCAGATGAGAGAAAGAATCTGAAAGTATCATCGGAGAGCATCTGTCTCCTTCTCAAAAGCGAACATGTGATTGAATGACAAGGAACTCATAACTGAGCAAGGTGACATGAAAAGTTGACAGTTGCTGTGAAATTTTCAGATCAATTTACTGACAAACAAATAGGTCTGTGGCGGCTCACAGCATTGAAAGGTTGCAGTATAATTAAAATAAAAATCAAAGGATAAAATGTTGTAAGTCCCGTAAAAGGTACGGGCAGAAGAAAAAATTACAGGTAAAATAGGTACAGCGGCCGACAGTTTCTGCCCGATATCAGCACAACCAATGACAAGATCGCAAAGCTTTGAGAGCAAATTGCATTCAGAGCAACTTGAGTCTCTGTGAGCTTCTGCGCTGGTTTCAAAAGCATTGCTTTAGAAATTAGTCCTGTCCACATGCCTGGCCAGATCCATGGAGTGAGTTAATTACCATTGGAAGTTTTCATGACTCCCTTTCTGGGATGTCACGGAGTTTCCAAAAATGAAGTGAAAACTTTTGGGAACAATGCCACTACATTTTTTTAAGTTTTCAATTAAAACATTTTTTTTATTAAGAAACCACTTTATTCCAATCTCAATGGAAAATACTTTTGTAAATTTCTAAAAATCATTTTCAATTATTTAAAACAGGGTTTCGCAGTTGGTGGGGATTGACGCTATGTTATATTTAATGAACAAATGCCAGGATTTTTTGGTTCCGCCTACCGTGGGAATGGAAATTCCTACCCTTTGAAATCATCCTGGCACCCCAGTGTCAGATTTGGGGGGTACCCCAAAGATACGATCGGGAATCCCTCTTGGAAGTTACCTGGTAAGGCTAGATGCGGCAATTGTCCAGTAGCGCTAACTTTTCCAAGACAATTGTGCTGCACTGGGAATGTGGTGGCTCAAGGCATTTCCAGGTAGACCGTAACAATGAAGAACAAAGTGTTTATTGACAACTAACAAGAGTAACTTATGTACAGACACAGAGTCTATAATATATGTTAACACTTGGCTCCCAGTTTCACTCTAAACCAGGGGTGGGCAAACTTTTCCGTGCAAGGGCCACATTCAGAAATTCACAATTTTAAAGGGCCGCATAGTATATTAAGTAAAATAATTAATATTTAAAATAGCCAAAATAAAAGGTTTTTAAAGAAGAAAAGCAATTAATTTTTATTAATTAATATTTTTAAGTAGAAACTTCACATGAAACACATGTTGTGCCGAGCAATGATCACCCTACTCAAGTCAATGTATCCACCCTATACCAGTAACCCAACAGCCCCCCCCCCCCCATTAACCTTAAAATTAAAAAAAATTAAATAAAATTGATCTTTGTGGGCCGCATAAAGACCTTTGGCGGGCCGCATGGGCCCGCGGGCCGTAGTTTGCCCACCCTTGCTCTAAACAGAAACCTGATCCCCAGGACCCATGCTGATCCCTCATTGGTCAGGGTTCGTGTGCTCATGCACAATAGGCCTTGATCCCGTCACATGGACTGCAAGGACACATCCCTTAAAGGGGCCGCGCTATCACATCCCTCCCCCCTTAAGTCCCTGAATTAATGTATGTACAAATAGGCGATGTACAAATACTACATACAATGTAAGACTGATAAATACAAGGGACGAGAGTCCGAACAGTCCACCAGAGCATTAAATGATCATCAGATTTCCTGGATCCCATGAACCATCTTAATCCCCCAACTGGATCCTCCAGCTCGGAGCTTACAATATCACCACTCTTAGCAGAATGTTCCTGAGTGGTCAACCAACCCCACAAAGTTATTCCCTTCTGGGGGAATTCTTGGGGCCCCCTTGAGACATCTGGATCCCCTTTGATCCGGCTCTACTACAAGAGCACTTGTGTTGGCTGCTGGCTCCAACTATTCTGAAATTAGTGGTCCCCCGGCTTCTCACATAGTCTAAGTGACTGGTGGGTGAGGTGGCCAGGGGTTGGCGAGGGGGTGACCAGGAGGGCACTATCTGGCAGGTCAGGTCCACGCACAGCCGGCGCCCTGATTTATGGCACGACTGCTGCAGATTGTTGCTGTGCACATGCACGGCCATGCATCCGGCCATTCTCCAGCGTTTATTTTGTGGAGGCCAGGAGTTTTACACGGCGCGGCTGCTAGCCCCTCACCGGTTGCAGGATCGGTGAGCAGGCGGCGACGATTTTTTCCATGTAAAACGCCACAGATCCTCCACACTTAGCCTCAGAAACGGAGAATCTGGTCCTGTATGTTTCAATGAGACCACCTCTTAGTCTTCTAAATTCCAATGAGTTGAACCCCAATCTGTTTAACCTAAGACATTCCTCCACACCGGGGATCATCCCAGTGAACCTCCTCTGAACCACCTCCAATGAAATCATGCGTGCGATTTAACGGAAATGAAAGAGTCATGTGCCGAACAGGCTTAGCTGGGTAGTGCCGAGAACGACTTTGCTATTAAATGGGACTTTGCTTTTTCTCTGGGCCTCAGCGACGAACGCCCATTTGAAGCCGCACTTAGTCCCGTTTCTTAGTCTCCGCCTGCCAGTACAGGATGATCGCTAGACCTTCCCCACTGCGGCCTCCGGACCCTCCCAATGAATCAACTCATTGATAAGGGGTTCTTTGAGCTCCCTGCACCTCACAAGGGCAGGATACCCCCAGGCCCGAATCCTAGCATAGGCATGATTCCACCTGGGCACCGTGGCACTGCCAGGGTGCCTAGATGACACTGCCAGGGTGCCAGGTTGGTGTGCCATGGTGTCCGGGTGGCACTGTGGGGTGCCAGGGTACCACCCTGCCCAGAGCCTGACCATCCAGGGGCCCCAGTCGCCTGGGATATCCCCGCCGAGTATGGGTGCACCTATTCCATGTTTGTGGATACCAGTGCTAAACAGCGCCTGCTGGGAGTTTCCAGGGCAAGAGCGTTATATCCTGGGAACTGGATAGATATGGTCTAGATCTTGTTAGATCTCACAAGGAGTGGCAAGGCCGGTAAATTTCATAAAAGGCCTCCCATGAGATGCTCTGGCTGTTGTCGTTTCCTTAAATATGGGGACCAAAACTGCTCACAGTACTCAAGATGTGATCTCACCAGTATCTTGTACAGTTGCTGCAAGACTTCCCCACTCATAATAAGGGCCAACATTCCATTAGCCTTCCTGATTACTTGCTGCACCTCTGTGTTCGCTTTCTGTGTTTCATGCACAAGTACTCCTAAATCCCTTTGTGTTACAGCTTTCTGCAGCTTTCTCATTTAAACTCTTTGTATCCTTCTCGCAACTTGCCTCTACGCCTATTTTTGTGTCATCTGCAAATTTGCCTCCAGTACAGTTGCTTCTTTTCTCTAAGTCATTAATATATATTGTAAAGAGTTGAAGTCTCAGCACTGATCCCTGTGGAACCCCACTGGTTACAGATCGCCACCTTGACAAATTACCCTTTATCCCCGCTTGCTGTTTCCTATCCATTAACCAATTCTCCACCCATGCAAATATACTATCTCCAACACCATGGACTCTTATTTTATGACTGAACCTTTTTTTTAGGTACCTTGTCGAACACCTTCTGGAAGTTCAAATGCAACACACCTACCGGTTCCCATCTATCCACTCTGGTTGAGACTGCCTCGAGAAACTGTAATAAATGAGTCAGACACCATTTCCCTTTCATGAAGCCATACTGACTCTGCTGAGTAGATTACGATTTTCCAAATGTACTGCTATTACTTCCTTAATAATTGATTCCAACATTTTTCCAACAATAGATGTCAGGCTAATCGCCCAATAGTTACCTGCTTTCTCCCAGAGTCAAAGGATTTTTGGAAAATTATAACCAATGAATCCACAATCTCTATAGCTAATTCTTTTAGGATCCTAGGATGCAAGTAATCAAGGCCAGGGGACTTATTTGCCTTTAGCCCCATTAGTTTATCCAATACTATTTCTCCAGTGATAGTAAAGCTTCCTATGTTTGCTGGTGTTGAACTACACTGTGGCTTTGAGGATGCTTTCACTGCAGGCTCCAAGCAGCTCCAGCCAATGGAGGTTTGAATAAAGTTTTCCGGGGCAGATAAGTGCACTTTAAACTTTGTAATTCAAGCAGGCCATGACTTTTCACCACTTGGAGGAGGTTATGGCCCTAGTATTGTCCGATTACATTGGTTCATAGCAGATTTGACTTTTGGCGATATGGAATTGAGGTTGAGTGGAAACCTGAAAGAAAACATCACATTTTGAAACAGGCACAATTTGTCCTGGAATTACTGATAGTGGCCAAAGTAGAAATTTTTCCCCATAATTTCACTTTAAGTTGACTAAGTAATCAATTTAGAAAGTAGTTACTACTGTTAACTTTGGAAAGCAAGAATTAGAACAAGTTTCTGTCGACAACCTCAATTAACTTTTTCCCTTTGTTCATTAGAGGCAGAAGTGATGTTATGCTAAGAATTTGATCTAACATTCTGACACTTGGTGACTATGTTTCAGGATTAATTCATAGGATGTGAACGTCACTGGCATGGTGGGCATTTCTTAGTTGTCCTGAGAAAGTGGTGGTCCTTCTTCTGGACTTTTTTTCATTCCAATACATGTGCACATTTGTAGATAGTGAATCCTTATAGGATGGTGTGTTACAATCAATTCTATTAATGTGAAGATTAATCTGATTGGTTTCACATTAGAATGTCATATTTGTAATATCAATTTTCCCAGTTCTCTCAAATGCAGCTTCACGTTTTACATAGGAAATCCCATTTAGGCTAAAGAACAGAAAGAGGCCCTTTGATTTAACTGGCCTATATCAGCATTTATCCTCCACACATGCCTCTTCACCTAACTCCACCGACAAACTCTCTTTCATTCCATTCTCCATCATGCGCTCAGCTAACTTCCCCGTTGTTGATGTTTTACTTGTATGATACATTTCCAGTGTGCTTTTAAAAGAGCTTTATTATCACTAAAAACAGCATTACCAATACAACCAAACATAAATTATATATAATTTCTTTATTCCCCCATGATCAAACACTTGGGTTAATTAAAATAGACTTCTTACGCAGATTAATTTAATTATGTTTATTCTCCATCAAACTGGGTTTATACTTTGAGTTTTGTCAAACTCAGGTTCACACGCAAGTTGTTTATAGTCTTTCACGGGGTGTGGATGTCACTGGCTACGTTAACGGCTTTATTGCCTATCCCTAACGGCCTGTGAAAAACTGGTGGTGAGTCGCCATCTTGAATCGCAGAAACCTATGTGATGTAGGTATACCCACAGTGCTGTTATGGAGAGAGTTCCAGGATTTTGACTTTGTAACAGTGAAGGAAATGATATAGTTCCAAGTCAGGATGGTGAGTGGCTTGGAGGGGTACTTGCCCCTTCTGGTGGTGTTCTGCTTACTTGTCCTTCTAGGCGGTAGAGGTCTTGGGTTTGGAAGGTGCTGTCAAAGGAGCCTTGGTGAGTCATTCTAGTGCACCTTGTAGATTGTACAAACTGCTGTCACTTTGAGTTGGTGGTGAAGGGAGTGGATGTTGAAGGTGGTGGATGGGATGAAAATCAAATAGGCTGTATTATCCTGGCTGGTGTCAATTTGCTTGAATGTTGTTGGAGATGCATTCATCCAGACAAGTGGAGTATTCCATCACGTTCCTGACTTGTGCCTTGTTGATGGTCGACAGGCTTTGGGGAGTCAGCAGGTGAGTTAACCTCCAGAGGATTTCTAGTCTCTGAACTGTACTTGTAGCCGCAATATTTATACGTCTAGTTCAGTTTAGTTTATAGTCAATAGTAAGCCCCAGGATGTTTTTAATGTGTGTTTCAGCAATTGCAACGTCATTGAATGTGAAGGGGTGCTGGTTGGATTCTCTCTTGTTGGAGATGGTCATTGCCAGGCACTTACGTGGCGTGAACGTAACTTGCCACTTAAAAGCCCAAGCCTGAAAGTTGCCCAGGTCTTGCCGCATATGCGTATGGACTGCTTAAGTATCTGCAGAGTCACAAACGGTGCTGAACATTATGCCTTCATTTGTGAACATTCCACTTCCCATCTTGTGTTGGAAGGAAGGTCATTGATGAAGCAGCTGAAGCTGGGTAAGCCCAAGATACTACTCTGATGAGCTCTTGCAGTGATGACCTGGGACCAAGATAATTAACCTCCAATAAATACGACCATCCCCCTTTGTGCTAGGTATGATTCCAACCAGTGCAGAGATTTAACCAGATTCCCATTGACTCCAGTTTTGCTCTTTAATGGTTATAAATGCTCCTGGATGTCAAGGACAGTCTAACCTCACTTTTTGAACAGAGTTTTTTTGTCCATGTCTGGAGCAAGGCTGTAATAATGTCAGGAGATGAGTGGCCCTGGCAAGATCCAAACTGAGCATCACTGAGCAGGTTTTTGCTGAGTAAATGTGAATTAACAGCATTGTCAAGCGACACTATCTATCACTTTACAGATGATCAAGACTAGACTAATTGACTGTCCTTATTGTTGACAGAACATTGCTGGGCAATTTTCCACATTGCCGATAGATGCCAGTGTTGTAGTCGTATTAGGACAGCTGGCTAAGGATGCAGCTAGTTCTGGAGCACATGCCTTCATACTATTGCTGAAATGCTGTCAGGGCCCATAGCCTTTTCGCTATCATATGGAGTATGATGCTGGGGGCCTCAGGAAGAGGCCGAGGTGAATCATCCAGTGAAAACTTCAGATTGAAGATGGCTATAAATGCCTTTTGTTTTGCACAGTGTTCCCTCATCATTGAGGATGGGGATATTTGTGGAGCATCCTCCTCCAGTTAGTTGTTTAATTGTCCACCTCCATTCATAACTGGATGCGGCAGAACTGCAAAACTTAGATCTAATCCATTCGTTACGGGATCACCTAGTTCTATCTATTGCATGCTACTTTGGCAGTTTGGCATACAAGTAGTCCTAAGCTGTAGCTTTAGAAGGTTGACACCTCATTTTTAAGTATGCCTGGTGTTGCTTCTGACATGCTCTCCTGCAGTCTTTATTGAACCCCTGGCTTGTTGGTAATAGTTGAGTGGGGATGTGCCACACCATGAAGTTACAAATTGTGGTTGTATACAGCTCTGCTGCTGATGATGGCCCTCAGTGCTTCATGGATGCCCAGTTTTCAGTTGCTGGATCTGTTCGAAATCTAGCGCAATGGCAGTGCTAGACGAAGCAATGGAGGGTATCCTCAATGTGGAGATGGGACTTCATCTTTACAAGGACTGTGTAGTGGTCACTCCTACCGCTACTGTCATGGACAGGTGCTTTAACGACAGGTAAATTGGTGAATCCAGGGTCAAGTAGGTTTTTCCTTCTTGGTAGCTCCCTCAGCACCTGCTGCAGATCCAGTCTAGCAGCTATGCCCATTAGGGCTCGGCCAGTAGTGGTGCTGCCAAGCCACTCTTGATGATGGACATTGAAGTACCCCACCCAGAGTGCAATCTGTACTCTAACCACCCTCAGTGTTTCCTTTATGTGGTGTTCAACATGGAAGAGGTTGAGGAGCTGTGCTGATTGATGGTAATCAGCAGGTGGTTTCCTTGCCCATGTTTGACCGTTTGCCATGAGCCCTCATGGGGTCCAGAGTTAATGTTGAGAACACCCAAGGCAATCCCCTCCTGAGTTTCCTCCACCGTGTCACCGCCACCTCTGGTAGCACTGTCCCAGTGGTGGAACGAGATATTCCCACAGATGGTGATGGTGGTGTCTGGGACATTGCCTGTAAGGTATGATTCCGTCAAGTTCCTTGTCTTGAATTCACCTGTAGAATTGCCCGCAAGCCCTCAGATGCTAAGGAGGACTTTGCAGGGTCCTGGGTTTGCCGTTTCCGGTCCCTGGGTGGGTGGTCCACCCATTTTTCTTCCTTCTTGACTCCATTCTCTCTCTGCTTGTCCACTCTCTTTCCACCTATAATTGTGATTCCTTAGATGTCCTACCTCACATCAACATTTCCAATTTCCTGACCCTAACTGCTTCTCTTCACTATTGATGTCCAATCCCTCTACACCCCCAACCCTCACAAGGAGGGGTTGAGGGCTCTCCACTTTTTCTTTGAACAAAGGTCTGAACAATTCCCACCCACAGCCACTCTCTTCCGTCTGGCTGAACATGTTCTCTCCTTTAATTTATCTCACTTCCTACGAATAAAAGATGTGGCCATAGGGACTCACATGGGCCTCAATTACACCTGTTTTTTGTGAGCTACGTGGAACACTGCCTGTTCCAGTATAACTCAGGCTCCTTCCCACAACTCTTTCCTGGTACATAGACCACTGTATTGGTCCTGTTTCATACTCTTGTCTGGACCTGGAAATATTTATTGATTTTGCTTCCAATTTTCACCCCTTTCTCATCTTCACATGATACACTTCCCTTCTCATCCTTCACTTCTCTGTCTCCATTTCAAGTGATAATCTGTTGACCGATATTCATTACAAGCCTACCATCTCCCACAATTATCTTGACTACAGCTCCTCACACTCAGCTTCCTGTAAGGACTCCGTTCCATTCTGCGAGCTTCTGTGCCTGTGACGCATCTGTTCTGATGATGCTACCTTTCAGAAGGGTGCTTCTGATGCGTCTTCCTTTGTCCTGAACCGTGTTTCCCTCCCATTGTGCTTGATGTGGCCCTCAACTGTATCAGATCCATCTCCCGGATCTCTGTCCTCAACCCTTTCCTTCTTTCTCCTAAAACTATTTTAGGGTTCCACTTGTCCTCACTTTTCACCCCATCAGCCTCTTAATTCAAAGCATCATCCTATTCCATTTTTGCCAATTCCAGCATGATGTAACCAACAAATACAGTTTATCCTCACCTCCCCTATCAGTATTCTGTAGGGACCATTCCCTCCGACATACCCTGGTCCGCTCCTCCATCATCCCAACACCGCATCCCCTTTGCATGGCCCCTTCCCATGAAGTTGCAGAAAGTGTAACAACTTCCCCTTTTTCTCCATACCTTTCAAGGACCCAAACACTGCTTTTAGATGAAACAACGATTCATTTACATTTCTTCAATTTCTTCTATCGTATTTGCTGCTCACCACGCAGTCTCCTCTAAATTGGGGAGATTAAACACAGACTGGGTGGCCACAGAATACCTTCAGTCAGCCTGCAAGTTTGACTCTGACCTTCCTGTCACTTGCCATTTTAACTCACCATCTTGCTCTCATGCTCACATTTCTGTGCTTGGCCTGCTGCAATGTTCCAGTGAATCCCAAGACAAACTGAAGAAACAGAATTGTATCTTCCAATTAGGCACTTTACAGTCTTTTGGGCTTAATATTTAGTTCAAATAATTGAGACTATGAACTCTCTCTTCTATTTTGATATTTTATCCCAATCCCTGCCTCCCCAGGGCTTTTTGTAACTTGTTTTGCTTTGACAGAGTGCTGGCCCTTGTTCTGCTTTAACACATTCTGTATTCTTACCTTTATGCTATTATCAGCACCTTCTTTAGTCTTTAACATTACAATGCACACTCCCTTTGTCTTGTGTCTATGACATCTTTGTCAATCTCTCCTGAGCTCCAACCTACCCCTGAGTCTCTGATTTAGTCCACCTTCTCCTCCAACTGTAAAATTCATCACATTTCTACCTCTCCTCAGCTCTGAAGAAGAGTCATACAGACTTGCAACATTAACTCTGTTTCTCTCTCCACAGACCTGCTGAATCTGTCCAGCACTTTGTTTTTATTTCATATTCTTGCTGCCACTGTTCCATTTATACCATGGACCATAGGTTTGCTGTATCAAATGCATTTGCTTTATCAAATGCCTTTTGGATGTCCATGTATTGTACACCACATTAACCACAGTATCCTCATCAACCCTCCCTGTTAGCTCCTCAAAAAATTCAATTAAATTAGTTTAGCTTGATTTGCCTTTAACAAATCTGCACTGGCTTTCTTTAATTGATCCATGCTTATCAAATGATTATTGATTTTGTCCCAGATTATCATTTCTCAAAACATTTTCACCACTAAAATTAATCTGACTGGCATACAGTTGCTGGATTTATCCTTACACTGTTTTTTTGAGCTAAGAGAGTAGCACTGCCAATACCTGCTAGGCGTTCATCTGGAAGAATGGACACGTGTTTATTGGCTTTAGCTCAATGGGTATCACTCCCACCTTTAAGTCAATACGTTGTGAATTTAAATCCTACTCCAGTCTTGAACATGCCGAGCGAAATTCTCCACAATGGCCGACGCCGGAGTGAAACCCGGAGTGTTTCACTCCGGCGTCGGAGTCTGCTCCTCGCCCCCTATTCTCCCTAGGAGCGGCGTTACGGGAAACTCGGCCGCTGGGCCTTGACGCTTGCGTCAAAGCGGCGCGCCGAGAATGACGTGGCCGGCGGCACCTAAGTGACGTCAGCCGCGCATGCGCAGGTTGGCCGGCTCCAACCCGCGCATGCGCGGTTGCCGTCTTCCTCTCTGCTGCCCCGCAAGACGTGGCGGCTTGATCTTGCGGGGCGGCGGAGGGGAAAGAGTGCGTCTCTTGGAGACGCCAGCCCGACGATCGGTGGGCACCGATCGCGGGCCAGTACCCTCACGAGCACGCCCGTGGTGCTCGATCCTCTTTCCGCCCCCCACAGGCCCCACACTTACCTGTCGCGTGCTGTTCACGCCGGCAGCGACCAAGTGTGGTTGCTGCCAGCGTGAACCCGTTGGGGTCGTCAGGCCGCTCGGCCCATCCGGACCGGAGAATCGCCGGTCGCCGGGAAAAACAGCGAGCGGCAATTCTCCGAGCGGCGTGTCGCAAAACGCGACACGTCATTTTGGGGGGGGGAGTGGGAGAATCGCGGGGTGTGCCAGAGCGGCCCTCCCGCGATTCTCCCACCCGGCGTGGGGAGCGGAGAATCGCGTCTGTCATCTCTGATGATGCACTAGTGCAGTACTGAAAGTGTGCTGCACTGTCAGATGTTGGTTTTTGGTTGACATGTTCAACCCATCTGCTCCTTCAAGTGGACATAAAGGATCCTCGGGCACTATTCAGAGAAGTTTTCCCTATCTTGGCCAATAATTATCTGTCAATCAACCCCAGAACGATAGATTATCTGATAATTTATTTTGCTGTTTGTGAAAACTTACTCTGCACAAATTAGTTGGACAGTTCCAACATGACAGGTCAAGAAGTACTTAATTTGCTGTAAAAGCTTTGATTATCCTGAGGTTCCGAAAGATGCTATAGAACTGAAAATCTTTTCTTTGAGTTTTTTAAATAATAATAATCTTTATTAGGGTCACAAGTAGGCTTACATTAACACTGCAATGAAGTTACTGCAATGAAAATGCCTGAGTCGCCACATTCCAGCGGTTGTTCGGATACACAGAGGGAGAATTCAGGATGTCCAATTCACCCAACGAGCCCACGTCTTTCGGGACTTGTGAGATGAGGAGCACCCAGAGGAAACCCATGCAAACACAGGGATAATGTGCAGACTCTGCACAGACAGTGACCCAAGCTGGGAATCAAACCTGGGTCCTTGGCGCTGTGAAGCAACAGTGAAAACCACTGTGCTATCATACCTCACTTGCTAGATTACGTTCAATACAGAGGACACCTCTCCCCACTGTCCGTTTGGCATTTATGATTATAACAGTCCACAGAAATGTAACAAATTGGATCTAATTATTCTGTGCTTTGGCCACATTATGATCAGAAACCCTTACCTTTACCTGTCACTTCATACCCTTTTATTGATTGCCATATGCTATGAAAAAAATGAATGCATTTATTTTAGCTGCATGTTTTGCTTTCACGTAACATTTTTTGTACTACACTGTTAAGGTGCAGGAGTATATAATAAACATAATACAACTTGAGAGACCATAACAAGCTTTTGATAGTAAATCTATAATCTAATCTTCTGCTTGTTTGTATCTAACACAGCCTATAGTCAAGGAGGTAGTCATAAAACTAAGTTAAAGATTAAAATCAATAATATCTTGCTTTCCGTTCAGCTGTACTGTATCAAGTCTTATTTATTCGTAGGCAGCTTGTCCATTCTGACCAAAAATAATTCCTCTAGTTTATTTTTGTAACTTGCCCAGTGAAATTACCGCATCTGATTCGTCGGCATATGGTGAAATGGACCAGGCTACCAACTGGATCAGCTTTTGCTTAATGTATATATTCCATAACCTTGAGAAGAAACATGGATTTTTTCGGTCAATTGTTGTGTCAAACATTACTTGCTTCACATAATGTTGCTGCTTGATACTTCAGCCTTGATCCATCAGATGACAGCCTCATCGCTCCCTCGCTTGCTGGATTACTATCAATGCTAAAGCTGGCATACACATCAGACCATTCCATTTTCAGTCATTTGGAAGATGTTATGCAGTGCCATAACACTTGCCCACATAAACAGAGCTTCAAAGTGCTTAAGGCTTGCAGCTGCCCAGATTAGAATATGCAGAACACATAAAGTAACAGAGAAACTGTTATCACCGGCAAACATGTATAGAAGATTGATCAGTCCTGGGCATTGTGCCTCAGGAAGGATATATTAACCTTGGAGAAGGTGCATCGCAGATCTATCAAAATTATACTGGGGCTAAAAAGGGTTAAATCATCAGATGGATTGCATAGACTTTGCATTCTTTTGAGTATAAAAGATTAAGAGGTAATCTTATTAAGGTGTTTAAGATAATTAAGGGAATTGATAAGGTAAATGGAGATAAACTATTTTCCCTGGAGAGAGGTCGAGTCCAAACTAAAGGGACGTAATCTTACAATTGCAGCTGGATCATTCAGGGGTTGTCAGCAAGCACTTCTTAACTTCTTGGTGGAAATATGGCATTCTGGCACACCAAAAATCTATTGTGGCAGTTAACTGAAAAATTCAAAACTCAGGTGGGTACATTTTTATTGAAGAATGTGGAACCAAGGTTGGTAAATGGAGATAAGATACAGATCAATCATAATCAAATTGAATAATGAAACAGGCTTGAGGACTAAATAGCCATCTCTTATTCCTGGATCCAAGATGAATTACAGCAATTTGCATGCTTAATTCACTGTTTGCTACATAAAAGTGGAAAGTCTTCCAAAGGTTTCTTTATCCCTGTTCACCAGGGACTTATTTTTGCCAACAGTCATAATGAATTTTTAAAAATATTTTTGTTTCACAAATGAGGTTTAATTATCTTACATGAATTAGATCCATAAAGGTCCATCTTTAGGGATGGTCTTTTCCCACTTGTTTATAGTTGTTGCTTTGAGTTATGCAGACTGGTGTGCTTGAAATTTGTCGAAATCTCACTGCTGGTTCTTAATGCACTGTAGTGTTCCAGAAACAATCTTAAGCAAACATATCAGGCTTAAAAGAAAAACTGCCGATGTTGTGAATCTGAAAAACAAACAAAAATGTTGTAAGCATACAGGAGATCCATCAACAAAAAAGGGAAGGCATGTTCAGATATTTGCTGGAGACCATGCATCATTCACCTTAAACTTCAACCTTCATTTTTCCTTTTTATATGCTGAGATACCTTCTTTGTATTTCCAATTATTTCTGTTTGTAAATAAAAAAAATAAAGATTCAAACTTGAGTCTCACTCGAAGAAAAAGCGATCATCTTTATAGCGCATTTCAAAACTTCAGGGCATCCCAGGCACTTTCAGCCAATCAAGTACCTTTTAAAATGGTGTCACTGTTGTCGTGTAGGAAACACGGCAACCTATTTGCACACAGCAAGGTCCATATACAGCAATAGGATAATGACCAGGTAAGATTTTTTAAAATTATATTAAATAAAGAATGTCCAGGACACTAGGGAAAATACCTTCTTCTTTAGAATTGGACCATGTGATCATATCTACATCCACCTGAGAGGGCAGATAGGGCCTTAGCTTAACATCACTTCTAAAAGACTAGTTGTAACAGACCATTAACTGTGCCATAAATAACCGTCAGAAGGAATGCAGTACCTAAAGAACTAAGATCAGAAAACCCAGTCATGATGCTCTTTTGTAGTCTGATTTATTCTTCAAAAGGCATTATGTGTGATAATTATGCTGTTGGGATGATTTAAGAGCCCACAGATTGTCTGTGAATGTGAATTCAGATTTGTTCCAATTGTTTAGTCAGAGAAGTGGTGAAACCATAAAAGATGCAACCACACTTGAATCTAAGGATGAGCACTGATAGCAAATATTCTGAATGATTGCCTGTTCCAAGTATTCAAAGGGAGGTCATGAGCAACATGCCTTCTCAAACAGAAATAACTTAAAACATTCAATATAAATGTGATTGAAGTCCGAGACAAGCTAAAAAGACCCCAAACAAATAAATCAACAGGGGTTGTTGATTTTTAATCCAGACTGCTGAGCAAGATTAGGCAGAACATTTCTGAGCCTCTGATAACCATAATGGACAAGAGGGCGGGTTCCAACAGATTGGAAATCATTTGCAGTGCTTATTTTCAAACAGAGTGACAAAAGCTGCACATTTAACAACAGTTTCAATAGTTTGCCATTATCCATCTCAAATAAGGGAATAAATTATTAGGAGTAAAATTAAGGATTATCTATGAGCTAATAACCTAGAAAGCAATAGCCATCTTGGATTCAGAAGGGAAGATCCAACTGAGAAACCTTCCCCAACTTCTTGAGAAATATCATTCCAGTCTGATTGTGAAACAACATCTTGTGAAAAATTGTTCCATATAAAATGTTATTAGTTAAACGTTCATTTGTTGGGATTTGGGAATAATGAATACTCACTTAACAATTTAACTTGTGGTAAGGAAAGATAGCGAGTCAACTGCCTCAGGGCTAGGGTGTTGGGACCACTGGGGCGAGATTCTCCGAAATCCTGGCCAAGTGTTGACACCGGTGTAAACACCAGAGTGGTGTACGTCGGCGTCAACGGGCCTCCTGGCCCAGTTACTCTCTGGATTTCAGGGGGCTAGAAGGGCGGT
Source organism: Scyliorhinus canicula (assembly GCF_902713615.1). Taxonomy (NCBI): domain Eukaryota; kingdom Metazoa; phylum Chordata; class Chondrichthyes; order Carcharhiniformes; family Scyliorhinidae; genus Scyliorhinus; species Scyliorhinus canicula. The sequence continues at coordinate 137,991,014 of NC_052147.1, forward strand.
GGAGTGCTGTGCGCTGCTCTGCCGCCGAAAGCCGGCCTTGCACGGTCGGCGCGCGTCTGCGCATGCGCGCGACGGCCGTCTCCGCGCTGGCACATGCGCGTTGTTGCTGGTGCAGAGCAACATGTCGGCGACTGAACAGCGGCCCTGCGCAGAAAGAGGTAGGCCCTCCTCCATATCGTGGCTATGCACCAATCGGAAGCCTCTGATCGCGAGCCTGGACCCCAAGGACGCCCCGCCCCCCCCCGCCCGGAGTCAGATCCCCCCCCTCCCCCGCCATCAGGACGTCCACATCGGCCGCGGATCCGGGCTCCCGCCAGAAGGTGCCAGGTTTCAACTATGCCAGCACGACTCAGTGGGAGTTTGGCCCGTTGCCCGTGGAGAATCGCCACGGGGGCCTATTTCAGCGGTACCGACCGGCGCCGCAGCGCCTGCGCGGGCGCGATTGCCGCCGATTCTCCGACTCGGAGAATCCCGACCCTGGTGTTTCTAAATTATAGAAATGATCTAGCATCATAAACCCAATGAAAAGTCGTCAGATTTGTAGTTGATACCAAACTGGGAGGAGCAGTGAAATTGGAAAAAACATTTCAAACGTGTGGTGATCACTACCACTGTATATATGAGTGTGCGTTCATTAGGGGATGTATGACAGTACCTGTATTACAGGTTTGCTGGTAAGCCCCTGCCGGCTAGCTCCGCCCCCAGGGAGCAGTATAAATATGCATGAGCTTCACTGAGATACCATTCTACAGCTGCAGCCAGAGGAATAGCATCTCACTGTAATAAAGCCTCTCTTGTACCTTAGAGTCTTTTGTGTGCAATTGTTAGCGCCACAATTTATTACAGTGAGATTTTCCCAAAACCATGGACATCAGAATCAAGCCTGATCGCCTGAAGCAGTCGCCACACGCCAGGAAAGACTTCAACCACTGGCTGGCTGTTTTCGAGGCCTACATCTCCTCAGCGGACCCTGAACCATCGGAGGCTCAGAAGGTACAACTCCTTTACTCCAGACTGAGCTCCAGCGTGTTCCCGTTGATCCAGGACGCGCCTAATTATGCCCGGGCCATGCAACTGCTCAAAGAAAATTACACACAATCGACAAACACTCTGTTTGCGAGGCATGTACTCTCAACTCGTGTTCAACAACCGGGTGAGTCGATTGAGGACTTCTGGCGGGCCCTTATCCCTCTAGTACGGGACTGCGACTGCCAGGCCATCTCGGCATCGGAACATTCGAATCTACTCATGCGGGATGCATTTGTTACGGGTATTGCATCGGACCCCATCCGGCAATGACTGCTGGAAGGGGCCGCTCTCGATCTTGCAGCAACAAAGACCTTAGCACTCTCAATGACGGCCGCATCCCGTAATGTGCAATCTTCCCCGCCAGCCACGCGGCCCACCTATCCTACCCCTCGTGGACCCCGCAACCGACTCCCCCCCCCCCCCCGACTGTAGCCGCTCCCGCGCAGTATGCCTGCGCCGTTCGCCGCACCCTGGGGGTCCCCGCTGCTACTTCTGCGGTCAGCAGAAGCACCCCTGCCAGCGCTGCCCGGCCCACACCGCGACCTGCAAGTCTTGTGGCAAGAAAGGCCACTATGCAGCTGTGTGTCAGTCCCGCGCAGTTGCCGCTATCGCGCCCGAACTCCCCTGTACGTTCTCCCCAACCTCTGTGCGACACTTTTACTGGGACTGGACTTCCAATGTAACCTCCAGAGCCTCACCCTCCAATTCGGCGGACCCCTACCCCCACTCACCATTTGCGGCCTCACGACCCTCAAGGTTGACCCTCCCTCTCTCTTTGCCAATCTGACTGCAGATTGCAAACCCGTCGCCACCAGGAGCAGACGGTAGAGCGCCCAGGACAAGACCTTCATCAGGTCCGAGGTCCAGCTGCTGCTTCGGGAGGGTATTATCGAGGCCAGCAACAGCCCCTGGAGAGCACAAGTGGTGATGGTTAAAACTGGGGAGAAACACAGGATGGTCATGGACTACAGCCAGACCATCAATCGGTACACGCAGCTCAACGCGTACCCCCTCCCTCACATATCTGATATGGTCAATCAGATTGCACAGTACCGGATCTTCTCAACAATTGACCTGAAATCCGCCTACTACCAGCTCCCCATCCGGAAATCGGACCGTCCCTACACTGCCTTCAAGGCGGACGGTTGCCTCTATCAATTCCTTAGGGTTCCTTTGGCGTCCCTAACGGGGTCTCAAAGAGAAATGGACCGAATGGTTGACCGGTACAGACTGCGGGCCACATTTCCGTACTTAGACAATGTCACCATCTGCGGCCATGACCAGCAGAACCATGACGCCAACCTTGCTAAATTTCTCCACACCGCATCTCTCCTTAACCTCAAGTATAACAAGGAGAAGTGTGTGTTCCGCACAGACCGCTTAGCCATCCTCGGCTACGTAGTCCAGAACGGACTGCTGGGGCCCGATCCCGACCGCATGCACCCCCTCATGGAGCTTCCTCTTCCCCACCTGCGCCAAGGCCCTCAAACGCTGCCTGGGGTTCTTTTCTTACAACGCCCAGTGGATCCCACAATACGCGGACAAGGCCCGCCCACTAATCCAGTCCACACAATTTCCCCTCACGGCTGAGGCATAACAGGCCTTCGCTTGTATTCGCTCTGACATAGCCAAGGCCGGGATGCACGCAGTAGACGAGACACTGCCCTTCCAAGTAGAGAGCAACGCTTCAGATGTCACCCTTGCCGCCACTCTAAACCAGGCAGGCAGAGCCGTGGCATTCTTTTCCCGCATCCTCCATGCCTCTGAAATTCGACATTCATCTGTTGAAAAGGAGGCCCAGGCAATCGTTGAAGCGGTGTGGCACTGGAGGCATTACCTGGCCGGCAGGAGATTCACTCTCCTCACTGACCAACGGTCGGTAGCCTTCATGTTCAACAACACGCAGCGGGGCAAGATCAAAAATGATAAAATCTTGCGGTGGAGAATCGAGCTCTCCCCCTACAATTACTTGTATCGCCCCGGCAAGCACAACGAGCCCCCAGACGCCCTCTCCCGAGGTACATGTGCCAGTGCACAAGTGAACCAGCTCCGTGCCTTGTACGAGAGCCTTTGCCATCCGGGGGTCACTCGGTTGTACCATCTGATCAAAGCCCGCAAACTGCCCTACTCCGTCGAGGAAGTACGGACAGTCACCAGAGAATGCCAGGTCTGTGCTGAGTGCAAGCTGCACTTCTACCGGCCAGACCGCGCACGCCTGGTGACAGCGTCCCGCCCCTTTGAACGCCTCAGCGTGGATTTCAAAGGGCCCCTCCCCTCCACCGACCGCAACACCTCCATCCTTAGTGTGGTCGATGAATTCTCTAGGTTCCCCTTCGCCATCCCATGCCCAGATATGACATCTGCCACCGTCATCAAGGCCCTTGATTCCATATTCGCTCTGTTTGGTTTCCCCGACTATATCCACAGCGACAGGGGATCCTCATTCCTGAGCGATGAGCTGCGTCAGTTCCTGCTCAGCAGGGGTATCGTCTCCAGCTACAACCCCCGGGGAAACGGGCAGGTGGAGAGGGAGAACGGGACGGTATGGAGGGCCGTCCAGCTGTCCCTACGGTCCAGGAACCTCCCAGCCGCTCGCTGGCAGGCGGTCCTCCCTGACGTGCTCCATTCCATTCGGTCACTGCTGTGCACCGCTACTAACAACACACCCCATGAACGTGTTTTTACCTTCCCTAGGAAGTCTACATCTGGGGTGTCACTCCCGACTTGGCTCGCTGCTCCAGGGCCAGTCCTTCTTCGTAGGCATGTCCGACACCTCAAGGCAGACCCCCTGGTGAGTAAGGTATGCCTGCTCCACGCGAACCCCCAATATGCCTACGTGGAGTTCCCCAACGGCCGCCAGGATACAGTCTCGCTCAGGGACCTGGCTCCCGCGGGTGCCGATCCCATGCCCATGCCCCTCCCTACCCACGCGCCACCCTCCTTTTCCCCAGCGCCCCCGACTTCAGCCCCATCAGGTCCATCCCTCGTCCCCCTGCCCACACTAGAGGACATGGAGGATTCTGGCTCGCTACCGGAGTCATCCCGCCACTGGCCAGCACCAACACAGCCAGCATCTATGCCATCGACGCCGACACCACCTGTGCAGATGTCGCCACCACTACTGCGTCGCTCTCAACGGAACGTTCGACCGCCGGTCCAACTCAACCTCTTACAGGCACTGGGTTGCCGATGGACTCTTGATACCCCCCCCCCCCCCCCCCCCGCCTCTGCAATTATATCACTTCTATGTATTATAGTTTCACGTCACCCCCGCCGGACTCATTTTTTACAGGGGGTGAATGTGGTGATCTCTACCACTGTATATATGAGTGTGCGTGCATTAGGGGATGTATAACAGTACCTGTATTACAGGTTTGCTGGTAAGCCCCTGCCGGCTAGCTCCGCCCCTAGGGAGCAGTATAAATATGCATGAGCTTCACTGAGATACCATTCTACAGCTGCAGCCAGAGGAATGGCATCTCACTGTAATAAAGCCTTTCTTGTACCTTATCGAGTCTTTTGTGTGCAATTGTTAGCACCACAAAACGTTACAGTATGAGCCGGACAAAATGTTTGTATGGTCTGAATAATGGCCGATCAACTTAAATACAGACAAGGGTAAGATGCAGCTTATGAGAAAGAAACACATCTACTTCATGCATAACCGTTGTGCTCTGCCCCAATGGCACTCATGGCGTTGAGACGGCTCAAGCATGTGGAGGACGCCCATCCGGACAGATCCCGTGCGGTCGGAATTCCATGTGGATTTTCACAGTAACTTCATTGCAATGTTAATGTAAGCTTACTTGTGACACTAATAAAGAAAGTTATTATTATTAGTCCTGCGCCCCAATAATTTGAGCCATCTCACGGAACGTCCCTCTGTGCCTTTCCATTTGATGCAGAGGGGCCTCCTATGTGGCCTGCTGACCCTCCAATTCTACCCTTCCTCCATCATCAGGACTGTTCTACCGCCTGGCAGTGGGAGAGGACCCAGTGGAGAGTCTTTACATGGGAGTCCTCCCTTTCTCCATCGGGGACCTGGCATGGAGGGTGTTGCACGCAGCAGTGCGATGCAATTGTAGGTTAAGGTGGTTCACAAACCCCTGGGCCACATGTCTTTTCTGCAGCCAAGGGGAGTCCACATTCCACATCTGTATAGATTGTCCAAGGTTAAGACTGTTTTAGTTATTTGAAGCGGCTGCTCCTCAACCTTTAATTGCACTTCAGCCCCATGCTCCTCATCTTCATTCATCCATTGTAGAGGCTGCGGGGTGAGGAGCAAGGAAGAGGTCCTCATAAACCTGCTCCTGGCCAAGTTGGTCATTAACAGGTCCAGGCAGTGGGTGATTGAGGGTGTCATCCGACCTGACTCTGATCCTCTACCCCGGCTGCATTCAGGGCTGAGTGGCCTTGAAAAAAGAGCACATGTTGTCCACCGGCAGGCTTCAGGCCTTCCGCAACCAGTGGGCGTCACGTGGGCTGGGGTGGATTATCACCCCCGGGAAAGATATTTTGATTTAATTTAATACATTTCCTTTTGGTGTTATGTTTTAGATACAGTGTCCCACCAGGGGCTGTCAGCTCTGACCATTTGGGTTTAATTTACTGATTTTTGTTTTATTCAAAAGAGTACACTTTGTGCATAGTAATTATAGAGCTAAGGTTGAAGCTGGAAGGGGTCGAAGAGTCTAGTAAACTCAACGTTAAGCATGTGCAAAAAATTTAGAGCAACAACTACATCAGCAACTTGTATTTATCTAGTACCTTTAATTGAATAAAATGGCCCAAAGTGATTCACAGGAACATTATAAGGATGTATTTGCCTAGATTCTCCATTGCCCGATTCTCTTTAAAGATTTATAAGTGTGGGAGCGAGTGGCAATTGCCGCGAGCTTCCCAGCGATCGGCCCAGCGAGGCCGGTAATGCTATTTAATGATAATTGGTCCACTTTATGAGGCCTCACAGGCTTCTCGCCGCAAATGAAGGCTCGCCAGCCAATTCAATGGTACTGTGCTCGTCAGCCCCCCCCCCCCCCCCCCCCCCCCCCACTAACAAGGTCGAGCAGCATTTGCCCCTCAGCCAACCCCAGCCAATGGCACCGGAGCAATGGCGTCGAGGAGACCAGCCCCAAGGTTTGACGAAGCTGACCTCGGGAAGCTCATAGACACTATGGGGGCCAGGAGGTATGTCCTGTTCCCCCGAGGGTCCAGGAGGGTTAGCCATGGGACAAGGTGATGGCAGCTGTGAGTGCATCCAGTGCAAGAAGAAGGTCAATGACCTAGACCGGGCAGCATGAGTGAGTAGACACCAATGTCTCCCAGAACCCCCCAGACCTGTCCGCTCCCACAGGAGCATCCACTCCCCCACTCTCCTTGCGAGCCCCCAACTCGCATTCCATCCCTCTCCCAGGAGAGGGCCCAGACGGCAGTGGTGTGCCAGACCTAATAATCCTCACTTCCTTCGTGGAGCGTGCCCTGGAGGTGACTGGGGTGGCCAAGGACAGATCAATCAGCCATGCAAAGGCTGGCGGACACCGCAGAGGTGAGGAACCACCGGGCTCTACCTGGAGAGCCTGTTAAACGTGAGTTATTATTGCCTTACTGACTGACCCATCCCTGACTGACCACGTCCATTCTCCCACAGGTCCAGCAGCCAACGGCGCCGGTCCATTCTGGGTGGCAACCTCTCCTGCCTCCCAGGAGACCACCTTGGAGAGGAGCTCCGAGGATGCCGCCGTAATAGTTGCAGCGCAGCTGCCATCCCCACCCTCCACCAGCGCAGATAGTGCAGGTGGGAAATGTTAGTGGTCAGGCATCTGGAACACAATCTGGTAAGCACCACACTGCTGCTGATGTGGATCAGATGGAGGCTCGAACATTCAGGGAGACACAGCGGAACCCAGAACCCAGCTGGGTGCCAGCCTGGTGCTGAGCCTGTGGAACAGAGTTACCCGGAGCTGATGGAGACATTAGGGAGCAGCCAGGACAATCACAGGGAGATTCCAGTGTCACTCCAGCAGATCCATAGCCACTTGGGAGGTGTTCCAGAGGCTATGGGCGCAGGAATTGTCGCTGGCAATATGTGGCATTGGGTTCAACACTGTTAGAATGGCGACTGCAGTGGAGAGCCTGGTGCATAACGTTGGCACCATTAGTGATGTCCAAGGCGTCGCGCAGTTGATGACGGCCATGGCTGAGGGTCTCGACAGAATGTTTGGCTCCCTGGAGGATGTCACCCACGACCAGGCTGACTTTGATGAGGTTCTGTGGGACATGTCCTGCTCTCAGAGGTGCTGCAGAGCTTGTCCCAGTCACAGGTGGGCATTGACGAGGCGCTGCAGAGCAAAGCCCAATCAGTGAGGAGCATCGCCAACGGCGTCGATACAATGGTACAGACCATAGGGAACTGCCAGGGCTGGCAGAGCCAGATGATGCAGGGGCAGCTGGGGCTTGAACCAGCTGTTCCTCTGTCCCATGGTGAACCCCAGTGCCCTATGGGCACCAAGCGGGAGAAGGGGGCACTGAGCGTCAACCTGGACCCATCCCATGGTGTGGTGATGGTGGCCATCGGTTCCCCCGGGGTTACAACCCTCTGATGAGACTGCGTGTCACAGTCAGCACCACAGGGCAGCATGACTGTGCATGTGCCACCAACAGATGGTCAAGGGCCCTCCAGCCCCCAGAGACTGCCCACCAGGGGCATCGCAGGCCACGGGATGAGGTAAGTAGCTGACTGGCTCCACCTCTGATGTGCATCGTGAGGAGATACCTCGACATAGTGGTAGAGCTAGGAAGGCCAAGCACATTGAGGATCACTGAGGGCAATGGGAAGGGGGGGAAGGGAATGGGTGGGGAGGTTGGTACCATGGGGAAGGTGGGTGTTGTATTACACATTAAACATCCTTGTGCACAACCATTATGACACTTTTGTCACTTTCTTCCACAATGTGCCAACCTCCGAATGCTTGGCCCATCTCTCCAGACATTACCCCATCCCCAGGCACACCGCGTACAGGTGATAGGCGTGAGCGAGCACTCTGCAGACAGGCAGGGGTCAGACTATGGCATAGATTGAGGAGCACTGGTGCTCAGCTCTCTGTGGGTTGTCATCACACCCCTGCCCTCGACAGTGACCCACTGAAAAAGGGCGGCAACTGGAGTGCTTTCCGCCAAGAAGACGCCGCCTTTACTGAGAAGCATTTTATAATGCTGTGCTGCTAGCTTGTGAGCCTGACAAATCTTAACTGTTTGTTCCAAAGACAGTTCCGATTCCCTCAGCAACCATTTCCTCAGCTTATTTTCATTCACACCAAACACAATCTCGTCCCGAATCATGGAAGATTCCACTGCAGAAAAATTACATGTTTTAACTTTAAATCAGTGATGTAATGTTCTTTGGAATCTTCGGTCTTCCATAAACGTGATCTAAACACATAGCATTCATAAATTTCATTCTTTCTGGGGGTGAAATCTTCATCATATCTTCAAATTACATAGTTAAAATTTTTACTATTTTCTTTGTTTGCAAACTTAAACGTATTCAACACAGCAATTGCTTCGGACCCTGCTACTGTTAGGAGCATCACTTTCTTACGCAAATCTGACTGATCTCCTAAATTTACTGCAGTAAGAAAAAGATTAAATTGTGTTTAAACACACGTCAGTTGCTGTGCACTTTACCATGAAATCTGAGACTCATTGGCGGCTTCAACGACTCCATATTGTTAATTCTGGCAATCTGCAAAATCTTCAAATCACTATGGTCATCGTGGCAGGATGATAGTTTTCTTTTCAGTGTTTAATACTAAATCAAGCCTGGTACCATGTAGTGTTCTTGTTTGATGGCCTGATTTATATTACAAGAACACTTGTAGCTAAAGCTATAAACAATTTATTAACATAAACTGTGGGTCAATTATATACAAAACAATAGATGAATACCAGTATTAACATGCAGAAGCAACCATTCTCTTCCAGCTCTCCAGTCAGTCTGAGGTCATCTGACTCTAACATTCACTTTTCTACTAATGCGACTCCTAGTGGTCAGTCGGTAAATTACAACACAACCATAATATCAACAAACCTTGCCCCCACTTGCTACCTTGTGACCACCCTATTTATCCTTTCTGTTAGAACACTGGACCCAGATTGGTTCAAGTGAAGACTGTCCCGAAGATGCAAATCCCTCCTGTTCCAATACTAATGCTAATGCCTCATGAAATTCATTTCAACTCAGAGATGCACTGAATCAAAAAGGATTACAGTACCTCAACATCCAGCTGATGTCTGATCGTAGCACATTATACAGATCAATGCCCAGTGTCCTGGGAACGGTCATAAATTGTCTTCTTTCTGCAGGAGTTCACTGTGCCACCTGTATTTCAGCCACCATGATGAAATAGAGGTTTTCTACTGGATGAGAAGAGCTATCAGCTGACGAAATGACTAGCAACTGTGGGAAACCTATAAATACATGGGCTGTATGAATATAATGGAAAGACATAGAACATAGAACAGTACAGCACAGAACAGGCCCTTCGGCCCTCGATGTTGTGCCGAGCAATGATCACCCTACTTAAACCCACGTAACCCGTATACCCGTAACCCAACAATCCCCCCATTAACCTTACACTACGGGCAATTTAGCATGGCCAATCCACCTAACCCACACATCTTTGGACTGTGGGAGGAAACCGGAGCACCCGGAGGAAACCCACGCACACACGGGGAGGACGTGCAGACTCCACACAGACAGTGACCCAGCCGGGAATCGAACCTGGGACCCTGGAGCTGTGAAGCATTGATGCTAACCACCATGCTACCGTGAGGCCCCAAATGTTTTTTCTGAAACAATGCATCTGCTGCCTGAAATACCCTGGAGGAATGCTGCATTACTTGACAGAGTGGGTGCAAGAAATTAGTTGGTCTTCTGTATGCTGTATAACCTTGCTCTTAAGAAAGAATTGCCCTTGCAACCAGCTATATGATAAGCAGCTAAGGAACATTAAATGGAGGAGGAGAAAGGAAGAGGCCAATATTGACAGCCTCTTTTTTGCCAGGCTGTCCATGAACAATCCATTCGACATTAATACAACGAAAAACAACTCCAACTATCCATTCACTGCCAGACCCACACTTTACCATCCCTCTGCTACTGACCATCACAGCACCAGCTTGGCTACAATGAAAAATAAAAGCCATCACAGAATAAACATTTCAAACCAAATGTAAAACTCAAATTATGTCATATTGCATGGATGTATAAGCTTAATCAATCTAAAGATATTAGTGAGAAAGGATCTGGCCTCAACAAATCATAAAGTAGAATCAGTAGGGTGGAAATTAGGAATAATTAGAGTCAGTAAAATGCTGGTGGGAGTAGTTTATAGGCTCCTTAACCATTGGATAAAGCATTAAACAATAAATTATTGGTGCTTGTAACAAAGGCAATGTAATAATTGTGGGGACTTTAATCTTCATATAGGCTGGGACAATCAAATTGACAGGAATGGTGCAGAAGATGAGTTTTTCGAATGTTCTTGTGACAGTTTCCTGGAGCAATATATTGTGGAACCGACTGGAAATAAAGTTATCTTAGATCTTCGAATGAAGCGGGGTTAATTAGAAATGTCACAGTAAAAGATTCACTGGAAAATTGTGATCATAATACCATTTAATTCCATGTTAAGCTTGAAAGTGACATATTCCAAACATAGATAAGAATCTCGAACTTGAGCAAAGCAGTTTATTTAAAATTATGGAGAGAACTGGCTACGGTTAATTGGGTAAATAGACAGAAATTGTGGAGAGAACTGGCTACGGTTAATTGGGTAAATAGACAAAAAGGTAAGGTGGTAAATAAACAATGGGAAACATTTAAAGAAACAGTTCAAGATGTTTACAAAAATACATACCATTTGAAACACAAAATAAGGCTTACCTATCAATGGCTCACTCATTAAGGACTATATAATATTAATAATCTTTTATTGTCACAAGTATGAAATTACTGTGAAAAGCCCCTAGTCGCCACATTCCAGCGCCTGTTCGGGTTAGCTGGTACGGAATTGAACCCGCGCTAATGGCCTTGTTCTGCATTACAATCCAGCTGTCTAGCCCACTGAATTAAACCAGCCCTTTTCAGATGTAAAGAAGAGGCTTATAATATTGTAAAGAATAGTAGCTAATCTGAGGATTGGGAGTGTTTTCGAAACCAGCAAAGGATCCACCATAAATTTGATAAAAATGAAAACAATATAAAGGGCTGGATTTACTGGCTGTTCAGGATGGTGAGAAATTCCGGTCCCACGTCAGCACACGGGTTTCCTGGCGATGAGGGGTGCTGTCACTGGGAAATCCCGTTGACAACAGCGGGATCTGTAGATCCTGTTGCTGGGTCACCTCCTCTGTTGAAAAACACGTGGCGGGGTTGTAGGTAAATCATGCCCAATATGAAAATAAACTAGCCAGGCATATAAAAACAGAATGTGAGGACAATTATATGTATCTAAAGAGGAAGAGAGTAGCTAAATAATCATGGTCCCTTAGAAGCAGAGACAGGAGAAATTATCAAGGGGAATGAGGAAATGACAGAGGCATTGGACAAATATTTTGTGTCCGTCTTCACAGTAGAAGACAAGTTGCATAGAATTTAAAGTAATTATAATCAGCAAAGAAAACATATTTTAAAATCTTAAAGGCTAAAATCCAACAGATGTCTGGGACCTGATGGCCTTTGCCCTAGGGTTCGAAAAGAGATAACTTCAGAGATAGTGGATGCGCTAGCTATGGTTTTCTAATATTCCTTAGATTTGGGAATGATCACACTAGCTTGGAAGTTGGTAAATGTAACACTGCTTTTCAAGAAAGAAGAGACAGATCGAAAAAACAGGGAACGACAGGCCAGTTAAGCTAGACTGACACCATTCATGAGAAAATATTAAAATCTATTAGTAAGGAAGTTTTATCGAGGCACTATTATGCGTATTACATGTGTATTTCGCATTATACAACTGGAGCAAACCAACATGGTTTTCCAGGAATGAAATCCTGGTTGATAAATTTATTAGAGGTTTTTAGGATGCAATTGGTAGGTTGATAAACGGGAACCAGTAGATGTAGTAAACCTGGATTTCCAAAAGGCATTCGATAAGGTTCCATACAAAAGGTTACAGGCAAGGTAAGGGCTCATGGAGTTGGGGGTAATATATTGACATGGAAAATGGATTGGTTGGCAGACAGCAGGCAAAGAATGAGAATATGGAGATGGGGTGTTATGGAGAGTTATGGCAGCAGCTCCAATTTCTTCCAATCACATGGTGTCCAGGAATCTCTCCAGTATTACCACCTACCTTGGCACACATTGGAAGGAAACTCAACCTGTTTGCACACATTACGAATGAATCGTCAGTGTCCATCAAGATCCGGGTGGGACTTGAACCTGGTGCTCCTAGTTTGAGGCAAGCATACTACCCCTTGTACCACGAGACCTCCCTAGCAAGCAATTAGGAAAGGATTGGCATGTTGGCCTTTATATACAAGGGATTAAGGTACAAAAATAAATCAGTCTTGTTCAACTGTACAGGGTTTTGATGAGATGATGGCTGGAACTTTCCGGCTGTTCACACTGGCGGCATCTTCCAGTCCTGCCAGCAGCGCACACCCACCATGGGTTTCCCAGGGGCAAGGGGTGAATTCAACAGGAAACCCTGTTGACAGTGGCAGGACCGGAAAACCCCACCACCAGCCAATGGGAGGCCACCTCTGGCCGTGAAAAACGTGGTTAATTCCAACCCACATCTAAATAATGGGTGCAATTCTCCCATGCACCCACCGACAGGATCAATGGCATGCAGGGTGGGAGAATACAGAGGGATGCACAAAACTGGGGCGGGATTCTCCTCAACCTGTTTAAGTGCTGCTCAACCTCGTTAGCCGGAGGTGCCTTCATTTGGGGCATGAAGCCCATTGTGCCTCGTTAAGTAGACCAATTAACGTTATATTGCATTGCCGGCCTCACCGGGTCGAGCGCCAGGAAGCTGGCTGCAGTTCACCCTTGCTACCACACTTGGAAATCTTTCTGGAGAATTGCGTCCTAATTGTCGTTTGATAGTGGTGGGGACCTCACTGGCAGAGCCGGCAGGAAACTCATCACTGACAAATTTTTCAGTTAAATTCCACTCATGTCAGTAAGTAGTCCGACTTTAAAGTTTAATTGTGTCATGTCCACTGGAACAGCTGGAACTGACACATCGATTCAGAAATTGAAAATCAGCAACAGAATTGGAAATTGGACTTTGTGCATTGCAGTGATGGTTTGAGCAGAACTCCTGAGATGGTCACAAAGGTATAAAGTAGACTGCACACACTAAAAACTTGTATTTCTGCATTATTCCTGCTAGCACAGATTACACAGAATTTACATTTTTACTAAGTATTTACAGCACAGGAACAGCCCATTCATCCGGAAAAGTCAATGCAGTGTTTATACTTCACATGAACCTCTTTGCACATTACTTCATTTCACCCTATCAGCATTTCCTTCTGCTCCTCTCCTTCTTGTAGGTATCTAGATTCTCCTTAAATCAGGGGAATTAGCTGCTAACGTGAATTAAGCTTTAAGCTGAAAATTGATATGGATGTAAATAAAACAAAGGCCAAAATAATTAAGTGGGGGGTGGGGGGGAGAAGGGAGCTGATTTTAAAGGGATGAAAATGGAACTGGGGAAATTAACTGGAAAACGGTACTGACAAAGAAATAGGACAGCAGTGGGAAACATCTAAATCAGAGATCAATTGAGTTCAGGAGAAACATATGCTGTTAGAAAGCAAGAATAAACTAGCCAGTAATTAAACACCATGGATACATAAAGAAATAAGGTGAACAATGAATCTTATGAAAATGGCCTACACTAAGCACATAGACAGCAATAGGAGGGTGACAAAAGAAACTATGAAAAGATTGGGAAAGAAAAAGAAACAAATTTAGCAAAGCAAAGAAAAACTGGAAAATTACATTTTCAAGGAATATAAAAATAAATATTCTATTGTCACTTCCATAGAAACCATACAGAAACCATATAGAAGGGGGCCATGCGGCCCATCAGGTCTGCATCGACCCTCCGAAAGAGCACTGTACTTAGGCCCTAGCACTATCCCCGTAACCTTGTTACCTAACCCTGCACACTGTTGGACACCAAGGGGCAATTTATCATGGCCCATTCACCTGACATCTTTAGACTATGGGAGGAAACCGTAGCAACTGGAGGTAACCCACACAGACATAGGGTGTCATCCAAACGTACAGACTCCACACAGGCAATCATCCAAAGCCGGAATAGAACCCAGGTCCCTGGTGCTGTGAGGCAGCAGTGCTAACTACTGTGGCGTCATCACATAATGCCCCTAGCGAATAAACACAACTTTACAGGCAATGACAGCCAAATTGAAATATTAAAATATTACTTTGCCGCTGTGTTTATCAGGGAAACTAACAAATGGGACATAACATTGCAAGAAGAGATCAAAAAGCTTTTAAAGACATTGAAAATAGAGAGGAGAGAAATAATTACTAAACTAATCTCTGCAGGCAGAAGGGCAGGTTAATAGGATGGTGAAAAAGGCATATGGGATACTTGCCTTTATCAATCGAGGCATAGATTACAAAAGCAGGGAGGTAATGTTGGAGTTGTGTAGAACTTTGGTGACGCCACACCAGAGTACTGTGTGCAATTCTGGACGCCACATTATCGGCAGGATGTGATTGTACTGGAGGGGGTACAGAGGCGATTCACCAGAATGTTGCCTGGGATCGAACATTTAAGTTATGAAGAGAAGTTGGATAGGCTTGGGTTGTTTTTTCTGGAGCAGGGAAGACTGAGGTGCAACCCGATCGAGGTATACAAGATTATTAGGGGCATGGATAGGGTGGGCTAGGGAACAGCTGTTCCCCTTAGTTGAAGGGCCAGTCACGAGGAGACACAAGTTCAAAGTCAGGGACAGGAGGTTTAATGGGATTTGAGAAAAACCTTTTTTACGCACACTTCATCAGTGCTATTTAAGAGGATCATCAAATAATTTGTGGTTAGCTGCTGATTGATTTCTAGTGTTTATTATTATAGCTATGGACATGTTTGGTGCTTTAAGTTGCTGAAATCTACAGGAAGCTATGAGGCACATCCTGAAGTACTCAATCATGACTTCAAGGATTCTCCACAAATCACTTGCTTCCAGACCTGAGTACAGTAGTTTACATCCCCTTTGACTTATAACATAACAGGGATAATGAGTAGAGGTGATGAGAGTAGGAAAAGCTGCAGAAAGAGGGGGTGGGAGAATCTGACCAGGAGGCCATAACTGACCAGAGTGTTGTCGGAGCAATTACCTTACCTGAACCTTAACAAACAATAGTATGTGAAACATTTCCACTTCACTGAAGAAGTGCTCAATCAAATCTGCCATGTGTTTCAGCCACAACTGAAGTTTCAGAATAGGGTGAGATGACGTTCTCAGTGGTTGGGAATGTCACGATGTTGTGAATGGTGATGATTTCTATGCATCTGCTCCTTCCAAGCTGGAGTAAGCGATATTTGCAACATCTCAGTTCACGATCGACTGTTACATAGGAGAAGTCACTGAGGCTGTATATTCCAGGAGAGTAAAATACATTTTACAATCCCTTGTCAGATTTATGCAGATGGACTGAACATATAATTTTGCTAAGAGTTGCAGGCTGTTTTTAGGTATGGTAGGCTAACTTGCACATGCTAGCCTGTCACAACTTTGCACCCATTGCTCAGGTGTGCAGCCATTCACGAGTTAGCTGATGCCATAGTCATCTAAATAAGTAGGCAGTGCAAAGTTAGGATGCAATCAGCAGTAAAAGCACATCACAATTCCTGCCGCTGCTTTCAAGCCTGATCAAATTTTACAGCACTTTTTGGCGAGAACAGAACTCGGTGCCATAAATGTACCTCAGCCACTGATATATCCAAGAGGGAAGTTAGGAGAATTTTTTTTAATGCAAAGAATAAAAATGAATTAGCATTAGAATGTCATTGAAAGCCTGCGCATTCCTCTGTGTCACAATTAAAAGAAAGAACTTGAATTCATATGGTGCCTTTCACAATCTCAGGATGATATAAATATCTTTACAAGCAATGCCGTATTTTTGAAGAGGAATAACTATTGTAATATAGGAGAGGCAACAGCCAACTTGCACCACGGCAAGATCCCACAACAGAAATGTAAACAACCCAATCATCTGTTTTAATGATCTTTTAGGATAGATTTTGGTCAGAACAATGGGGATACCTCCCCTGCTTTTCTTTGGATATTATCATTTCTTTAAATGAAGTCTGCTTATAATCAAAGAAAATGGTGAACATCTAAGTCCAAACACATCCCTACAAACAGGCTGATGAGCTGGCTGGCAATAAGCACATGCCAGCTCTACAACATAGGCGAAACAATGGCATACCACCCTTAAAAGAAGCAAATAACCTTTGTGCACTGCACTTGTGTATGACTGTTGCTTTTTTGTTTAACAAAATAATGAAGAATGTACAAATTCAATATGTAGAAGCCCTGCCATCAATTCAGCGCTTCAGTGATCTGAATGTCATATTTAATGCTGCCCCAGCGCAAAGTGAGTACACCTGGAAACATTCCTTACCTAGATGAAACCCCCCACACCCCACTGGCACCCTCATGGCATTACCCTGGCATCAAACTTGACATCACACTGGACCCCCCTGGCATCACCCTGATACAACCCTCTCTCCCCCTGAGTGCTGTGCTCACCTCTGAACTCCCCTCGGAGTACAGGTCGGCAGGTGTGTGCCTTGTGAGACTAGTCATGCATTGCGCCATTCTGACATCACGCCGCCATGGACGCATTACTTGACATGGGGGTATGATTCAGGCCTAACAGTCCGATAATGATATGCAAATGTATTCCCATGATGTTCCTGACATTGAGTGGTGGGAAATGCGACCCGCCACTGACGGGGCGACCGGACGATCGCTTCCTGCTTTTACATCAATGGGAAACACAACTTTGACCATCACACAATATTTTCCTCTCTCGCTGCCAAACCTGTCTAACTCGACCAGGAATGGAAAACCCTGACCAGTGACGATCTACAGTCAGACTATCTGCTCACATGATTTTGCTAGTGATAGAACAGTTGAATTTGAATGCTACTTGACTGTCCTATATTTAGGACGTTCTGTGCGGATTTCACACCTGCTTTCATAATAAACTCAACACAAAAACCAAGGGCTGGATTCTCTGCCGGCAGGTTGCTCTGTTTTGCCGGCAGCCCGGGGGGTTCCCGACGGCATGGGGATGCCCCACAACGGGACACCCCATTGACCAGCCCATGTAAAGGAGCATCCTGCCGACGTGCTGAAACAGAAATGTGGCGTGGCGGGGTGGAGAATCCAGCCCCATGTATCAGGAAATTAAAACCAGAACTATTGTAGAGCACTTACTTATTGTTTTCAAAAATGCATAGGGTGGTTTTTGAAACTGAGGGCCCATCGTCAGTCTTTGGTGGACATAAAAGGTCACTGCATTATTTTGAAGAACGGAGCAGTTATTCCCTGTGACTAGGCCAATATTTATATTTGGTCATTATTACAATACAGTTTATGGCAGCTTGTTATTGCTGCATCTCCTACACTACAATTGTGACTACACTTCAAAGTACTTCATTGGTTGTGAAGTACTTCAAATGTCCTGAGGACATAAAAAGCCGCAATATGAAAGCAAATTCTTTCTTTGATCAGAGAATCGTGTTTTCGATGGCATGTCTTTTTGTTCCACAGTTGAATTATCTGATATGGAATAGGGCAATCAGAACTAAAATTATTATTTTATTGTCGAGTTTCTTTGCTTTTTCACTATTGTAAAGATAGTCTACAGTTAAGCAAACTCATCTTACTACATCCATACAAAACGATGATAATCAAAGATGCATTGTAAGAATACCATGTAAGATGAAGAACCCATGATAACCCATAGCTACTTTCATCTGACATTGCATTTCGGCATGCACATGTGCACTGATTGAGCTAAATGGTCTGTTTTGTAATTTCTACGTAAAAACAAGTAGGCAGAAATGTAAGGCAAAAAGCCATTGTATTCAGTATTCAGCTTCTGAGTGCAAGCGACTTCCTAATGGGATAGGAAGTCCTATTGAGATGTCTTGAATGCATGTGGGTAGATAGACAATTCAGCACAGACAGGAAGTTCCAATTTCCTTTCACCAATCATCTGACCTATCTTTTCACAAAACTGGCACCTGCTTTCATTAGTAGAATTAACAAGACTCGTTCTGCGAAGCAGAATACCCAGTTGTCTAAACAATGGTGGAAAATGGGCGAGGGCTGTTAAAATCGAGCAAGTTACTTATATTTTCAAATTTCAACCTTTTCCAATTTAATCTGTGATTTTTTTATGCAGGTGAGTCTCATAAATCCATGCAAATCAGGATTCTATTAGTTGGAGCCTTAGTGGGGAAACCTTGCTTTCACTCTGGGCAGAAGCTTGTTTCCAGCTGATCTAAAAATAGAAAAGGCACTTCATTTAAGGATGAACCTTTTCTTCTAACCTTAACATTAAGTTCAATGATTTCAGATCATAACCACAGATCCCATTATTTAAAACAGAAGCTGTTGGTAATGATTCTGCTGTTGCTATTTACACCTCCTATAAATCCTTCTTATATCTCTTTACTCTTTATCCATTATCATTCCCTTCTGCCTTGTAAATTCAACCTTTTAGTCAATTGATTTCCCATAAAGCATATAAAATAGAGGCAAGAATAGATCATATGGCGCATGGGGCCTCTTCCTTCAGTCAGTGTGATCATGGCTGAAATTTTGCCTTGACTCCAATTTCCCACCCATTCTCCATATTCCTTGATTCCCTGAGAGACTAAAAACCTCCTTTAGTTCAGTCGCAAATATATTCAATTACGGAGTGTACTTAAAATCTTGGGTCAGAGAATTCCAAAGATTTGCACCTCTTGATGTGAAGAAATTTCTCTTCGTCTCAGTACCAACTGATAGAAACCATGGGCGGGATTCTCCGTTAGCCAATGCTGAAATTGGGAAAGGCAATTGGGCGGAGAATAGGTTCTGATGCTGAAATCGTGGCAGGCGCCGATTTGACGCCAAATCACAATGCTCCACCATCTCAACAGCGACGTCAATGCATTCCGGAATGCACGTCCAGTAGACATTGTTTGCATATCATTAGCAGTCCCGACCCTGCCTCCGATGGGCTGAGTTCCCAACGGCGTAGTTAATTTGTGCTGCCTGAGGAGGTGGTGGAAGCAGGGGCGATAGTGACGTTTAAGGGCACCTTGACAAATACATGAATAGTATAGGAATCGAGGGATATGGACCCCTGAGGTGTAGAAGATTTTAGACAACTTTGGAGTGGTGATGCAGTTCAACTGCATCAGTTTGTCGTGGAAAAGCTGGTGGATTTGCAGGGCCTGGACTGAGGTGGCTTTAGCTTCTGAGCTGGATGGTACACACACTGATGATTCTGGCAGCCTTGCTTTGGGTATATCTTACAGCTGCAGGTACAGCACTCTTGTGACTGCTCCCCGAAGTCGTCTGGGAGGCTTCTCTAACAGTCCTGGAGTTTCACAGTCAGGTGGTGGGCGAGGTACAGAGGTGCTATCTACAGGGAGTGCCCCCCACGGCACAGGCCCGCCAGCAGATTGCCCGCCCACTTTCCAATATGGGGTCGTCTGGCACTGACCACGCTGCAGTCATAGAATCTTGAGTTCCTGGGCCCTTTTTCGGCATTTTCCAGGGATAGTGCCAGTTCTGTGGAAGCAGTCTTCTCTGTGCCGCGACATTGTTTACCTCAGCTGGTCTTGTAGCATCTCCAGCAGGAATGGCCCATACTCACAGTACTCAGCCAATTTGCAGCGCATTGTCAGGAACTCTATTACAGGTTTTCTAGAGAGTCTCCCGGATATATTAAACTTGTAGCACTGGAAAATAACTGTTACGGGATTCGCCGACCCCCCGCGTGAATCCTGTCCCGCCGCTCTGACGCCAGCTGCCGTGTTCTCCGGCGGCGGTTTTCGGGCGGGGATCATGCCGCGCCGGTTGGGGGCCGTTGGCAGCGGCCCCCCTGGCAGTTTCCTGGGCCCCGATGGGCCGAGTGGCCATCCGTTTTCGGCCAGTCCCGCCGGCCTGAAATGGATGTGGTTCCACATGGCGGGACCTGGCTGGTAGGCCGGCTGGTGTGATCTTCGGGGGGATCGTGGGCCCATTGATCTGGGGGCGGGCCTGTGCCGTGGGGACACTCCTTCCTTCTGCGCTGCCATGGGCTTGTAGGGCTCCGCCATGGCCGGCGCAGAGAAGAAACCCCCTGCGCATGCACCAGAACACGCCGGCTGTTACCATGGGAACTTGTACTCAATGACCCCCACAGGGAGACCAAGGGGAGATTCCTCATGATCCTCATGTGGGTTATCACAGTAATTGTTTGTATTATTTAACAGTATGGCTCATGCCATCAATTGCGATCCCACCCAGCTCTACGGGCCATTTTGCGTCTTTTGTGAATGTTCCGAAGGAATGAAAGACATTTAAATAAAACCTTACATTTTGTTTATTTAAAAAGTGGACCTTGCTGAACCAAAAGCTGGTTGCTACAGGTAACATAATTGACAGATTTGTTACAGTTTCTGGAAATTTCCAAAAGTGGTTACATGGCACAGCTCAACCCTCAACCTTGTCAAATCTCACACCTCTCATTGTGAGGACACATTACAATCATGTCATGGTCGAGACATAGAAGATAAGAAATTATGGGTGCAATTCTCTGGCCGCCTTGTGCTCTTACTTGAGTGCAACTCGGCCGGAGAATGCCGGAAGAGCCTCGCAACCGACAGGCTCCGTGCCTCCAGGGATTCTCGAAAGTCCCGCGAGATGTCGGAATCGGAACCCTGCCCCAAATAGGCAGGACCAAATGATGCTCACGGACGTAGGCTGTAAACGTACTTACAACCTACCTGGGTGGGTTCCACTGGCCTCCCTCGATTCTTCAGCCTCCCCAGGGAGGCTGCAGGCGGATGCTGATCAGTGCTGGCCCACACAAACGTCGACCAAGCAGAACGGCACCCGGGGGGTTTCAGGGCCACTGGAGACCCCTGGGTGGTCAGATTAAATGCAGGGTGCCCCCTGGCCCTCCCCCTGAAATGTGGGCAGGGCCGGCCCAAGGCATCGGCAACTCGGGCGACTGCCCGGGGCGCCATGTGCCGGGGGGCGCCAGAGACTCGGGTCCCGCGCATGCACAGTTGGGCCGGTGCCAACCAGCGCATGCGCGGTGGCCGCCCGCCCCCAGGGCGGCCCCCACCCTCGGGTCCGCCCCCCCGCCCCGCCCTCGGGTCCGCCCCCCGCGTCCGCCCCCCTCTCGGGTCCGCCCCCCCGCCCCGCCCTGCCCTCGGGTCCGCCCCGCCCTCGGGTCCGCCCCCCCGCCCTCGGGTCCGCCCCCCGCGTCCGCCCCCCCCTCGGGTCCGCCCCCCCCGCGCCCTCGGGTCCGCCCCCCGCGCCCTCGGGTCCGCCCCCCCCTCGGGTCCGCCCCCCCCCCTCGGCCTCGCCCCCCCGCCCCTCCTCGGCCTCGCCCCCCCGCCCCTCCCCGGCCCCGCCCCCCCTCCCCGCCCCCCCGCCGCCCCGCCCCCCCCTCGCCCCCCGCCCCCTCGGCCCCCCCCCCCCTCGGCCCCGGCCCCCCCCCCCCCCCGGCCCGGCCCCCCCCAAGGGCGCCGAAGTTCAGCTTGCCCGGGGCGCCAGCAACCCTAGAGCCGGCGCTGAATGTGGGCACCTTGGCACTGCTCATCTTGCACCTTGGCACTACCACCCTTGTACTGCCAAGGTGTCCAGATGGGACTGCCAAGCCAGCAGGAGCACTGCCTGTGTGCCAGGGTTGCAGTGCCAGGGTGCCTGACTGCCAGGGTGGCACTGCCAAGGGCCAGGAGGCAAGGGGGGCCATGCCCATGAAATGAGGGTGGAGGTGGGTTTGAAGGGTGGGGGGAGTGCAGGGCAGGTTAGTAGAGGTCTCTGGGAGGTTGGAAAGGTGATGGTTGGGGGTCCTCGAAAGTCCAAGAAGGGAGGGGGTGCTGTAAGGGGGTTTGGGGGGGTCTGAAGAGGGGTCACCCCCAGGGACCCCAGAGTGGGTTGTCCTCACTTGGGGGGTGTGATGGTTGACATTGCCAATGGATGGGGGGGGGGGTGCAAACTGACTTAGAGATCAGTGTCATAATATACACACAGGTATATGATGGTGCACAGACAGGCAGTGATGGACACAGGATGACCAGTGAACACACAGAACACAGCAGCCAATCACCAGACAGGACACGACCACTATAAAGCCAGAGGGCACTAGTTTTCCCGCTCTCTTAGGATCCAGCCTCTGAGACAGTCAGAGCCCGTGAGCAGCAACTAGAACACACATCATGTGGTAGTAAGATAGTCTGGTCAAGTTAGCCTCAGGTCTCCAGTCAAGTCAGCATAGTGTCAACCCACAGTTAAAGTATGTATGATAGTTAAGAGTTCAATAAAATCGAGTTGCATTTCTTCAAGTGTTGGAAGCTTGTCTCTCTCATTACTGCAGTAAACGCAGTCCTCGCAGACCCAGCTTACCCAACACATCAATCAGAGCACCCTTTCAAAATGGCAGCCAGACCTCCGAGTTCAGCTCCCTTCCCCAATGCTAAATAAAATTCTAAGTGTGGGCTGAACCAGTGAGAAATTCCCCAGGGCCCAAAAAAGTGACTAAATGTCACTGAATAGCGGTGGGGAACTCACCCCACAAATTAACTTCGAAAATTTGGGGGCAAATCATGCCCTACATATAATCATCAACTGGACTACTTTTTAAAGTAGTTCTTTTTTGCGCTGTTGGAAAGTGAAAAATTGCTGGGCTAAGAATGTGCCTCCGAGCTGGTCACCTGATGACTTGCAGCAGTTTCAAAGTATCAATTGCAATGGGGATGGGGAGTCAGGTCCAGCTAACTCCAAACAAATCTGTTGTAATCTCCCATAATGGTGCTAATGGCCAAAGTATTAGCAGTTCTAACCCAATGGTTTTGACAAAGAGAGCGGAAGTTAGTTAACCAAACACTAGTCTCCAAAAACAAAAACTAAACCTCAAGATTCCAGTCATCCTGTGTCCAACTTTGTGGAGGTGTGTTGCATGACATCCTCCAAGCTGACATCCTCCAAGCTGCATCATGCTCTCGACTGTTGGAACTGAATTCGAGCAGTTACTGTCTGACATACAACATGAACAGAACTCCAGGCAACAACCTGTGGTGTCTAGCATCAAGCCATTGGCAGCAGAAAGAACTTGGACCCACATCAAACCTTTGAAATGCTGGAACCTTAGAACTCATGCCCCCCTACTGATTCATTCCACATGACATCTCCTGTCATGCCAGCCTCGCTCTGGAAAGAAGGGGACATTCCACAATCAGCCAACCTCCCCTCGGAAGGAACATTCCTTTGATTTCTGATTCTGTTCTGAACATGTAAAACCGATACTTGTATGTTATTGCGGTCACGCCCTGAACCCTCTTCTGTTTTCCTTATCCCCCATTTATTTTGTGAATGTAAATGGGGTGGACATTGTGAAACCCATCTCAAGTGTGCACGGTAGCACAGCGCCAGGGATCCGGATTCAATTGCTGGCTTGGGTCACTGTCTGTGCGGAGTCTGCGCATTCTCTCCGTGTCTGCGTGGGTTTCCTCCGGGTGCTCCGGTTTCCTTCCACAAGTCCCGAGTGTGGACATTCTGAATTCTCCATCTGTGAACCCGAACAGGAATGTGGCGACTAGGAGCTTTTCACAGTAACTTCATTGCAGTGTTAATGTAAGCCTACTTGTGACAATAATAAAGATTATTATTATTATTATTATTATTATTATTATTAATAAACCAACCCTTTTATTTTCAACTTATCTCAAGTGTGCAAGTGAAGACTCAAGGTTTGGAACATTTCCAAATTTAAGGCTTGGAGAAACAACATTTATAAAGGGGGACATCAGAATTTTTAAAAAACGTTCTGTTTACGGACAGGTAGAGTGAGGAAACTCGGGCAGTTTAAATTTACCCTCCTTCTGCCCATGACAATCAATAAAACCAGGACCAGCAGACAACTTGGGCTGGATTCTCCGCCGTCAGGCTGCTCTGTTTTACCAACAGCTTGGGCTTTCCCGATGGCGTGGGGCTGCCCCACAGTGGGAAACCCCATTGACCAGCCGGTGAAACGGAGCATCCCGCCGGTGTGCCGAACCAGAAATCTGGCGTGACGGAATACAGAATCCAGCCCCTTGTCTCCCCAGCCTGGACTACAAAAAGGGAGTGCCATAAAAATTGTGTGTTAGAATGCTCTTAGAATCCCAATATGCAGAAGAAGGCCACCAAATCTGCACTGGCCCTCCAAAAGGGCACCCTACCTCGGCCCACTCCACTGCCCGATCCCCGTAACCCCACCTAAACATCTTTGGACACTAAAGGGTAATTTAGCATGGCCAATCCACCTAACTGACACATCTTTCGACTGTGGGAGTAAATCATATCACCCGGAAGAAACCCACACAGACATGGGGATAAAGTTCAAATTCCACACAGACACTGACCCAAGGGCAGAGTTGAACCCAGGTTCCTGCCGCTGTGAGGCAGCAGTGCTAACCACTGTGCCACCGTGCTGCACCATGCAAAAATCTGCCATCTATCTCCTGAGGTGAACAGTGGGTTTTGACCAGAGGGATTGAAAGTGGTTGTTAGCTTGCAACTGACTCAGTAATCGGCAACATCACATGACCTAAGCTTGTGGAAAGTTTTAGTATTATATTTCTAGACTCACATTTCAATTTGCTGTTTAAACTCCAGCCTACAAACATCAAAGCAACTGATCTTGGCAAACGTCCAGCGATCGAAAACAAGCTGGATGAGATTAACGCTAGACTTACATCTCAGAGGGAAGTGAGGGACTGCTGTGTGCTCTATTTCACAGAGACATGGCTCACTCCTGCCTCACCAGACTATGCCATACAATCTGACAGCTTCTCAGTACACTGATGGTTGCATGGAGTCATCGGGCAAAGTGAAGAATGGAGGGGTTTGCCTCCTCATCAACTCCTCCTGGTGCTCAGACGTGGCAACCCTGGTGACCTACTGCTCCCCGGGCCTGGAGTACCTGACTATGAAGTGCTGACTGCACTACCTTCCACGTGAGTTCACTTCAGTCATTATCACAGCGGTCTACATCCCACCCCAGGCAGAAGTGAAGAAGGTTGATGAATTGTACACCGCCATAAATAACAGTGAAACAGAATACCCGGAAGCCTTGTTTGATGTGGCCGGGGAAGTCAACCAGGCCGACCTCAAGGGCATACTGTCAAAATTCCACCACCAAATGTCCTGTCCTACCAGGAGCCCCAACATCCTTGACCATTGCTACACAAACATCAAGGGCGCCTACCGATCCATCCCCCAACTAGAGTTCGGAAAATCGGACCACGAGACGGGGCTCCTTCTCCCGTCATATAGGCAGAAACTTAAGCGAAAGAATCCGGTGAAGAAGGTCGTGCAATGCTGGTCCGAGGCAACATAGGAGCTCCTACATAACTGCCTGGAGTCAGTGGGCTGGTCTACATTCAAGAACTCAGCGGGCAACCTAACCGAGTATGACACCCCCACCACAGACTCCATCAGTAAGTGTATCAAAGACTGTGAGCCAAAGAAGGTAGTACTTGCGTTCCCCAACTGTAAGCCATGGTTTAATCAGGAGATTGACTCCCTACCGAAGTCCAGGTCTAAGGCGTCCAAGGCAGGTGACCCTGACCTATACAAGAAAATCTAGGTACGCCCTCCGCAAAGTTATCAGGGATGCCAAGAGACAACACCAGACTAAGCTAGGATCACAGACTAATGACACAAATTCTCATTGGTTGTGGCAAGGCTTAAACAATATAACAGGCTACTAAGAAAAGCTGAGTAGAATCTTGGTAACACAGCACCCTTCCTCGATGAACTCAAAGCATTTTATGCTTGTTCCAAGCAGGAAATCGAGGGCCGAAGGGCCTGTTCTGTGCTGTACTGTTCTATGTTCTATGAAACCAATAAACCATTCTCAACTGCCTCAACAGCCTCGGACACACCCATACCAACCGTTACAGCATCAGACATCAGATCAGCCTTCTTGAAAGTGAATCCACAGAAAGCAATTTGTTCCTGATGGAGTCCTTGGTAGTGCACTAAGATCCTGTGTTGACCAACTGGCGAGTGTGTTTGAGGACATCTACAACCTCTCCCTACTCCGTTTCGAGGTTCCCACCTGCTTCAAGAAGACCACGATCATAACGTGCCTCAACGACTAACTTCCGGTGGCCCTTACATCTATCATTATGAAGTGCCTCAAGAGCCCGGCCCCGGGTCACTGTTCATGCGGAGTATGCCCATTCTCCCATGTTTGCGTGGGTTTCACCCCCACAACCAGGGTAGGTTGTGCAGGGTAGGTGAATTCAAATTGCCCTCAATTGGAAAAATATAATTGGGTACTCCAATTTTATTATTTTTTTAATTAATTGCTTCGAGAGGTTGGTCATGAGGCACATCAACTCCATACTCTAACAATGCCTTGATCTACTGCAATTCGCATACCACCACAACTGGTCCACAGCAGACACTATCTCTCTGACCGCGCACTCCTTTTCATTGACAACAGCTCTGCCTTCAAGACCATAATCCCAGTCAAGCTCATTTCCAAACTCCAAAACCTAGGACTTGGCTGCAACTCTCGCTGCAACTGGATCCTTGACTTCCTGACCCATAGACTACAATCAGTAAGGATATACAATGACACCTCCTCCACGATAAGCCTCAACACCTTGACCCTTCAATGTTGCATGCTTAGCTCACTACAATATCCCTATACACACACACACACATCAAAATGTGGCTCCAATTCAATCTACACGTTTGCTGATGGCACAACCGCAGTGTGTCGGATCTCAAACCACAATGAGTCAGAGTACAGGAGGGAGATAGAGACCCTAACCGCATGGTGCTATGACAACAATCTCTCCCTCATTGCCAGCAAAACTAAGGAGCTGGTCATCGACTTTAGAAGGCAAAGTTTTGTACACATGGGCAGCTGAGTAGAACAGTGGTTAGCACTGTTGCTTCACAGCTCCAGGGACTCGGGTTCGATTCCTGGCTTGGGTCACTGTCTGTGCGGAGTCTGCATGTTCACAGTAACTTCATTGCAGTGTTAATGTAAGCCTTCTTGTGAAACTAATAAAGATTATAGACACCCTTGTCTGCATCAATGGTGCCAAGGTGGAGATGATCGTCAGCTTCGGATTCCTAGCTGTAAACATCACCAACAATCTGTCCTGATCCATCCACATCGATGGTATGAACAAGAAAGCACAACAATGCCTGTACTTCCTCAGGAAATTAAGGAAATTCGACATTGACACTTTCGCAGATGGACCATAGACAGCAACCCATCTGGCTGCATTACAGCCTGGTACGACAACTGCTCGACCCAAGAAACTGCAGAGAGTCGTGAACACAGCCCAGTCCATCATGCAAAATCGCTTCTCATCCATTGACTCTGACTCCACCTTCCGCTACCGCGGGAAAGCTAGTGAGAAAATAAAGGAGTCCACTACTGTAACACTACTCGATCTCAACGTTGCTGCCACCTAATTAATCTGTTTCACACATTCTGGAAAATCAGTAGTCAGAATTCTTAGAGAAAGCCCCATATTTCAATACATCCTAATACACCCTCCCTTTAATCCTTGTCCAATAGACTGTATCTCACTGTTGGCCTCTTTGCAATGATGCTTCCTCAGTGACCTGCAATCGGCCCATACTGTTCACTTGCCTGGCTAGACCCCCAAGGTGAGTCCCACATCCAGCTATTTGCAGGTCAGGAGAATTATCACTTATAAGCCATGCCAATTTAGCAATACACCGGTCTGAGCAGCTGGAGCTCTTCACCGAAGGACTCTCCCATCTCAAACTACATCTGCTGGTGGGCTTTGATTTCTCAAGGGCACACAAATATTCTGGCCCTTTATTAGGCTTTCAAGAAATTCCCATAAATAGCAACACCATGTGAAAGATCTTGATGTTTTCGTGATGATTCTGCCAGTGGAAGACTGATGGGATGCCCTGAAAAATGTCAGAGCCATGACATTTGCCTTATTTTGTGGTGCAAAGTAAAGTTAACGTTGGACGAGAAGAGACTATTCAACTAAACCAACTTGCTATTTCATTTCGGCCAATATTCAGCATCAGTCCAATTTCCATCTTCATCCCTGATGAGTTTATCCAGCATTTTCTGTTTTTATTTCAGATTTCCAGCATCCGTGGTATTTCGCTTTTATTCTATCTTCTATTTGCTGAAACACAAATTTCATAACCTCTCTAATCCCTGTCTTCAAAATTCATAATGGGCTACACGCTTCTCGATTATCAATAAGCAAATCTTACGTAATCTTAAGGTGAGTAAACAAATCCAAAATGTTGTCTTTGGATTACATTGGACTTAGATCTGTATATGTCTCAGTTATGAGGTTAAAAAAAACTTCTTTGCGACTACCACATCGATCCCTCTTGAGATCTTATAAACTTGAATCAACATCATCCACCAGCTTTCTTTTTGTTGTTCATGCTTCCTGCTGTCTGCATCTTATTGTGAGCACAGCAACCCAAAGTTCACAAAGACGGTTGCTGCTTGACAGACAATCTTCGACTGCAGTAAAGTACATCATCAACAATATCCTGGATCTCTATTTGTAAACCTATTTTGACAATTAAGTGATCGACTATTCATTTACAAACTAGGCTAGGATTAGATTGTGAAAAAATGTTCATAAACTTGAAATGCATACCCCCCCCCCAGGAATCAGGAAAAGTTATAAACTGACTGTCAATGCTCCCATATTTACTTGTCACTTTAGCTATTTTGAATGCTTCCTTTTATTTCATTGTACAATTTTTGGGGCCATTTGCCAATTTCATTTTTAATCTAATTTATTTAAGTTTCTGTTGTTTAATTGTGTGCTAAATCTTTTAGACTTTACTTGGATAATTTAGTATAATGGGTTAATAGTTATGGTGGTTAGATGGTGACATATATCATGATGTAACAATAACATCAGCAGTCACGTGTTGGAGAATTTGTGGAGCAGATAGAATTGCCTGTAGGTAAGAGAGATAAAACTAATCTTTAGCCTATCTTGGATATTGTGCTAATAAAGCAGTTTGAAGTAACCCATCTGAGTCAAACCAGAGTTACTCAAGATAAGATACGTCACACAATCAACATACGGAATATGATAGCGTCCGGTGGTGACACTAATCTAACGATGGGTTGGTGCCATTGACAGAGCACCTATTGCAATATGGTGGAAGAAAACCTGCTAGAAACAAGAAGTTGAAAAGTAAGAGGAAGGCACACTGGAAAATGGTCGCAATGTCAGCACCAGGCAAGCAGTCATAAGAACATAAGAACACAAGAACATAAGTTACTGCCCCTTCTGTGCCTGTTCGAAAGTTTTGAGGGCCAGTGGAGAGGCCAGCATTCGGAGCTATGGAAGAAACATTTCCTAATGTGTCAAGCAGCATCGGGCTTGCATATCAAAGCACAAAAGCACCAGGTTAGTTCATTCCTCTATTCCTGCAGAGCCTGTTGCTGACAATGCCTTGATAGAATAGAACAGTACAGCACAGAACAGGCCCTTCGGCCCTCGATGTTGTGCCGAGCAATGATCACCCTACTTAAACCCACGTAACCCGTATACCCGACAATCCCCCCATTAACCTTACACTACGGGCAAATTAGCGTGGCCAATCCACCTAACCCACATATCTTTGGACTGTGAGAGGAAACCGGAGCACCCGGAGGAAACCCACGCACACACGGGGAGGACGTGCAGATTCCACACAGACAGTGACCCAGCCGGGAATCGAACCTGGGACCCTGGAGCTGTGAAGCATTGATGCTAACCACCATGCTACCGTGAGGCCCCTTCTTGAGAAAGGGGATAGAAGAGACTCTGCAGGCTTTGAGACTGTCCTAAAAGTATTCAAAACAGATTTTAGTGTGAAATGAAACCTCGTATTTGAGCAAGCACAGAGAACTCAAAGACCAGAGGAATACATTGAATTGTTTCTTACAGATCTATATCACCTAGCCAATTCTTGTGGATATCACGCATTGAAAGATGAACTTACTTGTTGTCAGAGTCTGCGATAAAAAGCTATCAGATTTTTTATAAACAGAAGATGGCCTCATTCTCAGTCAAGTAGTTCACGACTCTGGGCAGGCCAAACTCAGTGAACTAAATCAGGCTGTAATTGGCGACACCAAAGGTCTAGATGACAGCCGCACCAACTCAATAGCCTGTCAAAATAGTCAAAGGGGCAATAAACCCTATTGTAGTCATCTTGAGGTGTATATGCTGCAGTGCAGAGAAATAGCACTAAGCTAAGATTTCCCAGCAGAGAACACAGTGTGTTTCCAGTGAAAAAAGACATGACACTTGAGCCGGAATTCTCCAGCCATTCGCAGGCGGCGAGATTCTCTGGTCCCGCTGGCAGCGCACCCCTGCCCACGATTTTCCCTGGGGAGTGGGGTGACTTGAAAGGGAAATCCCATTGACAATGCGGGAATAGAAAATCCCGCCACCAGCAAACTAAGAGACACGTGGCTGGGAGGCCAGGGAATGCCGCCCTTAAAATGCTTCTGTAAGTCTAACAATTTCAATAGAGGAAGAAGACAGGAGGTTACTAATGAAGTGCAAACTATTCAAGGAAATGGAAACAATGCCAACCCTGAAATTGCAGAGCTCCTAGGAGAAGAAAATGGGCATAATGGCTTAAGTTGCAATGAAAGTTGAACTTTTTAACACTGACTTTAAAATTGACACTGGATTTGATGTTACAATACTTGATGATGATCATTTGACTGGATCCAAACAATATTCCTCTATCCATCAGACATTAAATTCCAAGTCCAGGTGACACAAACCTTTTTGTAAAATGTGAGCTCATCACCACCCTTTCCTGCAAGGAAGAACAGATTGTTGTCTGCAATCAAAGTGTATCTTTAATGAGCAGTAATTTCTGTATATAACTGAGCATTCTGGAAAAAGCAGATGACAGCCTACAACGAGATGCCTTTCACGGAGGAGTTTCCAAATTCATGTGTAGAACTGGTAGATTTTCATTCTACAGGAGCTGGTGGTTCACTCTACATCGCACTAGACCCTGGGTGAAGATTGAGAGGTGGATCTCAGTTCTTTTTGAAGGTAAGTCAGAGGGTACAAACAAAATATGCTGGAGCACACTGTGGCCATCAGCTAAAACACCTTTTGGATCTGGGTTGGCTTTTTCTGAAGAACGTTATCACCAAATGATCCATTGGAAGATGAGGTCCTCAAGTTTGGTACTCTATTCAAACCTAGTCCGAAGCATATTAAGTCTCTGGTTTCTCTTTTGAGGATCCAGCTGTGTTTTCTGCGGAAGAGCACCATTCATATCTTTGTTCTACCTAACCTATAATCATAATGCCTTGCATATCGCTGGATGACCATGAAGAGTTGATCACAGAGAAAAAAATGCTTGATTCCATAGAGGATCACACTACCAGAGCAGTGGTCGAGCCTATTAACTTGGGTGAAAGTAAATTGATGTCCACACTTCAATCTCATCAGAAAACCTTCTTCCGACTAAAACTGTCCTTCCATGCAGAATCCGAGGTTAAATCTTCAGAGCTTCTACAGCTTCAGAGTGCTGCACAAGAATTCTGTCTTAATTAATTCTAGAGATTCATTCTATCACTGAAAATAGTGTTGTTGTATCTTCTTATCCTGACACAGTCTTCCCATAGCCAAAGGTGAAGCAGCCCCACACTGAGGAAAGTTTGGCAATGTTACCACTGCCTACAACAAGTGAAAGTAATTTCCCAAATGTCATCAGGAAGTCATATCATCTTCATTTGCCGCAATGCCTACAGGAATTTTGCCATTCTTCTTCTCCTCATCCAGATTTGTTAAAATCTCAGCAAGGTTTTCCTCATCCTCAATACAGCTGTGCAATTCTTCATGGGAGTTGAAGATAAGAGGCCATCCTCGTGCCTTCCCAACACAAACTTAATGGATTTGAAGGCAGGAAGACAGCGGGTCCACACCTGCCACCTTCCTGCCTGATTGAATTCCCCTCCGGCCACTAAACCCACACATAGGGTAGGGTAAAAAGATTCCACCCGTTCAATGAGTTCTCAGATCAAGAACATAGAACATAGAACGATACAGCGCAGTACAGGCCCTTCGGCCCACGATGTTGCACCGACATGGGAAGCCAAAAACTAAAGGCCATCTAACCTACACTATGCCCTTATCATCCATATACTTATCCAATAAACTTTTAAATGCCATCAATGCTGGCGAGTTCACTACTGTTGCAGGTAGGGCATTCCACGGCTTCACCACTCTTTGCGTAAAAAACCTACCTCTGACGTCTGTCCTATATCTATTACCCCTCAATTTAAGGCTATGTCCCCTCGTGCTAGCTACCTCCATCCGCGGGAGAAGGCTCTCACTGTCCACCCTATCTAACCCTCTGATCATTTTGTATGCCTCTATTAAGTCACCTCATAACCTTCTTCTCTCTAACGAAAACAACCTCAAGTCCATCAGCCTTTCCTCATAAGATTTTCCCTCCATACCAGGCAACATCCTGGTAAATCTCCTCTGCACCCGTTCCAAAGCTTCCACGTCCTTCCTATAATGAGGCGACCAGAACTGTACGCAATACTCCAAATGCGGCCTACCAGAGTTTTGTACAGCTGCAACATGACCTCATGGCTCCGGAACTCAATCCCTCTACCAATAAAGGCCAACACACCAAAGGCCTTCTTCACAACCCGATCAACCTGGGTGGCAACTTTCAGGGATCTATGTACATGGACACCGAGATCCCTCTGCTCACCCACACTGCTAAGGATTTTACCATTAGCCAAATATTCCGCATTCCTGTTATTCTTTCCAAAGTGAATCACCTCACACTTCTCTACATTAAACTCCATTTGCCACCTCTCAGCCCAGCTCTGCAGCTTATCTATGTCCCTCTGTAACCTGCAACATCCTTCCGCACTGTCTACAACTCCACCGACTTTAGTGTCGTCTGCAAATTTACTCACCCATCCTTCTGCGCCCTCCTCTAGGTCATTTATAAAAATGACAAACAGCAACGGCCCCAGAACAGATCCTTGTGGTACGCCACTCGTAACTGAACTCCATTCTGAACATTTGCCATCAACCACCACCCTCTGTCTTCTTTCAACTAGCCAATTTCTGATCCACATCTCTAAATCACCCTCAATCCCCAGCCTCCGTATTTTCTGCAATAGCCGACCGTGTGGAACCTTATCAAACGCTTTACTGAAATCCATATACACCACATAAACTGCTCTACCCTCGGCTACCTGTTCAGTCACCTTCTCAAAGAACTCGATAAGGTTTGTGAGGCATGACCCACCCTTCACAAAACCATGCTGACTATCCCTAATCATATTATTCCTATCTAGATGATTATAAATCGTATCTCTTATAATCCTCTCCAAGACTTTACCCACAACAGACGTGAGGCTCACCGGCCTATAGTTACCGGGGTTATCTCTACTCCCCTTCTTGAACAAAGGGACCACATTTGCTATCCTCCAGTCCTCTGGCACTATTCCTGTAGCCAATGATGACATAACAATCAAAGCCAAAGGCTCAGCAATCTCTTCCCTGGCTTCCCAGAGAATCCTAGGATAAATCCCATCAGGCCCCGGGGACTTATCTATTTTCACCTTGTCCAGAATTGCCAACACTTCTTCCCTACGCAACTCAATGCCATCTATTCTAATAGCCTGGGTCTCAGCATTCCCCTCCACAACATTATCTTTTTCCTGAGTGAATACTGACGAAAAGTATCCATTTAGTATCTCGCTTATCTCCTCAGCCTCCACACACAACTTCCCACCACTGTCCTTGACTGGCCCTACTCTTACCCTAGTCATTCTTTTATTCCTGACATACCTATAGAAAGCTTTTGGGTTTTCCTTGATCCTACCTGCCAAAGACTTCTCATATCCCCTCCTTGCTCGTCTTAGCTCTCTCTTTAGATCCTTCCTCGCTTCCTTGTAACTATCAAGCGCCCCAACTGAAACTTCACGCCTCATTTTCACATAGGCCTCCTTCTTCCTCTTAACAAGAGATTCCACTTCTTTGGTAAACCACGGTTCCCTCGCTCGACCCCTTCCTCCCTGCCTGACTGGTACGTACTTATCAAGAACATGCAATAGCTGTTCCTTGAACAAGCTCCACATATCCAGTGTGCCCAACCCTTGCAGCCTACTTCTCCAACCTACACATCCTAAGTCATGTCTAATGGCATCATAATTGCCCTTCCCCCAGCTATAACTCTTGCCCTGCGGGGTATACTTATCCCTTTCCATCACTAACGTAAAGGTCACCGAATTGTGGTCACTGTTTCCAAAGTGCTCACCTACCTCCAGATCTAACACCTGGCCTGGTTCATTACCCAAAACCAAATCCAATGTGGCCTCGCCTCTTGTTGGCCTGTCAACATATTGTGTCAGGAAACCCTCCTGCACACATTGTACAAAGAACGACCCATCTAATGTACTCAAACTATATCTTTTCCAGTCAATATTTGGAAAGTTAAAGTTTCCCATAACAACTACCCTGTTACTTTTGCTCTTTTCCAGAATCATCTTCGCCATCCTTTCCTCTACATCCCTAGAACTATTAGGTGGCCTATAGAAAACTCCCAACAGGGTGACCTCTCCTTTCCTGTTTCTAACCTCAGCCCATACTACCTCGGAAGAAGAGTCCCCATCTAGCATCCTTTCCGCCACCTTAATACTGTCCTTGACTAGCAGCGCCACACCTCCCCCTCTTTTGCCCCCTTCTCTGACCTTACTAAAACACCTAAACCCCGGAACCTGCAACAACCATTCCTGTCCCTGCTCTATCCATGTCTCTGAAATGGCCACAACATCGAAGTCCCAGGTACCAACCCATGCTGCCAGTTCCCCTACCTTATTTCGTATACTCCTGGCATTGAAGTAGACACACTTCAAACCACCTACCTGAACACTGGCACCCTCCTGCGAAGTCAAATCTGTGCTCCTGACCTCTATACTCTCAATCTCCCGTACCCCAAAACTACAATCCAGGTTCCCTGACACAAGGCCTGGTATGGTGGCACAGTGATTAGCACCGCTGTCTCTCAGTGCCAGTGATCCAGGTTCAATTCTGGCCTTCAGTGACTATGTGGAGTTTGCATGTTCTCCCTGTGTCTGCATGGGTTTCTTCCACGTGCTCTGATTTCTGCCCACAGTACAAAGATGTTAGGTAGATTGGCCATGTTAAATTGCCTCTGTGTTCAGGGATGTGCAGATTAGGTTATGAGGAGAGGGCAGGGTGGATGGGGGAGTGGATCGAGGTAGAGTGCTGTGTCGGAAGGTCATTGCAGACACTATGGGGTAAGTGGCTTCTTTCTGCACTGTAGGTTTGAAGGAGTGTCTTAAAACAAGAGAGGCTTTGGGTGGTATTCCAGGATTTAGGACCCAAGCAGCAAGGAGCATGGCCACAGGGCAGAGGAAGCGGGGGACATTCAAGATGTTAGAATTGGAGGAGCGATGCCATAGAAGGATTTGAACTTAAAAGCTCTCACTTTTGGAATTGAGGTGTTGCAGGGAACCAATGTAGATCAGGGGACCCACTACAAAATTAGAACGTTATATGTAAATGTATGTAAGCTATTATCAATACTTTGACAAATATTGTGAAAAATTTTTTATTGTTTTGATTATAATAAATTGGTCTGGAAGTAATTTTGTCAGTAAGCATTTTGACAACCTTTGGTGAGGCCTGACAGGGCACCCAGTAATGTTGGTCTTGTTTGTGCAGATCTGTTTATCAAGGTGTTGGAATAACAAACGTGCTGAATTTAGCAGAGATATTGGGCTTGAAATGCAAATTAGGCACAAGCAGACATTAGCAAGTCTGGAGTCAATTGCACAACATGTCCAATTTTCTTTTTCATGATTTACATCAGAAAGAAAATTGGCGGAAATGTTAAGCTTGTTGCTGATTCTCTCACCTGTTGTTGAGACAAGTATATATATATATATATATATGATATCACTGTGATTTAATCCTGGTTTTAATTATACTTTATACTAATTAGTTAAAAGTTCAAAATACTGAACATTACAATCAGCTACAAACAACTACATTCTGTGTACTGATGATTTTTAATGGTATTTTACTTGTGTAGTACATTTCCAGTTCATAGGGTACTTTCTGAAAAGCTTTAGTTATCATTGACTGACACCATTACCAATTCAATCAAACTTTCTTTTTATATTATTCTTTTGTTCCACCTTGACCAAACATTTGGATTAACTAAATGAGACGTTTTTACAAAGATTAATATCAGTGTTTTCTTTTAATTTCATCAAACAGGGTTCAGACTTTGATATATCTCAGTGCATTGCACATGTACATTGATCTTCAATATCACACAAGACGACATCTGGAGTGAAAGCTTCTAATTTTCCTATTAAGTGACAAATTGGATTTGCAACAATAAGTTACATTACTTTGAATATTCAGCACAGAAACAGGCTGTTCAGTCTATCTGGCAAATGCTGCTGTTTGTGCTCCATTTCACCTTCTTCCGCCCCTCTTCATCCAACCCAATCAATATAAGTTCTTATACCTTTCTCTCTGATTTATTTATCCAGATCCCCATAGATGCACCTAAGCAAGTGAGTCCACATTCCAATCAATCTCCGGGTAAAGAAGTTTCTCCTGAACTCCTTATTGGATTTAATAGTAACTATCATAATTTTATGAGGTGGTCTTGTGGCACAGTGGTTAAGGTCTCTGTCTTAGAGCCAGGAGCTTCTGGGTTCAGGTTTTAGGACGGCACCGTGGAACAATGGTTAGCACTGCTGCATCAGAATGCCAGGGACCCGGGTTCAATTCAGACCTTGGGTGTCTGTGTGGAGTTTGCACTTTCTCCACATGTCTTTGTGGGTTTCCTCCGGATGCTCCGGTTTCCTCCCACAGTCCGAATAGGTGCAGGTTGGGTAGATTGGCCATGCAACTTTGCACCTTAGTACCCAAGGATGTGCAACTTTGGTTACAGGGTTATGGGTGTAGGGCAGTGTGGATCGGTGCAGATTCAATGGGTCGAATGACTTCTTCTGTGCTATATGGATTCTAGATTCTATTATTCGTGGTCCCGCCCCAGGACTTGGTGGTTAAGGAAGGTGTGTTCATAATTCAACTAAACAGGTTGAGTGACAGCACATAAACCCTTCCAACATGTGATGGGCAAGAGTGGGAGTGATTCCCAGCCAGTCATATGATGGAAAGAAATTTGGAGACCCTAGCGTCAATATTGTAATGTTCTTTTCGGGTGGCCTGATTTTAATTACAAGAACACTTGGAGCTAAAGCTATAAACTATTTATTAACATTAACTGTGGATCATCTATACACAAAAAAAACAGATGAATAACAGTGTTAACATGCACAAGCAATCTCTCTCTCTCTCTCTCCAGTCAGTCTGTGGTCATCTGACATTCCCTGGATAATCCAGGAGAGAATTCTTCGAGACAGGATCTACTCCTATTTGGAAGCAAATAGACGTTTTAGTGAGAGGCAGCATTGTTTTGTGAAGGGGAGGTCGTGTCTCACTAACTTGATAGAGTTTTTCGAAGAGGTCACAAAGATGATTGATACAGGTAGGGCAGTGGATGTTGTCTATATGGACTTCAGTAAGGCCTTTGGCAAGGTCCCTCATGGTAGACTGGTACAAAAGGTGAAGTCACACGGGATCAGGGTGAGCTGGCAAGGTGGATACAGAACTGGTTAGGTCATAGAAGGCAGAGAGTAGCAATGGAAGGGTGCTTTTCTAATTGGAGGGCTGTGACTAGTGGTGTTCCGCAGGGATCAGTGCTGGGACCTTTGCTGTTCATAGTATATATAAATGATTTGGAGGAAAATGTAACTGGTCTGATTAGTAAGTTTGCAGATGACACAAAGGTTGGTGGAATTGTGGATAGCGATGAGGACTGTCAGAGGATACTGCAGGATTTAGATTGTTTGGAGACTAGGGCAGAGAGATGGCAGATGGAGTTTAATCCGGACAAATGTGAGGTAATGCATTTTGGAAGGTCTAATGCAGGTAGGGAATATACAGTGAATGGTAGAACCCTCAAGAGTATTGAAAGTCAGAGAGATCTAGGTGTACAGGTCCCCAAGTCACTGAAAGGGCAATACAGGTGGAGAATGTAGTCAAGAAGGCATATGGCATGCTTGCCTTCATTGGCTGGGGCATTGAGCATAAGAATTGGCAAGTCATGTTGCAGCTGTATAGAACCTTAGTTAGTCCATACTTGGAGTATAGTGTTCAATTCTGGTCGCCACACTACCAGAAGGATGTTGAGGATTTAGAGAGGGTGCAGAAGAGATTTACCAGGATGTTGCCTGGTATGGAGGGCATTAGCTGTGAGGAGCGGTTGAATAAACTCGGTTTGTTCTCACTGGAACGACGGAGGTTGAGGGGCAACCTGATAGAGGTTTACATAATTATGAGGGGCATAGACAGGGTGGATAGTCAGAGGCTTTTCCTCAGGGTAGAGGGGTCAATTACTAGGGTGCATAGGTTTAAGGTGCGAGGGGCAAGGTTTAGAGTAGATGTACGAGGCAAGTTTTTTACACAGAGGATAGTGTGTGCCTGAAACTCGCTGCCGGAGGAGGTGGTGGAAGCAGGGACGATAGTGGCATTTAAGGCGCATCTTGACAAATACATGAATAGGATGGGAATGGAGGGATACGGACCCAGGAAGTGTAGAAGATTGTAGTTTAGTCAGGCAGCATGGTCGGCACGGGCTTGGAGGGCCGAAGGGCCTGTTCCAGTGCTGTACTTTTCTTTGTTCTTTGTTCACTTATATACTGGTGAGACCCCTAGTGGTCAGAAGCTGAATTACAACACAACCATGATACCACCACATCCCCTTTCCTTTGAAGGAATAAATTACTACATTATCATCAGTATATTTATATGTGACATCATTAACCTGTGAATCCAACAGTATTTTTTTTTTCATTTTTAAAACTGGTTTAACATACATATATATATGTACAAGAACAGCAAGCATAATATGTACAAATAGTCCAAATCTACAAATTGAGTCGATCAGGTTTTCTTCTGACTCTGATTGATCTTCTCAAAGTTTGACCTTGCTACTCAGAACTTGTAGATTCAATGTTCTGCATGACATTCTCATGCTCGGGAACTGCTGAACTATCTGACATTGCAGCTGATTTTGATTCTGACATAGATTCGTCATCCATCACGTTGTTTTGAAAGTCTTCTCTGGTTTTCAAGAGTGCGCGACAATTTCTTCTCAAACCCAACCGTCCCTCTGTCTGTACATTGCAGGAACGAGGTGCTACTTCTTCAAGTACAATGGCTTTTCTCAACCAATTGCCCGAATTTTCTATTCTCACAATGTCATCACTACTCAGAGGTGGTAAAGTTCTAGACACTCTTATCATAGAACTGCTTTTACTTCGCTTTAATGTTTTGCATTTCCTGCAGTACCACTGCATTCTCCTCTTCCTTTTCAAAGTATGGAAGTGCAGTACACAACCTTCTATTCATGAGTAACTCTGCTGGTGATCTACCATGTGACAATGGCGATGCTCTGTATCTCAGTAGTGTGAGATATGGATCAGATTTGCTGTCCATTGCTTAACAATATGTGCGCCGTTTTCGGCTTTTCCATTGGCTTGAAGGTACAACGGACTCAACACGACGTGATTAAAATCATACGTGACTGCAAAGTGTTGCCACTATTTACAGCTGAAACAAGGCCCATTGTCACTCACGACAACTTAAGGAATTCCTTGTCTAGCAAAAATTGACTTGGTATGCAGTATTACACTGCTTGCTGTTATGTTTGGCAGTAGAGCCATTTCAGGATAGTTTGAAAAATAGTCTGTGATGATTGAATAGTCTTTCCATCGTAGGTGAAAGAGATCCAAAGCTACTTTCTACCATGGTGCCGTAACTACATCAGATCATTCCATAGATTCTCTCATTTGTTTGCAACAATGCGTCTGACATGTATTACAACAACTGACCATCCTGTCAATATCCTGGTTTTCTACCTGGCCAGTAAACAGAGTCACGAGCTTTCCGTTTACATTTCCCAATCCCAAGATTTCCTTCATGTATCCTCTTTAATACATCCTTGCGAAGAGATTGAGGTACGGCAATAGTGTTTAAACTAAGTACCACTCCATTAATGATACTAGTTCAGATCTTATATTGTAGAGCTCCATACATTGACCTCTGGGCCAGTGTGAGTTGATGTCCTTCATCACCTCTTCAAGAGTTTGATCATTCCTGCTGTCTTCTTGGATCTCACGTAGTTTCATATCTGATATTGGTAGTTGTTTGGAAATAAGATTGACATGCAGATCTACATCTGCAGCAATTCCACTACTATCTGTATCGGCTCCCGATAATGCATCTGCTGAGAATAAATATTTGCCTGGCATGTCGATGAGATTGAAGTCATAGCATTGTATTTTCATCATGTACCTCTGAATGCACGGAGACATCTGGTTGAGATTCTTCTTGATGATGTTAACCAAAGGACGATGATTTGTCTCAACCTTGAAAGTTGGAAGCCCCTACAAGTAATCGTGGAATTTTTCCAAACCTACAACTAAACCCAGACATTATTTTTCGATTTGAGCACATCTCTGCTCTATCATGGATCGTGATGCACACATAAGAACATAAGAACTAGGAGCAGGAGTAGGCCATCTGGCCCCTCGAGCCTGCTCCGCCATTCAATTAGATCATGGCTGATCTTTTGTGGACTCAGCTCCACTTTCCGGCCCGAACACCATAACCCTTAATTCCTTTATTCTTCAAAAAACTATCTATCTTTACCTTAAAAACATGTAATGAAGGAGCCTCAACTGCTTCACTGGGCAAGGAATTCCATAGATTCACAACCCTTTGGGTGAAGAAGTTCCTCCTATACTCAGTCCTAAATCTACTTCCCCTTATTTTGAGGCTATGTCCCCTAGTTCTGCTGTCACCCGCCAGTGGAAACAACCTGCCCGCATCTATCCTATCTATTCCCTTCATAATTTTAAATGTTTCTATAAGATCCCCCCTCATCCTTCTAAATTCCAACGAGTACAGTCCCAGTCTACTCAACCTCTCCTCATAATCCAACCCCTTCAGCTCTGGGATTAACCTAGTGAATCTCCTCTGCACACCCTCCAGCGCCAGTACGTCCTTTCTCAAGTAAGGAGACCAAAACTGAACACAATACTCCAGGTGTGGCCGCACTAACACCTTATACAATTGCAACATAACCTCCCTAATCTTAAACTCCATCCCTCTAGCAATGAAGGACAAAATTCCATTTGCCTTCTTAATCACCTGTTGCACTTGTAAACCAACCTTCTGTGACTAATGCACTAGTACACCCAAGTCTCTCTGAACAGCGGCATGCTTTAATATTTTATCGTTTAAATAATAATCCCGTTTGCTGTTATTCCTACCAAAATGGATAACCTCACATTTGTCAACATTGTATTCCATCTGCCAGACCCGAGCCCATTCACTTAACCTATCCAAATCCCTCTGCAGACTTCCAGTATCCTCTGCACTTTTCGCTTTACCACTCATCTTAGTGTCATCTGCAAACTTGGACACATTGCCCTTGGTCCCCAACTCCAAATCATCTATGTAAATTGTGAACAATTGTGGGCCCAACACGGATCCCTGAGGGACACCACTAGCTACTGATTGCCAACCAGAGAAACACCCATTTATCCCAACTCTTTGCTTTCTATTAATTAACCAATCCTCTATCCATGCTACTACTTTACCCTTAATGCCATGCATCTTTATCTTATGCAGCAACCTTTTGTGTGGCACCTTGTCAAAGGCTTTCTGGAAATCCAGATATACCACATCCATCGGCTCCCCGTTATCTACTGCACTGGTAATGTCCTCAAAAAATTCCACTAAATTAGTTAGGCATGACCTGCCCTTTACGAACCCATGCTGCGTCTGCCCAATGGGACAATTTCTATCCAGATGCCTCGCAATTTCTTCCTTGATGATAGATTCCAGCATCTTCCCTACTACCGAAGTTAAGCTCACTGGCCTATAATTTCCTGCTTTCTGCCTACCTCCTTTTTTAAACAGTGGCGTCACGTTTGCTAATTTCCAATCCAGCGGGACCACCCCAGAGTCTAGTGAATTTCGGTAAATTATCAC
The DNA here is from genome assembly GCF_902713615.1 of Scyliorhinus canicula. NCBI lineage: Eukaryota > Metazoa > Chordata > Chondrichthyes > Carcharhiniformes > Scyliorhinidae > Scyliorhinus > Scyliorhinus canicula. The sequence continues at coordinate 138,033,505 of NC_052147.1, forward strand.
TAGTGCATCTGCAATTTCCCTAGCCATCTCTTTTAGCACTCTGGGATGCATTCCATCAGGGCCAGGAGACTTGTATACCTTTAGCCCCTTTAGCTTGCCCATCACTCCCTCCTTAGTGATAACAATCCTCTCAAGGTCCTCACCTGTCATAGCCTCATTTCTATCAGTCGCTGGCATGTTATTTGTGTCTTCCACTGTGAAGACCGACCCAAAAAAATCTGTTCAGTTCCTCAGCCATTTCCTCATTTCCCATTATTAAAACTCCCTTCTCATCCTCTAAAGGACCAATATTTACCTTAGCCACTCTTTTTTGTCTTATATATTTGTAAAAACTTTTACTGTCTGTTTTTATATTCTGAGCAAGTTTACTCTCATACTCTATCTTACTCTTCTTTATAGCTTTTTTAATAGCTTTCTGTTGCCCCCTAAAGATTTCCCAGTCCTCTAATCTCCCAGCAATCTTTGCCACTTTATATGCTTTTACCTTCAATTTGATACTCTCCCTTATTTCCTTAGATATCCACGGTCGATTTTCCCTCTTTCTTCCGTCCTTCCTTTTTGTTGGTATAAACCTTTGCTGAGCACTGTGAAAAATTGCTTGGAAGGTTCTCCACTGTTCCTCAACTGTTCCACCATAAAGTCTTAGCTCCCAGTCTACCTTAGCTAGTTCTTCTCTCATCCCCTTGTAATCTCCTTTGTTTAAACATAAAACACTAGTATTTGATTTTACTTTCTCACCCTCCATCTGTATTTTAAATTCCACCATATTGTGATCGCTCCTTCCGAAAGGTTTCCGATAGGAAACACGCGACTGGTTTCCAATCATGCTCGAGTTGCAGAAGAACTGCACCAAGACCATCATTCGACATGTCTGTTGACACTTTAATCTGCTTAGATTGGTTAAAAACTGTGCAAACTAGCGTGGTGATTAGTGAAGTCTTGAGCTTCTTCCACTCTTGCTCATGTTGCTAAGTCCAAGTGAAATCCGTTCCCTTATGCAGGAGATCACGCAGATGTTGTTTTTGCTGACAGATTTGGAATGAATTTCCCGATAAAATTGATCATACCCATGACTCTTAAGATAGTTTTCTTGTCATTTGATTTTGGCATGTTGAGAATTGCTTGGATTTTATCCTTGTCAGGTTCAATGCCATGCAATGAGAGCTTGCCACCCAGGAATGTGATCTCACTCCAAATTGGCACTTTTGCTAGTTGAGCGTTCACCCCATTTCTCCTGATGCTTGTTAAAGCTTTAAGCAACCTCTTGTGCTCTTCTATGGTTGCGCCCAAGCAATGATATCATCCATATACACACGTACACCTTTGATGCCTTTTATCATGTGCTCCGTGGCACGGTAAGAAATGCCAAAACAATGCCAAATGGCACTCTCAGAAAGTAGTACCGTCCAAATGGCATATTAAAAGTGCAGTATTTTGTACTTTGTTCCTCTAGCTTTAGCTGCCAGAAACCTTGAGATGTGTCAAGTTTCATAAAGAATTGTGCACCAGCCATCTCTGATGTGATTTCCTCACGCTTTGGTATTTGGTAATGTTCTCTTTTGATATTCTCATTGTGATCTTTAGGATCCACGCTTATGCAAATATCGCCATTGTGTTTCTTTACAAACCATGGAGTTTACCCAATTGGTACGTTCTTCTATCTTTCTGATTACTTTTAATTTTGTCATTCTGTCTAGCTCCTTTTTGAGGTGATCCCAATGAGGTGCAGTTACGCTTCTTGGTGCCTTTGAGTTGTACCTTGTAAGTGAATAGTAGTGTACCAAAATCCATGAACAGCAGCTGAATTTGCTGCTATTATTCTCAGAATCGTCAGAGTTTTGATCCAATCTTTTGAGGGTGCTGTCGACCAACTGCACTAGATCTAATTCTTCACAGGACCGATCACCTAATAATGAATCCAAGCCCTCAGATACAATATAGAATGGGATGGAATAAACTGTTCTTCACCACCACACTCAGGTCACAAGGGCCGTAACATTTCATGCTTGAATCATTATAATCTCTCAGAGATATTTCGTGATTTCTTCCAATCGGCTGAATTTTAAAAATTTTCTAATCAGTCATGCTGATTAAATTGACTTTGCAACCAGTGTCTAACTTCAATTGGACCACTGTACCATTCGCTTCAAATGGTAGCAGCCATTTGTCCTCATCAACCACATTTATTTTCAATGGAGTATCAGTGTGCATTTTTTTAAAGCTTGAGAATGTTTGATGTCTCTAAAAATTCTTCTCTGTTATTACTCCAATAAACAATGATGTTTCATCACTGGATACTGTGACTTCCACTGTGCCGACTGATCTGGGGTTGAGCTTAGAGTGACAATTCTGAGCAAAGTGATTTTTTTCTTTCGATCTGGAACAACACTTGTCAAATGCTGGACACTGACTTAATTTGTGCCTTTGACCACATCTTTACACAGGAATACTTTGTCCTGATTTTTAACCTGTTTGTTGGTGTGCAAGGAGCTGCAGGAACTTTCCCGTCTTTTTATGGATGTTTCCCTCCTATTTAGAAAAAAGGCAGCAACTAGAATGCATTCCTCCAATAAGACACCGTCATTACTGAGAAACATTTTAGAATGCCGTGGTGCTAACAAGTCTGACAAATTTTAACTGTTTGTTCCAAAGACAGCTCCGATTCCCTCAGCAACCATTCCCTCAGCCTATTTTCATTCATACCAAACATAATCTGGCCCCGAGTCATGGAAGATTCCACCGCAGAAAATTTGCAGGTTTTAGTTTTTAACTTTAAATCAGTGATGAAATGATCTATAGTCTCTTCTGTCTTTTGTAAACATGATCTAAACACATAGCATTCATAAATTTCTGGGGTGCAATGTTCATCAAATCTTTGAATTACTTCGTTAAAATTTTTACTATCATCATTGTTTGCAGATTTCAACGTATTACGCACAGCAATTGCTTTGGGCCCTGCCGCTGTTCAGAGCATTGATACCTTACGCAAATCTGATTGACTTCCGAAATTTACCGCAGTAAGAAACAAATTAAATTGTCGTTTAAACACATGCCAGTTGCTGTGCACTTTACCATGAAATCTGAGACTCATTGGTGGCTTCAACGACTCCATATTGTTAATTCTGGCCATGATGTGGAGATGCCGGCGTTGGACTGGGGTGAGCACGGTAAGAAGTCTTACAACACCAGATTAAATTCCAACAGGTTTCTTTCAAATCACTAGCTTTCGGAGCACTGCTCCTTCCTCAGGTGAATTTACCCGAGGAAGGAGCAGTTCTCCGAAAGCTCGTGATTTGAAACAAACCTGTCGGACTTTAACCTGATGTTGTAAGACTTCTTAATCCTGGCAGTCTGCAAAATCTTAAAATCTCTGTGGAGCTCGTGGCAAGCTGATAGTTTTATTTCTCAGTGTTTAATACCATCCAATCCTGGTACCATGTAATGTTCTTGTCAAATTTCCTGATTTATAATACAAGAACACTTGTAGCTATAGCTATAAACTATTTATTAACATTAACTGTGGATCAACTATATAAAAAACAACAGATGAATTGTTTTTTATGAACAATGTTTTCATAAAAATGAACAGATGAAAGAAACAGTGTAATTATGCACAAGCAACCTCTCTCTCTCTCTCCAGTCAGTCTGAGGTCACCTGACATAACATTTACTTATATACTAATGAGACTTCTAGTGGTCAGTCAGTGAATTACAACACAACCATGATATCACCACAACTATCCATAACTCTAGACTACAGCATAAGTGTAAAAGTGCGTGTTGCCACACAACATGGACTCCCAGAAGGATACAACACCGCTATCAATATTTATAGCCCCTAGTTTTGATCTACCCCACAGTTGGGAAATCTTCTCTTATTGCTACCTATCCGATTCTTTCGTATTGTGACCTCCATCAGATCACCCCTCAATCTTCTTCTGTCTGAAGAAAGATCCCCAACTGTTAGCTATATAACTTACCTGATGAATAGAATGCTCATCGTTGTAAACCTCTTTTGCATTTTCTCCAATGCCTGCCTATACTTTTTTATAATATGAAGACCAGAACTGCGTACAGTTTTCCAATTGTGATTTCAGGTTCTTCACAGTTTGAGCATGTCTTTTCAATTCTGTGCCTCTAGAAATGAACCTCAGTGCTTTGTTCACTTTTAAAATAGCTTCAATAACTAGGATGTCACTTTAAGTGATTTGTGTATCTGTACCCATATCCCTTTGTTCCTCCACCTCATTTAAACTCTTATTTTCCAAGGAGCATACTGTTCCCTTATTCCCCCTACCAAGATGCATTACCTCATTTGCCAATTACACATCCATTCTCCAAATTTATTAATGTGTCTGCTATTTTGGTGACTTTTTACTCTCTATTAACAATTTGAAGTCATCCATAACTTTTGAAATTCTGCTCCCAATTTCCAATTTCAAGTCATTTATGTAAATAGTGCACAGTTGTGTATTCAACGTTGATTCCCGTGGAACACCACTTCCTATCTTCCACCAATTTAACTCCTACTTTCTGGTTTCTGTTTTTCAGCCATCCTCTATCCTTTCTTCTCCTTCTTCCCTGACTCCATACGCTGACTGTCATGAAAACCCCCAAAGTGCATCGCAAATGCTTACTGGACAAAGAGTGTCACCCAGGGAAATGGAAGCATTAGAACAGGTGACCAACAGATATTCAAGCAGTTGGGTTTCAAGGAGCACCTTAAAAGGAGAAGAAAGAGGTAGAGAAGTGGAAATAATTGGGTACGAAATTCCAGGGCCAGGATTCTCCGAAATCCCGGCCAAATATTGACGCCGGCATCATAACCGGCGTGAGCGACACCGGCGTCAATGGACCTCCAGGCCCAGTCATTCTCCTCTTCCTCGGGGGCTCAAACGGCAGCGGAGTGCAGTGCGCTGCTCCGGCACCAAAAGCCAGCCCTGCACGGCCGGCGTGGGTCCACGCATGTGCGCCATGGCTGGCGCTAGTCCGAGAATGCGCGCCATGGCCATCTCCATGCTGGCGCATGCACGTGTTGGCCGACTCCGCCTTCCTCCCCGGAAAGCATGGCGGAGCCCTACAGGGGCCCAGCGGGGAGGAACATAGGCCCACCCCCCACACCCCAGAATGAGCATTCCCGCCGACCGGTAGCCCCCAATCGCGGGCCTGGCCACCGTGGAGGCCCTCCCCGAAGTCGAATCCCCTCGCCCCCCACCAGGACGGCCCTCGGCGGGCACTTGGCCTGTCGAGCGTGGGAATCGGCGATCCGGAGTCGGAGCGGCATGGCGGGATTCCCGCGCCACCATGCCCCCTCCCCGCCCCCGGCGATTCTCCAAACCGGCGCAGGCTCGGAGAATCCCAGCCCAGAACTTTGTGCCTCGGCAGCTGTAGGCATGGACACCAATATTACAACAAAGAAAGCCAGAATGCATATGAGGCCAGTAGTGGAGGAGTCCAGAGACCTTGGATATATGCAGGAATGAAAAGGTTTGAGTAATAGAAGGGTGAGGCTGTGGAGTAATTTGAAAAGAAGATCAAAATTTTTTAATCAAGATGTTACCGAACCAGGAAGCAGTGTCGGTCAGTCAGCACAGAGTCAATGATAACCAAAACAGCTTCTTCCCTACTGCCATCAGACTTTTGAATGGACCGACCTCGTATTAAGTTGATCTTTTCTATACATCTTGCTGTAACTGTAACATTATCTCCTTCCCTATGTACAGTATGCATTGTTTGTACAGCATGCAAGAAACAATACTTTTCACTGTATACTAATACATGTGACAATAATAAATCAAATTTTTAAAAAATCTATGTTAGTCAATAAGCGCAGAGTCAACAGGACTCAATGCAAGTTAGGATATGGGTTTGAACCAATAACTTTCTGACTCAAAGGTGCTGATGTTGAAGCATAGCTGACACCTCTTCAGAATAGTTCCACAGGATAGTCTTTGCAGTATCCCATTCTGAAACTTAGGACTGGATTCTCCGTTTCAGCGGCTAAGGGCCGGCTGAAACGAAGAATTCTCAGGCGTTTTACGACGCCAAAATCAGCGCCGAGCGGTGAGGGGCTAGCAGCGACACCAGGTAAAACTCCTGACTCCCGCGCCAAAAACACCGGAGAATGGCTTGGTCCATGGCCACGCATGTGCACGTCAATGACCTGCAGCGATCGTGCCGTACAACATGGCACCGACCCCAACGGCAACACCGTGGCCATCCCCCACCAGTCCCCCAGCTGGCTAACGGCATGGATCCCGACTGAGTGTAGCGGCGTTGGACACAGTCCGCAGCCACCACACTGGGTTCCCGACCGTTCAGACCACATGTCAACCTTGCGGTCAAGAACTTGGTCCATAGGGAGTGGAGCATCGCGGGAGGGCCTTCCGAAGATGCCATTTCGGAGAGGGCGGAAATTTGAAAACTGCGTCAAACCGCCGCCGCCCCCGTTTGGACGTCGGAAGGGATTCTCCGCCCCAATCGTCGATTATGATATCGGCGTCGGGCAACAGAGAATTCCGCAGTCTCTTTAGTCAGTTGTCAACGTTTGGTTCAAGTGTTCCCATGAGTTCCCAAAGTTGCAAAGTTTCTCTTTCTGCTAGCTGGCCCTGCAGTTGAATATACTTGTCATTGTGTCACATTTGCTCTGATTTTTTTTCCTTTCTTCCGGCTTCTGTAGAAATAATAAAGCAGACAGATGCACAAAATGTATTGTTTTCTTTTCCTTGCTGTTATTTTTGTGCATCTCCTTACATTGCATAAACCTTATCCATAAAGCTTTTCTTCCGTTTTAACACTAGTTGTGCACAAATGAACTGTCAGTAGAGGCGCTCCCATGTCTCCTCAACCTGTCAACTCGACAAAGTGAGGTCCCTGTATCTCTGCAGCCTCCCCTTAAATAGAAGGCTATCTACTATTTATTCTGTTGGTTGGCGTTCACATGAATTATGTGCAATTGTTCCTGCATGAGAACAGAAAATTTGTTATTTTCTAGCACAGACAGATTGATTTGGGAACTACTGGAGATCTCTCATCACTTCTTTTATGGGGTTTCCATGGAGAGGATAAGGCTTCAAAGGCAAGTGTGCATTATAGAATTCTACAGCTATGCATTAAACTTCTTCCATGCGAAGGAGTCTCTACACATAGGAATCTTTACTTCACAGGTTTATGTACTTTACTGTATGACTGTACTTTAAAGATAATATTAATCTGCACTCTGTGTGGTGAATGTGATTCACACTATATATAGTTGCCAATATCACTCCATGTATATATGTTCGTTATCTACCCATTGTAAGTGCAGTTGCACTATCCGACCACCAGGGGGAGTCGCTCTGGGAGTACGCGAGAGTTTGTACTGGGCTCCTCCCTTGGCTCCGCCCAGGACTCCTCCCCCTGGGACCGATGTATAAAGATCAGTGCCTTAGCCAGTCTGCCAGTTCACCTGAAGTTCAACGACGAATAGGCTGGCTCTATTGTAAGTGTATTAAAGCCTCTGTTCAGATCCAACTACACGTGTTCGCTGAATTGATGTTTCCATCAATTTAATACACTTAAGAAGCTGCCGAAGTAAAGCATGGAATCCGCTCTAAAACCAGGACGTCTAGAACTCGATCCGCAGGATGCAGAGGCGAAAGAAACCTTCTGCCACTGGCGGAAATGTTTTAAGGCCTACCTGGCCGAAATCAGCACCGCTGAAACTACGGAGGAACAAAAGCTCAGCCTACTGCACACGAGGGTAAGCCACAGAATTTCTACACAATTAAATCCAGCCGGTTCCTACACCGCTGCGCTGGCGATTTTGGACAAAATGTATATTAGGCCCCTGAACGAGGTTTTTGCCTGCCATGTGTTCACGACTCGCCGACAACGGGCTACTGAAACTTTAGCTGAATTTGCACGCGAGTTAAACAATCTCTCAAATGACTGCAATTACCAGGCCGTAACCGCGGCCGAACATAGGGAGCTTGCTGTGCGGGATGTTTTTGTAGCGGGCCTTCGATCTAGCTATGTACGCCAGAGACTATTAGAAAATGGGGCCCAGGGCTTAGAGACTACAATAGAGGCTGCTATCACAATGGAAGTTTCCTTCCGCAGCCTCAACTCGTTTCCCGCGGACCCCGCTAACCCCACATGGGCACCCGACCTGAGGACCCCCCAAGCCTGTGCCGCAAGGCCCCCCAGCTATCGCGCTGCCACAGCCGGTCCTACTGTCCCAGTCAACTACTCATACTATCCAGCTGCTCCAGCTAATTACTCAGCTCCCCCAGCCAGCTACTCAGCTCGCCAAACCAGTTATTCAACTGCTCCAGCCTGCCACTATTCAGCTCCCCAAACCAGTTATTCAACTGCTCCAGCCTGCCACTTCTGTGGACAAAGCCAGCACCTGCGGCAGCACTGCTCAGCCCGATCTGCGACCTGCAGCAGCTGCGGGAAGAAAGGCCACTATGCTAAAGTGGGCCTCGGCAGAAGGGCCCCAGCCCTCAACACCCCAACAGTTCAAAAACATCGCCCCCAGCACCAGCAGGCCTGCGGGGCCCGAAATACTGCGGCCTACGCTCAGGCTCCGCCCCCTCCCGCCATGTGCGATCCATGGGGGCCGCCATCTTGGCAAACCTCCACCATGCGGCCGGCCACGTGCGATTCATGGGGGCCGCCATCTTGGATGCCATCTTCATCACCACCCTCCACGTGCAATCCACGGGCCCTAGCTGCATCCCCAGACTCAAACAGCTCATCGGAGGAGTACGACCTCCCCGGGCAGTCACCACATGGCCCGCAACTCAGCGCAGTGTTCCTGCATCAAGCTCGCCAGAACGCAGCGGCATCTACTCGACAGGACGCCCGATTGGAAGCATTCGACTCCCCCGGGCACCCACCACGCGGCCCACAACTCAACACGGTCACCCTCGACCAATCTCGCCCCAAGCATCTGAGAAATTCGATGACGGAGGTCCAGATCAACGTGTACAACACGTCGTGCCTCTTTGACTCCGGGAGCACAGAGAGCTTCATACACCCAGAGCTGGTAAGACGCTGTTCCCTCCCTATTTATCCCGTCAACCAAACTATCGCCCTTGCTTCGGGCTCCCATTCCATCCAAATCGAAGGCCGCACGACAGCAACGCTAACGATTCGAGGCGCTAGCTATTCCAAATTTAAACTGTATGTCTTGCCCGACCTCTGCGCGCTATTCCTCTTAGGCTTGGATTTCCAATGTTATCTCAAGAGTCTCACCCTCAGCTTCGGCGGGCCCCTGCCCCCACTCACTATCTGCAGCCTCGCCACGCTGCGCATCGCCCCCCCTCCTCTCTTCACCAATCTCACTCCAGATTGCAAACCGGTAGCCACCCGCAGCAGGCGGTACAGCCTACAGGATAGGGTATTTATCAGAACGGAGGTCCGAAGGTTGCTCAGTGAGGGGATCATAGAGGCCAGTAACAGTCCCTGGAGAGCTCAGGTGGTGGTCGTCAAGACCGGGGTAAAATTCCACGATTATAGCCAGACCATCAATCGCTTTACGCTCCTAGATGCGTATCCCCTCCCCAGAATTGCAGACATGGTTAATCAGATGGCCCAATATCGGGTATTTTCCACGGTGGATCTGAAGTCTGCATACCACCAGCTCCCAATCCGCCCGGAGGACCGCCACTACACGGCGTTCGAGGCCGATGGCCGCCTCTTCCATTTCCTCCGGGTTCCCTTCGGCGTCACTAACGGGGTTTCGGTGTTCCAACAAGCAATGGACCGAATGGTAGACCAGTACGGGCTGCGGGCCACGTTTCCGTATCTGGACAATGTTACCATCTGCGGCTATGACCAGCAGGACCACGACGCCAACCTCCACCGTTTTCTCCAGAAGGCCCAAAAATTAAACCTTACATATAACAAGGAGAAATGCGTGTTCCGCACAAACAGACTAGCCATCCTCGACTACGTCGTGGAGAATGGAGTCCTGGGCCCAGACCCGGACCGCATGCTCCCCCTCATCCATGGTCCCAAGACCCTCAAACGGTGCTTGGGGCTCTTTTCGTACTACGCCCAGTGGGTCCCCAAATATGCGGACAAAGCCCGACCACTCTTCAAGGCCACACTATTTCCCCTGTCTGCAGAGGCACGCCAGGCCTTCAGCTGCATCAGGGACGACATCGCCAAAGCAGCCATGTGGGCGGTGGATGAATCCACTCCCTTTCAGGTTGAGAGCGATGCCTCAGAAGTAGCGCTAGCAGCCACTTTAAAACAAGCAGGGCGGCCCGTTGCATTTTTCTCCCGTACCCTATCTGCTTCAGAACTCCGACACTCCTCAGTTGAGAAGGAAGCACAAGCCATCGTGGAGGCTGTCCGACAATGGAGGCACTACCTCGCAGGTAGGAGGTTCTCCCTCATTACCGACCAACGGTCGGTCGCCTTCATGTTCGACAACTCGCAAAGGGGCAAAATTAAAAATGACAAAATTCTTCAGGGGAGGATTGAACTCTCCACCTACAATTACGATATCAAATATCGACCGGGGAAGCTCAACGAGACCTCGGATGCCCTATCCCGCGGGACATGCGCCAGCGCGCAAATCAGCCGCCTAAAAGCCATCCACGATGACCTCTGCCACCCAGGGGTCACCCGACTCGCCCACTACATCAGAGCCCGAAACCTGTCTTTCTCCAACGAGGAGGTAAAAGCGGTCACCAGGGACTGCCCGATCTGTGCGGAGCGCAAACCGCACTTCTATAGACCAGACAGGGCCCACCTGGTCAAGGATTCTAGGCCCTTTGAACGCCTTGCGATCGATTTCAAAGGGCCACTCCCCTCCACTAACAAAAACATTTACTTCCTTAACATTATTGACGAGTTCTCCCGATTCCCCTTCGCCATCCCATGCCCCGATATGACCTCCCACACAGTCATTAGGGCCCTGCATAGTGTCTTCACCCTGTTCGGTTTCCCCAGCTACGTGCACAGCGACCGGGGTGCGTCCTTTATGAGTGACAAGCTGTGTCAGTACCTGCTCGACAAGGGCATCGCCTCGAGCAGGACTACCAGGTACAACCCCAGTGGGAACGGACAGGTGGAGAGGGAGAACGCAACGGTCTGGAAGACCGTCCTACTGACCCTCAGGTCCAGGAAGCTCCAAGTTTCCCAATGGCAGAAAGTCCTCCCTAACGCGCTCCACACAATTAGATCCCTCCTGTGTACAGCTACCAACCAAAACCCCACGAGCGGCTCTTAGTTTTTTCCAGGGGCACTACCACAGGGGTCTCACTTCCGGCGTGGCTGAGGACGCCAGGCCCGGTTCTCCTAAGGAAGCAGTTGCACTATCCGACCACCAGGGGGAGTCGCTCTGGGAGTACGCGAGAGTTTGTACTGGGCTCCTACCTTGGCTCCGCCCAGGACTCCTCCCCCTGGGACCGATGTATAAAGATAAGTGCCTTAGAGCCAGCCTGCCAGTTCACCTGAAGTTCAACGACGAATAGGCTGGCTCTATTGTAAGTGTATTAAAGCCTCTGTTCAGATCCAACTACACGTGTTCGCTGAATTGATGGTTCCATCACTCTGCAAAGTGACTATACAAGAAAAATGTCAACTTGCAAACTAACGATTGCTGACCTCATGGGGTTATTAAACCTATTTCAGCATTGGAGATGAACCTGGACATTAATGAGTTACTAATCACTTTCCCTGCCATTTTTCTGAGTTTTGTATTGTGGGGTCTCTTGCTTTTTATCCAGTGAATTATTTGAGTTATGATTCTCTGGCCACCATTCAACCGGAAAAAAAAAATCTATGTCCTTTTACGGGCATTTTGTCGCTATTCAGCGACATTTTGACATTTTCCTGGCCTCGGGATCTCTCTCTGCGGAAGCCACACTTGTGTCAGGACTAAAGGAAATGCTCCTCACAGATCGTCTGGCTGCCCCAATCTGTTCCCCCCAACCCCCTTTCAGTCCCTCGCCCCCCATTTTTGACTCCCACTCCCACCCCCCAACCTTGGGGAACACTCAGGAACACTCCCTCCACCTGGTATTTCCCCCCCCCCCCCTCCCACCCCCACCCCAGGCCTGATACCTGGCAGTGTCGACCTGGCACACGACCTGGCATGCCAAGCACCAGCTTGGCACCCTGGCAGTGCTCCAGTGCCAGAAGGAGCGCAGGGTGCCATCCTTCTTTGTCCCAGCCCACCCAGTGGTCCCTAATGGCACGAAATACCCCTCCAGGTGCTATTACTACTGGTCAACATTTGTGGAAACTAGTAGTAAACAGCTCCCTGGGGCGGTCTGTCAGATGCAGCTGTTGGGTCCTGGGTGCCGAGAGAATCCCGCAAATGCATATTTAAATGAGCCTAATGGTTCACTCAAATATGTTGGACCACACTCAGTGGGGGCAAGATCCAGATCGCGAGATTTTGTTAAATCTCAGGAAGCATTTTGAGCATCCCAAATCTAACGAGAGCCCTCTTGTCCCGACAACAAGTCAGGCGCAGCAAGGCCGTTGAATCGCGTCCTCTGAGAAGTTTGCTGATCACCTTTACTTTCTTCCTGCTGGACTCTTTTGTTCAGTTTGTTGCCCATTGGTTCTATTCTGAATAGCACACGTTTGAAGTTAGAAACAGAATTCTCAGAGCTGCTCATTCAAGAGTCAGCTGTGGCTCATTTGCACCACTCTCGTCTCTGAGTTAGTAGGTTAGAGAGTCAAGCCCCACACCAGTGACCTGAGCACAGGAACGGAGAATTCTGCTGCAGATTTCAGCTGAGGGAGTGCTGCAACTGTTGAAAGTCCCTCTTTCAGATGACACATCAAATGTAGGTGTTGTCAAAATAGAGCAGGGTAGTTCACCCTGATGTCCTGGCCAATATTTATCTCTTGACCAATATCAGTAAGAAACAGATAATCGAGATCTTGTTATGTGAAAATTAGTTTGTTATGTTTTCTGAATTACTACAGTGACTGTTTTTCAGTGCCCTTCATTGGTTGCAAAGTGCTTTGGGAGGACCTGAGACTGTGAATGGTGCTTATATAAATACAGGTTTTTCCTTCTTTCTTTTTTGTTTCTTACCACCTGCACCATGTATCTTCTGACCCTCCCAGGAGCAGTGTATCGTTTGCTGATGAGATTGATAACTTTGTTCTGCTCAGCAATATTAAACTGAGCTCAGCTCAGGATTTCTGGTGGTGTCAGTATCCAGGTGGAGCCAAACGGAGAGAAGGGATTTATCCCTCTCATTTTTCCGGCAGCAGATTACAGGGCTTGGAATTTTGTAGCCATTAATTCCAGCTAAACCTCAGAAAGCACATATGGCCGGATTCTTCATTCCTGAGATGCCAGGGCAGGATTCATGGAGTTCTGTGACAGCAAAACTGCCACCGTACCTGGATTGATTCAACAACCACTAAGGGGCTATCCCCGGCGCCACATGGAACACAATCGATTCCAATGAGAAACAGCTGGATTCGCCTGGTTCAGGATTGGACCCAGGAGGCTGACGAGTTGCAGCCGCATATATACTTCACTCCCCGCACACACCATTCCAGCCAACATGATGGCAGCAAGTCGCGTGGCTTTGAGATTTCCCGACACGGAACTGGAGACCTTGCTGGACATCGTGAAGGAGAGGATGATGACCCGTGACCCTGGGATGGGAAGGCTTCTACCAGCTGCTGCTGTTCAGCAGGCCTAGGCGCAGATGGCAGAGGTGATCAACGCCATGGGCAACACCATCAGACCGGCCAGCAGTGCTGCAAAATGCCGGACGACCTCCTCAGGGCTGCTGGGGTGAGTAGGCAACACTGCACCCCTGGCATTAACCCCCGTCCCACACACCTGTAACCCACTCCCCACCCCCACCCAGAGGGCGGCCAATCCCCCACCCAGCGCCACATGCTGGCATCCATACCAGCCGTCATGGCCGGGTCCCTGGCCACTGAAGCCACCAGCTACCCACCCCCTGGGGTACATGCGTTCCCAACCCCCACCCCACCCGGGAGAAGGCCATGCACAACCACTGGAAGCGGAGGAAGACTGGAGGGGTCAGCCGGACACCTTGGCCCATGATACAATCATGCGTCTTGTCTTGTATCTTGCAGGAGCTACTGGTGATGGGGAAGGTTCTTCTGGTGTCCCCTGACCTCAGCCACAGCCAGAACCCCAGGTGTCTACCAATGACAAGGGTGAAACAGACAAAGACGGGAGCCCTCGACACGTATTACGGGACACCCCAGAGCTTGAGTCCAGGCATGAAACTGACTTCCCATCACGGCTATCTCCAACACCATCCACCATCCGAAAAAAACTCACTTCGGTTGGGCACCTTACTGAAGAGACTCCCAGGGCACGATCTGGTATGCACCCCTCACATGCTCCGGTACAGCAGGTGGGGGTAGGAACTCCCGAGAGGATGGACAGTTGGAGGGCGGGCCGATCCCAGGAACTAGCTGCCTGCCAGACAGGTTTCAGGCTTCTGGAACGGATGGTCTCATTGATTATGGAGATGCAGTTGCAGAGCCAATGACTGCATGAGAGGTATCAGCAAGCATCCAGCACCTGCAGCTGCAGTTGGAAGAGTTCAACTGCGTGCAGGAGCAGGAGGTGGTGCCAACCATGCATGCCACCGAGCCCAACCCCACACAGGTGGTGTTCGCAGTCAAGGCCTTGGGGACAAAGGTTTTGGCTCTTGTGTGGCCTCCTGTCCCTGCCCATTCTCACCCTCCCTGCATCCTCCTCATCAGACAAGGACTGGCTCATTCTCTTCCTCCAGCATATCGCCCCTCTGCTGCGCGATGAAGTACAGGACGCAGCAGGCCTCCCAACACTACACTTGAGGGCCCCTCCAGATCGGTCCAGGCACCTGAACCGTATCTTCAGAATGCTGAAGCACTGCGTTATCGCAACTCTGGGCATGAGCGTTGTTATAGCGGGTCTCCGCGTCGGTCTGTGGCCTCCGGATAGACAACATCACTCATGACTGTAGCGGATAACCCCTGTGGCCCAGGTGCCACTGCAAATCAGGGTTCAAAGTTCATGTGTGTTATATGCAAGGAAATGAAAGTTTAAACCTCTTTATTTTTTTCAACGGTTGCAGTGAGATCTTAAATCATCAGCTGAAGTAATTATCAGAAATGTAACATTGAATAACAAAGCAATGAGATTGTGAGGGGGCACTCATGCACAGAACGGACGGCATTCTGAAAGCAAGTTGCGCATTGGGCATTTCTTCCTGTGATCGGGAATGGCACGACGCATGGCTCCGCGATTGGGAACACCACGACTCATGGCCCAGCGACCCACCCCCAGGTCACGACTCTGGGTTTGAAAATGACTGCTCTAAAGCATCTCCACATTTACACAATGTTAGTCAATCTAATGGTCAATTTATCTTTGAAGGACAGTGCCCTATTTTCAATCACTGCAATGAAAGCACATCTAAATTATAAGACAGCATCTAATTTGAAGCTGTCAAAACATGCAACGCTTAGCCGTCAGAATGTTCCCAACTCCTGAGCAGGCTTCCCCAACGTTTAGGAAGTCTCTTACCAGGTAGGGTTTCATAAGCCTTCCAAATCCAGTCCGAACCAATGAAAATACCAGGGGCAGGAAGTACAAATTTTCCCTCGAGCTACCTCGATGCTAGAGGGCCTGATGCAGGGTTGCAACTTGACCCTCGTCCAGCCCACTTTGTGCCAATGGGAAATTTGTGAGCGCCCATTTTTATACGGGAAATTGACATTTGCATTGAAAAAACAGTTTTAGCGATTCCTAATCCCATTCCCAACTCCAGGAAGACACATAAATGCAAACCATGAGATCAGCTTTCACATGCATGTTGAATATGAACATACATATTTGAACCTCATATAATTTCCATCAACCTACTGTGTGCTGCCAGAATGCCTATCCAACATTATGGCATAGATGAGTCACCATTTCCTTCAACGAAACTGACTTTATTGGTTTCATTGGATTCTGCAACTTCATCATAGTCTCTATCCCTCTCCCAAGACAGATTGTAGCAAACCTGTGGTAGGTTTTACCCAGAGATGAGGTTCCTTATCCCCATGCTTACCATCCTCAAAAGCTGCTTCCTCATACCCCTAGAACATTGTCCGTCTCCACCTCTACTTCAGTTTACCACAACTGAAATCTTTTGTCGAAATGTTTCCTTACTTAGCTTCACTTGTTCTCTTACTGGCCACCCTCCTACACCCTCCACAAAATTAAACTCGTCTAAAGTTCAGCCATGTATACCTTGATATGCAAGTGGGAAGGAGATCAAGAGGAACAGACTTGTAATTATTTCAAGAAAATGATAAAACCGAAGTAATACAGTGATATTTACACATCATGCCTTCTCATTATTCCAGTGCAAATATTCGCTTTTAATTTATTGAGATGTAAAAGATGGCATAGCTAAAAAAAATTAATGATCCCTGAGATAAAAATGTATACTGTCAAAAATACTCAGCAGCACAGGCAACGTCTGTGGAGAGATAAGCAGAGTTAATGGGGGGGCAAATTTTAACCTGAAAAGGTGGGTGGATTTGTGAGTGGGTGACAAGTTAAAGAACGAAAATTGCAGGGAAGTCAGAAGGTTGGCAGGAAATTGCCGACTTCTATCTTTAACCTGAGCGTGATCGGCAGCATGTGGGTGAACCATGAGAAACAATTGGTCAGGTATTTAAATAGGTCAAGTGCTCATTATCTGCTTCTTTAAGCCTGAATTCTGACTTTTACAGGGGCCAGATTTCTGTCTGCTCTGGAAATGGGATCGGGAAACTTACATTTTTGAAGCAAATCTGAAATTCCAGCCCCCTCCCAACCCTGTCCTTTTTGGGGATTGAGAAGGACTTGAGTCGTAACTCTTCATGCACAATATCAGGGTCGCCATCATATTTCCCGTTGCACACTATTTTCACCTGCTCCAGCTTGTTTTGTGAACCTTAAAAAAACATTTTTTTTAAAATTAATTTATGGGCTGTGGGTGTCACAAGTTCGGACATCATTTATTGCCCATCCCCAATTGATTTTCAGAAAGAGGTGGTGAGCTGCCTTCTTGAACCGCTGCAGTCCCTGAGGTGTAGGTACATCCATGGCGCTGTTAGGGAGAGAATTCCAGGATCTTGACCCAGCAACAGTGAAGGAACAGCGATATATTTCGAGGTCAGGATAGTGAGAGCATGGTCGACTGCACACGTGTTGCAATAAGGGCTCCGATGCAAAATACATGAGCCAAAAGGGCTATCTCTTTGACTGTGTATTTATTCTGTAACAACCACACGAGATTCCTGCATGTCTGCACCTGTTACCCTGGAAATCGCCATGATTAATTTATTTTATGGGAACAAAGGCTGCCAAGAATGTTCCAACTAAGGCCACAGACGTATGGATGGATGCTTGGAGATATAAGGATATTTATCCCCTGAGGAGGTGGCAATACAACAACCTCAGCCAGACAGCACAGAAGGTAGGACAAAAGCCATATAAGAACCATAATTTGAGCAGCCCAATGGCCTGTTCAGATGTGGTTTAGATACCCTGACTGCTCAGTGGGGCTCTGGCGTGTGCACTGTCCAGAATATCCCAATCATTACAGCACGCTGCCTGCTCCATAACTTTGTGCAGCAAAGGAGCATGGCACTGCAGCTAGAGGAGGGTGAGGAACAGAACCTCTCCTTGGATGAGAAGCAGTAGGATGAGGGAGGCAGAAGGCCCATGGGAAGGACCCCAAAGACAAGGCAGATGACATGACTGGCGATGGAATGAAGAGTCCATGCAGGACCTCATTGAAATCAGGGGCTTACTCATCCCATGCCATTTTACATGATGATTACCTTGCAAGAGTATGAAGCAAGACTTGGAAGGCAGAGGAAGGACCTGCAAGCACCAAAGGCAGGGCATTTGAAGCATCATTAATTCAACTCGATACTACACTAAGGTGACAGGTGAAAAATGAATGACGTTTGATCACATATAAACTGCAACATTCTGTAAACCATAAAATCCCTACAGTGTAGAAGGAGGGCATTCAGTCCATGGAGTCTGCACCAACCCTCTGAAAGTGCACCCTACCTAGGCCCATTCTCCTGCTCTAACCCTGTAACCCGACTAAGCCTTTTGGAAACAAAGAGGCAATTTATCATGGCCAATTCACAGAACCTGTACATCTTTGGGCTGTAGGAGGAAACCGGAGCACCCGGAGGAAACCCACCCAGACACGGGGAGAATGTGCAAACTCCAACCAGTCACCCAAGGTCGCAATTGAACCAAGGGTTCTGGCACTGTGAAGTAGCAGTGCTACCCTATATATGTAAATAATCCCACAATTTTAAAATTCGCTCTTGGGATGTAGACGTCGCTGGACCAGCATTTGTTGCCCATCCCTAATTGCCCTTCAACTGGGTAGCTTGCTCGGCCATTTCAGTGGGGGGCAGTTAAGAGTCAACCTCATCGCTGTGTGGGCCTGGAGTCACATGTAGGCCAGGCCGTGTAAGGATGGCAGATTTCCAGGGGCGGTACAGTGGAACAGTGGTTAGCACTGCTGTGTACGCCGCTGAGGACCCGGGTTCGTTCCTGGCCCTGGGTCACTATCAGTGTGGAGTTTGCACATTCTCCCCATGTCTGCGTGGGTTTCACCCCCAACAACCCAAAGATGTGCAGATTAGGTGGATTGACCACATTAAATTGCCCCTTAATTCGAAAAAAAACTAATAATTGGGTATTCTAAATTTCTGAAAATAAAGGATGGCAGATTTCCTTCCTTGAAGCACATTAATGAACTAGGTGGGTTTTCACGACAATTGGCAATGGTTTCATGGTTATCATTAGACTTTTAATTGTAGATTTGTATTGAATTTAAATTTCACCATCTGCCATGGTATGTTCAAACCTTGGTCCCCAGAGCTGTACCTTGGGTCTCTGGATTACTAGTCCAGTGACAATACCACTACGCCACTGCCTCACACAAAAGGTTTTTGCTTCAGTTTATGCACGTCTTGTACATTCATCTGCATTACTACACTTATCTAAACACCATAGTGTCCCAGTTAGTTAGTTAGTACTCTAAGTTACACAGTGTCCTCCGGTCGTGGACACTCCTACACACTTCTCTTATTGCCTTTTAGGTGCTGGAGGCAGGCTGCTCCTATCTCTGGCTATATGACTGGGAGGATCATGGTAGTCCACCTCATCATCCAGGGATCCACTGGGACCAACAGTGTGACTGCACTACCTGCATCTCTGCAGAGGCAGCCACCCTCACTCAGACCCAGCTTCCTGCTGCTGTTCAACACCTCCATGGCTTAAACACAATCAGAACTTGGAATTACACAGTATCATCAACCCCTAAAATGCCATCCCCAAAGCCCAGCCCTTCCCCATAAGCCCTCACCAGGTGCTACCTGCACACATTTACAAAACATAACAATCTTATAAACCTCAGAATGATAATAAACAGAACCAACACCAGCAGCAGCCTTCTCCTCACCCACCTTCTGCTTACGGCACAGAGCGAATAAGCATATTGTTCCAGCTCACAGAATACAAAGGCCGGGATTGTCCGGAATGTGTTGATACCGCCGTCAAAACCGGCGCGAGAGACGTCGGTGTCAACGGGCCTCCAGGCCCAGTCATTCTTCCCGTCTTGGGGGCTAGAATGGCGCCGGAATGCTGTGCGCTGATCCGGCGCCGAAAGCCGGCCCGCCATGGCCAGTGCGGGTCTGCGCATGCGCGCCACGGCCGTCTCCACGCCGGCCCGCGGGTAACGTGGCGGAGCCCTACAGGGGCCCGGCACGGAGGAACATAAGACCCCTCCGGAATTAGCACGCCTGCCAATTGGTTGTCCCTAATTGCGGGCCTGGCCACCTTGGAGGCCCCCCCTGGAGTCCCCCCCCCCAACCAGGACGGCCACTGCAGCCAGAACGTCAAGGTGGCGCCGGGTAGGACCATACACAAACCACACGGGCGGGACTCGGCCCGTCGAGGGCACAGAATCACCGCAGGGGCCACTTTCAACGGCTCCGACCAGTGCCGCGGCACCTGCGCCGGCACGATTGGAGAATCAGCAGCCCGGCGTCGGAGAGGCATAGCGGGATTCGCGTGCCTCCCCGGCAATTCTCCGACCCAGCGGGGGCTGGGGGAATCCCGGCCAAGGTTTCTCAGCAAACGATAAGCTTCCTGGACATGACGGAGCAACAATACCTCAGGAAGCTCAGAATTTCCTGTCATGTGGCTCTTCGTGATATATATTATATATATTGTGGTGTTCAGGGCACGGGTTCACTATTTGAGAATAGTCTTGAACTTCAAAGGACATTGGTGGATTGGGCAAACAAGTAGCAGATGAAGTTCAATGCAGAGAAGTCTGAGGTGATTCATTTTGGCAGGAAGACTATGGAGCCACTGTAAAATAAAGGGAGATACTCTGAAGGAGGTACAGAAACAGAGGGGCTTCATTGTACATAAATCATTGAAGATGACAGGACATGCTGAGAGAGCAGTTAGTAAGAATTATAGTGTCTTGGGCTTTATTAATAGGGGCATTAGTACAAGAATAAGAGGTAATGTTGAACTTGTACAAGACCTCATCTGGAGTACTGTATCCATACTAGAGGAAAAATATGACGGCATTGGAGTGAGTATGGAAGAGATTCACAAGAATGATTCCAGGGATAAAGAACTTAGCTATGGGAATAGATTGGATCCTGAGGGGTATGGATGGGTAAATAGTGAGAAACTGTTGCCACTCGAGAACATCAAGAAGTAAAGGACACAGATTCAAAATAATTGACAAAAGGAGCAAAACTGATGTGAGAAAAAGATTTTTCACACAGAAGTGTTTCGTGTTTGTAACAAAATTCTTGAAAAGATGGTGGAAGCAGGTTCAATCGAGGCATTTAAAAGGGAATTGGGTTGCTATCTGAAAAGAAAGAATGTATAAGGTTATGAGGTAGGGCAGGGGAGTGGGACGAGATAGAGTGATCTTTCAGTGAGCCAGCGCAGACCCAATGGGCTGAATGGCCTCTTTCTACATTGTAAAGATTCTTCCACCCCGCCGACCCCGCAAGAACACCACGGGCGAGACCCGGACGCTGGGGAAGCCCATTGACCTCGGGCGGGATTCTCCGGTTGCCGGGAGGAGACGGCCGGAGAATCCCGCCCTGTGTGATTTGCAGCCTCCAGGAAGAAATCCGCCTGCTAAGCAGACCAGGTGGACAAACATTGTGATTTGCTATTAAAGTCACACAGTCCTTAATATCTTTGCCCCTCGCTCCTTCTGCAGATCACCAGATGATAATTACAATCTGCTGCTCACAGATGACCAGTGCCACGTTTGACACTTATTTGAACTTCTGATTTGATGAGACCAGTCAGAATGAGCGGGTGCTGAGCATTGCCACTCTGGTTCGTTTCCCACAGGGCCTGAGAGTCATTGAATGCAGACATTTTGCAAATATGTTCCCAGATCACCCTGGAGTCTTCATGAACCTAAAGTGCTTCCATTGCATCAATGTGCAGCTAGCATACAACCACAGGAAGATCATCGTGCATGTCTGTGCAAGATTTCCAGGGAGCTACCAAAATGTTTTCACCTTGCACCACTCAAGCCTCTCTGAGATAGTCACATCTCGAAGTAGGGTTTGCCTATAGCTCTTCATGACAATGTTTAACCTCTGAAGGCAAGGCTGATAACACCGGCGAGGAGCCCAAAGACTGATGCCCAACAAAGATGCAGTCGAAACCAGAGCATTAAAGTTATGATAGGCAAACAGTCAAGATTCTGAAGATGCATGTTAGGTGCCTCAACAGATTTAAGGGCTCTATTCACCAAGCATCAATTTGAACCAATGATGTAATGAGGTCAGGAGCTGATTGGTCATGCAGAACCCTAACTGAGTATCAGTAGTAGGTTATTACTAAGCAAGTGCCGCTTGATAGCACTGTTGATGACCTCTTCCATCACTTTACTGATGATCAAGAGTTGGCAGATAGGGCAGTAATTCACTGGGTTGGACGTGTCCTGTTTTTTGTGTACAGGACATACTTGGCTAATTTTCCACATTGCCGGGTAGATTGCGGCTGAAACTGCCAGCAGCAACTTCACACCAATTACTGCTCCAGACTATGCCTCTTTCTCGATGGTCCTGAGGCTCAGCATCTTCATTGAGCAGAGCTTGGAGTGTCTTGCATCCTCTGGGAAATCTCCACTTCTGTCCTTGGCTCCTTCATCTGCTCCTGCCCACTTGTGATGTGCGAGACCATGTGACAATCCAACTACCAGTCTTGGTAGCCCCACCAAAGTATTTGTAGCTGAGCTGGTGGAGGGTGCACATGAGTGCTGTGAGAGTGGATGCTCAGAGTAAGTGACCTCCCCCAAAGTGTCTTCCTTCTCCTCCTGCACCACCTCATGACAGACAATTGTAGGGTCAGTGTAAGACGAAATGTATGAATTAGCACTGTCAAGGAACGAGGATGTTATGTCACAGCATATTTATAATAATAATAATCTTTATTGTCACAAGTAGGCTTACATTAACACTGCAATGAAGTTACTCTGAAAATCTCCGGCGCCTGTTCGGGTACACTGAGGGAGAATTCAGAATGTCCAATGCACCTAACAACGTGTCTTTCGGGACTTGTGGGAGGAAACCGGAGCAGACACGGGGAGAACGTGCAGACTCCGCACAGACAGTGACCCAAGCCGGGAATCGAACCCGGGTCCCTAGTGTTGTGAAGCAACTGTGCTAACCACTGTGCTATCATGCCACTCTCATGTGTGTCTCGGTGCTGGATCGATGGGCTGAAGGCCTCTTCTGCACTGTATTATTCTGTGATTCTGTAAGTCTGACCAGAGAGGTTAAATATTTCAGCTGAAATAGACTGTTGCAGACCATCATCACACTCCTTACCCTAACTGGTGAGAAAATCCAGAAATCAAATGCAAATACAGTAGCTTAGTTTTTTTATATAAATTTAGAATACCCAATTATTTGTTTTCCAATTAAGGGGCAATTTAGCGTGGCCAATCCATCTAATCTGCACATCTTTGGGTTGTGGGGGTGAAACCCATGTAGACATGGGCAGAACGTGCAAACTCCAGACGGACAGTGACCAGGGGCCAGGATTCGAACCCGGGTCCTCAGCGCCGTAGTCCCAGTGCTAACCATTGCGCCAGGTGCCGCCCTCACAGTGGCTTAGTTAAAAAGAGACTGACAAATGTACTGCTGGAACATCTAGGTTGCCAAAGTGCTGTGGATTTCCCTGCTGCGAGCAGGTTCAAACATTAAAATGCATCGTCATGTTTCCGGTCAATAACATTTAATCAAAACTGTTTTGGATTCCAGCATTTTCTGATTTTATTTCAAATATTCAGTTTTTGTCATGAAGTGAATCTTGTGTGATAAGTAAATTATCTAACTTCCTCTGCTGTTTTGACAGAATTAGAGGTGTATGTTTGAATTTGTTTAAGAAAGTAACAACAAAATGTCCATTATTTTTTCTTCAACAGTCCCACCAAACAAAAAGAATGCTGCTGAGAACGTGTGGGGAAATGGTTCAACAAGCAGGCCTTGTATTTTGAAAATGGCATGCAGACATACCTCCGTAAATACCCAGGCCAAACCTTTACATGCTCACCCCCCCCCCCAAGCCCCCATCCTCGAGGTGGATTCTGAGGTGGGAGGATAGTGCTGGAGGCGTAAAATTGCATGGGCAAGATTCCCTCTAGGATCCCACCCGCCCCGATCCAGATGCTATTTCATGGTAGGGTGGACAGGGCCTTGGACAGGAGGCCCACCCAGGCTCCCATTAAGGCCCTTAAGTGGCCACCGAATGGCCTCTCCTGTCTCGTCTCAATTTTTAAGCTGCCGGGCAACAGTTGGATCAGGGTGTCGACTAGAAAAAGTGAACAATCTCGACCTCAGGTGGGGGTGATACATTCAGGTGACACATTCCCGTCATCAAGATCATTCCCCTCCTGACGCCTGCTTGGCATCCCCTACTCTCCTACCCCTGCAACTCCTGGTAATTACCTGGAGTGGGGTCTCAGGACTGATGGAGCAATTTAATTGGAAAGAAACTCCCATTTTGGGTGCGTTCAGCTATTAAACGGGATTCTGTTTCTTTTTTGGGCCTTGCCGAGGATCGCTCTGCCAAGGCCGCACTTGGACTCATGCACTTGCACTAAATAGCTCAAACGCCCCCACCACGGCCTCCGGACCTCCCCCACAACATCCCAACTTAACAGTTTGGGTGTCCTCAAGCCCTCCCCTCCCTGCACCCCACCTTATAAGGGCATGGCATCCCAGGCCAGATGCCCAGCACGGTCAAGATGCCACCTAGGCAAGCCAGCCTGGCACACTGGCAGTGCCACCTGTGCACCATGGCACTGCCAGGAGGGCACCCAGGTAGAACAACTTGGGCCTGAATTTTCAAACAAATGGGCATTCGGTGACCATCATCCTGTGGGTAGGCCAAAAATGCATCCCTTTTGACTTTGACTGGCCTGCTGCCATTCCACGCTCAATTCAGGTGACACAGCCACGGTGTTTGAATAGTATCAGCAGTGCCAGGGTATCACCCTGCCCAGAGTCCAAATACCCAGTGGCCCCGATCGTCTGGGAGACTGGGAGACACCTCCCCTCAAAGTGCTGGTATGCCTGTTCGGCACGGTAGCACAGTGCTTAACATCGTAGCTTTACAGCTCCAGGTTCCCAGGTATGATTTCTGGCCTGGGTCACTGTCTGTGCGGAGTCTGCACGTTCTCCCCGTGTCTGCGTGGGTTTCCTCCGTGTGCTCCGGTTTCCTCCCACAGTCCAAAGATGTGCAGGTTAGGTAGATTGACCATGCTAAATTGCCCTTAGTGTCCAAAAAGGTTAGGAGGGGTTACTGGGTTAAAGGGATAGGGTGGAAGTATGGGCTCAAGTGGTGTGGTCTTTCCAAGGGTCGGTGCAGACTCGATGGGCCAAATGGCCTTCTTCCGCACTGTAAATTCTATGTTCTATGTTTATGTAGACCAGTGCTAAATCGTGCCAGGGTCCCCAAGGTGAGGCTGTTAGGTCCCGTGCCTTGGGTAACACCGGCGTACACACATTCAAATGAGACTAACTACTCATTTGAATATGCAAATCTGGATCCCGCCCATTGAGGGCGAGGGCCTCATTGAGGGCCACACGAGATCTCGCAAAAGGCCTCTCATGAATTAATGACCTTGTTGCATCCCAAGTCGGGTGTGACAAGGCCGGTGAATCATGCCATTAGGCTCAAACACAGCTCAGGCATGGCACTGCAGCAGAGGGGCTGGAGAGCTGTCAGCCAGTCTTATTGGCTGGCAGCTCTCCAAGGTAGGACCTCCATCCAAGGGCAATGGAAGCTGCCAATTAACATTCAATTGAGCGTGGAATGGCAGCCGGCCAGTCAATGTCGGAAGGGATGCGTTTCCAGCCTACTCACAGGATGATGGGCACCGAGTGCTCACCATTCTGAAAATTCAGGCCCAAGTTTTTGATTACTGAACTGAGTGTTATTCCCTGTGTATCTAGCTGCCATACAACAGGGAATAACAAACTGCTGACTATGAGTTAATTATGTTCTTTTAGAACTCGGAACGGCCAATAACTCATGAGTGCTGCAGACATAAGTGAGTTATAGTAGTATTATGCGTGAGTGAAAGAACAGCTGGAACGTTGATTACCAGTGAGATAATTGGTTAATGATTTCAGAGTGAACAGCCCTTGAAAGCTTAGCACAACTTTAACAAAGAGAGACTCCTCATTAGTACAATCCTGAAAACTAAACAATGGATTAACAATGCCTTTAGTCCAGCTCTGTTTTTCCTAAGTGAGGAGATCCTAAGCCAAGAGTTCTGAAGAAGATGCATTATCATGCATCATTCAAATGACAAGCTTGCTAAATCGCCCTGCATCAATAACTGATTACAGATGTTGATTGAACTTCTTCATTCTGTCTCACTTTGTGATTCCTCCTAGGCACTTTGCCCAATGATTCCAGAATCATTTGTGATCGCTATAAAATCAGAGAGACGGAGACAGCTCTTCAACATTTGCTTACCGCAACAAATCCAATATTTCTCAATACTTTGATCTTGAAAAGGTTTGCACACCTATTGAAAGCCGAGTCACGACCACACTACGTGTACGTGTACAGTCAATTGGTTAGCGTTGTTTGTCCACTGGGAGACAACAGCAAATGCTTTCCAAAGTTCTTGTTGCTAATTCTCACTCTGGGGTCACTGGCAGTCATTGATGTGTTTTCAGATTTATATGGATGGCGAGGCTGATAGTCTCACACAAAGATGGCCTTTTACTTTTGTGTCCAACTCGGAGTAATTCCTGATTTTCCAGAAAACAAACTAACTGGAATATCTGAAAATGTATTTCTGTCCTAGTTAGCTTCAGCTACATCTCATTTAAGCAGTTAATTTGGGTGGTGAAAACTGGCACTCTGCTCAATCACTCAGTGGTCAGTGCTAACATCTTTGTCATTATGTGTTATGTGTTAAAGGATGGAACATTGGAGGAAACATCAATACCTTAAATGATAATGTGTGACCCCCGCCAGGCATAGAGGCCCTAAAGTTATGTGGAGTACAACCTAACAGTTACACCAAAATGTAATCTCTGATACGCTCTGGTACAATCCCTTGCCAAAGTTTCTGCGATCAATGGAAGAAGCCCCTATTTACAT
Organism: Scyliorhinus canicula; assembly: GCF_902713615.1. Taxonomy (NCBI): domain Eukaryota; kingdom Metazoa; phylum Chordata; class Chondrichthyes; order Carcharhiniformes; family Scyliorhinidae; genus Scyliorhinus; species Scyliorhinus canicula. The sequence goes on from NC_052147.1 coordinate 138,060,194, forward strand.
AGGTGCAAGTGCCATCTGGGTTTTTTTCTGCCACTACCTGCCCCATGTGGCTGGAAGCTGGAATGGTTAGCACCCCATTGTGAAGAAAGAGCTTCCCTGCTGGCTATACCATAGTTGAAATGGCAACCAAGCAACTTGCTATCCCCTTTTTAAATTGTCTTATCTGCCCTCTGCAAGAGCATTTTCTGACCCTGGATTTTATGTGGCTCGTGAATGCCATCTTTCTCAGTGTGCCGACTGCCATTGATACACCAAGTTGCTCATCTAGAACCAGGACTGACAACTCCCTAAACCCCTTTTAGTTAATACAGAAACTGGTATGAATGGCAACGACCCGACATAACTTTTCTTTTTCACATGCTCAATAATTCCTCAGGTCTCCCACTGAAGTTATAGATAAATCCTCCTGGAATCACAGTTTAGATCTTTCCTGATTTCAGTCTCCAATGCCAACAAAAGTGTGACGAGGTAGGAGAACGCAGCCCATCGGGGGCGGAGCATCGAGGGAGGGCCTCAGGTGACATCCTGAGGCCATCCATACGCCGTGCGTCGTACTGTGCAAGTATGCCATTTTGCGTACTTCCTTGTCATGATTTGTGTTCTTTATTTGATGACACAACACATATCTGTCACCCAACAAAGAATGAATCCCAGCCAACTCTCCATCAGGAGAAGAAAGCCACACTTATCTTCCCACCTTAAGTTCTGTCAGTCCCCAAGCTAAAATCAAATCTCAATCAAAGGCAAAGTTTGGTGTGATGTATCATGCCTCATGAATAAAGTTTCAATAACATGCACCAATGTAGGATAACCTGGCCATCGGCATAAGATTTTGTTTTCCGAAACAGCTAGGTGAGGAGACAGATGCAAGGACAAAGTATGGTTGAGCTGCTTACATGCATCAGTTAATCACAGTTTGTGACAGCCCACTATTAAATAACTGATTTTTCCTGTTTCCAAATGGTTACATCTGACTTTGTTCAGAAACTGAGTGTTCAAGTTTTCACATCTAATCGTACCACCCATAACATTAGAAACAAAATGACTCTGTCACTGATGGTGTCATTGTACAATGGCCTAGATTTTGCTGGCCAAGTAACATCATGTTTAATTGCACTGACTATTATTTGTTTGTAAATCATGTAAGAATTTGTAATGTGGAAAAAATATCTGCAAATCTGGATTCAGACTACCGGTGTAACTCAGTGGGTTGGATTCTCTGACTGCTGATGCCAAAATCGCATTCGACGATTGGCCGGAGAATCCCAGTTGGCGCCGAAATCGGGGGTAGCGCTGCTTTTGCGATGCTCTACCCCCTCCAAAATGGCGTACTCGCAAAGTACGACGCATGGCGTATGGACGGCCTCAGGACGTCACCTGAGGCCCTCCTCCGATGCTCCACCCCCGATGGGCTGAGTTCCTGAAGGCATGGGGTGCGTATGCTATTTTTTGTTTCAGGAACCCGGCGTGGCGGGCGGGGACTGAGTCCAGCGCCGCCACAGTCACTGGGGAGACGATCCGTGGGCAGGGTGGTTTTGGCAGAGGCTGGGGGTCCTCCGGGGGTGGCGAGCCTGGCCAAAGGGGGCCATTATTTGGCAGGCCGGGTCCGCGGGCAGCCGCCGCCATGCCCACCTTGTTTTTGCAGCCACCTTCTTGTTGCTGTTATTGTTCCTCCCACCACGCTCCCTCCCCCTCCTCCCCACCTCCCCCTCCCCCCTCCCCCTCACCCCCTCCTCCCCCCTCCTCTCCACCTCCCCACCTCCCCCCTCCCCCTCACCCCCTCCTCCCCCTCCTCGCCAACCCCTCCTCCTCACCCCCTCCTCTCCCCTCCTCCCCACCCCCTCCTCCTCACCCCTCCTCCTCACCCCCTCCTCCCCCCTCCTCCCCACCGCCCTCCTCCTCACCCCCTCCTCCCCCTCCTCCCCACCCCCCTCACCCTTACCCCCTCCCCCCTCACCACCCTCACCCCCTTCCCCACCTCCCCCTCACCCCTTCCCCCTCACCCCCTCACCCCTCCCCCTCCTCACCCTCACCCTCCCTCCCTCCCACCCTCCGTCCCTCCCCCTCACCCTCCCTCCCTCATCCACCCCTACCCCTGCCCCCATCCCTCTCCTCCCCCCATCACCCTCTTCACCCTCCCCCATCCCCCTCCCCCAATCCCCCTCCCCCTCCCCAGTCGAGGGAATCCCTCTGGGGACAGAGAATTATGTACCGCCCTGAAGGGACGGAGAGACATGTACTGCCCCAGCACAGATTGGAATTGCCAGGTTGGCACTGTGCCAATCTGTGCCGGGGGCAGTGTGAGGTGCAGGGTGGATGCCGGGGTGAGTGGGGGGGTTTGGAACTACGAGGATTGTCATGAGCAATGTTTTGGGAGTGGGGGGGGGGGGGGGTGTGGGGGAGGGGGGGGGGGAATCTGAGCTCTGAGGATTGTCGGGGGTGGGAGGTGAGGTATCAGAACTCCGAGGATTGTCGCATGGAGTGCCCCTGATACCTCTGATGGGGGACTGGAGGGGTTAAGCTACAACGCTGATCAGAGCACCATTTAAAAACGGCGTCCTGATCTCTTTGAAGCTGGTTGCCGGTTCTACGATGCTGCCAGATTGACGGTATAAACCACACCCACTCATTTATTTTGGTCTAAGAGGCTCCAGAGTTGGAGAGAAAACTGGTCTGTACAACTGGAGAGTTACATGCCAGCTTTCTGTCCGAACTTGACACTTTGCTAAATTCTGGTAAGATTCCACCTTATATCTGGTCTGAAGTGTGAGGGATAAAGGCCATTGATAGGACCACCATGGGATGCTCAACTCAAGCAAAATCTAGGCCAGTGACATTGTTATGCAGAAGTTATATTTTCTGAGATCTTTTAATTGGTGCTTATGAATGTAATCTGTTAATAGAATACTGTGATGCATAACTCCAATAGTACACATGGAATATTCCCAAGAATTATCTCTGGGGACCTGTCTTTCTACACTGTTTTTTAGCGGTTATTAAGTAGGTGCTGGTCCCTGTTCCCTGGTAAATCGTTTTGAAAGAATTTCATTCCAAAATGTGATTAGATTCCATAATCCGCTTTACATATAGAATTACTTCCAATTGATTAAAATGGAACAGCCTGACAGATTAAGTGTTCCAAACATACTTGATGTTCTTTGTGCATCAGTAAAAGGAAGGATTAAGCCCCTCCTACCCTGATTCTCAATGCTCACTGTTAAACTGCTGATTATATATTTATAGCTAGAATCCTTTCTCTCCTGCGTTCAAATGCCAATTTTGCTCTCCTGCCACTTTGGATGTACATCTTTTGACAGAAACATCAATACATATTGGGTATTACATTGCATGTTTTCAGCCATGGGTCAGGTAAAAGCCATTGAGGCAGAAGGCTGTGATATTGGATTGGATTGGATTGGATTTGTTTATTGTCACATGTACCGAGGTACAGTGAAAAGTATTTTTCTGCAAGCAGCTCAACAGATCATTCAGTACATGGAAGAAAAGGAAATTAAACAAAATTCAAGAAAATACATGAGAATACATAATAGGGAAACACAAGATATACAATGTAAATACATAAGCATTGGCATCGGTTGAAGCATACAGGGTGTAGGTCAGTCAATAAGAGGATCATTTAGGAGTCTGGTGACAGTGGGGAAGAAGCTGTTTTTGAGTGTCTTCGTCCGTGTTCTCAGACTTCTGAATCTCCTGCCCGATGGAAGAAGTTGAAAAAGTGAGTAAGCCGGGTGGGAGGGATCCTTGATTATGCTGGCCGCTTTCCCCCGGCAGCGGGAGGTGTAGATGGAATCAATGGATGGGAGGCAGGTTCGTGTGATGGACTGGGCGGTATTCACGACTCTCTGAAGTTCCTTGCAGTCCTGGGCCGAGCAGTTGCCATACCAGGCTGTGATGCAGCCCGATAGGATGCTTTCGACAGTGCACCTGTAAATGTTGGTAAGGGTTAATGTGGACATGCCGAATTTCCTTAGTTTCCTGAGGAAGTATAGGCGCTGTTGTGCTTTCTTGGTGATAGCGTCGACGTGAGTGGACCAGGATAGATTTTTGGTGATGTGCACCCCTAGGAATTTGAAACTGCTAACCATCTCCACCTCGGCTCCGTTGATGCTGACAGGGGTGTGTACAGTACTTTGCTTCCTGAAGTCGATGACCAGCTCTTTAGTTTTGCTGGCATTGAGGGAGAGATTGTTGTCGCTGCACCACTCCACTAGGTTCTCTATCTCCCTCCTGTATTCGGACTCGTCGTTATTCGAGATCCAGCCCACTATGGTCGTATCGTCAGCAAACTTATAGATGGAGTTGGAACCAAGTTTTGCCACGCAGTCGTGTGTGTACAGGGAGTAGAGTAGGGGGCTAAGTACGCAGCCTTGCGGGGCACCGGTATTGAGGACTATTGTGGAGGAGGTGTTGGTGTTCATTCTTACTGACTGTGGTCTGTTGGTCAGAAAGTCAAGCATCCAGTTGCAGAGTGGAGAGCCAAGTCCTAGGTTTTGGAGCTTTGATATGAGCTTGGCTGGCATTATGGTGTTGAAGGCGGAGCTGTAGTCAATAAATAGGAGTCTGATGTAGGAGTCCTTGTTTTCGAGATGCTATAGGGATGAGTGTAGGGCCAGGGAAATGGCGTCTGATGTGGACCGGTTGCGACGGTATGCGAATTGAAGTGGGTCAAGGCGTTCCGGGAGTATGGAGGTGATGCGCTTCATGATCAGCCTCTCGAAGCACTTCATTACAACTGACGTCAGGGCCACCGGGCGGTAGTCATTGAGGCATGTTGCCTGGTTCTTCTTTGGTACCGGTATGATGGTGGTCTTCTTGAAGCAGGTGGGGACCTCGGAGTGGAGTAGGGATAGGTTAAAGATGTCTGTGAATACCTCTGCCAGCTGGTATGCGCAGGCTCTGAGTGCATGACCAGGGATCCCGTCCGGGCCCATCGCCTTCCGTGGGTTCACTTTCAGGAAAGCCGATCTGACTTCGGAAACTGTGATGGTGGGTATGGGTGAATTATGGGCTGCTGGGGCACTCGACAGCGGATTGTTGGTTACCTGCTCAAACCGAGCATAGAATGCATTAAGTTCATCGGGGAGGGGTGCGCTGCTGCCAGAGATACTGCTCAACTTCGCTTTGTAGCCCGTTATGTTGTTTAGTCCTTGCCACAACCGCCGAGAGTCTGTCTGTGACTCTAGCTTAGTTTGATATTCTCTCTTGGCTTCTCGGATGGCTTTGCGGAGGTCGTACCTGGATTTCTTGTATAGGACAGGTTCGTCTGCCTTGAACGCCTCAGATCTGATCTGTTCAGTAGGGAGTCAATCTCGCAGTTGAGCCATGGTTTCCGGTTGGGGAACGTACGTACTGCTTTCTTTGGCACGCAGTCGTCCACACATTTGCTGATGAAGTCTGTGACGGTGGTGGCATACTCATTTAAGTTAGTCGCTGAGTTCTTAAATATGGACCAATCCACTGTCTCTAAGCAGTCACGTAAGAGCTCTTCTGTCTCCTCAGACCAGCAGTGCACAACCTCACGGTAGCATGGTGGTTAGCATCAATGCTTCACAGCTCCAGGGTCCCAGGTTCGATTCCCGGCTGGGTCACTGTCTGTGTGGAGTCTGCACGTCCTCCCCCTGTGTGCGTGGGTTTCCTCCGGGTGCTCCGGTTTCCTCCCACAGTCCAAAGATGTGCGGGTTAGGTGGATTGGCCATGCTAAATTGCCCGTAGTGTAAGGTTAATGGGGGGATTGTTGGGTTACGGGTATACGGGTTACGTGAGTTTAAGTAGGGTGATCATTGCTCGGCACAACATCGAGGGCCGAAGGGCCTGTTCTGTGCTGTACTGTTCTATGTTCTTAGCTGGATTCTCCCGCTTGAGTTTCTGCTTGTAAGCCGGGAGAAGGAGCACAGTCTTATGGTCTGATTTCCCAAAGTGCGGTCGGGGGATGGAACGGTAGGCGCCCTTGATTTTTGAGTAGCAGTGGTCAAGAGTGTTGTCGCCCCTGGTGGGACAGGAGATGTGCTAGTGGAATTTTGGCAGTACACTCTTGAGGTTGGCTTTGTTGAAGTCTCCGGCCACAATGAACAAGGCCTCCGGGTGTTCTGTTTCATAGTTGTTTATGACTGTGTACAGTTCATCCAGCGCCTTCCTCACTTCTGCCTGGAGTGGGATGTAGACCGCTGTGATAATGGCTGAAGTGAACTCACGTGGAAGATCGTATGGTCGGCACTTTACGGTCAAGTATTCCAGATCTGGGGAGCAGTAGGTCGCCAGGGTTACCTCATCCAAGCACCAGGAGGAGTTGATGAGGAGGCAAACCCCTCCACCCTTCGCTTTGCCTGAAGATGCCGTGCGGTCCGTCCGGTGAATAGAGAAGCCTTCAGGTTGTATGGCACAGTCCGGTGAGGCGGGGGTGAGCCATGTCTCTGTGAAACAGAGCACACAGCAGTCTCTTACTTCCCTCTGAGAGGTAAGTCTGGCGTTAGGTTCATCCAGCTTGTTTTCAATCGCTTGGACGTTTGCCAGGAGTATGCTGGGGAGAGGAGTCTTGAAACCGCGTTGCTTCAGTCTAACCTGCAGACCGCTGCGTTTCCCTCGCTTCCTCAGTCAGCGGCTGCTGCTGGATGATCCTGGGATCCGATGGGAGATGTCAGCCCTTGTGGAAGGTAGGTGGTTGCGTCTGGCAGGGTCCAGGGCGCTAGCGAGGTCCAGGGCGCTGTTTACATTTCCAGGGTTGCGTCTGGCAGGGTCCCGGGCGCTGGTTGAGGTAACGGGGTTGCTGGGGGGATGAGTTTGCGTCCGGATGGGTCCCGGCGTTCTGCGGGCGCAGGAATACCTTGCAGCTCCCATGCACGTTCCCATACAAAATCAAGTTCCCATGCACAAATTTCAGCACAAGTTCAAGGCTTACACTCCCAGTGTAGGGCTAAGCAAGCATTTCTTTGTCAGATATACCATGAGCTGAATTCTCCATTTGGGAGATTATGGGTGGGATTCTCCGTTGCCTGACGCCGATATCATAATCAGCGATTGGGCGGAGAATGCCTGTTTACGACCGAATCAGGAGCGGCGCCTGTTTTCAGATGCTCCACCCCTTCCTAAACAGCATCATCGAGGAGTACGCCGCACACTGTTAGGACGGCCTCAGGACATTATCTGAAGGCCCTCCCCCGATGCTCCGCCCTCGATGGGCCGGGTTCCAGACGGCGCGGGACATGAGTGCTCGCAGTTTTCGTGAATCCGGTGTGGCGGATACGGACTGTGTCCAGCACCACCACAGTCGGAGGGGAGCCGTGCTGCTGGCCAGGAGGGCTTCAGTGAGGGCTGGGAGGTGGCCCAAGGGTGCGAAGGGGGTGTCCATGGGGGCACTACCTAGCAAGTCGGGTCCACGTGCAGCCGCCGCCATGCTGTACGGCGCAACTGCTGCAGGGTGCCGCCGTGCACATGCGCGGCCACGGACCCAGCAATTCTTCAGGCGTTTATATCGGGAAGGCTGTGCATTTTACATGGCACAGCTGCTAGCAACTCACTGGTCAGAGGATCGGACACTTCCTCTGGACCTCGCCTCAAAATCAAAGAATCTACCCCTCTGTTCTCCGGCCAGAGATGAATCGACTCTGACCTGCGCGAATGTTGGGAGCAGGAATCCAGCGGCGATTCACTATCCCTTGCCATCCAAATTTATACATAGTGGGATTTGTGTGGGATTCATTCGTGGAACTGGCGATTGGACCGGCATTTTGAGCGGGCTGTCCGATAGCGTGTCCAGTGGCTGGCGCCCGTCCCCCACGCAACGTACTTCCACTCCCCCCTCACCATAGGATTTGATGGGTCCCCCCCCCCCCACATAGTACAAAGGTGAACTGATCCCCCCTTCCCCACCGACCCCCAATTAGAGAACACCACCAGATACTCCCACATTAGAGAGATCCCCAAAGACCCCCCATTACAATTTGAAAAACGGCGAGCGGCGATTCATCTTAGCGGGGGGTGGGAGAATCGCGGGGGGTGCCAAGGGGGCGTGTCGTGAGTCGCCCGGCCCTCCCACGATTCCCCACCCGGAGTGGGGAGCGGAGAATCGCGCCCAGGGTCTCTGGCTTGTAAATAGGATGCGAATGGGTCAATTTGACCTATTTGCATCCTCCTGCTGGAGTACGACACAAATCCTGATACCGCCACCAATGGAGGCACTGGAGCATCGGAACAGGATTGGCGCAGGACGTCTCAACAAGGCCGCACTTTGTCCCATTTGCTGCACTAATGAGCGGAAGAGATTGGGGTGCCATTTTTAAAAGGCTCCCCGATCTCCAGACCCCTCACCCTGGCCTCCGGACCCATCAGGCTGGCAGTGCCACTGCTAGGCTGAATGTGCCACATGGGCCCCAAATGCTAGACTGGCAGTACCATGGTGCCCAGGTGGCAAAAGCACTAGCAGGGTTCCACCCTGCCCAGGAGCCAACCATCTGGGGGCCTCCGAACGCCTGGGAGACACCCCCCCTTTCCCCACCAAGGTGCCGTTCTACCTGGTCCACGTTGGTGGAGACCAGTGCGCTGGTGGAGAGGTCTCTCGAGAGATTTACCACCTGCATTGCATCCTGAGTCGGGCGCGGCCATTAGAATGCATCCTACTTGTCCATTTGCAGGTGCTTGCTGTATGAAAATAAGTCGCTGTGTTTCCCATATTATAAGTGATTAGTTTTCAAAAGTAATCCTTTGACTATGAATTGCTTCAGGATGTCCTGAGGTATTGAAAGTGCTGTCTAATACAAGTCTTTGTTTCACATTCTTTCTTCTCTGAGTTACGACACCCTGGATGAATGCGCGGTCAATTCCAGCCCCACAGCCCCGCATGCACAACACAAGTGAATTAACCACTAAGTATTCTGAAAATACAAGAGGGGCAAAATTCTCCGCAACGGCCGACCCGGAGTGTTTCACTCCAGCGTCGAAGGCCGCTCCTCGCCCCCTATTCTCACCCCCCCCCCCTCCCCCCCCCCCGAGGAGCGGCGTTGCGGGAAACTCGGCCGCCGGGCCTTGACTCTTGCGTCAAAGCGGCGCGCGAGAATGACGCGACCGGTGACGCCTCAGTGACGGCAGCCACGCATGCGCAGGTTGGCTGGCTCCAAACCGCGCATGTGCGGTTGCCGTCTTCCCCTCCGCTGCCCCGCATGACGTGGCGGCTTGATCTTGCGGGGCGGCAGAGGGGAAAGAGTGTGTCTCTTAGAGACGCCGGCCTGCCGATCGGTGGGCACCGATCTCGGGCCAGTCACCTAACGAGCACGCCCGTGGTGCTCAATCCCCTCTCCGCCCCCCCACAGGCCCCACACTTACCTGTCACGCGATGTTCACGCCGGCGTGAACCCGTCGGTGTCGTCAGGCTGCTCGGCCCATCCGGGCCGGAGAATCGGTGGTCACCGGGATACAGGCTATTGCTTCTGCTTGAGTTAAAGATACAGGCTATTGCTTCTGCTTGAGTTAAAGATACAGGCTATTGCTTCTGCTTGAGTTAAAGATACAGGCTATTGCTTCTGCTTCAGTTAAAGATACAGGCTATTGCTTCTGCTTGAGTTAAAGATACAGGCTATTGCTTCTGCTTGAGTTAAAGATACAGGCTGCATTAAAGTAACAGGTCCCTCAAACATCTAAGGATCAAAACTTTGACCGCAAAATAAAAGAAAGGGGAAGTAAGCGATCAAACAGAAAACAAAAAGAGGGACCTTTACAGAGTACATATCACAAGTTAACATTTGGGAAGCAGAAGAAATCTTTCCAGAATTTTGCATCCCACCTTCGCCATCACATTCAGAAGCAGACTGACAGGTGGGGGAGCCTTAAACTGGGTGGCATGTGGTAGAAGCGGGCACCATACTTATTGCCTACCCCTTCTGCCAAGATTTTATCAGTGATTGGGTAGGTGCCAGGTGTCCTGCATACCCTTGGACCAATTACCGTCTCCAAGTAGCCAATTAATCGCGACTTAAGTGCCTCTTTTTGCCACCGTTCGTACATTACCTTGGTGGGATGACCACATTACATTGCTAGGCTGGCAGGGTTTTGGGAGAAAGAGGTTGATCCTGTTTGTGAACTTTGATCCCAAATAGAAACCCCACAGCAGCAAAGGTCAAACCTGCTTGCAACGCCACCTCCCCCCCATACCCCACCCCAAAGCCTCATCATCATCCCCCTCCCAGTCAAGCCACCCCATGTTCCTGATTATCCAGCCTCCATTGCTCTTCCTTGCTGAGGACAGACTACAGTCCTAGCACTGGCTACTGGTCCCAGTGCCATTGCTGGGACTGGAATGCTGTCTGATTGGCTGGCAACTCTTGGAGGTGGGACATTCTCCCGCAATGGGGGCCAATGCTGCGAGCTCTGCCTGACAACTGTAAAATCCAGTTGTGCTTCCCAGGCTCGCCAAGGCAGGCTCACCCCTGACCTTTTGGTCAGTGAGCAGGTCCAAAAGCCCCATCAATAATTCCAGCGAATGTGTCCACTTCCGCAAATTGATAAACTGGTGATCTACACACGCAGATAGCGAAACTGGATCACTCAAAAATTTTCATTCTATTTAATGTCAGGAATGGAATACTACATGTAAAAATTAAAATAATTATTCCTCCCATTTGCTTCTGGCTGCTTTCATTCAATTTTCATAAGATGGAAGGCCTTCTCTTTGTTTTTCAGCCCTTGAGCCTTGTTCGCTGCTCACCTATTTAAAACAAGCATTTGGAACTTCTATGCTGTTGATTGGAGAATGCCCATGCTTAATGCTGGGGCTGGCTGTCAAAGTCACTTTTGCTGCTTCTCTTTATTTGCCATACTGCTGTTTCTGCATGATTTATTTTACAATGTGCTGCTGATTTTTTTTCCCCTTGTGCCACAGGGCTCCCTTACCCAGAATCTGGCACTAATTAAATGCAAAATACAGTGAATGCTGGAAATCAGAAATAAAAACAGAAAATTCTTCAAATACTCAACGGGTCAGGCAACATCTGTGGCGAGAGAAATAGTTAATGTTTCAGATCGGTGGCCTGTCATTCAGAACTGCTGATTACACTAATCACACAACTCAACATGGGCATTTAATTCAACTTGGCAATAGCTGTGCAGGCTTTGATAAAGGAAGCGGAGTTCATGCATAGGAAAGAAAAGAGGCATGATTCTCAGTTTCAGCGTCTGAGTGCCGGCGCCGGTACAGAATCGGTGGGCTGGAGGCAGCCCACCAGACACACGGTCCCTCACCGCTGGAGAGCAGCGGACATTGGACCTGGTCGGTGGACCCAGAGAGCGGGCTGTCGCTGAGGAGGAGGTCGGCATCAGGGAACCAAGTGAGCCCGGCTGAGTTGCGGTGGCACTATGGCATGCGTGGCACCACCCCATACCACCCCACCACCCCCACTCCACCCCTCTACCACCTCACCCCAGCACCCCATCACCTCGACACCACCCCTACCCGAGATCCAACCACGTGTCATGTCTTTTGTCCTGCAGGATCACCTGGCGATGAGGTGGGCCCTTCCGGTTGCTCCCCAGCCCTGGCCACATCCCCAGGACACATCGAGCAACAAGGCAGGACCGGACAGCCAAGCGAGCCACCAAATGCCAGCCTGCGACACCCCAGAGCACCAGTCCAGGGATGTCAACCACTTTCTGTCACAGCTGTCTCCAACATCCTCCACCATCCCAGAGACACCTCGGTTGGGCATGATAGTGAAGAGGCTCCTGGGGCGCTATCTGGTGTGCACTACTCACATGCAGCGGTACATCAGGTGGAGGTAGGAACCCCCAAGGCGGATGGCAGGATGTCAGCCCGACCTCAGGGATTAGCTGCTGTCCAGGCGGGTCTCAGTCTTCTGGAAAGGATGGTCCCATCGATGTGAGAGATACAGATACAGACGAACTACATAAGGGGGTGTCAGCATCCATCCAGCGCCTGCAGATGCAGTTGGAGGTGGTGCTGACCATGCGTGCTACCCAGGCCAAGACTGAATGGGTGGCGTCTACAGTGGAGGCCTTTGGGGCAAAGGTATCGGCCATGGATCAAGATATCCAGGGCCTGGGACACTCTGCGGGCCGTGGTAGAGGCATATGACAGGGCCACCCTGTCACAGGCAGCCAAGTGCCAGGGCCAGCTAGACATTGCAGTGGCGCTGCAGAGCTTGGCCCAGTCACAACAGGTCATGGCTGCAGGCATTGACAGCATTGCCCGGGCGCTGGCTGACCTGAGCCAGTCACAGCAGAACGTGGCACAGTCCTGTGCTCCATAGCCATGAGCATTGATATCCTGGTCGAGATGAGAGCAGGCCTCCAGGATTGGCAGCACCTGGTGGTGGGGTACCCCCGGTGCTTGCTCTCGCCACACCGTTGACCCAAGGAGTAGCCCGAGGGCCGTCGGGCACCCCGAGGGAGGAGGAGGTGATGGGGCCCATGCCGGTGACCCCTGCAGGGGAGATTCCAGAGCACCGCAGCGCTTCAGATTCCCCCCCCCCACTTCCTGTCCCTGATGCATCCAATGGGCATCGGGCAGAATAGGGTGGAATCACATCGCCACCTGGGATACCAGAGAGACTATTCAGGCCCACTGGCTCCAGAGGGCGGCTGCCAAAGGGGACCCAAGTCAAAGGGTGGGAATCGCAGCAGGCTGCCTCTACCCTGATGTACCACCTGGGAAACCACCCAGATGCAGCATTAGAGCCCATAAGGGCAGAACGTTAGGGGTGATGGGTGGCAGTTGGAGGTGGGCATGGGCAGGGCCCCCAGGTCAGCCACCGTACATTGCCCGGTACCCAACCCCACCCCCTCCTCCTCCCCCACTCCCCCCAACCTGCCCCACCCCGGACCCCGTCCCCACCTCCACCACCCCAAGGGTTCGATCGGGCCATGTGATGAAATAGCCAGCTTACATGCCGGCTGATTGTGGAAAATGCACTGTGGGTAGGAGTCAGGCATTGTTGAACGATACGGAGCACCAGAGCTCATCACAGAGCGGGTTGTCATCCTCCTTCTCCCATAGACCAGACCCGCTGATACTGCCAACCCAGAGGCAGATAGGAATCACGGAGAGAGTTCCACGTGCAGGGCAGAAAAATGGTTCAGGGAATGTGGACATGAGAGGGGGTGGGGTGGTCGGCCAGGGCGGGTGGGTGGGGCATGATGTTTGTGCCGCCATCGGCCAGGCCCCCTAGTCGGTGAACCTGAAGGCAATTAGAATGTCCCGTGCATGGGGGCCCTGGTGTACACATTGCGCGACTTCCTGCAGCTCCCCGGGCTTCATGCCCTGCCCATCCTAGCCCTGCTCTGCCTCCTCCTTGTTGAAAACCTGCATCTTCAGGACATCAATGCACTGATCAGTCATGGTCCTGACCATGGCATGGGCATCGTTGTAGTAACTCTCCACATTGGTCTGTGGCCTCCGGATAGGCGTCATTGGCTACAACCACAGCCGAAAATCCCTGTTGCCCAAGAGCCAACCCTTCACCCATGGGTGTGCCTCAAAAGTGTCGTGAATCATCAAGTCTGTCAGGATGAAGGCATCATGCACATGCCTGTATACCGGGCACAGACGTGCATAATCTGCATCTCCTGGTTACACACCAGCTGATGGGGACATGCATTGTAACTTTGGAGGCAGTGAAAAGGAGATTCACCAGGTTAATTCCTGGGATGAGAGACTTGTCCTCTCAAGAGAGGCTAACTACTCTCGGTCTGTGTTCCTTGGCATTTAGAAGAGTGAGGAGTGATTGTATTCAAACATGTAGGCTGGGATTCTCCCTTCTGGGAAATAAGTACCCACGCCGGCAGGAGAACCCGCGCCAACCACTCCGGAGTCAACAGACCCCAAAAGTGCGGAATTCTCTGCACTTTGGGGGGCTAGGTGGACACCGGAGGGATTGGCGCCGCTCCAGCTGGCGCCGAAGGGACTACGCGAGTTCGCACATACGACGACGGGCCGGCATGATCTTGCACATGCACGGATCCACCACCATGGATCTGCGCAGTCCGGCAGGTGTATTTTGGCGCATGCGCGGTGGGTTCTCTTCTCCGCGCCAGCCATGACGGAGCCCTACAGGGGCCGACGTGGAAGGAAGAAGTGCCCCCAAGGAACAGGCCCGCCCGCAGATCGGTGGGCTCCATTCGCGGACCAGGCCACCATGGGGGTACGCCCCCAGGTGCAGGATGCCCCCGTGCCCCCCCCCCCAAGGACCACCCCCACCAACGTACCTGCAAGGTACCGCCGGTACGTGAGTTGAGTGATTCACGCCGGCGGGACTGGGCATAAACAGACGGCCGCTCGGCCCATCGGGGCCCGGAAAATTGCGGGGGCGCCTGTTGCCCACGCAGCCGGTGGCGGGGCGGGATTCACGCCACCCCCCAGGGATTCTCCAACCCGGCAGCGGGTCGGAGAATCCCGCCCATAAGATCCTGAGAAGCTTAACAGGGTAGATGGTGAGATGTTTTCACTAGTGGGATAGTCTCGAACAAGGGGACATAGCTGCAAGATATAGGGCCGGTCATTTAAAACTGAGGTGCATAGAAAGTTCTTCTCACAGAGGGGTGGGGAATCTCTGGAATTCTTTGCCGCAGAGGGTGGTGGAGGCTAGATCATGAGAAGTATTTAAAGTGGAGGTGGATAACTAATTGATAGATTGAGGAATAGAGGGCGATGGTGAAATGGCACAAAACAGGAGTTGAGACTGGCATAGATCAGCCAGGGTCATATTGAATGGCACAGCAAGCTTGGAGGGCCTGGTGGCCTTCTGCTGCTTCAATCCATGCTAATATGTTACCCCATCATCATGAGCTCTTACTTTGTGAAATAACCTCGATGTGGCATCTTATTGAATGCCTTTTGGAAATCCAGGTCCAGCACATTTCCCGGTACCCCTTTATCCATGTTGCTTGTCACTTCCTATAAGTCTAATAACAGCCATACATGATTTCCCTTACACAAAACCATGTTGACTGCTTGATTTTCTTAATGTCCTGCTTTTACCCCCTTAATAATGAAGTCTAGCATTTTCACGATGACTGATTTTGGCTCACTGGCCTATAGTATCCTGCTTTTGTCTCCCTCCTTTCTTGAATGGTAAAGATGTCTGGAGATTGTGAAAAGCGCTATATAAATGCAAGAATTTCCATTCCTTCATTCGCTGAAGCAACCTGGGATGTTGAATTATGTTAAGAAGTGTTGTTGCAACTAAACAAGGCATTGGAAAGACCGCATCTGGAGTATTGTGCACAGTTTTGGTCCCCTTATTTGAGGAAAGATGTAGTGGCATTGCAGACAGTTCAGAGGAGATTCACTAGATTGATTCCAGAGATGAGGGGATTGTCGTATGAGGAGAGATTTAACAGTTTAGGCCTATACTCTCTTGCGTTTAGAAGAATGAGGGGAGATTTAATTGAGGTATACAAGATGCTAAAAGGTATTGATAAAGTAGATGTGGAGCAGATCTTACTCTTGTGGGGCATTCTAAAATGAGAGGCCATAATCTTAAAAAAAGAGGTGGCAAATTTAAAACAGATTTCAGGAGATGCTGCTTCTCCCAAAGGATTGTGAATCTGTGGAATTCGCTACCCCAGAGTGCGGTGGATGTAGGGACAGTGAGTAAGTTTAAGGAGGAGTTGGACAGATTTTTAATTGGAATGGGTTGAAGGGTTCTGGAGAACAGGCAGAACGGTGGAGTTGAGGCCAGGATGAGATCAGCCATGATCACATTGAAGATGTTTAAGCTTGAAAAGGCTAAATTGCCTACACCTGCTCCTAGGTCATGTGTTCCAGGGAGGAAATGTTCTGGCTGATTTTACGATCCAGCTCTTGGTGTGTAGCATTGTAGGTAACAGATGCGGAACATATTAGCCATGAAACAATGGCAGGGCAGACTTGATGGGCCAAATGGCCTAATTCTGTTCCTATATCTTATGAACTTATGAACATACAGGGTGGAATTTATGCCTCCTCCTGGGAAGGTTTGGTAGGTGGGGGAGGCAGAAACTTGAACACAGTGGCATGAACACCATTCCCATCGTCTACTCACACACCCCACACTGCCCCTGCTGCAATTTTACCTGGGACAGGGAAAGTCTGCCTGTCTATGGGCTAATTGAGGACCTTAAGTGGCCAATTAATGGCCTCTTCCCAACGCAACTAGAATTTTACCTGTGGTGGGTGAAAGCCAGCCCCAGGTGAGAAGCCTAGCAGTTTTCACTGCTTAAGCCAGTGGCAGGCATGGAATGGGTACCTCCTTTACTGGTCACATGGTCCATCAGAGTGTCTCCCCCCTTTCTCTTCCTCCTACCCCCAGATGTTCCCTCCCCCTGACCCTGTCCACACCAGCCCGCTTCACCCTCCTCAATTGGGGCTTGGTCCCGGCAAGACTGCGTACAATTAACTTTGCATCCAGTCCCAACAATGATCGCCACTGGGGACTGGATGGTGTCCCAGCAGTGGCCACCAATCCCAGTGACGCTGCCAGGACCAAAGAACTGTCAGCTATTAGCAGCTGTAAGTGGCGGGACCTCCTGCCCAGACGGGGCAGAAGTCTTGTCTCAAGCCAAGTAACAGCCCAGCGGGTGTTAAATGACTGTGAGGTGAGCTAGCCAAATGGGGTTGGGCTCCCTGCGCCCCCCCCCCCCTTCCCCCCCTGAACCCCGAGCACTTACACTGAGCCCAGCCTAAAATTCCAGCCAGTTTTAAATGCAAGTAGGTGTCACAGGTGCAAAAGGGAAAATACTGGAAAATCTCAGCAAGTCTGGCAGCATCTGTCGGGAGAGAAAAGAGCTAACCTTTCGAGTCCAATGACAAAGCTGACAAAGAGTCATCGGACTCAAAACGTTAGCTCTTTTCTCTCCCTACAGATGCTGCCAGACTTGCTGAGATTTTCCAGCATTTTCCCTTGCATTTCAGATTCCAGCATCCGCAGTAATTTGCTTTTATCCAGGTGTCACAGGTGGATGGAAACATATAAAATGAGAAAAAAAGATAATGGATAGGTGTAGGCAGGAAGAAAATAACCTGACTAAAGCTAAATTGTTGCAATGTAAGTTTCAGGAAAAATCTTTGTACAACCATAATGCAATTGAAGATATTTAAGAGGACAAATTGCACTCACAGACTGAAATCTACTGCAATTTGTAAATAATCTATCTTACTGGAAGATTTGCAACATATATTTGTAGATCTAAAGCTTTTTTAAAAAATTACCTGCAATATTTCTGAACTTTATTTTAACTGTCAATGTTTATTTCTGCTAAAAATGACAATTTTAAAACAATACCGTGGGTGCATTGAACATTGAATGTAACTGATGTTGTCAGTGCCTGGGGCAAAAAGCAAAGTCAAATTAATAGTTTGAGTCTATATTTTCGTTTGTGCAATCAAAGAGTGAACTATGGAAATACAGCTTTGTCCAAGGACATTTACAGCCTACAATTCTATTAATATGGTTTTATTAAAGTATGCATGCTGTTTAAAATAATCATTCTGTTTCCACTGGAACCCACAACGAGATCTGTTAATTGAATAACTCCAGCACTGCAAATCCTTTTAAATAGCTTGCATTCTTACATGTGGCTATGTTAATACAATTCTGATCATCTTAAATGTCCAATGATAACAGAGTATTGTACCATTATTTAGCATTCAGCCTTTGATGGCACAGGCAGATGTCAAAACCGATCAAGTTTCTACATTTATTGTTTTCCACCAAGAAAAGCTGTAATTAATTGGTTCCATTTTTCTGCCAGTTATATACCAAACAATGAAATATGATCTTGAAAACTTTAATTGCACTTATATTCAAATACACAAGTTATAATAAATATCTTAATGAAGCATCCTGTTGAATGACTCAAATGCTCCTGGTGGAATTTCTTTGAGGATGTTTGTTCACAAAGTGCAACCCTTGGTGACGCCTTCATTTATTTTTGTACAATTTATTTCAATCAGCTTTAGTGAACATGAAATACAAAATAAGGCAGCTCATACTTTTTAGAAAACTCTGCCGTAAATAAAAACAAATGCTTATCTTGTATGTGTTAATGATTTTAGCATCATTCCTGACTTGGACTGGAATACACAGAAAAAACACTGGCCGGAATTCACCAGCCATTCGCTGACGTGATTCTCTGGTCCCACTGGCAGCGCACTCCCGCCCATAGGTTTCCCGGTGACATGGGGTGGCTTCAATGGGAACTCCCATTGACAGTGGCGGAACAGAGAATCCCACACCAGTGAACGGGGTGCCGCCTTCAGCCATGAGAACCACCTAGCTGGGAGGACGGAGAATCCCGCCCAATATAACTGATTGTTCCGCCCGATCTGTCTGTGTTTGTGTTTACCTTCCACATTCGCATGTGTACACTCTGTTTCATAGAATCATAGAATCATGGAATTTACAGTGCAGAAGGAGGCCATTCGGCCCATCGAGTCTGCACCGGTTCTTGGAAAGAGCACCCTACCCAAGCCGACACCTCCACCCTATCCCCATAACCCAGCAACCCCACCCAACACTAAGGGCAATTTAGGACACTAAGGGCAATTTAGCATGGCCAATCCACTTAACCTGCACATCTTTGGACTGTGGGAGGAAACCGGAGCACCTGGAGGAAACCCATGCACACATGGGGAGAATGTGCAGACTCTGCACAGACAGTGACCCAAGCCGAGAATCGAACCTGGGACCCTGGAGCTGTGAAGCAATTGTGCTAACCACAATGCTACCGTGCTGCCCACATCCCTTTACTCCTATTTCTTTCAATCACCAAATTTATTCTTGAATGTTGACAGGATGATTAATGGCTTCTTTTAACTGGGTGAATTTTTCACAACTTTTGAATATTGTGCATGAAATAATGAAAGGAAAATCTAATGGAGCCCATATCCCGTTAAACAGCTCTCTTCAATTTAACTACACTTATCAAACTTTAATACCTTAAGTAATCTGTATAACTATATTTCAAACATTTCATTGCATAAGAATTAGCCACACTACACCTGAAGTATTCACACATTAAAAAAATGGTCTCATTGACACATTAAGGTGTAATAATAGACTACCTGTATTGATTTATTGATATATTCATAACTGTAAAGATCTTTTCAGAACAAGCAATGACATTGTGCCTGCACCCTGAGCATATGAGTACTACCATGCAGGCACGCATAATCCATTAAATCTACTTGATGTGAATAGATTAGATTAAATTTTGAATGATAGCGTAAGCCAGGTGTTAGTGAATCGACAGCCCATTTCACATCTTTCCTGTTTGACTTAAATGGAAGGACAAACCAGGAGAGCTGTAAAACAGGATGTTGATTTGCTACCACCTGTCTTGCATAATCACACGAGAAATTCTATGGATTGTTGGGCTGTCCCAGGTAGATAACTGAAAGAGACAGTACAGTCTTGATGGGCTGAATGGTTTCCTTCTGTGCTACAATATTCTCTGATTGGTGGTTTCATGAATGACAAAACTCAGAAGGAAAGCACACTACCTACTTTACGTCATAAACCATTCTCTTGACCTTAACACCACAAGATCTGAGGGATTTTGCACCTTCGGTAGAATTTCATATTAGTGACTCTGCCCTGTCCACCGCAAGCTAAAATGACACTGTTGAAGTGAATGGGAATGTAACGGGAATTGAAATCTGGTGAATTCTTTGAAGGATGTACATACAACAAAATTAAAACAGAACTTTAATGTTGAGTATTCAAAAGGCCAGTGTTTGAAATATATTTTGGATCAAATATTTGCTCAAAAAATGTAAAATATATTTTTTAACACATTGGAAGTAAGCATTTTGAATATTATACGGCATCAGCCAGGTACAGCTCCTTACCACATTTGTAGTCAACACTGAGGTTGTAATGTTATAGCTGCAGCCATGCTGATGCTTTTTTAGAATAGTTATGAGTGACTGATGATCAGTTTCAACATTTACAGGATGACCATAAATCAAGGGCACGATTTAACAGCCTCGTCGCACCCAATTTGGTGTCGGGACAAGGTCATTGAATCGCGCAAGAGAGGCCTCTCCATCAATGTTCAGGTGGAGGAGCTGACTAAGAGGTCCAGTGACCCCACTGTAGCAAGGAATAAACTTGGAAATATAATTAATCATACCAAGAAAAAGTTACAAAGCATACTTGTTTTTGGGAATGGACATCTGTCATAAAGCTGTTGCCTGAATCTTGCTTCACACCATCAATTGTGAGTAAATGGCCCACGTAGGGAATCTGGATGACCCTGAATCTGCATTCAGCAGTGTTGAGCTTTAATTGTATGGTCCTAATTCTGTTGAGGACTAGACAAAGACATGCTACATGTTCTTGCACTGTAAAACACCAAACTAGATGTCATTGACAATGATTTTTCAGGGTTAGCTGCAAAGGGTTGGAAGACCTTGCTGCCAGTGGAGATCTCAGAGGACATGCGGAGAAAACGGTACATGCCTACTGGAGAAATAGATGTAGTGAGTTTCGAGGATTCTTCATCAAGCAGGATTTGCCAGA
Source organism: Scyliorhinus canicula (assembly GCF_902713615.1). Taxonomy (NCBI): domain Eukaryota; kingdom Metazoa; phylum Chordata; class Chondrichthyes; order Carcharhiniformes; family Scyliorhinidae; genus Scyliorhinus; species Scyliorhinus canicula. Next base: position 138,080,716 of record NC_052147.1, read on the forward strand.
ACCCGCATTTCGCATCCAAGATGCTGGAAACCTTGGCACTTGACATGTCAACTATCACCTGTTCAACCATCTTCATAAGGTGATGAGGTCTGAGTAGTGCCTTATTTAAGTGGACACGATGCAAATTCTGACTGTGCCATCTTTCTTTACTGCAGCCACTATTGCTGAAACCCATTCTGTGGCCTCATCAATGTGAGTTCTGACACCCAGTGTCTTTATCGTTGGTAGCTCATTGACTACCTTCTGCTTCATAGCTCAGAGAACTCATCTCAGAGCAGACTGTTGGTGGTACTGAGTAATCTAGCCTGGTGCTGCAGAGCGTGTACATGTGAACCAGGGTGAATTAGACCCAGATGTTGCCCCAAAGACTCAACAGTGGCCTTACATTCGAGAAGACTACATGAAATTTGAAACTGTCCTGTGTGCAGTGGAGAATGACCATACCTTTCATGCTGATGGTTTGTCCACCATTAGTCAGGAGGTCTACTTGGGTGTTCGGATCTTGTACTGCATATGGGCCTAGTTCCCATGGTGTTTGCCTGGGCAATATGTTGCACTTTGTTTCTATGTCAATCTTTACCTTCAATTTTCCATTGCTACAGGCAATATTCAAGGTGGTGAAGATCTCACCCTTCTCTGTGATGGTGTTGACACTCTCACAGTAGAGTGTTGTTGGAGGCTGAATGTTTTGGTTTATCTGATTTAGCTCCAGTTCATTTACCTTGCCTGTGCTCTCAGCCTTCAAGGAATGATCAGCTGCTATGTGGCTGGTGGTATAGGAAGGTTGCTGGGGTTTAGATCTGCAGCATTTTGCAAAATGGTTCCATTTGCCACATTTATTGCAATATTTATCAAACGCCAAACATGCTGTTCTGAGGGAGGTAGCCCCGCAGTTGGGACAGGACGTACCCTACACGGTGAAAACTTGTTTCCCACCTTAACTCCTTTTTCTGACTATTCATTCGGCATGCAAATACTGATGGCTGATTGAAGTGTTCGATCTTTCTCATGAATAAGCTGTTTACAGGCAAGGTCACGATAGACCCCACACACAATGCGATTTCTGACTAACTCATCGGTAACGGTGCAAAATGTACATTTTTTTTACTAAAGTTTTTAGAGTTACAATGTAAGACTACCAATTCATGAAATCTTTGGTTGGTAGTGTTAAATGCACATTTATCGAGTATGATGTTCTCACTGGCAAGTAAATGTTCTCAAACCCATTAAACAGCTTCTCCTCCTCAGGGCCTGCAAAATTTAGTAAAGTGTATACCTATACTGTACTGGATTTGTCTGATAGACCAGCACTGCAGTAGATGCACCATTCTTTTTCAAACTGTCCAGTTAGCACAATGTTTTTCTTGAACATGAGCAGGCTGATACAACATCTCTGTGTCATTCTGCCAACTCCTGATACCATGTAGAAATGCTGGGTTCCAATGACTGGCGACCAAGGACTTACAATAACAACAGTTCATTCAGTTCTCTGAGCAGCTCTTAAATGCTGTAAATCTGCCCGCGCTCTGGAGAGAACTTGCGTGGCCGGCATGTGATCCCTTAAGTAGCTGCGTCATCAAGGTGTCCATGTGGCCACTCAGTCTACAATTACTACCGTTGGATAAGGGGCGAAGGAAATATGTACCAACATGAAAAGTGTTTGCATCTTAATATTAATAGAGCCTAATTCTGAGGACCTGCTGTTTTGGTGTTTATCAAGTTTAGATTTATTTTGTAATTGTGAAGTCTTTGAAAACTGGATACAGACTGTGACTTATTTAGGAGACCAGGGTTTTAGAAATTGCAGAAACAGGTGTAGCATTTAATTAACTTCTGCAGCTTGAGACCTGTGCAGTCTTAAATTAGACAATCGTATTCATTCCTAATTAAACTTCCTTTCAGAAAATCACTGAGGCACACTCACACAAATTGAATTGTGGTAAAATAATAAACAGCAAACTTTCAGCCTACTACCAGGAAATTATTTCCCTGCCGTTTTAGATCAAAGTATGCTATTAATTACACTGCATGTGGTGTGCTGCCACAAAGATTTCTTGTGCAGCTTATATATGCAAGGGGAAAGAGGAGAAGGAAACTGCACTTTGGTGGTGTAGTCTTTTGGATCAAACGTTAAACCAAGGCCCATCTGCTTTTTCAAAAGATGTAAAAAATCCATGGCACTATTTTGAAGAAGACAGGGTAATTCTTCTGATGTCCTGGTCAATATTTATTCCTCAACCAACAACAATAAAAGAGATAATCTGATCAGTATCAAGTTGTTGTTTATGAGAACATGGGGCTGGATTCTCTACACCCCTATGCCGAAATCGTGTTTGGCGACGGGGCGGACAATCCGTTTTCCTGCACGAAATCGGGATCAGCGCCGATTCCACGATTCTCCACCCACCGAAAAGCAGCGTAATCCAAGTATCCACCACCTCAGGCCACTGCCTGAGGCTCGCCCCGCTATTCTCCATCCCCGACCTGCCGAATACCTGATGGCGCGTTTCTAATGTGGTCCTGCCGTTCGGGAACCTCGCGAAGTGGCTGCAGACTCAGTCCGCGGCCGCCACAGTCGGGAGCGGGCCGATCGGAGGGCAGGTGGGGCCTCATTCAGGACTGGGGGTTATATGTGCGGGCGGTCCAGGCCGGGTGAGTGGCCGATGCGGGGCACTATTTTAGTGGTCCAGGTCTGCAGATTGAGTCCTGCATGGAGCACGCCATGCGTATGCATGGCTTCTGACCCGGAAGTGCGGGGGACCATATCGGCAGCTGGAGCTGCGAGCTCCACAACAGCTGCCTGCGAACCCCTGCAAGGCAGTGAATCTGTGGCCTTTTGATGCCAGTCTTCCTGGTGTAAAAGACCACGTTTTCACGACGGCATGGGGATATAGTCCCAAAATGGAGAATCCAGCCCAGGATGTGCACCATTTGCGGCCATGTTTCCTCTTACAACAGCGATTGCAATTTTAAAGTACTTCATTGGCTGATTTGGAAGTTAGCAATTTTTTTACTTTAGTACAATATACTTTTTGCACATCTTGGCCAGGATTCTCCCCTACCCGGCGGGGCGGGGGGTCCCGGCATGTCGGAGTGGCGTGAACCACTCCGGTGTCGGGCCGCCCCAAAGGTGCGGAATTCTCCACACCTTTAGGGGCCAAGCCCTCACATTGAGGGGCTAGGCCCGCACCGGAGTGGTTCCCACTCCGCCGGCTGGGGTGAACGGCCTTTGGCGCCACGCCAGCCGGGGCCGAAAGAACTTCGCCGGCCTGCGTAAGTCCGCGCATGCGCCGGAGCGTTAGCGACTGCTGACGTCATACCGGCAAATGCGCAGGGGAGGGGGTCTCTTCGGTGGGCCCCGATCGCGGGCCAGGCCACCGTGGGGGCACCCCCCGGGGTCAGATCGCCCCGCGCCCCCCCAGGACCCCGGAGCCCGCCCGCGCTGCCAATCCCGCCGGTCAGGTAGATGGTTTAATCCACGCCGGCGGGAGAGGCCTGCCAGTGGCAGGACTTCGGCCCATCACGGGCCGGAGAATTGCCGCGGGGGGCCCACCGACCGCCGTGATTCCCGCCCCCGCCGAATCTCGGGGGGCAGAGAATTCGGGACACGGCGGGGCAGGATTGACGCTGGTCCTGGGCCCAGGGTGTCGGAGAATCCCGCCCCTTATTCTTTGAAATGACACTGGACCTATACTTTCCTGAGGTGCAAAGCTCATTCTCACTTTTATCTGACTGAACTTGACACTATCAATTGCAATTTTTTACTTGGTAACTCTGGTGAATCCAGCTCACACTGACAGAAAGGAATCATAGAATAGAATAATAAAGTGGTTATAGCGCATAAAGACCATTTAGCCCATAATGGCACTCTGCATGAGCAATTTAGCAGGTCTCACCCCCCCCCCCCCCCCCCCCCCCCACCCTTTCCCATAGCCCTGCATTGTATTTCCCCCTTCAATTCCCTTTTGAAAACCATGGTTGAATCTGCAGAAACACTCTTTCAGGCAGTGCATTTTAGATCATAATCACTCAATGCATATAAGTGTTTTTTCTCGTGTTACCTTTGGTTCTTTTACCAATCAGCTTAAATCTGTGTCCTCGTTCTTGATATTTTTCCCAAGGGAATAATTTCTCTTTATCTACTCTACATGATAGATTCCACATGATGCAATACCAATTCAGTGGGCTCTTTGTCTCAGATGGTTTCAAAACTTCTTGAATGTTATTGGAGCTGCATTTCTTCAGGCAAAGGGAGAGATGAAATCTCCTTACCTATGCCTCACTATCCACCTCACCATTCACTACACTTCCACATTTTGTGTCATCTGCAAATTTTGATTTTTTTTTTTCCTGGACACCCAGGTCTTGCATAGATATCGAAAAGACCCTTGGGGAACATAACTGTTTTTTTAATATTCATCCTTGGGATGTCAGTGTCATTGGTTGGCCAGCATTTGTTGCTAAAGCCTAATTGCCTTTGGAACGGTGGTGGCGAGCTGCCTTCTTGATCCGTAAATGTCCATATGGTGTAAGTAGGCCCACAGTGCTGATAGGGTGGCTATTCCAGGATTCTGACCCAGCGACGGTGAAGGAAAACAATATATTTTGAAATCAGAATGGTGTGTGACGTAGAGGGGAACTTGCAGCTGGTGGTCTTCCAATGCACCTACACTTACACATCTCGGCGGTACAGGTTACGATATCTGTCATAAGCATGCTTTCTCTGTTTCTTTTTGCCACTTATCAGTCCAAACCTGAATGCTGTCCAAGTCTTCTGTAGACACAGACTGCTTCAGCGTCTGAGAAATTGTGGACAGTACTGAACACTGTGGAATCATCAGGGAACATTGACGGCTTGTTCTCTGAAAAAGGGGCCTCGTTCTGATCCCCAGAAAGGAGTGAATTTGAACCTGTGAGAAGTCAAAATATTTTGTTGTCAAGTCCAATCTCAAGCCACCTCAAACTCGTACAAGTTCAGTTTTATTAGCCAAATCAGGAGAAGGGGCAGTTAATCAACTGCTCAAAGTGGGCTGTCAACCAATGAATACTATAGGAATCTCGAGTGTCTGTTTTTGCAACCTTTTTAATTTTAACTCATATAAATTAATGAGGAGACCTTTCCCGACTACCATCTCTCCCATTGACCACTCTCTTGTCCTGGTGATCTCACCCCATTATTAGCATCTCTCCCCTTCAACTCACAATTCTCCCCCCACCATCTATTCATTGGCCACCAATTCCATCATCTCCAGAATCCTACCCCTAACGACTATCTCCACCAATCACAATCCCTCCCGTAACCACTATCTCCACCCATCACAATCCCTCCCCCGAACCATCAGCTTCAGTCCTGGAACTTCTCCTCAAGCACTGTTTCCACCCTTCTCAGTCTCCACCCCTGAATCTCTCCCCCAATCACCATCTCCACCCCGAATCCCTCCCCCAATCACCATCTCCACCCCTGAATTCCTCTCCCAATCACCATCTCCACCCCTGAATTCCTCCCCCAATCACCATCTCCACCCCTGAATCCCTCCCCCAATCACCATCTCCATCCCTGAATTCCTCCCACTATCCCCAATCCCGCAATCCCTCTCCCCAATCACTATCTCCATACCCACAACTTCGCCTCAAGCACTGTTTCCACCCTTCATAACCTCTTTTTAGCCACCTTGCAATCACTGCCGCAACCACCTTCCCCACCCCCACAATCACTCCTCCCACCACCCTGTCTACCCTTGCAATCTGTCCCCCAACCACCATCTCAACACCCCCTCTTTGCCTCTCTCCCCCCCTTACCCCCCCCCCCCTGCATCCCCCACCCACCGAAAGTCATCTCCACCCCTCCTGGCAATCTCCTCCCATGGACACCTACTCACCTACTCCAACCCCCCACCGATCCTTCTCCTGCCACCCTAAAATCAGGTGGACGACTGGACGGAGACCTAAAAATTAAAAGGTGTGCTTTCCCTGTAAATATTAAAGCCAACTTTTCCAGAACGAGTGTTCACTTTATCCCCCTTCAAATGCAAGCTGCGCCCTCTGGTTCTGAATTAACTGCAAGGGTTTATAATACATTATCTAATCCCTTTTGAAGCCGAAAAACAGCAATCATATTCCCTCTCAATTTCCCTTTGCCAGTGATAACATGTTCAATTTACATAATTGCTCCTCATAATCCAATTCCTCCACCCCCTCAATCATTCTGATGTTCTCTTCTGTATCTTTTCAATAGCTGCCATGTCCTTTCTGTTCTGAGGTGACCAGAGCTTTTTGCAGAATTCTAAGTACAGTTGCATCAATGGTTTTTGAAGTGGAAAAATTACCTCCCTATCTTGGTTCAATAGTGACCTTTTAATGCATCTTTACACACTGCCACTGATGTTATTGTAATAGCTTCAATTTACTGTCAAACAGGATCCCCTGAGCTCTTTCATTCTTCACGCTCATTATTTAATTTCCAATTGAAGTTATAGTACTTGCTGGATTCCTTTTGTCCCCATGTGAAGCAGTTTGAATTTCTCCACATTGCATTTCATCTGCTACCTTATCTTGTTCTGTCTTATCTTGTTCTGCTCTAAAGTCTACTTACCTTCACCAGCTTTGTATCGTCTGTAAATTTAATCTCCGTGCTTGTGATGTGCAACCTTAAATGGCTCCATGCTTACCGCTAATGAGTAATGCAGATGTGTCCAGTGGTTTTACTTTCCCTTCAAAGACTTTTGCTTCTCTTCTCTACTTCTTCCTCTTTCTGAGTTCATATGTCAATATTTGCAAAGTCTTCAGTTACATTTACAAGTGAAGCAAATCTCCGATGCCATGGCCTCTACTTTCACCACCTGTACATAGCAATCCCCTTGTGACCTTGGATGAAGTGGAGGCAGCCTGCATACTTATCCCTGCTTAGCAGAGCTGCCCATGAGCACACCTCCAGAGGCTACCGCAGCAACCTCAGTCACAGGACCTTGCTGCACAGATGGTTCCTCACACAAAAGGACCAAAGAGACCATAGAATCATAGAATTCTTACAGTACAGAAGGAAGCCATTAGGTCCATCGAGTCAGTACCGACCCTTTGAAAGAGCACTCTACCTAAGACAATGCCCACTCCCTCTCCCTACAACCCCACCTAACCTTTTGGTCACTAAGGGGCAATTTAGCATGTTCAATTTGATTTGATTTGATTTATTATTGTCACATGCATTAGTATACAGTGAAAAGTATTGTTTCTTGCATGCTGTACAAACAATGCATACCGTACATAGGGAAAGAAGGAGAGACTGCAGAATATAATGTTACAGTCATAGCTAGGGTGTAGAGAAAAGATCAACTTAATACGAGGTAGATCCATTCAAAAGTTTGATGGCAGCAAGGAAGAAGCTGTTGTTGAGTCGGTTGGTAGGTGACCTCAAACTTTGGTTTCTTTTTCCTGATGGAAGAAGGTGGAGGAGAATATATCCTGGGTGCGTGGTATCCTTAATTATGCTGGCTGCCTTTCCAAGGCAGCGGGAATTATAGATAGAGTCAATGGATGGGAGACTGGTTTGCATGATGGATTGGGCTACATTCACAACCTTTTATAGTTTCTTGCATGACTTGGGCAGAGCAGGATCCATACCAAGCTGTGATACAACCAGAAAGAATGCTTTCTATGGTGCATCTGTAAAAGTTGGTGAGAGTCGTAGCTGACACTATGCCAAATTTCCTTAATCTTCAGAGAAAGTAGTCATTGGTGGGCTTTCGTAACTATAGTGTCGGCATGGAGGGACCAGGACAGGTTGTTGGTGATCTGGACACCTAAAAACCTGAAGCTCTCGACCTTTCTACTTAGTTTTCATTGATGTAGATGGGACATGTTCTCCACTACACTTCCTGAAGTCAATGACAATCTCCTTCGTTTTGTTGGCATTAAGGGAGAGATTATTGTCGTCGCACCAATTCAACAGATTCTCCAATCCACCTAACCTGCACAACTTTGGATAGTGAGAGGAAGCTGGAGCGCCCAGAGGAAACTCACGCAGACAGAGGGAGAACGTGCAAACACAATCACCCAAGGCCAGAATTGAACCCGGGTGCCTGGCGGTGTGAGGCAGCAGGACTAACCACTATGCCTCTGTGCCACCATGCCACATGATAATGATGCTGTGAGGGGTGGCATCCTCATTCTCATAGCTGCCTGCCTCAGCCCTTGGATCACACTCTAAATAGTTGAAGGGAAGCAACCAGGACCCTCAGATCTCTTTCATTTTCAACTGGCATCCATTCCAAACTTCTCTGTGCCATCAGTCCCACTGACCGGCAGTGCTCCAGAGCATTCCTTACATTCGATGCATATTGAAGTGCTGGTCTTTCATGTTCTTCAAGTGCTGCAACATAGGACTTACCATGAGTTTGGCCACATTTTCAAGAGAGAATCTCATGCATTCAAAGCCCTGAGTCATGGTGTGTGTGTGTGTGTGGGGGGGGGGGGGGGGGGGGGGGGGGGGGGGGTGGCAGCTGCATACGTGTGAACTGAATGGACTTCTTCATTTAGAGCCCATGATGCACACTCCCTAAGGTAACTCACGTTTGGAAGTACATCTGTTACTGTTGGCCTCAGTGAGCCTCCTTCATTGTGGCTCACAAGGCCCTGCATCTGCACCCAATTGAGCATGGCTGATCTGTCCTCTACCCTCTGAGGGGAGCTGCCCACAGATGCCTCTGCCTCTCTCATTTCTTCCTATTCACTAGTGCCATGAACTTCAGCAGTGCCACCCTAACAAAGCGCATGTGAGAAACCACTATTGAGAGTGTAATTATGTCATGGAGTGTGCACTTATAAGATCTGACTATGGTGTCTCAGGTTTCTATCTGTACCCCAGAGTCATAACAGGGTTATGGCAAACCCCCTCTGGCTCATAATCCACAGGAGACACAATAACAGATCATGAGAACTAACTAACCTTTGACAGGCTAAATCTATGCTTCTCAATGCAGCCGAGTCTTTGGCACGTTGACTGCAGACACAATATCCCCTCTCCAGCTCCAGATCAGTGGCTCCCAAACTTGGAAGTTGGCTAAATGTTTCAGGGAGTTCACGGGAAAAATGTTCTGAACAACAGCAATCATTGGCCTAGTGGAACATGCCTTGCCCCATGCTTTGTTACGGGACTTGAAGTTGGAAGATCATCAGTGGTCGGGTATGCTATGTCTTCTTGGACTTCAGATCACATGCTGGCTGTGTTTATGGGAGTGGAGCTTTCAGCAAAGTACTTGCATTTTACTTTATCTCTCCAGCTGGCCGCACTTCTCCAACTCTTCACAACCCCTTCCACACCTGCGAAGGTCATTCCCCTCCTCCTGACGTCACTCATAATCCTTGCTGTTTTGACAATGTTTTCTGTGGCCGTGGCCATTCCCCTGCCTTCTCCACATAATGATGCAGATTTTTCCTTTTGAATGCTTCTTTTACAAATTACTTTAAATCTGTGCCCTCTCGTTTTCGATCCTTTTACAAGTTTCTCCCTGTTCACTCTGTCCAGATCGCACATGATTCACCAGAATGAATGTTCCAGTGTTCTGTTCAAAGACAACCCTTCACTCAATCTTACAAGCATAATCAAATGGACTCCTAGTACCAAAGACCCATCTGGCAACTCCTTGGCTTTTACTCTCTTTGAACAGAAGATCCGTCCTCTTCTTGGTTCTTCTCCATAGCATAACAGCATCCATTGTGGGTATTCTTCACAAATCTCTCTGTCTGACTAAATCTGAAAGTCTGTGGGCGCAATTCTCCGCTGCCCACGACGGGTCGGAGAATAGCAGGAGGGCCTTCCTGACAATTTTCACGCCCTCCCGCTATTCCCCCCCCCCTGCCCGCCACGGCCGCCCCACGACACGAATCACTGCTCGCCGTTTTTTACGGCGAACAGCAATTCTCCCCAGGCCGATGGGCCGAGTTCCCAGGCCTTTACGGCCGTTTTCATGAACGCGATCACACCTGCTCTCACCGTTCGTGAAAACGGCCGCAAAGTGCCGTCCCGGACAACCATGGCACCGATTGGCACGGCCGTGACAAGGGTGGCATGGGCCTGCAATCGGTGGGCACTGATCGCGGGCAGCGGGTCCGATACACGTGCACTATTTGTTCTTCCGCCGCCCCGCAGTATCAGTCCGTGGGGCAGCTGAGGGGCATGACGGCCCGCGCATGCGCGGCTGACGTCATCGTGCGTGTCAGCTGTCGTGACGCTTGGCGCGTGGACTTAGCGACGGTCGCTAAGGCCGCGATGCCGTGCTTCACGGGGCCCCGCTGCTAGCCCCGCCCGGGGTGGAGAATCGGGTCCCGGGAGGGGACGCGGAGGCTGCCGTGAAACACGGCCAGTTTCACGGCAGCCTTTACGACTCGCCGCGTTTGCGGAGAATCGCGCCCTGTGAGTCTGAACACAGAAAGGGCAGCTTCATTTAAATCATGGTATTAAAATTTTCACCTTGCGTTCACAAAGTTTTGTTCTGAGTTTCTGTGTCCATAGAAAACAAGTCACTCTGGCTTGAATCCGAGCAGATTTCACAGGACATTTAATTCCCATGCCCTCTCCAAATAGCTCTATTTTACTTTGAATGAAGGGAATCAGTTTAAAACATAACTGTCTTACAAAGTTCAGCATTTGTCACAATACGCATTGTAAAATATTTCCATTGAGCCTTGCTAGCTTTATTTTCAGAAAACATTTCCAGAGGAATTGTATCAAGGCTTTGCTGAAATCCAAGTTCACTATGTTCACTGTCTTTCCTCTATTGTCACACCCTCAAATAAAATCAGTAAGTTAAATTGACAAGATGACTCCTTCATGAATGCATAATGGCCCACGGCAGCCTTCACGCCAGCCTTCACGCCCACTTCCGGGGCCGATTCTCCCCCCGGGCGGGGCTAGGAGCGCGGCCCCGTGCGTCACGGCAGCGCGGCCTTGACGACGGTCGTCAAGGCCACACGTCAAGCGTCACGGCGGCTGACGCGGCCGATGATGTCAGCCGTGCATGCGCAGGTTGGACAACGCCAACCCGCGCATGCGCAGTTGGCGTCTTTTCCCTCATCCGCCCCGCAAGATGTGGCGGCTTGATCTTGCGGGGCGGTGGAGGGAAAAGAGTGTGTCCGTTACGGACGCACGGCCCGCAATCGGTGCCCACCGATCGCGGGCCTATGCCCTCCTTGTCATGGCCGTGGTACTGCCGTGCCAATCGGGCCCCCAGATGCCCCAAACGGGCATCTGCCGCCCGTTTCACGACGGCAGCGAGCAGGTGTGTTTGCTGCCGTGTTGAAACGGGCGTGAAGGCCCGGCCGCTCGGCCCATCGGCCTCGGAGAACCGCCACTCACCGTAAAAAACAGCGAGCGGCGATTCGTGGCATGGGGCTGGATTCTCCCCATTCCGGCGTGACGGAGGGTCCTGGCGTAGGGGAGTGGCGCCAACCACTCAGGGGTCGGGCCTCCCCAAAGGTGGGGAATTATCCCCACCTTTGGGGACCAGCCCCACGCTGGAGCGGTTGGCACCAGAAGACTGGCGCAAAAAACCGGCGCCCCCGGCAGCGGGGCTGGCCGAAAGGCTTTCGCCGGTCAGCACGTGCGCCGGCAGTGACGTCAGTGGCCAGCTGCCGCTGACGCCACCACCGGCGCATGCGCGATGTGGGTTTCTCTTCCACTTCCGCCATGGCGGAGGCTGTGGCGGCTGCGGAAGGAGAAAGAGTGCACCCAGGGCACTGGCCCGGAGTCTGAGCGGGGGGCCCCGATCGCGGGCCAGGCCACCGTGGGGCACCCCTCGGGGTTCGATCGCCCCCCCCCCGCCCCAGGACCCCGGGCCCGCTCGCGCCGCTGATCCCGCCGTTACAGAGGTGGTTCAAACCTCGGCGGTGGGAGAGGCCTCCTAGCGGCGGGACTCCCTGGCGGAGACAAGGTTCAGTCAAGAAAGTGTGAAGACAGAATGAGAAGTTGGTTGGCAATTTCTAGGCCTCAGCAAATAAACTGGGTCACTGGGCAGGGGATAAGGCCATTAGGATTTCAGCTCTGGGAGAGACAGCAACAGATTCTATAATGATTCAGCAGCGGGGATAGAACAAAGGTCATAGACTAGTCCACATGGAATTCATAACTAGAGGAGAAGCAGGGTAGAGTGGGCAGTAGGATCATTGTTTTACTGGAGAGAAAATTCATTCGGGTAATACGAGTGAAAGTAGTTGTGCTAATAAATTTCCTTGTTGAAAATCTAGTTTTAATTTAGCACACAATTCTGACCCTGATTGCTGATTGTCGTAATTTCAACTTGCCTGGAGTTGCTAATGTGGACTGTTGCAGGTTTAGCCCTGATTAGAAGCAATCTTCATGGAAAGTGCAAGCTCCATTCCCCACTCCTTTTGGAGGCATTGGGCGCGATTTAATGGTCACAATATGCTTAAGGAGAGCATGACAAGGCTGTGAAATCGCAGGAGAGTTTAAAAACGAGAACCACGCTGGGAGCCGATCTGTTTGCTAACTAACCGGCCCGCTTCCATTTGTGAAACCAGGCTCCTGCCGTAGCCTGACAAAAAAAACACACTTAAACCCAATCTCCATACAATTAACGGCAGTGACACCCTATCCAACAGCCTCCTGTGATCTAATAGCCTCCTCAGCAAGTGGTCACACGGGCGTCGATTAGTACTCCTTTTTAAAAATATGAAGTTGTCGGAGGGCTGCTGCGGGTCCCAAGGAAGTGAGTAGTCACCTTCACTCACAGGCAAAGGGCCCGACAGCACTGTGATAGCTTCCTTGGTGCTTGGAGGGGGTTGGGGGAGCCACTGGGGGGAGGGGTCTACGGAGCAGAGGGGTGGCTGGGCTAGGCTTGAATGGGGGGAGGGGGGGGAGAGATGGAATATCAGTGCCCGTGTGTCCACCATGCCAACTCCTTAACCTTGTAGTCGCATTCCAGGGGGAACCACTGCCCGACTGCCATACTGAACACCTGTAACTCCCGCTAACCGTTGAGGCCTCTGACCACAAAGCTGAAGGCTATAGTTAACAGGGAATGGGCAATTGTAGCTAAGTGGGCCCTTCACACATCCCAAGTGGATCCCCATGGGTAGGTGGGCCATGTAGCCAGTGGTAGTTATTGCCCAGCATCCCAATTAGACCATGATGCCTGGACACTACGCCTGAACACTGCAGGAGGCAACATCAAGGACACAGTGGCCAACATCCGAACACCCAGGGGGCCACTGGCAGAGGGAACATCTCCACGACCAGAGGGTGGGCCAGTGCACCGGGGAGTAGACCAGCACCCGGTCCAGGTAACGTTATGTGCAGGTGTCCGGGGTTCAGGGTCTGGGGTCCAGTGATCAGGGGCCCCCGCTGTGGCCAGGGCTACGTGGGCAGGGTGTGTCAAATTGGTGAGGGGGGCTGGTGTTGGAGGAGTGATGGGGGCATGGAGAGTCCCGCGGTGGAAGACACTACTGGTCGTCAGTCTTTGCAGATATTGCACGACGTGGACGATATCTTGGATCCCACAATACATGTCCTAATGCTGCTGCTGGCAAGCCAGGCAGCAGAAAGGAGGCCCACCCACAACCTGAGGATCCTGCCGCCCATCAGACCAGGGAGGGGCCCAGAGGGGGAGGCACGCAATGGCCCATGTTGTGCAGGCGTCGCTAGTCTTTTGAACAGGGAACCTCAACAAAGGAACAGGTGAAGCACCTGTGCCATATCCTTATGGACTTGGCACTACATGGAGGAAGACGATACCTGCTCCTGGTGACCGTCAAGGTCACAGCAGCCCTGAACCTCTACCCCTTAGGATCATTCCAAGGCTTGAATGGGGACTTATGTGGCATCTCACAACAATAATATTTATTATTGTCACAAGTAGGCTTACATTAACACCACAAATAAAGTTACCGTAAGAAGCCCCTAGTTGCCACATTTTGGTGCCTGCTCAGGCGCACGGAGGGAGAATTCAGAAGGTCCAATTCACCGAACAGCACATCCTGTGGGAGGAAACCGGAGCACCCGAGGGAAACCCACGCAGACACAGGGGGCAGGATTCTCCGATGCCACGACCGCTCTGGTGGTGCCCTGCAGTTCACCCCTGGAGGGTCGCCCGCTTTGTGGTGGTCTGCTGTCTCCTACACAACCCGGCACAGCAACGGGGCAACGGACTGGAGGTGGAGGTGGAGGAATGAGTTTTCACCTCTGAGGAGGAGGATGACGAGGCGCCGGGCCATGAGGAGCTCGCGGACAAGCCTGGGAAGGGCTCGTAGGACCAGCTGGGGGATGGAGGACAGGCAGCAGCGGTGAGGATCCGACAAACCCGAAGAGCTAGGGAAGCCTTCATCCTTGCACACTCACATAGGACGTGGCCTCATCCGTCATTCTCCCCATTCCCATTTCTACCCCCTGCCCTCATCCCTCTGCCTTGCCCCTTCCCCCTCTTCAACATCCTCCCCGCCTCTCGCTCCAATTCCCACACTCCCAGGATCTGTGAAGCATCACTTCAGTGTGCTGGGACTGTGTCCGCACTGTCAGTGGGTCAAGGACAGGGAGGGGGTGGTAATAACCCACAGAGAGCTGAGCATTGGAGCTCTTTATTCAATGCTATTGGCTGACCCCTGTCTGCCTGCTGAGTGCTTGCTCACACCCATTACTTGCACTTGGTGTGCCGGGGGGAGGCGGGGGGAGGAGCCCAGGGCCTCCATATTTGGGAGATGAGCATGGGATTGATTCTCGGGCTGCATTGCGGAAGCAAATGCCAGAGGCATCATATTAGTCAAGGTCAACAGATTCAATTCCCGTACCAGCATCCCCGAACAGGCGCCGGAATGTGGCGACTAGAGGCTTTCCACAGTAACTTCATTGAAGCCTACTTGTGACAATAAGCGATTTTCATTTCATTTCATATCTGACACACCCAGCACCTGATATCCAGCCACCCCCACCTCACCCCAATATCCGATCCCCCCAATGTCTGACACCCCTACCCACAATGTCCGACACACCCTGCTCCCCGATAACCAACACCCCACCTGACCCTCGCCTCCAAGGTCTGACCCAACCCTACCTTTCCAGAGCCAACACCCAACCCCCTGACTCGCCTGAAGCCCCCACCCCACAGGCCCAACCCTCGACCCCCGACCCATTTGGACCCCCCTCAAATCTAGTCCAACCCAGCCCAATGGCTGACCCAATACCTCCCCCCCAATGCCTCGTCCCCCCAACTCACCCTGATGTCTGACCCCTTCCAATATCTGAGACCCCCCTCCTATCCGCACCAGCCCCACCACTCACGGCCTTGATCCACCCCACACCCCCTCAGATCCAATGCACTTACCTTAGCGTTCTGTCTTACCTGCCAATTTCAGTCAGACCTTTAAATTTGCCTGGTTTACAGCAGGTAGTGCTGCCAAAAAAAGAGGGCATGTTATCATTCAGTCCAACTCTGCTGCTCTGTGACACTGGGCTTGGGAGGCAGCTGTGCTCCTTGGACCTAACCTGCTCTGAGTCGGAAAGTTGGGCGAGATAGACACAGAAGAACTTGGTGCATGTAAGCGGGCAGGAAGGGGCAATCCAACACAGGATGGATCTCGGGATAGTTTTGGTGGGTGTGGGGGTGTCAAATGGGTTTGAGGAGGGTCCAGATTGTCATTCGTGGTGGGGGGTACAGTCAGGATTTGGGAAAGTAGTCGTGGGGGTTGTGAGGGTACTTGCAGAGGTGGGTTGTAGTTGGGGGTAGGCGCCTGGATTGGGGGTTAGTCTGGGGGAGTCAGAGTGGAAGTTGAGGGGTGTGGGGGCAGTCTGGAGTGAGGAGGTTGGGAGATATAGTCGGAGGGGGATGGGGGATTTCCAGTGGAGAGTTCAGGGAGTCAATACCATTGCTACCAGGAGTTAGAAATGGTTTTAATCCTTTTAATATTTCCTTGGTAACAGTTCAGTAATGAGAGTCGGAACCATCCAAAGTATCTGATTTAAATCAAAATAGCAGATAGTTCCAACCCGGTACAGAGTAATTGCCCATCAGAAGTTTAAACTTCCAAAGCAATTGCCTTGCAAACCTTAGGTTGCAACTTCCGCCTGAACATCTTCTGGGGTACCCCTGTACCCAGTGAAAACCCCCGGAGTCTGAAAGTTCTAGGCCAGTATTATCTTTAGTCTTAAGATCTATTGCATGATATATAAGTTCCCTTTGGAACATTTCCCTTTAAATGCTTAAGACGCTTTTGCTGTTTTAAAATATTGGAGGTTAACAAATTGATTCCACTGATAAAGTAAGCTGTCAACTGCACATGTACTTAAGCACCGTGTATATTTGAAGCAGTTTATTGTTGACCATTAACTACTTAATTCATCCCCATAATAATCTTCCTTCTTCCATAATAACGATGACGTAAAGTAATTTTAAATCACGTACTGCAGTGTTTCTACTGATTGAGAATCAGACTTTGTTGACTTAAAGTGAAACAGCTGAGAAGATCACCGTGGAATCAATGCTAATTTTGTGATTGACTATCATTCGTGTACTTGCTTGTCATGTTAGTTTTCTCAGAATTTGTATTGTATGCTTAGTTGCTCTCTGCATAATGATTTTGCTTGATATTGGCATGACTGCCAATCACACTGTAAAGTTGGTTTTAAAATGCTCTGGATACACTTTATCTTTTTTATTTTAAAACAGTTATGATTGATTTTTTTTAAGCAGTGAAAAGGGTACAGGATGTAACGGGAATAATAAGCAAGAAAGTGTACATGTCATATCCTCGGTATCTGGCGCTTGGCTTCACCTTGTATTAAGACAATCCTGATATGCTAAAACTCTCAATGCATGCATGCCTTCTTGTTCAATATTGCCTCAACCCATCAACTAACAGATCAATCAGATTACATAAAACTTATACTAAAGAGCGGGTACTGAATTTTTTTCTAAAAATGTGGCAATATTAGCTTGGTGTGGCTTTACTATAAGCACAAACGATAATTGAAAACTGCTATTTCGATAATTATGTCCAGGAAAATATGTTTCAATTGCACTATTCTTTTAGTGAATTCCACATATCTGTCGTTCATTTCAAGCTTCAAGTTCAATTTGAAAACTCACATAATATAAAGAAATTATATTTACTAGTGGGAAGAATTCAGGATTGAATAGTTAGGGATTGGGATTCCCTCGCACAGTTTAGTCTGTGAGGTAGATGCCAATTGCTGCTGAAGTACAAGACTGAGCAAAAAGAGGCTCACTGTATAAATAACTGCCTTCCAGTGCTGTGCTGATAGTTTTACAAATTAACTCGGAATATTGGGGAGAATGGGAACAATAGGTTCTCTGCTTGAAAAGATACCTGTTTTATCCTGCTCCACTCATTAATCTCTGCTGCGATCAGAACAAGTATTTTTGGCTGATCAGGAGCAATACGATGATTTCTAAATTTATATGTTTGTTTCTTTTCTTTTGTTGGTTTTTTTAGAATTCATTTACGGGATGTGGGCGTCGCTGGTTCGGCCAAAATTTATTGCCCATCCCTAGTTGCCCTTCAGAAGGTGGTGGTGAGTTACCTTCTTGAACTGCTGCAGTCCTTGAGTTGTAGGTACACCTACAATACTGTTAGGGAGGGAGTTCCAGTATTTTGCCCCAGCAATAGTGAAGGGACAGTAATATGTTTCCAGGTCAGGGTGGTGAGTGACTTGGAGGGGAACCTGGGTTCCCAGGTATCTGCTACTCATGTCCTAGATGGTAGTGGTTGTGGGTTTGGAAGGTGCTGTCTAAGGAACCTTGGTGAGTTCCTGCAATGCATCTTGTAGATGGTACACATGGCTGCCACTGTTCAACGGTGGTGGAGGGTTTGAATGTTTGTGGAAGGGGGAGCAATCAAGCGGATTGCTTTGTCCTGGATGGTGTCGAGCTTCTTGAGTGTTGTTGAAGCTGCACTCATCCAGGCAAATGGAAAGTATTTCATTATACTCCTGACGTGTGCTTTGTAGATGGTGGATGGGCTTTGGGGAGTCAGGAAATTAGTTGCTTGCCGTAGGATTCCTTGCCTTTTACCTGTCCTGGTAGCCACAGTATTAATGTGGTTAGTCCAGTTCAGTTTCAGATCAATTGTAACCCCCAGGATGTTGATTGTCGGGGATTCAGCAATGCTAATTCCATGGAATATCATGGGGCAGGGTTAGATCCACTCTTGTAGGAGATGGTCATTGCCTGGCACTTGTGTGGCGTGACTGTAACTTGTCACCTGCCAGCCCAAGCTTGGATATTGTCCAGGTCTTGCTACATTTGGACATCGACTGCTTCATTATCTGAAGAGTTCCGAATGGTGCTGAACATCGTGCAGTCATCCGCAACCATCCCCACTTCTGACCATATGACGGAAGGGAGGTCATTGATGAAGCAACTGGAGATGGTTGGGCCCAGGGCACTGCCCTAAGGAACTCCTGCAGTGATGTCCTGGGGCTGTGATGATTGACCTCCAACCACCACAATCATCTTGCTTTGTGCCACGTATGACTCCAACCAGCGGAGAGTTTTCCCTCTGATTCGCATTGACTCCAGTTTAGCTAGGGTTCCTTAATGCCATCCTTGGTCAAATGCTGCCTTGATGTCAAGGGCAGTCATTCTCACCTCACCCCTGGCATTCAGCTCTTTTGTCCATGTTTGAACCAAGATTGTAATGAAGTCAGGAGCTGAGTGACCCTAGTGGAACCCAAACTAAGCATCCGTGGTGAGCAGGTTATTGCTGAGTAAGTGCCGCTTGATACCACTGTTGATAGGGCAGTATGGTGGCACAGTGGTTAGCACTGCAGTCTCACGACGCCGAGGTCCCACTTTCAGGCCTGGCTCTGGGTCACTGTCCGTGTGGAGTTTGCACATTCTCGCCGTGTTTGCGTGTGTTTCACCCCCACAACACAAGGATGTGCAAGGTAGATGGATTGGCCACGCTAAATTGCCCCTTAATTGGAAAAAGTGAATTGGGTACTCTACATTTATTTGAAAAAAGCACTGTTGATGACTCCTTCCATCACTTTGCTGATGTTGGAGAATAGACTGATAGGGCGGTAATTGTCTAGGTTGGATTTGTCCTGTTTCTTGTGTACAAGTCACATTGGGCAATTTTCCACATTTCCGGGTAGATGTCGGTTTTGTAGCTGTACTGGGACAGCTTGGCTAGGGGTGCGGCAAGTTCTGGAGCACAGGTCTTCAGTATTATTGGTGGAATATTGTCAGAGGCCATGGCCTTTTCAGTATCCAGTGCCTTCAGCCGTTTCTTGATATCGCATGGAGTGAATTGTATTGGCTGAAGACTGCCATCTGTGATCAGGGGCTTATCAGATGAAGGGTGCTAGTGCTGTGAAAGAAAACATTTCTGCCTGAGGTTCAGTCTCAACAGCAAGCAGAGGGACATAAAGAGGACATTCAGCCTCTGGAGCAGTGCTTCCCAAACATTATCCCTGTGACACCATTTTGAGGCTTGCAAATTGCCACAACACCCCAGATTGAGGGCCAGGTTTGGGGGAAGTGGGGTGCGGTGGGGGTGGGTCGAGCTGTGAGAGCTGAGGGGTAGATTTGTGAGGGTGGAAGAGGCATGATTTGTGAAAGCGGAGGGGGAGATTTCTGAGAGCAGAGGGGGAGAGATTTGTGCAAGCGCCCAGAAACACCCCGCTAAACATGCTCAAAATGGAACTCTTTTTTTCAAATAAATTGTGCCCAATGACCAAATGATCTGTTGTTGTGGGATAAATGTTAGGCAGGTCACCAAGGAAAATCCCCCTCCTGTGCCTCAAAGTAGTTCTGAGGCACATTTAAATTCACCTGAGGGGGTAGTCAGAGCTGCAGTTTAACATCTCATCTGACAGTGTAGCATTCCCTCAATGCTGCACTAGACTGTCAGCCTAGATCGTGTGTTCATTTCTCTGGAGTGGATCAGTAAATTCACGACTTTCTCATTCAGGGAATGGAATGCAATGCACTGAACCATGCCTGACACATTCAAGAAGAGACTTGGGTGTACGGAACATAATTTCAATGTTTGTAAATGGCTCAAAACCTTCAAAATACAATGAACAGCGAGAGGAATAGTACCAGACTTTCTGTGGAGTAACTGTACTGTTCTAATAATTCATGTACATCATAGATCTTGGAAGTAAATCATCCTGTTCTGTGAGTACCCCATCCATCAAAAGTGCTCAAGGTGGAAGGTGCTGTCAGATACTAGTTAATATTGTGGAACTGGTATTTCATTCTTCAGTAAAACTATATGGTGTGGCTGCAGTGCATTGTGAATTCCATGCCTTCACCACTTACACTGGAAAATAAATGTCATTTTCAAAGGTTTGTGGTGTGTGTCAGGATCATCCTGTGCTGCTTGGATGATTACACTGACAAGTTCCTACTAGTCGAACTAAATCTAACTCAAATCCGTGAGCTAATTGAGGTAATTTGTCTTTATTTATTTCAGGAACATGATCCATAATGCTCATCATTAGAATTTGCATGTCTTTGAGGGGTCTCATAACAGTTAATTTGAATATTTGACATTGCATTTTATAAAGAAAACTTAAGACAGTCAAACTTGGGTTTGTAGTTTTGCACTTTGAAAAGCTAAAGTATTAACTTTCCAGATAAAGTACTGTTGATCTTCTACGGTTTGCTGATGGAAATATAAGAACGTATATTGATGGATAAATACGTGCGATCAAAGATTTTCAAATATGTGTTTAATACTCTGGCCTACCCACAACATGTTGGTCACACAATAGCGGTCAGTGGCCTGCTATTGGTCAGTGGCATGATCATCTGGTCCCACCGCTGTCAGTGGGATTTTCCATTGAATCCGCCCCACGCCACTGGGAAACCCGCAACAGGGAGTGGCCATCAGCTGTTCTGGAAAACCCACAACCGGAAGTGGCCATCAGCTGTTCTGGAAAACCCACAACAGGGAGTGGCCATCAGCTGTTCTGGAAAGCCCACAGCAGGGAGTGGCCATCAGCAGGACTGGGAAACCCACAGCAGGGAGTGGCCATCAGCAGGGCTGGGAAACCCACAACAGGGAGTGGCCATCAGCTGTTCTGGAAAGCCCACAGCAGGGAGTGGCCATCAGCAGGACTGGGAAACCCACAGCAGGGAGTGGCCATCAGCAGGGCTGGGAAACCCACAACAGGGAGTGGCCATCAGCAGGACTGGGAAACCCACAGCAGGGAGTGGCCATCAGCAGGACTGGGAAACCCGCAACAGGGAGTGGCCATCAGCTGTTCTGGAAAACCCACAACAGGGAGTGGCCATCAGCTGTTCTGGAAAACCCACAGCAGGGGGTGGCCATCAGCAGGGCTGGGAAACCCGCAGCAGGGAGTGGCCATCAGCAGGGCTGGGAAACCCGCAACAGGAAGTGGCCATCAGCTGTTCTGGAAAACCCCCAACAGGGAGTGGCCATCAGCAGGGCTGGGAAACCCACAGCAGGGAGTGGCCATCAGCAGGGCTGGGAAACCCACAACAGGGGGTGGCCATCAGCAGGGCTGGGAAACCCACAGCAGGGAGTGGCCACTAGCAGGACTGGGAAACCCACAACAGGGAATGGCCATCAGCAGGACTGGGAAACCCGCAACAGGGAGTGGCCATCAACAGGACTGGGAAACCCACAGCAGGGAGTGGCCATCAGCTGTTCTGGAAAACCCACAACAGGGAGTGGCCATCAGCAGGGCTGGGAAACCCCCAACAGGGAGTGGCCATCAGCAGGGCTGGGAAACCCACAACAGGGAGTGGCCATCGGCAGGACTGGGAAACCCACAACAGGGAGTGGCCACTAGCAGGACGGGGAAACCCACAGCAGGGAGTGGCCACTAGCAGGACTGGGAAACCCACAACAGGGGGTGGCCACTAGCAGGACTGGGAAACCCACAACAGGGAGTGGCCATCAGCAGGGCTGGGAAACCCACAACAGGGAGTGGCCATCAGCAGGGCTGGGAAACCCCCAACAGGGAGTGGCCATCAGCAGGGCTGGGAAACCCACAACAGGGAGTGGCCATCAGCAGGACTGGGAAACCCGCAACAGGGAGTGGCCATCAGCAGGACTGGGAAACCCACAACAGGGAGTGGCCATCAGCTGTTATGGAAAACCCACAACAGGGAGTGGCCATCAGCAGGGCTGGGAAACCCACAACAGGGAGTGGCCATCAGCAGGGCTGGGAAACCCACAACAGGGAGTGGCCATCAGCAGGACTGGGAAACCCGCAACAGGGAGTGGCCATCAGCAGGACTGGGAAACCCACAACAGGGAGTGGCCATCAGCTGTTATGGAAAACCCACAACAGGGAGTGGCCATCAGCAGGGCTGGGAAACCCACAACAGGGAGTGGCCATCAGCAGGACTGGGAAACCCGCAACAGGGAGTGGCCATCAGCAGGGCTGGGAAACCCACAACAGGGAGTGGCCATCAGCAGGACTGGGAAACCCACAACAGGGAGTGACCATCAACAGGACTGGGAAACCCACAGCAGGGAGTGGCCATCAGCAGGGCTGGGAAACCTGCAGCAGGGGATGGCCATCAGCAGGACTGGGAAACCCGCAACAGGGGGTGGCCATCAGCAGGACTGGGAAACTCACAACAGGGGGTGGCCATCAGCAGGACTGGGAAACCCACAGCAGGGAGTGGCCATCAGCAGGGCTGGGAAACCCGCAACAGGGAGTGGCCATCAGCAGGGCTGGGAAACCCACAACAGGGTGTGGCCATCAGGCGGCTGGGTAACCCCCAATAGGGCTGCCATCAACAGGACTGGAAGATCTCACTGACATAAACAGCCGGAAGATTTTGATCTTTGTTTCACTCCGTCTGACGTGTTGTTGCCTCCCAAGCCAATTCCCAACTTTCTTGAACTCCATATTTGAATCCCTCCAATATGGTTATCAGTCCTGTCACAGAATTGAAACAGGTCTGATCAAAGTCACAAATGGCATCCATGTGACTATGACAAAGGTAAATTCTCCCACCTCATCCTTCTTGACCTGTCTGCAGGTTTTGATACAGTTGACCACAACATCCTCCTCCAATGCCTCTCCACCATCACCCAACTGGGTAAGACTACTCTCACATGCTTCCATTTTTATCAAAATAATTGATGCTAAGGCATCACTTGCAAAGGCATGGTCCTTTCAGCTGAGGAGCCTTCATTTGCTGCTAGACAGCGTGATACTGTTAATTGTGTTGGTAGAAGAGTTCTCACCAGTTCTTTTAGTCGGAAGGGAATGGTTATTTTCCTTTGAGTTCAGTGGAGTTTGGAGACCTGTGAACTGAAGGCCTTCTATCATCCCTGAGGGCTATAGTTGCAGAGCCTCTTGGGCTTCAATGAGATAATAACTAGACGGACCACAGACAGCAGAGAGAGGTAGTGGAGGAAGACTTTCAACAGAAGGCTATGCCGACCTAAGCTATTCAGGGAGTACTTCTCTTACCTTCACCTGTCTGAAGCCACTGAGTTTCATCAAGGAAGTGGTCACTGAAGTCTGCCACCTCCACCATCTGCACCTGCAGCCACAAAGCAGGGAAAGGTTAGCACTGCCAGTGCCTGTCAAGATCACAGTGACTCTCAGATTCTATGCCTCAGGATCCTTCCAAGCTGGAGACAGCAACATCACCAACATCACAGTCCGACATGAATCACTGCATTTGAGGAGGTCACAAAGGCCTTACTCAAAAGCAGAGGGAACTTCACTCTCTTTTCTCTTACCAGGGAGAAGCAGGAGGCACATGGCTTTTTAAAAAATTGATTCATGGGATGTGGGCATCACTGGCTGAGCCAACATTAATTGCCCTCCATTTCCACATTGCTATGGTTCTCAAAGCCATGGACAGCAGATTCATGGAATACCACCACCTGCAGGTGGTATACAATGTGTAAAAGTGTGAGGTGATGCACTTTGGTAGGATGGTAGCACAGTGGTTAGCACTGTTGCTTCACAGCGCAACGGTCCCAGGTTCGATTCCCGGCTAGGGTCACTCTGTGCGGAGTCTGCACGTTCTCCCTGTGTCTGCACGGGTTTCCTCCTTGTGCTCCAGGTTCCTCCCACAAGTCCCGAAAGACGTGCTGTGATGTAATTTGGACATTCTGAATTCTCTCTTGTGTATCCGGACAGGTTCCAGAATGTGGTGACTGGGGGCTTTCCACAGTAACTTCATTGTAACTTCATTGTAGTGTTAATGGAAGCCTACTTGTGATAGAACTCACAGCAGTTGAGGACTCTGGGTCTGTACACATTGGATTTTAGAAGGATGATGGGGGATCTTGTAGAAACTTCCAGGATACTGAGAGGCCTAGATAGAGTGGATATGGAGAGGATGTTTCCACTAGTAGGAAAAACTAGAACGTCCAGACTGAAGGGACGATCTTTTAAAACTGAGGAGGAATTTCTTCAGCCAGAGGGTGGTGAATCTGTGGAACTCTGCCACAGAAAGCTGTGGAGGCCAAATTACTGAGTGTTTTTAATACAGAGATAGATAGGTTCTTGAGTAATAGGGGGATCAGGGGTTATAGGGAAAAGGCAGGAGAATGGGGATGAGAAATATATCAGCCATGATTGAATGGCAGAGCAGACCCGATGGGCCAAATGGCCTAATTCTGCCCCTATGTCTTATGGACCGATATCTGGAACCAGACAACGCAGGACCAGTGGCTGGAAGGCCACACCAATCTCAGGCCTTGAAGACAGGATCAGATGCGCTCCATCAAATTTAATTTGCCAGTCTCCAGATCGAGATTTCTGAAACATGGCACCCAATTCTCAAACTCGCTGGGAACTTCTCCATCGCCTCACCTCGGGGACCAGGGTCAGCAGCACGCCTCTCTCGTTTCCCCACTTTCTCTCCGGACTCCTTCAGGATGAACGACAGGCCAAGAAACAGGAACTCAACTGTACGGAGGCGGGTTCCCACCAGGGCCCATGCTCTCTCCAGTGCAAGAACCTTCTCGTGTGTCTCTATTGCCTCCATTTTAACACCCTTTGCAACTCCTGAAATTCGCTTTAATGACTTATATCCCTCAGAGCCAAGACTTCTCACCAGAACAGTGTCTTGGTAGGCCACCATATCCGTCGATGCACACCATCAGGACAGGGAACCGCTCAAAAGCATCTGTGCCACCAGAGGCAGGGCCCCACCCCAACTTCTTCCAGCAGCACAAACAAGTGAGGATTTAGACATTCTAACTCAGCCCTATTATGCAGAAACACCGACCAACAATTCTCGGGTCAGAGTAGAAACTATGTAAACCAAGAAAAGGCAAAAAAGGGATGCGCACAAGAATTAAAAGATGGATTAAAAGCCAGAGCTCGGGAAATGCAGCCATTCCCTGCTCACATCACTTGACCCCACCTGAAAAGAGTTTTAAAATTCAATGGCCATAACCACTCACGTGAGTCCATTGAACCTTTAGAAGCCCATCAGCCAGGTCCTTGGAGTCACTTTCCTGAACGGTTTCCTTGACTACCTACTCCCATTCCCTCAAATTGTGATAACATCACAAGGAGAAGAACATCAGCCCAACATCTCCAAATTGAATTTGCAATTCTCCCTAATCGTTCATCTGCAATACACCCCCACCAGCCACCCTCCCAGCCCCACTCCCAGCAAGTGGGAATTTAAGAGGGGAAATGTCATAAAAATCAGAGATAGAGTGAAACTGTAATCCTGGCAAGCCACGCTCAGGGCTAGAAGCACACATGGAAGATCTACCGTCCCAAACACATCTAATGTAGCTGCTATGAATGTAAAGTTGGCATTTTACTACGTTTGAAGTACTCAGAAGCTTTAAACATCAGACTTGCTGCCTCATTGAAAGAAAATGCTCTGTATATATTTTAGAGCAGGTGCACATTATTGGTTTATTTTTCTCCCACAGTGCAGTTTATGAGTCTTTTATGTTATACCACTAAATGATAAATTACAATTCTGCTATGACACAGTCGAATTTGAGAAACGGAAAAAATATATGTGCAATGCATTTAGAAGTCCAATTATTCTGGTCCATTATACAGTGCCAATTCATGAAGCTATTCATACTGTTTTGTTTTAAATGCATTTCTTTATCCACTGTTCCTCATGTAATCTTTGATACTAGTGTTTTTTTCTTTTTAATATAAATTCTACCTAAAACTATTATGATTTAGGTTTATTACAATCCCTGGAGAAATTTGTAACTTTTAATAAGATTGTAAGAAATAGGAGCAAGAGTAACCCATTCGGCCCATCAGACTTGCTCCACCATTCAATAAGATCATAGCTGGTCCGGTCTTAACACCACATTCTTGCCTGTCCGTCATAATAACCCTTAACTCATTGTCAATCAAAAATCTGTCTAACTCAGTCTTGAATATATTCCATGACTCAACCTTCACTGCTATCTTAGAAAGAGAATTTCAAAGACATGTGACCTTCTGAAAGAAAGAAAATCCTCCTGTTCTCCACCTTAAATGGGAGACCCTCATCAGATTTGAACTTGCAGCTGATAGCGAAAAGAATGACACAAGATTTCACATTTTTAAACTTCTGCTGTAACAAATGACTGAAAGCATTATTGATTGAATGTTTAAAAAGAGATTGGAACAGTTGATAGCTGAAAAAATGACACAAAATTTCACATTTAAAAACATTTACTGTAACAAGTGACTAAAACATTGTTGATTAAACACCCTTTTCTTTTTGGAGGCAAGTTGCACTTTCAACTACAGAAAGGAACTTCTCCTTTCATACTTACCACACATCACACTCTCCATGGAATGACAGTTCCAATCGCAAACATCAATTTGCTCCCAGCTTCGATTGGTTCCCATGTCCCCACTTCACTGAGTAACTTTGAGAGAGCATCTCTAGCAGTTACCGCTCTCTACGACACTTAGAAATATTTCTAGTGGGGCAGCACAGTGGCGTAGTGGTTAGCACTGCTGTCTCACGGCACTGAGGACCGGGGTTCGATTCCGACCCTCGGTCACTGTCCATGTGGAGTTGACACATTCTCCCCGTGTTTGCGTGTGCGTGGGTTTCGCCCTCACAACCCAAAGATATGCAAGGTAGATGGATAGGCCACGCTAAATTGCCCCTTAATTGAAAAAGAAAGAATTGGATAAGCTTTCCACACTGGAGACACCATCATGATTTTGCCGGACATTGCTGCTTTAAATGGGCGGAGCCACAATTCGGACACGTCATGCCGCCAATGTCAGCGCGTTCCGTGCGCCATCGCGCATACGCAGTGCAGTCGAACGACGTACGCACCTGCGCAGTCTGGTCATCGGTCTCGCCGTCCCCTTGGTCATGGCGTGCATGTGCAGGGGCCTGGGAAAATCGCGCAAAATGGCCACTCTCGTCGATACTTAGGCCCTGCATTTGTGCGATAGCCTGCGCCCGTTCCGCCTCATGGGAGGATAGCTTTGCCGTTTCTGCTGCCCTGATGTGGGAGTACCTATTGTTAGCGTGTTCGCGGAGAACGGACATATCGATGGCGATGGTGAGGGTGAGCTGCTTGCTTTTCAGGAGCTGCTGGCGAAGGGAATCGGAGTGGACCCCGAAAACGATCTGATCCTGGATCATGGAATCAGTTGTCGAGTCATAGTTACATGACTGCGCCAGGATGTGGAGATGGGTCAAAAAGGATTGAAAAGGTTCATCCTTACCCTGAAGCCTCTGCTGGAAAACGTACCGTTTAAAGGTCTCATTCACCTCAATGTCGCAGTGGCTGTCGAACTTCAGCAGGACTGTTTTAAATGTTGTCTTGTCTTTGCCTCCAGTGAATGTAAGGGAGTTGTAGATGTGGATGGCATGGTCCCGGCTGTGGAGAGGAATAGTGCGATCTTCCTGGCGTCTGATGCGGCCTCGAGGTTGATAGCTTCGAGATAGAGTTGGAACTTCTGTTTGAAGATCTTCCAATTTGCACCGAGGTTGCCGGCAATGCAGAGCTGCGGAGGAGGGCGGACGTTTTCCATGTCACCGGATGGCTGTTTGCTGGTCAATACTGATTCACTTAAGGTAGGTCCGTCAATTTTCAACATCACTCACTGGTACCATGATGTTTTGGGCAGGCTGGGTCGATGTGGACTGCACTTGATGCAGACATGCAGACGAGAGACGGACCTCCAACACCTGATAAGATGCAACACGATTTTATTTAACGTCTTAACTATTATACATGTTCAACTGTGGGTTGACACTATGCTGACTTGACTGGAGACCTAGTACTAGCCTGACAAGACTTACTAGCTACCGCATGGTGTTTGCACTGACTAGCTCACGAACTCTGGGCGCGATTCTTTTCTCCCCACGCCGGGTGGGAGAATCGCGGGAGGACCCAGCGAATCACGACATGCCGCCCTGGCACCCCCCCCGTGATTCTCCCACCCCCCCCCCCCCCCCCCCACCTCGGAGAATCGCCGCTCGCCGTTTCTCATGGCGCTCGGCGATTCTCCGGCCTGGATGGGCCGAGCGGCCTGACGAGCAGCCGACATGAACATCGCGCGACCGGTAAGTGTGGGGCCTGGGGGGGCGGAGGGAGGATCGAGCACCACGGGCGTGCTCATCAGATGTCTGGGGGGCGGTGGTGGGGGGGGGGGGGGGGGGGGGTGTGGGGGGGGGGGGGTGGGGGGGGGGTGGCCATGGGCACGGACCCCCTCATAGTGAGTTTGGGCTTGGGCTGGTTGCATCATGGACTCCATAAATGGCGCCCCGATCTCTTGTTACACTGAGGAGTTCCGGCGAGCAAAGCTACTCAGTCCAAAAAACAGGGCTAAATGCAGCCTCAGCCGCGCACTTCCCGCTGAGGACACTTATTTTACCCGAGTGCCATTTGATAGCGTTGTGGTTCTGGGCACTGGGAGCGTCAGGAAATACGCATCAAAATGTGCTCACTATGTGACTTTATTTCCATTTAGTTAAATCGCACCCAATGTCATTTTTTGGGGGCCTTGGGGAGTTTTTCATCGGCCAAGCCCACACTTTGAATTTTTTTCAATACTGGGGAACTGAACCAGCCGGTAAGACCAGCTCCTCAGAGATAGGGGAGCCATTTTGAAAGGGTGCACCGATCTCTAAGTGAGCTTGAGAGTCCCTCAGACCTCCCACGCAGGGGCAATGTCACCCCCCTCAAACATGGGCCTTAGCCCCATACCTTGCGATGGAGTCGCTGAGAGCCGCTTCCCTTTTCAGCCCTCCCCACTCCCCTTTTGGGCCCCTCCTGTTTCAGGACTCCCACCTTCCACCTCACCCAACCTTAATTAGGCCCCTTCATACATGCAATTCCCCCCCCCCCCTTCATAATCCCCTCATTCCCCCTTTCATGGCATGGCCCCCCTCAGGCCCAGATCCTTGACAGTGCCACTGTGATATCTGGGCACCATGGTAGTGCCACCCAGCACCTTGACAGTACCAGGGTGGTAATGTCAAGGTGCTGGTCTGGCAGTGCCAAAGTGCCTGGGTGCCAGAGGGAGACCGGTGGGGGCCACCCTGCCCTGTCCTTCACCACACAGAGTTCTCCAAAGGGCACGGGTCAGATGAATCTTGCAAGATGTCTCAAGTGTCGAGAATCTCGCAAGAGGCCTCTCGTGACATTCATCGGCCTTGTCGCACCACCAGGTGCACCCTAAATGTCTACTTGTTGCAAACCCAGAGACAGCTGCCTTGTCTCCAAGTGTAAATATCTTGCATGTTCTTCTATGTAAAACAATCTAATCCTTCCTTTGAACTCGAACAATTATACCCACCCAGGCAGACTGCTGAACAGGTCACATGACCCCCTTCATTTAACTTGAATGATACTGTCCCAAAATGTAGTAATCACATAAATCTCATAACTCCAATAACTTTCTATAAAATGTATCTGCAACTGTTGAAATAAATAACATGGCATGCTCTGGGAGGGGAGAAGATCAGCAAGATGGAATAATATTTTTGTTTTAGAGCTCTTAATAAGAGAAAGGCACATCTACATGGAAAAGTTCACAACCTCGGGATGCCTCAACACATTTTACAAGCATTAATTATTTTTGAAGAGTAATCACTGGTGTGATGTAAGAAATGTGATATTTGATTAAATTTACTTTGCTAATTGCCTCATGTAGACAACTTTGAATTATCTAAATAGTACCTAGGAGTCATGCAAACGCTATCAGTTTTCTGCATTGGCAGTAATCCAGAACACTATTGATAGATAAGGAATAGTCATGGTTCTGTAATGAAACAGCAGTTGTTCTTTGAAGGCAGCCCATCAAGTTGAAAATTATGTAGATAGATTGCATTTGTTGCCAAATGTCACACCTGCTGCAGCTGAAGATAATCTTTTGGCATTGTCATTCCGTTTTGTAATGAGGCAGATCCCTCATCAGATTGAGCAAAGATTTTTAAATGTATTTGAGATGCCTGCATGCTCAGGGCATGGAATGGGAAAACTTGCACGCATTGAGATGCACTGCTTTTATGCCAATGGAAAAATAATTTATGTCCACCAATAATCAGAGAGATATTTATAGAAGAATTATAGAATCATAGAGTGGTTACAGCACATTAGGAGACTATTTAGTCCACCAAGTCCATGCAAGCTCTCTGGAAGAACTAATTAGCTAGTCCACCCACATCCTTGCCCTTTCCCCTAGCCCTGTAATCTCTTCAGGTGCTTACCAATTCCCTTTGAAAGCCACAGTTGAATCTACAGCTGCCATACTCTGAGGCAATGCACTCCAGATCCTAAGCACTCACTCTGCTAGGAGAAACTTCTTAAATATCAGCTTTGGTTCTTTTCTCATTCACCTTAAATCTGTGTCCTTTGACTCTCAATAGTTCTGCCAATGAGTCCAATTTCTCTCTACTTACTCGGTTCTGAAGCCCTCATGATTTTGAAAACCCTTGCCTACTTTCTTTTCTCCAGAGGGAGGTGGTGGCATAGTGGTATTGTCACTGGACTAGTAAACCAGAGACCCAGAGTAATGCTCCGGGGACCCAAATCCCACCACTGCAGATGGTGAGATTTGAATTCAGTAACAATCTGGAATTGAAAGTCCAATGATAACCATTATCAATTATCATAAAACCCCGTCTGGTTCACTAATGTCCTTTAGGGAAGGAAATCTGTCATCCTTACCTGGTCTGGCCACGTGACTCCAGATCCACAACATTGTGGTTGACTTTTAACTGCCCCCTCAAGGGCAATTAGGGATGGGCAATAAATACTGGTGCAGCCTGCGACGCTCATGAACACATAAAAAAAAGTAAAACAAAACTATTTGTAGATTTGTATGCGACTCCCAATACTTTGCTTCCCTGCCCAGCAGAGTATGGCTGTGTCTATCCTCCATCCTCCGAGGGGGACGACCCACAGCTGCCACTACCTTTGTCACTTCCTCCTGTTCATAGATGAAGTGTTGGTCACCTTGTACTGCCTGTTCTAAACTTATGTCAGTCCTCCCAAGGTGAGTGTTTCTGCACGAGTGGAGGGTGTGGTTGACTCCTTTGACTGCCAACTGCACAGTAGTCTGATGAGGCTCTCCTTCTACAAAGTGACACTGCGGAAGACTTTAGTGCAGAAAGCTCTCTTCTGTCAAGATGAGGCACTGCAGAGCTGCCTGAGTCCATGATAGCTTTTTTCATTGGCATGAGGTAAACAAACGAGGATGAAGCTCCACCCCGTCACATGAAAGTGGTAGTATATTTTCACCCTGTCTTGGACAGATATCCATCTCGCCGTCACCTACTTCCTACCAAACTGGCACCCTGGCATTTTCAAAGTCAACTCCCCCGTGGCATTTAGAACATAGAACATTGAATAGCATTTTTGTGCCATTATACCAACACACACATTGTACCCTTTCTTCTGCAATTTGCTTGTTTTTTGTATTCTAAAGCCCAGGATCTTGAATGTTTTTTTTTAACCACTCTCAACCTCCCATATCACATCAAATAGCTTGTGCATCTACACCCCCAGGTCTCTCTGTCCCAGTATCTGTTCTAGAATTTTCCTCTTTACTTTATATTTCCTCTCCTCATTCTTCCTCCCAAGACATATCAATTCACACTTGACATGAGAGTTTTCTGATCAATATCAACTTGCATTTATATTATGTTATGACCTTCTGGGGTAGTGCGCGGCCAATTCCAGCCCCACTTGACCCAGAATCACAACACAATTGAAATTAGTAAATATTTCTTAGGAAAACACCCAAAGTCTTTGGCTTTTGACTGCCTAATAACTAGTCATCAGGTTTGTAACATTTAAACACAATCACTTTATTAATAACAAGAATTATAATTAAGTATGCAGCAAATACAACAGGTTAACTATTAATTAATTCCTACCCCCATCCCCCACCCCCTCTTTAGCTCACCCCGCGCTCTACACACCCACACAAGACAGAAAAACACAGAGGAGAGAAGCGGGGTGTAAAAATAATAATGGAAGTAAAAATATAAGAGTCTTTGTTTCAGATGGTTGATTCCAGCACACCTTCTTCAATCTAGGCTTTCAGTTTGAGGTTTTCATTGTAGATTCATGCACATTCTGTGTACAGCTCTGCAGCTTTTCTGATGAACACATGAGGGAGAGTGAGAGAGCAGCTTCGTTCCTCTGATCATCCAGGACTCCGATTTCCCTTCCTTGCTTCTCTGAAAATTTATCACACATGCGCAGGATCCAATCACCGCCAACTACCGGGCAGAATACAGCCTTTTGGCCAATTCAATGGCCACCATCCAACCAATCAAACCGAGTCCCATCAATCTCTTGGGTGCCGAAACGTCTGAGTTCTGCTGTTTAAAAGTTAGCGCAGTGTTCTCTTTTGTAACTTTAGAGTTCCTTTCTTCCCCTGCTCGAATTATAGATATATGTCCATTAAACACCCATGGAACAAAATGATAACAGCAAAAATAAATAAATGGGAAATAAGGGAATCAACAGGAGGGACCCTTACAATAGCAGATTCAATATAGTAAAACATTCAAGAGGCTTCAAAGGAGCATAATCATTCAATATTGAATAAATACTTATCAAATAATTAAATAATCAAACCACTGTGGCACTGAAGGGGAAATTAGGACAGGTAACCAAAAGTTTAGTTAAAAAAACAGGTTTCAAAGAAGGAAAAAGGTGAGTTATATATATAGGTGTTCTTCAAAGCCAAGGGCGCGACTCATGGGTGGGACGCGGGCGGGTGTCGGGAGGGTCGCAGAGCCGTTGTCCGCGGCGCTCCCGATCACGCAAATCCCTGCGCAGCAGCCAGCTTTTCATAATGCCGGCTGCAAGCGGCCGCGAACATGTTAAAAAAAAATTCGGCCGCATTGGTTAAATGGTTGCAGCTTTTTGTTTTACAAGTTCTGTCGTGGTTTTTATTCATTTATTTTATTAATTTAAGTTTTATTTTTTTCATTTATTTTTTTTTACAAGTTCGGGGGGGGGTTTATTCATTTTTTTCATTTATTTTACTCATTTTTTTTTACTAGTTCGGGGGGGGTTTATTTGATAAAATTTTACAGGAAAAAAATTCAGAACTTTGGACAGATGGAGACTCCATACTTTCCGATACCGGAAGGCTTCACCTTCATTCACTCGTGCAGGTCGGCCGGCATGGGTCCCGAAGTTTGGCCGGTTGGTAAAAATGGGTCCCCGGAAAAGAAGTTTGAAGAACACTGATATAGATCATATCACAAAGAATCAGACCGTTCAGCCTAAGTAGTCCATGGCAGCTCCATTTTGCTCCACTTGAACCTCCTTCCATCATTCCTTATCTAACCCTACTCCCCACATTCCCTTCCTCCTTTTATGTTTATCTAGTCTCTCTGTAAATTCAGTGTTCACTTCAACTAATCTCTGTGGTAACAAGTTTCACATTCTCACCATTTTCTGGGTAAAAGAGTTATTTCTGTATTCCTCAATGTCTTCTTAAAGACTATACTGTATTGATAGTTATTCCCCCACATGGAATCATGTGTCTACTCTTTCAAAACTGTAGTCATTTAAAAAACCTCTGTTATATCACCCTTCAGTCTTTTCTCTTCAAGAAAAATTAGGCCCAGCCTGCTCATTCTTTCCTTTTTGGTATAATTTCACATTTCAGCTATTATCCTTGTCAATCGTTTTTGCCTCCATATCCTTGTTATAGTGTGGCATGCAGAATTGGATGCAGTACTCCAGCTGTATTCTAACCATGGTTTGATACATGTTTTGCAAAAGATCTCCAGCTAGATTCTCCTTCGGCGGGATCCTCCGTTTCACCGGCAGCGCACGTACCTGCGTATTTCCCGACGGCGTGGGAGTGCTCACAATGGGAAACCCCATTAGCCTGCTGCCGGCGGGGATGCACCAAATAACTGGTGCGATGGGACGGAGAATCCCACAATTCTATTAGTCTGGAAATACACCTTCATGCTTGCCTTACTTTTCTGTGGCCTTATTCACCTCTGTCACCACTTTTAGTGATTTGTGTACTTGTACTCGCAAATTGCTTTTGACTCTTATATTACAAGTAATGGCCTCCTTATTTTCCACAAAAATTCTCTGTGTTAAAATTCAGTAGTCAGTTGCAAGACCATTACTCAAGTTTAATGCTTTTAATTTGTTTCCGACCCTCCACTCCACTCCTTAATTTGATATCATCTGAAAAATTAGAAATAGTGCTTTTGATTCCACAGGCTCGGTAAATAATAGAAATGGAAATGGTGAAGAATAGTGTGGCCTTCTTCCACTGTCTGTCATGTTGAGTAGCTACCCTTTACCCTACTCTCTGCTTTCTGCCTTGCAGCCTGCCAGCTATCCATTCTCCGATTTGTATCCTGACTCCACAGGCGTCTTCATTAGTGTATTATGTAGCACCTAATCAAAGGTCTTTCTAGATACATTGCATCACTACATTACCCTTGTCTGCTTTTTCTGTCACCTTATCAAAAGGTTGTGGAGGTGGTGGAGGGTGTGAATATTTGTGGATTGGGTGCAAATCAAGTGCACTGATTTGTCCTGAATGATGTTGAGCTTCTTGAGTGTTGTTGGAGTTTCACTCATCCAGGCACGTGAGAGTATTCCACCACACTCCCGACTTGTGCCTTGTAAATGGTGAACAGGCTTTGTGGAGTCAGGAGTTACTTGCAGTAGGATTCTGAGCCTCTGACCTGCTCTTGTAGCCACAGCATTTATATGGCTAGTATGGTTCAGTTCCTGGTCAATGGTAATCCTCGGGATGTTGATAGTGGGGAATTCAGTGATGGCGATGCCATTAAATGTCAAAGCGCGATGGGTAGATCTACTCTTGCTGGAGATGGTCATTGCCTGGCACTTGTGTGGTGTGAATGTTACTTCCACTTGCCCTCCCAAGCCTGGATATTGTCCAGGACTTGCTGCATTTGGACATGGACGGCTTCATCATCTGCGGAGTTACGGGTAGTCCTGAACATTGTGCAATCATCAGTGAACATCCCCACTTCTGACTTTCCAAGAAAGAAAGGTCTCACACAATTCTACTGAAGCTGGAACATGCTTTGGTAAGGTCACAACTTAATAACTATGCTCACTTCAGATCACTGGAGCACAAGCAAAACACTCAAGATGGAAATTGTGCAGAGAAGTGCCATCTTATTGCTGAATGTAGTTTTATCGTGTGCAACCATGGAGTGGTGGAGAGATTTAAAGGGGGAAATTCCAGAGATAAAAGCTCTGGGCAGCTGAAGGTGTGGCTGCCAATGGAGGAACTAAAAATCAGGGATACACAAACAATTGAATTAATTTTGATTTTTTCATTTGAATGCCCACTGAAATGTGATCAGCAGAAATCTTGAGTCAAGTAGATCTAATCTACTGGAGAACATGGATTTTAGAGTGCAGCCTTTAGTCAGTAGGCCCTGAATGCACAAAATAGCAGCAGCCCAAGGAATAAATAAGCAGGCAGGTAAGGAAATGTTTTGGTTCACTCACTTGGCTATTAGCTAGCTAGGCACGTCTCACATATATTTTTCTGCTCCATCAGGGGAATCTCTCCTGTAAGAGCAGCTGACATGCAGCCTAACAAGGTACATGGACTTCATACACAAGCAGAGAAGAAATTCCACCAAACCTGATCTCCAAGCCCACGTCTGGGAAATTTAGGCCAAAGAAAAATGAATTAAAAGCTATTGTTCCACCTGGAGAGAGGCAGCACTGGCACAGAATGTCCACTAACAGCTGTGGTATTTTTAAATTATAGGCTTGCATCATAAAGGTACAAACAAGAGCTTTACTCTACAGGTTGTTAGGATAGGCTGCCCATTTGCCCATGCAAATGACCAATGATGTCATCTGTACATAATGCGATCAGACTCTTAAAGTGAACTTGTTCCAACTAGGAACAAATATGAAGAGACAACACTTTCCTCCCAGTTTACATTCAAGGTTCCTGCAATGAAACACAATATAGCGTTAACAATCAAAATGATCAATATGCAGAATTAATAAACACGACAGTTAATAAGTTAGACGTTGCCAAGGACGTCAATCTTGGTGTGGTTGTCGGCTGTTTTTTCATGTTGACTGCAACCTCTGGTGTTTTTAGTTTAATTTGGACGTCGTCGCTACTTGATTCAACTGGAGTCGATGTAGTATGCGGAGGTTGACTCAGTGTTCAAGTGTCCTCAACTGGGCTACTGTCTTCCATGGTTGTTTCTGGTATTGTCAGGTTCTCAGGAATGTCCAGGTCTTCACTTGGCACAATTTGTATCAGACCCTCAGTTGATTCCACCTCGGCAAACCTGTTCTAGTTGCTAAATTTGGTCAGTGTGTCTCCTCCACACAATATCGTCCCAAGTTTGAACAATGTCGGAGACCGGTCCTGTCTATGTTAAGACAATGGCAGGTATCCACGTCTCACTGGTGGTTTAGTTTCTTGCCAATACTTGCTGACCTTTCTGAAAAACATAGCGTTTCGCCCTGGTCTCACGTTGCAAAACGTGACTTTGCTGTTTTCTCTCAGCAATTTTGCTTGCCTTAGGCAGCTTCAGCAAATCAAATGATGTGTGTAACTGACATTTTACCACGGGTAATGCCGGAGAACTTTGGGTTGTCAAACATGTTGTATTTCTGTATGTCATCGGGAATTGGCTTAGTTATTTAGACAATGATCCTTGCTCACGAGTTGCCTTCAATGAACACTTCATTGTATGAACAAATCTTTCAGCCAACCCATTTGTGGAAGGATGATAAGGAGTGGATTGGATGCATTATATTTTGTTCTCCTTTAAATAATTTGTGAATTCTTGCAAAATGAACTGTGCCCATTGCCGCTAACAAATTGTTCAGGCTAACTGAATCTTGCAAAAATCTCATCCAGTCTTTCTATTGTTCTTTCCAAGGACGTAATCTTCATAATGGCGACTTCAGGCTATTTCAAGTGCACGTCTACCACAATGAAAAACATTTGTCCTTTGAATGGTGCAGCATAATCTATATGAACTCTTTGCCATGGCCCCTCTGGCCATTCCCATGGGTGCAATGGCGCTAATGGCAGCAGGTTTTGAACTTTTGCATAAGCTGAAGACATGCCCGCCTTCTCCTCCATTTCACCATCTAGCTCTGGCCACCAAAAATACCTTCTGGCTATCTCCTTCATCCTTACTATCCCATAACGACTTTCATGAAGTTGATTTAGGACATGTTTCCTTAAGAATGACGGAATGATGACCCTCATTCTCCAGAGTAGACAACCAGCCTATACAGGTAGTTCGGTTCTTTGGGTAACATATAGCTTTAACACTGAGTTTGCTTCCAATGTCTTGCCATGAAATACCACCCTATTTCAAACCCTAAGTCCTCCTCCCACTTCTTTCTTGTGTTGTCCAGTTGGGTGTTAGCCCTCCTTAGCAGTTGCCCATACATGTCGCCACAGTCCCTTTCTCTCGGATGTTCACATCCAGTAGGTCGTCTCGCAGAGATTGTTGTGGTTGTCGTGGGCATGTCTTTGTTTCTCTGTGTAGGACGTTTTTGAGCTGCATGTACCTTAGTTCGTTCCCCCCCCCCCCCCCCCCCCCCTCTCCATCAGCTGGAACCACTCTGTCAGTTCCTCAAGCGTTGTCAGTCTGTTGCTGGTGTACAAGCCCCTTACTGTCAGCGTTTCCCCCCCCCCCCCCCCACCCCCCGTCCTCTCTCTGCCTTTTCAAGGTGGTGTCCACTGTCGCCGGCGTGACTCTGTGGTTGTTGCAGATGGGGGCCTTGTCGGACATTTCGGTTAGCCCAAAGTGCTGTCGCAGATGGTTCCCCAACCGGAGTGTTGCTACCATCACTGGGCTTGTTGAGTATTTATTCGATGGGAATGGGAGTGCTGCCATGGCCAGGGCCTGAAGGGAGGTCTCCCTGCAGGAGGCCTCCTCCAAAGCACCCACTCAGCTTCTGGCTCTTTTATCCATCCCTTTACTCTCTCCGCGGTTGCCGCCCAGTAGTAATATTGCAGGTTTGGGAGCGATAGGCCCCCCATTGTTCTCGTTCTCTGCAGTACACTTTGAGGGATCCTTGCATTCTTCCCGCCCCCCCCCCCCCCACCCTCCCACACACAACATCATAATCAGTTTTTCTCGGGAGTTGCTTCCGGTGACGGAGATATACTGAGAAGTCGCACATCAGGTGCCTCTCCTCCTGCGAACCTGAAAAATATGTACTCTTTGCTAGAAAAATGCCTGCAAACAAAGCAAATCATTCCCACACCGCCAACAAAATGAAGACAGAAGGAAAGATGCCAAACAACAGCCAGTCCAGAGGACGAGTGGAGATCAGGAGTGAGAAGAGCCTGGAAAAACAGTAATCGGCTGAGCCGACCAGCGCACGAGGTGGCAAAACTCAGACTTCGCCAGAGTGAGACGAACCGACCCGCCGCACGAGAAGCCCCCCTGACCAGGGGATGGACGGAGGACGTTCCTCTCAAGATATTTGAAGGAACACCGAGAAGAAAAAAAATCAGACATACTCAGAGAGTCGTAAGGGCGTGGAATGTCCTGCCTGCAACAGTAGTGGATTCGCCAACACTAAACGCATTCAAATGGACATTGGATAGGCATATGGACGATAAGGGAATAGTGTAGAGGGACTTTAGAGGGGTTTCACAGGTCGGCGCAACATCGAGGGCCGAAGGGCCTGTATTGCATATGTTATATGTTCTATGCACAAACCGGGATTCTCTGAAAATGAGGCTATGTGTTGACGCCGGCGTAAACACCGGAGTGTTTCACGCCGGCACCAATGGACCCCTTGGCCCAGCAATTCTGTTGCCCACAGGGGACCAGCAAGGCACTGGAGTGCTCTACGCTGCTCCAGCTGCCATACGCGGCCCTGCACTGCGTGCCGCAGGTCCACAAATGTACGCAGCGGCCGGCCGCAGGTCTGCTCGGTGGCCGTTTACATGCCGGCGGCGCGCAACATGGCGGAGCACACAGTGGGCTGGCGCAGAAGAAGTTTGGCCCCCTCCCCTGGATCATGCGGGCCCGCCAATCGGTGGCCCCAAATCGCGGGCCTGGCCATCGTAGAACCCCCCCGGAGTCTGATTCCCCCCCTCCCCCACCACCAGAACCGTCGCGGCCGCGGGTCCAAGCTCCGCCAGGTGGAACCATGTTAGAACCACGCCAGCGGGAACTCGGCCGGTCGACCGTGGAGAATTGCCGCGAGGGCCTCATTCATCGGCCCCTGACCGGCGCCACTTTGACTGCGCGCTCGGCTGGCAGTGATTCTCCAGTCGGCGGAGAATCGCGTCCCGGCGTCGCAGGCCATCTCG
Organism: Scyliorhinus canicula; assembly: GCF_902713615.1. Classification (NCBI taxonomy): domain Eukaryota; kingdom Metazoa; phylum Chordata; class Chondrichthyes; order Carcharhiniformes; family Scyliorhinidae; genus Scyliorhinus; species Scyliorhinus canicula. The sequence goes on from NC_052147.1 coordinate 138,120,434, forward strand.
TCGTCATCTCCGATTCTCCGAGCCGCCGCGGGCTCGGTAAATCCCGGCCACAAGCTGCAGTGAAGGGTGCAGTGGCCAAAGCTCTGGCGAACTTGCAGGTGGTCCTGGACAAAGTTGAAAAAAACAAGTGGAGGCCCAGGAGGCAGCAATTAAATATCTGGAAAGGGCTGCAACAGCCCAGAGCAACCAGATCGTTGCTCTGGAAAAGGTGGTGGCCAGGCTGGTCGCGACACAAGGCAACCTGAAAGAAAAGGTTGAGGATCAGGAGAACCAGTCGAGGCGGCAGAGCCTACAGATCGTGGGCCTACAGGAGGGGATCGATACAAACTGTGTGGCCCAAATGCTGGGTAACCTAGTGGGAAGGGACAGCTTCTCCAACCTGCCAGAAATTGACAGAGCTCACCGGTTGCTCCGACCAACGCCCAAAACCGGGGAACAGCCAAGGGCGATAATGGCAAAACGTCACCGGTACCAGGACCAGGAGAGAATCCTGCGCTGGGCCAGGCAGTCAAAAACCTGCAGCTGGGAAGGTCACAAGATTCAGATCTGCCAGGACATTGGGGCTTACCTGGCCAAGCGCTGTGCTGAATTTAACAAAGTGAAGGCTGCGCTGTACAGAAACAGTGTGAGATTCGGAATGCTGTACACAGCCAAGCTCTGGGTCACGTATCAAGGCTGGGAACACTTTTTCACAGTCCATGTGGACGCTGACAGAGTTTGTCGCAGAGAACGGGCTGGAGAAGAGGCAGCAGGGACAGTGATGAAGCGCTCACAGAATGACAGAATGAGACTCTTATAATGCAATGTTCTAAGTACAGCTAAGCACGGGGTAAGGTGGAGAAATGGCAGACAAAGAGCGCAGAGATCAGGGAACAGGAGGTCGTGCTACAACCCCCGGGAAGGGGGGGCCACCACTACGGTAGCCAACACCAAGATTCATGAAGAAGAAAGAGACCTCGGCGCATCCCCTGTAAGGGAGAAGGTGCCTGGCACGGGGGGGGGGGGGGGGGGGGGGGGGGGGGGTTGGTGCGCAGATAATGGGCACAGAGGGTTAAACAGAGGAAGAAGCAGGGAGCAAGGGGAAGGGAGGGTTTTGCTACGGGACGAGGGCAGGGACATGGGAGGGTGAAGGAAGGCACATAAGGTGAAGAAAGATGGAGGTATTAGATTGGTGACAACAGGCCATACGTGGCGACGTGGAACAAAATGGCAATGGCACTGCAAGCAACCACTTGGGAAGGTCCACGGGCAAAGGGAAATCCCGTAGTGCAGGGGCACATCCACATGGCGAACTCACAGTTGATGGCCATATTGGGTGGTCCCTGGACAAAGGGGAACCCCGGAGCGCAGGGGCCCACCCTCATGGAGAAAACAGTGACCGTGCCCATTTTGGGCAGCCCCCGAACAGAGGGAAACCCCGGATGCAGGGGCTATTCACCAAGTAAGTATGGTTGATCCCACAGGAGCAGGGGGACAAACCCCCCTCCCATCAGGATAGTGACCTGGAATGTCAGGGGATGTTGTTTTAGTAAACTCCATGTTGTCCCTGTTGGGTGCGTACATGATCACTAGGACTGCCGGTGCTCCATCCAGGACACCGCTGACCATGACATACCTTCCCCCTGGGTCCGTAACCATCTTTGTTGCCCTAAACATCGTCCTCTTATTTAGCAGTATGGCTACCCCCCCCCGGCTCTTGTCCCATAGCAGGAATGGTAGGTCTTTCCTACTCAGCCCATTCTGACCCACAGTCGGGCCTGCTCTCTCAGCTGTTGCTCTTGAAGGGAAATTATATCTGCTTTCAAACTTTTCAGGTGGGCGAAGGCTATGGATCCTTTCACTGGGCCGTTAAGTCCCCTGATATTCCAGATGACTATCCTGATGGGGGGGTTTTTTTGTCCACCCATTCCTGTGGGATCAACCATACTTACCTAGTGGATGTGCCTCTGCATTCCACGGTTTCCCTTTGTTCGGTGGCCGTCCAAGATGGTCAAGGTCACCGTTCTCCTCATGAGGCCGGGTCCCTGCGCACCGGTACTTCCCCTTGTTCAGGGCCCACTCAATATGGCCACCAATTGTTAAAACATCATGTGGGTGAGTCCTTGCACTCCTTTATTCAGGGACCCTCCAATGTGGTTGCTTGCGGTGCCATTTTGTTCCAAGTCGCCACGTGTGGCCTGTTGTAGCCAGCCTAATGCCCTCGCTCCCTCTTTTCCAGTTTCCCATTTGTGGTGTTTTCTTTCCCTCCACTGTCTTTCTTAATTGGTAGTCGGGAAAATGCTTGAATCCATTATCAAGGGCTTTATAGCGGAACATTTAGAAAGCAGTGGCAGGATCAGTCAGAGTCAGCATGGATTTATGAAGGTAAAAACATGCTTGACAAATCTGTTGGAATTCTTTGAAGAGGTAACCAGGACAGTCGACAAGGGGGAGCCAGTCGATGTGGTATATTTGGACTTTCAGAAGGTGTTTGACAAAGTCCCGCATAAGAGATTATTGTACAAAATTAAAGCGCATGGGATTGGGGGAATTGTATTGAGGTGGATAGAAAGCTGGTTGGCAGAGAGGAAACAAGAGTCGGGATTAATGGGTCGTTTTCAAATTGGAGAGTAATAACTAGTGGGGTACCACAGGGATCGGTGCTGGGACCCCAGCTATTCACAATATATATTAATGATTTGGATGAGGGAACAAAATGTAATATCTCAAAGTTTGCAGATGATACCAAATTAGGTGGGAGGGTGAATTGTGACGAGAATGCAGTGATCCTACAGCATGATCTGGACAGGTTGGACGAGTGGGCAAACCAATGGCAGATGCAGCATAATTTGGATAAGTGTGAGGTTATTCATTTTGGAAGCAAAAACAGGAAGGCAGATTACTACCTAAATGGTTGTAAATTGGGAGAGGGGAGTGTGCAGCGGGACCTGGGTGTCCTTGTGCACCATTCGCTGAAGGTAAGACTGCAGGTGCAGTAGGCAGTAAAGAAGGCTAATGGTATGTTGGCCTTCATTGCAAGAGGTTTTGAGTATAGAAGCAGGGATGTGTTGCTGCAATTGTACGGGGCCTTGGTGAGGCCACACTTGGAGTATTGTGTGCAGTTTTGGTCTCCTTCTCTGAGGAAGGGTGTTCTTGCGCTCGAGGGAGTGCAGTGAAGGTTTACCAGACTGATTCCAGGGATGATGGGACTATCATATGAGGAGAGATTGACTAGCTTGGGATTGTTTTCGCTGGAGTTCAGAAGAATGAGGGGGGATCTCATAGAGACTTATAAAATTCTAACAGGACTAGACAGGGTAGATGCAGGGAAGGTGTTATTAATGATGGGTATGTCCAGAACCAGGGGTCACAGCCTGAGAATTCAGGGTAAATTATTTTGGACAGAGATAAAGAGACACTTCTTCACACAGAGAGTGGTGAGCCTGTGGAATTCATTACCTCAGGAAGTAGTTGATGCTAAAACTTTGAATATATTCAAGTGGCGGCTGGATATAGCACTTGGGAAGAATGGGAACAAAGGCTATGGGGAGAAAGCAGGATTAGGCTATTGAGTTGGATGATCAGCCATGATTGTGATGAATGGTGGAGCAGGCTTGAAGGGCCAAAAAGCCTCCTCCTGCTCCTATCTTCTATGTTTCTATGTATATATTCCCTCCCTACCCTGTAGCTGTCTCCCCTTCTCCTTTCCCTCTATTTCTTCTCCTAGCCATCCCCCTGTTCCTGATGTCTGCACCCCCAACCCCCTCCCCCTCCCGTCCTTGCCAGGCAGCTTCCCCCTTGCAGGTGATGCGCAGCAGCCTCTCTCTCCTGCATGCTTCCTGGTACTAGCTACCTAGCTACCCCACGAGTGCGGTGGCCCCTTCCCCGGGCTAGTTGTGCATCCCCCTGTCGCCCATTCCCTGGGCTTCTTACCTGCCATTCCCCTTACCTATTCCTGCGCTCATCTGCCCTCGCTCTTTCCTTCCTCTCTTTCCTTCCTCGCTTTCCTCCCTCACTCCCAGAACGAGGCAGTACAATCAACATGGTGGTTCAGAGTTGGCAATTCAGAAAGTAAAAGGTTAAAGTCTCTTCCTAACAGCTCTTCATCGCTGTCCCCGCTGCCGTTTCTCTAGTCCGTTCTCCAAGATGAATTTGTCCGCATCCGCAGAGGCCGTGAAAAAGTGTTCCTTGCCTTGAAATGTGACCCAGATTCTGGGTAGGCACAGCATCCCAAACTTTACACCGCTTTTGTACAGTGCTGCCTTCGCCCTATTGATTTCTGCCCGCCGCTTGGCCAGGTCAGCCCCAATGTCCTGGTAGATCCGAATCCGGCGACCTTCCCAGTTACAGTTTTTAGTTTGTCTCGCCCAGCGCAGGATTAATTCCTGATCCTGGTACTGGTGCATTTTTACGATTATCCCCTCAGCTATTCCCCGGCACTGGGCTGTGGGCGAAGTGACTGGTGCACTCTGTCGATATCTGGTGGGCTAGGAAAGCTATTCCTTTCCACCAGGTTGCCCAGCATTTGGGCCATATAGTCTGTGGGGTTCCTACCTTTGATCCGCTCGGGCAGGCCCACGATCTGTAGGTATTGGTGCCTCGACCTGTTCCCTTGGTCGTCGATTTTCCCCTTCAGACTTCCCTGTGTCACGACCAGCCGTGCCACCCTTTCTCCAGGGTGACGATCCGGTCACTCTGGTCCATTGTGGCTTTTTCCAGATTTTTAATAGTGTTTTCCTGGGCTTCAAGCTGCCTCTCCGCCTTGTCTGGGGCTGGTTTAGCTAAATCGCTGGCTTTTAAAGCAGGCCAGCAGCACGGTTCGATTCCCGTACCAGCCTCCCCGAACAGGCGCCGGAATGTGGTGACTAGGGGCTTTTCACAGTAACTTAATTGAAGCCTACTCGTGACAAAAAGCGATTTTCATTTCATTTCACCTGCATAGTCGCCAGAGCTTCCGTGTCCACACCCTTGACCGCAGCCTGAATATCTGATTCTGTCTCTTCCCAATGTTCTCTCAATTCTCTTGAGAGAAACATCCCCCACTCATCCGCTGGTGTGGTATGGGGAGGGGGGGGTGGGGCTCCTTGCGTGGCGGATCGGTCCTTTTCTTGGTGTTAGCCGGCTATTTTGGGTGAAAAGAGCCTATTTTTCAGGTTCGTGGGACGAGAGCTACCTGATGTGTGACTTCTCAGCACATTCCCGTCACCGGAAATGATAGTTACATTTAACAACGTGCAGGGGCAAGTCTGCAGTCTGTCCATCTTGCTACACATTTACATTGATACAGCCCCTCAACAGAACCCCCAGGCTAGGTTTCTAGTATTATCTTTGAGGATTTTAAGCCGATATGCCATTGGTTCTCTTGCTAAACAGTTTCTGGTACCAACGAAACTGCTGCTCCAGTGTCCATCTCCATTTTCAACAGTTGTCCTTCCAGTGAAGGAATGACCGAGTAACGGTTTATTGTACTCACAATGGCCAGTAAGTTCAATGACTGTTCGTCATCTGACTGTGACTTTGGTCCTTTTTCACGCGCCTTTTGTATCACATGGATCCTATCCTCTTCAGGGCCGGGATTCTCCCCTACCCGGCAGGGCGGGGGGGGTCCAGGCGTGATGGAGTGGCATGAACCACTCCAGTGTCGGGCCACCCCAAAGGTGCGGAAGTATCCGCACCTTTAGGGGCCAAGCCCTCACATTGAGGGGCTAGGCCCGCGCCGGAGTGGTTGGCGGGAACGGCCTTTGGCGCCACGCCAGCGGGGGCCGAAGGGACTTCGCCGGACGGCGGAAGTCCGCGCATGCGCCGGAGTGTCAGCGGCTTCTGACATCATCCCCGCTCATGCGCAGGGGAGGGGGTCACTTCCACCTCCGCCATGGTGAAGACCATGGTGAACGCGGAAGGAAAAGAGTGCCCCCACGGCACAGACCCGCCCGCCGATCGGTGGGCCCCGATCGCGGGCCAGGCCACCAGGGGAGCACCCCCCCCAGGACCACGGAGCACCCCGCACCGCCTGCTCCCACCGGTAAGGTAGGTGGTTTGATCCACGCTGGCGTGAGAGGCATGACAGCGGCGGGACTTCGGCCCATCGCGGGCCGGAGAATCCCACCCCAGCGGGGGGGGGGGTCGGAGAATCCCACCCCAGTTTTCCATTTGATGCACTTGGTTCTTGCTTTTTATTTTTCTGGTTTGGAATTTGTTGTTTTTTTCCCCAAAACAATATGCCCTCTTTTACCACAATTCCTGCATTCTGCATCTTTCTTCCAGCAGCCTAGGGTTGCGTGCCCAGTTTTTGTACATTGGGGGCAATTTCAAACCTGTGCCTGTGTTCCGGTCTCAGCCGATATCTTGTGGATTTGCGTGCTTGAACCTAATTGTTGGGCTTCTTTAGCTGCTAATTCCATCGAGATCACAACTTCTAATGCCTTGCTTATGTTTCAGTTGCTTTCTGTTAACAACCTTTTTTAGATAGCTTTGCTTCTTAACACACACACTAGTCTGTCTCTCATGGCGTCACTCAAGACATCTCCAAATTCACAGTATTCAGCAAATTAATTCGAAGTAGCTACAACTGTATGATTGATTCATATTTTGGATACAAAATTGGCTTGACGACAGAAGGCAAAGTTGTGGACGGTTGTTTTTCAAACTGGAAGCCTGTGACCAGCTGTGTGCCTCAGGCATCAGTGCTGGGCCCACTGTTATTTGTTATTCATATTAATGATTTGGATGAGAATTTAGGAGACTGGGGGCAGATTCTCTGATGTTGACGCCGTCGTAAACGCCGTAGCATGCGTCGATGGCATCAACATGGCCTCAAGAGCAGCGATTCTGACCCCTACAGGGGGCTAGCATGGCCCTGGAGTGACCCACACCCCTCCAGCTGCAGATCCCCAGCATCAGCTGAGTGTCATGTGTCTCCGCATGGGTAGTGGGACTGGCGCCAATGCGCGCATGCGAAGTGGGACTGGTGCCAATGTGTGCATGCGGAGTGGGACTCGTGCCAATGTGTGCATGCGAAGTGGGACTGGCGCCAATGCGCGCATGCGGAGTGGGACTGGTGCCAATGCGCGCATGCGGGGTGGGACTGGTGCCAATGTGTGCATGTGCAGTGTCTCCCTTCTCCGCGCCAGCCCCGACGCAACATGATGTAGGGCCATAGTGGCCCCCAGCCCGAGAGGCTGGCCCACCGATCGGTAGGCGCGATCACGGGCCAGGCCACAGCAGAAGCCCCCTCACGGGGTTAGACCCCCCCCTGGATGCATGCTCACCGAGGTCCCACCGGGTCAGAGCAGGTGTGAACGGCGCTGGCGGGAGTTGTATTTTTTTGCATGGCCACTCTGTCCATCCCGGGGGGAGAATCACCGGGGGGCCGCATTGAGCAGCCCCCAACCGGCATCACGCCGACCGTGCCGGCGCCAATGGCGCCGATTCTACGCGCTCTGGAGAATCAGTGGACCGTCGTTGGGCGGCATGGCGCGGTTCGCGTCCGTCCCGGCGATTCTCCGGCCCTGCTTGGGCTGAGAGAATCCCGCGCATGGTTAGTAAGTTTGCAATGTCACTAGCATTGGTGGCATGGTGGACATGAAGAACATCTTCTAGGATTGCAACAGGATCTTGATCTATTGGGCCAGTAGGACGATGATTGACAGATGGAATTTAATTTAGATAAATATGCAGTGATGCATTTTGTCAATCGAATCGGGGCAGGACCTACTCAGTTAATGGTAGGGAGTTGGGGTGAGTTATAGAACAAAGAGATCCAGGAGTACAGGTTCACAGCGCCTTGAAAGTGGAGTCACAGTTGGACAGGATGGTGAAGAAGACTTTCGGCATGTTTGGTTTCATTGGTCAGGACATTGAATACAGGAGTTCGGGGGTCTTGCTGAAATTGTACAAGACATTTAGACACTTGGAATACTGTGTACAATTCTGGTCACCCTATTATAGAAAGGATATTATTACACTAGAAAGAGTGCAGAAAAGATTTACCATGGGATGCTACTGGGACTTGATGTATGAGTTATAAAGAGAGTCTGGATAGATTGGGATTTGTTTCCTTGGAGCATAGGAGGCTTAGGTGTGACCTTATAGAGGTCTATAAAATAATGAGGAGCATAGATAAGGTAGATAGTCAGCATATTTTCCTAAAGGTAGGGGAGTCTAAAACTAGAGGGCATAGGTTTAAGGTGAGAGGGGAGAGATACAAAAGTGTCCAGAGTAGGACTTTTTTCACACAGAGGGTGGTGAGTGTCTGGAATGAGCTGCCAGAGGCAGTAGTAGAGGCGGGTACAATTTTGTCTTTTGAAAAGCATTCAGACAGTTATATGGAAAGATGGGTATGGAGGGACATGGACCAAATGCGGGCAATTGGGACTAGCTTGGTGGTAAAAATGGGCAGCATGAACAAGTTGGGTCAAAGGGCCTGTTTTCATGCTGCATGACTCTATGACTCAATGATTCAGCTTCTTGTTGGTTATGATTATGGAACCCGAACCTCTCAGCGATGACCAAGGGTTTAGATGAGAAGTGGCACTGCAATATCTCTACAACTCATCATAGGTTTTCGAGCCTTGTTTTTCTGGCTGTACCAGACTTCACAGAAGGTTGAATGTTTTGCTCTCCATTATACTCAGGAATATTGAGTCTACAATATCTGCCACAATTTTGTTCACTTGGACAGAATTATCACATTTTTCAGTGTATGAGCTCCACTGCTCGTTCTCATCATATGATCCCACGACACCAAACTTCCTGCCAATTTTACTATGGAAAGGACTTGCATAAGGATGATGTGCCAAGAAATTTTTAACACTAACTTACTTCTTTTTTTCAAACAAGGTACCCCTGAGCACAACCTGTTTCCTTCTGAGTGTTAGAACACCCCCAGCTCTGAATTATTGATGCAGGGTATTGCTACTCACAATGCTCTCTGTACTGTTCCAGATCTTTCCAGGCAGGGCACATGGTGAACTTCTTTTTGATGTTGTTTCCTCCAAAATCTATGTTTAAATTTTGGTTCCTTCTATGGCTGCTATCAATATTTGTCACCCTTCTATCACCAGCTTTGGTGGACTGACATTTTAGCTTCTTAATCCTTTCAGATGTCTGCGCACAGATCAATGATTCTTCTATTTATTTTATTTCTCTGGGAGTCTGCCAGCATGGTTCCAATCTCCTCATTGCCAGTTTTCTTTGTGGCTTTTTAAAGGATAGACTTTCAGACCACAAAGATACAAACAAACAAGAGCTTTATTGTAAAGTTGCTTACTCTACAGGCCGTTAGGATAGACTGCCTACTTGCCTGTGCAAACAGCCAATGCTTCACCAATACATTACGTGATCAGACACTTAAAATTACCTTATTCCAAGTAGGGACAAACATGAATAAATAACAATACAATCACACTTTAGTATTCTGCCACATGCCATTCAGGTGACTGTTGTAAATGATAAAATGATTTAATATGATTATGGTAATCAGCCATCTGGTCAAATAAAGTTGACTGATGTTGTGATGGCAATGCAGAAATATGGAAGTCATGTTGGGAAAATGCAGACTCACACGTGATTCCTGCAACACCACACCAATGAAATTATCAGCATTGCAATGTTTGCAGTACTCTGAACGCCTTGCAACAGCTTATACTTATTCAATGCTGTTTGAATGTAAATAATAATGATCCTCTACCATTATGTTTTGTAATTAACAAACAGGAAAGTAGCTGAAAGCCGACAGGGTACTCAATAATAATAATGATAATAGTGCGCCAATATATAAGACTACTGCTTTAGGAATTAGTTGACATTAGTAGAGTGATTTCTATAGAATTACATAGAATGGATTGCACAGAAACAGGTCTCTTTCAAGATTTATGCTCCACATGAGCCCTCCTCCCACCTCCCTTCATCTGACGCTTAGCATAACTTTCTATTACTTTCCCCCTCATAGGTTTATTACCCTCAGATGAAATATATCTATAATTTTGCCTCAACTACTTTGAGATTCTGACAACTCACTTGGTAAACACATCTCTCCTGATTTTCATATTGAATTTATTTACCACATTGTTGGAGTTTTGTTCTCCAACATCAGTGAAACATTGGTGGGATTCTACCATCCACTGGACATTAGACTGGGTGGTGGGCAGGCTAGTGAAATACTAAGGAATCACATCAGGACGGCTCCCTGATACAGTCACACCACTGGGGAAGTTTCCCAGTGGCAGAAATAGGAATAGCTCAGGGAGATGGGCATCCATTTTGAATAATTAAAGGCCCAATTAGGGACCATTTTCCCAGGCTGTTGGTATTTTACCAGCAGTAGAGGAGCTCAAGGACCCGGGTTGCATGGAGATTGCCTCCCTCTGGCTTTCCAGGGGGTGTCATCATCACTAAAGGAGGGGGTTGCCATCAGCAAAGGACATCCTCAATGTCAGTGCGAGAGGGGCTACCTCTTTGGTCGCCAGGGCCTGCCTGTTTAGCCCTGATAAGAAAAATCACTTTTTGCCACTGTGGTGAGGGGGCCTCAACAGTGGCCTCTTCTGTCAGTGGATCACCTGCCTTGAGGTCCACCTGACTTTGTTAATTAATCATCTCCCTTCACTTTTGACTCTTGATGGTCTCCACCTGGTAATTACCGTAGTTTCCGGACTATAAGCCGCTACTTATTTCACACGTTTTGAACCTCGCGGCTTATACAACGACGCGGCTTATTTATGGATTTTTCCCGCTTTCTTTTCACTAAACCAATGAAATTGCGTAACGGGTCAAGGTAAAACAATGTAACTTTTTAGTTTACTGTTTAGATTAAATCGAGCGCGCTCAAACATCCCATCATTCTGATTACGGTAGTCATTTTGTCACCCTCATCATGGCAAAGACACGGAGAAATGCATATGATGCAGCTTTCAAGTTGAAGGCGATCGATCTGGCTGTTGGAAAAGGAAATAGAGCTGCTGCACTAGAGCTTGGTCTTAATGAGTCGATGATAAGACGTTGGAAACAGCAGCGTGAGGAATTGACTCAGTGCAAAAAGACAACTAAAGCTTTCAGAGGGAAGAAAAGCAGATGGCCCGAACTAGAAATGAGCTCGAAGACTGGGTCAACATGCAGAGAGCAGACGGCCGAGGTGTTTCAACTGTACAGATCCGACTGAAAGCCAAAACAATCGCCACCGCAATGAAGTTTGAGAATTTTAGAGGTGGACCATCGTGGTGTCTCAGATTTATGAGACGTAAAGGCCTGTCCATCAGGGTACGGACGAGTTTGTGTCAGCAGCTCCCTCCCGACTACGAGGAAAACATTTCAAACTTCCGCAAATTCATTGATGCAAAGATAGCAGAGCATTCCATTGGCCCACACAATATCATAAATATGGATGAGGTTCCTCTGACATTTGACCTGCCTCTCACTCGGACTGTCAACAGGAAAGGTGAATCATCCGTCATGCTGAAAACAACTGGGCATGAAAAAACGCACTTCACCTGTGTTCTGAGTTGCACGGCATCGGGAGAAAAGCTTCCACCGATGGTGATTTTTAAACGCACGACGATACCAAAAGAAAAATTCCCTACAGGAATTGTTGTGAAAGTCAACAAGAAAGGATGGATGACGGAAAGCCTAATGCACGAATGGCATACGGAGTGCTACGGCAAGCGACCGGGAGGATTCTTTCACAGGAACAAGGCATTGCTCGTTTTGGACAGCATGAGGGCCCACATAACAGATTCTGTGAAAGAAGCCATCAAGAGGACAAACTCAATTCCAGCTGTGATTCCTGGGGGCACAACAAAGTATTTACAGCCACTCGACATCAGTTTAAATCGTGCATTTAAGGTGGCGCTTCGTGTTCAGTGGGAGGCTTGGATGACAAGTGGGGAGAAATCCTTCACTAAAACGGGCCGCATGCGAAGAGCAACTTATGGTCAAGTCTGCCAGTGGGTCCTGACAGCGTGGAGCATTGTTAAAAAATCCACTATCATCAACGGGTTTCGAAAAGCTGGATTGCTGCGTGTTGAAGAGGGCAGCATGAGCTCAGCGGGAAATTTGCCTCCGGATGAAAGTGATGAGAGCGACAATGAAAACAATCCAACATCGGATGAAGCAATTCTGAGGCTATTCAACTCTGACACTAAAGGAGATGACTTCAGTGGTTTCAGTGCACAAGAGGAGGATAGTGACTCTGATCACCTGGGTTGGTGATATCTTGATTACGATCAGTAATAAAATACTTCTTTTTACACATGATTTATTTATTTTTAATGTTTCAAACTGATGATTCTATGTTAATCTTAAGAGCTTAATCGGATTGATTTCGCTCCACAGTGACCAATGACTTTCTTGGTAGGCTATTCTTTACCGCTAATTTTTTATTTTTGTTACAAGCCGTATTTTGTTAAAGCCTGTGTAAAGCTCATTTGTTTCAATGTACCGGTAAGCACCTGCGGCTTATATACGTGTGCGGCTTATTTATGTTCAAAATAAAAAAAAAATTCAAAATCAGTGGGTGCGGCTTATAGTCAGGTGCGCTTTATAGTCCGGAAATTACGGTATTTGGCAGAATTCCCATCTCCTGCTCAACACTAGGGACATTTCCCAACATCAGGACTTCGGCCCTACTGGGAATATTCCACCCATCTTTTCTAAGTCTATGATTGCCGTAAGTTCAAAAAGACGCTCGGTCTACCCAACAGTAGGGCAAAGTTGTGTGTATGTTTCAAAGCTGACACGATACCAGATACATAGGCCATACATCCCAGCAATTAGCAGATTGAATTAGACAGCATGTTCTTTTGGTTATTCATACGAGGCAGAGTACAGACCTTACTCAACAAACCACACTTGCCAAACCCAAAAACAAATGTCTACTGTTAGATGTGATGCGGCGATTGAGCAGCGCTTGCTGAACAATCCTGAGTGTGCTAATAGCCAAGCTAACACCAAACAAAGATAATCAGTTGCGCTTATAACATGGTTCATTGACACTTGTTAGAAGCACCATGCGTGCAAACACAGTGACCTGTTCTGTGCAAACAAAAGGAACATGTTCAAGCCATGTGCCTTTTTTGAATTACCTGGAAGCTTGTGGAGTTTACTGTTCCTTGCTGTCTTCTCCATGGCAACAGACCAGCCAATTAGGGTTGACTTGACAATGAATCAGCACCCTTTACTCCAGTGGTATAAATTAATGTGATTATTTAAAATTTGTTGTTCTTGCATTTTTCCTGATGAGTGCCAGATGAAAAACTTTGGCAACACATCTCTTTTTTAGCAATATTCAAGTTTTGTACTACCAAGCAAAATTTGATTATTTGTTTGGGATCTAAATGATACATGACTGTGAATTAAATCAACTGGATTAAAAAGTGTAATACATTGAAAGAAATATATTGTTTTTACTTGCTGAGCCTTACTAATGCCAACAATATGGAAGTTAAAGATACCCCTGTCGCAGAATGATCCATAGACTGCTCTTAAATTGTAGACATTCCAGTTTTGAGGCACTTTTATGGTACTGTAATTGTTGTCTCCAGTATCAATGTTTTCCTCCCTGCTTAGTTACGTAGAATTTTATTGGAATTTTATTGTAGAGTATAACGTTAATGCTTTCATTTTGATATTAAGTCCTTAGCAAGTGTTAGCTTACTAAATTGAATTCCAAACATTTCCAAACGCATTCTCAAAAAATATAATTCACTTGACATTACTTAATTTATTCAGAAACCAATAAAAATGTTACCATCTTGAGTGCAGTATTTGCAACAAAGTAACTTTACATTTCCTTTGTCCACCTAATTTAAAAAATGGCTTCCATACAGTAGCAGTGATTGCATTGACCGATTGTCCCAGGTAAAATTCATAAGCCATTATAATCCATATGCCATGGAGAAGATACAATAAGTAAGGCAATTAGACTGTCTGCAACCTCAAATAGAAACCTATTCCCCCGAAGAGACATTGATCCGAATACACATGGGGTGAGATTCTCCCGTACCCGGCGGGGCAGGGGGTCCCGGCCGGACGGAGTGGCATGAACCACTCCGGCGTCGGGCCGCCCCAAAGGTGCGGGATACTCCGCACCTTCAGGGGCTCGGCCAGCGGCGGAGTGGTTGGCGCCCCGCCAGCCGGTGTGGAAGGCCTTTGGCGCCACGCCTGCCGGGGCCGAAGGGACTCTGCCGACCAGCGCGGGTCCGTGCATGCACGGGAGCATCAGCGGCTGCTGACATCATCCCCGCGCATGCGCAGGGTGGGTTCACCTGCGCCTCGGCCATCGCAGAGGCTGACACGGACGGCGCGTAGGATAAGAGTGCCCCCCCCGGCACAGGCCCGCCCGCGGATCGGTGGGCCTTGATCGCGGGCAAGGCCACCGTGGGGGCACCCCTCAGGGCCAGATCGCCCTACGCCCCCCCCCCCCGGACCCCGGAGCCCGCCCGTGCCGCCAAGTCCCGCCGGTAAGGGTCCTAGACTAATTTATGCTGGCCGGACTGGCAAAGAACGGGTGGGACTTCGGCCCATCGCCGGTCGGAGAATCGCCAGGGGGGAGGGGGTGCTGCAAGCAGCCGCCGACTGGCGCGGTGCAATTCCCACCCCCGCGGATCTCCGGTGCTGGAGAATTCGGCGGCCGGCGGGGACATGATTCACGCCGCCCACCGGCGATTCTCCAACCCGGCGGGGGTCGGAGAATTCCGCCTATGGTCTTCTTTTTCAGTATTTGATGTTAAGTAAGTGCCTGAAACTATTTTTAATAAACTATATCATTTAGTACTGCAGAATCCAATTCATATCCATGTGAGAAATTTTTCATAAGCTCTGGAAAATGCAATTATAAATATTCTTTCAGTCATGTAGCTGACAATTAGGGGAGACTGTGGAGTAGTGATATTATCACTGGGCTGGTTAACCAGAGACCCAGAGTAAAGCTCTGGGGATCCAGGATTCAAATCCCGCCACTGCAGATGGTAAAATATGAATTTTTTTTAAAATCCAATGATAACCATGAAATCATTGTCGACTATCGTAAAACCCTATCTGGTTCACTAATGTCCTTTAGGAATGTAAATCGGCTGTCCTTACCTGGTCTGGCCTACCTGTGACTCCAGACCCACTGCAATGTAGTTGGCTCTTAACTGCCCCCTCAATGGCAATTAGAAATGGGCAATAAATGCTGGCACGTCCTGCCATCCCCATATCCCATGAACAAATACAAAAAATAATTCTCTTCCAATATAATATAATATAAGTTTTGGCAATCAGTGGGCTAAACAGAGCCCCCTTAGATCGAACTATCACCATAACTAGCGTCAACAGACTAGAGGAAAGGAGACATGAAATGACAGGTCTCTGTTGTATATGCCTGTAAGGAATAGCATCACACCATCGCTAGAGGGAAAGTGTGACATGTGATCCAGTATTAGTTTCACTTTTACCTGTGAACAGAACTCAGTTCTGCTGTCTTTAAGTTTTCTATCATGTGCCTAGACTAAAGGCGCGATTCGGCAGAAAAATTTCCAAGTGTGGTAGCGAGTGGGAACTACCGCGAGCTTCCCGCCACGAGGCCGGAAATGCTATTCAACGTTAATTGGTCCACTTAACGAGGCCCCACAGGCTTCTGGTTGCAAATGAAGGCTTGTCAGCTAATTCGCCGGCAACCCGCTCGCCAACCCCCCGCTAACAATGTAGAGCAGCACTTAAGCAGCACTTGCTCAGCCAACCCCAGCCAGCTCACAACAGGGGACTGGCCCCAAGATTCAGGGATGCAGATCTGGTGAGGTTCCTAAATGCAGTGAAGGTCAGGAGGGATGTCTTATGATCTTATGTGCACAAGAGTCAGCCACAGGGCAGCTAGTGCTGACTGGGATGAGGTAGCGGGCTGTGATCTCCGGGAGTATGTCCAGGCGGACTGGCCTCCTGTGCCGAAAATACCAAAGATGCCAACGCGCCCCCCCCCCACCGTGACCTTTCCGCCCCCATGCGAGCATCCACCCCCCCCAACTTTCCATGCAACCACCAACCTCCCTCCACCCCCTTCTCCCTTCAACCCCCCAACCATCCCTTCACCCCCTCTCCTTTCAACTCCCCAAATTCTTCCTTCAACACCCCCAACACTTCCTTCACACTGCCCTCCCACCACTGTAAACCATGCATGTGGCTAACGATGCCCTCTCTGAGTTTCTTCAGGAAAAGCTTTGGCACAATCACCAGGCGAGGGCCCAGACTGGCAGTGAGGTTCCGGACTTAGGAATCCTCACCTCTTTCAATTTCTAATTGCCCTTGAGGGGGCAATTAAGAGCCAATCACATTGCTGTGGGTCTGGAGTCACAGGTAGGCCAGACCAGGTAAGGACACTGTGCCGTGGAGGTGACTGGTCTGACCGAGGACAGGGCGGTCACCAACGTGAAGGCTGGTGGATGCCACAGAGGTGAGGAACCATCGGGCTCCACCCAGAGGACCTGTCAGATGTGAGTTCTTATTGCCTTACTGACTGACCCATCCCTCCCACTGACCACATGTCCATTCTCCCGCAGGACCCCAGCCGACAGCAGCGGCCCATTCTGGGTGGCACCTTCTCCAGCCTCCCAAGAGATCATCTCGGAGGGGAACTCTGAGGAAGACGTGATTGAGGCGTCACAGCTGTCATCCCCACCCTCCACCAACGCAGATACACACACCTCGGTGGGAAAATGTTAGTGGACAGGCTCCTGGGGCACAATCTGGTGAGCAACACACAGCTGCTGATGTCCATCAGTTGGAGGCAGAAACCCCCAGGCGGACAGCAGTCGGAGGGCTGCTGGATTCCTGGACCCAGCTGGGTCGCAGATTGATGCTGATCCTATGGAAGAGATATTCCTGGAGCCGATGGAGACGATAAGGAGCGTTCAGTATATTCAGAAGCAGATGTCAGCAACACTCCAGCAGATCCCTGGCCAATCAGAGGAGTCCCAGTGGCTAAAGGCACAGGAGATGTTGCCGGCAAAACGTGGCACCAAGGCCAACATGGCTAGGGAGGCGACCGCAATGGAGAGCCTGGTGCACAGCGCCGGCACCATTAGTTGAGATGTCCAAGGCGTCACGCAGTCGGTGATGGCCATGGCTGAGGGTCTCGGCAGGATGTCCGACTCGCTGGGGGATGTCACCCAGCACCAGGCTGACCTTGATGAGATTCTGCGGGACATGTCCCGTTCTCAGATGCGAAGACTGAGGTGCTGATGTGCTTGTCACAATCGCAGGTGGGCATTGCCAAGGCACTGCAGAGCATGGCCCAATCACTCAGGAGCATTGCCGAGGGCAGCGACATGATGATGCTGACATTGGGGAAGCCGCCAGAGCTGGCAGAGCCTTTCAAACCCTTCAAACCAGCTGCCTCTCCGTCCCAAGGTGAAACCCAAGTGCCTATGGGCACCGAGCAGTAGGAAGGGGCGCGGGTTGCAAATCTGGACCCATCCCATGGAGTGGCGACAGTGGCCACCAGCTCCCCCAAGTTTCACCCCTCTGATGAGGCTGTGTCTCAGAGCCAGCACCCGGAACAGTGTGGACGGCTGTGCATGTGCTGCCGATAAGTGTGCCGGGGCTCTCTGGCCCCCAGAGCCCTCAGAGGATGGACACCAGGGGCATTCGAAGGGATGTGGGAAGCAGCTGGCTGCCTCCACCTCAAATGTGCATCTTTGGGACACCCCTAGACATAGCAGTGAAGCAAGGCAAAGCACATCGAGGACCACTGAGGGCACCAGGGGAAGGGGAGAGGGTGGGGTGGAGGTAGATAGGGGATGGGGGGGGGAGGAGGCGGCGCCATCAGGTGAGTGGGGAATTGTAAAACACAATAAACACTCTTGTGCACATAAGATCATAAGGCCATAATTCATAGGAGCAGAATTAGGCCACTTGGCCCATCGAGTCTGCTCCGCCATTCAATCATGGCTGATATTTTCTCATTCCCATTCACCTGCCTTCTCCCCATAACCCCTGATCGCCTTATTAATCAAGAGATTAATCAGTATGATGCCTCTGTCGCTTTCCTCCGCAATGCATGCCGACCTCCGAACCTTTGGCCCATCACTCCAGGTATCTCCCCCTCCCCAGACACACCGCGTGCAGGTGATGGGTGTGAGGGAGCACTCAGCAGACAGGCAGGGGTCAGACTATGGTGTTGTATCTGTAACATTTCAGATACTTTCGACCAGTTCACTTACTCAAAGATTTACCTTAGTGTTTTTAATAACAGGTGAACAAACCACAAACACAAATTCAAGTTTAACAATATTCATTACACACAATTTACCTGTATACTACCCGCAAATATAATCTAGAGGTACCCAAGATTGGTTTATACTACCCATAAGTTAAGATCCAATATGCCGTGGATCTGATCCGTCAGCCCCTCTGGTTCATCGTCACAAAGGTGGTTCTCGCACGCTGTTTCTTCCTTCCCTCCTTCTCTGGTCAGTCGTCTTGATTGCCTCTGCATGGAGTCTTCGCTCCAGATGTGCTCTGGGTGCCTGTTTTAATCCCCCTTCCTTCGCGCCCTTTTGCCATTTTCTCTGGCTTTCTAGCAATGATGCCTCGGGAATGGGTCTCAGCACCCAATGCTCTGGTTGATGACTGCTTGACAGGCCACCTGAGCCCACCCCAGCCATTTCTCGTGGTATAGGTTGCACATAACCTGTTCCCATATCAGGTAACAGCCAAAATTCTGGGTGACACAACGTCTGGCCCGATCTGGGCTACTGACAATAGACCTGTGCATATCAATAGCATGTGATGATCTCCTGATGGGTGATTGATGGGGCAGGTCCAGACATGTTCTGACAACTTGCTTGTTGGTTGTGTACTCTTACTTAGTCAGTTCAAATTCCCATGGAGCTGTGTACTGGAGTGTCTGTGGCTAGATTTAAAGTGCCCAATTCGTCAATTTAAAATACCCAATTTTAATTGGGCCTAAATTTAGGCCTTGCTGGGTTACCACAATGGCATAGATTGAGGAGCACTGGTGCTCAGCTCTCTGTGGGTTATTATCACCCCCCCCCCCCCCCCCACCCCCCCGCCCTCAGCAGTGTCCCCTGACGGTGCCGACACAATCTAAGCACCCTGGAGTGATGTAACACATTCCTTGGGAGAGTGGGAGATGGGGGTGGGAGGGGTGGATAAGGTAGCGATGATGCAACAGGCCACGTCTTAAGTGAATAAGGCGAGTGTGAGGGCCTCCGTGGTATTCCGGGCTTGTGGGACCCTCGCCGCTGCCGCCTGTGCTGCAACCTCTGGCTGGTCCTTCGGTTCCTCCCTGGGCACATCCTCCAGCCTTTGCTGTCCGTCGCCACCTCATCATCCTCTTCTTCCTCCTCCTCCTCCTTGGTGGCCACATATTCCCTATCACCAAGCTCCACCTTGTCGCCCCGCTGCTGTGCGAGGTTGTGGAGGGCACAGCAGACCACCGCAAAGCAGGTGACCCTCCGGACGGTGTACTGGAGTGCACCACCGGAACAGACGAGGCACTGGAACCACATTTTGAGGAGTCCGATGCACTTCTCAATGACAGCCCAGGTGGCCACATGGGCCTCCTTGTACCAGGTCTCCGTTTCGGTCACCAGCCTCCGTACCTGCATCATTAGCTAAGCCCTCAGCAGGTATCCCTTATCCCCCAAGAGCCAGCTGCCCATCCTGAAGAAACGGGGGATGCCTACTGCCCAGGATGTAGCTGTCATGGATGTTTCCCGGGAAGTGTGCACACACGTGCATGATCTTCAAGTCGTGGTCGCACAAGAGCTGTTGATGGAATGGAACTGCTTTCTATTAATGTTGGGCACTCCCAGTTGGCCCGGTGAGCGCAGGGCAACATGCGTGACATCTATTACCCCCTGAACCTGGGTATCCCGGCAATGGCGGAGAAACCTGCTGCCCAAGCGGGCGCCTTGCAGAGCTTGGTCAATGTCAAAGATGATGTAGCTTTCCACCTGGGCAAACAGGGCATCCGTGACCTATCAAATATACCTGTGGGCTGTGGCCTGCAACTGCTCGATCCCCGCTCAAGCCCTGAAATAATTTGGAGGTGTAAATGTTCAAGGCTGCAATAACCTGGAAGGCCACTGGGAGCAGGTGTCCTCCTCCTCCATGTGGTGTGGTGCCAAGTCCGCCAGGACATGGCTCACATGCCGCACTGTCTGCTTGTTGAGGCAGAGCCTCATGCGGGGCACGCCCTGTCCATCATCTGTTCAAATGACCAGCAACACCTGTAAACCCTGGGCTGTCGCGGGCCTCCCCCTCTGGGTTCCTCCCTAGCCTGATGAGCGGCCGGGTCCCCTGGGTGTGGGGCAGGGTCGGCACATGGGCCGCCGCCTCGAGCATCTGCAGACGCTGCTGCTGCTGCCATCTCCGGCGTCTGGCCGCCCGGCCTATCAGCAGCATAGCTAGGGCTAGTTCTGCTGGGTCCAAAATCCCTGCCATAATGTTCAATATTTGTAAAGCACTGGAAGAGTGTTAGACTCTCAAACAGCAGTGGCTCCCACCCCGGGACCTCCATTCCCCCATTGATCCCCTCCACCCAGAACGCCCTACCCACACAAACCAGGCCGCCGTGAGCTCCCCTCACCGGACCCCAAACCCTGTACCCTGGACACCTCAAAATATCACTTGACCAGGCGCTGGTCCCCTTTCCGGTGCACTCACTCACCCTCTAGCCATGTACATGTCCCCAGAGCTGTGTTCCATCCCCTGGGTGTTCGGATGTTGGCTGCTGTGTCCGTGGTGTTCCCCCCTGCAGTATTCACGCACTGTAACCAGGCATCAGGGTGTGATTGGGATGCTAGGCAATGACTCCCACATGCTACATGGCCCACCCACCCACCGAAATCCACTTGGCATGTGTGACGAGTTCACTTAACCATGATTGCCAATTCCCGATTAGCAATAGCCTTCAGCTACATGGCCAGAGGCTTTAGCAGTCAGTTGAGGTTATGGGTGGTCATTGGGGCAGATGGGCCGAGACAAGGGTTGCACCCGGAACGGGTTCACTCAATCCAGCGACTGACATGTTGGTGCCGCGAGCAGTTGCCCCCCCAGCGCCTCCCCCCCACACTCCCATGGCAGCCCACTCCAGCTGAGGGTCGCCCATTCCCTGCCAAGCACTGTAGTGGCAACCCCAACACCCCCGGGCTCTTTGTCTGTGACCCAAGACGGCTACTCACCTCCTCAGCTCCCCACAGAAACCCTTCACCAGGTTCACATTTTTCAAAAAGAGTACTAATCGGCATCAGCGTGACCACTTGCTGGGGAGGCCACTGAATAACAAGAGCTCGTTGGATATGGGGTGGCTCTCGTTAATTGTATGGAAGTGGGTTTCAGTGGTGATAATTGGTTTCTCGCCACATTACGGCGAGAACCCAATTTCGCCGAGGGGAGCGGGCTGGTTGCATTGCAAACTGTTTGGCACCTGGCACGGTTCTCGTTTTTAGTTTCTCCCACCATTCAAAGGACTCGTTTCGCTTGAGCGAGAGCGTAACAAAGCCGGAAAATTGCGCCCTTATTATCTATTATATGGAGGAATTCTCCCAAGTCCCCACCGGCATGTTTGACAGTGGGCATTGGGGGAGAATATGGTGTGGGAGGGCCAGAAATCAGTTTTACTCTGGCATGAATTTATAATGGGATCTTCTGCTCATGCCCACCATGGCGGGTTGGAAAACCTGCCAGAGGACAGCGGGAACTTCCCGTTAGTGGGAAATAGACAAAGGTCCAACCCCCCCATGTCTTGTCAGCGATACCGGCGTGAAACACATTTGTACAACGTGGCATGTAGTTGTCGGG
Organism: Scyliorhinus canicula; assembly: GCF_902713615.1. Lineage (NCBI taxonomy): Eukaryota > Metazoa > Chordata > Chondrichthyes > Carcharhiniformes > Scyliorhinidae > Scyliorhinus > Scyliorhinus canicula. The sequence goes on from NC_052147.1 coordinate 138,142,205, forward strand.
ATTTATCTGAACAATGCCTGGGGCTGCCTCCACAGTTCAGGGTGGAGGCTGCCCACACCCCTGGACCCTGGAACACCACTGCAATGAGTCGGGGTGCATATGCAGGTGGACCTTCCAGATTCGGTGTCCGGGAGGGTATTCATCTTCCAGCCAAAAAATGTTCTTGGAGATCCAACGTCATTTGCACGAGGTCCACCTTCTTAGTGTGTCAGTGATGATGGGCATCTTTTCAACATGGCTCCTGGACTATGCACCATCCAGGCCAGTGAATATTAAATGAGAACCTGGCTGCATAATGAATGAAGTGGCTGCTGGAAAATTTAGCATGTTTTCCTGCTAAACACTCCACATTGCCGCCCCAACCATGGCACTTGGGGCTGGATTCTTCCACCCTGCCTGCCACAAGATCACCACGGGTGGGACATGGACCATGTAAATGTCCATTGACCTCAGGCGGGACTTCCGGGCACCGGGTGGGCTCGGCTGTAGAATCCCACCCCTACTCTCAAATTGGAAGAATTCCGCCCATACTCTTGCCTGCGTCCATCTTTAATTGCCCCACATTCCCCATTGTCACCTTCTTTCTCTCAGTATATTCATACATTCCTTTCCCATTGGATTTGATATACCTTTCAAGATTGTTATCTTGACCCGGCTGGGTCACTGTCTGTGTGGAGTCTGCACGTCCTCCCCGTGTGTGCGTGGGTTTCCTCCGGGTGCTCCGGTTTCCTCCCACAGTCCAAAGATGTGCAGGTTAGGTGGATTGGCCATGCTAAATTGCCCGTAGTGTCCTAATAAGTAAGGTTACGGGGGGGGTTGTTGGGTTACGGGTATAGGGTGATAGGGTGGATACGTGGTTTTGAGTAGGGTGATCATTGCTCAGCACAACATCGAGGGCCGAAGGGCCTGTTCTGTGCTGTACTGTTCTATGTTCTATATTTAATATTTCTTTTTGCACCTCTGATTATTTTCCTTGCGTCCCTGTGTTGCTTTACATCACTCTTCCAGTCCACTAGATTTCCCCATTTATTTGCATATTTGTTTGTTTTTTCTTTTAGCTTTACACTATCTCTCACCTCAGTTAAGAGCTTGGATGCTAAAATGCATAAGTGAAACCTTTGCCTTTTAGGGTTGTTAATCTTTTTTAGACCCTAACCAAAATAAATATTCAAACAAGTTGAATTAAAATGAACATGTTACTTTAAAAATACTAACTAACTACCCTCATGTTTACATTTGCAGACTTTGTAAATTAACACCTTACCATGTTTGGACAGTTCTAAGAATTATTTGTGGGCAGGATGCCTGGGTTTGCTGGGTGACTTTGCTTTGGGTTAGATGAATGCCCTACATTTTAATTCAAGCACGGGATTTGATCAGTGAAACCACAGTCATTTTGACTTTTATGATTGATAGGAGCAAAATGGGATGTGATGTAATACCTGTTCTTGTTCCCTATTCAGTAGTTTATTGTGCTAATCAATGTTTAGCAGGTAGGCAAGGAATTAAACATTACCAAGGGAGAGATTCCCGAGCAGTTATACAGATGGAAAGGTCTGCATTGTTTACCTTTTTGTAACCTCACCACACATGTGGTTTTGTGGTATTTGACTTTGTACAATTGTGGTTTGTCTTCACATCAAAGTTACAGAAAGTAAATAGTTGAGGTACTAATAGCGAAAAGCCTTTCTTTCAAGAGGCACCAGATGCCATTCAAAATGTGCAGCACTCAACACAATGTGGCTGAATCAATATGGTCCTCAACACCCAGTAAATGCTGAGAAACATTTCTGCCCATCTATATTGATCCAAAGCTTTGTTCCAAATTGTTTTAGATCTGTATAAAATCATTTAATCAATGATTACATCTGCTCTCTCAGTTACTTCAGTGAAGGGAGCGATTGTATCCTGTCAAATCTTAAATGTGAAATGTATGAGGATGACTGCTACTGTCCATTTTTACTGGCAAATAAAGAACTTGTACCACAGAATCTGTCCTGGCTGAAAATACCTCCATACTAGCGTTTCATACAAAGAGCTCGCTATTTCACAAGAGCCGGAGCTCATGCATGCATTTTGTACATTTTCTTTTATATAAGTAAATGTTAAATCTCTGTCAGTGAGCTTGCCCTGCACTCCAATCTTCACATCCACACTTCGAAGAAACACACCGAGCAATCTAATTTGTCAGTTTGCACTTTTTTCATTGAGCACTCCTGCCTCCTTGTTCACATTTACATTGCAAGTTAAATAATTGAATGCATCTATATTATTCATTCACCTCAGCAGTTTAAAAATCTGAAGATTGTCTTCTCTTCATCTTTTCAGAAGAAGTGAGTTCAGTTTCACTGGTCTCACTCCGTAGCATCTCTCTTCTCCCAAAGGGGAGAAATTCTGCTTGTGTACTGACCAGTGATCTCTTCACTGGCTCCACTTTGAACCTTCTCCACTACTTTAATATTTGTTTGCAGAAAATATATCCAGAATTGCACCAATCCTAATCTGGCACTACCAGTACTGTACTAAAAACAGAAAAGGCTGCTTCGGGTTAAATTAAATGGATGGGAAGATTGTTGATTCCAATCCTACTTTGGAGTCCTTGGGCGGGATTCTCCCGTACTCGGTGGGGCGGGGGGTCCCGGCGGTACGGACTGGTGTGAACCACTCCGGCGTCGGGCTGCCCCAAAGGTGTGGAAACCTCCGCACCTTCAGGGGCTAGGCCGCCGTCGGAGTGGTTGGCGCTTCGCCGGCCGTAGGGATAGGGGCTTGGTGCCACGCCAACCGGCGCATGTGCGGGAGTGTCAGCGCGTGCTGGCATCATCCTCGCGCATGCGCAGAGGGAATCAATTCCTCACTGGGAACGATGCAGGACCACGGCCTCTGGTGCGGAACAATAGAGTCCCCCCACGGCACAGGCCCGCCTGCGGATCAGTGGGCCCTGACCGCGGGCCAGGCCACCGTGGAGGCACCTCCTGGGGCCAAATCCCCCTGCGACCCCCCCGGAGCCCGCCCACGCCGCCAGGTCCCGCCGGTAAGGGACCTATTCTGATTTACGCCGGCGAGACCGGCTACAGACGGGCAGGACTTCGGCCCATCGCGGGCCGGAGAATTCGGGTGGCCCCAGCGCCCATTGAGTCACGCTGGACCCCGCCATTCTCCGAGGTGGGCGGCGCAACTCACACTAGTCCAGTTTTTGGGGGGGCGGGAGAATTAGGAGGATGGCAGGGGCGAGATTCACACCGACCCCCCCCCCCCCCCGCGATTCTCCCACCCGGCGGGGGGGGGGGGGGGGGGGGGGGTCGGAGAATCCCGCCTTAGCTCAAATGTAGACTAACACTCCCCGAGGGGTACTGAGGGAGTGCTGTGCTGTCAGAGTGCTATTTTAAATGAGGTGTTAAATTGTGGCCCTGTTTGCCCTCTCAGGTGAAAATAAAAGATCCTTCAGCACTGTTTTAGAAAAGAGTACAGGACCTTTCCCGTCATCTCGGCAATATTGATACCTTAACAGAAATCACTAAAAGATGATCTAGAAACTATCACATTGCTGTTTGCGAGCCAATTGGCTGCTGCTCTTCCTAAGTTACAATGTAAAGTACTTTGGAACAGCCTGCACTAGTAAAATGTGCTTTATAAATGCAAGTTCTTTCTTTATGTCTCATGAACTATGCTTCTTCTTCATTAATGCCATATGCGTTATCCCCATCGCAAATCATTGGCTCGATCGAACGGCCTCTTTGCCCCCCGACTCGCAAGAGGCTTCTCGTGAGATTTGCACTGCTTGGAACGCCTCATGAGATCTTGCAAGTCTCACGTCCTGGATCTCGCCCAGTGAGGGTAAGGTCCAGATTTACATATTCAAGTAAGCCATTAGGCTCATTTGAATATGTCAGCACTGGATTCTCCGAGACTCGGGAACTAACATCCGATCCCGAAGACCTCGTCATGGTGCCATTTAGCATTAGTCTGCACAAAGGTGGAGAGGGATAATGGAATCTGGGTGGAGTCTCCCAAATCAGAGGAGGCCTCCAGGTGGTCAGGCTCTAAGCAGGCTGGCACTCCACTACCACCCAGGCACTTTGGCACTGAGTCTGGCACCTTGACAATACCATCCAGGAACCCTGGCAGGAATGCTGTCAGGAAGCCAGGCTGGCAGTGCCAAGGTTCCCAGGTGTCAAGTTTCTGATGTCAGGGATTGGGCCCATAGGTGCCCAGCCCTTCAGAGGTGGGGTGAGGGGGGTGCTTGAGGACCCCCTAAGAGGTACGGTATGGCATTGGAGGGGTCCAGAGGCACCGGTGAGGAGTTCCAGGGAGGGGTGGAATCAAGAGATTGGGTAGCATTGAAAAATAATGCCCCAATCTCTTCCTGCACTAATGATTTGAGCTCGTCCGTGCAAAAAGTGAGGCAAGTGCGGCCTTGGCAGGACTTTTCTGACCAAAACCCCCAAAAAATAGATTCCTGTTTGATAGCGGGGTCATTCTTGGCGCTACAGGTGCCGAGAAACACCCACTCTCAAATTGGACTCTGTTTTTTGGGTGTTAACCGCATCCCATATTTTCTTGAATCCTGTCACAGCACACCTTATAACATCACGTCATACCACATCGTGTCACGCAATACCATATCACACCATGCAATGTGCTAAGTAATATAGAACTAAAAAGTTGCCATATTGCACTTCATAAAAGGTTCAAAGAAGTAATCACTGCTTTTTGTCAGCTCTTTGTTGTTCTTGCACTTTGCTTGCCATAATATTATCCATAAAGTCAATAAAAATTGTTGCTTTTGGGGAAATGAAATCTGTTGCTGGAGACTCAGCTAGATGTTAATAAAAAGGAAATGGGAATGTGGAAATGAATTATATTGCCCATATGCTGTTCAAATCATAGAAAAGTACATTTTATTTCTAAGTGTTCTATGTGACTCATTCACAGTAGCATGACAAACAATGCTTACAGCGATTTTAATGCCAATTGTGCTATGCTTCAATAAAAACAGAAAATGGGCAGAGAGGTAATTTCAGCAGCTAGATCTGCTTCTTCCACTTTGCAGACTTTTCCCAATTTTGATTTGTGTGCATTTTAAAAGGTTCTGACTAAATAAGTTGCTACAATTGAATTACTTTCAATTAACCTCCAATGTGCAGGAAGTATTTTTTTTGTGTGTAGAAGCAATCTTCTAATAAATGTAAGAGGTCGGTAAACCATATACAACCTTGACATAGTTTCACTTTAGGCCAGTTTTGCACTTCTTGATCAACATCCTAGATGTCCTGTTGGAAAGCTTTCTCACAATGTTTGTAACAACCTCAGGTACCAGTCACTAAACAAGATTGTTATTCTAAGCATTTGGTGACATACAAGTGAAACAATTCATGTGTCCGTATTTGGAAAAACCACTTAAACTCTCCTTTCTGCATGTTGTGTCACAACAAGTGATTAAGACTTGTTGTTAGTGTCTTCAATGCTAACATTTCCTGGTTTAATTCATTATTAATTGGGCGGCATGGTAGCACAGTGGTTAGCACTGTTGCTTCACTACGCCAGGGTCCCAGGTTCGATTCCAGGCTTGGGTCAGTGTCAGGTGCGGAGTCTGCATGTTCTCCCCGTATCTGCGTGGGTTTCCTCCGGATGCTCCGGTTTCCTCTCACAAGTTCCAAAAGATGTGCTTGTTAGGTGAATTGTACATTCTGAATTCTCCCTCAGTGTACCCAAATGGGCGCCGGAATGTGGCAACTAAGGGATTTTCAGAGTAACTTCATTGCAGTGTAAATGTATGCCCATTTGTGACAACAATAAAGATTATTATTATTATTGGATGCACGCTTCGTGAAGTATAGGGGGCAGACCATGATAGATGAATAAATGTGTACCTAAATGAAATATAAAAAGTTAATTCGTCATTGGGAACAGACTAAAGGGGTAAGAATAGGTTCCACATTATGCAGCTGGTCCGATTTCCCTTTGACTGACTCTAATAGAGGTGTAAATCAGGCAGGGTATACGATCCTGTATCGGCAGAATTATAATAAGAATAATCTTTATTTCTGTCAGAAGTAGGCTTACATTAACATGGCAATGAAGTTACTGTGAAAATCTCCTAGTCGCCACACTCCAATGCCTGTTCGGGTACACAGAGGGAGAATTCAGAATGTTCAAATTACCTAACAAGTGCGTTTTTCAGGATTTGTGGGAGGGAACCGGAGCACCCGGAGGAAACCCACGCAGACATGGGGAGAACGTGCAGACTCCACACAGACAGTGACCCGAGTCGGGAATTGAACCCGGGACCCTGGTGCTGTGAGGCAACAGTGCTAACCACTGTGCTACCGTCCAATACAACATCAATTAAGGTATTGTACTGGGTTAAGATGTCAAGGTGTTGTATTCAGATGATGTGGAATTTGAAGGGAAGGACAGAGAATAAATACACATGGACACAGAGACATAATTGTCTCTGTAATTTAAAGTCTTGCATCCTGTTACTAACTAGAAATCTGGTGGAAGAATTTAGTATGGGTTTCACACTTATTCTGGACTAAAACAAAAGGCATGAGGTGGGATTCTCCACCCCGATGCGCCACCTTTCTGCCCGGGATTCTCCGTTCCGCCAGCAGATCAATGGGGTTTCTCATTGTGGGCAGCCCCATGCCGTCGGGAAACCCCCGGGCGCCAGCAAACGGAGAATCATGCCAGCGAAGAATCCTGCCCAAGAAATCGAATTTGCAGCACAAGTTTACATGTCAGGACGACACTGAAAATGTGTCTAATACCATACTGGCCACAAATTAATGTTATTTAAATTTGTTAATAAGCATGAACAAGGACTTTTAAAATTCTTTCATGAGATGTGAACATCATGGCAAGGCCAGTATGTATTACGCATCCCTAATTGTCCTCAAGAAGGTGGTAGTGAACCACCTTCATTAACTGCTGCAGTCCATAAGGTGTAGGTATTTGACCCAGCAGCAGTGAAGGTACAGTGATATAATTCCAAGTCAAGATGCTGTGTGACTTGGGAGGAAACTTGCAGGTAACACAAGTTCCTGTGTGTCTGTTGCCCTTGTCCTTTATGTGGAAGGAGTCACAGGTTTGAAGATGCTGCCAAAGGAGACTTATTGAGTTTCTGTAGTGCACCCTATACCTCAGAAAGAATACATTGGACTTGCAGTGTAGATTCATCAGAACGTTACCAAGACCCAAAAATTAGATTACGTGGAGTGTCATGTGAGAGTACCTTTAGGAAATGGATGTTTAAGCAATGTACCTTTAAGAAATGCAGCAGCTCATATTACTGAAGTGATGTCAGAGTGTGGGTGGAGCTGGGTTTATAGCTCAGCCATTTTGCAGTGTTTTGGGTTTCAGTTTGAGAAAGCAGCTGAAAAGTGCCTGGCTGGTTTGCTGTGAGCTGTTTTGAAAGGAGAAAGCCAGTTTTGAGAAAAGAGCTTAGGTGTGTCTGTGTTTGCAGTAAGCTGGATCTACTGTGATCATTGCCAGGAAAGACTATCTCTGAATCATTTGGGTGATTTAAACTCATAATAGTAATATTTTTAACCTGATGTGTTTCTGTTTAAAGTCTTTTGGAGGTTTGAAGGAACATTTTGAGGGATTATTTAGTGTTGTATTATTTTCGGGGTTATCTTTGAAGGGGTGTTAAGATATCCAATGTTTATTTAAGAAGGTTAAGTTGAATTTGTGGAATAAACATTGTGCTGTGTTTAAAAACCCATGTGTCCATAATTGTAGTACCACACCTGGAGACCAAGCCGTGTGCTTCAAAAGCAACAATCCATTAAAGGGAGAGGTTGGTTGAACTCCATGATACATTTTGGGGTTCTGAAAACTCCGCTCCCATAACAGGAGCAATTGTATAAACTAGACCTGGAATGTCAAAGGTTAAGAGGTGATTTATTTGAGGTTTTTAGGGTTTTGAAAGAAAGTAATAGGATAGAATAAGCAAAACTCATTCAACTGGTGAGAGAGTCAAGGAAGGGGACATAACCTTAAAATCAGAGCCAAACCATTCAGGGGAGAAGTTAGGAAACATTTTCTTAAGCAAAGGGTGGTAAAGGTGTGGAACTCTTCCCCCATGTAAAATTTTAATTTAATCATTCTAAATCTGAGATCAATAATTATTTGCTTGTTCAGGATATAGTGGGATTTGGAACCAAGACAAGTGGACGGAGTGAAGATATTGACCTGCCATAGTCTCTTTGAATAGCAGAATAAGCTCAAAGGTCTGCATGGCCAATGCCTATTCCAATGTCCCTGTGCAATCAGGACCCTTTTCTGAAATTGGCATCCTTCTGCACCTGAAATATAATTTCCTTCACAGCATAGCAAATCAGGGAGGGAGCAAGCATCTTTCATCAGCCATCTTTGAAACCTCCATTAAGTCTCTGATTAGTTGTTTCTAGGCTGCTTCTTGGTCAAGTTATCCATTGTTTTGGCAAGTGTTTTCCATCATATACGGTACATTTTCAGAGTCACTTTATGGATAACAAGAACTGGTTCACTGCATTTTCTGGTTCTCGATTGCTGCTCACCTTTGCAGGATTATCCTGAATTTCAAAATAACCCATTGTTTCTGTTGCCCACTACAAATTGTCTTCTTAAACCCTTCTTCTCTGCTTCCTCCATTCTCACCACCAACAATGTGAAAGGAGTTTATGGATTTCTTTGTCACAGATGTTGGAATGATCAGTTCAGCTGCCTTTACTACCTCCCTTCCTTCCCCTAGCACACCAGGCCAAAATTCCCATAAGCATCCCCTGTCCCAGGCCTGAGCTCACATCTTTTCCAAGCCTCCCCCTATCTCCTTTCATGCCCTCTCTGGGCTCACCTTGTCCATGAAACCACCTCCTGCTCCCTCAACCCTATTCCCATCAAACCACTGACCATCCAACTTCTCTTCCTGGCACCCATGTTGGGCGATATTGTTAATGCATCTCTCTGCTCCGGTACACCCCCCCCCCCCCCCCCATCTTTCAAATCTGTCCTTTCCTTTCAAAAGACTATCCTAAATTTAAATTTCCCCCCCACTTTGCAAAGTCCTTGGATTTACTGTTTCCTTCTAAGTCTCTGTTCCTCTTTCCTGCATCTCCAGTTGGGTTTCTGACAATGCCAGAGTACCAAAACAGGCCCTTATCAAGTCACAAACAGAATTTCACTTAACTGTGACTGTGATAAACCATTCTTCCCCACCTCCACAACCTGTCTGCAAGTTTTGGCATGATTGAACTAATAACCTTCCTCAAACTTGTCCTCTATCATCCAGATGGGTCGAATCACCCTTGCTTTGATCTATACTTATTAATCCAGTTGTAGGCAAAGATTTACCTGCAGGGGCTTTTCTTCTAGTTCCAGAACCATTACCTCTGGAGCCATCCCCAACCCCCTCCTCATTCCCCATTTTGTTGCTGCCCCTCGGCAAAAACACATTAGGTTCCACATGTACACTAACGACACCCAGATCTAACTCTCTCGACTCCTCATCTATCTCTGAATTGGCATACTTTTTGCCCAACATCCAGTATTGGATGAGAAGAAATTTCCTCCACTGAAGTATTGAAAAGCCATTTTCCTAATTTCCCACCACAAACTCCATTCCTAGTAATTGTTTCAATCTTCTCTGCCAACCGTCTGAGGCTGAACTGCACGGTTTGCAATCTTCCTGTTGCAATTGACAATGAGGTAAAGCTTCCAACCATATATCCGCTCCAACATCAAATTTGTCTGCCTCAAAACTACTTCTTTCATATAATGGGAAACACTTATCATGGGATGTCTAGTTTGGCTATTGACCTGATGGCCTCCTGAGATGCCCAGTGGAGGAATTAAGGGGCTTCTCACAACACATTTCAGTGGACAGGTTGACGTGATGTGATCCATGATCTGATAATCATAGCCACAATAATTCTTTGGGCCATCTTTCACTTTCCACTTGAAGACCATGTGGTTGCATTGTCCATGCTCTCTGTGTATTTGGTTGCATGCTGTGGACTTTGAGGAATGGCCATCCTGGTTTTAAATATTTTCTTCACGAGTTTTTTATGTCTTTCTGAACGGGACGATCGGTGATACTCGTGACTTTTTTCCATTTCATTGAGCAGGGTAGTATCAAAGCAGAAGACGGATACCAGGAACCACCCAGTTCGAAGGGACACAAATGTCATAGAATCATAGAATTTACAGTGCAGAAGGAGGCCATTTGACCCATCATGTCTGCACCGGTCTGGAAAGAGCACCCCACTTAAGCCACACCTCCACCCTATCCCAGTAACCCCAAGTAACCCCACCTAACCTTTTCTAGACACTAAAGGCAATTTAGCATGGCCAATCCACCAACCTGTACGTCTTTGGACTGCGGGAGGAAACTGGAGCACCCGGAGGCAACCCATAGGGAGAACAGACAGTGACCCAAGCCAAGAATCAAACCTAAGAGCCTGGAGATGTGAAGCAACAGCGCTAACCACTGTGCTACCACACAGCCCACTGTGTCCCTGGGGTTTTAGGGGTGTGAGGGGAATCAGTGTGAATCAGTTGGGGGTGGGGGGGGGGGGGGGGTGTCAGTGGGGGTCTGTACAATAGCTACCCAGAAGCTATTATTCTCGCTATTTCCGGGTAACTATCGATTTAAAAGTTTCTTTAATAACACACTTGTGAAGCGCTTTGGGATGGTTAATTACATTAAAGGGCACCATAAAAATTCAAGTAGTTGCTGTTCTTTTCCAGAAACAGCTAAAAGAATATTTCTTTCGACCTCAGTTTTTTGCTTGTTGCTTGCATTGCTCGTTGCAGGCAATTCTGAATGCCCAGTGATATTGGATACTGATGTCACTCAGTGTTGAGACAGACTAAGATGGTGCAAGCCATTATAAAGACTCCTGGGTCATTACCAGTGATCTGTATGTCTTTGCTGAGCCTGAATGCTCGGCTCCTGATCACACTTGTTTCATTGGTGGACACATGCATCAAGGATAATTGAGATACTTGCAGGCTGAAGGATTCCTGTTCTTTTCCTTTTTCACTAAATTGTGGGATAGAGGAAACTTTTTCACATAAGATATTAAACCATTGAAAGACTTACACAAGTAATGATCAATACTAAATTGATTGCGGTATTGGAAAGATTGCTGGATAATTGCTTAAAGGAGGATATCAAAACCATTCAGGAGAGAAAAGAAAAATTGAATTTTTGGATGAATACTGAAAAAAAAACGTGAAATAATCCTCCAAGAGTGACCTAGATTCATGCAACTAAGACTAAGTGGTCCACAATTGTATGCTATTAAGACTACTCTTTGGATGAACCATCTTGCCAGACTTCTGAGAGCCACTGGGATCTGCATGTTAATAATTAAAAAGTAGGTTAACACAAGATGTAGTAATGATAGAATTAAGCGCCTTCATTCTCACTTAAAATTTTTCAGAATGAATCCCTGAAAATGAACCACCAGTTAATCACTGTCAAGAGATTTAGTCACATCAAAAGCAAATCAAAAATGTGAAAGCTGACAAAGAAATCACTTCTGCAACAGGAAAACAGTAGCAGCTTCAGTACTAAATTACAGCAAGCACAGGGATTAAAAATGTTGATGATGGCTCAATAATTTCAAAATCATTTCAAGATAAAGATAGATAGTTTTTGAAGAATAAAGGAATAAAGGGTTATGATGGTCGAGCGGGAAAGTGGAGCTGAGTCCACAAAAGATCAGCCATGATCTCATTGAATGGCAGAGCAGGCTCGAAGGGCCAGATGGCCTACTCCTGCTTCTAGTTCTTATGTTATGTAAGTAGTACTGTAAAAACTCAGCAGGCCTGGCAGCATCTGTGGAGAGAGAAACAGAGTTAACCTTTCAAATCAAGTGGAGCCCAAAGTTCCAAAGAAGTCATATGGGATTCAATGCGTTAATTCTATTTCTCTCTCCGTAGATGCTGCCAGACTTGCTGAGTTTTATCAGCACTTGCTGTTTATATACTTCAGGGGCTGGATTCTCTGCCAGCGGGTTGCTCCATTTTGCCGGCAGCCCGGGGGTTTCCCGACGGGGTGGGGCAGCCCCACAATGGGAAACCCCATTGACCAGCCAGCGTAATGGAGCATTCCGCCGGAGGGATGGAAGAGAAATGTCGCGGGGCGGAGAATCCAGACCCATATCTCCAGCATCTGCAGTTTGTTGCTTTTAATTTCAAAATCATGTTTATCATAAGAATTTTTAAAAATATAAATTTAGAGTACCCAATTATTTTTTTTTCCAATTAAGGGACAATTTAGCATGGTCAATCCACCTAACCTGCACATCTTTTGGTTGTGAGGGTGAAACCCACTCAACATGGGGGGAATGTGCAAACTCCACACGGACAGTGACCCAGAGCCCGGATTCGAACCCAGGTCCTCAGCGCCGCAGTTCCAGTGCTAACCACTGCGCCACATGCCGCCCTAATCATAAGAATTTTGATTAATTGTCTAGAGGGAAGGATTATAACCATGCAAAGCTATATATCACACCAGCAAGATATTGGTCTAGAATTTTCTGGACCAGGGCTTTTTATTACATGCACCATGAGTTTGATTTTTTTTCACACCTATCAACTCCAATTATTTTTGGACTGCAAATTGCTGGAATTGCAAATTGTCCATGATCAAAATCTGGGACTCAGGGCAAACCACAGGACCAACTGACCATCTCCCGAAACAATTAAATTGCAGATCAGAGAAACGGAGCCAGGGACTAAAAATAAGAAAAACGTTTTTTTTAAATTCCCTGTGAACAATTTACTACCTTCAGATTCGGGACTCCACAGTTTCATTTGAAAGATGGGTGCTACGTCTCAATATTGAGTGTTTTTGGAACCGCATTGGAGGCTGAGGCCAGAGTGGGACTAGGATGGAGATTTAAAGTGACAAGCACCCCAGAAGCACTGGATCATGCTTGGAAACTGAACAGAGCAGTACAGCAAAACGATGACCCAGTCTTTGTTTGGTTGCCCTAGACCATCATCAGGTCATAACCATTCTCCCATTTTTTCAGACAGGAAGTGCTGGTAATGGCTTGTAATGCAGAACAAGACCAGCAGTGTGGGTTCAATTCCCGTACCAGCCTCCCTGAAAAGGCACGGGAATGTGGCAACTAGGGGCTTTTCACAGTAACTTAATTGAAGCCTACTTGTGGCAATAAGTTATTATTATTATTAAAGGTTATTTACAGCTCCTCCAGTCCAGCGTTTTTCAAACTTTTTTCCCGGGACCCACCTTTACCAACCAGTCGGTCGACCTTCATGACCCACACCGGCCGACCTTTGCAACCCATGCTGGCCAACATTCGCCATCCACCATTTTTGCTTACCTTTAATGTGAGAGGTGAGCCTGCTTGATCCTTATGATCTCTCTTGCTTTCTCATTCAAAGTTACATTTCTGCTCAGGACTTCATCTGATGGTTTAAGTTCTCCCTGCATCCTTTGAAAAAAATCAAGAGATTTGTCCTCAAATTTGTCACGCTTAGTCTCCCTCTTCCTTAGAACAAAACAATCTCTCTTCAGTTCTTCACAGTTCCTTGTCTAGCTGGCTCGCAGCTCGAAAATGGAGAAATCTCTCCTCTGTGATTTTGCACCAAAAGCACAGGGCAAGTGACATTGCTGGACGTGTCGGGCATGTGACCTGCTTTCTGACGCTGCTTCCTGCCGGAAGACTACATCATTTCATTTAAAAGCCAGTTGCGGCCGACTTTCCAAATTTACTAGCTGATCGCTGCTGTTGGGCACTTCTCCCCCCGATCGGGAACGCCGCAACCGATCGCTCCGCGACCCTTCCGCCGTCCGCCTGTGACCCACCCGCAGGTTGCTACCTGAAAAACCCTGCTCTAGACCTACCTTTCATTTCTTTACTTGCTCCATTACCTACTTCCACCTTATCACAGAGCTTCCCATTTTATCTCTGTTCCTGCTTGCTGCTGTGCTCTCTTTAAAACGTGACATCCCTAACACCTTTGTGTTCTGACAAAAGGTCATCAACGTTTTACTTTAACTGTTTCTCACTCGACTGAGGCTGCCCCACCTGCTGCAGACTTCCGTAAAGTTGTGTTTTTAATTTCAGATTTCCTGCTTTTGTTACAGCCTGAAGGGAATTGTTAACCTTCCCTTGCAGGCTTTCTGATGGATCATTCTGAGCATGACAGAATTTCAGCAGCACCAATTAAATGCTTCAAAAAATGGACCATCATCTCCCACATGAATATCTCCTCACTTGAAGGCATCCAGAAATGACCAGTTTACTATTTTCTTAATGCAGCAAAGAAAAGATTGGATATTAAAGCAGCTCCCAAACCATGACTGTGGTAAATGACGCACCGAAGTACTGGAACATTTTGAATAGGTAGCCAAGTTAGCAGTCCAAAGCTATCAAGTGAATATAATTGGATTTTCAGAAGACTTTTTATAAAGCAGCATGCATGAGGCTTCTAAAGGTTAAAGCTTGCGGAATTAATGTTGCATTATGAAACCAGACTGAAAACATATGTCAATCGGAAAGGAAGCAGCAGATGATAAATGGGAGAAACCTCTGGCATGTGCAGTGACAAGGTGAGTTTTTGTGGAGATCTGCTCTAAGTCCCCTGTTGTTCACATTTTTCATGGATGATGAGAATATCTCTGATACTATGGAGCCTGACGACATTAAACCAGTGGCCAGAAGACAAGTACAAAGAAGCGTTCAAAAAGATCGAGCAAACAGACCTGAGGAAGACAGATGGAGTTTAACGTGGATAAATGTAGTGCATTGTTGGAACATAAAGTATGAGCATGTACATATGTAGAAGTGGTATTCATTCGGAAAGAATGGGTTATTTTTTCACCAATATTTTTAGTAAATTTGAACTTTTTGTCAACAAAGCTACTCAAATTCCAGGATGCATAATAAAAACGTTTTTCATGCATGACATAGAATTGACAGCACTAAAACAGCCATTCAATCTAACTAGTCCATACCAGTGTCTCCTGTCCATGAGCTTCTTCCTTTCCTACTTCATATAACCCGATCATTCCTTTCTCCATCATGCACTTATCTTGCTTTCTCTTAAGCCTCAATCACACCACGTGATAGCATGTTCCACATTTGAACCACTTTGGATTCAGGAGGTCCGAGAAGGTTAAACAACAAAGGTTTATTTGGCAAACAAAAATAAAAGCTGCAACTTGACATAAAGCACATAAGTCCCAGTTGGGACTACCGATCATGCCGGTCCCATCAGTGCAGTTCGTATTCCACGAGCCCCATGGGGAGATAAATTGGATCATCCTCGTGGGTCTTGTGAGCGTTATTACTGTTTATGACCCCAAGTGGAAGCATCTGTGAATCTATCCTATCAAATATATTCATAATTTTAAAGAACCTCTATGAGATGATCCCTCAGACGTTTAATTTCTAGAGAAAGAGTCAGCCTACTCACTTTCAGTTATTTTAGACATTTCATTCCAAGCTAACTAATGTTATTCAAGTCTTGTTTACAATGTTAAGGATGACACAGTTGGAATACATACTATGCAGGTAACCATTAACTGATAAGGGTTGCAAAATGGTCTAGAATCACATTCCACTTGCATTCCATTAATTTCCAAAACTGAGCCAGTTTCTAATAAGCGGGTAGTGAGAGGGCAAATTCTCCAGCCACCTTTCCCTGCATCTCAGGGCAGTGCTAGGTCTATTTCTGATGGACCTGTCCTGAATATGAAAATTATATACATTGATAATAGAACATTGGGTTCTTCCACCTGCAGAGCAACTCCATTGGGGTTTATGGCCCTGATTTTAACCCAACCCACCCTGGGTGGCTGTTGGAGCAGTCAAAATAGTGAACATCGATGTGTTGGCCCATTCCTGCTGAAAACCCACTGACCTCCATTTTATCTTGAGACCTGGCTCTTCCACCAAATGCATGGACCGAAAATAAGTGGATACCTCATTACAAAATGTAAATTGGGGCCTTCTAATGCAATTCAGACGAGTATGTAATTTAAGCTGGTCAGTTAAAAAGTTTGCCCAACAGCAAATCTGCTGAGTAAAACGTTATTGGATTATCTTGATATGCTGACAGACAAGTCTGGAAACTGGATTTAAAGGGTCAGCAAGCTGCAGGCCGTCTAATCACAGTACTCTGGTTGTACAGTGTACTGTCCAATGAAGAAATTGCGAGGAAGTTCTTTAAACAACTGAGTGCACTCTGAATTCTGTTCATTTGTTCAGTGCTTCCCGGTCACGAGCAGCGGATGTTCCTGTTTCCTGACAGAGTACATTTAGTCTAATGCTATAGAACTCTCTAAGCTCACACAGCTTGTGACAGGTGTATTTCTCTTTCAATACTGTGCAAATAGAGCAGCAACTGGACCTGCTTGAGTACATCCAGTGTGAGGTGCTGCTCGTAGGAGGCCTTTTACCAGCCCGTAGGCATGTTGGGTAAGAACACCACGTCGGGCCGCTATGCTTCCCCAGGCAGGTTGTCATTGATTTAAGCAGCCTCCCACATCAGGCATTGTTGCTTTCTAGACCAGATGATCAGTGGCTGTCACAATTGTTACTGTGCTGAACCTTTTTTGCCTCAGGCTCCTTCCAGGATGTTCTAGGGGACATTTCCGAGTCTGTGCAACTCATCAAGCGGATCAACAAAGCCCTTAATGTCAGGCTTGACAACAAGGAAACGAAGATGGAGGAGAGTTTATGACAAAGTAGTTGAAGGTGGTTCCGAAAAGTTGAAACTGGCCCCCAAAATAGTGGTTTCATGTTCTCACAAATAATACTGCAAATATGGGCATGGCAGCAGCTTATGCAGCAGTGCATTGACATGTGAATAGGAGCAGGAGCAACAGCCAGACCAGCAGCAACCCAGGAGACATTCCAACAGCAGCAGAAACAGCAACAGCACCAGGAACTGCCTTCTCCGAAACTACATGCCATTCTACAGGACAGAGAGGATAGAGTTGCGGCTTGTCGGAGGTGATACCCCAAGTTCAGGATATACAGGCAGACAGTGAACCTCCTGAACATGTTGGAGCAAAAGTGTCTCAGGGGGCTCAGACTTTCTTGGCAAAGTCATTGCTGATATCTTCAGCCTCCTGGAACAAGACCTCCTTCCAAGAGGATCAGGTGGGCACACATTTCCATGGCCACCATGGTCATCACAGCTCTGAGTTTCTTCACCTCAAGCTACGTCCAGTGATCTGGTGTTGATATCTGCAGGGTTTCACAATCAGCTGCTCAAAACCCACCCATCTCCCAAGCCACCAATGCCTTGCTTTCCAAATCTGTGATCATGTGAACTTTGCTATTGGTGGGACCAATCAGACACAGAGGGCTGTTGGCTTCACTACAGTGGCTGGATTCGCACAGGTGCAGGAAATCATGCTTGTTTGTGATTGCCATCCAAGGAGCTGTGATGATTCATTTATTCTGCAGCAGGCACATCTCCATAGAATCCCTACAGTATAGAAGGAGGCCATTCAGCCCATTAAGTCTGTACCGACTCTCCAAAAGAGCATCCTACCTAGGCCGATTCCCCTGCCCTATCCCCATAACCCCACTTACCCTGCACATCTAATGGATGCTAAAGGGCAATTTAGCATGGCCAATCCACTTAACCTGTACATCTTTGGACTTTGGGAGGAAACCGGATCACCTGGCAAATTCCACACAGATAGTCACGCAAGGCTGTAATTGAACATAGATCCATGGCACTGTGAGACAACAGTGCTAACTACTGTGCCACCGTGTTGCCCACAGGTTTCCGCTGCTCCATACAGCCTCAGCAGCTGGCTCCTGGGAAACGAGGATTATACACTGAAGACCTGACTGCTGACTCCTGTAAAGAACTCTAGCAGTGACCCAGAGGAAAGATACAACAGAAGCCACAATATCAAAGGGCAATAATGAATCAACCAATGGGTTTCTCAAGATACAGTTGAGTTGCCTGGATGGATATGGTGGTGTGTACCCCATTCAGGGAATCCATATTTTTTGTGACCCTCTATCCACAACATTGGGCAGCAGAGAGAAGTAGGAGGAAGGTGCAGAATGACTGACATCCAAGGAAGGAAAGGTCCAGATGTGGCATGGTATCTATAACTGCACACCTGGCTGCCACAACAGATTCATCCAAATACACTGCACTTACCACGTGTATGTGAAGCCATCTGAGAGTGCCAACAGAAACCCCGGGTCCCCCAACAAACCTCATTCCAATAGTCAGCAAACACATTCACACCCTTTCCACTCACCTAAAAGCTACTGTTCAGAATGAAAGGGGGATGCAACAAAGGAAAGGCCATGAGACTGAGGAGCTCCAATACAGTCTTTCTTGCATTGAAATAAACATAATTCTGACTATGTTGACATCAGTATAATCACCAAGCACAACTAAGATATGTTTCTCGTCCCTTTCCGCTTACCTCTACTTGCTGCAGCCCCTGTGACTCAGCCGAGTGGCCGCCCGTTTTTTGCCAGTCCCGCCGGTAAGGACCTACTCCAATTTACACCGGTGGGACTGGTAAAAAACAGGTGGCCACTCGGCCCGTCGGAGGCTGGAGAATCGCCGGGAGGGGGGCGCTGCCAATGGCCCCCGACCGGCGCGGCGTGATTCCCGCCCCCACCAAACCCCCGGAGCCAGAGAATTCGGCAGCCGGAGGGGGCAGGATTCACGCCGCCTCCCCGGCGATTCTCCGACCCGGCGGGGGATCGGAGAATCCCGCCCCACATTAGTGGCAGGAAAATGGATTATGCTAAAGACTCAATTTGCATTTAGGTTCACAAGAGCATTCTATGAGCAAGAGCAGATGACAGACAGGGAAAGCAGCGGTTTGTCTCCATTGTAAATTGGAGTAGGTCCTTACCGGCGGGACCTGGCGGCGCGGGCGGCCTCCGGGGTTCTTGGGGGGCGCAGGTGGATCTGGCCCCGAGAGGTGCCCCCACGGTGGTCTGGCCCGCGATCGGGGTCCACCGATTCGCGGGCGGGCCTGTGCCGTGGGGGCATTCTATTCTTCCGCACCGACGGCTGTAGCGGTCCACCATTGCTGGTGCGGAAACAAAGCCCTCTGCGTATGCGTGGGGATGACGCCAGTACATGCTGGTGCTCCCGCACATGCGCCAAGTCGCGCTGGCCAGCGGAGGCCCTTCGGCGCTGGTTGGCATGGCACCAAGCCCCTTCCTCGCCGGCCGGCGGGGCGCAAACCACTCCGGGGCGGGCCAAGCCCCTGAAGGTGCGGAGGATTCTGCACTTTTTGGGCGGCCCAACGCCGGAGTGGTTCAAGCCATTCCTTGCAGCCAGGACCCCCCGCCCTGCCGGGTAGGGGAGAATCCCGCCCGTGACTTTTCCTGAAATGGTTAGCTGCAGCCCTGGAAGAGCTGCAGCCTCACCAGACTTTTTTTTCTTTATTCTTTCATAGGATTTGGGAATCGCTGGCAATGCCAGCATTTGGTGCTCATCCCTAACTGCCCTTGAACTGAATGGCTTCGCTTGGCCATTTCAGAGGGGTAGCGAAGAGTCAACCATATTGTTGTGGGTCTGGAGTCGCATGTGGGCCAGATGAGGTAAGGACAGCAGATTTCCTTCCCTAAAAGCCATTAGTAAACCAGATCAGTTTTTACAACGATCGGTTATATCTTCATGATCACCATTCCTGAAATTTGGGTTAAATATTAAGGCCACTGAATGCAAGCCTCGCCATGGGTTTCACAACAATAAGGGATGCATTCATTGGGAAACCCCATTGACAATGTCAGGATCAGAAGATCCTGCATCCGGCCAATGGTGGGCCACTCTGCCGTGAAACACATGACGGGCTGCACGCTAAATTCCACCCCAGATTTATTCAGAAAATTTAAGTTCCACCAGCTACCACGGTGGAATTTAAACCCATGTCCCCAAGACATTAACCTGGTCCTCCAGATGAGTAGTTCAGTTACATTGCCACTATACCACCAACCAAATATGCTGCAAAGGCAAGTTCACTGGACAACCTTTTCCTGTGCCATGAGCCAATAAAATTAGGGAAGGGAATAGTTTGGTTGCAAACCAGACATATTCTCATCAGTGGAAAAGATGGGGTATCTGAAGCACTCTGGATATCAAAGGGAATGTTGGTTAAAATAAAATAGGATATGGAGGTTTATGATAAATATCAGGAGCAGAATAAAATTAAAACTCTGGCAAAATGCCTGAGAGAGTGCAGGGGGAATTTGAAAAAATGTAATAAGAAGGGCAAAGATAGAGTATGAGAAACTATTAGATGATCCTTTTAGCTTCGACAAAGGGTCATCTGGACTCGAAACGTTAGCTCTTTTCTCTCCTTACAGATGCTGCCAGACCTGCTGAGATTTTCCAGCATTTTCTCTTTGGTTTCAGATTCCAGCATCTGCACTAATTTGCTTTTATGATAAATTATTATTCAATAACATAAAATGAAACCCAGAAATGTTCTAAAACCATTTAAAAAGGAAGAGGATAAATAAAGGAAAAGTGGGGAAGATTAGGGACAGCAACAAGAACATGTAATGTATTCGGAACCCGAGATTCAGCGAGCCACAACCCCGACATTTCCTTATGCTGCCTCAGCATTGATCTATCCAAACTCTGTGGGATCAACTGGAGAATGACCCATTTCCTTCAGATCATCAGCTGGACTCATGCCTCTACAGCTACATCACAGGCATCTGTCAGCACTAGTGGTCAGAAACCCCCAATGCTTCATTGCCTTTTAAGGGAGGTTGCAGGGGTGGTGCAGGACATACCCAGGCTCCACTACCACCCTCCCCTCCAGGAATCTTGTGCATCACCACCCGCTCTCCATCCATTTGATATCCTGGGTTGATGTCTCCTCTTCCCCAGCCGTATCTTTCTCGGCGACACGCCATTCGTTGGTGGCGGGATTCTCTACTCCCACCACTTGGGCCTTGAAATTAAAACATGTATTTCTGCCTAATTTTGGAACAGGGACACTGGGCGATGAATTTTTGACCCTGTGTGATAGATTGAAACAGTTACAGCAAGTTGCCCATATAAATCTGTCCCTATCCTCAATAGTAAGAAGATAAAATCCCTTTTAAAACAGGCTGTTGATTTGCTGTCACCTGTTTTATGCTGAATCACCTGAATCTACTTCACTAAAACTGTCAGAATATTTTACTTCAAATCCTTTACAGCTAGCAGACAGACAAACACTTCTGTCCATTGACACAAAACGACCCCAGCTTCTCCATTCTTTACCATAATTGTAATCATTCACCTCTGGAACCATTCTAGTAAATCTCTTCTAAACCCTCTCCAAAACGTTCACATCCTTCTTGAGGTGTAGTGGTCAGAATTGGATGCATTACCTGAGCTGGGAGAAATCTACTGTATTATATAGGTTTAACATAACTTCCTGGCTTTTATAAACAACACCACCATTTATAAGGCCCTGTCAGCATCAACGGGGCTGAGGTGAAGATGGTTGACAGCTTCAAATTCTGAGGTGTGCACATCACCAACAATCTGTCCTGGTCCACCTACGTCGCTGCTGCGACCAAGAACGCACAACAATGCCCATTCTCAGGAAATTCAGCATGTCCACATTGACTCTTACTAATTTTTACAGATGCGCCACAGAAAGCATCCTATCTGGCTGCATCACAGCCTGGTATGGCAGCTGCTCGACCCAAGACCATAAGAAACTACAGAGTCGTGAACACAGTCCAGTCCATCGCACAAACCCGCCTCCCATTCATTGAGTCTGTGTAAACCTCCCGCTATCTTGGAAAAGCGGGCAGGGTAATCAAAGACCCCTCCCAGCCGGGTTATTCTCTCTTCTATCCTCTTCCATTGGGCAGCAGATAAAAAAGTCTGAGTGGACCCACTAACAGGTTCAAAAACAGCTTCTTCCCCACAGTTACCAGACACCTGAATGACCCTCTATTGGACTCAACTGGTTGCTTCACACACCTTCTCGACTGAGTAGTACTACACTCCATATGCACATCCAATGCCTGTGCCTCTGTATTTACATTTTCATGGAAAGAACATTCTATCTGGATTGTACGCAGAACAGTACTTTTCACTGTACCTCGGTGCATGTGGCAATAAATCAAAACCATCCAATCCAAACAAATCCATTGTTTTATTAACTGCCTTATTAACTTGCCCTGCTACCCTCAAAGATGTGAATGCAGCATCCCCAGGTCTCTCCCTTCTTGCATCCCAGTTTAAAATACCGATTGTATCATTTAACATGCATTTGGCCAGGTTTTGCAGTCAGCGGTGAAGCAAGGACATTTGCTTCTTTCTCACGAGTAAGTCACACTGACAGGTCGAATGATTCCTCTGGTGAGGATTTCAATTCTTGTGATAGGGCAGCTAATTGCAACAATCTTGATTGGATATTCACAGTGTGGAACCCATCAGGCTATCCAAGTAGCCAATCGCATTAGGGGATTGACACAGCCCATCCCCGAAGCAGGAAACTAAAAGTATAAATATAAACCACTTTTTTAGAAAGTTTCCGCAGAGCAAATTAAAGATTGGTCATGCACATGAAGGTAAAAGCTAAAATGTAAGCAATTTCTTTAAGAAATTATTTTTTTCAAATTAGCTCAAAAACCTACTAGTTTATCATTTAACATCGCATCATAATTATAAAATTATTTTTTCATGGCCAGTTTTCTGTTGTTCATTAAATACTATTAATCACATCGCTATTGGAAACTGAAAACTGAGTTATACTTAATTGAGCAATGTGTAAGAGATCCTTATAGGTGATGAGTGGGTGGGAAAGTTGAAATTCTCACTGATTTCCTGTGCCAGCCCCTAAGTGACAGACTGCAACTTCAGGATTTCATATTAATCTCAACATACCTGACATCCTGAAGTTGCGGCCCATTTTAGAAGGGTAATAATGGCAAATACTGACAGTTCGCCATCAAACCTGCTTCGCCTCATCCCCACCTCCCACCCCCTCCACCCTCAATGTCTCCCCTCATTCTTCTTAGAAAAGTGAATCATCTCATATGTTCCTGCATTGAATTTCATCTGCCATGAATCTGACATCCCACACGGGACCTATGGAGTGGAAATGCTTGTCTTCCCTGTGCTCCTTACGGAATACGAGCTCCCCCGTTAGAGGGCGGGGTATCTCAATTAACCCAGTGTGTGTAAGGTCAGTCATTAAGGCATTGACCAAGGAAGAACCCAGTAGGGGGGTGTACCGGGTAATGTATGTATCATTTGTGCACATAAAACCTTGTTCTTTTTTTACTCAGTGTGGACACCCCGTGTCCTTATTAAAATATGTCTGCCCATTCCATTAGTCCATCTGCATCCTCATGAAGTCCTTTATTACTTTCCCCACTGCTTATCCCACTTTGAAGTTTCATGTCATCTGAAAATTTTGAATCTGTGCCCAGTGTCCCCAGGTCCAAGCCATTAATGTGTATCAAGTACATCAGTTGATCCAATACTGATACTACTGAACATCTCTCCAGTCTGAAAAATAGCCATTCACCACAATTCTGTTTTCCAATGTTCAACCAATTTTGGAATGACACTGATATGCACCATCGGCTTCAACTTTGCTGGCAATCCTGATATGTGGCACCTTCTCAGATACCTTCTCAAAGCCCAAACACACAAAATCAGCTGCTCTGTCCTCATCCACCTCCTCAGCCACCTCGTCAGAAAGCTCAATCAAGTTAGTCAAACGTGATTTGCCCTTAATCCATGTTGGTTCTCCTTTATAAGATTTACCTGAGGAAGGAGCAGTGCTCCGAAAGCTAGTATTTGAAACAAACATGTTGGACTTTAACCTGGTGCTGTAAGACTTCTTACTGTGCTCCTTTATAAGCATATGCTATTAATTTTTCTGCTGGATTATTGTTTTTCCTAACTTCCTTGCCGCTAGCGTTAATGTAGCTGGAGTGCAATTGTCAGGTGTATTATTTTCATCTTTTTGAAAAAGAATGTGAAGTATGCAATCCTTGGCTCCTCTGGCACCATCCCTGCCGGTATCTGAGGACATTGGGACATTGTAACCAGCACCTGCAAAATTTCTACTTTTTTTTCTCAACAACCTGGGATGTAAACCCATCCAAACCAGGTGAAATAACCACTTCAGGTATTGCTAAGCTTTCTAGTACCTCCTTTTTAAAATTTATATCTCATCCAGCATCCCAAAAGCCTCCTCATTTTGCTACAGTTTCAACAAAGTCCTCTTTATTGATCAACACTGATGCGAAGCACTGATTTAGTGCCTCAACCTAGCCTGCTGACTCCACCAATACATCTTAATTTTGGTCCCTAATCAGATCCATCACTTCTCTGACAACCATTTTACTGCTTATATGTGTAGAGAAGAACTTTAGATTCCCTTTTCAATGAGCTGCCAATCTACTCTCATGCTGCCACCTTGCCCTTCTTATTTACTTTTTCACCTCTCCTCCACACCATTTATATTCAGCCTGATTCTCCCTGGCATTATCAAGCTGGCATTTCTCATAGTTCCCCTGTTCCTGCTTCATCCAACTCTCTAACTCCTTCATCATGCAAGGAGCTCTGACTTTGGTTTCCCTCCCTTTCCTGGGATGTAGATCATACCCAAACCATTTCCTCGACAAAGACCACTCGTTTCACCATTGCATTTCTGTCTGACTGTCTTTTCACCTATTTACCTGTGCCAGAGACTTCTTTAATTGGTCAAACTAGCCTTCTGCCAGTTCAGTAATTTAATTCTAGATTTCTCCTTGTCCTTTTCCGTAATCAATTTAAGCCTTTTCAAAATAATTTCATGGGTTGTGGGTGTCGCTGGCTAGGCTAGCACTTTTTAAAATAATATTTTATTCCTAACATATTAAAAAGTACAAAATCATAAATAAATCAAAGTTTGTACAAGTTTTTCCCCCTTTTCACCTCTTCCCCCGTTCCCCTCTCTCCTTCCCCCTCCAGCCCCCCACAACAAACAACTCCTCAAACATGGTCAACCCGTGTCTCAAAGCCCTCCGTTTATCCCCTCAATTCAAATTTTCTAGTTTCCAGCCGGAGAAAGTTGCACAGGTGCCCCAGCCAGGTGGCGTTGTTGACCGTCATTCGAACAGAATCCTTCGCCAGGCAACAAGAGAGGCGAAGGCCACAACATCAGCCTTCCTCCCCTCCATCAGCTCCGCCATTTCTGATACCCCAGAAATCGCTACCATTGGGTCCGGCCCGGCCTCTACCCCACAATCTTTGATAACGTCCCAAACACATCCTCCCAATATCTCTCCACGTTCTCGCAGCCCCAGAACATATGTGCGTGATTTGCTAGTCCTCGACCACACTTCTCACACTTGTCTACCATCCCCTGCAAGAACCCACTCATCCTCGCACCACCACACTATGCACCACCTTAAACTGAATAAACCTTATCCTCACGCATGAGGAGGTTGAATTCACCCTATGCATCGCCTCACTCCATATTCCCCAACCAATCTCCCCCCCCCCCCCCCCCCCCCCCCCCCCAGCCCCTCCTCCCATTTCTCCTTAATTCTCCCCACCTGAGCTCCCTCCTGCTCCCCCAGCCACTTGTATATATGCCAAATCCTACCCTCCCCATCCACATCCAGGAGCTGCAACCGCTCCAACAGGGTATACTCCGGCTGATTGGGAAATCCTCTCCATTCCTTCTGCGCAAAGTCCCTCACTTGCTTATACTTGAGCAAGCTCAAACCTCTCCCGCAGCTCTTCCAGACTTGCAACCTCTCCTCCAGGTATAGATCCCTCACACCAGCCCCACTTCCTATACATGCCATCCATCCCCCCAGGCTTAAACGCACGGTTCCTGTTGTGTTGAGTGGTGCCACCTATCATAAGAATACACACAAAGCATATATGTGTTCAACTAGCACAATGATTTATTGTCAAACACGTGGAAGGATAGCAAACAGAAATATATATATATATATATATACAGACAAAGTTACTTGGTTGGGGGTCGCATTACTAACTATGTACATTGTTCTTTGTTCTATATCATTCACCAACATATCACCACAGTCCCCACACAGTGGTGTTAGAACCGACATTCCTTCCATCCTAAAGTGTCTCCTCAACTGATTTCACACCGTAATCGTCAACTGTACCACTGGCCTTTCTGTGTACCTCCCTGGTGCAGCATAAGCACCACCGTCACTACGGCCCTCAGGCTGGACCCCCAACAGGTCCTCCTCCATCCTGAACCATTATAACTTCTCTCCTTTCCACCACCGCCTCACCTTCTCCGCATTCTCCGCCCAATAATAGTGCAGCAGATTTGGTAACACCAACCCCCTTTTTGCCACTGCCTCTGTAGCAGGGCCCTCTTCATCCTAGGCACCTTTCCTGCCCATATAAGCTCCGATATCGCTGCATCCAGTTTCCGGAAAAGACCTAAAAATATCTAAACCTATCCCTGGCCACCCTAAATGTCAACACCTCCATTCCCCTCTACAGTCCGCCATCCTCCCCTACAGATTCTGTCCCCTTTAATTTCACCCTAAACTTCTTCTCCATCCATGACCTTGCTCCTACTCCAGCACTGCCAGTCGCATCCCCCTCCACCCCCTACCACTCCCTCCACCCCTCCCTCCTCCACACTTGGCCAATCCCCGTGGCCACCTTCCCCACCTCACTTCCATTTACTAGCATTACCTGCCAGCGTGGCAGCTCTTGCTCAAAGGCTCGTCCTATCCACCCCTCCCCCCACCATTTCCTCCTTGGTCTGTGCACACGGCTCCCTATGGACCCCACCCTCCCCCACACAAACGAAGACACATCCAAAACCACAGGTTATCCCCCTCGAAAAAGTGGGGGAGGTAGTTGCCCCCTTACAAACCTATTGCCCCTGAGCAAATAATTACAACAACAAAATAACCCCACCTGAGAAGAGATAACCCCCATCCCCCCCCCCCCCCCCCCCCCCCCCCCCCCACCCTCCAGCCCCCACAACTCCAAACTCTGTTGTTCCAGCTCCTCCAGCTCCCATCAGCATTCAGTTCTCTCCCAGTTATGGTCTCTTATGAAGTCATTGGCCTCCTCTGCGGTTTCAAGATAGTATTCCCGGCCTTCAAAAGTCACCCACAGTTTCACCGGGTACAGTACCCCAAACCTGAGTTGCCTTTGGTGTAGAACCGCTTTGGCTTTGTTAAACCCGACGTGCCTCTTCATCAGCTCTGCTCCAATATCCTGATAGATTCAGACCTTGTTCTCACCCGTTCGCAGTTCCACTTCTCCCTGGCCCACCGCAGAATCGTCTCCTTTTCCACAAACTTATGGAGCCTTACAATCACCACCCGCAGTGGCTCCCCGTACTCGGCTTCTGCCTTAGGGACCTGGGCGCTCTGTCCCTCTTTGGAGCCTTGTCCAGCACCCCCTCTGCTACCAGCCCTGCCAACTTCCTTGAGACGTATCTCATGGTAATGGCGCCTTCCACAACCTCAGGCAAGCCAGTAGGACATAGGTTCTGCCTTCTAGATCTGTAATCCTGCTCCTCTACCTTTGCCCTTAATGACTTGCAAAGGTCCCCCAGGAGCCCATCTCCTCCTCCAATGCCATCACTTGATCACTCTAATCAGACATCACTGTCTCCATCTCCTGGATCTGCGAGCCCCTGTACCTCCAAGCACTTCTCAACTCTCTCCATCGAGCATTTCAGGGGTGCTACCGCTCCCTCGATGGCCTTCGATTGATCCTCATGCATCTCCTTTGTTTGTTGGCAGAACTCCTCTCTGATGAATGCCATCAGCTGCTCCTGGGGTTTTCCAACTTGCGATGAACCTTCCCCCTCTGCCATCTTTCCAGTTGTTGCTGTGCCACAGGTCTCCTCCAATTACTTGGCCAGATCTTTAACCTTCTTCTGCCGGGTCTAGTAACCAGAAGACATGCTACACCCGGGGGAACCTCTTCTTAACACCTTTAGCTGCACTTTCCTGTCGAAGTTCCCCCGCTTTCAGGTAGAAAGAGCTCAAATCAAAGCCTTCGAGCCGAAGCTGCCTTGTGTGTGACCACTCACTCCATGACTGCTACCGGAAGTCTGGCTAGGCCAGCATTTAATGTCCATTATTAACTGCCCTTGAGAAGCTGATGGTAGTGAGCCACTTTCTTGAACTGCTTCAATCCATGTGGTATTGATACGCCCACAATGGTGTAAGGGAGGGAATTCCAGGATTGACCCAGTGACAGTGAAGGAACAGTAAGATAGTTCCAAATCAGGATGGTGTGTGTCTTGGAGGGAAACTTGCAAATGGTGGTGTTCCATTGTGTCTGCTGCCCTAGTCCTTCTAGGTGGAAGAGGTCACAGGTTTGGGAGCTGCTATGATTCTATGTTCACTATTTCCAAGATGGTTCCCCACTATGACATTCACCACTAGGGTTAGAACCAGCAATATCTTTATTATACAGGAGACATAAAGTCCCCCTGAACATTCTTCATAAATTCCTCCCGTTTCTGCCATTAAGACAATCTCTGGGAGACAATAAGGTCTCCCATTATCATTACTTTATAGTTCATGCGCCTCTCAGTAATTTCCCCGCAAATTTGCTCCTCCATCTCCTTCCCATTATTTAGTGACTCATAAAATACACCAACAGCATAATAACCCTTGTACTTACCTAACTTCCCTTTAAATGCACCTTAATCAGTCCATATGGTGGCAACTTCTCCATTCCTAGCCCTCTCTGGATAAAGAAGCTTCTTCTAAACTCCTTATTGAATTTGGTAGTGATTGTCTTATGTTCATGGGCCCTAGTTTTGGACTCTCTTAGAAGGGAATCAACTTTTCGATGTCAACCCTATTGAAACCTATCATGATGAAACCTTAAATAAAGACCTGTCCACATAGGTTAACCTAAAAGATCCCATTGCATTATTTTGATGGTGACCAGGGGGTTCTCCCCAACATTTACTCCTCAATTAGCATCACTGAAAGCAGATTATCTGCTGTTATCAAATTAAGTGTTTTTGTGGGATCCTACTGTGCACTGTTGCCTTTGGCGTATCCTACATTTTCAATAGCAGGTATTTTCAAACAGTATTTCATTGACTGTAAGGCGCTTTGGATGTTGTGAGGAAGAGAAAGGCACTATATAAATGAAGGCCCTTTTTCTCTATCAGGTTGCCTCGCTCTCAGTCTTCCCTTTTCCAGAGAAAAGAGCTTCAGCCTATTCAGAGTTTGTCCAAATGGATTTGAAAAGGACTGTTTCAAAACCAAGATCAAAAATAATATGCTAATTTTGCAATAGTATTTACCCTGGGGTGATAAGAGGTGTGCTTGTACTGCATTACCCAACTATGAGGTGTAGTCACCCTGTGAAATAATAGATTGTTAGGGAACAATGTTCATGATTATACTGCATCTACAATTAATTCAAATCTACTGCAATGGGGGAATCCTAATAATAAAATTAAATACAAGAAAAATTTTAAATTTAAACAGAGCATGCTGGAAATACATAGCACCTCCATTAGCGTGTGAAAAGAAAAGAACAGTTTAATGATTCTAATGCAGTTCCAATTCAGAACTGTTTTCACAATGTAATGTGTTATTTTATTTTCTATGTTTGTTTTGCCGAACAAACATTTATATGTTTTGCTTAATTTCTGGCTTTTAAGAGTGTCTTAGGTTCGCAATATTTGCAGTAAACAGTATAGCGACATGTATACAAAAATATAATTTGTTTAGGTAAAATTGTACTTCAACAAGCTTTTAGAAAGATATACACATTCAATCAATTCTAAATTGTGTATGCTTCAGTTTGTAGGACTTTGGTTATCTGTGTGGTTGCTTTATTCCTTATTTATAGACAGGAATTACATTATCGGTTTTCTCTATTATTGTCTTGTCTTTTGAGTTTTAAATGCCACTTAAGCTCTGGTATTGTGATAATTACTTTGAAGAAAATTTGCATTTGTCTCTTGATAATAGACCCGTAGGAAAACTGCTTATTGAAAAACTTTTCCTCATCTACTGCACATGACAAATGGTTTCCATGTGGAGACCCATCCTATTTCTCCGTGTAAGATTGGATTCCAGGGGTCACAGACGATTCATGAGTCGAGAAGATTTACAAGCGATTTATTAAGAAATCATAATTGAAATTCAGAATAAGGACACAGAATATGACCTGTAACAGGTGAGGATGGTTTACAGGCATGGTGTTCCATGCTCGTCCACCCCGACCCCACGGCCCACTTCCTGGCCATCCCCCGCTATTCCCCCCTGGCCCTGGCAGAAGCCCTCGGCCAGCGGCACAACTGTCAGCAAACTATGGTGACATTGGACACTTTCCGTAGCCCCCCCCCCCACTCCCTCAGCAGCCATGGCACCTGTTTTCCGATTTTTGAAACCACAAGTGAACCTCGTCATAGGTAATTCCTCTTGGCGGAGCATTGCAGAAACCCCGGAGAATACCAGGTCACGCCAGCTAATGATATGCCAACTGTACGTGCGGAGTAGAAAGCATTGACACTGCTGTCTAGGTACCGGAGCATGGCATTCTGGAGGGCACCCGACGACGACCACGATTTTGGCCTCACAACCGATTCTCCACCCAATCACCTTTCCCGATTTCAGCGTTGGCTGATGGAGAATCCCACCCATTATCCTTTGGTCCTCTCTCCAACTGGCTGCAGTTGTTAAGCCAACGCTAGCATGGAGGCTTTTCCACCTCCAACATGATCTTTCCCCCTGGGCTGCCTGTTTATATATGTTATCTTCACTCATTCAATCGCACCTTCTCATTCAATTGTCCAATACCAGGGGATGGGTACCCAAGTTGAACTCATGCTACTTTAACTCCTAGGCAATTAGATCACCCTTGGCCTATCTCTTATATGGTCATATTGCTATCTTCTTTCAGACAGCTTGTGTTAGATATTTGGATTTGAGATTAAATCTTATGAGGACCAGGAATGCCTACACAAAGGCCTGTGCTTAGAGTTATGCCCTTGGCAGAGATAGCAACCCTTGTGAAAAATCCTGACCATGCTGTTCTGTGTCTGCGTCAGCTCTGACAAGCTGCTGATTTAGAGAGAGCAGAGATTAATTTCTTAAGATTTAATAAGACCATTATCCTATCATTTCTTACACCCATGCTTCATCAAGGATATTTGTCCCAAATATTCTGGGAATGAGTCTAAAACTCACAGGAGGCCAGTGGAACAGATTAACAGAGTGCAATGGCAATTTTTCCAAGGACAATTCAATTTCTTCCATTTTCAGTTATAAAAAGGAAGGGCTAGCATTGATCCGGCTCCTTTCATTTTTTTTTTTAAATACTTTTTATTGAAGAAATTTTTCAGAGTACAAACATTTTAACCCCCCCCACATGTGAGTTATATCAAAACAAAGTCAAACCCCCCTACTTAACAAGAATCCCCCCCACCCCCTACCCGCGCGCGCCCCCCGCCTCCCCCCCCCCCCGCCGACGAACCGGCCGCCAGACCATCTTGTCGTTTCTGGCAGTGTCCTCGGGCAGGCCTTGCCCGTGACACCACCGATACCGTGTTTCCTTCGTTTTTATCCCCCCTCCCCCCCCCCCCCTCCCCTCCCCCACACCCCCCCCCCCCCCTCCCTCCCGCCCTCCCCTCCCCTCCCGGGTTGCTGCTGTCACGACCTCGGTTTCTATCTCTGATCTAAGAGGTCCAGGAAGGGTTGCCATCGCCTGAAAAACCCCTGCACCAACCCTCTCAGGGCGAATTTGATTCTTTCCAATTGGATGAAGTTTGCCATGTCGTTTAACCAGGTGTTAACACTTGGAGGCCTTGCGTCCCTCCACTGAATCAAGATCCTCCTCCGAGCCACCAAGGACGCAAAGACTAATATTCCAGCCTCCCTCGCCTCCTGTACCCCCGGCTCCACCCCAACCCCGAAGATCGCAAGTCCCCATCCTGGCTTGACCCTGGACCCCACCACTCTCGACACCGTCCCTGCCACCCCCTTCCAGAACTCCTCCAGTGCCGGACATGCCCAAAACATGTGTGCATGATTCGCAGGGCTTCCCGAACATCTGACACACCTGTCTTCACCCCCGAAAAACCGACTCATCCTTGTCCCCGTCATGTGGGCTCTATGCGATCCGGCTCCTTTCATAACCTCAGAATATCCCAACACACTTCATAGCCGATGAAATACTTTTGACATGGAGCCACTTTTGTAATGTAGGGAAGTGAATGAATGCCTTGGAAGAGTTGAAGAATTGAATTGCCGTCTGCAATTTTCAATGATTTCCACAGTGTAGAGGCTGAGCATGGTGTCAGGATGATGAATCAAATACTCTTTCCAAACATCTTTGGCTCAGTATGTTATAGATCATAGATCATTGAATTTACAGTGCAGAAGGAGGCCATTCGGCCCATCGAGTATGCACTGGTCCTTGGAAAGAGCACCCTCCCCAAGCCCATACCAGCACCCTATCCCCACACCTCCACCCTATCCCTGTAACCCCACCTAACCTTTTTTGGACACAAAGGGCAATTTAGCATAGCCAATGCACCTAACCTACACATCTTTGGACTGTGGGAGGAAACCGGAGCACCCAGAGGAAACCCACGCAGACACGGGGAGAACGTGCAGACTCCAAACAGACAGTGACCCAAGCCAGGAATCGAACCTGGGACCCTAGAGCTGTGAAGAAACTGTGTTAACCACTATGCTACTGGGCTGTTCTCAGGGGTCTGGAAGGAACATCGACTTTAAAAAATAAAAGGACAAGGGCATTCACCTGACACAAGGAATGCAGATGGTAGGTTCCAGACTGATCACTTTATTATCTTTTTGGAACTAAACTGTCTGTAATTTATCCTTTGACAAGTGCAGGCCATGTTTGCCAATGCCCCATGTAATCTAGCATATCACTTTAGAAAATCAATCATCTTTGAAGTTTGGGCTATAAAAGCCTGTCACACACTAATGAATTGAATTTAAGTACCCAGACCATAACAACTGGGAACATGTGGCTGCATCTATAGTTACCGACTGACAGTGATAAGATTCTGAATCGGATACCTTAGTGAAGTAGCTCACCAAACGCAACATAATTTGAATATTGCTGTAAAAGCAATGTACTGTTGAGGTTTCCCATCGTGTAGTCATCAAGACACACAAGAATGCCAAATTTCAAAGGAAGCAACAATTTGTAATGCATAAACAAAGACTGATGATTGGTTGACAAGTCGACTGATTAGTCAAAGTATTTCCATGGAGAATGCACCTGGGAGATATTGGCCCACACACTTCTATTTAATTCAAAAAGGCACAATCGCTGGACATGTTCCTTTTGCTGACAGAGGATTGTCCCTGTGTATAAATATATACAACTTCTAGCAAGCAGAGGTGAGCCACATTGCATGCCGAACTGATAATCTTCAATTGGTTATTAGTGTAATTCCTAGCACATTCAGGATTGTTCAGCAGTGCTATCTAATTGCAGAATCCTATCTAATGTGAAAAATTATGGTCTTGGTTGAAGAGCATGGGTTGTTTAACTAAGGTCATTACTCTGCCTATTACAGACAGCCAAAGGGACATGCTGTTTGATACATTGATGATTTGGAGTTGGGGACCAAGGGCAATGTGTCCAAGTTTGCAGATGACACTAAGATGAGTGGTAAAGCGAAAAGTGCAGAGGATACTGGAAGTCTGCAGAGGGATTTGGATAGGTTAAGTGAATGGGCTCGGGTCTGGCAGATGGAATACAATGTTGACAAATGTGAGGTTATCCATTTTGGTAGGAATAACAGCAAACGGGATTATTATTTAAACGATAAAATATTAAAGCATGCCGCTGTTCAGAGAGACTTGGGTGTGCTAGTGCATGAGTCACAGAAGGTTGGTTTACAAGTGCAACAGGTGATTAAGAAGGCAAATGGAATTTTGTCCTTCATTGCTAGAGGGATGGAGTTTAAGACTAGGGAGGTTATGTTGCAATTGTATAAGGTGTTAGTGCGGCCACACCTGGAGTATTGTGTTCAGTTTTGGTCTCCTTACTTGAGAAAGGACGTACTGGCGCTGGAGGGTGTGCAGAGGAGATTCACTAGGTTAATCCCAGAGCTGAAGGGGTTGGATTATGAGGAGAGGTTGAGTAGACTGGGACTGTACTCGTTGGAATTTAGAAGGATGAGGGGGGATCTTATAGAAACATTTAAAATTATGAAGGGAATAGATAGGATAGATGCGGGCAGGTTGTTTCCACTGGCGGGTGACAGCAGAACTAGGGGGCATAGCCTCAAAATAAGGGGAAGTAGATGTAGGACTGAGTTTAGGAGGAACTTCTTCACCCAAAGGGTTGTGAATCTATGGAATTCCTTGCCCAGTGAAGCAGTTGAGGCTCCTTCATTACATGTTTTTAAGGTAAAGATAGATAGTTTTTTGAAGAATAAAGGGATTAAGGGTTATGGTGTTCGGGCCGGAAAGTGGAGCTGAGTCCACAAAAGATCAGCCATGATTTAATTGAATGGCGGAGCAGGCTCGAGGGGCCAGATGGCCTACTCCTGCTCCTAGTTCTTATGTTCTTATGTTCTTATTATGTTCTTATGTACCTGACATCATACCAGCACTGAAACTCACATACTGCATTACTCATTTGTATGGTCGGTAGATCATCTTTTGAGCTTGACAGCAGAATCATGTTAGTGGAAAATACCATCTGTGTTGCTACTGCATAGTAACAATGCGAAACAGCTAACTTGTTCAAATTTTTGAAACAAGTTACTCTTCCGTGGTCATTTGAGGTAGACTGGGCACTTTTCAGGTCTGAAAGTGGTGGTTTTAGGCTCATTCATGAGTATGTATGATAGACATTGAATAATAATCTGATCTAAGTAGCCATTATACAGCAGGATCACATTGATGATCGCTGTTTCGGTGACTTCCGGTGAAGGCCATGGAGTGTGTGGTCGCACACAGGGCATCTCCGGCTCGATGGCGTTCGTTTGTGCTCTTTTTACCCGAAAGTGGAGTACTTTCGACAGAAAAGTGTAGTTGAAGGTGTGCACGAGAAGTTGCCCCCCTGTATGGCTTGCCTGCTGGTTACCAGTCCCAGCAGAAAAAGGTTAAGGACCTGGCCAAGGAATTGGAGGAGACCTGTGGAGCAAAGTAATTGGGAAGATGGTGGAGGAGGAAAGGTTGTCGCAAGTTAGAAATCTCCAGATGGAGCAGTTGGTGCCATTTATTAAAGAAGGGCAGCATGGTAGCACAGTGGATAGCACTGTGGCTTCACAATGCCAAGGTCCCAGGTTTGATTCTTCGATTCCCTGCTGGGTCACTGTCAGTGCGGAGTCTGCACGTTCTCACCTTGTCAGCGTGGGTTTCCTCCGGGTGCTCCGCTTTCCTCCCACAGTCCAAAGACGTGCAGGTTAGGTGGATTGGCCATGATAAATTGCCCTTAGTGTCCAAAAAGGTTAGGATGGATAATTGGGTTATGGAGATAGGTTGGAAATGAGGGTTTAAGTGGGTCGGTGCAGACTTAATGGGCCGAATGGCCTCCTTCTGCACTGTATGCTCTATGACTATGACTAAGAGTTTTACCAGTGATGGAAGGAGGTGCATGAGGATCGGTCAAAGGCCATTGAGGGAGCTGTAGCACCCCTGAAAGGATTGGTAGAGCGAGTTGAGAAATGTCTGGAGGTACAGGGGTCACAGTTCTGGGAGATGGGGAAGGTGATGTCCAATCACAGTAATCGGGTGTTGAAGGTGGTGGTGGGGCTCCAGGGGGACCTTTGCAAGTCACGAAGGGCAAAAGTAGAGGAGCAGAAGAACAGATCCAGAAGGCAGAATCTGCATATCGTTGGACTGCCAGAAGGTGTGGAAGTGCCATGAGATACGTTTCAAGGATGCTGGTGGGGCTGGTGGCAGAGGGGGTGCTGGACAAGGCCCCAGAGAAGCATAGAGCGGACAGGACCCTAAGGCAAAAGCCGAGAGCGGTGGAGTCACCGTGGGCGATGATTGTGAGGCTCCACAAGTTTGTGGAGAAGGAAAAGATCTTGCAATGTGCCAGGGAGAAGCCGAACTGCAAATGGGAGGGTCCGGGTCCGAATTTACCAAGATTTTGGTGCAAAGCTGGTGAAGAGCCATGCCGGATTTAACAAGGCTAAAGCAGTGCTATATCGAAGGAAGATTCATTTTGGGGTACTGTACCCGCCGAAACTATGGGTAACTATTGATGGTCGGGAGTACTATTTTGAAACTCCAGATGAGGCCAATGACTTCATAAGAGACCATAAATTGGGAGATAACTGAATGTTGATGGGAGATGGAGGAGCTGGAAAAGCAGCAGTCAGAAGATGTGGGTATTGTGGGGGCCGGTGGTTGGGGGGCTTTTGGGTTGGGTGATTTTGGCGTTGCCGATGGCCCCTGGGCTATTCCATGGGACGGGAGTGCGAGCGCCGCTATCTCCTGAGGCTCCCCGTCACCTGCCGCTACCAGTCCTGGAGGCCCACTCTGGGCTTGACCTGGTTTTGCATGCTCCCGGCCATGGAGCACAGGGAATGGACCATCTCCATCTGGAACTGCACCAGATCATGCTGCAACTGTGCCACCACCTTCTGGGTGTGTCACATCAGCCTGTGACTGCGCCATCTATCTTTGGGACTGGGACACCTCCATCTGGAGCGACACTGCGATTTCTAGATGGCTCTGGGATATGGTCGCCTCTGAGGCAGCAACCCTATCTTGGGCCTTGGCCAATGCCTGCACAGAATGCCCCAGGCCTTGGACATGCTGATCCATAGTCAAAATTGCCATCCCCAATACCTCCACAGCGGACGCCACCACGTGGTGTTGGCCAAGGTGACATGCATTGTCGGCATCACCTCCTGGAGAACACATAAAATGACAGTGTGAGACAGTCTGACGTATGCAGCCCAGGGGTGGATGGGTGATGGCCTCAGTGGCCAGGCCACCTAACCATTGCAGCCGTTATGGCTTTCCGCATGTGGTGCAGGGTGGGGGTTCGGCCACCCCCTGCGGGGGCGGGGGGTAAGGTTATGGGTGTGTGGGTTAATGGCAGGGGCACAGTGCTGCCTACTCACCCTGGCCACCCTGAGGAGGTCATGCAGTTCTTTCCGGCACTGCTGGCCCATCCGAACGGTGTTGCTGATGGCGCTCACGCCCTCTGCCACTTGCGCCCAGACACGACAAACGGTGGCAGCTGGCAGCCTCCTTTCCAGGCTGGGGTTCAGGGTCATCCACTGCTTGCGTCCAACAGGGTCTCCAGCTCAGTGTCTGTGAAATTTGGGGCTGCTCTCCTT
Source organism: Scyliorhinus canicula (assembly GCF_902713615.1). NCBI lineage: Eukaryota > Metazoa > Chordata > Chondrichthyes > Carcharhiniformes > Scyliorhinidae > Scyliorhinus > Scyliorhinus canicula. Next base: position 138,179,466 of record NC_052147.1, read on the forward strand.
GGTGCCATCTTGTTTGATGGGATGGTGTATTTGGGGAGAGAATTGTTTATTTGAAGCTGCAGCTTGTCAGCCTTTGCGTGTTAATTGCGAAACCGGCGAAGCCAGCACTGTTTTCCATTAGAATTGATTGTGTTCCACCTGGCGCCAGTGCTAGCCACTTAACAGTAGCAAAATCGGTCCGGTACCAGTTTTTCTGTTGTAAAAGTCCACAGATTCTACATTGGGTGGGATTCTCCATCCGCCGTGTGGCACACCATCGGGATTCTCTGTTTCGCCAGCTGGTTAATGGGGTTTCCCATTGTAGGACAGCCCCACGTCGTTGGGAAACCCCTGGGCTGCCGGAAGAGCAGAGAATCCCGACGGTGGAGAATTCAGCCCTTAGTCTCAGTAACGGAGAATCCCACCCCATGTCTCACAAAATTGATTGAGTTTTTTGAAGGGGTAACCAAGAAGATAGATGAGGGCAGTGTAGTCAACATTGTCTGCATTGACTTTAACAAGGCCTTTGACAAGGTGCCGCCTGGTAGATTGTTGCATGAAAGGTTAAATCTCACGGTATCCAGGGTGAGGTAGCCAATTGGACACAAAATTGGCTTGAACACAAAAGGCAAAAGGTGGTTGTAGAGGGTTGTTTTTCAAACTGGAGGCCTGTGACCAGCGGTGTGCCTCAGGGATCAGTGTTCGGTCCACTGTTATTTGTTATTTATATTAATGACTTGGATGAGAATTTAGACGGCATGGTTAGTACGTTTGCAGATGAAACAAAAATTGGTGGAGTAATGGATAGTGAAGAAGGATGTATAAGATTGCAACGGGATCTTGAACAATTGGGCCAGTGGGTCGATGAATGGCAGATGGAGATTAATTTAGAAAAACGTGAGGTGATGCACTTTTGTAGATCGAATTGGTGCAGGAGCTACTCAATTAATAGGAGGGAGTTGGAGAGAGTTATGGAACAAAGAGATCTTGGAGTACAGGTTCATAGCTCCTTGAATGTGGAGTCACAGTTGGACAGGATGGTGAAGAAGGCATTCGGCATGCTTGGTTTCATTGGTCAGAACATTGAATACAGGAGTTCGGACATCTTGTTGAAGTTGTTCAAGACATTAGTAAGACCACACATGGAATACTGTGTTCAGTTCTGGTCACCCTATTATAGAAAGGATATTATCTGGGCAGCACGGTAGGGCAGTGGTTAGCACTGTGGCTTCACAGCGCCAGAGTACCAGGTTCGATTCCCAACTGGGTCACTGTCTGTGCGGAATCTGCATGTTCTCCCTGTTTCTGTATGGGTTTCCTTGGGTGTTGGTCCGGTTTCCTCCCAAAATCCCGAAAGACATGCCGTTAGGTAATTTGGACATTCTGAATTATCCCTCTGTGTACCTGAACAGGCGCTGGAATGTGGCGACAAGGGGCTTTTCACAGTAATTACATTGCAACGGGAGCTGACTTGTGACAATAATTATTGAACAAGAAAAGGTGCAGAAAAGATTTACCAGGATTCTCCTGGGACTTGATGGTTTGAGTTACAAGGAGAGGCTGAATAGACTGGGGCTTTTTTCCCTGTAGCGTGGGAGGCTATAGAGGTCTATAAAATAATGAGGGGCATGGATAAGATAGATAGTAAACATCTTTTCCCAAAGGTAGGGGGTGTCTAAAAATAGAGGGCATAGGTTTAAGGTGAGAGGGGTAGATACAAAAGGGTCCTGGGGGCATTTTTTTCACACACAGGGCGGTGAATGTCTGGAACAAGCTGCCAGAGGCAGTAGAAGAGGCAAGTACAATTTTGTCTTTTAAAAAACATTCAGACAGTTATATGGGTAGAATGGATAAAGAGGGATATAAGCCAAAAGGGGGCAACTGGGACTGGCTTGCTGGTAAAAATTGGGTGGCATGGACAAGTTGAGCTGAAGAGTCTGTTTCCATGCTATAAACCTCTATGACTCTATGACTTGTACCTGGAGAACCAGCCAAAGTCCTGCAAAATCGCCATAATACCCCAATGCCACCCAGTGGGTCCGAAATATATAACAGGTTGTCTGCGTACAACGAAACCCTGTGCTTGACGCTCCCCTCGCCACAAAATCTCTTTTGGTTCTATTTGGCTCAATGGTTCTATAGCCACTCCTGCTTTATCCTGCATCATCCTTGCAGCCCGAAAAATGCTGAACTCACCTGGTTCGTCCGCACACTTGTGTACCCAGTCCCAACCGCCCAGCGCCTGCCAAAGATATTCCCACTCCACCCGGTCGAACGCCTTCTCCGTGTCAATCGCCACTGCCACCTCCCCTCTGGAAGCATCATAATCATATTAAGCAGCCTCCTCACATTTGCCGACAAGTGCCTACCTTTCACGAACCCCGTTTGGTCCTCGCCTATCACACCCGGGATGCAGCCCTCAATTCGCAAACACCTCCGCCAGCAACTTGGCTTCTACATTCAGTAGTGATATTGGACGTTAGGATCCACACTGCCCCAGATCCTTGTCTTTTTTCAGTATCAGGGAGATGGATGCCTGCGATAGTGTAAGGGGGAGTTCCCCCTCTCCCGATCCTGATTATATGCCCTCACCAGCAGTGGCCCCAGGTCCCCCCAAACCTTTTATAAAACTCCACCGGGTATCCATCTGGGCCAGGGCCTTTCCTGCCTGCATCGCCCCCATACTCTCCATCATCACCCTCAACACGATTGGGGCCCCGAACCCCTGCTCCAGCTCCTCGTTCACCCTGAGAATCTCCAAGCCATCCAGGAAGCACCACATTACCTCACCCCGGCCAGGGGCTCCAACTCATACAATCTCCTGTAAAAAGCCTCAAACACCCCATTCACCCCTACCGGGTGCAGCACCAGCCTTCCTGTCCCATTCTTTACTCTACCAATCTCCCTCGCCACCGCCTGCTTCCTCAGCTGGTGGGCCAACATCCTACTCTCCTTCTTCCATATTCATCTACTGCCCATCTGACTCTGTGCAACCTCCCCACCGGCTTCCCTGTGGACACTAATCCGAACTCCATCTGATAACTGTGCCTCTCCTTCAACAAATCTACCTCCGGAGCCTCCGAACACCTCCTGTCCACCCTCAGAATCTCCTCTACCAGCCTTGCCATCTCTGCCCGTTCCACCTTCTCCCTATGCGGCCAAATTGAAATAAACTCGCCGTAACCACTGCCTTGAGTGCCTGCCACAGCGTAGCGGCCGTGACCTCCCCCATGTCAATGAGCTCCACATACCCCCAAATGGCAGCCAGCTCACGCACACCTCCTCATCTGCCAACAACCCCACATCCAGCCTCCACTGCGAGCGCTGCCCCCACGCTGGTCCACCCGCATATCCACCCTGTGTGGCGCATGGTCAGAGACACCCCCCTCCCATGATCAACCGGTGCGAGCCCAAGTCAGGAATCTTTCCCAGAACCCGCCTCATGAAGTCTACATCATCCCAATTTGAGGCAAAGAAGTTTACCAAGACCACCGGCATCCCCTCCAGCTTCCCACTTACCATCACAAACATCCCTCCCGAATCTGCCACAAAGGTCTCCACCTCTAAAGTCACCAACATATTCAACAGCACCGCCACCCCCCTCGTCTTCATGTCCTGTCCCGAGTGGAACACCTGCCCCACCCATCTCAACCTCACCTGATCCACCATCTTTAAGTGCATCTTTTGTAAAAAGGGCACGTCCACCTTCAGATTCCTCAGATGCGCGAACACATGTGACCGTTTACCAGCCCATTCAGCCCCCTCACATTCCATGTGCCCAGCCAGGTTGGGGGCTCCCTGCCCCTCCCCTGCCGATCAATCATATCCTTTTTGGGCCAGCCCCCGGCCCATGTCACACGACCCACCCTCGGATGTTCACCATCATCACTCCCGTTTCCAGCGGTGCCACAGCAGCCACACCCTTTCCAGCCACCCCCCCCTATCCCAAACAAAACAACAACCCCATTCCCCTTCCCAGCGCCTGCCTCCTGACAACCCCGTTAACTAGCCCGCCCAGCTACCATGATGGCTCCCGCCCAAGGCCTCCAAACCCTCTACCGACCCAATTCTCCTCTCCCCCCAATCCACACTCCCCCCCAAAAACAGAAAAGGTGCACTCACAGTTGATATGCACCCCTCCCCCTACCCCGGAGGAACCTGCCCTCCAAACACCCAGCCAACAAAACCAAAAGAACATTTCAAGGGGAAAAGTTCCCGAGAACAAAGCAAGCCCGTTTCCCTCCGCCATCTTATCATGTGGCGCACCACGAAGACTCTCCTGTTCCAACAGCTCCTTTATTCTCACCCCACACCTAGTGAATTGAGGAAGGATAATGTGGGGCAATACACTGAGTGAACTTTTCTGCTCTTCTTCAAAACATGACGGGGGATCTTTTACATCAATTGAGAGGACAGATGGAACCTCAGATTAACGTCTTATCCAAGGGACAGCACCTCCAACAGTGTAGTACTCCCTCAGTGGGGCGGGGGGAGTGAATTTTCAGTTGCTGTGCCAGCCACATCAGAAGATATTAATCTCTTGCTGTATTTTTTTAATGTTTTTACCATTTTCAAATTCTAGCCATTTGGTTGTGGAATGAGAAGCGAAAGTGCACTTTAACACTCTGACAAGAGAGGGGGAGAGGAGTAGTTTTTTACATCTTGTGGGTGCATTTAAGATAAAGTATAATGATTCAATCTATTATCTGAATGCAGTTTACAACTCTGGTAAGATCACGTTTCGATTAAGATCAATTCCTCTTCCACAGCATTAAATTGACCTTCTTGTGCTTTGCCTGCTTAAAATGAAACTATTTTATCGACCCACGCTGGGGAAGTATGTGGGCAGATTCACTGCCTCGCATTAGAGCACAGTGGAGTGCAGTGATTCTTGTATCTATTTCTTCTCCCAAATGTTCTTAGTTGTCGCATATTCAATCCTTCTGTACAGATGTGAGCCCTATGTTTGCTTCTAGGGGACATCTGTTTGGTGCTGATGGTGTGTTTATATTCCTGAGGCAGTGGGGCAGTGTCCGTTCCTCAAACTGTTGGCATCAAGAACAAAAAAACACCTGGAAACTCGATGTGACGCCTTCACTGGGATCTGTAATAAATAATAGAACCTGCTGCATTGGACACCCCCATCTATCCAGTAGCTGGTGCTGCGTCAGGTTTTGTTCTGGCTGAAGAAGCTAGCTAGTTATTAAAGGCTGGTAAACAGTGCAAATTTATCACACTTAACTGCAGACAACAAAATACACCTTTTGCAAAGGCACTGGAATATTCATGGCAATTACTGTAGAAATATTTTTCGATCTAAAGTATGTACATTCATGTATCTCTCTAAGCTGTCTCAATTGTGCTGTCTATTGATAAAAGGGAGGGGATTGATTAAAGTTTATGTGTTATGCCCCACCCCCTTCCATTATTTATGTTGTGTGCAGCCAAAGTCACAGTATTGAGAGCAATTTAATTTCAATTGAGCAGCAGGACAATTCTCTGGTCACATTTACATACAGAAGGTCAGTAAAGGCTCACAGTCTTTCTTGCTGTCTCAAGTGTCTTTGATATTTTAAATCTGCTTCCCAGATTATTATTTGTATTGATTCATTGGTGTCATCACAGCACACTTTAACATGACCAAAAATATACCAGACATGATGCTGCTCGAAAGGGATTGCATTATGAGTTGTAATAAATGCCTGTCCACACCAACAACCTTATTTATACACATGGGCCCCCATATTGGGCCTTGAAAGAAATTCATTGATTTTTCACTGAGTGCAACACATCACTATAACATTTAGTTCATAAGCAGAAGGACATTAGCCTTCTGAATTCTGGTGAGATAGATTCATTCCTACTAAATGAAGCCAACACAATATTGAAAAGGGTTTCAACTATTAATGTCAAACACAATCATTTGGAGAACTGGTGTTATGTGTGGGTTTGTTAAATGGTGTAAAGTTGGCTGATTTACAGACAGTGTACAATGTGTATCTTGTACAATAATGCTATTAAGTGACCTAACCATTTTGTATGAGACTATTGATGCATTAGTTGGCCATGTTTCCTTCCACCTGGCTGCACCTGTGTAAGTAAAGGTCCATCCACTCTGGCCTACTTGATTGGTGCTGGTTCCATGTAAATGGACATTCTGTACCAAAGTGGTTTTCCAGACGCAATCTCTCCGGCCCAAATACGTAGCTTGCCTCTGTCAAAACAAACTCAGAGAAGGATTTCCGCCTTGAAAAAAATCAGAACAACAATATGTAAATAACACTTGGTACCAAATAAGCCACATTAAACTCAGCTCCACAGGGAAAGTCTTCAGGTCTTCATTCATTGGACTAGGCCATTCAAGCCCTCCAGCCTGTTCCATCAAACTGTTTGATTATGTCTTATCTGTATTTGAAACCTATTCATCTGTATGGTCCCACACGCCATTATATCCTTACCAACAAAAATCTATCAATCTCAGTTTGGAAATGTTCAATTGACCCCCAACCTCAATAGCTGTTTGGGGGAAGAATTCTAGATTTCCACTATCTGGTAGTTTCATGGTCACTGTTCTGGAGATCTTGTGGCTTAGTATGTCATGCTCCTGCCTCTGAACCAGAAGCCCCAGGTCCGCATTACATGAAAGGAGTGGTCATAATCAAAAGATTTGGGGGGAAGGTTGGGATCAGGCTATTGAGTTGAATGATCAGCGATGATCATAATGAATGATGGAGTAGGCTCAAAGGGTCGAATGGCCTCCTCCTCTTTTCTATGTTTCTATGATGTGGTTCAACAGCATGATAATAAGCCTGTTAATCGTTCAACGCTTCCCCACTAATCCCCAAAGGAAAGAATATGTGCGGAGATAGAAAACAAACATAGTCACAATTTACTGAGACGAGTTCCTTTAATTCCAGATTTATAAGTTAATTGAATTTAAATTCCACTAGCTGTCATGTTGGGATTTCAACATATCCCAGAACATTAGTCAGGACTTCCAAATTGGGAGGCCAGTGACATTTTCACAGCCCCCTGCTTTGTCAAGTGGTGTTTCCTGACATCATTCCTAAATGGTCTACCTCTAATTTTAAGGTTACCGCTTTCTTCTGTGCTCCTCCATCAGTTTCTATCTCTCTACCCTAAAAAATCCTTTAATCATCTGAACCACTTCAATTGGATTACGCTACTAATCCTCTATACTCAAGGCAATACAGACTAGTTCTAAGCAACTCTCCTCATAATAGAACCTTTTTAGGCTGACCTCAAATGCAAGGTCCAGTGGAACCGTGGAGTTATAGAATCATAAAATGAGACAACAAGCCATTTATTCAATCCAATCTGTGCTAGCTCTTTGAAAGAACTATTGAATCAGTCCCTGCCCCCATGCTCTTCCCCTATAATCCTGAAATGTTTTTTGTTTTCCCCTGAAGATTTTATCAAATTCCTTTTTGAAAGTTACTATTGACTCTGCTTCCATCAGCCTTTCTGGCAGTGCTTTACTGATCAAAACAATTCACTGCCTAAAACAACTACCCATCATCTCTAACCTTTGGTTGTTGTACCATCCATGTTTAAATCTCTGACCTTTGGCTCCCAATCGTTCTGGCGGTGGATATAGTTTCTCCTTATTTATTCTACCAAATGTTTGATGGTTTTGGACACCTTTAGTAAAGCTCCCTGTGAGCCTTCCATGCTTTGAGGGGAACAATTCCAGTTTCTCTAGCCTCTCCATGGACCTTAAGACCCGCACCCCTGGTATATCATTCAAAAGATCTGTACCCTCTCTAAAGTATTGACTACCTTTTTCCAAAGGACAAACAGACTTTACACACAGACACATTGCAGAAAAGACTAGAATGTTTTGTGCTCCTTCTACACGTTGGTGCACTCGGCACCAAAGCCTAATGTCCACCTTATGAGAGTGTTTGCTGCCTAAACATAGCAAGTTAATTCATTCAAATCTCCGTTGCTTTTGATCATATTGGCAACAAGAAATTAAAACAAGAACATCTGAGCTGCTGATGTGATTTCCACAGCAGGGCACTCTTGACACCATGTGACCTTTTAATGGGTACATATTATTACTAGTAATTTATGAACCATTTTGCGAGAAACTGTATGTATCTGAGGAGGGGGGGGGGGGATTAAGCAGGTATCAGCAGGTTTTTTTCAGATGGCACTGGTGTTAAACCGGTGGTCGTTGGGCAGAGATTGAGTCCATTTCAATAATAACACTGCCCTGTTGCCGTGAAGGCCACAGATAGTGATGCCACTTTCATTCAAGTTAATGGTTGTACATTTATCGTGTGCATTTTGTGTTCCTTCCCAGCTCACCTGGTGGTCATGGCCAGCAACGATGGAACTGTGAAGATTCTGGATCTGCCCTCGGGCCAGTTGCACAGTCTAGCGGGACATGAAGATGCCGTCCAATGTGTGCGGTTTGATCACAAGGGAGAGTATGTGGTGTCAGGCGGCTCTGATGGTACTGTCCGCCTCTGGACTTGAAGCCGAAGAACCTAACACTGAGTTAACATTTCCTTCAGTTTAACACGTGCCTTTGACTCTTGCTGTAATGAATCGGATTTATTTCTGTAGAAAAAAATGGGTAATATAATGGGCCCCTTCGTCTAAACTCTTGCATCTGCGGCGTGCAACTATCAACCTTGTTCAACTTCTGTCACTTAATAAACGGTTGTGTTTAAAATCGACTCGGTGTTTTTTCCAAGTAAACAATGTTGGTATTTAATCGTGTCAGTGGTGTTCATTTAAATATCAAAGCTCCATAACTATGAATTGTTCGTGTCTGTGTTATTTGCAAGGAGCTGGATTAATTGCCGCAAAAACAGTTAACCCAGCGTTGATAGAGTCATCCAGACTGGAAACGTTAGCTCCCTTCTCCCCTCCACTGATGCTGTCAGACCTGCTGAGATTGCCCAGTATTTTCTGTTTTCATTTCAGATTCCAGCATCCGCAGTAATTTGCTTTTATCTTTAACCTAGCCTTGTTGCTCTGCTAGCTGGTATTGGGATACTCCAAGTTACCCTCCCTGAAAGGGGCCTGAGGCAGATTCAATATCAGCTTCCAGCAGATAGTTGGATAAAATAATTGGAGGAGAGGAAATCGGGAAAGAACAGGGGCGTTGGACTAGCCCCGGCACGATGGGCCGAGTGGCGCTTGCAAGATCCAATAATAAATCCGCCCCATTGGAATTGTTTGGGGTCACTGCAGAAGCCGCAGTGTCCCAGTGTTTGGTATGTTCTGTGTGTTACAGCGCTGCATTTGCACTGACCCTGACCTGTGCGCTCTGTGTTGGGGGGGGGGGGGGGGGGGTAACTATCCCTCAGTCTCCCCCCCCCCACCCCGCCAGCCAGCCCCCACCCCCTTCCGACCGAGATATGCAGTTGCTTGCTTGACAATGACGCCTAATGACAAAGCCAACGTACTGCATGCCTGCAAACCTCGTGGCCGCTGTCCCTCTTCCAGGGAGTATCAGCCAAGCGAGCAACATGACCTGGAGTGGAGTGGATAACTGCGAGCTGCAGCCCAGTGAGAGCGGGGGAGCTGCAGGGAGGGGGTCACAGTTCCTCCCCGGGCCAGGACACTCACACCTCATGTAGACAGGCTGCAGTGCCGAAAGCAAAACATTTGAACCATTTTCCAGAGGCGAGGAGCAGCTTCAAATTGTGAACAGAAATAAGCAACGCCTCGCTCAGCAGCCAGTGAGGGGCTCCAGCCGGGGTAGTGAAGGGGCTCCAGCCGGGGTAGTGAGGGGGCTCCAGTCTGGGTAGTGAGGGGGCTCCAGCTAGGGTAGTGAGGGAGCTCCAGCCGGGGTAGTGAAGGGGCTCCAGCCGGGGTAGTGAAGGGGCTCCAGCCGAGGTAGTGAGGGGGCTCCAGCCGGGGTAGTGAAGGGCTCCAGCCGGAGTAGTGAAGGGGCTCCAGCCGGGGTAGTGAGGGGGCTCCAGCCGGGGTAGTGAGGAGCTCCAGTCGGGATAGTGAGAGAGCTCCAGCCGGGATAGTTAGGGAGCTCCAGCCGGGATAGTGAGGGAGCTCCAGCCGGGGTAGTGAGGAGCTCCAGCCGGGTTGGTGAGGGGCTCCAGCCGGGGTAGTAAGGGAGTTATTGAGGGGTTCCAGCCGGGTGTAGGATGGGGCTCTCTCCCTTGCCGCGGGGAGTCTGTTTGCAGTGAGACATTTGCGGGCGGTGCAGGCAGGGTCCCGGGTCTGGATCATCAACAACAGAGTGGGGAGAGCTGTCCGCGGTGCTGTCCAGGGTCCTGTCCGTGGTGCTGTCTACCGACCTGTCCGCGGTGCTGTCCACCGACCTGTCCGTGGTGCTGTCCAGGGTCCTGTCCGCGGTGCTGTCCACCGACCTGTCTGCGGTGCTGTCCGCGGTGCTGAAACTGCATTCCAGGCTGCAGTCAGTGAAGGTGATGCTCAGTGAGTGTGGACACTTGGAGGGATTGCGAGCAGGAGGGATCGGGAGCTGCTGACATGCAGGATCTGCCAGACACCCAGGTGGGTTCCGCACCGCTTTCCCCACACTCTCGCCACAAGGCGGCTTCTCTCGGTTCTACCCTCACTTGCCACCGAGCCTTTGAGACGGGCAACTTTCTATTATTTTACCGGGCTGGCCATTCCCGCTGGGGTGAAGTGCGGGGGGGGGGGGGGGGATATGTACTTCCCGAGCTCCCGCTCCGCCACTCTCCTCCTGCCTTCATTGAAGATGCGCTTTGCGTAAACAAGTGTCAACTGAGCACAAATCATCTTGCGAGAGACCGTCGCGATCATAGTTTATTGGGACCAGGTACAGTCTCCCCCACACACCCACATTGTCACAGAATTGCACTGAGCTCTAACCCTCCTGTGGGCTGCATGCTCCCATTACCTGATCCAGGCCAATGCTATTCACCCGCACACAAGTTGCCAGACGAAAATGCGGCAATGTGTGCAACTGGTGTCAATGTTGCTCCCATTCCCGGGCTTCCCGTTCTGTGGAGAGAGCTCATGTCCAGGAACTGATCCCAAACACCATCTACACCCATCTCCCAAGTCACCTTGTCCTTGCTTCCCTCGCCAGCCTGGCTTGTCGTGAATATTGCGGAGCTGGAAAGCAGCCTGCTCTCGGTGTAATTCTGAATCCCGGAAGACCGCAGGTCCTGCCACTTTCCAAGGAGAATGAGACTCCGCGCCAGAGCAGGAGGTCACTCTGTCTCGCTGCACCGCACGCCCGATTTCTTTTGTTTTAAATGTAAAGTTTGACCTGTTTGCCCTGCTGCATAATGCGCTAGTGTTCTCGGGTGAAAGTTTCCCTGTACTTCGCCTTTGATGTGTGTGTGTGTTCGAGATGCAGCTACTTTGGTGTCAGCCTGGGTTCAGGGGGCAGCACTGGGTGTCTGGGAGCTGCAAGGTTGTGGGTTCAAGACCCATTGCAGAGACTTAAACACACAGCCCAGCACAGCGCTGAGGGGGTGCTGCACATTGGTCTTCTCGGGTGGATTTAAAAGATAGCATTATTCGGGAAAGAGCGCTTGTTTCTGCCGCCGACACCGAAATCGGGTGCTTGACTGAGAGCTTGCTGAGGATTGGCAGGTCACCGCTGTCCCTGCAGCTTCACAAAGTACTTGAGGAAGGTGCGCTGGGTTATGGCGAAAGGCGGTATTCAAAGACAAGTCTTTCTTTAAACTTGTTATTCTACCATGTGTTTTGCAGTGTGGAATCGATGGGCAGCTGTAGCCCGGTGCAGAGCACGAGCTGATGGCCAGGCAGAGGCATTTGTGGACTATGGCTCCTGGACTTGCTGCGGGGTGTGTCCTCCTGCTCCTCCTCAGCCCGGCTGCAGCCCACCAGGAGGATGAGCTGGGGGCTGACAACACCCTGGGGCTGGCCAACAACGACCTGGACTTCGACGACTATCGAGGCAAGGGCTGCGTGGACGACAGTGGTTTTGTGTACAAGCTGGGCGAGCGCTTTTTCCCCGGCCACTCGAACTGCCCGTGTGTTTGCACCGAGGACGGCCCAGTGTGCGAACAGCCCGAATGCCCCAAAATCCACCCCAAGTGCAGCAAGGTGGAACACAACGGCTGCTGTCCCGAGTGCAAAGAGGTGAAAAACTTTTGCGAATATCGGGCGAAAACCTACAAAGTGCTAGAAGAATTCAAGGTAGGAGCATTGCAACGCCAACACAGCTGTGTACACCATTCCACATCTGCCGTCACTCCAGAGCTTAAAGGCAGATGTGAGTGCAAACACTGATCCCAGTGTAGAGAGGGTGCATTATCTTCCCAAAGTGGCCCACTGCAACATGAAGGATTCTCTAGCTGTACTTAATCCCGAGAATGTAATATCTCCGCGCCCTGGGCACCCAGAGGAAACGGTGGCAGATTGGTCGATTTTCTTAAATGGCATTACACAAATTAAACCGGCCATGAATCAGATTGAGTGGGCAGCAGAACAGTAAGGAAGCCAAATGACTTGGTGTTAGGAAGCGAGTCCCAACCGCTAAGTGATCCGGAGTTATTTTAAAGGAACACCGCCCGCCAGATATTTATTTATTTCTCTGCTGATTTATTTTAATTTGGGGCGGCAAAGGTGGTGGGTGCTGTTAAGTGTGCTGTAATGTGAGTGTGTGTCTCCACTTGGGCGGCAGTGTGCAGTCTGAGGATCTGAGTTAAACGCCAACCTGTGTGGTTCTTTCAGCCGTCCCCCTGTGAATGGTGTCGGTGCGAGGCGAGCAGTGAGGTGCACTGTGTGGTGGCGGACTGTGCCGTGCCCGAGTGCGTCAACCCGGTGTATGAGCCCGAGCAGTGCTGCCCCGTGTGTAAGAACGGTAAGGAGCTGTGAACCGAGACTAACTCTTCCTATCCCCCTCCTCGGGCCACTCACTCAGTCAGCAGCAGGGGCTTTTATTTCAGAAAATTAAATAATTCCACATTTCCATAAGATTCACATTGCAACACTTGTCAGGCGGTTTTTGTCACCTGTCCGGGAGGTGAGAGTCAGAACTAACCCCCATAGCCATTCTAATCCGCTTTCTTTCACCGCCCCGCTTCCCGCTTCGGGGGAATTATAATTGTGGCGTATTTCCAAAGCGGATGGTACAATTAGGAAGGAACTCAGGCACCAAGTAAATTGCAAGGAACACATTAAAGTGCAGATGAAGGAGGAAACTGGAGACATCAGGAAGGACACACGAGCAGGAGGAGCCCCTTCAGCCGTTTGGGCCCAAACATTCTGAGGTGAGGAGTTCAGAGATGGCGAGATGCCCCCACCTCCTCAGTGGACACCGATGTGTGATTAGCCCAAGCCTGTCTGCTCATTATTCATTTCAACTTGCAGCCAGTGCTGAGAGAGCTGCTGGTTCACAGGGGGCCTGAGCAGAGAACCAATAATGTGGATGGTTCGGACCAGCTCAAGCCAGCCCACAACACCTTAAAGGAAAGGGAGGGTGTGGTGGGGTGGGTGGTGAGGTGCCTTGAGGCGGGAGCTTGTACTCAGAATCGTGCAGGAAGTGACTCCAACCCCAGCAACATTGAATAATGGCACAGCTGGGGAGAAATGAAAATGAAAATTAAATGAAAATTGCTTATTCTCACAAGTAGGCTTCAAATGAAGTTACTGTGAAAAGCCCCTAGTCGCCACATTCCAGCGCCTGTTTGGGTAGGCTGTTACAGCAGGCTCCAAGGTTTTTGGATGCTGTATTGGTTAACTTGATGGAGGAAGTGCAGAGGAGGAGAGCTGTTCTATATGTACAGGGAGAACAGGTGGTCATCCATCCTCAAGTCGGAGCAGATGTCTCCGGGGCCTCACGGTAGCATGGTGGTTAGCATCAATGCTTCACAGCTCCAGGGTCCCAGGTTCGATTCCCGGCTGGGTCACTGTCTGTGTGGAGTCTGCACGTCCTCCCCGTGTGTGCGTGGGTTTCCTCCGGGTGCTCCGGTTTCCTCCCACAGTCCAAAGATGTGCGGGTTAGGTGGATTGGCCATGCTAAATTGCCCGTAGTGTAAGGTTAATGGGGGGATTGTTGGGTTACGGGTATACGGGTTACGTGGGTTTAAAGTAGGGTGATCATTGTTCGGCACAACATCGAGGGCCGAAGGGCCTGTTCTGTGCTGTACTGTTCTATGTTCTATGTCAGTGAAGGTGAATACCAGCGGTGAATGAAAGCGGACTGTAAAAGCTTTTGTAAATATATTAAAAGAAAAAGATGGGGCAGTACAGTGGCGCAGTGGTTAGCACTGCTGCCTCATAGCACCGAGGTCCCAGGTTCGATCCCGGCCCTGGGTCACTGCCCGTGTGGGGTTTGCACATTCTCCCAGTGTCTGTGTGGCTCTCACCTCTACAATTAAAGATGTGCAGGGTAGGTGAATTGGTCATGCTAAATTACCCCTTAATTGGGAAAAAAAAAGTGGATACTTAAAAAAAAAATTTAAGTGAAAAAAAAGGAAAAGGATGAGTGAAATAGGTAGATGACAGTCTGAAACGGGAGAATTTCTAATCGTAAATAAGGAAATGGCAGAGCAATTAAACAATGACTTTAGCCCTGTCTTCACAGAGGACGACATAAATAATTCCCCAGAAATGCTGAGGAAGTGAAGGAAATTCACATAACTAGAAAAATAGTAAGAAGTCTTACAACACCAGGTTAAAGTCCAACATGTTTGTTTCAAACACTAGCTTTCGGAGCACTGCTTCTTCCCCATTCACCTGAGGACTTTAACCTGGTGTTGTAAGACTTCTTACTGTGCTCACCCCAGTCCAACGCCGGTATCTCCACATCATAGAAAAATAGTGCTGCAGAAATTAGTGGAACAAAGCCGATACATCCCGAGGGTCTGATTCTCTCCATCCCAGAGTACTAAAGTAGGTGGCCATGGAAATCTTGTCATCTTCCAAAATTCTGTAGACTGTTGACCAGCCAGACAAATTGGAGGGTGGCAAATGAAACCCTGCTATTTAAAAAAAGAGAAAGGGATAAAACAGGGAAATACAGTTAACCCAACTTCAGTGGTAGGAAAAATATGCAATAACTGGACACATGGAAAATATCAACGGGATTATATAAAGTCAACATGGATTTATAAAGGGAAGTCACGTTTGACAAACCTACTGGAGTTTTTTAACAATGTAACTAGTAGAATAGATATTGATGAACCAATGGGTGTGGTGTATTTGAATTTTCAGAAAGATTTTGAGAAAGTCCCACATAAGAAGCCAGTGGCAAAATTAAAGTGTTGGGGTTGGAGGTTCGATATTGGCATGGATTGAGAATTGGTTAGCAGGGAGGAAAGAATAGGAATGAATGGGCCTTTTTTGAAGTGGCAGGCGGTGACTAGTTGGGTCCCGCAGGGATCAGTGCTTGGGTCCCAGCTATTCACAACATACATCGATGACTTAGATGAGGGGACCAAATGTATATTTCCAAGTTTGCCGATGATACAAAACTGAGTGGGAATGTGAGTGTTGAGGAGGGCGTTTAGCGGCTTCAGGGTGATTTAGACGAGGTGAATGAGTGTACAAACACATGGCAGTTCAGTATATTGTGGATAAATGTGATGTTTCCACTTCGGATGGAAAAACAGAATGGCACAGTATTATTTATATGGCGATAGATCAGAAAATGTTGACGTTCAAAGGGACCTGGGTGTCCTTTTACACCAGTCACTGAAAGGAAGAATGCAGGTGCAGTTAGGAAGGCAAATGGTATATTGGCTGTCATAGCACGAGGACTTGAGTACATGAACAAGGATGTCTTACTGCAGTTGTACAGGGCCTTGGTGAGACCACACTGGGAATATGTTGTGTACTTTTGGTCTCCTTAACTAAGAAAGGATATACTTGTCACAGAGGATGCACAGCGGAGGTTCACCAGACTGATCCTAGGATGATAGGATTATTTTACAAGGAGAGATTGAGTCAACTGGGCTTGTATTCACGGGAATTGATAAGAAAAGAGGGGATTTAATTGAAACGTATAAGTCCTGACAGAGCTGGACAGACTGCATACAGGGATGTTGTTTCCTCGCGCTGGGGGTCTGGCTCACAGACTCAGGATACGGGGTCGGCCATTTAGGACTGAGATGAGGAGAAACATCTTCACTCAGATAGTGTTGAAGCTGTGGAATTCTCTACCACAGAAGGCTGTGGAGGCCAACTCATTTAATATATTTAAGAAGGAAATAGATTACACTCTCAAGGTATCATGGGGTATTGGGAGAGCGCGGGAGTGTGGTGGTGAGATAGAGGCTGAAATTCTCTGGCCATTCGTTGGTGGCAGGGTTCAATGATTCCGCCCCCCCCCCCCCCCCCCCCCAGCAGCACACCCCTCCCTGTGGGTTTCCCTGTGGTGTGGGAGTGGCTTCAATTGGAATTCCCATTGACAGTGGTGGGAGCAGAAAATCCCGCTGCCAGCAAACGGCGCACTGCCTCCCGCCACTGAGAAACACGCTGCTCGGGGGCCGGAGAATGCCACCCAGAGGATCAGAATTTATTTCTTGAATGGCGGAACAGGTTGAAAGGGCAGAATGGACTACTCCTACTATTTTCTATGTTTCCGTGAGCCAAGTCCTAGATGCAGTGCCGTCAGAGGATCCATGACCTCACAAAATGGTCTGGTCAGCAAATACATCTTCAAATGCTGTATCCCACCAATGGCACCTCAATGCACCACAATTCCATCACTCATCTGCCAACAATTTCAATCAATCACAGCTCATACAGGCCCTTCGAACCTGCTCTGCCATTCAACACGATCTTGACTGATCTGTTATGGCCTCAGATACACTTTCTACCTCCATCCATAACCCTTGGCTCCCTTGCAGATTTAAACGCCGTCCAACTCAGTATTGAATACACTCAGTGGCCCAGCCTCCACTGCTGTTTGGGGTTGAGAATTCCATAGATTAGCAACCGCCTGAGGGAAGAAATTCCTCCTCATCTCTGATTTAAGCAGGAATTCCTTTTTCTGAAATTGTGCCCCAGAGTTCTTGATTTTCCTGCACATGAGGAAACTTCCTTTCGACATCTACACTGTCAAACGTCCTCAGAATCCTATTTGTTTCAACAAGATCACCTCTCAGTCTGCTAAATTCCAATGGGAATATGCCCAGCCTGCTCAAATATTCCTGCTGAGACAATCCCATCATCCCACAGAGCAACTTAGTGAACTTTCTCTGAACTGTCTCTGATGCAAGTATATTGTGATGACGTCACACCCAGCTCTCACAGCTTGCACACACTGCCAGCTATTCAACCTTGATAGCAACATCAGTCAAGCATATTGCACAAAATTTGCTGACACGCTTTCCGTTCTCTTGGAGGAAAAGGTGATACGCAATCAGGCAGCAGGAGCTAACCAGAGGGAGACAGGCATGCCTGAATGCAGAATCCCAATGGAGGAGATGATGCTGGCTATTATTGGGAAGCCCTTTACCGAGAGTGTGACCCGTGGCAGGGCTGAAACAATCAAAGATGCCAGTATCCTCACACCGAGTCCTCCTCCTCACATTTCACATCCGCCTCATCCCACAATCTCTTCTGATTCACAAACTCGAGATGGTGTAAGCATGCACCTCTTACTTTTCCTTCCATTCCTGCACCCCAGCATTAACCTTGTGCCTTTCTGCTTTCAGACACTCAAGGTGTGCAACCTAGTGGAGCAGCAGGAAGAGAGATATGATGATGGCACTCCATCGCTCAATTTCACAGCATAGCCACAGGCTCAGATACTGACACTAATTTGAAAGATTGCACCAGGGTGAATCTTCACACAGTGAGAAACTGGGTAAGAGTGCACTGTAGCTAGAGCAGAGGGCAAAGGTAATGCAGGTGCCAACTCAACGGAGGACAATGTCACACATGAGTTACATTTCAGAGAACTCAAATGAGGACTTCAGTGCGGCAGCATTACAGAAGAAGGTTAACAGGTATGCACCACAAAATGTATGGTGCATCAGAAAACCTGCCAGGAAGCTACGGTCATTGTCAAAGAACATGGAGAATTCTGCGGCCAACTTGGTGCAGGGCACAGCATTTGGAACCCATTTTTTCCACCACGGGTATAGTGGCCAACCCTGCGTGCACATTTTTGGACCCAATCATGATGCAGAGTCTAAGTGCTAATGTTGCAGCCTCTATTTTAGCACAAGCAGCATCTACTCAGTGTCCAAGTGTGGCAGTGGAAGCTCAGACAGCTGTCATGCAAGGTCACGCTGCTGCTGTTATTCCTGTGGATTACATTGTGCAAAGAGGATGTGTAATCTCTCACAGCAATCTGTGCTCCAGGAGGTTACTAGGATTACTGAGGCACCAAGGAGGTGGCAATGGCTCCATGAATCTGCGGTCCACTCTAAAGTTGACAGCATTTGACACCTCACCCCTGCCACTCCACCAGTGCCCTCATTAGCAGCCAACCCAGTCTGAGCCTACACTGAGATGGTGCTATGTGCAGCTGGGCCTTCTCAAGACAGAGCTGCTCGAGGTCATTCTCAAGACAGTCTGACAGTTCTTCCATTGAAAGACAGCATCCTTCCATGAGCCGTGTTCCAAAGATCCTCCTCCCCTCCATTCCCCGGTTCCTCGGCTGACCACTGTCTAGCCTCTACAAGGGCTATCCCCTCAGAACACCATGGATGTTGCACTCACTCTACCAAGTACTGCAGGGCTCCTCGAGAGTGGTCTAGGCAACAGAAATGTTGTTTAAGCAAGACAATAGTCAACACAATCACATTCCTTGTAGTAGCATGGATTTCATGTGGTCAGCAAATCATCCATGATGTGCGGCAGCCACACTTTAGTTTGGAACTGTAACATCACAGAATTGTTATGGCGCAGAAAGAGACCGTTTGGCTCATCGTGTCTGCACTGGCTATCCAGACGAGTATTTTGACTTAGTGCCATTCTCCTGCCTTTTTCCCGTACCCCTGCACATCGTTTCTATTCAAGTAATCATCTAATGCCCTCTTGAATGCCTCCATTGAATCTACCTCCACCACACATCCAGGCAGTGCATTCCTGACCCCAACCACTCCACGTGTGAAAAAGTTTTTTCTCGCATCACAATTGCTTCTTTTGCAAATCACCTTACATCTGTGACCTCTCATTCTTGATCCTTTTACGAGCAGGAACTGTCTCTCCCATTCTACTCTCTCCAGCCCTCTCATGGTTTTGAACATTGCTACCAAATCTCCTCTCAACCTTCCTCTCTCCAAGGAGAACAGTCCCAACCTCTCCAATCTATCCTCATAACTGAAGTTTCCATCCTAGGAAACATTGTTGTAAACCTCTTCTTCACTCTCTCCAATGCATTCACATCCTTCCTATAGTGTGATGCCAATATTCCAGCTGAGGTCAAACTAGTGTCTTGTATAAATTCAGCATAACCTCCTTGCTCTTGTACTCTATGCCGCTATTAATAAAACCCAGAATACTACATGCTTTATTGACTGCTCTGTATCTGTCTTGCCACCATCAATGATCTGTATACATATCTGTACCCCTTTTTTTATATTGTCCCTCTATGCTTTCCTACCAAAATGTATCACCTCACCCTACTCTGTATTGAACTTCATCTGCCACCTATCTGCCCATTCCTTGTCTATGTCCATTTGAAGTTCTACGCTGTTCAGTTTGCAACACTTCCAAGTTTTGTGTCACCTGCAAACTTTGAAATTGTCTCCTGCACACCAAGGTCTAGATCATTAATATATATCAGGAAAAGCAAAGGTCCCAATACTGAATGCTGGGGAACACCACTCTAAACTTATCTCCAGCCTGAACGATATCTGTTGACGATTCCAATCTGCTTCCCATTATTCAATTAATTTTGTATCCACATTTCTACTGCCCCTATTGTTCCATGAGCTGTAGCTTTTCTCACAAGTCTGTTGTGTGGCCCTGCATTGAATGCCTTCTGAAAGTCCATGTGCACTATATCAACAACATTATCATCATCAACATTTGTTATTACCTCCTCAAAATACCTCAGCAAGTTAGTTAAATAAATTAGAGGGCACTGGGAAAACCCAGCAGGTCTGCCAGCATCTATTGGGAACATCTATTATCTCCTGATAGATGCTGGTGGACCTGCTGAGTTTTTCCATGTCCTCTGTTCTTGTTTCAGATTCCAGTATCTGTAGAATTGTGCTTATTTTAGTTAAACATGATTTCCCCTTTAAAAATTGTCTGGCTCTTCCTAATCAACCCATATTTTTCCACGTGACTACTAATTCTATCCCAAATAATTATTTCTAGAAGCTTGCCCACCACTGATGTTAAACTAATATAATTTGTCAGGGTCTATATTCCATAGAGCTTTGAAGAATGGAGGATGACCTCATTGAAATTGACGAATTTCCTACCGAGTGTGACAGAGTAGATAAGATGTTTCCCCTGGCTAAAATCAGGGCACATAATCTAAGGACAAATGGCAGACCATTGAGATGAGGAGGAATTTCTTCATTCAGAGGGTGGTAAATCTTTGGAAATCTCTACCCCAGAGGATTGTGAAGCTCAGTTATGGAATATATTCAAGACTGAAATTGATACATTTCTGGAGACCAATAATATCAAGAAATTTGGAAATTGTGTGGAAATGTGGTATTGAAGTAGATGATCAACCATGACCAAATTGAATGGCGGAACAGGTTTGATGGGTTAAATGGCCTATTCCTGTTCCTCTGTTCCTAGCATTGAGTAGAGAGCCTCAGTGACCTCCATTACACACAACAGTGGACAATGAACTGTACAATGTTGTAAATGCTTGCAGTTCTAGCCTGAAAGACACCATAAAAGTTCAGCTCCACAGTCACTTTTGCAGACAGTGGCGATGTGGTCCTTGACCTGCTGTGAGGTTGGAGTTGTGACTGCAGAAGGTGGATTCATCTATACTGAAACACAGATGTCTCAAGTATTGTTGCTCACTGAGCTTTAGGTAGAGAATCACTCCCTGAATATCCTGGGAGAATATGGCCCCCTGCTGAGAATCCTTCACCTCCGCCCTCTTCCAGCAACTTGGCCTGATCTGCTCATTCTTCAAGTCATGTTGTATTCCAGGGCAGTGCCTACTAATGTACCCAGGTCTAAGAGCAACTGCTTTGTGTAGGAGCCTTGGAGTCAGTAAAAGCTCATTCAATAGCTGCCACACCACTTTTGCAA
This sequence comes from Scyliorhinus canicula, assembly GCF_902713615.1. Taxonomy (NCBI): domain Eukaryota; kingdom Metazoa; phylum Chordata; class Chondrichthyes; order Carcharhiniformes; family Scyliorhinidae; genus Scyliorhinus; species Scyliorhinus canicula. The sequence goes on from NC_052147.1 coordinate 138,200,592, forward strand.
CTTTAAAAAACTATACAAATGCTTCTAGAGTTGAGGCAACAGCCAGAAGAAATCAACCTGTAAGTAGCTGATGATCCCTTTAAAGGAGTGCGGGTGGAGGATCCTTCTGTTTCTGGCCGTGCCTTCAGCTATGCAAGGCGAAGGAAAGACACTGAACTCTAATACGGCAATCCCAGCATGAAATTACACTGACATTGTACGCCCAGCATACTATCTCATTGCATATGTGGCAACACCTACAATAATATGGCATCGTCTGAGACTTAGCCCCAAAATTGAGCTGAGTGCTGTGCATGCCTTTATTGAGATCTAAGGCCACTCACAGAGCATAAAAAACAGCCAAAATCAATCCTAATTTTTTTGGTTGCTTAAGAGGAACTCTATCAGGAACGGTATCCGTCCACAGGAACTGCTGTTTTAAACCATTGCAACACTGACGTAAACAAGCATAGAGTCAATCTACTTGAGTGTTTTGCACCGTCAATCATAGTTCGCCCACTGTTTACAATCCCAGCGTGGAAAAGAAAATCAACCAACCTCAAGGTTTCTGCCAGAATGTTCATAATCACATTTAACAATACAGAGCCTGCACCGGTGGGTACTGAATAAAACATGTATTGAAATTGACTAATGAGGCACAGTATGCATTTCTTTGACCCAATCATTGTTAAACAAGACCATTCAGGGGTGATGTTAGGCAGCACTCTTTCATACGGAGTAATGAAAATCTGGAACTCTCTTCCCTACAAAGCTGTCGAGCCTGGAAGTTAATTGAAAATTTTAAGACTGTGGCCGATAGATTCTTCTTAGGTAAGGGTAAGAGATGTGTAAGCAAGGCAGGCCGATTGTGTTTAAGTTATTAAGTTATTAATCAGCCATGTTCTAGTTGAATAGCAGAACCAGGGGCTGAATGGCCTATTATTGTTCCTAAGGTATGAATAACCTGGCCCATTAACCTATCCAGGACTTTTCAAATAAAATGCATTTCCCCTCCATACTACTTTTTAATTGCTTCAGCAGCTCAGGCCTGGTACTTTTGGGATAAAAATTGTGAGGTATTATGCAGACTGCTACAAGCAGTTTACTTACTTACACATATCCTACAATAAAACGAGTCGATATTTATAAATAATCCGCCTGATGCAATGTACTATTTATAGATTGCAGTTCTTTATCTGCAGTTAACATTTCAAGTTTGTTTATTTGTTTTATTTCACCATACTACATTTGTCACTACTTTGGCCTCAGTATCTTTTCCATATACAGTTTGTTGATTTGTGCCAAGTTACTTGTAAACTTTGGAAATTGTGACAACGTTGCTGCTGCATTACCCACCTTTCCATTTTGTCTGGGCTCTAAACCCATCTATTTCATCCCTGCACCTCCCTGCCTCTCCACCTTCCTCTCTTCCTTTATTATGCTCTTAAAAACCTACTGCTATAATACTTGGAGAGACCAATAACTTTTAAAGACAGACATAAATTTCTGCAAAGAAATGCATAATATTTCATATGTTAATACATTTACTGCAACAAACCAACTAAAATCAACACAACTAAACACTACTAGTAAGCAACCAATATGCTGAACTGTAGAAGAGGTACTCTCCAGTAACTTGTTAACATAACCAAAACCTCACGCCACATTTGCACATTAGGACTCTCAGTAGAGACGCAGGTTTGTATTTAAAATTTCAAACAAATGCCTCCCGGCAATTCAACCGGCTCTATTTCTGTGTCTCAGCTGGACAAATCTTCCAGTATCCTTTTAAACACAGTTCTGCTCACGCATTCCTTCTGAGCATACTTGAATGGATTTCCAGCAGCAAGGCACCCACTAGTGATTCTTTGGCCTTCAACTGTCCACAACAAACTTTGTTCCTTTGGACATGGCTTCCATCCTCAACGTGTCTTCGCTTGGTGATTGACACAGCAGCACCGGCTTTCAGTTGGTTCAGTGAGATTTTGAGTCTGCAAGCAGCAAGGCCAGCTGCTTCGCCCTTTGTATCCAGGTGTTAAAGTTAGCATCTGATTTTCAATTGGGCTTGACCTCCCGGCTCCCCCCCCCCAACCCATGGCATTCCCATTTGGGCCTTTCACCAAGCAGAGACCAGCAACATTTCACAACATCTCCCCTCCCATTCCGTTCCAGTGCAATCTGTTTGACCTTATATTAAAAGAGACAGTTTAAAACATAACTATCTGGTTAGTACTGCTGCCTCACAGCGCTGAGGACCCAGGTTCAATCCCGGCCTCAGGTCACTGTCCATGTGGAGTTTGCACATTCTCCCCTTGTTTGCATGGGTCTCAACCCAACAACCCAAAAGATTGTTCGCAGTCGGTGGATTGGACACACTAATTTGCTCCTTAATTGGGAAAAAAAGAGAATTGGATACTCTAAATTTATTTTAAAATTAAAAAAATAAATAAAACATAACATTTCACATGTTTGACACTACCTCTTTGACCAAGGCTTTGGTCACCTTTCCTGATATCTCTGCTCCTGTAGTTTGGCACCAGATTTTGTCAGGTGGTAACCTGTGAAGCACCTTTTACTACATTAAAGGTGCTTTATAAATGCAAGTTGTTGTTGTTATGTGGTGACAATGAGTATAATTTTTCCAAGACAATATGACTACTAGATAAATGTTTGCATAGTTTTGCTGAATATTGGGAGATTCGGGTCCAAGATAGTCGAGGTACGTGCACAGTGATGGTGAACTCTGCATTAGCAAAAGGTACATATCAAGTATGGAAATCAGACCCGGTTTATTTCTCAACTTGTGTTAGATTTTTATTTCATGTGTTATTGAGAATTTGCTGTGTCATAAAACACCTTCCAAGTTTTTAATTCTTTCATGGAATGTCAGCATCACTGACAAGGCCAGCATTTTTTGCCCATCTCTAATTGCCGTTGAGCTCAGTTGCTTGTTTACAGTCACATATAGGCCAGACCAGGTTAGGGCAGCAGATTTCCTTCTCTAACGGATATTAGTTAACCAGATAGGTCAGTTTGGCAATCAAGGTCACCATTTGTTATTGCCTGAAATCAAATGCCACCAGCTGCCGTGGTGGGATTTGAACCCATGTCCCCAGAGCATTATCCTGAGTCTCTGGGTTACTAATTGAGTGATGTTCCCACTATGCCGCCATCTCCTCTGGTCTCCCATTGATTATTTCGCCCAGCAGCAGTCTGTGCTTTAGGCCTATCATTATGAACATTTTAATATAAGTCACAGGGCATGAATTGGGTGGATTGCTGCTTGTACACCACCAGCCACCCACCAGTTTGCAAAGCTAACATTGTGCCAGATCCTATCAGTTTGACAATGGGTGGATTAGGTTAAAGTTGCCCAGAGGTGCTCATACTTTACAAGTCAAAATCAGGCCTGTGCTGAGATTTTCTTCCTTGCTGCAGAGGCTCTCAAAGATGCTCAGTTCATTGCATCTTTCTTATTGCGTCACCGACCAACTCAGTGACCTCAAACATTTATCCAAACAAATTATGTGCAGGTGAAGGTGCCTCCTTGCTCATTCTTCCAAAATGAGCACAAAGCACCTGTCTTGTCACAGTTTGGCTTCTGATCGCCTGAATCGCAGCCACCTGATGAATTCATAGTTACCAGATTGAGCCCAAATGCGGTGAAATCAGATCCGATCAAAGGTTTATGAAAGCCATGTTCAGACCCCTTATTTGTAGATGAAGGTTTGTTGTCATTATTTAGGATGTACTCTCCATTGAAAATGTTCATTGTTATAAGCAAAGTAAACCTTTCTCCTTGGTGGAGGGCTCAATGACCAGGGGGAATAGATTTAAGGTAAGGAGCAGGATGTTTGGAGGGGATGTGAGGAAATACGTTTTTACCCAGAGGGTGGTGGGAGTCTGGTAAGGTGTTGGAGGTAGAGACCCTCATAACATTTAAGAAGTATTTCAATGTGCACTTGCGATCCCAAGGCGCACAAGGCTATCGGCCAAGTTTTGGGAAACAGGATTAGAATAGTTAGGTGGTTATTTTTGACCGGCACAGTCTCGATGGGCTGAAGAGCCTTTTTGTGCTGTATGCCTCTATAAATCTCAATAACTCTGATTTCTGCATCCAGCAGAACTTGGTGACAGGCAGTGGCAATCATTACTTGGATTTCAATTGCATGAATGTAAAGTGCAACCTGGTCTGCTGCACTTTGGCAAAATGCTTACAGTGTTTCAGTGTCAAAACGCACAATACCCTTCATTTGCTGTATCAGTGACGTCCCATTTTCTACTTCCCAACATTAGATTTTTTAACCCGGTACTAATGGTTATGCCAATTCACTTAATTAAAGTGGTGGGAGGGTCAGTAACTAGAGGATTCCAATTTAAAATAATTGCCAAAAGAAGTGGGGCATGAAGATAAGATTTTCTTTGTTTACTTAGTGAGTTGTTGTGATCTGGAATGTACTGACTGTGTGAAGTTTGCACTTTCTCCCCGTGTCGGCATTGGATTCCTCCGGGTACTCCGGTTTCCTCCCACAGTCCAAAGATGTGCAGGTTAGGTGGATTGGCCATGCTAAATTACCCCTTCATGTCCAAAAGGTTGATTGGATTACTGAGTTACAAGGATAGGTTTGGAGCGTGGGCCTCGATAAGGTGCTTTTTCAGAGGGTCGGTGCAGTCTCGATGAACAGAATGGCCTCCTTCTGCACTATTGGATGTCTATGATTTTATGAAGCAGATGTTGCAGAAAATTTCAAATGGAATTGGATTTTTGTTTAAAGTAAAAATTTGCAGGGCTCCGAGGAAACCATAGGGGAGTGGAGCTTGGAAAGATCAGGCAGACACATGATGGAAGAAATGGCCTCCCACTGGACAACATTAGAACATTAGAACATTACAGCGCAGTACAGGCCCTTCAGCCCTCGATGTTGCACCAACCTGTGAAACCAATCTAAAGCCCATCTACACTATTCCCTTATCATCCATATGTCTATCCAATGACCATTTAAATGCCCTTAATGTTGGCAAGTCCACTACTGTTGCAGGCAGGGCATTCCACGCCCTTACTACTCTCTGAGTAAAGAACCTACCTCTGACATCTGCCCTATATCTATCACCCCTCATTTAAAGCTAAGTCCCCTCATGCTAGCCATCACCATCTGAGGAAAAAGGCTCTCACTGTCCACCCGATGTAATCCTCTGATCATCTTGTATGCCTCTATTAAGTCACCTCTTAACCTTCTTATCTCTAACAAAAACAGCCTCAAGTCCTTAAGCTTTTCCTCATAAGTCTTCCCTCCATACCAGGCAACATCCTGGCAAATCTCCTCTGCACCCTTTCCAATGCTTCCACATCCTTCCTATAATGCGGCGACCAGAACTGCACGCAATACTTCAAATGCAGCCAAACCAGAGTTTTGTACAGCTGCAACATGACCTCATGGTTCCAAAACTCAATCCCTCTACCAATAAAAGCTAACACACCGTACGCCTTCTTAACAACCCTATCAACCTGGGTGGCAACTTTCAGGGATCTATGTACATGGACACCGAGATCTCTCTGCTCATCCACACTACCAAGAATCTTACCACTAGCCCAGTACTCTGTATTCCTGTTACTCCTTCCAAAATGAATCATCTCACACTTTTCTGCATTAAACTCCATTTGCCACTTCTCAGCCCATAATTCTATGTTTAAGACATATCATGGAGACATAATTAACACAAGTCTTTCCTTAACTCATTGGATTTCAGGAGATACATAGTGAGTTTCCATCGCTTTGATTTTGGGGGGAACCCACATTCTGTGGACATGTGGGGCTGGATTCTCTGGTCGCCGCGCCAAAATCGCGTTCGGCGATCGGCTGGAGAATCAAAGTTCCCAATGCTGCACCCCTCCCCCAAAGTGGCGTACTCTCCGGGTACGCCAAGCCACGTATCGATGCCCTCAGGGCTTGCCTGAGACCCACCCCCGATGCTCCGCCCCCAAATGGACGAGTTCCTGATGCACAGGACACATGTGGTCTCATCCGGCGGGAACTTGGCGTAGCGGCGAGCGCAGCGGCGTCATAGTTGGGGGAGGGCCGCTCACAGGCAGGGGGGGACTTCATCAAGGGCTGGGGCTACTGTGGGGGGGGGGTGTGGTCTGGGGCATGTGAGCCCACCGAAGGGGGGGTCTATTTCACAGGCCAGGTCTGTGAGCTGCTGCAGGCTGCCGCTGTGTGCAAGCGCAGCCACGGACCCGGCAATTCTCTGGGCCTCATCAGCAGCTGCTGCCTTCCTGTTAGCCCCAGCAAAACGGGAATTGGTGGCCATTTTACACCATTTTCTCTGGCATAACACTGTTCACACGCTGGCGTGGGCTCATCGCCCCAGAATCGGAGAATCCAGCCCGTGGTGTCATGAACAGATTAGTTTATCAGGAGAAGGGGCTAAATGCTAACTGGGAACTAGCGAATGATTTTTAAAATCCAGGGGCGAGATTCTCCCATTGGGAGACTGAGTCCTGACGCCGGAGTGAAAACCGGAGTGTTTCACTCCGGCGTCGGAGGCCGCTCCCAGCCCCCGATTCTCCCGTCCTCGGGGGGCTAGGAGCGGCGCCGTGTCATTTACGTGCGCTGGGCCTTGCTGCCACGTAAAAGCGCATGCACGGTTGCCGTCCTCCCCGCGGCCGCCCCGCAAGAAATGTCGGATGGATCTTGCGGGGCGGCAGAGGAAATGAGGTCCTTCTTCAGAGAGGCCGGCCAGCCGATAGGTGGGCACCGATCGTGGGCCAAACCCCTTTTGAAGCCCCCCCCCCCCCCCCCGGTGCATGAAACCCCTCCCCCTCCCACAGGCCGCCCCCACCCCAGTGTTCCCACGCTGTTCCCGCTGGCAGTGACCAGGTGTGGACGGCGCTGGGGTGAACCTGTCGTGCTGGGCAGGCCGCTCGGGCCATCCGGGCCGAAGAATCACCGCTTGCCCGTTACAAACGGCGAGCGGCGATTCTCCCAGCAGCCAGCCGTGAATCTCGCTGCGCCGGTTTGGGGGGAGGGGGGGAGAATCGCTTGCGGGTGCCGGGGCGGCATGGCAGGACTCGCTCGGTGCCCCAGCGATTCTCCCACCCGGCGTGGGGGGGAGAATTCCGCCCACTGTTGTCTGGAATACAGATGAACTGGGAAATACTTCAAAGGGGATATTGTGTTCCTTTCCCCTTTGAAAATAAATCCCTGTTTATAAATTATCTCGTGCAGTATTCATCCAGTGAAGAAAGAGTTAATACTTCTGGATTTATTTTTTAAAATTGAGCATTCTCTGTGGCCAATTGGTTGTTGAAGTGATATGTATTTGTGATCCTGAATTGCCTCCACATCACAAAAACCCATTCTTCCACAAATTGATTTATTTTCTCGCAGGTAACTTTCTGCCTGCGTCCCTTCATATTGGTAGGTGACTAGACAAATTGGTGTTGGGACATCAAAGTTCCCGATGCTGCACCCCTTCCAAAGTGCTGTACTCTCCGGGTACGCCGAGCCACGTATCGATGGCTTCAGGACATTGCCTGAGGCCCGCCCTCCCAACCCAAAGTATTCCAATCTCAGTCCTTGAACAGTTAATTTGGCAATCCTTCCATCGAATTAGTGAAAAGAATATTGGGCGCGATACTGGCATCATCATGCCCGACCTGATGATGCGGCAAGGCCATTGAGTCTCGTGAGAGGCTTCTCGCGGGATTTGCATTGCTGAAAACATCTCGAGAGGCATGGTGATCTGGATCTAATCCTCGCTGGGTGAGATCCAGATGATCATGTTTAAGTGAGCCTCATATAAATATGTCTGCGTTAGATTCTCCCGCCGCCCTGGACCTAACAGTCACGCTAGGAAGACCTTGCCATGATGCCATTTAGCACTGGTCCACACAAACGTGGACCACACGCAATGGCACCTTGGGAGGGTCTTCCAGACCATTAGAGACATCTGGGCAGGGTGCACCCTGGCACTCCCGCTGACACCCAGGCACCTTGGCACTGTCACCTGGACAACCTGGCAGTATCACCCTGGCAGGGCCAGGGTTCCCAGGTGGCACTCCCACTGCACCAGGGTGCCAGACTGGCAATGCCATGGTGTATTGGCATCACGTTCCTGTGCCAGGGGTCGGACCTGGGTGCCTTGCCCACTAGAGGTGGGATGAAGGGGGGGGGGGGGCTCAAGTGCAGTGGGGGGTCCGGAAGCCGCAGTGGGATAGCTGAGGTTGGTCAAAAGATCGGGGCGGCCTTTAAAATTGGCGCCCAGATCCACGATTCCTCTTCCTGCACTGGTGAGTTGAGCCCATCAGTGCAGGAAATTATGTAAGTGTGATCCCGATGGGGGGTTTCCCACTGAGGCCAGAAAAACCCCAGCAAAGTGATGTTGCATGGCAGAGTCTTTCAGAGCGCTGAGGTACCAAGAAGCATCCTGCTAAACGTGCCGGTAACAGCACTGTTTTCATCCCGTTGAATCGCGCCCATTGTCTGTCCTGATTACTCACATTCCAGATGTCCTGTTTTCCTCACTGCGCTCACACTTAAAGCAAAAATGTTTTGAGATTCAGGGGACAGGCACACGTCTTAACAAACTGCAAATGTAATCAGATTCCCTGCTGCAGCAGATTCTGGGCACAATGGCTCAAAGTGTGAATGGAGATAGAGCTGAAGGGAATGGGACTAACTGCAGCTGCCAAATGATAAGATATTTCAAGGCTTTGGGGACACAGTGTATTCTGTACTACAATCTCGGAATGGCACAGATTGTTTTGATTCCTTCCAAGGTCAATTGGTGAAATGTGGGGGCAAAAGATCAGGAAAATGAGAACTGCTTGCACCTACAGAGCGGTTTTCACAACTGCATGACATCCCAAAACACTTTACTGCCAATGAAGCAGTATCCGCAGTGCAGCCACAGTTGAAATGTAGAAAATTGGGCTTGCTCATTTGTGCACAGAAAGATCCTGCAAGTAGTAATGTGATAATGACCAGATCTTCTTTTTAAGTGATATTGACTGAGGGATAAATATTGACCAAGGCACCAGGGAAAAGTTCCCATTTCCTCTCTGAAATAGAACCATCTTTGTGTCTACTTGAGTGGGCTGAGGACACCTCAATTTAACACCTTATTTGAAAATCAGCACCTCTGACAGTGCAGCTTTCCCTCACTACTGCACTGGTGTGTCAGCCTAGATTTTGTGCTCAAATCTTTTGGAGTGGGTCTTGAACACACAATGCTGTGATTCGCAGCCATGTTCATTTTCTATTAATTCATGGGTTGTGATCTTCGTTGGCTAGATCAGCCTTCATTTCCCATCCCTAATTGCCCTTGAGAAGGTGGTGGTGAGCTGCTTTCTTAAACCACTGCAGTCCACAGTGCTGTTAGGGAGGGAGTTCCAGGATTTTGACCCAGCGACAATGAAGGAATGGTGATGTGTTTCCGAGTCCAGATGGTGACTGAATTGGAGGGAAACGTCCTGGTGGTGGTGTTCCCACTGCTGTTCTTGATCTTCTCGATGATAGTGGTTGCGGGATTGGGAGGTGTGCCCAAGGAATCTTGGTAAGATCCTGCAAGTGCATCTTGTAGATGGTGCACACGGCTGCTATTGTGTGTCGCTGGTGAAAGGAGTGAATGTTTGTGGAAGGGGGAGCAATCAGGTGTGCAGCTTTGTCCTGGATGGTGTTGAACTTCTTTGAGTGTTGTTGGAGCTGCACGTATCCAGGTAAGTAGGGAATTTTCCATTACACTCCTGTCCTGACTTGTGCCTTGTAGATTGGACAGACTTTGGGGAGTCAGGAGGTGAGTTACTCACTGCAGGATTTCTAGCTTTTGACCTGCTCTTGTAGCCATAGTTTTCATATATCTACTCCAGTCCAGTTTCTAGTCAATGGTAACCTCCAATGAATGCCAAGGGGCGATGGTAGATTCTCTCGTTGGAGGTGGGCATTGCCTGGCATTTGTATGGCGGGTATGTAACTTCCCACTTGTTAGCCCAAGTCTAGATATTGTCCAGCTCTTGCTGCATTTGGGCATGGATTACTTCAGTGTCTGAGGAGTCACGAATGATGCTGAACATTATGAAATTATCCGTGAACACCCCCACGTCTGACCTTATATTGGAAGGGAGGCCATTGATGAAGCAGCTGAAGGCCCCAGGGCACTGCCCTAAGGAATTCCTGCAGTGATGTCCTGGAGCTGAGATGATTGACCTCCAACCACCATAACCATCTTCCTTTGTTCCAGGTATGACTCCAACCAATGGAGAGTTTTCTCTTTGATTTCCATTGACTCCAGTTTAGGTAGGGCTCCTTGACGCCATGCTTGGCCAAATACTGCCTTGATGTCAAGGGCAGTCACTCTCACCTCACCTCTGGCATTCAGCTCTTTTGTCCATGTTTGAACCAAGGCTGTAATGAGGTCAGGAGCTGAGTGACTGTGGCAGAACCCAAACTGAGTGTCCGTGAGAAGGTTATTGCTGAGTAAGTGCCGATTGGTAACACTGTTGATGACTCCTTCCATCAGTTTGCTGATGAGGAGAATAGGCTGATAGGGCAGTAATTGGCTGGGTTGGATTTGTCCTGTTTCTTGTGTACAGGACACACGTGGGCAACTTTCCACATTGCCGGGTAGATGCCAGTGTTGTAGCTGTACTGGAACAGCTTAGCTAGGGGTGCGGCAAGTTATGGGGCACAAGTCTTCAGTACTATTGCTGGGATATTGTCAAGGCCCTTCGCCTTTGCAGTATCCAGTGCCTTCAGCCATTTCTTGATATCATGTGGAGTGAATTGAATTAGCTAGAGACAGGCACCTGTGATGCTGAGGACCTCTGGAGGAGACGGAGATGGATCATCCACTCAGCACTTCTGACTGAAGACTATTGCGTTGTGCAGTGATGTGCTGGGCTCCTCCATCATTGAGGATGATCATTGAGGTGATATTTATGGCGCCTCCTCCTTCAGTGAGTTGTTTAATTGTCCACCACCATTTACGGCTGGATGCGCAGAACTTAGGTCTGGTTCCTTGGTTTGGGATCGTTTAGTTCTATCACTTGTTGCGGTTTAGCTTCACTAGGTTGTCACCTCATTTTTTGGAATGCCTGATACGGCTCTTGGCATGCCCTCCTGCACTCTTCATTGAACCAGGGTTGATCCCTTGGCTTGGTGGTAATGGTAGATTGGGGGATATGCTGGGCCATGACGTTGCAGATTGTGGTTGAATCCAATTCTGTTACTGCTGATGGCCCACAGCACCTCACAGATGCCCAGTCTTGAGTTGCTAGATCTGTTCAAAATCTATCCCATTGAGCACGGTGGTAGTGCCACACAACACGACGGAGGGTATCCTCAATGGGAAGTGAAGATGGGACCTCTCCACAAGGACTGTACAGTTGTCACTTCGACTGATACTGTCATGGAAAGATACATCTTCAGTTTAGGGTGTGATCAAGTGTGCTTTTCCCTATTGTTAGTTCCCTCACCACCTGTTCCAGACCCAGTCTAGCAGCTATGCCCTTTATGCCTCGACCAGTTCGGTCAGTAATGGTGCTACTGAGGCACTCTCGGAGAAGTCCCCGACCCAGAGTACTTTCTGTGCATTTGCCACCCTCAGTGCTTCCTCCAAGTACTGGTTCATCAGCTGAGGGGGGTGGTGATGGTTGGTGCTGTCTGTGGCGATCAGCAGGAAGTTTCCTTGACTGAGACAGTCTGGAGTCGATGTTGAGCACCCACTCACAGGGAACTTCCTCCCTACTGTGTCGCCACCTCTGCTGGTGGCATGGTGATGGTGATGTCTGGGACATTATTTGTCAGGTATGACTCCGTGAGTATGAGTGTGTCAGGCTGTTGCTTGACTAGTCTGTGAGACAACTCTCCTAATTTTGGCATTAGTAAGGAGCAGAGGGCCGTCAGGGCTGGGTTTGCCGTTGCTGATGCTGGGTGTGTCCGGTTCTTTTTCTAGACACTGGAAAGCTTGGAGAGGCTCACTAGGCCATTTTAGAGCCAACCACAATGCTGTGGGCTCTGGAAACACAAGTAGGCCAGGCCAGAACAGGTAAGGAGGGCAAATTTCCTTCCCTGAAGGACATTGGAGAACCAGATGGGTTTTACAATAATCGGTAATAGTTTCATGGTTATCATTAGAATTTTAATTCCAGATTTTAAAAAATTCTAATGTCACCATCTGTCATGGCGGATAATTTGAACCCAGGTCCCCAGAGCATTTCCCTGGATTTTTGGATTGCAAGTCCAGCAACAATTCCATTCTCAGCCACCTCCCCTGAGTGGTACCGACTGAGCCCTGGCTGACACCTTCTCATATCTTTCCCTATCTTTTTCCAATGACCAATATCAAATTTATAAATTCCACTAAACGTCTCTTACCATGAATCCATATGGTGCCTTGTACGAAACCATGTACAAAAAAGATTAAAATCATAGAAGCTGCCAGATAGCCTTTTGAGTTTAATTAGATGGGAGGTATTCACAGCAGACTGTGGCACCCCTGAACAGAGATAGCTGCATTCAAAGCTCAGGCTAGGTTGAATTTTTCAGTGGTGCATTTACAGTCTCACAAGAGAAGCTGCATCATCAGAATTTCAGAATAGCTAAGCTGTAGGTCAGTTAATTTCAGTTGCCGGACCAAGGAGTTAATACCCAGAAAATTAACGTCAGGGCATCCCAGAGTGATTTACAGATGTGTGTGCATTTGTGTGTGTGTGTGTGCATACATGCGTGCATGTGTACGTGCATGTGTGTGTGTGCATGTGCGTGCATGCTTCTGTGTATGTGTGTGTGTGTGCATGTATGTGTGTGTATGCGTGCATGCATGTGTGTGTGTGTAGATGTGTGTGTAAGGATATGTGCGTGCCTGTGTGTTTTTGTGTGTGTGTTTGTGTGTACATGAATGTGTATATGTGCGTGTACATCTGTGTGTGTGTATATGTGTGTATGTATCTGTCTGTGTTTATGTCTGTGTGTATGTATCTCTACATGTGTATGTGCATATGTGTGTGTGTATGTATCTGTATGTCTTTATGTCTGTGTGTATGTATCTGTACGTGTGTGTATATGTGTGCGCATCTGTGTGTGTGTGCATGTATCTGAATGCGTGTATGTCTGTGTGTGTGTGTGAGTATGTCTGTGTGTGTGTAAGACCATAAGACCGTAAAATATAGGCACAGAATTAAGCCACTCGGCCCATCGAGTCTGCTCCGCCATTCAATCATGGCTGATATTTTTCTCATCCCCATTCTCCTGCTTCTCCCCATAACCCCTGATCCCCTTATTAATCAAGAACCTATCTATCTCTGTCTTAAAGACACTCAGTAATTTGGCCTCCATAACCTTCTGCGGCAAAGAGATCCACAGATTCACCACCCTTTGGCTGAAGAAATTCCTCCTCATCTGTTTTAAAGGATCATCCCTTTAGTCTGAGATTGTGTCCTCTGCTTCTAGTTTTTCCGACAAGTGGAAACATTCTCTCCACGTCCACTCTATCCAGGCCTCGCAGTATCCTGTAAGTTTCAATAAGATCCCCCTTCATCCTTCTAAACTCCAACGAGTACAGACACAGAGTCCTCAACCATTCCTCATACAACAAGCTCTTCATTCCAGGGATCATTCTTGTAAACCTCCTCTGGACGCTTTCCAAGGCTAGCACATCCTTCCTTAGATACGGGGCCCAAAACTACTCACAATACTCAAAATGGGGTCCGACCAGAGCCTTATACAGCCTCAAAAGTACATCCCTGCTCTTGTATTCTGGTGTATGTGTGTGTGTCTGTGTGTGTAACTGTGTGCGTGTATGTCTATGTGTGTGTATATCTTTGTGTGTGTATGTGTTTGTATCTGTGTGTTTCTGTGTGTGTACCTGTGTGTGTCTGTGTGTATCTGTGTGTCTGTGTGTGTTTGTATTTTGTGTTTCTGTACGTGTGTGTATCTCTTTGTGTCGATGTACATGTGTGTATATGTGCGTGCGTCTGTCTGTATGTGTGTCTGTGTGTGTCTATGTGTGTGTATCTGTGTGTTTAATCATGTGTCTGTATGTATCTGTGTGTGTTAGTGTGTATCCGTGTGTATGCGTATCTGTGTATGGTCTGTGTGTATCTGTGTTTGTGAGGGGTGGCATGGTGGCACAGTGGTTAGCACTGAGGACCCTAGTTCGATCATGGCCCCGGTCACTGTCTGTGTGGAGTTTGCACATTCTTCCTGTGTCTGCGTGGGTCTCTCCCCCACAAGCCAAAGATGTGCAGATAGGTGGATTGGCCACGCTAAATTGCCCCTTAATTGGAAAAAAAATGAATCATGGAATCATAGAACTTACAGTGCAGAAGGAGGCCATTCAGTCCATCAAGTCTGCACCGGCTCTTGGAAAGAGAACCCTCCCCAAGCCCACACCCCCACCCCATTCCCATAACTCAGCAACTCTACCCAATCTTTTTTGGACGCTAAGGGCAATTTAGCATGGCCAATCCATCTAACATGCACATCTTTGGACTGTGGGAGGAAAGCGGAGCACCCAGAGGAGACCCAGGCAGACACGGAGAGAACGTGCAGATTCCACACAGACAGTGACCCAAGCCAGGAATCGAACTTGGGACCTTGGAGCTGTGAAGCAACTGTGCTAACCACTGTGCTACCGTGCAGTCGAATTTAAATTAAAAATAAATTTAAGTGTGTGTATGTGTATGTGTATGTGTCTGTGTGTGCGTATGTGTGTGTGTGAGACTGTGTGTGTCTGTGCTTATCTGTGTGTGTTTCCTTACCCGCAAGTGACTATTTCCTCATTTCTGGTGATTTTTTATCAGCAAAGAAGGTTGCTTATTATCAGAGTCTTTCCGTTGATGTTTGAAAATACTGTCTCGGTCACTCGTCTCACTCACACATGCAAAGATTAGATCCAGATGAAGCTAAAACTGTAATTATAAAAATTGAATTTCTAAGTTGGTCTTTGTATGTTGTTCTGGAAAATACAGAAAAGGTGTCATTTGAAACATTGAAGTCTGGCAATATCTGGTCTGAGAGGGTACAGGGAAAGAATAAACATTTTAAATAAGACACTTTCCCTGCCCTTGGTGCCTGTCTGTCTCCCGTCCCAGTGCTCAGGCCTTCCCCCCACCATGCCCCTTTAAGCCCTCCCCCCACCATGCCCCTTTATGCCCCGTAGCCCATCCCCTATCGGAGGTCCCGATCTTTCCCGCCAAAAAGTAGCAAGTGCGGGCTCCTCCTTCCCCCCACCCACGAGGCAGCAGCAATCAGGAGAGCAGAACACGAGGGAGCAGCAGCTGGAGAGGTCAGAACAGAGCACAGAGAAAGGAGGACAGAAAACAGAGAACCAGCATCAGGAGAGAAGAAGAAGAGAGAGAGAGAGAACTCGGTCATGGGAAAGGCAAGGCAAGCAGCCGAGTGTAAACTGTAATAGATCTAAAGAAGGCTAGGATTTAAAGTTAAAATGTTAAGGTGGGTCTGAAGGTCCCCACAACCAACCAGACAGCATCCAAAATCACTAATCTGTTTACCTTTCTGTAAAGAAAGTGTTTGCAACTTTAAAAAAAAGTATAATAATAAAATAACTTAACCTGAAAAAGTGGTTATTAGCTTACTTCACCTCCTTAATAACGCAGGACCCAGGACATCGATGCTATTAAGGGGTAAGTAGGTAAAATTCTTCGGTGAAGGTATGGGTTATACCGGGAGATAACTTGAAAAGATAGTTTGACCTGAATAGCACCCACTGAAGCCTGCATCGGAGTCAGGGAGTGAGAATCCCTGTTCACCATTTAGAATATTGGCCCTTTTTGGTATAGGGGGAATTCTAAGAAGAGTGGTGAATTTGCAAAAACATGGCGCCCAATGTGGGGCCTAGAATATTAGAAGTTTCTAGGTAAAGTGAGCGTAGAATATTAGAAGTTTCTAGGTAAAGCGGGGCTAGAATATTAGAAGTTTCTAGTTCCCAAGAAACGGTTGGAATATTAGAAGTTTCTAACCGGCACAAAGGCTAGAATATTAGAAGTTTCTAGTCTATGTGTGAGTCAAACTTTACCTGCCGAGTTTAGTTTGGAAAGTCATGTGTGATTGGCTTTTGTAAGGATATTCTGTGGATCGAGGGGACTGAAGCTCAGGTTGGGTGTGAAAATCAATAGACTAGAAGATACTGACCCTGAGAAAAGTCTGCAAGACATTTTGGTGACAGCACTAAAATCTTGCATCCATTACTGGTAAAAGAGGCCAAAGAATAAATCATCCTCAGAGTAAGGCAGATTGTGCGGACATTTTCTGGAAAATAGGGACGCTTATCTTCAGAAACCAATAACCAATCGACCCTTAACTAAAACAGGAAGATAGTGCCTTGGTCAGCCTTGGATAGGGCCCAGAAAGGGTACTTATCCTTAATTTCAGAGTGCACCTGAAAGGGACAACCAGGAACAGAAGTAAAAAATCCGAAAAATGGCAATTAGGGTAATTCTCTTGCCCTGGAATACAGTCAAGAGAGATATAGCAATGAAACAGGAATGGAAGAAATTAAAAGAGCAAAAGAAATCCTGGAAAAGAGAGATGTATCCAGACGGAGATATCTCCTTCTTTGTTAGAGTGCCTAAAGCCCTGCAATATACAGATCCAGTAGGGATTCTTAAAGCACTTTGTAAGTTTGCATTTGAAAAGCAAGCTGAATCACTAATCTTGTTCGGACACAGACAGAAGCATGCAGCTGCTCAAGTGGGCAAAGTGTGCTCCAAACTGATTAAAATCATTGACGAAGAAAACATGAAAGAAATAATACAGATCCCTAGTGAACACAAAAGTAACTCTGAAGTGGCAAACAAATATATAAAACAACTGCAGAAAAATGAAACATTAGAAATGGAAAATGACGAGGAATCAGTCCTAGAATCAGATAGCACAGTAAAAACAGTAGGGTTTCAAACAAATGTGCCAAGTAAAAGTGCAGATGAATGGGAACAGACGAGACTTATAAAAAAATTATACATAGGAGGAAAGCAGATCCACTTAGTGGAAGGAGACTTTGCAAATGCCCAAAAGGACGTACAAGTTAATCCTTCCAATAGAAAAGGGAAATTAGGGGCAGGAATTTCAGGGGTATTGGCTCATAGATACAATCCGGAGCTACAGCTAAAAATGGATAAGGAGGTAGTTCTAAGAGGAGAATTTAAAGAAGGGATAGTTAGAGCCACAACTCTGAGCCATGGGACAATGATTATACATGTGGTATCACTAAACAATTCCGGACAGCAGTATGGTATCATGGAGGAGACAGAAGTCAATCAAGCGAACATGGTAGGGATCCTGAGACTTAGTGCAGGGAGAGATATAGATATGACAGTATTAGGAGACAGAATATACAAAAATAACTCAAGGGAATCTCTGAGAGCAATAATAAAGACATGTGCATTAACCCCTCCAGTTAGGGCAGGTCAGATAATTAGGATTTGGCGAGAGCAATGGCCACAATTCCTTTTAGACACAGCAGGAACAAGACAGCAATCTGAATTTCAATTCAACCAAATGCCAGCACCCCTGTTAGAGATAGAAAAAACATGTCCCAGTGCTTCAGATAGCCAAGAGAATTCGGACCCCTTTGAAAATTTCCCAAATGGTTACAATTTTCAATACCCAGATCCAAGTCCGTTTCAGGAAGAAAATTGGCCTCGGCAATCTGCCACACATAAAAAAGGAGCTTTTATCGATTATTTCTTTGAAACACAAGAAAGTGAAGAGGAACAAAGCCTAGTTGGGATTATTGCGCCTCCTGCGCTGGGACAGAAAGAATTATCATCCTCATCAGAGAATGAGGAAATATTAAAACCAAGGAGAAGAATAGGGAATAGAAAAATTCTAAACCATTAGAAATAGGGGATTATAGTGATTACTGGAAACAACAACAACCTTCCACTTATCGACCAATAAATAAGGATTTACCGTATTATATGTATAATCCAGAAGCAAAAATGGTACACCATAGAGATCAGGAAGGATGGGAAAGAGAGGTTACATCTAGGGGACTTAAAATAGGAGAAATATTAGGAGGAAGTCAACAAATTGATTCTACTAAATTACTGGAATTACCAAACGTTACCCCCAAAGCTAAAATTTGGCAAATGAGCAAAGGGTATGACAGTTTCGGAAGATCCATGAGTAGAGTAAGGAACAGCACAGAAACACAAGGCCAGATAATAGCAGCATTAAGACCACAAGAAAGGATACAGAATCTTCCAAGACCCCGAATAACTGCTCCTACTCCTATGGATAGGGCAAGTTATGCTCCACGAGATAGCCAAGTACCAATTGCAATGTTTGAAGAATATATAGAACCGGTGGAAGATTTTGTACAACATGGTACCCCCTATTTTGAGGAAGGACCGGTACAACGACAGATACATTTCTCAGAATATAGGAAACGAGATAGAGGTGCCCCTTTAAGAACACCATGCCCCAGAAGTGAGAAAGTAGTTCAGTCATTTACACCAGGTCCAGAGGAAGGACAGGGAGGTATGGTACCATATAAAATAGTAGCAGCAGTAATGAAGACAGCAGGCCCAAAGAAACATGGGGAGAGTAGAATTGAGTATTCACAGAGGTTAAAACAGTTAGCGAAGAAAATGGGGGCATCAGGAGAATCCACCAAATTGATTGATTTGCATACAGTGGGAGAAATAGTTACAGGCGAAGTCTCAGATTTAATAAATGAGTTAGATTTGGGAAATGAGAGAGCTAACTTAATGAAAGAAATGACAGAGGCAGCATATGCAGGGGAACACCTCACAACATATGTCGACCGAATATATGAGGTTAATAAGGAAGAGGGGGCCAATGTAGTCAGATTCCTGAGGGAATTAGGACCCAAGATTCCAGGAGGAAATAGCCTCTCAACAATACTGTTAACGACCTCCAGAAGAGAAATAGGAAGAGAACTGGTGAAATTTGATTTGGCAGGCAAAGCATTTAAGGATAAACACACAAAAGGGGAACAAAAAAGAGTAGCAGCTGCCCAAAATAATGTTTCAACACAAAATGCTCAGATTAGACCACCAAACCGACAGATACCCGACAAATCGGAACAAAATCTAGCCCAACCAGCAATGCCACAACATGGGTATAATCTGCGGTCACAAGGGCCACCTCCACCACAAAATCTAGATTACTTACCAAGGGAACAATTCCTAGCCCTCAGTCGGGAGGAAAGAGACAGATTCATTGAGGATAGGAGAAGAAGAGCAGCTGGTCAGGGGAGGATTGAGCAAGGTAGATATCAACCACCAGAATGGTACTCGGGACCCTCGCGAGGGGGATTCCGAGGAAGAGGCAGAGGAGGCCCCGGTATAAATTGAAAGGATTCGGCTTCTCCCCTTAAACAGGCTATCCAAAATCAAACAACAGAAACAGACAAAGGAGAATTAGTAGTAGTATACAAGGGGGAAAGATTTATAGTGGACACAGGGGCTGAGATATCAATGATAAGGGAAGAAGCTGGAAATCTGACAGGAAAAGAATACATAGTAGAAGGAGCATTAGGGAATAAGGATATTAGACCAGAAATTAGATTGGGAGAATTACTCGCAATATCAGGGAGTGAGAATCCCTGTTCACCATTTAGAATATTGGCCCTTTTTGGTATAGGGGGAATTCTAATAAGAGTGGTAAATTTGCAAAATGCTTTAGTTGGAGTGCAAAGGTGTGATTTTGCAGGCTCTTTAGTCGCGGACGCAAATCCCATCATGGCTGCAAAATATCACGAGAGGCCAAAAAACGGGATTTGCACTGGCGAGGTTTCCGATGGTGACCTGTCTGGGCCCTGCCCAGCACAATCAGGTTAACGCCCAGGAAGGGCGGGAATTGAATGAATCTGAATGCATTTGAATTTAATTTGCAAGTGTAAAGTCGCATCTTCAGACCTCATTGAATTCCCACGCACCAGTGTGATTTCCCACGGGTACGAGTTACTACTGCTTTTTAAAAACGGCAAGCGGGTTCCATGCCCTCGGAGAGAGAGAAATGAGGTGAGCCCCCTCTCTCCACATTATACGAGGGCATAGAATGGGAAAATCCAGAGGGGGAGTGGTTCTAACGTGCTATGGGGGGTGGTTGGGGGTGAGGGGGTGTTGAAAAATGAAAATCGCTTATTGTCACGAGTAGGCTTCAATGAAGTTACTGTGAAAAGCCCCTAGTCGCCACATTCCGGCGCCTGTCCGGGGAGGCTGGTACGGGAATCGAACCGTGCTGCAGGCCTGCTTTAAAAGCCAGTGATTTAGCTCAGTGAGCTAAACCAGCCCCTGTTGAGGTGACAGGGAGTTTGGCAGTGAGGGGGGTGGCCTCCTCCTCCTGCAGGCTGCATATTTTAAAACGTTGTGAGATAGCTGTGGCGGTTCACAGGCCGTGTTGTCAGGAAATGAAATTGAGCGCTGAGTTACTCAGCTGTTAGCCTGGAGGTTTGGGTCTGTGGGTGCAGGGCTCATGAGGTGGGGGGAAGGGTGTGATGAGACTGAGGGAGGTCGGCCCAAGGGGCTGGTTGGACGAGACTGAATGAAAAGGCAGGACGGTGACGAGCCTGGCGGTGGGGGGGGCGGGGGGGGGGGAGGTGGAGGAGGAGGTGTTAGTGGGGGATGGGGGCAAATGGGCAAACATTTAAAATTCATGTGTAAAGACTTGACAGCAGTGATATCTCGGGGATGATGCAGCCTGAGTAAGGACTGTGTCTGTCGGTCTTACCTATACGTGATTCAGAGAGTAATTGTGCCCTCTAACATTCCCGAGACTCATGCTCATCAAACTAATTGGCCACCATGTGTTAATCTTTAACAATGTCAGCTGTCCACATTCTCAAATTATGTGGAGATGCCGGCGTTGGACTGGGGTGAGCACAGTAAGAAGTCTTACAACACCAGTTTAAAGTCCAACATGTTTGTCACAAACACTAGCTTTCGGAGCACTGCTCCTTCCTCAGGTGAATGCTCCACATTCTCAAAGTCAAAGCTACCCTAAAAGAGTTCAAAGTCAAGGATATGGGTCAAAACTCAGATTTCAAGGACAAAACGTTGAGTGCAGGGGATCGAGAGGGAATATGTAAGCATAAATACCAGATCCCAATGCCTGTCAGAGAGGATCCAATGGCTCCCAACTCTCAAGCTAACATAATCGTCCGTTGACCCTGGGCTGGATTCTCCCAAAATGGGACCATGTCCCCACGACGGCGTAAAAACTGTGGAGTTTTACTCCTGAAACTCAGAGAAACAAGTTGAGAGAATTCAATGCCCTGTAGGGGGCTAGCAGGTACCCGGAGTAATTCACGCAGCTTTAGCTGCGGATACAGTCCCCTGCACTTCCAGTTTGGAGTCAGCGCATGGGTACGGTGGCGGCCTCCAGCGGCCGCAGCAAGCTCCGTGGCGGACTTGGACCGCGGAGCCAAGCGGAAAAATGAGACTTCCCAATCAGCTGCATGCCTGAGCATCAAATTGCATGGGATCTAACCCCCGGCCACCTATAAGGGCGCCCACCCACCCCCCCCCCCCCCCACCCACCCCCCCCCCCCCCCCCCCCCCGGTGTCCGATCCGCCTGCCCCCGACCAGGACAGCAGTGGACTGAGCTCGCAGCCGCCAAGGCAGCATCCTGACCGGCACTAGGTGGTTCGTTCCACATCGTTGGGAAATCGGCCAGTCGGGTGCGGAGGATTGCTGGGCAGGCATATGTCAGTGGGCTCCCAGCCGTGCGCCGTACTCCGAGGTCACGTCGATTTTCAGGTCCCAGAGAATCGGTGAACCGACGCCAGGCCCAATTACGGCGTGTGAGTGGATTCTCCGCCCCCGCGCTGCCCGCGATTTCGGCACGGGGCTGCAGAGAATCTAGCCCCCTATCCATGAGGGATGGGCACCCATTGAAACAACCTGCCAGAATCCCCAGTGATGTATACATTAAAGGAGGTGACTACCAGATGGGAGGCCACAGGGGATTCTGAAGGGGTAAGGGTACTGACCGGGGCTGGTCAAGCAATGAAGTTGGGCAGCAGCAGACATGGAAGTGAGCTCGAGCCACCGGATAAGATGTAGGAGTGGCTGCTTCCAGAACCAAGAGGACGAAGGGTGAGGGGAGGGTCTGAAAGCTGGGACACCAAATTGACTGTCTCTCCGTCTCCGTCTCTGATCCCTCACAGCTTTCAGAGTTCCCGGGGTGGAGCCAGTGGAGCGTGAAATTCTGCTTATAACAGCAC
Source organism: Scyliorhinus canicula (assembly GCF_902713615.1). Taxonomy (NCBI): domain Eukaryota; kingdom Metazoa; phylum Chordata; class Chondrichthyes; order Carcharhiniformes; family Scyliorhinidae; genus Scyliorhinus; species Scyliorhinus canicula. Next base: position 138,222,784 of record NC_052147.1, read on the forward strand.
AGACTCCAGCAGCATTGGGCAGCCGCAACCAGGGAGAACCCAGTGCCAAGAGGCATGGGGGGCACAGGGCAGGATGAAGGGCCGGACGCAGCACAAGCTGAACAGGGGGCTCGAAGAAGAAGGAGACCAAGGGTTTACAGGACCCGTGTACCCCTCATGGAACTGTCAGACAACATGTGCCGTAGGAGAATCCGCCTCAACAGGGATGCTGTGTGGCACTTGTGCGATTCTTAGCCAACTTTCCATCATGTGGAGGAGGAGGGCACTCGCTCCTTGTAGCTATAAAGGTCATGGCAACCCTTAACCTCTATGTCACTGGACCATTCCAGGACTCAACGGGTGACCTGCGTGTCACATCGCAGTCATCCATCCACCAATACATCTGTTAGGTCACGGATCCACTCTATGCCAGGGCATTGGACTACATAAATTTATACCCAGACCAGGCCCATCAGAATGAGAGGGCTGCAGGATTCATCGCCATAGCTGGTCTGCCACAGGTGCAGGGGGCCATCGATGGCACTCATGTGGCTCTATATGCCCCATGGCATCATGGAGTCTTGTTCATCAACAGGAAGGAGTTCCACTCCCTTAATGTTCGGATGGTCTGTGACCACTAGGTGAGGTTCATGCACGTGTGTGCACTTTCCCAGGGAGCGTGCACAATCGCCTCATCCTTGGGCAATCTCAAATCCCTGGGAATTTCAATGGTCACCCCAGGTTGCAGCGATGGCTCATTATGGACAAAGGATACCCGCTGATGTACTGGCTGATAACGCCAGCCCAGAGGCCTGAGACCGACGCAGAGGACTGGTACAATGAGGCTCAGAGTGCCACCTGTTCTGTGATTGACTGGTGGATCAGGTTGCTGAAGATGCACTTCTGCTGCCTCAACAGTTCCGGTGGGGTCCTGCATTCTTGTCCTCAGAGGATCTCGCGCATCATCATGGTCTGCCGTTCCCTACATAACTTGACACTGCAGTGGGACGACGTCCTTGATGATGACAAACATGAGAAGCAGGATGTCTCCCTTGATGAGGAGGTAGTGGAGGGAGAGGGTGAAGAGGAGCTGGAGGATGGAGGTCAGGGCGGGGGTGATGG